>NC_090946.1:16192250-17550808 GCF_040807025.1 Struthio camelus
CAGGGAGGCACATCATGAGAAGGAGTCTATGGAGCAGGCCTTGAAGCGGTAAGGAGAATGTCATGACCACTTGCTCTCAGGAGCCGGTTGATGCAATTTGATGCCTCAAATGCAAGTGGAGACTGTGTTACAAGACAGTGTGAGATGTTTTTTGCTGTGAATGAAATGACTTTATCTTGATCTGATCCCCACAGTTTGTTTTGTATTAATGCCAACCCATAACACTTGGTCCAGCTAAAATCCCATTCCAATATGTTTTTGGCATTGCCACACTCCTTTGTACTTAACCTTGCAATCGGCTGTTAGTAGGAACCTTTCTCCACTCTCCTCTCCTGTTTTCTTTCTGCGTTCTCTTTCTCTGTCCTGACCTGCCTGCACCCTTCCTTTTGTAGGAAGGAGACAGACCATGACCGAGAAGTCAGGTGCCTTTATGAAGAAATGGAGCAACAGATCAAAGCAGAAAGGGAGAGGCTGATCTGCCAGGTACATCGTCTCTCTTGACTGGAGAGTCCTCAAACTTTCTCCGGTCTGAAGAATGGCTGGTGGCTTATGTGGCCAAGGAACAGCTCTTACCGTGCTGGATGTTGTATGCATAGCCATGTATCTTTACTGCTGCAGGAAGCACTGAGACATGACAGGAGTAATCTGCTTCAGAAGGAACTGCATAGCAAAGAGCAGGAGCTAGAGAAAATCCTCTACCGCCAGAAGAAGGTAACAGGGCCCAAAGCCTTTCTAAAGAAGCATGCCACCTTCTAGTGTCTTTCTGCTGCGCCCTCTTCTGACTGAGGATGGTTTTCATCTGCTATGGGCTGGTGCTAGCTAGTCCAGTTCTCTGCCAGTCTCTGAAGGTGTTGAAGTGGATTGGTTTGTCTTCTTCAGCTGTAATGGCTGCCTTGGACGTTTCTCCCCCCCACACTCATGTTCTTATCTGCTTTGATTTCTTTTCTTGTACTCCTCCCATCAGATTGACAATAACTTTACTTGGCAAGGAAGACTGGGTAAAGATTTAGAAGTTGTGAGTTTGGAGCCTTCCATGGCCTGTAAGAAAGCTGTTTATGGACATGCAAGAGCCAAATCTCTCTGGTCTGTGTTTTCTGGCTACTCCAGAATAACCCAGGGTAAAAAACACTTCATCTGGCTTAAAATAAACAGCCTAGCAGTTCTATGACAATTAGAGCTGTACGTACTGTACACTTGCACTTCAGCACCTAATGACGTACTGATTAATCAGTCACCAAAGAGATCAAAGTGGAAACTTTCCTTTGACCTACTGTCCATGGAATGTGTATTTGTATAGGACTGTGTATTCTGAGTCTTTCCTTTTCCTCTGAAGAACCCAGGCATGACCCTAGAGAAACAGGCTGTGGGAGATACCTGAAAGATGCTGGCAACTTGGGGATTCCCAGTTGGGTACCTAGCTGCGATGATGATGAAACAGCAGTTCTCTGAAAACACCAGCACAGTGCAGCAGCCAGAAAAGCCAGCAGAACTTTGAGTGCTATCAGAAAGGATACTGAGAATAAGATAGAGGACGTTTTCCTGCTACCCACAACCTCAGTGTGCCCATTTCTCAAGCGCTTGTGCAACTCCGGTCTCCTCTAACTCCATTGTGTCCTACTTGAGATATGAAGGTACAGAGAGCTAAAATGATTAAGGAGATGGAGCATCTATCTTATGAGGAGAGACTAGAAAAGCTTAGACTCTTCATTTTGGAGAGGAGGTTACTGAGGGAGGTTGTTACTGAGTTTCTACCATATCGGGAAGGTGGTGGATAAGGTGCGTGTGGAGCTGTTATTCACTAAGCCCTGTACCAGCGGAGCTGGGGGACACTTGATAAAGCTAGTATGACAGTCATTTAAAAGAAAATACTTCTTTACACAGCGACTAGTGAACTTCTAGAATTTGTTGCCACAGGAGGTTGTGGAGGCAGACAGTATCAGCAGTTCAGAAAGGGACTGGCCAAACTAATGGGCAACAGGCTCATAAACGGTTACAAAAAGGAGGAGTGGACAGGGATATAGCCTCTCTAGCTTCCCTAATCCAAGGACTGTAGATGCTGGGGATGTTTGAGGGGAGTGGCCCTTAGCGTGTCCAGATATGTTCTTCCTAAATAGCATCTCCTCTTTCTATGGTCAGAGAATACTGGGCCAGATGGACCATTATTCTGACCAAAATGGGCATTTTGGGTGCTCTTAACTCTGAGGCTTGTACCAAGCTTTGTGGATAATCAGGTCCCTCTTGTGGCGCAAGTCCAGTATTGTGAGTATGCTGTTCTACAGTATCACTTCAGACTACACGCAACATAAAATAGGATGAATTTTGTGTAGTAGAGACTTCTCGGAGAGGGACAGGAGTTTTACTGAAAGCCTGTCCCCTGCCTTACTTAAGGGACCTAAAGGCTGTGGGATGGAGTTGCTGTTTCTCTGAGACTGGACTCCACTGCCCAGAGTGTGGTCCAAAGGACTGGAAGTCCCCAGGCAGAGCTGGGCATGACTTGTGCTTGTAGCCTCAGCTGGGAGGGACGTGGGGCTGCTGTTTCTAGGGACCTGGGAAAGGTCAGCTCTGTTCACTCCCCTTCATGAGCATTGTTTGCTGAGAGCAGGGCAGCAAGGGGAAAAGCACTTCAGCTTGTGCCATGGTGTGCTGCTTTAATTTCCCTTTGAGAGTTTACCTGAAGGTACAAACAAGGCAGGCTTAAAGTATGCATGGGTTTCCACAAGAGACCCTGTTCTGTGCTGAAATCGCATCTCCCTGTGCCCTTGCCTAACTTTCTAGGTGGCAAGAAGTTGTCACACATGCTATTTAGAGGGCTAAGCTCTATGCTCAAAACTTCTGAGAACAGGAGCCTGTTCAGCCTGGGGGACCGCAGCTGTGGATGGTGGCTGTTCAATTCTCAAAAGCTCTTTGACAGTCCCAGCCAAAGTTCTGTCAGTCTTTGTGGTCCTGGTGTGGGAGTGGGCTGCTGTAAGCTGGGAGAATTTTTTGAGTGAGATTTAGGAAGCGTGATTTCCGGTGCCTTGTTCTGCTCATGCTGCTGTCTCTGTTGCAACCCCCTGGCCTTGAACCCTGGGGAGGCTGACGCTACCACCTACTGCACTGACCAGAACTGCCTCCTGGTGCTCCTCTCCGGTTGCAAAGCAACAATTGCATGATTTTGTATTTGAGCTATAAGTTCTCAGATGGGGACCAT
The DNA here is from genome assembly GCF_040807025.1 of Struthio camelus. NCBI lineage: Eukaryota > Metazoa > Chordata > Aves > Struthioniformes > Struthionidae > Struthio > Struthio camelus. The sequence continues at coordinate 16,195,441 of NC_090946.1, forward strand.
AATTTTTGCATAGCACCGACTTCAGCAGAGGGTCCTGGTTAGCTGGAATGGCTGACTCGACCCCGAAGTGTCAGTACCATCCTTCCAGCAGTGCCCTGCTCATCATCTGAGAGGAGTGGATCTGACTGCTGTGTCTCTGTCCTTGACTCTTTCCCAAGCTACGCCAGCCATTTTATATGTTGCGATGAATCAAGTCACTGGTTAAGTACAGGACAGCAGGCGTAGAACTTCCCAAATCAGGCTTGTTAGTTATGCCGATGTCTTGTTGCACTGTCTAGAGTGGAGCTGTGCCCCGGTGGTATAAAAACAACACACTGGGACAAAACAGAGGTCCTGTCTCCATCAGGAGCTTGGCCTAGAGTGAAGGCCACTCACTTGCTTGACTTTCCATATGTCAACATTTAAAGCAGGACCTGTGTAGCATGACATGCCCAATGCACTTTGATATGTCCACCTTTCACCTGCCACAGGCTCAGGAAGTCCCTAAACCAGAAGTTGAACCTCAACATCAGTGCTTAAAAACTCCTTAAAAACACACCTCTGCCCCTCCCTCCCCCCCCCCCCCCAAATTTTTCTAGTCCTTCTTTCACCCCCATTTGCACTCTGATCTCCATAATGCCTGAGAGCAACAAGTTCCTCACGCTGCCTGAAGTGCTTCCTTAGCTATGCTTGGCTTAATTGCATTGCTTGCTCCCCAGTGCCGACACCGGTGAGAAATAATTGCTTCCTGTTCACCTTCTTGACACCATGGGTAATCTCGTAGACCTAAGTTGTCTTTACCTCACTTCTGCCTCCTTGTTTATATCTGCTCTTTCAGTCTGTTTTTGCAGTCACAACTGTAGCACAAATCTCTTCCTCTCTGTATTTAACCCTTCCTCCTCTTCCTCCTTTTCTCTTGCAGCTAGAGCATCAGCTACAGTCTCTGAACTCAGAGCAGCTAGAGACCCGGGTGCAGAATGAAAGGCTCCGGCACCTGAATGAAAACCTCCTGGAAGAGCTGGAGAAGAGCAAAGGGGAGCTGGAAGTGGCGAAGGGGCAATTACAGAAGCTCCAGAAAGAGGCCCAGCTTGAACAGGAGCAGAAGGACAGGTGGGGGCAGGCAGGAAGAGCAGGACAGTGGAAAGATGGTGCAAGTAATTAAAGAATAAGGATCTCTAATTAGAAGCTTTCATCCTGTCAGAGGATTGCCTACCTCTTCTTGAGGAGGAGAAGTAACCCCAGTGATCTTACGAGCCTCAACAGGGAGTGATACTGCCATCTCCCACCTGCTTTTATTGGGAAATGAATTTGTTCATTGATATTTGGCTATAAAAGCACTACAAAAAAAAATACAAGGGTCCCTCAGTCTAAAGGAGGCTTCTCCTCCTTGTATTTTCCAATTCACCATCACCTCTGCAAAGTTCCTACAGATCCTATGCTAATCACTTGTGTGCCTGTTTCGGAGCTTTATCTAATAATACGCAACTGCTTTTCACTCGGGTATTTCATTTCCAGATGGCAGTAAGCATTCTTCCCGTCTCTAGTAATTGAGGAAACTGGAGGGTGAAAAGGGGAAAACGGGTTATCTACCCTCACACAGAAGAGGAGCAGGAGAGCTGAGATAGAACCCAGGTGTCCTGGCTTTCACAGCTGTGCCTCTTCCACTAAAACATCCTAGCAAAGGGCAGGCCTGTATCTTTGCAAATGCCATGAATGTCCCCGAGAAAGGGATCTTTATATTTCTTTTCCCATTAAATTCCACTTTTTAAATTTCCTTCACACAGGGATGTGTTCAGAGTCTCCAAGAACATGCAGAAAGAGAAGCAGAGCCTCCTTCGGCAGCTAGAGCTCCTCAGGTAAGCACAGGGGTGCTGGGAGATACTGAGCCCTTGGTGTGTAATGGAGACTCAAAACCTGCTTGCTTGCTCTTGGGAGTCTGGCTGGCAAAGTTGATGGTTTGTTTGGCGGTGGGAATGGGGAATTGTCCTTTCTTTCCGATGGTCTTTTTCTTGCCAAGCCCATTCGCTGGTTCAGCGGCAGTGCTGAGGTTTCAGCACTGTGCTCATTCTCTCCATAGGAAGCTATGGGGGTGTATTCAAGCAGCATTCACATACTGCCTGTTTTCCTAAGGCCAGACAGTATTGTGCAATCTGATCAGCTCCAGTAGAGCACAGGCTATGTTATTGCACCAACTAATCCCTCCACTGGAGGGGTTTAGTCTTTCTTGCTGACTAAACGGGCCATGTGAAGCCTATTAACTGTGGTGGAACAGATGGAAGTCCCAGCCTGTCTGGCAATAAAGAGCATCTTTATCTGTGACCCAAGCTCCCTCTCCTTCCTAGCATTCAAATGTTGGTCTTTACCCCATTTTCAATGAGTGCTTCTTTGTCTCTCTCCTGTGCCTTCCTTTGGAGCAGAGAGATGAACAAGAAACTTCGAGATGAGCGAGACACTTTTGAAGCCAAGAAGCTGGTTAGTCTAAGAAAGAAAATCCTAATTCCTAAGCGCCCTTCTTTCATCTGCTGCTGTTGCTGTCACCACTCGGGGGTCTGTCACTTCCACGGGGGACAATGACCTGAGCTCACGAGGCCTGGTGTAGTGCATGAGTACAGACTTCACAGCAGAGCTGGAGAGAAGTTACACTGTTTGCTCTCTCCAGCTGCCCGGGTTCAAACCAAGGCACGTTAGCCTGGGACTTGTGGCGCAGCCCTCTGTGGGGCTGCGGTGGGGTGCTGCCTGCTGCACGTGCCAGGCCTGTGCTTTGTGATAGGCACTTGGCACATGCGAGGAGGGTAGTGAAGTTGGATGCATCCCTGGAGCTGGGTGGTGAGGAAGAAGATGGATTCCCAGATGTGCTGCCCTGGAGGTGGCAGGGGGACAGGAGGGTGTTAGAGTTCATCTCTGACCCCTTGAGTTCATAGCAGATGTTTTCAGATGTTCCCTTTGGGGCAGCTGCCCCATTCCTGTGAACTCTGCTCTGGTGGAGATGCAACTTTAAGCCTTGTATCAAAGGAGTAGGAGGAAGCGGGGAGCCTGCTTGGAATATGAGCACTTGTTGGCCCTGGGAAGCATCTGAGAGAGTCAACTCCATCACTAGCCTTTCCCAGCCTCCAAGATAAGTACGGGCATGTGATCTATTTTAACATTTTTTTTTTTTCATGGAAAAAGTCTTTGCGTTCCCATATGTCACTGCCAAGGCTGCTCTGTGCCCTTCTCGGGACCCATCCCTGCTCCCATGTTCCTTTCCCTGCTCTGCAACCATGCTGCACTTGAAGGCCTGGAAGCAGCTGTCTTGCAGCGATGACAGCCAATAGTAGGCTGCAAGAGATGTGCTATGTCCTTAGTGGCTGATGTGGGGGGGAACATGAAAGAAGGCCCAGGGATGGGGCCTGGGTAGGATAGGAGTTGCCCTTTAACCTCGTGAGGGGCACCTGCTGGGTGGAGTCTCTACACAGCTGCTTTCTATTCAGGAGAAGAACTTCAATAATTATCACAAGGAGGTGAAGTGTGTGTGCCTGCCTGTGTGTGCACGTTTCTGAAATCTGAAGGGGGATCTTATTATTTTTTTTTAAAGCTGTGGTGTGTTGTGTGTGCTTGCATGTGTGTGTGTGCACCAAGCTTACTGCTTCCTCCGGTAAAGTAATAAACACAGTTTATTACTCTTCCATGTGTAAAGCTATAGCAGCTTTTGAGTTCCTGTGGGTGGGGTGGGTGGCCTATGGGTAGGTGCCTGTGTGTGTGCAAAGCTGGTGCATCTCTCCTGTCCTCCTCTGTCTTTTCCCCTGCTAGGACCTGCTCAGGTCTGATCTGAAACAGGACAGCTGCAGATGGGGCCTAAGAGAGAGCCTGGCAGGAGACAGTCATGGCACAGAGGAGCTGCTTTTGCCCTTCTCCTTCCTGGGCAGGCAGTAGGGATGGAGCAGCAGGGTGAACTCCAGCTACCGACACTGCTCATCTGGCAAGACTGGGTCTTGCCAGGCAGATCAAAGCTATACTGGAATAAGGTTTTTCCCTTTAACAGCCAGAGCCTGTTGGTCACTCGCAGTCTGCGGGAAAGCAGGGCTCCCAGGGATTGCAGAGATGCTGCTATCATCTAGCATCTACAGAAGATCTGCCTTCTAGACTGTCCCCCTGTAAGGGGGACAGGAGATAACAATAACTGCCTGCAGCAGCAAAAAGGGTAGTCTGTGGCCTTCTGATGTGGATTCCTTGTGTGTGGCACGCTCCCTAGCAGAGAGCATAGATTTCTTTTTAGCCTGTAAAAACATGTTTGTCCATAACACCCTCTGTCAGTGCTGGGAAGGACTGTGTTATTTCTGTGAAATGAAGGTGTGATGAACAGTGGTTCTTTCATAGTAAAGATGTTAAAGTGATTGGAAGGAGTCTTGGGCTGTATGTGGCTGATGGCAACCTGACCAGTGCTCCTTTGCACTTCTCAGTGTCCAGTTTAATACCTTGCTCTTTGTAAGAGTTTCTGGCCTTGCCAGGGTGGGCAGGCCTGGCCCCCCAGTGCTGTGGAGCATGTTTATCTCCAGTGGCCACGTCACAGCAATGGCCACGTTGCTGCCTGTGCACAAGCCAGGCTGCAGGTGCTCTTTAGATCCTGGGGTTGCAGGTTCCTGCTGCGCCCATGACCCATCTGGCTGTAAGTGTTACACTTGCACGCTGTTTGGTGATTGAGGTCTTGTCCTGAGTGAGCAAACTTCATGTCCGCTCATCTTGAGGAATGTTTTGGGACTTTGACTACGCTGGACATGTATTTGCATTTTGCTGACAAACTAGAAAATGCTTTTTTTTTTTTTTTTTCCCCATCCGAAATGCCTGTAAGTGTGCTGTCATTGTGGAATCCTTGGTATTGTGTGTTGTACAGCTGCAATGTTGCATCTGTCCCTTTACCATCCCTGTGAAAAGCCAAATGTTACATAAACCTGGCAAGCCAATAAAGCATGGCAGAACCAATGGGAAAATGCACCCGGTTGTTTCTTCTTTCTTCCCCAGGTACGTACTCCGCAGGCTGTGTTTCATCTCTAAGTAAGGCAATGCAGTAGCAGGTTGCCCGAAGGTTGCGACTCAGCTGAACCTCCAGTGGGCTGTAATGTGATTTCCTTGTTCCCACATGCCTAGGGAGTGCCCTTGACTGAACCTGCTGTTCCCAGCACAAACCTTGAAAGCTTCCTTCTCCTCCATTCCCACTGGAGAACCGCTGGTTGGCTGAACCGCAGCCTAATATCAGTGCTGGCAGATGGGTCACTACAGACTTGAGTGTCCTTTGGCTTGGAAGATGTGTGCCCCATGTTTGTGAGCCTCCTACAGCACCCCAGGGCCAGGCAGCACCAAGTACCACCAGCAAGGTCAGGTGCTTGTTGGCTGTAGGACACTTGAGGTGTGTGGGTTGGTTTCTTTTTGTGGGTTTCTTTGTTTGTTTTAAACTACTTCCTTTTCCCTTGCTCTGGAAATGAAATTGCAGATAGATGGCTCTCAGTGCTGGATTGCTTCTGTGTCTGGAGCGTCTCCTGAACATCAGTTTTATATGCAGTAAATGTTTTTGGTTTTTTTCCTGTAAGTTCCTAATTGAGTGAGGCCTTCTCTGGAGGCCAGAGTATCTCCTTTTGTTATATTGCACTGTGGGAAAGGTGTTCTGGGAGTTCTGACCCATGGAGCAACTTCTTAATTTTTGGCCTGTTAAAATAAGCCCGGGGGTTATTGAAGGAGTAATCTTTACAGTCTTCCCTTGGGCTGTGCACAGCACGAAGGAAGGCCTGTCAGGAGCTGCCTGCAGGTGTTCAGTCAGCTCAAAACTGATCTGGCTGCAAACTCCTTTCCCCTCCTTTACCCCCAGAAATACCTGGTGAGGATGTGTCTGAAATCTAGACTTACAGAGCAAGTACGTTTCCCCCAGAAACAGGATGGTGGGCTTCTTGCCATGCTGTACCTTATTTCATGTTTTGTGGGTGGGCAGGGCAGTTAGCCCAGCTGTGTGAGACAGAGAGGCTAGGCTTTAGCCCAGCGTTTGGGAGAGCTGGCAGGTCATCCCCCCTCTGCTATAGGCTTTCCTGAGTGATCTTGGGTAAACTACTTATCTTTAACTCTGCTGGGGATGATGAAGCTGCTTTATCTGGAGGAGGAGGGTTGGGAGAGAAACTGTTCTGTTTTCTCCTTCTCTGGGAAGCTGGTAAATGCTGGCTGTAGGGAGTGTGGTAGTCTGAGGAGGTAAGTAGGAGGAAAGCATGGAGAGGAACGTACGTGCAAGGCAGACCACGTACACTGCCCTTTGCAGAGCAGTCTCCTTTCTTACGGGCTGTTCTGTGGTGCCTGCGCAGCTATGGGTGAGTACCTGAGGAGGAAGGTAGCGGTGCCTTCTGGAGAAGGGGCAACTGATCTTTCTCACAAATCATCGACATAATAAAAGGGCAGGTGGGGAAAGATTCAGCTGTGACACAAGCTGGAGGTCAAGCCGTAGAAAGGACAGCTCTGGCTGTCTTGAGAAGGACTACAGTTTGGGGTACCATCATTTTTGCTGTATTTTGTGGCAAAGGGGAAAGCAGCATCAGTGGTGCCTTCTTGCATGAGCTAAACAAGCTGAACTGAGAAAGCAAGCCCTGTGCTCACCTTTGTTCAAAGCCTCAGGCTGGGCTCCACCACCAGACGTCCCAGGCCTGGAAGGGCTCCAGCCCTCCTCCCAAAAAGGTCACAAAGGTGGCGAGTGGCTGAACTGGGGCTGGTCAGGTTCCTGGCTCCTAACTGCGTTATTCATCCTTTCTCTTTTCAACTTCCAGGCGCCTCAGAGCAAAAAGCCCCTGTTGAAGAAAGGGTCAGTGCTAGGCAGTTACCTGCTGGACGACAAGCCGGTCAAACGGTTAGATGGGCATCTGTGTTGTGTTTGTGGTGTTAGTCTGTGCCCACTGGAGTCCCCTGTCAGTCAAACTGTGTCCTGCGTCTGGTTCCCCCTCAGCACTGGCTGATTTTTGGAGAGTGGCGGGATGTGGCTTGGATGTGGCTCCAACTGCCTCTTGGCGCAAGAGATGGTGTCTCGGTGGGGAGCTAAGGATGCCTTAGTTAACTTCCACGCTGTGGTGCCCCTGCTCTGGGTTGCTTCTGTGTGCAGTAATGGGGGAGCAAATCTAAATGCCATCAGAGGCTGAGGGTGTGTGTTTATGGGATGGGAGTCAGGAAAGCTGCCTTTATGACTCAGCCAGGCAGCTCCATTAAAATGACTGGATTGTCTTCCACACGTGCCAGCTCCTTCTTGGGCAGAAATCCTGTCCACTGCTGCCTCGTGCCACAGACTGTGTCCCCAGAGCATGGCGAAGAGCAGGAGTTGCACAAGGCTTGTGTTCTCTCCAGCAGCTGAAAGCCCCAAGGAGAAGGCCCAGCTCCAGGAGAGTTCATCCTACCCATCTCCCTCCGCACCTGCACAGACACCTCACCTGGCACATCAGGCCTCCCCTTCAGCCAGGGCAGATAAACATGCCTGTGTGGTCCCAAACACGCTTTTCTTTTTTAACTTACAGGTAGTACAGTGGCTTCAATAGCCGTGTACACACGCTTGCCTGAACTGTGCCGGCTTTAAGCATTCAGCCACTGCAAACTACGTGCGGGCTCTGCACATGTGCATTGGCCAAAAGCTTGCTTCCTTTGACAGGCTGGGGAGGCCAGTCCAGCCCTGACCTGGCTTGGAACCGAATTTCCCCTGGATCAGCTGGCCCCAGACAGGTTTTAAGGCTGCACATTTCCCTGTTTCCTACCGGGTCGCTGTGGAAAGTTCCCAGCCCTCTGTGGCTTCTCTTGGTGCCAACCAGAGTTGTAGATCTAGGCTGAGAGTTTCTTCCAGGTGCAACTTAGCCTTAACACTTGCTGTTCTGCTAGTGGCCTTTAGGAATTGAGCTTCAGGCATCTGACTGCTAGAAAAACAAGTTAACTGTGGAGCAGGCCTGACTCTTTAGCTGAGGTCGGGGCTTTACTTGGCTAGGTCTGGCGCAGATCTCTTTCCTGGCTGGGTGACTGACAGATGTGCCATTCCTTGGACCAAACACCCAAGTTCTCCTTTTCCCTCCTTTCCTCCACCCTTGCTGCTATTTCTTGCAGAGGTCATGCTAGTTGCTGCTGGCATAAACCAACTGGAAAGGCTTAGTGGGTAGAGAAGCCTGGCAGAGAGTGTGATGGGCAAAAGAGAGAAGTACCTGTTGGTCCTGTCTCTGTCCCAGTACTGTTTCACATCACATTGCTTGAGAAACATAAATAAAATCCACTAGTCTTAACTTACTGAACAGTGACTCCAAGCTGTGATCCCTTTTTTTGGTCCCTTTTTTTTCCTCTGAAGAGGCTTTTGACTCTCATCCCCTCATTGCTGATACTCCTGCTGGCCCTGGGAGATGGGAGAATCTCAGGAGATTGGAGAAGGGAGAAGGTTGTGCACCCTTCTGTCCCTCGAGAGCCTGAGCCCAGGAGGACATGTCTGTTTTCCATGGGGAGAAGTTTCAACTGGCCCAGCTCTGCCCCATCGTTTGGGCAGATGCAGGGAGGAAGACCAGGGATGTGAACTGCCTTCCACAGAAAAAGCGTAGGCTTGGCAGTTGAGGAATTTTGCAGCGCTAGTGAGGTGCACCCTTAGGAGTGAAAGAGGAGAGTTGTTGCCTTCATTCCTGCACTTGTGCCTAGTGAAAAAGTTGCAAAGAGGTGGGACGTTCTGCCTCTGCACAAACACTGTAGGAAGGCTTTGGTCTCTCTTCTTTGCTTTCAAACCCAGTCTGGTGGCCAGTGAAGGTAACGGAGATCTCTGTGGTGGATAAAGTCCTTTGGTTGCATTCTAAGCCTTCTCACTTCCTTCTTTAATTCTTTAACGATGGAGAGGCGCAACAGATCTAAGATGCTTCTTTGCTCCTTGGCAATGGTTCCAGTAGTTTAAATCAGTTATTCTGGCTGCTTCTGTCAAAAAAATGTTCCTCCACTTACTTTGCCACAGTAGATGACGTGTGTCAGCCTGCTCCTGTGCAATCACAGCCAGTATAACACCTATGCCACAGAACCACAGCTCGAGCAGGGGGTCCAGGGGATTTTTGCCTTTGAGAGCAGCGTGGCGGGTTGGAAGCTTGGAGGAACAAATGTCCGTCAGGTCCCGACCCTCTGACTTTGGGCCAGGCGTGGATGCAGGCCAGAGCAGAGTCAACACCGTGCCAAATGACATGGGAATTCAGGAATACGACTGCTCCAGGACAGGGCTCTGGGGTGGTTGCTGTGTTTCAGGTAGATGTGCCCGCGTACCTCATTGCTGCAAGCAGTGTTGCTGCAGGAGCACAGAAATTCACGCTGCCTGCCCACCCACCTCTGCAGACCCTGCGGGCCCTGGGCTGCCGGAGCTGTACAGCAGCAGCACCCAGGCTCGCTAGCGTGGCCAGCTCAGGCGCCGTGATGTGAGGGTCTCACTGCAATTTGCACACCTGCGGCAAGAGAGCTAGGACGTGGGGTGGCCAGCGGGTTTCTGCTCTCCTGACTCAGTAAGACTCCTTCAGCAGTGTTTGGAAGTGATGGGCTTGTTTCCCGGAGCGAGGCTGTGTGCCTTCAGCAGAGGGCAGTAACATGCACGCACGCCGCAGCACACGGCCTCGTCTGGGTGTTCAGCCAGCCCTCACCCTAAATTCTGCAGTCAGAATTATTTTTGCTTATCTGGAAACCTTTGTCACTTCTTTTTGCGTTGTTTTGGTAACAAAGATAGAGGGCTTTTTGTTGCTTTTCTTTTGTCTTTCTCCAGTGGCCACTGTACTTGCATACTTTATGTACTTTGTTCCATTTTTCAGTACTGGGGGAAGCAGGAGGCAAAGAAGCCTTGAAAAATCCAGAAGGTGGGAAGTTTTTATTAAAATTAATGAAATACATGTTTTCGCATATGAGTACAGCATAGGCCAAGTGAGCTGTCTCTCTTTCCCCCGGGGTGCAGCTGGTGTCTTAGTCAGAGGTAGTATGGGGAGTAGTGTATGTGAACTAGATAGAGTTCCTGCAAGCATATCGTTGGTACTAACTGGATCACACTGGTTGTTCTGGGGACTCGCGACCTCCTCCTCCTCTTCTCCCCCACCCCCAAATCCTGTTTGTGGTGCGCGTGGGCTTTGATACAGACAACTGGCTTCTGCGGACCTTGCCTTCACCTTTCCTGTGGATGTGGCAATGGAGGAACCCAACAGGAAGAACTGTAAATACTTCCCAGGCAATGGGACAGGGTTGAAGTTGGGAAAAGGCAGCGGCACAAACTTTGGAGAGAAGAGTAGAGATGAGGCGAGGTGGTCAGCAGCAGCAGATACTGAGATGCTGAAGATGACTTTGAAGGGTGATGCTGACTGTAGAAAAACAGCAGATGGATCGGATGATGTTCCATTGCCTCCTAGAGGACAGCCCATTGGCACGGAAACCAGGGTGAGTCTCATGACTAGCGGTTCTTCCTCAAACACTTGCTACCAGGGACCTGAGGGCTCCTGACTCTCTTCCCTGCTAACTCCAGCTCCATTGGTTTATAGGGCAGGGGTCTGATGCCTAAGTCAAAGTGCAGCCTATCGCTGGGCTTCTCAAAACTGCGTCCTTTTCTTCCATGACAGCTCCAGGCACTGGAAACAGCCAGCTGTTCCCCAGATTGCATGTTTAAGGTGGTGTTTGTGGGCAACTCTGGCGTTGGGAAGAGTTCCTTCATCCACCGCTTTTGCTATGACAGGTTCTTGGCAGACCTCAACGCAACTATTGGTAAGTAAAGGGGTTCCTGACCTGTCCGGCTAAGAGAAGTGAGAATGTCAACTTGGACCCTGTCTTTTTCGCCCTATTTTAGTCCAAGCAATTTCTAACCCTAAGGGTAAAGGTGGTCTCCTCCCAGTTTCTAGTCAATCTTCTAGTTTCCCTGAACTAAATAGTGCTGATCCTGCTCATTGGTCTTGCAATGGCAAGCTGTTCTCTCCTCGTCCTGTCTTATGATCGCTGTTACCTCCTTGACAGGTGTCGATTACCAGGTGAAGAGTCTGATGGTGGATAACACCCAGGTTGCCTTACAGCTGTGGGATACAGCTGGACAAGAGAGGTAAACAATTTACGTGAAGATTCCCCACTGCCAGGCTCAGTGTAGGAAACAGGAGATGAGGGTGATAGGAAGGACATCCTGGATCCTATCTGTGAGAAAACTGTCAGTTGCAGGAGAACCATAGTGTGCACAGCAGCTATTCTGGTGCTGGAGCTGTGGCAAATGTCCGCACCAGAGACTTAGAGAAGTTGTAGTTGCCAAGCAGGACCTGGTGAAGATGGCTTTGAGGACTGACAGGAGAGTACGTTTCCATATGCCTGACCGTTATGCTTGTGGCTTCAAGTAGTCTTCCCATAAATGACTGCACAGTGAGCTTGAGAGCTCCTCTAGTCCTTGAAGTTCGCCTGTATTGGCCTGCTTCTGGGAAGAGCTATGGGACAGAGCTGGTGACTAAATGCTCTGTGTAAAGGGTTTTGTAGCTGAGATGGAACCAAAGACTCCGGATAGATGTCCTGTTCTCTGATCCACTTGTGCTGACCTCTAGCTTCAAAAGCACAGGCCAGCACTAGAGGTTGTCACCAGCACTGCTCGGTGGGGAGCAGAGTAGTGGAAGGATATTCTTCACCCTCAGCTGCTACCAGGGAGGAAGGCCCACCGCTACCTTCATGTAACTTGTGTTTTATTTAAGATGTACTCTGAAGCTGAAGATTGAAAGCCAGTTCAAGGGGGCTGTTCCCCTCAGAGTCTGGCAAAAATAAGCGTTGTGTATTTTGTGCTAAATATGGTATGGGGCCAGACTTTGAAGGAGGCGGTTGAGGTCATGGGAAGAGTATAACCTTGAGCTGTGCTAACTGAGATTAACGATGCTGTTTATCTCAGCCAGCTAGACCATGAAGATCCAGTGGGAATGTATTAAATAAGGTTCTGTATTGAAAATCAAACTTTTTTTCCTTCCAAATTCAAGCTTCATGTCAAAGAAGGCATGATTTCCCTTCTAGGGGACTCCTGCAGTTATTTCAGTGCTGAAGCTGAGCAGCGAGAGGGAGTTGTCATTACATGAAACGTAACATTTTACTGAGGCCAGGTTGCGTCAGAGGTTATAGTCAAGGTATTGTCTCTGCAGAAGGCCGTTTAGGGTGTGGCCACGATCCTCTGCAACTTTAGCAGGTCTGAGATGTGTACTTGCAAGGAAGAACTTGGCTGAATAGCTTTCCTGAATATAAAACATGGGGAAGAAGAAAAAAGACTTTTCTTACCTTTTGAGAAATATGAATTGCTTCTGATCGGAGGTGTCCATCCGAATATCAGGTGGAAGAGAGAGGAACTCCTCAGAGCATGTGTGGGAGAAGTCCTTGGTGACTTCCCTGAGCCCGGTTCACACTATGTTTGGTGTTTCTTCTGGAGTGTGTGGCATGTCCTGTAGTTCCTGAGGTGCACCTTGCCTGCCAAAGATAAGGTCTGTGCTTTCTCAGTTGGGGTAGTTGCTAGAACGCCATGCCCTTACTTGTGGCGGGAAAGGACAGGCCTCAGACAATCAGCTAAAGAGTTCAGGAAGATCACTCCTTGCTATAGGTTTTCTTGGCTCTTAATAGTATAGCAGAGCTTATTATCCTGTGCAGTTCCCTGGTGAGATCCCAGTACTTGTCCTGCATTTAATTCCAACAGTTTGCAAGCAATGTAATGTTGTGTCGTGGCTCTACCATAAAATACTTAAGATTTTGAGGGTTTATTTAGTTGGAGTTTTTTCCCCAAATATAAGTCTGTGGTTCTAACAGGTTCCCACAGAACCAAGTAGAAATCTGGTAGGAATTTCTCCTGGAAATTTTGTTTAACTGTTGAATTTATGCATGAGGGCATTGCTTTATGGATTGAAATCAGATTTGGAATTTGGTATCAGGCTATATCTATGCTGAGGTCTTAATTGCTGCTTTGGCAGCACTGGGGCAGACATTATGCAAGCCTCATTTACCCTGTGGTACAGCTTAGTCTGCAGATTCTTCCAGACTTTAGGGGAAGGTCATGTTTTCTCCACCCATTTCCCTTTTTATAGGCAATTACTTTCTACTCTCCCACCTAAACAGACCTATCTCTATTTCCTTCCTCCTGAACTGGAAAGGTTTTCCTTCCTGCTTTCTCAGCATCATGCATATAGAAGGATTCCCGCTTAGTCCTGGTTGCCTGGCCCTCCGCAGAGATGGGGCCTCAAAGTCCCATGGATTTGACCTGCCCTTTACCAGCCTGTGCACACACCAGCTTTAGGGGGTGTATCTCTCTCACGTGGCTGCCAGGCCTTGCAGAGAGCCTTTACTAATAGACAGATAATCCTGTTCTGTTTCCTGCCATTACACAGCTATGGTTTTAGGACCATCTTTGATTTCTTTTGGGCTCAGGTTCCGGAGCATTACCAAGCAGTATTTCCGGAAGGCGGATGGTATCCTGGTGATGTACGACGTTACGGCCGAATGCTCCTTCACGGCAGTGCGGAATTGGATGAGCAGCATCCAGGTGAGAGCGGGGCCGTGGCTCTCCGACACTGGCGCTGCTGCCGCCTCTGCTTCAGCCTCCCCCCTGGGAGCGATGTTCTTGGAGGCCCCAGGACATCCTGCTGGCCTTGGGAAGATGAATTATCACAGCAGATGCTATGGGTATCGCCTGTGGTAGTGAGTTTTGGACCAGGTACTTGTAGTCCTAAGGAAGACGGTGGTACCCCCTTAAATGAGTTGGGATGTTTCTATGGTGGAAGCCAGTGGAAGCTGCCAGAACAGTGGCGAGTGTTTGTAAGCAGCCCGTGTGCATTGGCAGCATCTCCTAAACGCCGTCATGTCAGATCTGTGCTGGGGAGAGAAGGTCTCCTGGTGTCCAGCCTGCGTGCAGGGAAGAGACACAGCCCCGGTGCATTTAGATTCAGACCTGCAGCACGCATGGACTGTGCTTTGCGCAATCACATGCTGGACTGCTTTGAAATTTCTAGATGAGACTGTGTAACATTAGTAACAGCTTCTCTCTTAACTATTTATTTTTTTCCTCCTCATTTGCTGTAGCTTTAACTGTTGGTTTTTTTTTTTTTTTGGTGACTGTGTCCACTTCTCTACAGTTTTGCTTTTCATCCTATTTTTACTCCCAAACTCTCAACAAAAACCATTCATCACTATTTTTGAGTGACTTGCCTCTGTGAGGGGAGACAGAAATGCTTTCATCTGTATAATTTAGATATGTTGTGTGTAGATGACTCAAAGTTGAAGTGAAATTGTCAGGAGTTTCAATTGTCAAGTGTTTTTTTAATTGTGCTAAGTCTCAAAGGTCAAGCAAAAAGTGAAATGAATATGCAAAGGATGGTGGGTTTTAGTGTTAACTTTCACAGGCCTGTTGGGGAAAAAATGGTTAGCTATTTCTTTAGTCTCTAAGAGATAAAGGTTAAGATTTTCAAAAATAACTGACCTCTGAAAGTCAGGCTCCCTTCAGGAAGGTTAAACTGAACACACAGGAAAATCAAAGCGTCTAAAATCTGTAACCTTTAAATATCTCTCCCCTTTTCCTTCCCTCTACCTTCGCATTTATCTTGTTTTGAAGCTTAAGCTGTTTCGGTACTGTAGATCATCCAGGGCAGTTAAGTTTGGAAATAATTTTGAATCACATTCTGCAGTCCTTTGGTGATTTTCTAGTGGGCCAGTGGAACTAGAGGGAGTTTTACGTAAGGTAATGGGCTCCAGAAATCATCTAGCAGTAACAGATGCTACTGAGACCCTATGCAAGAAAGGGTCTCTGCTTGGAAGTTGCTTAGCCTGCTTGGCCAGTGGGTTTTCAGCTAAGGACAGTTGAGTTCAGGGACAGTACATCAGGTGAAATTATTGAAGAAAAATTATTGAGCTTAAAAAGAAACCCTGTCTGAACTTAAATTTCCAGTAGCCTAGTAGAGCAAATTTGCTCCTCTTTAGGCTTCTTATTTCCCAGAGAGGAACTTGAACCAAGTCCTGTCTCCCCTCTCTAGGCACCCCAGCTGTACGCATCAAACATTTGGAATATATTCCCATAGTTTGGACTTCCTCCCACAAATCCCTAGGGTATGGTCTCTAATGAGCAGAAGGGAATATTTTGGCAGCTCCTTCAGGGACCCTGATTCTGCTGCCACTGAAGTCAATGGCAAAGCTCCTGTTTACACAGGCTGAAACAGGATCTGCTCCAGGATATTTCTGTCCCTCAGACGAGTCTCACGGGTGCTTTGCTCTGTTCCTTTTGCAGGAAGGTATCGAGGATGGAGCTGTGATCTTTCTACTTGGAAATAAAACGGATGCTGTGCTGAGAGGGGCCCGGAGTGTGCCCGAGGTGGAGGGCGAAAGGCTGGCAAAGGTGTGACTCTGTGCTCTCCTGCTCTACGGCCTCCCTGCGGCTGTGAGCAGGGCAGCCTGGGTGGAGGGGAGCCCTTCTGAACTCGGAGCCGTTTCCGAATATGGTACCTTCTCTCTCACCCCCACCCGTTCTCCAATGCAAACGCGTGCCAAGGTCCCTCTGGTACCAGGGAGGATGAGGTGGCCAGCAAGTGGCAGACACTGGCCCTTGGGGAATGCTCACGTGCTTCTGCTTAGGCTGGGTGCCTCCTTACAGTGATGCTCAGCCTTTCTGGGGGAAACATCCATGGCCATTTTCCCATTTGTTTTCCCATCTAATGCATGCTCTGCACAGTCCTCCCTCGCTCCTTGTGCTTGCCTGCCCGGTGCCGCCTCACCGCTCACCTGCTGGGTGGGAGAAGGAGGGCAGGGTCTCAGAGTTGTTCCATGTGCTGGGCTCTCTAGCACAAACGTGAGACAATCCAAGTACCCTGGGTGGAAATGGTGTCGCTCCTTGCTTCATACCCAGCGTTCCCTGTGGGATGCTCCAGCTGGGCCCTGCATTGCTGAAAAACCACCTCATGTTCCCACGAAGGTGAGCAGGACGTGGGGTCTCGCCCGTGCCACCAGTGGGGGGCACAGTGGTAGCAGCTGCTCCCAGCAAAGGGAGGTGACCCCTGCAAGCGTGCTGGGCAGGGGGAAAGGGCTGGCTCCCGAGGGTGCTGGTGTACAGTGCGGGGAGCCTGCAGCAGACACTGGGCCTTCCTTGCTCTGCTCTCTGCAGGAATACAAGGCTGTCTTCTACGAGTGCAGCGTGATGACTGGCTATAACATCGTGGAGCCCATGCTGCACATGGCCAGGTCAGTGAATGGGCTTAATTTGAATATTTAGTCAGAAAAGCTTTGTATAATATTCCAGATTTTAAGATGGAATTTTCAGTTTGAAATCTGTATGCACCTGTAATGGTTTTTCTTCCCTACTATATTAAGCATCCTTGAAATTTTGTAACAAAAATGTCCTCTTGCTTTCTCATATTGCTTCCTTTCCTGCTGCATCATCTTGTTAAATTCACAGCAGGACTTAGCTGTTTATTAACTGGGATGATTTACTTAGTAGCTAGGTAAATCACATCTCCCATAGCACATGCCTTTGGTGTGCTTTATTGCCCTATCTCTGCAGGGGATGACCCAGTCAGGTGAAGTGAGCGTCCTGGGATCCTGCCATCAGTCAGGGAACTTGGAAATAAAGCATAGACCACTCAAGCCCCAGTCTGGTGCTCTGACAGCCATGCCGTCTCTTCTTGTACATGTCAAGTCTTTCTCCCTGGTCCTGCCCTCCTGCAAATTCATGCTTATTTTCTGTGTGTGATTTGTTTACCCAGTGTCCAAACAAGCCCAGCTTTTTGGCCAGTCACTTTCAACATCCTCGATGGCCCTGGCTGATGGGGGATACAAGGGCACAGAAAAAAGCCTTGACAGGAAGATCTCAGTATCCAGGTTGTGTTTTTGATCTGTGCGGCTTATTCCAGGTTGCTGACAGCACAGGAAGACAGGCAGAGAGAGACTGCCCTGCAGCTGGAAGATGTCAGCAGGAGGAAAGGGTGCTGCACCTAAGGCACATCAGTAAGTCAGCGAGAGACTCATGCCAACTCTGGTGCGTGAAGGTGGGGCTCCTTTTCAGCAAGCTGAATCTGATGGTATCAGCTCTGCAGAGACTTGGGGAAGGTGCAAGTTTTCCCCAGCTGGAAATATGAAGGGACTAAATCAGGACAAAATGTACATATTGTCTGCGCTGTTCCATTTCCCACTGTTGCACAGAGCCCTGATCTCTGGGAGGCCTCTGCTTCTTTGAAGGAACTCTGCTGGTATTGGTTAATGGCACAAATTGGGACTTCTTTCTGTAGTGGTTGCTTCTCTATAAAATGATGAAGTCTTGTTCCTTTTCTGTCTGGCGAAGATGTGGCCTAGCAGCAGAGAGCGGAGGACATCATGGGCTTTGTTTTAATTAGATGATGTTATTGTTCAATTGTGTAAGAAATAAAGAGATTATTTTAAATTAAGGCTTACTCTAGGTAGTGACCTATCTCTCTGCAAGAGCAGCATCTCCTCTTGGCTCTGTAATTGCAGAGCCCAGCTGAAGGCCTGCTGAGATCAACGGGAGTGGCTCCATCAGTTCCCATAGGATCTGGATCCAGCCCCCTCTGTTTACTGGGAAATTTGGTTTGACTTGCTAACACTGCAGTTAACTGATTCCATTTGTGGATACAGTACAATCGAGTAAACTATTTATCCCAATGGCTTTCTTCATTTTGTTACCCTGTCGGACCTTGGCGCTGTCCTCTCATACTGTTCACAGAATGCAGAGCAGTTGCCCTGGGGCTCGCAGGTGGCCTTATAAAACACGTGCTGTTGTTCTGTAACCACCTGTTGCAGGAGCTGTGCAGTACCTACCGGGGGTGCCATACAGAGCCTGCTTTAAGGCTGAATGCTGCCTGTTTCCTGCCACTCTCATACTCTTTCCTGAAAAATCTCCAGCAGTTAGGAGCTGTCTTCTCTGCAGTACTAAGAGGTCATGCCCAGATCCCACCTTTCTGGCTTGACTGTAATTCTTTCAAACGTGCTTGGTGTGGAAGCACAAGGCAGCTGCCCCAGCTGTAGAACGTACCTAATCACCTTGCAGTGACCTTGTGGAATAACCTGCTTCCTGGCAAAGGGTCTGAGCGAGAGCAGAGTTTGGACCTGTGCCCATTGGGAAAGGTCCCGCTTGTCACCAAGAAGCGGGGCAAAGCATGGGGAAGTGAGGGATAAGATAGCAACGGCTGCCTGGTCTCTGGGCCCACATGAGTACCTCTCAGCTGGTCTGACCCTGTGGGACACTCTACATAGCTGCCGCTGCCTCTGTGCTTGTGCATGAAGCCCTGTTCTTTGGGCCGTGATGCTTTCTGTGTGCTGTAGCTCAGTCACCCTAAAGGCTTATGGGACTAAGTGAGCTTTTTGTGATGCCCTGTCCCCTTTATTCTGGAGCCTATTTCTGTATGTGACTTTGAAATCTTGGGTGCAAGATGTGAATACTGCAGCTATGAAACTGTTTGCTCAGCCTTATGGTATAGAGAACGCCTATATTTATCCACTGTCCTTCCTCTCTTGGGATAAGGCAATTACTCAGACTCCAATTCTGAGCGTCTGTTTGTTGCCCAGATTTCTCTGGGAAGATCCCGTGCAGGAAGAGTGCTTTGAGTCACCTACAGCCTGTCAGCATTACAAAGATTTTCCATGATTCCTCCCTGTGTAGTTTCCTTCTGATAGGAAAGAGGAAATTTCTCTCTGGAAGAGTTAGGATTCCTGACCAAAAGGAATAGTTAAAGATAATAAGCCCGTCCGTCCTTACTGCTGACTGGCTGTGTTTCAGACTTGTTGAACAGCTAGTGGATTTAATTGCAAGAACACTTTTCAAAGACCAGGAAGCAGTAAGTTAGAAGAGGTCCTGCAGGGACCAGGGCTGTATATGCTATACACAGCACCAGCCAGGCTGCCAGAACTGCTTTTGTTTGCAAAAAAAAAAATATGTTTGGCAAGAAAAATCCTCTCTATTGTTCTCAGAAAACACCTGTAATCTTTAGATTGCTCAGTGATGACCTGGCTTGTTTTCCAGTCAATGTGGCTCTGAAGGACCATGGATGTTATCACTTGTCTGTCCCTGCTGGTGGTACATACAGGAGGTTTATAAAAGCTGATCAGGAACCCTCGTTTTGGGGGCAGCACAAGAGCAATTCATCCTGTTTTGTTGTTTTCTCTTTAAAGCAGCTGGAGTTTGGCTCATCAGGGAAGCCAGTGCAGAGAGGAGAACTGGCTTCCCAAATGTTTGGGGCCATGTAGTGCTTTCAGAGAAGGCACATTGTCACCTTATGTCTGTACTTCTAGAACTAGACATATATTTAATAATATCTCATGTACCCTTCTCACCGGAATTAGGAATATGGTTGTTCTGTATCCTTGTGCCATGGCTCAGTTCCAGCTGAATTAGATACGTTTGGATGTTACAGAACTAATCTCTGCATCTTCAACCAGAGAAATTATCGCTCGTTTCCCCTTCTGTAAACTGACTACCGGTACAGGAGGTACTTCATTTTAACTTCTTTTTTAGCAAGGACAGGGTGGACTTTTCTTTCAGCTGTGATGGGGTGGCACAGAGTTTGAGCAGGTTGCACTGAGACAACAGTAAGCACCAGAGTGTGTGTTACATTGGACAGGACAGGGATCTTCCCTTGTCTCCCCACAGAATGTTTGAATTTCTTGTTGGAAAACCTAGACGCTTTCAGTATGGAGGGGCATGCTGTTGGTATTTGAACCATTCTGATAACAGACCCAAACTTGTCTAGGAACTGCTTTCCACAAAATTCCTAATTTTTCTAAGTCCTTCTGTTTTTTGTCAGAATCTCTCCTGCTTTCAAATGGGAGCCTTGGGAGCAGCCATCCTCTGCAAGCAACTGCAGGAAACAGCAGCAATAAATAAAAGCAGATAATGATGAGATCCTGAGATGGTATGAGACTAGGACAGGATGTAAAAATAACTCTGCCTAGGGGCTTATTCCTGCACTGTATCGGCTGCAGTTCTTGGTGGACAGGTGACTCTTTGCACATAATTTGTAAGGCACTTTGAAATCGTATCACAAGAAGGCACTCCTCTTACAGTCTGGGAAATCTGTCCTGGCACATGTCACAGTGCAGCTGCGTATACAGTCAGAGCCAGGGACAGAGGAGAAAAAAGCAGCTGCTCTAATAAGCAGCCAGAGTCCCCCAAAACTTCACACAGAGGCAAAGGGAACCCACTCTGCCTTTAGTTTTGCTTGTTTTCTTTCATGTTAATATGTTAGGGATAAGCATAACAGGATTAGCCTGACAGCATCTCTTTGAAAGGCCAAAAATGGGATTCCAGAGAGAATATTAAGTCAGCGTTGTTTAAAACCTTCCCACAGGACAAATACAAGGAACCCCGAAGGCTTGAGAAGTTTCTTCTCTTCTGCCTGTAACTGTGATGGATAAGAGATTAGAGGGAAAAATACCCAGCTTGTCAAATAGTAGAATTACTGGTGTTACTAGAAAAAGCCTCACTTAGGATAAACAAGAATCCTGATTCTCTGTTTTCTTTACTGCAGTCGCCTCCACTTGAGCACGCTGGAGACAGCACAGCCTCTTTACACCCACCTCGCCCACCTCCCTGTCAGGATGGAGGCCCAGGCAGCAGCACGGCAGAGCCAGGGTGCACGGGCAGCGCAAGCTCGCGTCATCCCTCAGCTGTTACGTGCATGCATCCGGCTCTTCGTGGGCTTTCCGGGAGCATGTCCTGCTCCTTCCAGGGCAGCCTGTTCCTGTGGCACCGCTGGCACCCCGAAGGCATGCCAGCACACAGCCGCTTACACAGATGCGCTGGCCACTGTGGCGCTACTTGAGTTTCTTTATTCCAGCAGCCCGAACGCCAGTGGATAGTTTCCACTTACATGCATTTAATCCGTTCCTGTCCTGCTATGGGGACCCTGCAGTCTCTCCTGGATTATTTTCTGTCCTATTACCACTTTCTGTTCATGTCCTTTTCATGCACTTTTGACTTGATTAATTGCTTACTCCATAGATAGTGAACGAGCACCTGTGCTCCAATTATAAACATACCTTGTGTTCAGTTCATGCTATGTAGCCAAACAGAGTATTAAAGATATCTCCTGGTCCATTTATTTCTCCAGTAGATCTATAGCAGTGCAGTTTTGAACTGTTTAGCTCTCTGAGCCAGTCATTCTGCTTATTACTTATCTAGCTGCTTATGAGTCACATTCATACTTCAGTTGCACAACTACAATAATCAGACTCCAGATTCTTCATGCCTGCGAGGTATGCTTTATGTGTTCATTAAGCCACGCAATTTAATAAGGCCCAGGTCCTGCAAACACTAGAGTAGCTGTATGCCTTTTCTTAGTCCCGTAGAACTGGCCAGGTAGAGTCAGTTTTTTCAAGGCAAAGGCTACGTATCTAAATGTTAACACAAGTTGCATTTCTACAGGTGGTGGCAGTGGCTCCGGCAGGTGAGCAGGCAGCAACCAAAGAGCGCATTCAAAGGGCAAAAGCATTGCCGAAAAGCCCGGCAGTACCATTTCCTGCGTGATGAGACCGTGCTGCTGGGTCCATGGCTACCCCAGTAATATGCTGGGGGGAGCAGGGTCTTGTGGTATACCTCCCCTCTGCCTTCCCGACCCGGCCCACAGATGACACACAGAACAGCAGTGCTGTCTGACCATGCTGGTTTGCTGACCCAGATCTGCCAAAGTGGGAAGCTACGGTCTCTCTTGTTTGTGCGTGAGAACCCTGGACACAGGAAGAAGGCAGCCAAGCGCCGCTGCCCCGGGCTCTGCCGAGGAGAGCAGGGTAGAGTAGGGACCTATGTCTCTCTTATTTTTGGCCTCCTGGCCCTGCCACATGCTATCTGTGAGAATCTGAGCAAACCTCTAAGCATCTATGTGTGATTAGTTGCCTGAGTCACCTCTGTTTAATCGCTTGGCTCTCCAAGGGCTCTAAGCTAAAGCCCAGCTAGGTTCCCAGCAGGCTGAGGAGATGGGAGTGGGCTTTTCTTTCCCCCTTGTGCTCCTTTTCTTTCATAATGCTGCTTATACTTAAAATGGAACTTTTGTGCCTTCTTGTTTTCACTTCATACCTGGATTTTTTTCTTGCACCTTCCAGTTCTGTGTGAAGCAGGCTCTTCTCTACTGCTTTTGGTCTAACGTGGCCGCTATTATTTTGAAAGCCTTCCTTCTCTCAGCCTTTCTGGGGCCCCAGTGCCCTCTCTGGTTCCCTGTAAACTGGATGATGTCTAAATAATGCACAACAAAACTGTTGTGGAGTGAGTCTCTCCTCACAGTCCACACGTGGCTTCTTGGGCTTGGCTGACTTGCCTAGAAAAAGTGTGGTGTCAGTTTATTAGTCTGTTTGCTCCCTGTGAGAGAGGGAGGGACGGAGCGATGCGGGACTGGGAAGAGGGGCAGGAGAGGCAAACACCCAGGGGGTCCTAATCTGCTCATTTCCCTCCCTCCCTGCTCAGATCTCAACTCTTCCTTCCCGTCACCCCCCCAAAACTGCGTGTTGAGACCACTCCTGTGGTCCCTCATGACCAAGGGCAGTGAACCAGGGTCCCTCCCCTGCCACCTGTCTCTGCGCGGAGCTGTTTTCTCGGCGCGGAGGCATTGGGACAGAAGTTGAAATGAGATAATGGGAGGATGAGGCGATGCGCCGGTCAAGGCTTGATTTCCAGGCTGTTTCGTGGAAAACTCTTTTTAACAAGCAGCTCTGAAGCGTAAAAGAAAGCCTGAAACTCGCGCTCGTTGCAATATGGAGGGAGGTGCCCGCCCGGCGAGGGACCGCCCCTGGGCAGGGCTGGGCGAGTCGCACCGCCCTCCCTCCTTCCTCCCTTCCCTCCCTCCGTCCTTCCTTCGCTGCTTTCCTCCCCCACAGCAAGGCGGGTCGCGGCGTGAGGCAGCGCGGAGCGCTCCGCCGGCTGCGCACGGGTGAGACGGGGCGTCCCCGAAATGGCGGCTTCTCGGGGCGGGCGGGGCCGGCGCCCCCCCCCCCCCCCAATCCCCGCGGCCGTTAGCGGGAGCGGGGTGCGCGCGCTCCCCTTCCCCCCCCCCCGCGGCCGTTAGGGGGGCGCGCGCGGGCGGCCGTTAGCTGGAGCGGGGCGGGCGGCCCCCCCCTCCCCGCAGCCATTAGGGGGGCGCGCGCGCTCCCCTCCCCCCCTCCCCGCGGCCGTTAGGGGGGCGCGCACGCTCCCCCCCCCCCCCCGCAGCCGTTAGCGGACCGCGCTGAGGGGAAGGGCGTCGCGCTGTGGGGACGGGGCTGGTTCGTACCTGAAACCGGACTGAACCCCCTCCCCCCCCAACCAAAGAGCAGAAATACTAATTAACATAACAACGATTAATGGTATTTAATAATAATTAATAATAGCAGCTAATAACATCTGCCTCCCGCACGTAGGTGCCGCTTCGTTGCCTGTCCGAAGATGGCTTGGGAGCTGGCGCGCGCCTGCCCAGCGTGGCGCAGACCCACGGCTGCCCGGCGCGCGGCCCGGGCTGGCGTCGCTGCCTTCAGTCGCTGACGCGCCCCGAGCGTGTCTGCGGTGCGTCCCACGGAGGGTCGCTGGCGCGCGTGCGGCTCTGAGGGTGCTGCCGGGATGGCCCGGCAGCTCGGGGAGCCGGGCTGCAGGGAGACGAGGCTGAAGGCAGGTGCTGTGTGATCGGCCCACCTGTAACGGTACAGCCTGGGAGAGGGGAAGCGAAGGGCTGCCCGTGGGTGTGCTTGGTGCACCTGCAGAGTCCGCTTCCTTTCCGCGCTGTTACGTTCTCCCCTGCCCTGCTCCCTCCCGAATGGCGTGCTGAGGTACGGAGCAGTGAGGTGGCTTCTCTGTACCTGCCTGTGATCACTGAAGGTCAGCTCTGGCCCTTCAGTTGCAGGGCTGTTTTTCTTCCTGAAAGACTCAGGGCACTTTTTAGAACTCCTCCCAGGTTTTGGTTTTGCGTTTTTCTAAAGGTGTTTTCATTTATTGCTGAAAGCTCAGAAGCGTTGTGCAGTCTGTGCTTTAGAAAGGTGTTCTGAATGTTGCCCTAATCTTGTGAAACTGTTTATTTCTGTCTTGTGTTCAACTATGTTTCCTTTTTGTTCAAGTAAGGCATGGCCTTTGTACTCGTAGAACTGTTGGAGGCAGAAGAGGGGGAGAGAGGCCTTGTTTGCTGGAAAATCCAGGCTATGTTCCCTTTTGTTTGCTTTCTGGAAGCTGAATCAGACCTGGCGATGGGTTATTGTTGCAGCATAATATCATTTGCCACCTTTCCCATTAGTCCTTGCTCCATGTCATCTTATGAAGAGCAGAAACTGTTTTTAAAAAATCCTTACTCTTCTCTAGTGCTTTTCCATCAACATGTTGCAGTAGCCTATTGGGTTTTAGCAATTATGTATCTTTATTTCAGGCTAATTTGTAGCATCCTTTAAATTACCCTACTTCTCTTCCTCCTTCTCTCTATACTGTTTCAGTTCTTGCTCTGAGAGTTAATATTAAGTTGTCTGCTAGCACAAGGGTTAATTAAAATGACATCACCCATCAGAGGTAACACATCACCCATCAGAGGTAACCTGCACTAGCAGCTGTTTTGTTAAACAGCTTGCAGACAAGTCCCTTATGCTGAAAAGTGTCTCTTTGCCATCTGTGAGGCCATCATCTAGGTTGTTAGAGAAGCTTTCGGCATGACAAGATACCGTCTGGGTACTATTAAAACAGAAGGGTCTCTGAACTTGTCATTATTCAGACCAAAAAAGGACTGCTCATGGTGAAGAGACCATAACACCTTCCTCTTCTGAGATGTTGCAGCCTGAAGTGAAAAGGAACTGTCTCAGAGAAGTCCCAGCATCCAACAAGTTTGGACCTTGATTCTGACCACAGACAACATTAAGTGCTAACATAATATTGCTAACTAAGCAGGGCTGCTAGTAGACAGGAGACCGTTAAATTCATAGTAAAGCAGGTGTTGTAGAAGTCTACTAGCCTTTAACATCAACTTGAGTCTAAAATTCTTAGTATAACTGCAGATTTTATAGGCATCTGGTAGCAGGCCACTGTAAGTTTACTTTCTCTTGTCTCAAGGCAGGCCACTGTAAGTTTACTTTCTCTTGTCTCAAGGCAGGCCTGTTACAGGAGGGGGTTTGCTCTTAAGGACCGTGCAGAGAGCAGAGCGCTAAGATAAACTGTGACAGCCTGGTTGAGATTGTGGCTCTCCTTCTCTTGGATCTAATATAGAAGTAATCCCCTGGGTTAGCAAGGCATACCAACCTAAAAAGACTTTTTACAGACACTTAAGCTTCCCAACCCTTTTGTATGGAAGTGTCATGCCAATGTGGGAACGGGCAGGAAACTGAGGCAGAGTCATTCGCCGTAAGTCAGCGTTTGAGATAAACATGACCATGTTTCCTGCCTTCCAGGGCTTTCCACAATGATACTTGTTTTGTTATTGTGTGAGATGAATGGCAGCAGCACTGTACAGCATTGCTTGTTCTTTTGCTGCCAGGTGATATTATTAAGAGCAAAGCACGGCTTGTTTTGTCAGACTGAAGTATGGCACAGGAGAGATGGACCGTCTCGCCTCAGTCCTGCTGGCTGGCAAGCCCTGATAGCCCTGTATAGTGTCGCCAGCTTTGCTGATGCATGCAAGCACTTGTGGCAGCGACATCCGCTAGTGCAGCCTGGCGCCTGCTCTCCCTTTGCCAGGCACTGCCCATCTTGTCCCTCCTTGTTTGCAGTATTTCTCTCTTCTCCCACCCTCCCCCTCCCCCGCCTTCCCCTAGCCTGCAAATAATGCACCCAGCCTGAGTGAGTGCTGGCATACTCCTCTGCTAGTCTACTGCTACGCTGATGTACGTTTAGTGTTGCTTCTCTTCAAGTACAGTAAGGCACTTGCGGTCAAAACCTTGGCTCTGCAAAGGATATTTTCAGTGTGGCCTCCTAAAGTTTGTGCTGATGGGTGTGAGAGATTCTTCAGCAAGGGGGTGGAAAGAAGCTGCTTATATTCCTTTGTCAAGTAAAAAAGCGAGATGGGGGTGGCTGATGTAGTGCTATCTATCCCCCATAGGGAATTCCTGAGAGGCGTATTATGTTATCCTCAGCTAATAATAATTGTTGTTCAAATCTGTAACTGTTTCCCAGGTACATACACAGGCCAGGTAACAATTCCCTTGCTCTTGAGACAGCCTTGAAGGGATTGACTTGTGCTGGGTGCCCTTTAGTTGGGGTGTGCCCCAGGCACGTTCACTACTTCTGCAAAGTTTGGCTTCCTCTCTAAGGACTGCATTGGGCTACTTCTTGTGCATAGAAGGAAGAGACATGCATGTGTTACATGTGTCTATGGGACTCCACAAAGATTCCTAGGGAAAGAAAATAATATACTAAACACTTCTACCACCCTGCATACCTGGATGTAGCAAACTAGCCTGTCAGGTATTTCTAGGTGATTTAATCACTTGTCAAGCAATTCTTTTGTCCCTGTGTGTTTTCCTTTTGCCTTCTGACTAAGACAGAAGCTCAGAAGGATAAAAGATGAATTGACTGATCCTGAAAAAGCAAAAAAGGGGAGCTTTTTCATTTTATGTCCCACTCTACTTCTGTTGTCCTCAGTTATCTTGTCGATCTTATTCTTTAAACCTCATGAAAAGAACATCTCATACTCATCACCTCTATTCTGTGCTCAAGTCTGCTCCTGGGCTTGACACGAGGTTATCTCCAGCTGCTCTTTGAGCACATGCACCAACAACTGAGGTTATGGAAGGCCTGAGGTGGGGCGACCCTCCTGGAAGCTGAGAAAGGCTGAAATTTCCCTGTCTGTGAGGAGCAGAAACCTGGTCACTGTGGTTGTTTAAAAGCCCCCAAAATCCTGAAGATGAAGACTAGGTCTCCTTCCGTCTCACTTGCTCATCCTTCCTTTCAAACCCTGAATGTGATTTTCTTCTTCCCTGTGCAGTTGCGTGCACTGGCAGCCACCACAAAGCCAAAATGAAGTGAATAGGGTCACTGTAAAATGGCTCTATTTTCCCATTCCTTTTTGCGTGTGCGCTTTTGCAGAGCTTCCCCTCAGGACAGTGGCCCCATTTCAGTCTGGGAGAAATGCCCCTCTCCCCTGCTGGAAACCTCAGTGCAGCAGGTGAGGTAAAGAGCAGCTGATCTACGGCATACGGATGAGGTATTGTGATGAGTCTGCCAAAAGCATTGCACACTGTCCTTCCCGATGGTGCCAAAGGGTTCATCACCGCTGAACCCGGTTGGCAAGTATCAGCACTACAACAGGAGCGTTGCTGGCTAGCGTAGCTCTTGCCAGGGCCCTGCTGCCTCCTGCCTGTCAGACTCCTCTGCCCGTGGTCTCCACAGCCTGGCAGCAGAGGAATGAATCCGATCTGTGCTAGTACTCCCCTGTCCCGGCTGCTGCACAGTAAGGGACTTAAGGGAGAAAAAGAGGGACTAGGAGGACAGTTACTATTTTGCGCCTCTGCTATTTCATACCGGAATAAGAGGTGTGTTTTGGGGTCTTGGCCACATTGTAGTATGACTGGTTGTGTCTGTGTTTTTAACTTAAATTCCTCTTGCTGGTGGGTGATTACGATTCTCCCATCCTTGCTGTAAAAGTGCTGTGCAGTTCTGTAGCTGCATTTCAAGTAGTAGTGAAATAAGCTTGAGATGTGACTGAAAGTGTAGCTGGCTCCTTAGAGGGATGTAAGCAAAGGTAGCTGCCGTGACACATGTCAGCTGGGGTCTTCATGGAAGTTATTTTTATATATCTATGTATGTGTACTTTGTGCATGCTTTTGATGCTAGCAGTTCTAGGCATAGTGGAAGCAGGATACCACTCTAGTGGGATAAAGGAGGACAGTCGGGAATTACTTTCTGTGGAGGTTAACAGAGGGCTCTTTGGCAGGATAGTGCCTGCATCCATGGTGTTTTTCTGCTTTTTGCATCTGCCGCGGGCACTGCTGAGTGTGTATGTAAGAGGTGAGCGTGTCTGAGGAAGAGCAAAGGAAGTAGGAAGCAGCACAGGGAGAGCAAAGACAAAACATCCTTAAGAAAGGCAGGAAATGAGAAGTGAAGGAGGTGCAGGAAGGGGTGTTGTTCAAAGGGTTGATCCTGGCAGCAGTAATGAGGCTTTATAAGGAATAACTGAGCCAGAAGTAGGTGACATAAAGTGTTTGGCATTGACTGCTGTTCCTTATCTATTGCCTGTACTAGATCTAAATTGAGAAAGAGCAAAGTTCACTCTTCCAGCCCCAGTCCTCTTTCCTTTTGTGTGTGCTTTCCAAGGGACAGCTCTCTTGATTATGCTAGAGATAAACAGAGTGGTGGGGAGGTGGTAGGGCGGTGGAAAGAGCTGTGAGGCTCCATCTAGGTGCCTGTGCTTAGATCTGTAGTTGCAAAGTGAAAGCTCCACACTCCTAAAAAGCTGTGGAGTTAGGCTGAAACCTGCAGTGCACTTCCCAGATGTCTCTGTCCCCATAGGATTGGGGCAGGCTGAGAGGAAACAAACACATTCTGGAGATGCTGTAGGAAAAAGATCTGGCTGTACTTTACAAATGAGCGAGGTGAAAATACCTCACTCTGGAAAAATATCTGCCCTTATGTGGGAGAATGGGAGCGTTTCTTGTAGGCAGGAGGAAGTCAGTGTCATTTAGAGGCTTACTGGTGGCACCTGCAAATAGGTTTTTTGAAAGAAGGACAGAAAAGTTTTTTAATAGAAGGAAAGAAGGTTTTGGGGGCCAAAACATCAGATGTATTGTGATGCAGTCAGCACTCTGTTGAATTATGTTGGTGGGTGCCTAGATGTTTCTGAGTGTTGATGATGTCAGAGCAGGGTGTGTTTCCACTGCTCTGCTGGCTTTTAGCTCTTAGTGCCTGGCTCACTGATAGATTATGCACGTGCCTGTTCTTGGCACTAACGCTTTGCAAAGTGTAGTCTCTGATCCGTCAGTAATACCATCAGTGGGATCACAGGCCCTCAGTTCAAATCCATAACGCAGTAGTCACTGGTATCCTTATCCTACTGCTTTCAGTGAAAGGTCTCGTTAGAAAGCAGGCTAAATCCCTTCCTTAAAACCTTGAGATGTGTCTCTGTGTGGAGTGGCAGACCACAAAATCTGATGTTACGTATTTTTGAGGCTTTAGGTCTTGGTTCAGCTTTTGGCTCTGCCGGAGTATATCGCTTCGCTATGGAAAATGAGGCTGGTAACGCCTGCCCTGACTCTGTCTTGAGTATCTAAATTTTGAGCTCCTAGGGGCTGAGATTCACAGCTCTGTGCTGCACCTGGCAGGCTGGTGATTTGGTCTCTCACAAACGTAGCTAGTGTACAAATAACAGATTGTTTGGATCTTTCACTGACAAAATCATTTTAAAACTGAGACTGAGAGCGGCCAGAGGCAGGAATTTCCGGGGGAGGGATTTCTGTTGTGTGTGAAGTGGTTCATGTTTTGGGCCTCACTGACCTGTGACCTGCTAATGTGCCAGAGCAGCAGCAGCGATGCCTGCGTGGTTTGTTCTCGGGGAGTGCTCTGATCCTCTGTGATCACGCTGTTAGGTTAGAGAAAATATGGAGGAAGGCCGATTTCAATCAAATTTATACACTTATGGGGCAGCCTGCAGATGCCAGTCATGTCTGCGTTTCTGGCATGCCAGCTAGTGAGCAAGGGCTTCTGGAGTGCTGGATGCAGCAGGAGTGAGTCATGGCTTGTGAATGTCAGTGTCTCTTATTAGCTTTGGTGGAATGCAGAAGGGAGGAATTCATATCCCATATGCCCCTTCTGTTGCCCTGGAAACAGAGGGGATTTGTTATTTGCTTCTTGGTCACCGTAAGCTGCATGCAGAGCACCCATGGACCTCACGGAGAGCTATGCGTGCAATGGGAGCAGCATGAAAACCGAGCACGCAGACACATGTGGCAGGTGCCACCTCAGAGCGGCCCACTCTGGAGCAAGAACTGGTCTCAGGTGCGAGCCTAATGATGTGTATAAGGCTGCCTTCAGGAAGAGCCTTTACAATTCTCCTGGGTGAATTGTCCCTTCTCAAGAGCTGGGTCATTTATTCCTTAAATTTAAACTCTGTATGTGTATGGGGAAGCGTTGGGCTTTGTGCTTGTGGATTCAGCTCAGAAACAATTAATCATGTTGTGGAGTAGAACAACTGAGTCCAAATGTATATGGAAGTACAACTTACTGAGGAGTGGAGCAGCTGCCAACAAGCTGAAAACTGTCTTTAGGTGCTGGTATCCCCTTGCTATATGGAGGGTAGAGCAGCCCTCCCAGCTGAGTAGGAGACTTGGCTTAGATGAGAGGTCTGCCAGAGATGAGATTAGACAAGAGATTTGCCACAGCCTTATGTCTCTAGTCTCCCTTGTCAACTTGGGGTGTTTTTGGAGGGCCAAATTTCCTGGTAGGACTTCTTTCTGTGTTTGGGGAGGAGGAACCATCAGGCTGCTTTCTGCCCCCTTGACTCCCAGTTTGCTGTTCCGCCCCTCCTACCGAGCAGAGAAAGAGTACAAGCCACGTGGCTGAGGTCCAGTGCTGCGACGGGCGTGAGACTGCACCCCCTGCACTGAGCCTCGAAGTTGGGCTGCTTCTGGAGAACGTACCAAAAGGCTGCTCTGTTCATTGTCTGCTCCCCAGAGCTCACCTCCCTGTAAAGCGTGAGCTTAAACCACTGTAGTTACACCAGGAAAAAATCCCCATGGTTGACTTCCCTGGCCGTTTGCCCTCAGGGATTTGGTCGGGTTATTGGGGAAATCTGGTCCCTGACCCACAACTGTACTGTAAGAAACCCAGAGGGAGGGAAAGACAGACATGGTTGCAGGGGGAAAGCTCTGCTTTCGCTGGTGTCACAAACTTTACTTTAGTACTAGCCCCAAACTCCGTTCTAGCTGTCATAGGTTAAGTCCGTTACCACATCGGTCTCCAAGTGGAAACAGCCATATTTCAGAAGAAGGCGGTTTATTTAAATTTGCTGCTTCCTCGGGATTTTAAACAAGGTTTTAGGAAAAAAAGAAAGAAAAAATGAGCCATTTTAGTGAGATAGGAGCAGTGAGATTATGCAAATCAGGAATTCTGTTGATACAACTACAGTAATTTAAGCAATAGCGTATTTACGGCGCGTAAGCGGGAAGCTGTTTCCCTGTGAAGGGAAAGCATCAGAATGCTGGAGACGAATGGCAAACCCACAGCTGCAGATCAGCAATATCTGAGCGAGTTTGTACCTTTAAAAATCATGTCTGGCCAGCCCAGGCCTCCTCTTTCTGCATCACCCTGACCAAATACTTTTTTTTTTTTTCTCCTGTGCCTGTGCACAGCAGTAGTGGTTATCTAGCCAGGTGCTGCTTTTCTACATGCATACAACTGAAGCGAGGAGTTTTCTTTCTGGCTGGCAAGACTTGGGCACTAGAGCTGTCAGTGCTGAAATACTTGTTAGTTTGAGGTCAGTAAAAGACAGATTACATTCTGTGCCAGAATTGTCCTGGTTACTTCCAGCATGAATTTTAGAGTTCTGTTAAATTCTTCAAAAGCTAGAAGTGACGTTTGTTTTCTGAGTATGCCTGGATGTCCTGGAGGGACCTCATTTTCAGAGTGGGCATTTAGTACTGACTGAAACTCAGGTCTTTCTTGCACACCAAAGAAAAGGTAGTTACTTAGGTTCTTCAGAAGCTTTTGGTTATGTTTTTCCTAGATTCTCTCTGGCTTTTGCTTTTAGTTTTCAAGGGCTTACTGAGGGCCTTAAAACCTACTGGCGAACTGTGCTGTGAATTGCTTTTCCCCTCCTTGCTCACTAATGGTATGAGGGGTGTTGAGAGGCAGATAATGAGCCTGCCCAACGCTGGCTGTTTGCCATGATCCTATCTTCTGCACACAGAGGAAAAAGCTCTGCTGCTTTTTACTGAACTCAGAGAAGTCTGAACTCTGAGCATGTGCCAGTAGCATTTGGAGGGGCTCTGGACAGAATGAACTAGGTGGTTACTCCCCTTTCTTGAAATCTTCTTGTGTCTTCTTGGAATTTGAGTTAGTTCAGGGAGTCCCAGAGTTGCGAAACGAAGGGATTACTTTTAAAATTTCTGGCCATAAGTCTTTCATTGTTAAGCTTTTAATAGAGAACACTTATAAAGACACATGGTTCCACAGAGCAGTTCAGGAGACAACAAGCTGACCACGAGCTTGTGATCAGCCACCAGCCGATCACCTTGAGAAATGCTTTAGTCGCCTGCGAGGGACCCTGTGCACCAGAGGAGCTGAGTGGGTGAAATTCTTTGACCTGTGTTGCTGTAAGAGATCAAATGAGATGATATGGTCCCTCTTGAATTTAAAATTGACCTGGGGAGGGTGGGAAAGAAAAAAAAAAAGAAATTAAAAAGGATTGCGATTGACTTCTTGGCTTTCCTGTATAATGAGGCATGTTCATGTAATTCTAGGGTAACCTGAACTCACAGAGCCCCTGTACCCAAGGTGGGTCGATGGAGAAATCCTTTGCAGGATTTCTCAGTTAAGTTCGAGTCTGCTTGCATCTGTTCGAGGAACCCTTTTCCAGTTGCTTATTGCTGCCTGATCTAAATGAAGCAGATGATACCCTGGGACAGATGGGCCAAAGTCCAGAGTGCTTCGGTACTGATTATAGCTCTATTCCCTTTATGGGGTGCTGCACAACCCACTCTTCCCCTGTGCACGTGAAGCAGTACAGCACTGAGAGTACCTGAGCAAACCCAGCCCTTGTGCCGCAGTGGGCAGGTCTGTATGCAGACCAGGAGGCAGAGCAAGGTTTATCAGGGAAGTGGTCGAAGTCTTGGGGCTGGGGGATTTCTTTACAGCTTGTTGAACTGTGCTTGGAGGCCAGGGGCTTTTTTTTCCCTGCCCCCAGCCTTAGTATTGGGCTAGCAAGCAATTGCCTTGAGGAGAGCCCATGCCTTCCAGTTATTTATTCACACGCTTCCCTGTGAAGTTTGCAGGCTGTTCTAAAAACAGCTGCATAAATGGTTTTGGTGGGGTCATTAAAACCTGCTGCACAAGAGAAAGGTGTGGGGGGGGAATGTTTATTTTTGGCTAGGGGTTGTTTAATTTTTACTGGAAGAATGATCGCTTTCAAGGCAGCCTCACGCAGTGGTGATTGGGCGTTGTTTTCAGCATTGCTCCTACAGCAACAGGAGAGAGAGTCCCTATGGGCTGGACTTACTGCTCCAGGAAATGAAATATCATTTAATTTGCCCTTGGCCATGCTGGATATTTGATCTGCCTCTAGTAAAGTGTTTTTAGCTCTGAAAAGGAAGATGGCTTCTCAAAACGTTTAACAGTTGCTCCAAAACAGACCCTTCGGAGATGCGGACATTGAGGAAGTTTAGGGAAGACTTCCTGGCCTTTCCTGAAGCTCTTCTTACGGAAATGGTTAATAGCAGATGTGAGAGTGTTCCCAGATGAGGTGGCTGTCCTCGGTAGGAGGGAAGCTCTTGAGAGGATGTCACTGATAGCTCTCTAGTCTGCCCTATTAAGGTAAGACTTCTTGTAGCACTGTTGGGTGGCTGCATAACCTTCTCTTTTCTCGCTGTCAGTGCATTGGGATGTTGCGGAATGTGTTGCCCCATTGCTAGTACTGCAGATACTAGATCTATTGCTGATGTGCTCCGAGGTTGTTTCTGGCATAGCTGGCACCAGTACCGAGTTACTTGGCAACATATCTGAAGTGATGACATTGTCACCTTAGTTTCTGCTGTCAAATCCCTTCTCAGCTACTTTTAAAATGCAGTGTTTATAGAATTGAAACTGAGACTGGCTTCCTGGGAGAGACCTGTGCTGTAACTCCAGAGACTTTCACTTTGCCTGTTTCCACTGCAGAGAAAGTGAACAGGAACAACCTGATTAAAGCAGAACAAACTTTACACAAAAGCTACAGCTGGTGCCAACTTTCTGTGCACCTCTGTTTACTGCTGTGCTGTCTGCAGTCAGGTGTCTCGGGCACAGGCATGGAAGTGCTAATAAGTAGCCTGAAGACTTTGTGTTGTACAACTTTACTCTCTGTTGTTTTCCAGAGGACAGAACGGTTCAGTGGATGGAGCATAAATCTTGAAATGTGAGGAAACTGCATCCAGACCTTTTCTCTGCTGCCGGTGTCCTGTCCGACTTTGGGAAAGTCACTCAATCTCTGTGTGCTGCTATATGTAGCACGGAAACTTCCGCTTTGCAGGTTTGCTTTGAGGAGTTAAGTGGCCTTTGAGGCTGTGCGGTTATATAGGACATTGTGTCACTGAGAGGCTAAAAATGTACCCTGTGGTGACACCAGCTGCCTTGTCTTTCAAAACCGGAGAGTATTTTTGATGATGGGATTTAAAGTCCAACGATTTGTGTGTGAACTAAGTGAGATGAAAATGATGGCCTGCAGTGGGTGTGCACCCAATATTGTGGGTAGGTGGAAAATCTACTGTCTTTTGACTGTTCAGCTGGGACAGCGTTAAGATTTGTAGGAAATGAAACTGAAAGCACCTCTGTAAAGATAGACCCTGCAGCCAAGTGATAAGCAATGATATACTAACTACACAGCAAATGCCTGGAGGTTAATCCTTGCACTGAACTTAAACCACTGTGAACAAAATGGTTATTTATAGACAGTGATCAAACAGTTACAATCAGTACGGTATTTGGAGACCACTTTGAATTCATGTACAGAATTCCCTGAATGGTCTTTGGCGTGGCTGGGAGGATTTTTACAGGTGGGCTTATCATTATTGGCTTAGTCCTAATACTGGCATGGCTACAGAGGAAGGGAGATTTTGCATATATTCCCTGATAGCAGTGAGGATCCACAGTGAGAGTTGCTTCTCTTCTGGGAGCTGAGCTGAAAATGACAGGGTAATTAATACAAAGGGATAAGGAGGAAAGTTGATTCAGCACAAACGCTTTTGTTTAGAAGCGTGGTTTAATGCTACCGATCAATTCACCAGTGCAGACAAATCCCTGCTTTAAAAGAAAAACCCAGTGCCTGTGAACAGCGATAGAAAACGGAATTAAATGTACCAATAGCAGACTGTAGGGAACACAGAGTTTGTCTTTTCTGTTAGCTAAGCCTGACCTGTCTGAACTGCTGTTCCTAGTCATGGCAAACCCTCATTGTTATGAGCTTTCTGCAAGCACACACCAGGCACTGATTTCTGGCACTTCTAGTGAGAGAGTAAAAAGACTATTATTGTTCCCCTTTTCAGTTCAATGGCCAGTGAAGTGGTTCCTGTGTATAAATAGTGTAAAGTGCTTTGGGATCCTTTGGGATAAAGGGGGCCTTATTAAATACGAGATGATGTTGTTTGACGCAGAAGGAGTTCCCATTAATCAAGCACTGAGTGCCTCCTGTCTCTGGCCTGCCTTCTGGTTTTAACCAGGGCCTGTGTGTTTGAAGGGGCCTGCTGCTTTCCAGATTATCGAGTTCTGGGAGCGGTGGCCTGTGGCTTCATGATCTGAGAATGTGGCTGTCTCTACCTGGTTTGTTAGGACCAGAAAACCTTATCAAGTATTTCTTGTTTGCTTTATAGTGGAGCAGTTCTAGAACACAAACACACACGCTCCTGGGCATGCTTGTTTGCGCTTTCTTTTTCTCTTGCTCTTTCTTTTTTCTTTTTTTAAATGATTGTGAAATTGGCTGTAGACTAAGGTCCATTTTATCCTTAAGGATCCTGAAACCAGTCATCACTGCTCCTGGGTTTGAATAACCCCCTCATAAAATACTTAATACACCAGAGTGTGTATGGCGATGAGCATATAAATCCTTGCTGAGTTTAAAATTAATCTCATTGTTATTTATGTTTCAGTAACTGCTTTCCCTGAGGAGTAAACCGTCTCGGAAAAATGAGAGGAATGGCTGAGCACTCTTTTTCTAAGAGATAGCTCTTGTGCTGAAGGAGGTGGCTTCTCAGGTGTATTAGGCATATAATTTCTCCTTGGATACCTAACTCTCATCGTAATGAGTAGGAGTTAGGGATCTATGTCTCTCTTGAGAAGCGTATTAAAAATAAATCAGCTAGAGCCACGATAGAAGAAATAGGTGATTTTTCAAGTGTGGCCCCTCATACCCAGGGGGATGACAGATTTGATAGGCAGTAGGTCTTTGACTCATCTGTAGAGATGATGCCCAGGCCCAGAAGGTGCTGAGGTGAGATCCTCCCAGATTCCCAGGACACAATCTCACTTATCCCTTTTAAGTTATTCAGAAAGGTGCTCTCCCTGAGAAGAGGTAGAGCCAAGTGGGGCCTGCCAGAGATGGCCAAGAGATTTTGTTTCTTGTTGAAGGTACATGACTTTCTAAGCTATCTTCACCTGTGCCAGAACCACTGTGCACAGGCTTGCTAGAAACAGACGAGGTTGCCAGAAATCATTTATTTTTATTTCTTGGTTCTCAGCAGCCCCTAGAAGGCTTGAAGTCTGTTTCATGCTAGGCACCATACAAACAGTCAAGGAAAATTGCTCCCTGCCCTGAGGAGTGTGTAATCAGTTTAGACGATGCACAGGGGCAGATAAAGGCATGACGCTGTTTCCAAACTGTGGTCTGTAGAATCTCCTTCGTAAGTACTAAATATGTTTAGTTTCCATTGAAAGGTTCAGGGAGGAGGGTTCAGGACCCAAATCTGTTCTGCGTGTCTGCCCCAAACTATAAATGAACAAAAAAAAAAATCCTGAGAAGAAGCTTCTTTGCCTCACTAGTTGTCTGGCTCACGTTTTGCTTTCTCCCTGGCCCTAGAGGCATAAGTACTTTGACTTTCCAGCATGTTCTGGCATGCTGAAACAGAAAGCAAAACATTCAACTTTGTATCCTGGGTTGACTTTCTTTTCTAAATAGGCATGAGAGCAGCGTGAGGCAGACCTCTAAATGGTGGGGCACAAGTGCTGCTCAGGGAGAATTTGGGCCCAGCCTTAGGAGTGAGGATGCCTAGAGGAGGCTATCTTGCTTTGCAGATAGCTGTGCTATTTGTGCCTTCTCTCCTCTCCTCCTGTGCCTCCAAAGTGATCTCTTGGCCATTGGAGCAAGGGAGAGCTGCTGGAAGCACAGATAGCCAGGCAAAGGCTTTGATGAGGGGAGTATCTCTGTGTAAGTACTCCGAGAGCTGCTGAGCAAGACTTGAAGGCAGATCGTGAGCCGCTGAGCAGCTTTATCTCTCAGAGAAGGAAGAAGGCAAAGGGTTGTGAAGGATTGTTCAATCTTATCCACACGAGGCAGTGAGTAAAACCTGCCACTACAGAGATGTTTTTTTAATGTTGCCTAGTTGTTTGTCAAATATTGTTTTAAAGCAGCTCCTGAAACAGATCATAGATGTAGAAAAGTCTCCATTTAAACAACCCATTGTCCAGCCCAGTGTGCGACTGATCTTTTAGTTTAGTTTATGATTCCAGTACTTGGCCTATTTCTGAATGTCTCAAGAGTTGGGATTTCCACTATTTTTCTAAAGAGATTGTTCTGTGATTTGGAGACTACATAGTAATGTGAATTAACAAGTTTCTAGCACTTACCAGAGTATTTCTTTTCACAGGGAGCGGTAGCAGGGGTAATCTAGGGTG
This sequence comes from Struthio camelus, assembly GCF_040807025.1. Taxonomy (NCBI): domain Eukaryota; kingdom Metazoa; phylum Chordata; class Aves; order Struthioniformes; family Struthionidae; genus Struthio; species Struthio camelus. The sequence goes on from NC_090946.1 coordinate 16,232,861, forward strand.
ACCATAAATGAAGCTGTATTGCCTGTACTGTGCCTGAACAAGGCCTGCTGGAAACTCTCCTTGAAGTCAATAGCAAATTGAAACGGTTATGAAATGGTGTTAAATTTCATCTGATAATAAGAAGTAACCTTTTTCTCTTCCCAGGTGGTTTGCAAACACTCCATTCTCCCACCCAGGCAAGTCCGGAAGTATTACTGCTTCCATTTCCCAGTAAAGGCAATAGATAAGAGAGCTTAAGCCTTAGGCTGCGAAATAAGTGTCAGGGTAGAGATCAGAGCATCAGTAACTCAGTATCCAAACAGACAGATTAGGTAAGAACTGGTATTCCCTTCTCCTCTTCTCTCCATCCTGCTGCCAGCAATACCAATGGAGAGAGATTTCAGGGGAGAATCAAATCTATCTGCTGTGGTAGGAGGGTGAGGTGGCTGAGGAAATGGTGGTACAAACGTGTGCAGAAAAAGTGGGAACCTCTGTCTTAGAAAAGCAGGCCTGTTTTTTCAACTGTGCCTGGCCTTTTGCTCTTCAGGGGGCAGAGGGGATGCTGGAGGCCATTTCCCACTGTGACAGCCTTGCACAGCCTGGCTGCCTCCACAGAAATGCAGTAAGGTTGCAGAGAAATTACTCCTGCTATGTTTAACAGCACCTTCCTGTAGCTTGTTGCTTATCTGTTCTAAAGGAGGTGCTGAAATGGGAGGTTGAGGCCTTGCTCTAGGAGGATTGGTAGTGGCAGATGAATTTAGGGGGACTGTTTTCTGATGACCCAGTCTGCCGGGAGGTTACTTTGGTGAGAAGTTGAGTGGAGAATCTTGTGTTTGACCCAGCTCCGCGGTTCAGGGATATTGTAGTTACCTTCTGGGGAGCTTGCCAATAGCTGGTGATGGAGCAGAGCCTGCCATGATGCTTAGGACCTGTCTTGGTTCAGCAAGGGATTGGAGGCTGAAGAAAACAGAAACTTCCAAGCACCCTTTTTCTCTGCGTGATCTGGTTTGTGCTCTGTTTCCCAAGGCCCCTAAGACCTGGGAGCAGAGGATGGCTATATGCAGTGAGTTCTGGCCCTACTTGCCTGCTTTTTTGCTCTTCCTAGGCTATTCTGAAACGCCTCCCATGCCACTGCTAGGGGCAGTGGTCACTTTGAAGCCCTATCACCAGATAGGGCATCACATTGCACAGTAGAGTTTTCTTCGTGAGCTTTCTCATAGAGTTACTTCCTGGTCCTTGCGGACTCCTTTATTGTTGACAGAATGGGCTGTTGCTGTGGTATGTATATGGCCTTGACAGAAACAATAGCGGTATTTACAGGATGTTGCAAACGTGAATATAAACCTATTCTCACGGCTTCATACCATTAAAAGGTCTTCACGCTTCCCGCTGCTGCAGTCTGGGTTTCTCCTGTTATTCCATGCATACTTTTCAGTTTATTCAAATGCATTCATGGGGTGTATTCTGAAGCCATGTGCCCTTCATTATAAGGAGGGCTTGATGGCAAAGTGTATTATCACGGTCTGATTCCCAGAATAAAACTTGACATAGTTCATGATTCTCTGTCTCTCTTTTCCTCTCTTTTCAGCTGTCTGCTTTCTTGAACCCAACAGAGGACAAGAGCCAGCAAGAAAAGAGGGAGGAGAAAAAGCCTTTGTCGGGAACTGAAGATTTGCACTGGTACTCTCAGTTGTTTTGGTGGTGAAAGGTCAGTATCCAGTCTGACCCATGTTGGCTATCCGTTCGAGGTGGATAGTGACACTTAGGAACTATGTAAACCACAGCACTTCACCGACCAGCTTTAGAGTTCTTCTCTTGGGAAGGCTTTATTTAGTGGCTTGTAGCTGCTTTCTGGGCTGTATGAGATCTGCTGGCAAGTTGATAAGCAGCTTGATGCTTTTTTTTGTAGATGCTCCAGTGGGGGAGGGGAAGCACTGGTAGTAATATTTTCATTTTTCAGAGAGAGAACTTGGACAGTGAGGTCATGTTCCCAGCAGTTGGGGTTTAGCCTTCCTGGAGAATGAGGTCTTGGGTTAGTTTGCTGGAGATAGTATGTCAGGTTATCAGCCCGCACCTGAACTGTGCATACCAGGTAGAACATGTCTGGTCTGTTTGCTAAGACCTGCCTCAGGGCCAGAGCTATCTGCTGTGCAGCTGGCCGGGGTACCAGCATAGACAGACTCCAGATACCTTGCCTTCGAGGCCAACAGTACGCCCGGTGGGTGTGTGAGGTCGCCATATAGGCAGGAGGCAGATAATATTGAACGTACAGGCCTTGGGAGCTACTCTTTCATAGCAGCATATAGATACAGCCAGCGAGTCTGTTCCATGCCTGGTCAGAAAAGATGGGCTAGAGGGCTGCACTTTAGCCCTCACTTATTGACAGTCTTTTAGTTGTTACGGGGATGAGTGCTGCATAAAGTGTAGGTTGTTCTGTTTTCCCCCAGTTCATAAAAGTTACCTGTGAAATAGATATCACTGACATGTTGAAAACCAATTTTCTTGCCATTACTCATTATTAAGCATTGCTTTGTGTTGCCTTTAATGGCTTGGGAACTATTTCATTTATTTTGGCGTTGTTTCTTCACCATCCATCAAATGCTGCTGCAGGGCATATTGTGCAGAAAAAGCCTGCAGGTCTGGCTTTCTTTGCTGTTTAATTGACTCCTTTTACTGTGCAAGTTGAGGCACATGTACTGAGCAAAGTCTGTGATGACTAAATGAATGTCTAGCCAGCAGGATTGTGTGTGTGTGTGCATGCCACGTGCTTTCTGAGCTGGGATGTAAGTGCATGCCTGCATATGCCTTTGGGCCTGCAAATGAAAATGCAGTAGTCTGATGCAGGATACTAGACAAAGTCCTGCCATTGAGATTTTAGGTGCTTCAGCACAACAAAACAGCTGTTTGTGCAGTGCTGTGTTCCCAAGTGCTCAGCACCCAGAATTGGAGCTTAAATGCTCGACTTCAAATGCATTCCTGTTGCCCAGTTTGTCCTGAGGGCTCAGCCTCAGTAAAACTAGAGCGCTTGACGACTGGGCCTTGGAATGGCTAACATTTGAAGCTGACCTCTGCCTTGCCCAGCAGTCACGCACTGGATCATCTTACCCAGTTGGGAGGTTGTGACTTGCATTCAGATAGAGGAGGAGGAATTCTCTTTTTTAATTCTAGACATGGTTGTATAGATGGGTCAGCCTTTCCTGCTCCCTCTCCCTCTTCTTGCAGGTGCTTCCCTATCACTCCAGTCTCTAATACTTCATTGCTAGTGTATTTAAGCATCTCACAACCTTTAATGTGTTTGAGCCAGAACACCCCATAAATGTTTGCCACAATGGCTTTACCAGACAGTCGTCTTGGTATAAGTATAGATTCTAGTAACCCCAAAAGAGGTTGTACCACTTCATTGGCCAAAATAAAGTATATTGGCAAAAGCACTTTTAAGGTGGTGAAAATGCATTGCTGTAGGGCTTTTATCAATACAGCAAAGTCACCTGGAGCCTGTCATGCCTCACAGCTGACATTCCTGTATCAGCAGCAGTTCTCACCGCAAATCGTTACAACATCACTGGGTTTAGAGAAAGATGAATGTCCTGCATTGTAGAGGAAGAACAGAGGCAAGGGACAGATTAAATGACTTGCCCGAAACCATGCAGGAAGTATGTGTCGGAGTGGAGGACTGGATTCAAGCTGTTCAGCTCCCAGTTCCTTGAATTAATCTTCAAACTGTTCTCCTTCCCTTTTGTATGCCGTTTCCTTTGCCCTAATTTTGTCTTTGTCTTTCTTTTTTCCCCTCCTATCTTTGTGTATTTTGTTTCTTTTAGACCATTATCTCTTCTTGTCTCTTATATTGTGGTGTGTGGGCATAGCAGGAATCTATTCAGAATTTCTGGCACAGTATATGTAAAAATACCTCTCTTCATGTTATGATGAAATTTCACTGCCTTCCTCCCATGATTACTTTTCTTTGTATTTAGCTTACTGCTGAAACTATTGTCTATTGCAGTAAACCAAATGAGCTTCATTGTGACAGTGCTTTTGGTCTTTTAGCCACTTTTCCAATTAGCAAACACTTCTCGTTATGAAGCCCATGTCTGATCAACATGTTCTTATGCACTTGTAAATATACCCATGTGGCATGGCTTGCCATTTTCTGTCCAGTGAAGAGCTTGTTCATAGTTATCTATATGATTCAGCGCAGACTTCTCCCTCAGCATTTTGAAATGGAATACAACTGTGGGTGCTAATTAAGTTGCTTGTTCTCATCCAGTTTCAAGAATGTTTCATATCACTTCTGTAGATCTAACAGTGACTGAAGTCAAGAGACCCTGGTCACGTTAGTGGATTTTGGATGAAGCCCTGAGGCTCATGCTCATCAAGGTGTTCAGGTGTGGACCAGCACCTCCTACTTCTGGAGGCCAAAAGACTCGGAGCCTGAGGTCATTATTAGCTGAGAGGCAGATTGTGGTTTACTCCCTCCTGCTCCCAGCTTTAACTGGAGAGCTTGGTGCTCAGTGCCCCCTGCCTGCACCTCTGCACCTGCTGCCCAGGCTCTTTGGGAAATACATGCCACTGACATCCCCTGCCCTCACTTACTTTCCCTGAAGAGCAGACAGTTCCCTACAGCTTTGCCTGAACCATTCTTTGTGCACGATGGGAGGGGGTAGGCCACCCTGTGTGAGGCAAGGAGGAGCAATGCCTTACTTTCAAAAGGAGGGCCTGGAGAGAACTGTGCTTCCATGAATAGCTTTCTGGGTGAGTCATTAAGCATGCAGAGGCAACCAGTACCATCAGCTCTGCTCCTGGCTAAGAGGGATAGATCAAACAGGAGACAGCAATGATTGCTCTCTGATTCATGGCCTGCTGTTACTGCATGAATCACCATGCTTTATAAACCTGCAGCTGTTCACTGCCAGCTTTCTGGAAACAAATAGATCTTCTGCTCCCAGCAGCAAAGCTGAACTGTGTGAAAAGCCTGTATGTGGTGCTCAGTGGAGCAGGACCTGCAACGTTGAGGGGAATTTTAGACTCTGTCATCTTAGCTCAAGCAGAGTCTCAGCTGTGTGTCTGTCCTATCCTCACCCCAGAATAAGATTCAGTTTCGTCTGGGATATCCGTAGTCCCAGATCAGAAGAAGGTGCAAATCAGCGTTGCTCAGTAGGGCCCAGCACCTGCTGTTTGGTGATACCTGGAATACTGCCAGTGGCTTGTTTTTAATGAAATACTCTGAAGGGAGGGGGAGGAAGAACCTGGAGTCCTCTGGAGGCAGGAGTGGATGCTTGGATGGGTGATACAGTGAGGTGACACAGCCCCTTGATCCAGTTCTCTGAGTCAGATCCGGCCCAAGGACAGTGACCGTTGTTATTGTCCCCTGGCTGATTAGTGAAATGAAGCAAGTTGGTCTCAGCGGAAGCTGCACTGCAGGTCTGCTGTGTGCAGCCCTGATGTTAGCAGGTGTGGGCAAAAAGCCAAGGATAGCAGAGCCTGTAGAGTCCGCTTCCAGAGGGCGTGCATCTGGGTCTGGGCTGAGGTACCTGTCTTAGGTCGTGCAAGTGTGTGTAGTTGTGGAAGCCTGCCTGTCTGCTGCTGTTCCTGTTCCATGTCTAAATGAAGCCTCTGGGAGCTGTAAATCTGTCACCTTCCATGAAAGTTACATTCACAAGGCATCTTCTCGTTCAGAGTTACAAGTCTGTTCAGAGCATATGGTGCCACCGTTCCTTCCCCCTGCCCTAGGCTTTTGTGCTGCAATATGGTAATTAATCTGAGCATTGCTGGTGTTTCTGAACTTTTCTGAAGAGCAGGAGTTATGCTCCTCGATATATGCCACCATCTCAGAGCTGCTCCCTTCTCCAGTGAAATGGCTTTCTGCTGCCAGCTATGCTGTCACATGTTATTCTCGAGAAAAACGTTTTCATGTGAAATTGGGTGAGGGGGACAGGCATGGGTGGACTGCTGCTAGGATGGGCATGTTCTCACCCTTACGTTCCCTGCTGGCCTTATTATTAGTTTCTAAAACACTGGCCTGGCTGGGGTTTTGAGTGGGCTGAGGTGAAGGAAAAGGAAATACCTCCCTGCAAATAAAATATAATTATGCTGCTGACTGGGCAGCTGCTGTTCCCAGACTTAATTCAGTAGCAAGCTAGACTCTAAAGCCAAATACAAGAAATGTAGCAACAAAGACGATACTGACTGACAGACCCAACCTGGTAGCCACTAGATGTGACAGCCCGGGCTTGTGTACTTGATGCTCTCAGATAGAGATGAGAAGATGATTATCTGTCCTGTGAGGCAGGGTTGCAGGTACAGTGGGTTCCCAGAGGAAGCTTGCACCACTTGCGAGAAGGAATTTCTCAGTCTAAGCAATCATGAACTCTGTGTCTCTAGAAAGGAGGAAAGGTTCCTTGCCTGCCCGCTCTCAGGGAAATCTTTGCTTCTGGAAAGCCTTTTGCTCTGATATGGGCACAAGATGCTCAAAAGAGAGAAGGCAAGATATTTGCCTCATTCCCACTGACTGGGAGGGCATGAAGTGGATGATTTTTGAATTGAAGCAGCTTCCAGAAAGGAAAAGGTTGTGATGATTTGGTTACGCTTCTGCAGACTGCCACAAACAGCTGATGCTGACAGTGATACTCTGGGCATTACCTTTTACCTGTTTGTCCTTTCAGGCAGTGGTGAAATTTTTCTGAGAAGTTCAGAACGTCTTCTGGCATCAGAAGGAGGCAGTGATGTTACATGGATCTGCACTAGCTGCAGACCCACTTCCAAGAAACCAGCTAAAGAGTATAGCAAATCTCTAACGCTTTGCTGTGGGATTGATCCACAGCACGTTCCCAGTTGCTTATGTATTTGCAGTGATATTTTATGCTGTCAGATCATATGAAGCCAATGGTTGTTATGTGTTTCTTCGTCTTAGTGTTTGGGACAACTACCCTAGGAAATAGAGCTGGCTGGTGAGAATTGCCATAAAAAATAAGCAGACAATGTGAAGAAGAGAATTAAGTGCTCCACCATGTTACTGGGATTCAAAAGGGATAGAACATTTGGATGGGTAACAAGTACATTCCCGGTTACAGCTGTAAGGATTAAAAATACCCAGAACTTAGTGAGGGATCTATTTAAGGCAATTGTAACTAATGCCAGTGAGGAAAGAAAATTTGTTGGAGCCAGATTATTTTGAAAATGCCAAGGAGAGAGTTTCTATCACCTCCTTCAGAAGCAGCAGGTATGGGCTGCAGTCAGGAGCTAGGTACTAGGATTTTCTGGAGCCCTGATCTGATGCCTAATGGTGGATCCTCTGGCTGGAGTGGGCATGATAAGGGTGGGGTGGGCACAGTTCAGTTTGAGTAGCAGCTCTTGCTGGAGGGGCTTATTCAGGATATAGGAAAGGACTCTAGGAAAATTTGAGATGATGCAAATCATTTGAGTGAAAACACGCTTGGAGAAGCTGTTCCCCTTGTTTCTCTGGGCACTAAAGTTCCCTCAACACTGAAACAAAACTTTTGTTGATCTGGATCTACAATGCAACCGGGAACAGGTCTGGGATTCGTGTATTTCAGTTTACATAGGAGGAAGCGAGCATGAGCTACACTGAAGTTTCTTCACAGTACTGATGATCTCAATTGCAGTAAGTGCTGTGCTCACACAAGGATAGGTATGACCCTGCCACCACAAGCATTAATCTGATGGAAAATGTGTCTCCAGAAATGACAGTAGGATGAGAAGAGAGAAGGAGGATGAAGGCAGTGTAGTAAGACCACATGCTGGTACCATCTGCCTCTCTTTCTCACTGTGTGAGGTCTCATGCTGTGTAGGTCACTCAAATGGAGACAGGGGCTCTTCATCTAACCACTATCTAGCATCCCTGAAGTCACTTTAATGACTTGCTTGGTGCGGTACTTCAGCAAAAGCTCGAAGATGTGAGCTCTTGCGAGAGGAGAGTAGTAACGCTGCCCTTTTGGGAGAAGGGTTATGATGGCTGACTGGCTTCTAAAACTTTTTTCCTTTTTTTTTTTTTTTCAGGAACTTGCTAAGCCAGAAAGATGCGTGAGTATACTGAAAAGAAGGAAACATGCGGGACCATCTGTCTCAAGTACCTGCTTTTCATCTTCAACTTCTTCTTCTGGGTAAGGAGCTGCAGTCTTTTTCAGAGGCACATGGATAGCACTGCAGTTTTGGTGGCAAGAGCAGAAATCTTGGCCCTGATGAAGTCACTGGCAAAATGTTCTGACATCGGTGGGACCCAGATTTCATCCCATGGGACAGCCCAAGTCACAAAAGCTGTGGCTTAACACTGTGGTCTCTGGCTGTTTATAGGCTTTGGTACAAAGTATAGAAAATAACAGGGAGCCCGAAAAAACGCTGTCTCCCTGCTTTGTTTTTTCACATAGCTAGCATCTTCAGGAGGCCTGAGGACCCCGCTGTTTCTGTTACTCCTCTCAAAACAGCATGGGGAGTCCTGGCAGTGGACCGGAGACAGCTAGAGCAAGGATAACGGTCTGCTCCCTGTGACTGGGTCCACTCTAGAGCTTGCTAGAGTGGTGCTTTCTACCTGAAACTTACTGATGAAAAAGGATTGATTTTTTTTTTTTTCTTTACTGCCAGAGGCAGAACATTGGAGCATCCAGGCCAGAATTTTACAGAGAACTGCCTGGAGCTCAGTAGAAGCTGGATTAAGTCCTCCAAAAATACAAGCCTTGTGAAGACGCAGGGGAACTGGCAGAAATCTAGTTGGCTCCTCTATGTTCGTTCACTGCAAGGGTCAGTGTTTAACCAGCCAGGCTTTCTAGATCCTTGACTGCTTTCTCCCCAGATGTATAGTCTAGGAAGGAGACACAGAGCATGGTTGTCATTTAGTGGTGGTCAGTATTGCTCCTTGACAAGCAGTGGAACTCTTGCTGATGTAAAGCTGCTTTTTTCACCCTCTGTTGCTAGGTAGCACTCCAGTGAATTTGACATCTTTTCATATTTGCCCAGATAAGAGTGCGGCTATATTTGGGAAGGCTCAAGTCCAAGTACAAATTGCTGTGTGCGGGCAAATGCTCCAGCTAGCTTGCATTTCCTCCTGCCTGGGGAACAAAACTGGCCTCTTGAAGCCCTGCTCCTCGCAGTGTGCTGGGGCCTGCTCTCAGTGCCAGTGAGGCTTCCAGGAGTCTTTCCTTTGGTTTGGATCAACTTTGGTTCAGGTTGCAGAGCAGAAGCACATGCTGGTATCCCAATCCTCCTGACCATGAGGAAGTTCCCACATCAGAAGCCCCTCATCTGCTTGTCTCCCTCTTTACCCAGCTGGCTGGCGGGGCTGTGATGGCAGTGGGTACTTGGACCCTAGCTGAGAAGAGTGACTACATCAGCCTGCTCTCCTCCAGCACATATTCAGCAACCGCCTATATTCTGGTTGTGGCAGGAGTAGTTGTCATGGTTACTGGCATCCTTGGTTGCTGTGCCACCTTCAAAGAGCGTCGGAATTTGCTAAGAGTGGTAAGTTTTGCTTAGTTGTTTTGTTTGGATGGGGAGGGATCCCCCTATTTTCTCTTGAACAATGCTGGGACAGAGGGAAACATCTTAGTTGTGTTTTGCACCACAGGCTGGCAGAATAGTTGGGCTTGGAAGGGACCTCTGGAGATCATCTGGTCTAACTCCCCTGCTCAGGCAAGGTCAGCTAGAGCAGGTTGTCTGGGACTGTGTCCAGTCAGGTTTTGAAGATATCTAAGGATGGAGACTCCACAACCTCTGTGAGCAGCCTGTTCCAGTGTTCAACCACCCTCACAGTTAAAAAGTGTTTTCTTATGTTCAGATGAAATTTCTTGTGTTTCAGTTTGTGCCAATTTCCTCTCACCCTGTCACCAACCTTCTTCACTTGTCCTAGAGCAAACAGCACTAAGGCTGTTAACACCAGTGCTGTCCTTGTCCTAGGTGGCAGGTCTATTACAGAGCATTTCCTTTCATCCACCCAAAGAATGTGCTTACCACTGCACAGTTCAAAAGTATGAAATAATACTAGTAATGCTTGTCTTTTTGAAACTATTTAAAACAAAATCTTGTGGCTTTTTCCTTTCTCCTCCATTCCCCCTAATCCCTTAGTCTCTTTTGGAAAATGGGAAGAAAAAGGAAAATATGGGAGACCTGTAACAAAAGTGGTTTTTAGTGACACTAGATTCAAACCAAATGAACACGCTTTTTCACTGGCTTGTCAAAATGAAAAAAAAAAAAGAATATTTTCTTTATTTGCAAAAAATGGTTTTATTTTTGCTTTCACAAAAAAAGTCACATAGTTTTGATAAGCTGCTGCTTTTTTGTGTCCCTCCCTGCATTACTTCCTCAGCAGCCTGCTCACCAACCTGCACTAAAGTTTTTGACCAGCCTGAGGGTTTCTATTCCCCTTCCTCTTTCAATCTGAAGTGTGGCAGCAGTCCAAGTATCTAGGCTGCAGTAGGGAGCACAATGGTCGAAATAATCAGTGGCTATGCTTTCCCAGGAACAAAAAGGACACTTCAGTACCCCTTGACCAGCTCCTTCAACTTTGCAAATCCTCATTCACCTGCTTGTCCCATTTCCTCTCTTTTGTTCAGAGGGCAGAGCAGAAATATGAGCCATAAGGAATCCTGACAGTTGTACCACCGTCTTGGAGGTCTAATATTTCTTGTGAAAAGCAGAGTAAGGCCAACAGTGCTTTGCTGGTTCTTGTTTCCTTAGACTCCTGGTGGTGTAGCAGTCCATTTTAGCCTTGTTCAGTTACTCTCCATGCCAAAGAGATCTCCCTTTGTCTTTTTCCCTCAGCCAGAAGCTACAGATGAAAATCCGGTGTGAAAATCTTTGTTATTCTGCCACAGAAAACCAATAATTGTCTCCTGGGAACAAAAGGTCACTCTGTGTGCTTACAGCATGTGTCCCTTCAGAGTGGCTGGCTGTGACAGGCCTATTGTCTCTCCTCACTTGTGCTCTGCTTTGGTTGCTAGTGAGTAATCTGCACAAGAAATACTGATGTGCTTGCCAGGGCTGAACTGGCCTGCCTTAGAGGCCTTTGCCAGCTCTGAGCTCAGAGAGTAATCCTAACATCTTCGCAGTCAGTGTGCAGGGGTCTGTGCCAGCCTGCCCCAATTTCTCTCAGTACCAGAGGCCAATGTAAATATGGAAGTGAATGCTGTAACTGGCATTCTTCTCTCTCCCTGGTGTCTCCCTGGTGCTTTTGAAGACCAATTGACAGTTTTGGGTGTTGTTTGGAAAATACTTTGTTTTTTGTTTTGTTTTTCTATTTAAGCCTCAGGAAGCTGTGATTTTTAGCTGCCTTGCTAGCTGCCTGGGAGTTTTAAGGGCCCACTTTGAGGCTTTTCTTGTATTTCATTGCTGATCACTCATAGCTGTGCTACTTCTATGTCATTGCTTGTTTGCCTTCTTCAGGTACCTCCTTAGCCAGGTGACTTGGGCAACAGATGCAGAGTTTCTCCTGTAGCCAGGAATTCAGAGAGATGTGCTCTGTGAGCAGGGATGGCAGTGGAAAAGCAGCCTGGCTGGCTGCAATGCTGGCAGTCCAGCTCTGCTCATCAGTCAAGTCCTGGCGGAGGCAGCAGTGATCTTCTGCATCTGAGCTTAAGTTTGAACAGGACTGAAGCTGCTGCCCTGCTCTCCAGAGGGCTGTTTCATCAGTCTGACTTAGGCAAAAACAAAGAGGCATGGATTAGGCTCTTGTCCTCCAGTGTGCTGTGATATGTCCCTGTTAACATGCTGACTGCCAGAGCAGGTGTGATATAAAGCTGCTACTGGGGCATTTCCCCTATGCCGGGAAGATTCTAGTTAAGATTCTTCTGAATTGGAACTGAACTAGTCCTGTGTCACTTTTTACTGAATTGCAGAGGCAAGAGGAGCGTAACAGAATGCTAGGGGACAAAACCTGCATGGCCATCCCAACCCAGCTCCTTACAAGCACGTAAACCACTGCATATATCATGTTCTAGTCAAGATACGCCCTTTCATACACAAAAGTATGCGAGTGGGAGGCCCAGGAAAGGACCTACCAGACAAAAGAGCTCGCATATAAAGAAAGCAGCTGGCTTTCTTCAGGCTTGGCTCCTCACACTGCAGCTTATATTTAATTACCTTGGATAGGAAAAAGAGGAACATGCTTTGATATGATTTGTATTCCTGCAGCATTTACGTTTGGCATCTTCCCAGCTAAGTGAGACTGCTGACTTAGGAGTACAGTTACTTATATATTCCTTCTGCAGATGATGGAGAGATCTCTTTAGAAAGTGATTTGGATTGTAGGTGGATTGAATCATTCTTTGGATTATTCAGAGAAACCATGCTTGATGCTTTACTCGGACACTTAATGTGGATGGAAGGAATCTTTGCTCTCTGTCTTGGGGATACACCATGCAGGCCTGACTCTGGCTTGGAGCCAGAGTAGGAGTAAATTTTGCCCAGAGGCCACCCAGGTTCCTACAGGCCTTTGGGTGATCCCACATTTCTTACTGGTTTCTCAGTCTTTTGGGAAGCTAGTGTGGCATGTCTCTGCAGCTCCCAGCAGGAGCTGGCATACTCCTCCTTCCTGAGCATACCTCTGTAAAAAGGCCCTGCAACTCTTGGTGAAAAGCAAAGAGAATAGCCCTGTGCTGTTGCCGCGTGTGTGTCCAGAGTGAAAGCTGCCTCCCCCCCCCCCCCGTGTCGGCATGATGTGGTGCAGTAGATACTTGAAAGGGGTGCTGAGGCCTGGAGGGAGAGGTGAGGCTGAGATAAGGATAGTGATAATGATGTGGCCTATCAGCATAGACAGGTTGGATGCATGGGTGGCAGATGCAGTAACCTCCCATACAAGGTTTATGCAGAGGCCTTGTGACTCAAATTTTCTAAGATCTGCTGGATATGTGTTTTGTTTCTTTCTGCCATAAGCCAGCACAATGAGCTGAGCGGTGGTGACACAACTCATCTCCTCCTGAATACCTCTGACATGACGGCAGAGAGTATCCAGTTGCAGGGAAAAATAAATGAAAGAAGCTTTCCAGTTCATTGGTTGTTCTCAGCATCCTGCCACCCTCCTTTCCAGAGAAATGATGTCAGAGCAGTAGGGTATAACTAGGTTCCAACAAAAGAAAGCCAGCCTTTGTGTAAAAAGTGCCAATCCTTTCTTGCCCCTTTGAATGTCCTATGAGTGTTGGGACCAGCCTTTAGCTATCCACCCCTCCACTGGGTGACTCATTCCCATGGTATGAATGGGCACCTTATACAAGCACATGCAGACGCTTTCAGTGTTCAGCCCTCGCTGGGGGAGAGTACGGGGCTGCGGAGTGAATGCCTGAGATTGTGCACTCAGATTAAAGCCCAGCCTACTGATAAAACCCAGCTGTCCATCCTTTGCAGCTGCTGAATCCCAGCAGGGATGGAAGAGGAAACCTGAGCTATGTATGTGTCAGTGTCATTTTACTCCTGCAAAGGAGCTTGGAAATACCTGTGCTGAGCAGGCAAAGAAGGGAGCACAGTAGGGAATGTTACACGAGGGTTACAAAAGACATCAGTGCTATCTAGGCCACCTGTCCCTGTACAGGTCTTTGCTGTTCTTGTGAGTGTCAGGGAAAGTTTGATGTCTAGCTACATTTATTAGAAGCTGTCTGCTTGTTCCTGTGATAACAGCCTTTCCTAGGCTCAGGGTAAAATAGAAAATAGGATGGTGAATAGCTCAGAGCTGGTGTGTGTTTGTGTGTGTGAAAGGTGGGGGAAAGGACTGGAAGTCTGAGGGTCTCACAGAACAAAGATACGTTGTTTGTTTTGTCCTTGGCAGGGCAACTCTTACAGGGACTTTGCACAAGGTCTTTCCAATTTTTGTCCTTATTATAGCTGGAACTGGTGTCCCTTCAGCTGGTGAACACTAATTCATCTACAAAGAAGTAGAATCTAATAGCAATTGTAGAACAGCCTGGATCTGTAAAGGTATGTGCCTGACTAGGAACAAAGCAAAGAAAGGGCTCTGTGTCAGGGTGGAGAATCTCCGGGAAACTCGCTGTGACCCAAAGGAAGAAGCAGCCACATCGCAGTCAGAACTAACCTACCTGATGAGCATTAGCAGAGAGGTCCGTTTGGAACGAGCACAAAGCTCAAACTCGTTTCATCCCTACAGGTGGCCACTTGAGGTTGTTGTGAGGCTCTGTGATGGGGCAGGGTGCAGGGACATACCTGGATTTTGAATGATATAAGTAGATCCGTGCTGATGACATCCCATTCCGTCATCAAGTCCCTTTAAGAAATACCAATGTTCTCCTCTTAGTCCTCTCTTCTCACTTTGGTTTTAAGATATTCAGCTTTTCCTTCTAGACCCCGGTTCAGCAGAACAAATACTCAGAGTCCTGAGGATGACTCTGTGCTAAAATCCATTGCTGTTGTTGAGTCCTACAGAAGTCATTGGGAACATAAATCCGTGCTGTAAGCTTGTGCTTTAATTGGTCTGCTATATCCCGAGTGAAATGGGCCCTTGGTTGCTTTATTAAATCATTATTATAACATGAATTTCTCCTTAGCAACTGTGAAAAGCCCTAAACAATCAAAACAAGCAAAAGTTTTAAAAAGGAAAAAAAAAGATTTTTTTTTTGAATTGATATCAGAAATAGATGTTTTCTATGATACTGAGTGTACTCATCAGGTTATTCACCAGTCACTCTCTGCTGTCCTGTGATCTTCTCAGTTGCGTGCACTTTTCCATTCTCTATGTCTCTCTGGTTGTGGGAGTTAAACTCACACTTGCTGCTGCTTGTCTTCAGTTATCCTACTTTATTTTTTTCCTGTGAGATTATTCCTATGCTACCCTAGTGAGGTCCTAATCCCAACCCCAGACTTTAAGCGCTTCTGCAGAAAAGCATCAACAAAGGTGGGTTCGTGCATTTTACCAGACAATGTGAAGCTTCTTCCCAGCATCTCCCCCCGTTCTGGTCTAACGTTCTGTGTTTCCTGTTATTTTACAGTATTTCATATTGTTGCTGTGCATCTTCCTCCTTGAGATCATTGCTGGAATCCTGGCCTATATCTATTACCAGCAGGTGAGTAGACATTCATCTTAGAGACTCAGGCCAGGGAGAGAGAAAACACCTGGTTATCCCGTTTCTGCTCAGAAATGTTGGAGGCTTGGGACCCAGGGTCTGGTTGGGGCTCATCTTTCTACATGAGAACTGGTGAGGCTGTGTAGATCTAGGAACTTCCTAATGCCCTACAAGTCATAATGCAAGCAACTGAAATCTTATTAGTGCCACCTAGTATATTCAGGACATAAAAACAGTCCCCAGCTGCATCCAGCAAGCCAGCTGCCATACTCCCGAATTAGTAAAGATGATAAATGGTCCAGCTGAGAGGTCAGGTCCTTTCAGGTCCAGAAGTGTTTGAGAGCTTTATGTAACTAGTCCAGCTGAGGGACTGGAGAACAGCACAGGCTCTGAACAGCTGCAGTCCTAACTTGGCACTTATTGCAGTTGCAGAGAGCAGGGGCTTCAGTCACTGCTTTGTTTTTAAATGGAGTTTAGCCACCAAGATAGACGCAGCCTGGGAAGTTGCCCTCATGTCTGGAAACTGACTGGAAAGGGCAAACCAGGATTGTTGTCAAGTGACTGCCTGAAAAGCAGCTGGATGTCCCATCTTGTTGGCTTCACTGTCAAGTTTCTTTGCCATTCCTTTTATCTTGGGGCTTCTGTGCTTTGCCTCATTAAGACGTGCACTGGCGGTGTGTGAGGAGCCGAAAAGCTATGTTTGCTTGTATCAAAAGGAATCAGTGGCAGGAGTGTTCATATTTAATGGGGAGAGATCAATCCTGGGAGCATGGCAGGAAGCCAAAGTCCATCTGTGCAAAGACTAAGTTCATATGTGACAAAGAATGAAGGGGGGGGGGTGTCTCTTGGGTTGAAGCAGGGGACGGTGTGTTCAGAGCTGCAGCCTTAGAGCACTTTACATCACCTGAGGGCACCTGATCAATAGCTTCCCCTTGACCTCTGCCTGACAGAAATCCCCCTTCTTTCCCGGATGCAGGCTGCTTGCTCTGCTTGCCACTGTTTTTATTTCTGCCCTGCTTTGGTGCCTAAGGCTTGTGTGCGTGTGCCTAAACTCTGTGTTTCTTTTGCTCTCTCTATTCCATGCTGCAGTTCTTCCCCGTGAGCCCGCAGGTAACTGCTTTTCTCCCAAGTAATAACTCTGCTAATGGACTCTCCTCTTTATTTGCCTTTGGTGCCTTCCAGCTGCTGAAACTTTTCCTTTCTCTTTATTACACTAAGTCCTTTGCACTTCTGTAGAGCTTCCCAGCCCAGGATCTCAAAGCATTTTGCAAATGTTAATGAATGAAGCCTCACCTCATCTCTGTGAGGTAGGTGTTGTCCCCATTTGACACGTGGAGTTGGGGAAAAAAAAAAAACCAACAGCGTTTCAAAGGGAAAATAAACAACAGATTGTATTTCACCCCGCCTAGCATAATGAAATGATTGACCTCTAATTTATTGCTTACTGTGAAGAAATAAAAGTGTATAGAGAAGGTACCCACCTGATTCATTCAATGACCTAATCCTAAAGGCATGATGACGTTGTTTATTGGTATAGGAAACTTAGGATTTCAGAGGTGTCAGACTGAAGCACTGTTGTTATATGAACGAGGATGACAAAAAGAGGTGCAGATCTTGCAGATCTTAGGTACTTTCTGGCTGCCACAGGGGTGAGTGAAAAGAATTCAGGCAGATTAAAAGAGCTTCCACGGGAGAGAGAAACGTTTGAAACCAGTTGCCTGAGCATGCCAGTGATTTATGAAAGGAGTTTTCAGGAACGATGCACTTGCAAAATCAAACTCCTCTATCTGGCCTTAAAAATTTCTCTGGTATCAGAAAGGCCTTAGAATGCACAGTTTGCAGTACTCTTACATTTACCCCCTTATTCCCTTCCTGCTGATGTTGATACAGAAGCTACTCAAACTACATAGCTTCAGGCCAGCATGCCCAGGACTCCGATTGTCCTCTTGCTCCTGGATAGACTGCTTTGGCTTTAATATGCTGTCACGAGCTTCAGAGCCATAAGACTGCCTGTGGTCTCATAGACATTCATCTTTTAAGCAAGCACAATCTTCTACGATCTTCTATATTCTATTCTGAGGCAGGCAGGTCTTGACAATTTCTCTTGCCTATGCAGGGCTGGGACTCTTGGAGTGATGTGTAGCGCAGGCTTGAGATTTGGCCCGGAGGCACCTCTTTCCACTTATTACAATGGGAGCATGATCTTTGATCAATTGTAAATAAGCTTGTGTGCTTCCTAGAAACCAGTCCAATCCAACCTCGGAGGGTGAGCTTGAAGGAAGCTGTAGCTTCACTAGGCTTTGTGCTCTCCTCTTGGAGTGAAGGCAGTGGAATATATGAAGGGCACTGCATCGCTCTGAGGGGAGGTGGGTTTGCCTCGTGATTTTATCCCACTTGTCTCTTCTTTTCAGCTGAGCATGGAGCTGAAGCAAAACTTGAAGAACACCATGACCCAGAAGTACCGGCAAGAGGGAGAAGAGGGTGTTACCAATGCGGTAGACAAACTGCAGCAGAAGGTAGGTGCCTTGAGAGGTAGGAAGAATGAAGGCAATAGCAGGGCTTAAAAACAAACAAACACGCAAAAGGCATCATGGGCTCTTGTCATCAAAGATGCAGATATTTCGCAGTTTCCCCTGATTCAAGACAGGCTGGGTGTGGTGCAGGGCCTGGGGCATGCTACCAGCAGAATTGCATGTTGAGACCTCTGAACTGGATTCACAGTAGGATAGGGGAAACTGATAGCTCCCAGAGTGAACTGGAGCTGCCAAGTCACTCTGACAGCTGTTTCTGTTTCCAACATTAAAGCTGTGGAGAAATCGCTGACATTTTTCATTAAACTTCTCTGTACCCTAGAGACAAAGATGTAATGAAAGAAGAGTCTTCTTGCTGCTGTTGTTAGTTGTGCCTGACAGCTCAGAGGTGGTTGTTAGGGCTGCCACGGTTCTGGTGGGCTTTTTCACAGAACAGACCCTTGCTCATCAGCATAGGTCCATCACTTTCAAAGCATGGGACTGTCTGTGCACGTACTGCGCTGCCATCAGGTGCTTGTGCAGTGGATGTAGGCGAGTTCCCATCAATCTGAGGGGAAAATTCTGGACAAAGGCAGCACTTTCACAAAATTCACCCCATGGGAAGACAGCAAGCTAGCCTGTCTGGGGGCCTGTGACAGTTCCAATGGAAGTAATAAAGCAATGCAGATCCTTGGCTACTCTCGACATCTTCATAATACCGGTAAGTTCAGATCACAGGGACCTGCTGGCTGTTGCTACTTGCAAAGAGCGCCCTCTGTTTTGGTATGAATTTACCTCCTTCCAACAGTATCCTACTGTTTAGGGTGCTCGTTATTTCTATGAGGCTGAACATAAATAATGTGGAGACACTGGTATTCTAGGGAACATTATATTGGATGAAAGCTTCAATCCCACCTGTGCTGAGAATTAATCATTTGGTTTCCCCTTTTCCCTGCTTTGACCTCGTCCCTCTCAGGTCCCTATCCAGCTGTCGGGTAGCATGGTGAAACATGAGTATTTTTATTCTCAGCTTTAGTTTTTGAGATGCTGGATCCACAAAACTTTGACTGTTGCGGGATTCAGTCCACAGTAGACAGTGACCAGTTTTCAGCCATTAAAGTGCAGTCGTTTGTGAAAGAAAAATAACAACTGATGATTCATACAGTGTTGTCCCTTTGTGGGCCTCAGAACCTGGTCTAAACCCATGTATATTGCCTCTTGCTGGGCAGACATCAACCCCAGTTAGACAATGTACAGAAGTAGTAGTTAAGAGAAACTCATGTAGAGGGAGATCTGAAAACTTGCTCGACAAACTCTATAACGGGGGCTGGAACTGGTGCCTGCCCTCCTGGGAAAGCAGCTGTGTGCTGACTGGGAAGGGCAGAGGGAGCAGGGTGCAGTGTTACAGCATGGGACATGAGTTCTGTTCTCAGGAGTGAGGTGAGAGACAGAAACCTATGTTGGGATCTGTACAGGGAAGGAAAAAAAAAACATGTTGCCAATTCCAACCTCTTGCTTGGCCCAGAGGTATGCTGAACAGCAGCATTGCTTTTAGTGATTGGCAATTAAATTAACCCTGTTATCACCATTAGCGCTCTCCACTCCTGTAGTCAAGAGCAGAGGTAGCTGCAGGCAATCTGTGGTTACAGTCTATCCCAGCGGTCATGGCTGCTGAAAGCTGGATGATGCTGATATTTAATGGCCATTTTTGGGACTCAACACAAAGGTCAATAGTAAAGATAGTAGCCTAAAAGCCAGTAAGATAGCTGGAGTCTCTGGAAAGGAGGATAAAGCCTAGCACTTGCTGCGGGGAGCCTGGAGGGGGAAGGAGGTTGCAGTGCTTGCAAGCTCAGCCTTTGCTGTTTTCATCCAGTTCAAGTGCTGCGGGAGCAACAACTACACAGACTGGGCTGACAGTCTGTGGATCAGATCTTCAGAGGCCAGTGGACGGAAGGTCCCAGACAGCTGCTGTAAGACTATAACCGAACTGTGTGGCCGAAGAGACCATCCTTCCAACATCTACAAGGAGGTAAAGAGCAAAAGAGCTTCAGAGCCTCTGATCGTAAAGGAGGTGTGGGATCAATGCTGCAAACTATTCGTAGGCTCCAAAGTCAGCAGGAGTCTTTAGAAAGCGGAATTTGTTCCTATAGTTTAGCATCCAGCCTTTAAGGCTAAATTATAACAGCGTCAAGGAAGACAAAAAGATGACCAATTTAACTCTTTAGGGCCGGGAGTCAGGTTGTCTGGACTCTTGCATGTAGGCTGCTATTACAGAGGTGTATAATCATGGCTGCCAGTGTGTGGGGGATCACAGACAACACCCAGTAAATACAGTATGGAGTAAATTGGCAGCACTTTGCAGGAGGGGCCATGGATTGGGCAAGGAGGGTGTTTCAAATCCATCTTGAGACTGCTCTTGGCTTTTTCAGGGAACTTGATTGTGGGAGAGGATTGCAAAGCCAGTAAAAAAGGGGATTCAGCAAGAGGGGAAGATAGTAGGAATACTTTCTGCAGTGTTTTATTATTTCATAGGTAGATATAGATAAAAACAATAGATTATATTTGTTGTTACAGAGAGCACTGGTAATAGAGGAAGGTGGGGGAGGTGGTCACTTCTGGCAGAAGACTTGAGTTTGAGCCCTACATGTGGCACGGTTCCTGTCCTTGAAATTACTCTGTGAGGTGCAAATGGAGATCCTTCTGGTCTCCTTTTTCTAGTTCTTAGTGCCCCTGACAGTTAAGGAGGGCTGTGAATGAAGAGATGACACCTTTAAAGCAGATATTTATTCTCATAGAATGCATAATTTTTGCAGGACTCAAAAGAGAGAGTTTTAGGAGTGTGAATAAGTCAAGCAGCTCAAACAGACACAAAGGAGTCCAACGCTCTAGCCTTGCAACATGCAGAGGGAGATGAAGCCAAGTCTTTCTGATCTATCAAAGCCTCAGCTGCTTAGCTCGGTTTTGCCTTTTTGAAAAAGGCTTTCCCATGAGGTTTGTGTCAGACCCAACAAGGAGGTGCAGAAAAGCATCCAGGTGTCTCTGAGAGTGCCACCAGCTGAATGGAAGGGTTGGCTCTTCCCATCCTCTGTCTGTGCTGTATAAAGCTGCAGACAGCTGCCCAGTTGGATTATTAAGAGAGTCCCTGTAGGTTGCCAAACATGGTGGGTTAGTGCTAGAGGAGAGAAAGCTGCAAGGAGTGGCTTGGATCTGAGTAAGGGCAGAGTTCAGAAAGGATTTTAGTGGCTTTGGGGGGAAAAAACCCATATCAGGTCAGAGAAGAGGAGTAACTACTTCAGATCAGCACAGCTGGGGCTGACTAAACTCTAACCCAGGCATGGGAAAAGTGAAATCTTTGCCATCCCTCCCCTAAGGGCTGCATGCTTGCTCCTTCCCTCCACCTCTTTGTGTAGGTTTCTGTGTTCACTGTAAATTCTCTGGGGCAGGAAGGCCCCCAGCACCCTTGGGGCACTGCTGTAGCCTGCACAATAAATGCCCCTGATGTTACCATTGAAAACCTGCCTCACTAGATTAAATGGTTTAATTATTTAAAGGGAATTCTTTTAAAAAACAGTGAATGGTCTTATTGATTTTTTTTTTGCCTTATGACAACAAAAACTCAATTTAGTGGAACTAAATGGGGAGGGAAGGGCAACGTTGCCAGATAAGGATGCAATTGCAAGATAGAGGCAAGCAGAGCCCAGCTTTCCAGGCCCATACTGAAACTCATCGCTTTCATAAAATACAGTGGGAGGAATTTGCTCTTAAAGGACTCCTGTCAGACGACAGATCTCAGTACTGGATCCACTCAGCAGCGTTTCCTCAGCCTTTAGGCGTGACTGGAGTAAACACCCCCTCCAGGCATGTGCTAGGTAGTGAATGAGGGGACCCTTTTCCACATAGCTCAGAAAAATGACATGCTCCCTCCACCACTCTCTGGCTGTCGCTGCAGCTTAACATGACCACAGAGGCAGCAATACCATTTCTGCCTCACCTGCTGCATCAGCCCAGCTAGCTACAGGGCTGTTGCTGTGACCTGCTCTTCTTTGCGTTTCTCCTCCCAGTTAGCAGCCTTCTTGGGTCTGTTTGGCAGTTCCTGAGCTGTCCTGCAGGCAGCTGTTTTAAGTGCCCTGTAGTAGGTCTAGAGCCATACAAAATATTATGCAGCTTATATCATCTCTGTATCTTTTTCAGTGATGTTGAGGGAGAGGATGCTCACAGACGCTACTTTCTTACAGTATGGCTTTCAAAGTGTGCAATGTTGTCCTAAGCAAGAGACGAGCAGTTAAAATGAAGCTAATTCCATGCCTGTCCCTCCCATCTCTCCCCACAGAATGGTTGCATTACCAAGCTGGAAAACTTCATTCAAGAGCATCTGAAAATTATCGGGGCAGTGGGGATCAGCATTGCTTGTGTGCAGGTAAAAGGACTGACTGGAGTTTTGGGGGTGCTGGGCAGAAGTTAAAGGAACCCTAGAGCTGAGGAATGGAAAAGATCAGACTTTCCCCTGACTGAGGAGAAGCTGCCAGGTACGTCAGGGATCCCAAGATTCACTAGCTCCAAAGCAAGAGCCTCTTCCGTGGGTCTATAAAACTTTGCCTCTGGTGAAGGAATGGGGAGAACAAACTGCAGTGCAGCCAGACATGGGAGAGACAGGTTTCTGCTCCTGTGCTGCTCACAAGGGAGTGCAGCCCATGGTGGCATGGGTTTGCAGCCTGAGAGAGACCTCTTGTGGGGATGTGCCATGACTGCCTGTGCAGCTGAGGAGATAACAGCTAGTCTGTAAGATTTTCCTACTCCGGATTATTAGTGTTGTTTACTCCAGAATTTCTCCTTTCCCTTTGTCACGTTGCAGAGCGGCACTATGGATCTGCAAATGGTTTGTGAGAAGGAGATAAGTAAAGGGGTAGGATATGGATGCCCTCCATTTAAAGGGGAAGAGGCAGGATGTTCTCTTCTTCCAGTGGCAGATATCTCTGGGAGTTCCTCATCTTCCCCTCCTTCCTGGCAAGTGGCCAAATTACATCCCAGAGAAGCTGCTGGTGATTAATTATGAGGATTAGCACAAATTATGTTTTCTCCTGCTACTCATTGCAAGCTAGAGTGCAGTATCCCCCGACGTTGCCATGACAGTCTGGGTCCAGCTGGTAATTTGCAAGCTGCTGCCTCCACACCGTTCTGTGTCCATGCCACCCCTTCGCCTCCCTGGCTGCCTGCAAGCAGCTGTTGTGAACTCTGAAGGGCTGCTTTCTCAAGGTGGTGAACCTGTGTTCCCCATCACCACAAGCTGGAGCTGTGCTGCCCAGCACTTCTGCCAACTTGCCTGGGTGGTCAAAGGGCCCGGAAGAAAAACTTTCTTCCGGGAAGCAAGGAAAAGGAGGGAAACTGCAGACCTGAGTTTATGAAGTACACTGATAGTGTTTCATAGCCTTTTCCCACTCTCTCTTTTGCAGTGGCCCATGAACTCTTCTCATGCATTTCTCTCTTCTCTTTATGCCCTGTAGATCTTTGGGATGATTTTCACCTGCTGCTTGTACAAGAGTTTAAAGCCGGAACCATATTAAGAGCTGCAGGAACTCTGTCAGCTCCCCCTCTGCCACCTCCCTTAGCGCCTGCCAGCCTCACCACCCTCTGCCACCAGCACAGAAGTGTCAGTAACCTGAGGACTTGGCTCTGTAATGAAATGCCTCTGGGACCATGCACTGCCTCACCTGCCCCTTTTGGGGAAAAGTCACCCTCCTTGTTGTGTACAAGGCAGGCAGGGGTTCAGTGGGTTCTCTTCATTGTCAAGAAGCAACTGAGCTGTGGATCTTCTGCTAGAAGCTTTACCAAAGCAGTCCCTTGATACGACCACAAAGCAAGATTTTCCAGGGCCGTTTCTCTTGAGGCTCTTCCTGAGCCAGCATGAAGATATCAAGATCCCGTACAAGAACCTTGGTTTGCTCTCTGATAAGTGGCTCAACAGCACCATGCATTGACTGCAAGGACAGATGATGTTTCTGCACCAAGCTGGAGCCAGGGCAGAGTCTCTCATATGAGGAAGACTTCTCTCTCTCCCTTAAGTGCACACTGATGTCTTAACACAGCTGTCTTCCATCTGAGAGGATATCTGCTTGGCTGCTTAGGGCAGAAACCGCTCTCCTTTCTAATTGGAAACATAACTTGGTGCAAGTGAAATCTTGTCATGACTCTTGCACAAATGTGGTTGCTTTAGAATTACTCAGCAATCCTTCCTCTTCCTTGAAGCTTTCACTCAACACGGTGCCATTAGGAGCCACAAGAGGCCTTTTGTCTCTAGTGATTCTAGAGCAAAGACATTGAACTCCAGTCTAATTCTTTTTGATCTAGTTTGTTGTATTTGGTGGCTTCCAGTGTGAATGAGAAAACTTCTAACTTGTTCCTGCCTACTCTCAGCTGAGATTTGGTGAAGAACTGGTCTGCTGGTGGAGGAGACATGTCTTGCTACCCTTTTGCCTATTCAGTTAGTGGAAATATCTTCTCATGTCTCTTAAGCATTGAGAGATGCCCTGGGCCTGATGGTGGAATTGCAATATCCAAGCTTGTCTCCTTGGGCAGGGCATGAATATGTACAAATGTTGCATCGGCCGCCAAAGAGTTTGATAATCAGCTGAAGGTTTTCTGGCTTTAAGGAGACCTGGAAGCTCACTTTCCTGACCCTCTCAGCAGTAAGCAGTAGAATCAGCTTCACGCAGTTGCCCCAGTGTATTTGGTAAATTGGTAGAGCTGGGTTATGAGTTAACAGTCTGGTTGCTGCAGAGCAATAGGTTTACTTAAATGTTATCTCTTCACTGGGATCCAGGATATGCACAGGACATAGACATCAATGCTGCCATGATCTTTATCAGGGGCTGTGGATCATGAGGCCAGCAGGATCTTAGCCTGAATTCACAGGAGCTTCTGTGCCACTCCCATCCTGGGGATTTGGGTTGTTGTTTTTTTTTTTTTCTTTTCCTAATTGTCCTGGAAAGGGTGTAGGGTTCTCTTCAGTAAGTCTGCCTGGCAAAGCCAGGGTCTTATTTTCACCTTCCTGATATGCCTGTTACACCTATGAAGAAGAAAGGTCTATGGGGTTTTGGGGTTTCTTTTTGAAGCAGTTAAGATGAGCCCTTTCATAAACAATGTAATGTATTCCCTCTCTTGGCCTTTGAGTGGCACAGACTGAGCCCTGTCCCCTGGCAGCCAAACAGTTAACGTTCACAAAATCAGCCAATCTCCCAAAGGGTCTTGCAGTGTTGTGGAGGTTTTGATTCACAGAGCAGAAGCCTTAGACTGGCTCCTGCAAGGGGGCTAATGGATGACAGGTTAAAATTCAGAGCAGGTGAATCTGAAACTCCCCCATCAGCATCCGCACCATGAAATAATCCTTAATACTAATGCAAACAGAGAGGTGGAGGAGCTCAGGTGTATCCTTGTTCCCAAGGCAAAGGGAAGGAGGGGAAAGAAATCTAAATTATTGCATAATGATCTAAAGGAGAAATCTCTAAATTATTTCTTGTTTTATATTCAAGTTTCTGACAAGTATTGACTACTAACTAAAAGGAAAATACTGAGCATGTTGCTTGAAGAAATATTTCTAGTTTCTTAAGCATATCTTCATAGCTGCCTTTGCCCATTCCCTTCAAATATGTTGTACAGGGGTGGGAGAAGCCAGGAAGAGTGAGATATGACAATAAGTTGCCTTGTGTCCATTGAGTTGTTTTATACTTTTTTCTCTGTGTAATAATATTCATTGCTTTTTTTTTTTGTTTTTTTTAACCCAGTTTAAGTTGCTGGCCAATAGAAAAATAAAGCTTAAGATTCTATACCTATCTTGTGTAGTGAAACCAAAGAGATAACGTGAGCAGTATGAGTTATATGGATTCAGAGTCCACAGTGATGGCAGAAAGGGGGTCGAAGCTGAAGAGCAGGAATGCTGACTTTGGTGACGGTGAAATTCATAAAGGTAGAGACACAACTGCCTCCTCTTGCAAAGAGGAGATGAGCCCGAGCATTGCTAGGGCCGACTCTTTCAGCCGTACTGAGCGCATGGGGTGCCCAGTGACTTCCGCTAGTATTGCTGGTGCTCCTTCCTCCCTTGTGTCAGGTCCTGCAGTTCTGAATGCGAAGGGCTGAAGGGAGTCGATAGATGTTGTGAGTACTCTATGCCTCTTCTTCCAGCTTGATCCAAAGTTTGCAGAAAATCAATGGAAAAATTCCCCTCGGCTTAAAGAAGACGGGGCATATAGTGACATCTGTGGGGCCTGCGAGTGACAGTGCCTACAGAATGTAGCATATTGCCGATAACAAGGACTGAATAGCAGGCTTGTGCCAGCCAGGGTTTGATTTGAACCATTTCCTCAACAGTGGAAGAAGCTGATCTGAGGGATCAGATTGAAAAAGAAGCTGTGGAAAAATCTACTTCATGTCGCTGCTTTTGCTAGCCTGATTGAGATCTGTTGCTGTGGGGTGCTGAGGGACTGCTCCTCCATGCAACGCCCTGAGACTTGGAGTCGCATGACCTCCTGGCACCAGGTATTGCACCAGCCATGGACCCAGTCTTTGTGCGTGGAGGTGTGTGCACACAACATGGTATTGCAGGATTTGTGGTACACCTAACTTCACTTAGTGAAGTTCTTAGTAACCTCTGACACTCAGTTTCCACTTAGCCCAAAGACAGTGGAAATCTCTCCCCTTTCCATCATCTCTTTGTTACAGGGATGTGAGTGGGCTGTTGCCGAGTGGCTGCAGCTTCTTAGCACTGTACAATGAACAGGATGTGGGGGGGTGCCCTGGGCTACAGGCATGTTCCCCCTTGTGCTGTGTATTTGTTTCACACAATGCAGTGTAGCTCATAGCCATCTTGCAGCACAGATGTGAAAAACAGGGGACAGATATGCAACCGTTTTTATTACCGTCCTCTTGAGTGCAAGCATGGACTCAGTTACAAATTTCTGGTATCCAACCAGATGAGAATGCCTGCCGGCCACTAACAGGCATGGCCACTTGGGGGCTCTCCATACTTCACACACAGTGCAGTATTAATTTAGCTCCCTTAATTTTGGTAGGTTAAGTCTAACTTGGGCTGCTTTGCTTTGTAGGCGGTAGTGTTCCTGAGCCTGAGGGAAGGTCACTCTGGAAATGCCTGGGTGTTTGCTCGCCTAGAAGGAAGGTTGCTCCTTCCAGCCTGACAACATGCCTGGTTTTCATACTGCAGCAAGGCACTGGTCACACAGACCTATGCTGGGGGCTTGACTGGGCTTGGGCTTGGGCGGCCAAAGGGAAGGCCCAGGCAGGATGGGGCATCCTGCCCTTTCTGCCAAAAGCCTGGGGGTGGACAACCTGGGGGCAGGCAGGGCTGCTGCCCTCCCACTTGCCCTGCCTCCCCACACCCCTCCTTTCCAGGTGCCAGCCCACAGCCTCTTCCCTCGTTACACTAGGTCCGTGGCACTGGCTCAGGCCACGGGTTGAGTCCCTTTCTTACCTATGTTCTCCAAGCCTCATCTTTTTTACTGCTGGCACCTGGCTAACCATGCTGCCCGTCAGACAGAGAATGAAGCAAAGTAGCACTGAGCGCTTTGGCTGAAAAAAGGAGCCTCTGCTACAAAACAAACTTGTCAGCTGAATGCAACAGAGGAGGTGGATGCGGGTGGTTTGATGGTGTGGCAAGATGACCTGGAGTCGCCACTACAATCCTGCTGTGGGGAAGGCAGATACAATCCTGGGATGTATCAGGTGAGGCAGGGATGTGGTTGCATCCTTTTGAGGTGCTTCTGAGACTTTGTCCGGAGACTTGTATGTGGCTCTGGTCACTCTTTTTCAAGAGAGGTGACTTGAAAGCGAAGGATGTACAAACCAGGGTGGGTTTGTCAGGGACGGCTGTTTCCTGAGCGGGGGCTGGAGGAGTGGGGCAAACTGAGTTCCTGCCCACAAGTTTGGCAGCGGGTGCACAGGAGGGAAAAAGACCAAGTGGGTATAAATTGCCTGATGGAGGTTTGTACAAGAGGGCCTGTGGCAGACTAGCCTGGGACTCATTAATCAAGAGCTTCCTTGCTGTCTTCTTCTCCCAGCCCAGCTGCCTCCGTCCTGCCCTGCTGCCCTCAGAGCTTGGAGCTGGCCCACTAGCTTGTCCCTATAAATCAAGAGGGTGCAAATGGCGCCCCTTGTTTTTAGGGGGAGTCTGCTTCCCCGTGTCCCCAGCAGCTGCCTGCACCCCCTTGGCACTGCACTGCCTCTGAATCCACTTTGCCATTTACTGAGCCTTTCCCACCTTGAGGGACCCACCTACTAAACATTCATTGCTTTAATTTCAGACACGGAAGGCAGAGAATGTGCAGGTTGCAGTGCGTGTGAGTGTCCGGAAAAGCAGAGGGGTGAGCTGTAGTTCCTCGCACAGGCGAGCTCTTGGGACTCTTTGTTCCCCACCGAGGAGGGAGGAAGCCCTGTGCTCTTTCCTGCCTCCCCTGGTCTGTGGCATGGGCACCTCTGTATCATTCCTCGCCACCACCTCTACCAGTGACCTGAGTATCCCTCCCGTCTCGTTCGTGGGTGTTGTGAGTCACCTTGTGGCGACCTTCGCTCGAGGGTGATGGGAGCTCCCAGAAGTGATCTGAGCCCCCTTCCTCCATTTGAAAATCTTGCTCAGGGACTGGTCTTGACCAGGGAAGGGCTGCCATCTCCTGTCCCCCATCCGGCTGTGCACGCTCACAGCTGTGCTGCCTCTCCACCCTGGAGATGCTTCTGGGCATGTCCATAGTGGTTGGTTTCAACCTTTGCTTCACAAACCTCATGGCCTCAGGTGGGGCTGGCACAGCAATGTTGGGTGGAGCCGGGTACAAAGCTGAACTGTCCTCTGAGAAGGAAGCCTTGGGATCCCTGACCTTGCCTGGCCACAGAAAATTGCCACAGATCCCACCCTCCTACCCGGTCCTGTTCCCTCTCCATGCTATTAGGGTTGCCATGTGGCTCCAGTAACCCTTCTCCACCCCAAAGGGAAATTATTCCTCCCTTTGGCAAGATTGTTATGTGGCTTTTGGCTTCTAATAAGCCTGTAGGAGGGTACCTTTCTCTGAAGAGTATATAGAGTGAAGCAATTGCTTAAAAGCAATTTCTCACATTCTTGTTTGAATTGGCTTGTTCTGCAGTGTTGGTGATCAGGATGCAATTATTGTTTTGTAGCTTCCTTGCAGGCAGCTCAGTCAGGTTTCTGGGTACTAGCTGTCCCCCTTTGCAGGGCAGGAGCACAGAGTCCTCTCCCTCCAGCCCTGAAGATTTGGACTACAAAACTTTGCTGCTCATAGCAATTAACTCACCCTGTAGTCTGCTCTCCTGGGGTATCCCAGTGGCTGCTACCATTTGTTTTGAACAAAGACTGCAGTGAAAGCAGATGTAACAGTAAATAATTCTGCAAGTGTGCAGCTTAGGTGCAGTCTGTTTCTGCACAGATTAAAATAAGACTGAGGTACTTCACGCTCCCCTGGAGGGCTGCTACTGAGAGTCTCTAAAATAAAAACCAATTCATAGATGCTCCCTTTCTGCTCCTTCTTTTAGTCAGGAGGAATTTTCCCCCAGAGGTGCCTTGGTACCCATTTCTTTTGCTGCTTGTGAAGCCTCCCTTTGGCAGTGGTCACCACTCATAATGTCCTTGTCTCCTGTTGGGCTAGGGCTGAATGTGACGCTACAGCAGTGGAGAGAGAAGGATGAGGACCAGGCAAATGGCAGTCTCTCCCCCATCACAGGACATAAAGAATACACCATGTGTGAGAAATAGCAAAGGGCAGTGATCCCTCCTTTCCTGCTGCGAAACCTCCCCAGAAGAGTGGAAACTAAACCACACTCCTCACTAAGAGGCTGCAGCACAGTGCTCTCAGACCTGCTCCCCTTTCCTCCCTGGTGCCTTTCTCCACTTACTGCTCTTACGACAGAAAGAAATTGGCTTAATGGGCATAGTCCTGGCTCAACTGCCCTTGATGCAGGAAGGAGCTTGTGGTCTAGAGTGCTCTTTTTTACCGAGGTATCATGGGCTTGCTTCTGAGCTGTGGACTTGCGGCTCTGAGCCCTGGTGCCTGCTTGCTAGTGTTTCTCTGGGAGCTGCACCCTATCCAGCCTCCTTTTGGTGAGAACTGGGCTCCAAAGCTGCCGATTTGCCTGGGCGGTGTGGGAAGCCAGGAGTTTGCCAATGCTGCAGCTGCCGTTTCTGCACAGCCTCGTACGTGTGGTGTCTGAGTGTGCATCCTGCTTTTGGAGTTGTCACAGCATGTCCCATCCTGCAGTTGCAGAGCTTCTTTGCACTGCTGCATTGGCTCAGGCTGAGAGATTTTCTTGGTGTGACTGTTTTTGTGGTGGGGGCCCTGGGCTTGCTGCCTTGCTGTTAAAGTGCAGCTATTCGGGCTGCTGGCCACGCCGCGCTTTGCCTCCCTGGAGAAGTGTTATTGCGGGAAGAGCATGCCTGGCTGCCACTTCTCTGCTTCAAAGTCATCTCAGAAGAGAGGCCACGGTTACGTTGGTGGCACTGCCTGGCTGGCTGAGGAGGAGGAGTAGGCAACAAGGAGGAGATTTGTGGTGTATTCGGGAAATATAAATTCCTTGCATAGAGGGAGCACGATGCTCTCAAATGAGCTATAATCATATGAAGAGCGGGGATGCTAGTGGCCAACAAATGTATTCAATGAATCATTCAGTCACACCAGCTCGTTAGGTGTGCAAGAGTTTTTAAGTCCTCTTACTCACTGTAAAAGAGGCCTGCTCCTTCTGTTATCACTGCTGCCTGTATTAGCAGGAAGAATACTGCACGCACCAAGGCCATTAAGATCAGTAGCTTTCTCTTTTCTGATTACTGCTCCCTGTTGCAGAAAAAGAGCTGCTGAGCACTAGGCATTTCTCACAGCCAACAGTCTCAGTTACTTGGGAAGAGCAATTCCTGCCTACATAGAGAGCTGAGAGAACGCGGTGCCCCAGCGGGGACTGACCCCCTCACAGGTACCTTCCAGCTGAAATGGCAAAGCTGCTGCTTCCTCACATCGGGACAGCACAACCCAACCCTGTTCCCTTTAGTGCCATAGGTGGGTCTAATGGCCATGGCCTGCCCAGCACGTGTCTCAGGCATCCCAGGGGGACTGTAGGGGTTGCACCAAGTCCCCCCTCTGTATGGTTAAAGGTTAAAATAGGCGATGACCCCTGGACGTGATCTTTGGAGTGATGGTTCCAAACTTTGACTGGCCCGTGAGTAGCTGTAAGGAATCAGGTTTGCAGGCAATCTCATGTGTGTTGTTGCTCACAGTGGCAGAAAAACAACTAAGAAACCTGACTGCCTCTTTAGCTCCTCATAGGCACTGGGTGCCTGGCATGCTGTGCGGGAGGGTTTCCTCTGCGGACTTGGTGGGGTACGAGGGCTCTCATGAGCCTCGTGCGCAATGAAGTGTCTGAGGGTCTCTCACCCAAGCACCGACCTGTTTGGCCCAGAATGAACCCATGCCACGTGCAGTGAGTTCTCTGCAAACCCTGACTCCAAAAAGCCTCACATAGTTGCTGGGAGAGCTGCGGGAGACCTGCAGGCCAGGTTCAATGTGACCATCCTCGTGCTACCCACAGGGGCACAGCTACAGCAACAGGGCAGAGAGAGAAGATGGGGGAAGCAGTTTGCGGACCTGATCTCCTCCTTTTCACATGAAGCCAATCCTTCCTCGTTCTTGCAGCAGAGCCCGAAACGTCCCTGTTCCTGCTGAGGTGGCCTCCCTTCAGGGGAAAGGCAGGCCAGCGAGAGAGGAAATGAGGAGGTGCAGCAGCCCAGGAGCTTTGACAGGTTAGGTTTATATTTCTTACTTTGCTAAGAAACTCCTGAACACCTTTCCGTTAACAAATGACCCCAGAAACCTGTCACTCTAGAAACATGTTGCGTTCTTGAATTGCTGCCTCTCTCTCCCTTTGCAGCGGAGTGATGTTCGTGTGTGCCTGTCTCCTCTTCCTGCAGATTAGCCAGCAGCGAGGCTGGCTCTCCCCATGTGCCAGCCATCAGAGCCTTGGCCCATTCCCCTCTGAAGGATTTCTGGGCTCCCTAACCGGGGATTAGCAAGGGACCAAGGCAAATCATTGCACCACACAGAACATGGCTTTCTCGTTAACCTAGAGGTGCCCCATTAAAGTTGAACTGCTTTTCTCCTGCCTGCCACTCGTTGTAAATAACCTTCCTAATAGGACCTCTCTGATAGCCGGAGGTGGGTAATGGCATCAGTGCGTTGCTGTCACCTCTTCCTCAGGGGAAGGCAGAGCGATGCTAAAAGCTTAAGCTTCTTGCTTTGTTTTACAAGGGAAACTGAGGCAAATACTTCAACAAAGCTCATACAGAAAGTCAGCCGCAAAGTGAATGCCAGGAGACCCAGGACCCCGTGGCGCCTGAGTCCTGTCTCTAGGTCCTGTCTCTACCAAGAGCTGGTTGCACCACTCAGTAGCGCTCTGTACTCAGCACATGTTTAAGATATTGATAAAGCCTCTTTATTTTCCTTGGAGATCTGCATGTTTAATTCTCTTTTAACCTTCTCAAGCAGTCTTTATTGACTAGTTGTTTTCTCACATTATTTTAGAGGCTTTGATTTATTGCTGCCCATCCTGTGATGCAGTGCCCCAAGAATAAGAATAATGGCCCAAAATTTGAGGCGCTGGTCTGAGGCTTGGGGGTTGTGACAGCTGCTGTCACTTCTCTCATAGGACGTCAGCTCAGTCACTTCATCTCCGGCCAGCTCGGCTTCCCTGTGACCAAAAATAGTAGTTGGTCTGTCCTCGCTATTCTTTCTCTTCTGCTGTGCACCAGCAGAGGACCAAGCATACTGAGGTCTCCTTGCACTGCTGAAGTACAAGTAACAAAGCAGGACCCAAGTGAGGTGTTGGAGAGGGGAATGTCACCTCCCCAGGCCTTGAAGTCCCATCCCTGTAGCAGCATTGCTCTTGGGGCACCTGCCTTTCCCACAGCTGCGTCGAACTTCCGGCCTCTCCCCAGTGGCTCATGCCTCCCCTCCCTCCACACCCAGGTCTTACCGCTCCTCTCTTACGCAGTATTCCTCTGTTGTATACGTGCATGCTGAGCATTGTCAGGTACTGTTTTATACTCATCTAAATTAAATCTTGTCTTATTTAAAGATGCCCATCTTTCTAAGATGTCCCAGGCTTATTCCAGTTTATCCTTCCTTGCTTTTTCAGTCCCTCCTAGTCTGGCTTGATACACAAATGTGATCAATATTATAGAAATTATTTCGTTTTCCTCCTTCCTCCCTCTCCCACCTCTCTCTTCTAGGACTTTAATGAAAGCTTTTAATAGCATTCAGTTCAAGACTGGCCTGCTGTTTCTTTTGCCTAATATCTTCTGCTATGTTGATGATTTCACAAATGATTCAGTTGTTTGGGATTTATCTGTCAGCTGTGACAGAATTGCTTAAAAGAAACATTTCAGAGGTTTGTCCAGATTCCCAGGTTGAACAATCCTGAACCTCAGAGCAGCGGGCCCCCAGTGAAGGGCCTCATATTAGAAGAAAAGTGAGCCCTAAAACATAGGATCACAAAGAAGGGTGCATGGGTACTGAATATGTTTTTCAACAACAAAACCAAAATATTATCAAATGCATTTTGCAGTTCACTTCCTGTAGTTATTGCCACTGGATGGGACTGTTAAAATAATAGTCCCAAAAAATGTGAGATCTCTGGGTGTGCTGTGTCCTGTTCACCAGAAAAGCAACATAGCTTTTGGGAAGGAACTGGATTTAAATTTAACAAAAAAAAAAAAAAGAGGCAATATTTCACAAGCCTAGTAGCGGTCAACTGTAGCTGTGCTTAAGGTGCTGAATGGGGAATGCTGGTGTTTTGCATTGTTTTCCCACCTTGCCTGGAGGTTTGAGGACATCTCTTGCACCTGGGTTTTTCACAGAGCTCAACTCCCCCTTTCATGAAATACCAGATATTGAAATGTTATCAGCACTCGCTGCTGGTTCTTAATGGGAGCTGAAGAGTGTGCAGCACTTACAGCATGGATTTTTCGTGAAGTGCCTGAATGAGAACTGAGCTCATTTGAAAACCTGAGCCCACTTCTAGCCACTGAGAACAAATGTGGCCATTAATTTCTATCAGTGTTTCTATCACCCTCCATACAAGTGCAGCTAATCATATTTCCTTTTTCTTGTCTGCTTAGATTGAAAACTTCCTTTTACTATGCGTATGAGCTGTGCCAAGCTGCATGGAGCCCTGATCTCAGCCTCACCACCTAAGTGCTGCTATAATGTAAATAACAATAAAAATACTGCTCCAAAGTAGTTATGGCCCCATGAAATTGCTGAACTATGGTGACATTTCTGTTCCGAAACTGTCAGTGGGAAATGCAAATCTATGTCTGACTGCTGCCTCTAATTTAGCCTCAGCAATTTCTTCCATTTTGGCTCTGTTGCATAAGCCGTAGCTTCAAGTTAACTCAATTTTGATATTAAAGGCAGAGGTTTCTGGAACATGAACACAGATAAATTGTATTCTCCACACACCACTGGAAAAAGTTCTTTTTTCACTGCTTTAAGATTTAGAGCTGTACCTGGAGATAGGGTCCTAGGCGCTCTTTATCTCTCAGAGGGGAACTGTGTGGTGCCATCCTGTGGATTTCTATAGCTAACTGGAAATAGATTAATGAGAAGCGGGAAGTAGGCTAGAGCAGAAAGAAAGTTTAGGGGTGGGAGGAAGCTGTTTTCTGAAGAAGAACATACTGAATTGATTTTCTCCTATGAGGTAGCGTGTGTAACTAAAAACAAACAAAAAAAATTTGTTGAAGGCTGAATTTCCCAGCTTTCATGGGACGATTGTATAAAGAGAAACATACAGTCTTTGTGCCAAACAGTTTACGGTCTAATTGAACTCTTCTGAGCTGCTTCTCCTTTGTCTAAAGATAGACAACCTTCCTTCTGGGGAGCCAGAAGAAAGGAGAGAGTTCCCTTTTCATCTGCTTGAAGACAGGCTCCTGAGAACAATACACCAGGTGTGACACATTCAGGTCATTATCTTGTTTTCAGTACTCCATCCCAACAAGTTTCTCTTTGGAGGGTGTCTTCATTTCCAGAGAGCTTATGCTAAACTCCTGGGAAGATCAGGGCTTAGTTTGGGAGGAGGCTAAAAAGAATGAATGTAGAGAGTAGTGAAAATCAATGGGTGCCTTACTTCTATTTTGAAAGGAACATGGTGGAGGAAGAAGATAACAGCTGATTGTAGGAAAAGATTAAAACAGGGAAAAGACAGCCAGAAGGGACATGGGATCTGTTACAAGCCACCTGTGAGAGCTGAGCTTCAGTGGGAAAGGTCTGAGCAGAAGGTGTTGTCCCCCTGCAGTGGCATGATTTGGCTGTTATCCAGGTAAGTGCTTATTTGGGCTTCCCCTCTGATGCCAGAGTGAGGGCAGCAAGAGATCTTCCCTAGGTCTGAGGAAAACATCGCTCCTATTGGCAAGTGTTACAGAAATTGAGGGGAAGAAAATACAGAAAGGCTCCCTCTTGCTTCAGTTATTTCACGGGACTGTGACCGTCTCTCTGTGATGACTTTTTGCAGCCAGTCTCTTCTGTAGCAGTGCTGAAATGTCCACTAGAATTTTCTATTATGCATTTGTCTATTTATGTGAATAATTCTTCCTGCAGCGCTTGATAAAGAGAAAATCTCTGATGTTTTCTGATGAGAAGAAACCTCATCCCAATCTGTTGCCTCACTGTGAGGGATGCTGCCTAAAACCTCTCTGCATCTAGCTATATTAAATTCACTGCCTTCTCTTGTCAGCTAAATCTGCAGTTTTGTCGGAGGGGGCGATCAGATTTGTTTGGCACAATCTGTTCTTTATGAACCCAAGCTGCTTATTGCTCGCTGCGTTGCTCTCTCGTAAGGTTCTGACATATTGATCCTCCTGCTACGAGAGCCAGGCTTGGAGCTGCGCTCGCTCGCTCGCGACGGCAGTGACAAATGGGTGGCCACAGCTTCAGGGGCCCTTGCCTGAGGCAGGCTGGCACAGCCAGAGAGCACAGGACACATGTGAAAGAGGAGGAAAGGTTACAATGCTGCAATGAATATTTGATTATGACCTATAAGGATGAGTGAAGAAAGAGATTTTGTGTGGGCCACTACCCTCGCTTACAGACGCCAGGTCTGTGTGTACTTGCTCATTGAGCAGCTAGAAAAGAACGAAGCTGCTTTTTCAGATACTGTTTGGAAAAGCCAAGGGGAAAGGGCTGGGGAAAGTGGATTAAGAAAGAGTAAATGGAATCATACCTCTTCCTAAAACAAGTTTATTAAGCAAGTTGTCTGCAGACACCAACCAACTTCCTTATATCTGTGTCCTGGCTTTATCCATTTTGTGTACCAGGACAAGAACAGTGCTGAGAAGCTGAGGCACCTTTTCCCTCCCCGCATAGCCCAGGGTGCCAGCCCCTATTCCCCTGCTGTATGATGCTGCTAACAACAACAGATCCTGTCTTCCAAAATGCCTTGAAGAAATGACTGAGCTACAAGTTGCTTTAGGACAGGCCAGATTTCTGTGGGTTTTGTGCTTTCTGTAAGGGTCCTCATGGCTCTATTCCTCAGCAGGTGGGCCCTCATGTGGGAGCATGTGCAGGAGCTGCCTAGGTTTGGTTGGTGGCTCTGCTGGCCTGTGTCTATCCCTTGCTGTGTTACCTTGCTGAGGTACAATCTGCTGGTCAGTGTTCGTCTGTATGCTCCTTCCATGGTTTCTGTGCTGGTTTGTGGTGCAGACAGCCTGCAGCTTCAGAGCTTGCCTTTCTGCTACAGCAGCAGAGATCTTTGCTCCTGAGGCATCTACCTTTACTACCTATGGTAGCTGTCCTGTTATCAGGAGCTTCTTGGAGAGATGAAGTGCAGTGGGACTTCAGATGCGGGGGATGAGCTTCCCTAGCATGGAAAAAAAAGTGTAATCCTCTGGGCAGTGTGTTCTTTACCTCCTGTCTCCAGTCAAGTCAGGGGGAATGTGCTCTTGGGCTCCAGCCTGTGGTCAGGAAGGCTTTGGACCTGACACCTCCCCAGGTATGCCTCCAGGGAGCTGGGTATGGAGATGCGTTGCACTCTCCATATCTTTGATCTCTCCCAAGCCAGAAGGCTTTACACAAGACCAGGTGTGTAGTAAGGTACAGACTGATGTCTCTGGGTCTTGAGCTGAGCCCCTGAAATCATCCACTCCTTCCTTTTGAGAAGTCACTCAACTCCCTGAAATCAGGAACACGCTCTCTTCCTTGCCACAAGTGCTGGCCTGTTGATTTTGCACATCCACACACGCATACACCCAGGCACACGTCCTGTAATTAACACCCACTGCCAACTGCACATCTTGATACCCAATCATTCCTCAAATGTATGTTTTGCCCTTTGGTTCCTCCTGCCTCTGCAGTTCATAGGAGAATGGCAACCGTCAGTTCTCCTCCCTCTGCCTCTGCACTCGCTGCAGTCTGTGGTCCATTGTCCACACCGATATCCCCGCGTCTGAGATGCATGCCGTTGTCCGCCTGTTTTACAAGTGGCTGTGGGAGTCCTGTCAGCAGGCTTAGTCTGGGGCTACCGCCTTCTGAGCTGACAAAGTTAAGGCTGAGGAAAAATCTGCAAATGAATTCAAAATTAATTCATCCTTAGACCTTCTAGCACCTGACTGTGGTGTTTGCTTGTAAAAGCTTAGCTTTTCGTGGTGGCCCTGAGCCCTGGGGTGGCTGCTGGCTTCTTCACCTGCGTGAGCAGCTGGTGGGCTCCCCTCTCCTGCCAGCCTGCATGTGTGAGTTGTCTCTTGTCTGGCACCCCTCCGCTCCCTTCACATGCTGCGCTTGCCCATCTTATTTCTGATGAGCTCACTTTCTGAGAAGTGAGCGCTGGGGGCTGCTCATTTCTGCCCTGGAGACCAGCACTCAGGAGCAGCTCAGCACTTCCTAGTCATCTGGTCCCAGTAGCGTGGTGGGATTATATCCAGCCTGCATCACCTCTGTCTAAAAGTTTCCTGGGGACTGAGGGCTCAGCCTCTTCCAGGAGCAGCATCTCCCCTTGCCTCTGTAACTTGGTCACTGACCTGACTTTAATACAACTTTTTAAAGAATGCGTTTGTATCTAGTAAGCCCTTGAGTACAGCAGAGTCCCTTTTATATTGAAATTCAGGCTCCTCAATAACATTTTATTATGAGGTTTGCTATTTTTGGAATTGCTGTTACTCTGTTATGAACAAGACGCCTAACATCTTTTGATATGAAATCATTAAGGGCACAGCAGAGTTCATTACAGGGGCATTTCTCTGGATTATGAACAAATCAATACCACATACTAATATCACAGCCTAGTACCTGGCTTCAGTTGTGAATAGCACATCCAGAAAAGGAGATAGAATTCTTCTGGCCTCTTGTGCTCCTCTTTCAGTATCTTATTTACTATTTTCCCCCAAGCTGTTGTGATGGATTTATGAGTAGACAAAATGCAGAGGTTGCCTTTCCTTGAGCTACCTGAATATTGTAGCTTTTAAAATACAGAAGAAAGAAATAACTAGCTTAAGTTCTCGATATTGCAGTAACCTCGGATGCAGAATGACTTCTCCGCTGCTGTCAGTGGAGCCCCTTGGAAGTGAATCCACAGAGAACTAAGGCCTGAAGCACTAACTGGTTATATTTAGCTGATTACATTCAGAGCTTTAAATAAGTTTCAGATGTTTTGAGATGCGAAAACATGTGGGGGAGGGAGGTGGGAGGGAAGAAAAAAAAAAGATAATTTATTAAATGTCTCCACTAGAATGAGGAGCTCTGGAAGGGGCTGTGCAGGGGCTGCGGTGGCCACCGCCATCCTGGAAGAGGTCCCAGCTTTGCCCCAGATGTCTGGGGCTTGGGGCCCTAAGCCTGGAGCTGGCTCGGCCCTCTGCGGTCGAGACAAGGGATGTGCTCGGCATGGCTGGTGGCTGCAGGGTGGGCTGAGCTCCTTCTCCCCCCTGCTCAGCGTGGCTGGGCTTGGTAGTCGCTTGCTGCTCTGGCTTTTGCTCCAGCCACCAAGAACTGTGTCCTGAGATGTCTCCTGCTGCAGCTGAAATCAGGGTAATTTCAACACCTTGCTGCTCACCGCGCTCTCGCAGTACGTGATGCCCACTTCATTCAGTAACAGTTCAGGTGGCTGTAACCAAAGTTGTTGAGGCCAATGGCATCCGTTTCTCTTTATTTATTACAAGCAATTATTCATCAGTGGAATTCAATTATTACTTTTTGCCTTTTTAAAATGTTGCTTAAGGGACAGGAACAACCATTTGTCTGGGCTACATTTAATGCTAAGTGGATCCAAAGGGGGGTTTTCTTTAAGCCACTGCAACAACAACAACAACAACAACAAGTTAGTGAAGTGTGGAGCTGTAGGCCTTCTCTGTAATGATCTGAAGCACTCAAGCCATTATTAACTTAATGCTTTCATTTACTACATCGTTCCTGGAGGAAGACCTCCTGGTCAAATTGCTATTGTGCCTTTAAAAAAGTAAAGTTAATAATTGCTTCAGCTGCACAGCTCATTATTAGGAAAGGCCTACAGCTCAGAGCAGCACTAATTTTGCTTCTTCGCTTTTAAATTTTCAGGGTGAATTTAAGGAAAACTTCTTGTTATACTTCCAGCCCAGACATTAGGTATTCCATTACTGTGTATAAATTATGAACTCAATTATAAAAGTTCCAAACTTCCACTTTCTTTAGAAACAGGAGGCTTGAGGGCTTCTCTATATTGCAAAACATCATTGTATTGATAAGCAATTGAGCAGAACCCTGTTAGCTGGTATGTGGTGGCTGATCAATATTGGTAGAAGCATCCCATTTCATCAGCACAGGCTTCAATTGCGAGTAGCTGGCACTGCTCTGATTGCCATTTCCCTGTTTTTTCCATTCACTGGACGTTTTCTCCCTTCCCTCTCCCAGTCCTATCTAGAAAGGAACACACTTTGGCCTTGGTAAAAAAAACACTTGCCAGCAGCTTTGGGTAAATAGCTGGAGATAATGGGGCTTTAATGATGTTCTTGTACCTTGTGAACTGCTGGGGACAGTTGCTGCCTGTCTCTGCTGGTTTCTGACCCTTGGTGCTGGGGGGGGGAGGGGGCTGGGAATTGTCCTACAAGCGCAGGCAAGGAAACTGAGGCACCAGATAAGGGACTTGGCAAGGTTCAGTGATGAATCTGATCTTTGCACTGATCTTGTTAAGGCCTGTCCCTAACCATACACCCTAAGGTGAAGCATTTCTGTTTCCACGAGAGACGCGAGCAATTTCATTACATAGGGACGGAGGAAGGGAGCCTCCCTGACTAACGTGACCAGCCTGGGGAAAGCAAAGAGAGGATGGGACAGGATGGACCCAAAGCACACTGGCACTGGAGGAAAGACTCCTGCTGAATGCCGTGCACTTGGGATTGGATCTCTGGAGAGGTGTTGGTAAGGATAGGGACATTTATGTTAATCTCCAAAATAATTTAAAGCTTGGAGATACCACTGTGGCGAACCAAGAGCTCCTGATAGAAAAGGTGGAAAGTGGCACGTAGAGAAGGGTCTACACCAAATGGTGGGTCCTGAGCACAGCTATTCTAACGCTTGACCTGAGTCCATTAAGGCACTGATTTTTTTTTTAACGTAGTTCTTTTCATTTCTTTGAGTGCTTCAATTAGACCTACTTTTAAAAGAGGGGGGTCTGACTTTCAGAGTGGGTATTTGGCATTAGTTCTTTCTATCTCAAATCAAGCCTGTGCAGTGGGGGGGAGGGGTTAATCCAAAATCATTAGTGCCTATGGAAAGCCTTGACCACACTCTTTGCTGCTTTCTTTGAAGTTTGCTGTTAACTGCCTGTGTCTTGTACTCCCAGAAGTATATGCGCTTTTAGCTTTTTGTCAGCTGTTCCACTCCATTCTTTGATCACTGTTCATTCGGCTCCTGAAAGCAGAAAATAATGAACCCATTTTATTAAAACACTTGCCTCACATTTGGGAGGGATAAATGAAGGACTTTCCTGCATGAATATTCTGGTTCAGCAGTTATAAGACATTATATTCGCTGCAGACCACGGAGACCAGGCACATTGGAAAAGAAACTGTGGGGAAACTCATGTGGTGCTCAGGGGCTCCCCGTCTTCACCCCGGCTATGTGCAGAGGAGGGCACCGACTCGCAGGCCAAACCTCTGATGATGCATATTCCTTTACAGTGCACCCCCAAGCACCGTGGGGTTGCGCCCCGATTGCTCCGGGCACGTGCCCACGCAATTCTGTGCCAGATGAGGTGGGGGGCCTGTGGCTGCAACTCGACAATTTCTGGTGCACAGGTCCTTCTTCCGTACCAGAGACGTTTACGTGGCCAAACAGCTCATGGTGCTGATCCTGCTGGAAGCAAATCCCACAGCCAGGCTGGGGATCCTTGTGTGCAGCTGCTCCTGGCAGGGTAGGACGGGCCCTTGGGGAGCAGCCTGCTCTGCAGCCACCTTTGAGCGTGGGGACACGCAGATCTGAGGCAGGACAAGGGTGCGTTCAGTGAGAGGCGGGGGAAGGAGAGGTGGGAAGCTGGCGCTTTGCAGGCGGGTGACCTACAAGTCTGGAAGACGTGTGTTTGTGGAGAAGAAGAAATAAGATGGGGGGTAGGAAACCTAATGCTATGAGCCTTGGGTTTATGTCCCCTGTGTATTTCCACAGGGGAGTGTTGAGGAGAAAGAGGTGAAGGTTGATATGAGACTGACTCCCATGGAAATACCGAGCTGTTTCTAAGTTCTAGCCAAACCTGCAGCCTGTTGCCCTGCAGCTCCCCCCGGGTGGCCTGTTGGGAGATCGTCTCCCTGAAGCCAAAGATAGTGTCTTATCTCTTTTTCCCTTTGTTTAAAAAAAAAAAAAAAAGTCTTATGTGCTGGAGGTGCACAAGGCTGAGGTCTGCAGGAAGATCTAAAAGCTCTTTGAGTATCTAAGGCTTGGGTACCTCAAACAGCTTTTCTTAGCAGAACTTAATAAGACAAATTAATCCTGGACACTCAACTGGTCTAAGGCACCCCATGCTGCCTCGCCATTTTAAGTCACTTTGAAGTTAATGAAAAGTCTCCCACAGACTTCAATGGGCGCCACGTCAAACTGTGCAGATCTTTAAAGCTGAATTCTCAGCCACGTGCCCCTTCTCCTTGCTTTTCAAATATCTCTATTGCGCTGTTCATATTGGACAATTAAAAATGCCTTCTCACTGAATAGGAGGGGAAAAAAAAGGGCTCGGGAAAACAAAGTCGTGATAGATTATGACCTAATCATATGACATAGGACTAGATTGTGACATAAACAGGCTAAAGTGGGAATCAAAGGCATCATCTGGGCAGTCAGAGCCAGTGCTGGGCAGGGACAACATTGCTCTGGAGATGTCTGACTGGCGAAGTTCCTGGAGTAAGAAAATATCAGTCTTATTAAGCTCTAGAGGGTACACATGGTTCCCTTGGAGTAGGGACTAAGTAGAAATGCTACTTTCATACTAGGATCAGTTCTGAAGTTAGATACTACTTGAGATTAAACGACTTTCAGAGGCATATAGACTATTTTTAGGGGATAGATGGCAGGGTTAGTTTGTTTGCGTTGTTTTTGTTTTGTTTTTGTTTTTTGCTCCTCTAGAGCTGTTTGCAGGGAAAGAGGTAGCTTGGATTCTAGATTCTCATAGTTTATTATCAAAAAAATGTAGATTTCTAGTCACAGGCCTAGTTAAGTATCACTTTGGAAACTTATTAAAGCTATGGGGTTATCCATGGTTGTAACTATGGTTTTCAGAGCTTTATTATTATTATTAGTTATATAGACGAAAAGCATATAGAAGAACTCCATCTTGAATATCAAATTCTGGACTGCACTTGGGGAAAAGGCATGGGGGAGGGGGGAAGCACATTTCGCTCAGTACATCACCCTGTGCTGAGACTGTCACAGAGATTGCTTTTCATGGCCAAACTCCTTGTAAAATGTAAGGCCTGAGACTCATTATGGAAAAGCACTTGAAATACTTCCTGCAGATGGACTCAGAATTATGATCAAGATTTTTTTTGTTTGTTTTTCTTTAACTGTGGTTTCAAGGCATGATAAGCTTTTCAAGTGTACAGATAACTTGGTGTTGATGCTCCAGTTAGAAGCAGGAACTTGGACTCAACAACTACACATTTTTCCTGTACTTTAATGAACTCCTCTCCTATCACATGCTTCTTGGTCACTGCTTCATTTTTATATGACAGTAACATGTTAAGACTCCTGACCGAGGCCCCCCTGTGCCTCAGGGAGGTAGTAATCTAGGTGGCTGCAATGCTTTTGTTGCATTTTCAGCTTTTTTCTTTTCTAGTTTCAAATTAATGTGAGCTTTACTACATTCTTTCAAAATAAAGTAGGAAATTTTCAAAAATGCTTTATTTATAAAGCAAATAAATGACTACAGAGCAGCAGTGGAGTCTTTGTTATTTCAGTAGTCTTCCAATTGATAGATTTCTGCATTTAATTAAGGGCTACACTTTCAGTAGCATGACTTCTCGTTTTGCTGCTTCTGCCTATCTGTTGATTATGCTATATATTGATTATGCATTTTTCCTATGTCTGTGTGCATGCATGTGTCCCACACTGGCTTTACAAATTATGGTTGTTGTGAGCATATTTAATGGATCTTCTAAAAGAGATCTAGCAGGTTAGAAAGCAGATCCAACATGCTTATGTTATTAATGGCTGCAGAAGCAAGCACAGGGGAAATGGCAGCAGAAAGGGAATTACTTTCAGAGCTTTCATAGTCACCAAAGAGCAAGGGTGAAATCTGGGATTTATAGAAAGCCATTAAAAAATTTGCTGACTTTTTTGGAACAGGATTAAACTCTGGTTCTGTTCTTAACTCTTCCAAGGAGAAAAGTCTGGAGACAATCCTTCATATGAAGGCCTTAATTATTCATGATAAACTGTTTGTTCAACCACGTTGCAGGACTTGGGGTGGGGGGTGGGACATTTTTGCATTTGCAAACTCTTGAGGAAAAGTCACAATGCAAGCAGGGTGCTTGATGTGCTGCAAGGAGCAATTTTCATGTTTGCTCTGACTTAGTGTTGCTCCTTTCTCCTTTGCTGCTCTTTGTGTAACAGCTGTCTGACAGAGTGATACCAGGCTGAGTGTCACTGGCTTCCACTGCGCTGAGTTTTCTGCCCCAGAAGCAGTAATCAGAGCAACTTTTAAATTCTGAACGAGGCCTGCTTTGTTTTTGCAAATTGCATCTTCACTGTAGTATTTAAGGGCAATAGCTTTTCTCATCAGACAACTCAACCTTGGGTTGGCATCTGCTTTGAAAGGAAACGTATTCTAAGCAGAAAGACAAATTAGAAACTTTGCTTTTACAGCTAGAAATAAAGTACTAGTAGTTCATCTAGTCCAATCCCTTGGCCCTGATGCAGGACTGCTGTCTGCATGGCATAGGGCACAGCTACCTCAGCAGGGGTAACAGCCTGGGCGATTGCACTTTCTCAGCACAGCTCACAGAACAAAGGTAGACTCTTCTTGGCGTTTGAGCTTTCTCTGAACAAATTAGCACGTATCTTCATGTAACGCTCCACTGGAACATGAAAACGTGTCCTAAAG
Source organism: Struthio camelus (assembly GCF_040807025.1). Taxonomy (NCBI): domain Eukaryota; kingdom Metazoa; phylum Chordata; class Aves; order Struthioniformes; family Struthionidae; genus Struthio; species Struthio camelus. Next base: position 16,276,953 of record NC_090946.1, read on the forward strand.
GAAGGAGTTCAGTTTGGAAAGGTCATCCACTATTTCATAGTGTCCCTTTTAACACATAGCCTGAAAGAGAAGTAAATCTTTTTTTTTTTCCCTCCCCCTTCCCTAATGCATTTGGCTAGATAACATGGAAGGCTTATAGAACATAAGCTATCCAACCAACTATGAAACAAATGCTGCAATTAATTGCTTAATTCTTTTTGCATTAGTATAAACCATATCGGTTTAAAATGTCTTCAATGAAGAACTGCTGAATATGGGAAAGTTTATCTACTGTCTCACTATAATAAATTGAAAAGCAAGTTCAAGTGTAAAGAGTTGTGGGGTGATAGCTTTAGCTAAAGGCAAGCTTTCCTGCAACTTATTTTTTTGAGGCAACCTTGTTTTAAGGTTTGTGGATAAAGTTTGACTCAGTAACAACACTAACTAATCAGCAACTGCCAAGAGCTTGACTGTACCAAGTAATAACAGGCTCCAAGTTAAGGGATTATCATCTGTTCCAGAGTGTTCTCTATGAGGCTGCAGTAGCTATGATTTGTCCTTTATTTGCATACAGGCTAAAACTGCTTTTAAACAAAATCTTGAGCAGGCACAAATGTATGAATTGCCTTCCTCTATGGCAGGGGAAGATGAGCATGTCTGCCTGTGTACACGTAGTCTTGCAATGGGAGTGATGTGTTATCTAGATGTCAGGTAATGGCATGAAACAAGGGTCACCCTTCACTTGTTGACATCAGAAGGGACCTGGATCTAACCCTTCTCCCTCCCTGGTGAGGGGGAGAAGAGGGTCCTTGACACCATCTCTTGGCAGGTACCGCTCACAGTTCGCTTCTTGGCGTTTTGGTCCAGCAGCAGGGGAGCACGGAGCACCCTCAGCTCAGCCAGGCGCTCCTGTACAAGCACCTGCAGCACAATAGGAAGAGAAGCTAATAAAATGACTAACAGGTCAAAAGCTTGCATCTATTCCAGGTGAGGAGCAGCATGGAGTGCTTGGCAGGATCAAGACTCTGATCCTGCTCACAGTAGCCTGTGTAAATTCTCACAGAAGTTTTACTGTCTTCACTGGGAACACTTGCCTAAGTTTTACCTAAGTGCAGGAAGGGACAGATGAGCACTGCTCCATCTGACCTACTGTTTTTTGTAATAGAGCAGCCACAGCGTCTTATAAAAATGAAGTTGTGGTAGAGACTAAGTTGCCTTGAACTGCACTGGAAAGCATACTCTACTAGCTGAATTATTCCAGAACTATTCTGAAGTCATGTCTGATTCTTACCAACCTAACTTACCCCCTTCCCTATTGCTGACATGCAGAACTTTAGTCCTATCTTCCTAACCCACCCTTCCTACCTGGCATGAAACAGAGAAAGAATTATCAGTTAATAGTACTTCTGACTGCAAAGGCAGAAGGAAAGGCCAAGATCCAAAAACATGCTTAACCCTATCCAGCAACTGTAGGAAGGCTACAGGGAAAGGCCCTCTTTATTTCAGTATTTTTCATAGACAAATGGACGGTATTTTATAAATTAAAGCTTTATTTTTGCCAGCAGAAACATCTAAGAGTTCAAAAAGAAGTACTGATTTAAAAAGAAACATCCAAACTTTTAATTTAATCTCCAATTCTCGATTAAGTGGACTTCATCTTTCATTGGTTTCTTTGAAAGAGGTTAGTGGATGGTGGCAGTGTTTTGTTCAGAAAATAAAAATCTCTGAATGGTTGCAGTACATTTAAAGGCTTGCATCCTTTAACCCCTGAAGTCCAGTTTCAAGCTGAGTATTAGAGGTATGATCCACATGTCTTGCAGTATACTTTTTGCATCTCATTTCTCCAGAGGAGCATAATTCAAAAGCTTCTCAATCAAATCCACGTGGGCTAGGAGCATTCTGCGACAGCAGTATCTCTTCAAACCAAGAGCATCCAGGGCATCTCTATTAATGAACAAGAAACAACAGCAAAAAAAAAAAAAAAAGAAGTATTTTTAAGTGCTCCTAAGCAACACACTGATTAGTTTGAGCTTAGTCATAGAGGAAAGCTTGTTTGCAGTTTAATTTACTGAGAAATTTAGCATGAGCTGCTAATGTTCTTTTTCATTACTGCCATTGACAGGGTGTTTGCCTGTTCTTCCAGCCTGCAGAAGCACACATCTTCTGTTAAATATGTCGTTTAAGTGACATAACTACCAACTTTCAGAGGTAAGACTGCACAATTCCCATCAGAACAGAACTGTAATAGATGAGGTCTTAACAATTTCCTCTTCTGAACTAGCCCACCACATGGGCATAAGTTTGTCATGAAGTAGCAGGTTTAAGTGAGATGCAAGTATTTTGGTTTTGGAAATAAATTTCTGGTCTTCACAGCTAAAAAGAAACTTGAAAATGGTATGTTTTAAACCCCAATTATTTTATAACTGTAACTCAGTCTTCCTCCTCAAACATGAATTTGTAGAAAAAGAGAGGAGTTGATCTGGTTAAAAATCTGAGCAATCAAGAGGTGTGAACATAGATAACAGTAATACAGTTCTGAAACATGTAAAGTCATTGCCTCCCCTCTTAAAATCCTGGACAATCCGTAACTGTCTGTGTTATGTACACCTCCTGCAAGCTTTATGGTAGAAGGTAGCACAAACTTCTCATTAAAGCACTAGACAGTCACCTGACATGAGAAGTAAGGAGTCCCCTTTAATCTCTAAGCACTCTTGTGAAATAGGCAAGTATCCTCAGTTTTACAGAAAAGCTATTTCACAAGATGACTTTGTGATGTAAGCCACATTAAGGAGTGAAATATACATAGAAATTAAAATTAGTAACTCATAATGCAAACTGTCCCATTTATGGATAACATGCTAATTCTGAGGAAGGATAAAACCCTCTACAGTTTTGGTAAAAGGTTGTTTGGCTTCATGCAGTACAGCCTAAGCACACGGAATAAACCTGCAACTTCTGTGATGTTGTCAGTTAGTCTTTTACCAACAACAGAGGACTGCTCCTGCAGTTTGTCTGCAACGTTCTCAGTCTCTTGAGGTGCTTAAATAGAATGATTTTCATTCCAGAACTAGCATTTGCAAAAGTTAAAGTGTATAAAGAGGCTCCTGTACATTAGAAAAAACAATGTTTAATAAATAACATTACATGATACTTCTGAAACGGTTGAGAACAAAAACATCTGATGCCTAATACATAAGATTTAAGAGCTATTTAGAAAGTTCTGAACTTTCAAGTGCAGTTATTGGAGATACAGAATACTAATCTTAACTATAACTTCAGAAGTCATATATACTATAATGTTTCAGCTAAAACAGTATCAACACTGCAGTTCTTTTCCCCCTTCTCCTGTAGCTTCCAAGGACTTGAGAAAAAGAGCAGTTTTAAGGGACAAAGGTTTTTTCTTTTTTTTAACCATAAATTGCTTAGACAAGTTTGATTTCTTCCATTCTATCCATCTGCTTCTTAAGTTATCATTAATAGTGATTTTAACACTGCACCATAACATTTTAACTGTTCAATATCCACTAACTCTACTTCTGACCTTGTAATACCATAACTATTAGCCTGAATAGTCACCCCAGAATTACAACAACGACCATAGCAATTGTTTTCCAAATAAGTATTTATCAATAACAATGCACATCTCTGTCCTGTACAAATGCAGAGGAATACTAAAGACAAAATGAAAAAAATTAAAATGTAATATTTGGAAAGTAAGAAGTCTTAAGTGCCACCAGAATAGCTATGATAAATTTCAGCATTAATGAGTAGCTGCAAATCATTTCTCACATGTTATGCTTTTTAACTGCATACATGAAAAACAAATCGGGTGCAGGAACTTTCTAGATAACTTTAATTTAACCACTGCAGTATCCTGCTCAGCTATATTTGACAAATTCTGAGATTTAAATACACTTCCAAAAAGGCCCCTCACAGAAGCGGTGAGACTCAGGAAAGGCAATGAATGATTTTCGATAATTTGTTTAATGAAACTCATAAATGCTGGGGGGAAACATGATGGGACAGGACATCTTTTCTTCCAGCCTGCAGAAGCACAGAGATGAATTATAACTTCCTGCGAGATAAGGATTAAAAAGGCTTAGATAAGGCTTAAAAAACACAGCATTCCTTCCCTGCCTATTCTGTGCTCCATGGTTTAGCGTTTGACAAAAGAGAGTCCTAAACCATAAAGACTTGTTCAGATTTGCCCTAGAGAAGGGGTAGTGAAATCTGTGTGGTTTATATACATTTTTCTGGCAGTTCATAGACATAAGTCAATTTTAAAACCTATTAGTAACCCTAACCATTTGAATAAAAAGCAAATGCTCTTTCCATAAGTTATGCTTATTGCTAACCACAGCAAAGACAGACACAAGGCAACATTCTACTGAAGCGTTTTGCCGTGACTTCAGGAAGTTCCCAAACTTCTAAGATGGTGTTTTCCGTTCTCTTGATTTGTAAAGGTCTTTTTTTTTCCTTCATTCTTAAACTTGATGACAATATAAACGTCTCATAGAGTTACTTTTCACTGACTCTTTTAAAGCGGCCCCACCATAGCTAGACTCTCCCTGAACTATTAAAAGATAATTCTGATCGTGCAAAGGATATGTACACTGCTTAAAATAGAAGCATTATGGTTATCAGTCAGGTACTTAGAACAGTTAAACTGTCCCCCGCCCCACCTCCAGACCAGGGTTTTGAAATAAAATTAGCAAAATTAGATAGCAAACATGAAATGCTTTTACAAAAACTTAAGAGGTATATGTTGTTACCGAGGCTAGTTATTTCTTCCACTTGTAACTCACTTCCTTTCCTCCCCTGAAAAAAAGGGGAGGAGGCAATACCAACATAATGCACAGATGCAAAAATTGATTGTACCTGCTTCTTCCCCTCCTGTACAAAGTTAAATGTTTGAAACTGTTAGAGTCTCAAGGATGACTTGACAATTTCCATGCTGCCACCCAGAAAGATTCAATAGCTAAATGAGCGCTTCCTTACCTCTTTATTTAACCAGAGCTTGCTTTGAAGTTATAACAGTTATCACCAGAATATATTTATGTTTCTAGGTTCTTTATAGGCACTTCGTTATGCACTGATCCTGCACTTACCTTCTTAATGCATTGTGCCATCTCACCTAAAATGAGAGTGAAAGAAATACAGGAATAATACCCACCCTTCTGTATACTCTGCTTGCAGAAGGCCGAGATAGGCTTCCCACTTGTTTCCAACTATTTTGCCGCAGGTGAAACATCTGACCGGGATGATCATCTTTACACGGTAACTGTAACACCTACAGATATATAAAGATACAATATAATACTTCTGCGAAGTGACTGCGCACCCCATTCACCTATGCAAACCTAAGGAAAGACGCTCAGGCCTGTGTAAACCTCCAACGGCAGCTCAACAAACGACGCCACGGTAAGCGAGAAACGCGGCCGAACCCGCGGGGGCGCTGAACCGCTCAGCGCAGCCACGCGGCCACCCTCGGACACTTCGGCCCCAACTTTGCGGTGACCCCACTGCCACCCTCCCGTTATGGGCCAGCGGGGACGCTGCTTCGCCCATAACGGGAGGGACGAAGTGGGTGGGCAGCACCCTCCGCCTGGGAAGCCGGGCCGGGCCGGGCCGGGCCGGGCCTCCTGGGGAAAGCCCAGCCACAGCTCGTCGGCCAGCGCGACCCCAGACCAGGGGGGAAGGGGGAGGCTGGTGGCGGCCCCACCAAGGGGCCCGGGCGCGGCCTCTGCAACCCCAAGAAACAGCTCCTACCGCAACGACTCCGCCGCGCTCCCGTAACGGCCGTCCGGGCGCTACCACTGCGGCGAGGCGGGGGGGGGGGAAGAGGCGTCTCACCGCGGCGCCGGGCGGGCGGGCTGAGAGGCGGACTGGTTCGCGCACCCTTCTACCCCGCGGAGCCCGGCGGGGTGGTATCGGCCCGAGCGTACGGCGTCCCCGGCGGCTCAAGAGAGTGCGCGCGCGCGCGCGGGGCGGGCTTGTTTTCGCGTTTCGCGTGTGCCGCGTTTGAGTGGCAGTTGGGGCGCCCGGAGCGCAGAGCGGCGACAGCGGTACCGGCGGGCGGGCGGGCGGGCGAGCGAGGACGGTGTCCGTTCCTGCTCCTCCTTCTCCCTAGGCGGGCGGGCACGCACGCACTTGTTGCTTCGGAAAAGGGGCTTTTGCGGCTGCAAGACTTCTTCTCCCATCCTGGCTGAGGTACCGAAGCCGTCTGGGGTGGGAAGCGCAACTGGTGGCCGCAGCCCGGAGCCAGCGAGCGGTGCCTGGAGGGGCAGGGCTGGCGGAGCGGGTCGGGGTACGCCGCGGGCAGCTCGCCCGCCTCTTCGCTCCCTCTGCCCCAGGCGAGGAGCTCCTGCGGCGGCTCCCCGGCTGGTTTACGAGACGGGGAAGAGCGGCCGGCTGCGTTGCGCTGCGCGGGGGGACACCCACGGCACCCTCTCTCCCTGTGGGAATAGCGCAGCGGGGGCGGCGGGGCTTCGTGGCGGGCCCGGCTGAGGGTCGCGCGAGGGTTGTGGGGGCGGCAGCTCAACGGGCGGCGGTTCGAGCCCCGGCGGTTCGGACCCCAACGGTCGGCTCGCGGCGGCGGTTCGGACCCCAACGGTCGGCTCGCGGCGGCGGTTCGGACCCCAACGGTCGGCTCGCGGCGGCGGTTCGGACCCCAACGGTCGGCTCGCGGCGGCGGTTCGGACCCCAACGGTCGGCTCGCGGCGGCGGTTCGGACCCCAACGGTCGGCTCGCGGCGGCGGTTCGGACCCCAACGGTCGGCTCGCGGCGTCGCTCGTCGCCGTGGCGCGTCTCCGTCGAGAAAGTGGCTGTAGAAACAGCCGCGTCGCGGTCCCTTTTCGGAGCTATTTGCTTTTTGCGCTTCCCTCAGGCGGGAGAAGGCGCTGGGAAGGACCGGCTATCGCTTCGGTTCACAGCCAGCTTCGCCTTCCCGTTCTCGGTCCTGAGTGAGTTGTTGTTGTTGCTGTTTTTTTTGTTCTGTCCAGCCCGGGCAGTGTTTTTCTTTAAAGGAAACATTTCCTTTGAAGCTCGGTCAAGTTGGGGACTCTCTCGTGATTTCAGGTTTGTCAAGAGTTTTTAAACTGGGATCAGATTGAACTTGGCACTGTCCCATATAACTTTTAAAATTATTTAGTCTTGCTGTGAGCTGTGCATAGCTAAAATAAAAATGATGCAGTTTAGCAGGAGCATATGTCGTCCTCGAGTTATTGCCTTCTGTTCAGGTATTGTCGCTCCTGATTAGGAGTGCTTTTTCCCCAGTATCTGAGGGATAAGGGATATTCCCTCTACTTAGAATGCAAGGTTTAGTTGCAGGCAAAACTGCCAATTTTATTGGGTATCCCAAGCCGAGGAGGTTTGGTAGTGCAGGATAATACATCTTGAAATTGTTTACTGGAGTTTCATTAATTTAAGGTTTGGGGAAGTATTAGGCACAGACTGTGCTTAGCAAAGGGAAGCATGCTGTGATGACCACAAACTTTAGGGACGGACCCTGCTATTTTGGAGACTCTGGAGTGAAGCATTCATCTGAAAGCTGTCAGTCCTTATTGTTCTTGTACTGTTCCTGTAGTGTCCTTGTCACAGTATCAGGGTTATGCTAATTGTCCTCAGATAGAGCAGAAATTCTCCAAAAGTGTTTTATTTTCCTGCTAAAGTATTCTCTGAGTTGATACAGTGCACAGTACAGAGCCATTACTGCCTGACATGTAAATAATTGTGTTTTAATGCACAGCTTATGTTAATACGTCTTTCGTGACTATTTTTTGAACAATTGGATTATTGACCCTCTGCACAGAAATGGTAGACCTAACTTGAACTGTAAAAGAGCAAATACGTTCATTTTAACAAATAAGGGTTTGAGACTGTTTGAAAATGATTTTATGATTCTGACTGCTAATGAAAAGATGATAATTTTTGCAGTCACAGGAACAATAATTATACTCAGTTGTGAACAGAGTGAATTGACTTGGCATGGAGAGTAGATGAACCTCCTGTGGTCTGCAGATTATCATTCTTGTTGTTGTAGGCCAGTAGGAGCCAAACTGTGTCTTTTCTTTTTCTATCCTTTGATTTTTTGTTTTTTTTTCCTTGGTTGAGAACTTAGAGATTGTGCTTGGATGCATTTTCAGCACCAGGGCTCCAAAGTAATTTTCTTACTGAACTGTGCAGTGAGGGCAGTTGTGTCTGGAGATGGAAATTTGCAATTGGGAATGAGAAAGAGGAGATGCTGTCACAGGGGTTTCATGGTGAGCCATGTCATTAGAGGTAGGTTAGGGTCTTACAGCTGCCTTGTGGAAATGTGGTTGTTTATTTCCAAAAAAAAAAACAAAACTAAATTTTAATTTTCAGACCTAGCTCTCAGATATGACTTGGTTTGGCATCTTTTTCCAAGAAAATTTTACTCTGCTGTTCTCACAGCATTATTTTAACATCTGTTACGTCTTTTCTGGATAACCTGCTTTAGCTGGGTGATGGGCTTAAGGATCTAATAGATCTTTTATGGCTCTAACTTCTTTGATCCTAGAAAATGTAAGGATTTTTATGATCTGTGACCTGGAAAGATTGCTTCATACTGAGAACGTTCTCTGCTCAACTTCTGCTTAACCTGACTGTTTGCCAAACCACAGTAGTCTGTTTAAGAGTTGGGGAGGGGGGAAGGATGTGCATACATGCAACTGTTAAGAATCAAAGCCAGTGTTTTTATGGGCTGTATTTCATGTTGATTAGGGCGATTGTGCTACTTTGGCAGACCTATAGTTGAGCCCCCATTTGTGGTATTCCAGCTGCTCTTCTTCAGGTGAGCTGGGTACTGCTGACATTTAGCTACTGCATTTTAGTACTGACTAAAATTAGGTCTCTTTAAACATCCTTCTGTGCAAGAATTGGAGTTATTGCTAATTCTAGACCTGCATGGCTCTTTCTCAGAGTGTTTGTAAGTTCTCATTGTGTTCCTGGCCTCTCGCCACTTCCAGCAAGTGTCAGTCCGCAGACTTCTGATTCTTTGGACCTTCAGATGGTTGACGGTCAGGGAACCTATCAGAGTGCTCCTCAACGTTAAGTAGAGGAGACCTGCTTAGAACTAACTGAGTTGAAATAAATTTGAAGACTGTGGACTGGTTTTCTGACGTGCTTCTGGAGCAGCATCAGCTCTGTGTGGTTTTGTTGTGGCATTGCAGATAACATATCCAACTTCTTGATTAATGCAGAGTAGACTTTCTATCTGATCTGAACAGCTTTTGAAAGCCAATAGTATCCCATCGTGCCATCACTGGTTGGGTTGAGGCCCGGTTTTGGCATTTGTTGTGGATTTAGACCTAAAAAATGCACTTGGGCATGATTGTTCTGTAACGTTCTTAGCAGTGAGTACTGAAATCCTCCGGCCGCTGACTAAGAAGTAGATCCTCCTTCCTACCCTTCCACCTACAAAACATAAGGGAACACATTGCAGCTTGTTTAAAACAAATAAGAACAAAAAACTAATTAGTTTAAGTGACCTGAGTGACTGAACTGCTCTTACAGTATTTCTGCAGTTTGAGTGGTAAGATGACTTCCTGCAGTTCATGTTGGCAGATTGTCTTCTGTGACCTTGTCTCTGTAATTATTGCTGTAGGAAGGAGTTGTAGGATCTTCGCACTTGTGTTGGTAGTGTAAGAAACGAATGGCTTGCAGCTAGGACTTTTTATTTATTTTTTATTTTTTTGCCTTTTTGTGGGTTTCACTTCATCACGTTTAGATGTGCACCCTCATACTCTCTGGACCCTTATACAGATCTGGACACTACACTGCTTTTCACCTTTCATAGTTGTTTCTGTTCTTCTGACTTTGCTCATTTCTGCAAACATATAGATAGTCCCAGAAATGGAGACTGGGGACTTTTTAGATCTGATTTGGCAGTTAGGTAGGAGTTATGTTTAAGGGGAATAAATTGTCATTTAAATTAAAGACTTTTTAGAATAATTCCTTTTCAGTTTTTGGCATGGTTGATCTTGACTTGCAACTTTCTAAAAATCTCTGGATAGTATATAGCCCTGTTGGCTCTGCTTGTAGTTAGGAGTTCTGTTTCCTGTTTCTTCCTGTGGTCAATTATAAAAAGAATGTTGTTATCAGTTTTCATTCTGCCTCTGACTCACTCATCAGAACTGCGTGCGTGATTGCAAAAGTTGGTGGAATTGTATTCGGTGCTGTACTCCTGATCTTTCAACAATCTGTGGAGGGAAGAACCCTGAAAGAAAAAGACTTCTGCATGAACGTTCAAATGAGTGATTAAACAGGATACTTGTCAGGAGCTGAAAGGTGACATGGAAAACCTAATAAACAAGTATTTAGCGGGAGAGAGACAGAAGGAGAGGGAATTAAAAAGAAAAATGCACAACAAAACTTTGCTGCTGCTTTCCTGGGCATGTTTTCCTGTCCAAATCTGTTGAATCCAGCCAACTTGCTGTTGGGCTTTCTCTTTTCATCGCTTTCCACAAGAGGGAAAGAGAAGTGGCTCCCTCTGGAGCTAGCTAGCGTGACTTGGGAAGGGCTTTCCTTCTTTCCTGCTAAAGCTTGCTGAATCAAGGAGCAAAGACTGAACTGGCGTCTTGATTTGTTTTGGCCTTGTACTTTTGAGTGGGTACCTTTCTGCCGTGTTCTCTTCCCTCCTTCCCCCCAGTTCATGGCATACATTTTTATGTGCGATGGTGGGGAGGTGGAAAAGGCCAAGAGGGAAGAGGCAGGGATGGTGGAAGGAAGAAAGACTTCTATACTGTGTAGAGCTTTGCATTATTTAGTTACGCCTTATGCTGTTTACTATAGCCCCTGGATTTAGTGAAACAAATACAGAAGCTGCTAAGCAAATGGAAGTGAAGAGAAACATCTCTAAGCTGGGGATGTGACTGCAGCTTCACAGTAATATCATAGACGCCTGATGCTGCTGATTTCATTAAAAGCAACATTCGGTGCCTCAAAGCAGGGTTTAATACTTACTATATATTTCTTTTAAATATGCTGACCTTATCTGGTAAGCCTGTAATATTTGTTGCAATGAAGAACAGCTGCTGCATAAATACATATGTAACATTGGTTGCCAATTCTGAAAGCTGTGCTGAGACTGTGACTTGTTTGAAGTGGGGTTGCTATTAAAGGCAGGTGACAGGATGTTTATTTTACACCTTGTTAATTGCTTGTTTTTCCTGCTGTAATTGGCTTCCTAATAGGGTCAGAATGCACTTGGTTTTGTACACAAAGCTTCATTAGTGACAACCATGGAAAGGATTCAGAGGGCAGGATTTATATGAAACATATATATTGAGTAACAGATGCCTCTGCTAAATAGAATATATGAGGAAGTCCCATAGATACATCTGAAAATGCAAAGATTTTGCCGTAAAGTGGTGTAAGGTGTCCTTGTGTTAGATATAAAGCTCATTGCCTATTACTTGAGAAAGGGACAGAGTAGCTGGGGTCAGGGCCTATGTTCTGCTTCACTGGACAGGACTTAGGGCGTTGGGATAGTGGTCTATGCTTGGGACTCTGACAGCCTGTATCTAGTCATAAAAATATTTTTAATGATCCTTGTGGAATGTCTAGAAATTGTTCCTGCTGAGAAGCTAAGAAACTGTGAGGAGATGGGGATCAGTGGCAGCGCTTAATAGTTTCCTAAGATTTATGGAGCCTTCTTTGCTGCTGATCTACATTAGAACTATTTCAGGTGTGCTCTCATTCACATTGGCCCTTGCAAGCAGTGACTAGATATGGAGATGTATAGTTGGACCATGTGTATTTTCAGGATGTTCCTTGCTAGGCTTAAAAGTGAGAGGTAGGCTGCACTTCTGTTTTTTGTATTCTGGCTGGTGCTGGGTACTCTGCAAAAGCAGTTCTTGTTTGAGCAATATTTTTTTTTTTTATGTGCTATATGGGCTCCTTAGTGTAAGAGACTGGTAGACAATTCTTAGGCCAATTCTGTGCTTTTTAAAAACGCAGAACAAAACTTTGCTGCTGCTTTCCTGGGCATGTTTTCCTGTCCAAATCTGTTGAATCCAGCCAACTTGCTGTTGGGCTTTCTCTTTTCATCGCTTTCCACAAGAGGGAAAGAGAAGTGGCTCCCTCTGGAGCTAACTAGCGTGACTTGGGAAGGGCTTTCCTTCTTTCCTGCTAAAGCTTGCTGAATCAAGGAGCAAAGACTGAACTGGCGTCTTGATTTGTTTTGGCCTTGTACTTTTGAGTGGGTACCTTTCTGCCGTGTTCTCTTCCCTCCTTCCCCCCAGTTCATGGCATACATTTTTATGTGCGATGGTGGGGAGGTGGAAGAGGCAGGGATGGTGGAAGGAGGAAAGACTTCTATACTGTGGGATGGGAATGGAAAAAATGCCCCTTTTTAGCTGCCTCACTTCTTCTCTGCTTCCTCAGATATCAGTATTTAACCAGTTTAGGGTTAGTCTTATCTGTCATGTTTTTTCTCAGTAAGGTCATTTCAAGGCAGAAGTGTAATCTTTCTCGGCCTTAGATTGACATATTTTATAAGAAAAAGCCTTTGTTACATGAATATATCACAACCTGATTGACTATGTCATGTTTTGGGGGGGGGGGGGGGAAGTAATATCCTAAAGAAGCATTTAATCAAAAGATCACAAGAAGTGCCTATCAACTGTGCTCTTCCATGCAAGCGTCCTTGGATGACAAAATAATCCCCTTTCTTGATGATAATGCTTTCTATTTCTGCGGAATCTTTCCTTCCAGAGGAAAGGAGGACTCTGATATTTAGGTGAGGCCAGGGTGATGTTCGTCCATGTTGAAGGCAACGTGTGTGTTCCCGTTGTGCTCACGAATGTACTTTTGTCTCTGATGTTCTTCCTGTCTTTGGCTGGGAACTCTTTTCTCCAGGTGCATAAGCAGAATATAAAGTGCCGATGGGAGAGAACCTGTTTGAAGAGACTACAGAAAAACAGTTGTCTTGTGGTTGGGTGCCTTGGTGCTTGAGAGTCCCTGAAATCCAATGAAAAGCAATGGGAGGTTTTTCTAACTTATTTTTGAAGTCTTATCTTGGAGACTCTCATAAATAATGTTGGATGTATTTGGAACAAAGAATAAAAGAGCTGCCCCTGCTGAAGGCTGTACTTTGGGCCTTGTGGTGACCCTTGTGTTAGCCCAAGCAGCAAGTTTAAATACTGTCCCTTCCATCTGTCTTCTTGCCAGTCTTGATTCTTGCAAGCCTTGATGATAATGGGAATCAAAGATGGTTGTTATGAGTCAGATCAAAGGTCCAGCTTACCCTGTATGTTGTCTCTGAAAGTGGCCAGTAGTGGCTACTTAAGGAAGCACATAAGCCTAAAAAGCAAGTGTGTGGTAGTAATTCAGAGCAGGTATGCTTCTCCCAACCTCCAGAAATGTGCAGATCGGGAACTTCTTGAGACAAAGATGGGTATGCTTTGTGTTTCGTGAAAGCCTTGCGCAACTGCAGTCTTGTTCCAGAACTGACTGGATAGGAAAGTTTCTTTGATTAAAACCACTTACTTAGTTTGGACATGTCCACTTATTGTGTCTTGGTTAAGGTGCTATATAGACACTAGATATCCTAAATCAACTCCGGAACTGCTCCTGCTGATGTCCTGCATCCTGGTGAAAGACAGTTTTGTTTCTGGTAAATGTCTTTGTTGGCATGCAGAGCCTGAGATCCTTTAGTATAAGGGGCTTCCAGGGTAGGCATGGGGGGGGGGGGGGGGGGGCGACAAAGTCAACACAGCAGATGTAATGTTATCACTCTGATGAGCAGGCTGTCATGTACCTATCATTGTGCTATCCATAAGGGACGTTCTGTTGCTCTGTTTATTGAGCTGCTGTTTTTAAAATTAAAAATCAGCCAAATGTTTCATAAAATATTAAGAGATGCTGCTTTAGTGTCTCCCATCAGATTAAGCATGTCACTTTGTGTGTCCTTAAGAGTGATGGAGCTGATCAGCTTGGTGGTCCTTTCACCTTAAGGATGCATTAAGGCGACATGTTTCGTCTCACAAGTGATGTTGAAGCTATCACACTGCAGAACCAGTAACCATAGGGGTCCTCCACTTAAACTTTGCAGAAGGGATACAGTTTGCTGTGGCATGAGTGAACTCCTTTTTGCTAGAGTGATATTTTCTGGAGAAACTTTGAAGTAATACAGTGGTAGACACGTGCTTTGTAACTGCTCTGCAGGGGGAAAAAAAGAAACTATTGCATATTTTGTATGGCAAATGAAGGACTGTTAAGTTTTATTAGGTAAAGGGCAGGAAGCCTCTACATTCCTCTAACATCTTTATGAATATGAGTTTTTAAAGCTGTTTTGCTTGCATGTTTTTTTTTCCTCTCTTTTTCATTCAAGAGCTAATTCCAGCATTTTAACTACAACACAGTAGTGGCACTGGAGTAGCAGGCAGTTGGGAAACACTGGGGTGTAGCTGCCCTAGGATTAGAAAGGTGAGGAGGATACTCAGCTCGCTGCAGAGATGCACTGGAGGCCTGTATGCTTGTGAAGCAGTGTCTTGAAGGTGCGACTGAGCTTTGGAGAGCTAGCTTTCATTAAGTCTTCCACGTTTCTTGGCTCTATCCAGCAGTACTAGCATCTTCAGAGAAGCATATGTAATAGTACTCGCATATGCTGTGAGGTACAGGGATACGTAGTCATGAAGTTTGAATAAACTCAAGATGCAAGGGAAACTTGACTTCTGAATGTCCTGCCTGTTTTCAGTGTATGTTGCCTCTTAAAATCTAATAAGAAATGGCATATGTGGCACGCAGCTCCTGCGTTCCCTCTGCACACAGGTGGAACAAATGTACGCACCAGGGAACAGTTATTCAGGAGTGTGTTCCGAAGGGCAGCAATTCCTTTGTCTGATCTGATATGCTGCTGCAGCTTTGCCTGCTGGTGGTGTGAGGGAATAATAAAGTAAAGCTTTCAATCATATGACCAGATCAGGGAAGGTTGTCTGTAGCGATTGATAAGTCCTCTCGGAAAAGTAGACTACTTGAGCTGTGCCCAGGGATGAATTGTTTTGTCTGGGGTTTTGCATTCATTTTTGGCCTAAGTGAAAAACAGGGAGATCGAGATTGCAGTTTTGTTTGCAACCTGCCTTCAAAACCCTGCCTCATCTAAAATGGTACTTACTATACATCCCTCTGTTCTCTCCCACCCTTCCAACCCTTAAAGCTCTTTGGAGAGTATTTTTGAGGGATGCGCTGAGCATTTTAAGGACCCTCTAATTATTTTGATTACTTAAGTTGTCCCTCTCTCCAAAGTGGACATAAAACAGACTTCTTGTCTCCTTTGACCCTTGTACCTCCCTGGCCTGATGAGTAGCATGTTGAATGAATGTTATGGGACATTGGTTCTCTACCCCTCACCCTTTTCTTTTCCCACAGGTCTCTTGTATGACCTTGTAAGACTGCTTCGCTTCTCTGCTTCATTTGTGACGTTTGTCATTCTCTGTAGAGGACTCTGAGAACCTGAAAAGCTTAATATTAAAAAATACTTATATTTTATAAAAGACGTTTTTTTTCCTATTAAGAGAAATATCTGTGAAAATGAATCCGTGTGGGAGATTCTGCTTAGCTCTGTAATAAGTGAAGCATGCAGTGGTCTATCTGTAGCGTGGGTGAATGTCTGTTAGTCATGTGCAGTGTTATGCAAAGGATGCCACCTGTTTGCACCTGAGCCAGAGGTGCATTTGGATGTATTTGCATTTGGCCACGGAGATCTATCTGAATAAAAGAGCAGAAAATGCATCCCTGGTATTTGGGGTCAGTTTAAAGTGATGTTCAGTCGTCTTAAAATGCATACTGAGCAAATACGTTTTTCCCTTCTATCCTGCTCTCCTTTTGGAGCTGCAGATAGGATGTGGATAAAAGAATGGTTCCCCCCTCCCCCCCCCCCCCCCCAACTTGCAGCCGCTTTGTGGGTGGGGGAAGGGTTTGTGGAGCATAGGGGAGCTGTTGTTGCTGGCTGAAGGTGTTTTTCCCCCTAGTATACCATCCTGGTGTAGAGCAGTGTCCTCTTTCAAGCATTCCTAGCTTCAGCTGCAGTGGCAGTGGGCTAGGGTTGTGGCACAGTCAGATTTTTCTGGGCTGCTACTGCTGCTTAGGAAGTCTGCCTTTGTCAGAGTGATGCAGGACATCAGGAGAAGAGGGATTGTGGGAGGAGTGGGATTTCTCTGTCACACGCACAAGAAAAACAATTTCTTCCTCGGAGAATGGATATGAAGATGCCTTTATATCAGAGAGTAGGAGCTGCCCTAGAGATCCTGATCCCCAGCTAGAGGTGAGGACACAGAGAACCACGTGGTGCTGGCTTAAAAGTAGGAGAGGAGATTTCTTCATCTAGATGCTGTGGCAGGCTGGTGAAACATTTCTTTTCTGAGAGTCATCTATTATCTTGTACTGTTCTGTTAGAATTTTTTGTTCATATGCTCTCTCTGTCAGTGAATGACCGTTTCATTTTGGCAATGCTCTAGTGTTTAAATTATGGTTAGGGCCAGCTTATTGTGGACCTGTTCAGCATCAGTTTTATTGCTTGTTTGCAGTCTTGCTCTGCTGTAGGATTGTCACTGCAGTGCCTTTTGGGTATCTACTCTGCTGTCAACTGGTCTGGCTCCTAGGAGCTTGAAAAGCTGTTTGGAGATTCCTCTGGGAGCCTAAGGGAGTTGTTGGAGAGAAATCAAATTCTCGTAAGTTCCTGAGAAGGATGTCATAAGCCTTGTGGCTGCTGGGTTATATCCAAGTCCTTTGTTCATGAGACCCATGAAGAGCCATTGATTGACAATAAAGGTTTCAGGTTCCTTTATACTGTATTATGAAAGGAGACTCAGTTCTGGGCCAACGCTGCATTGTTTTGGTTATTATAAGAACACAGAAGATTCTCTGTATCGAAGATTTTACAGTTTAAGTAAGGCTTGTTTTTCTAGCCTTTTTTTTTTTTCTTTTATTCTCCCCTAGGACCCTTTTTCCATGCACCTAGTTCACCTGTTACAGCTTCAGGCCAAGCAAAGTGATTTATTCAAAGTTACACTGCTTTTGTACAGTGCGGCTTTAGGCAACTGGAAGCCCCATTTGCCATGCAACACATTGATTCCGGTGGCAAATGCTGCCATGGAAGAGCTGACTGGGCTTTACTGCCTTTAGTTATTTGTTAATGTGAGGAAAAAGGTTTCCATGACCCGTCCCATTAGTGTTTTTTCTCTCTGTGTGTCTGTGTGTCAACTCTGCCTTTGCCCATGGGTGACTAGTTCTCTTGGGTAGATTTTCACGTATAGATTGCAGAATCTGCTTATTCACCCCACATCCTCCTCATATTTACTCCCATCAAGAGAGCTGCCAGTTTGTTGTTCATCTATTTGCCTCTGTAACAAAAGGAGCAAAGTCAGAGCTAACCTCTCTGCCTCACAGAGAGCCCTTGAGTTTTGTTTTTACTGCTGGTCTGGAACTTTGTCCTGCTTCATGGTGGGCAGTGTTTGGTATAGCCAGATTTTGAATAACTAGTGACTAAGTTTTCATTTCCCATGGGAAAGTGTTGCTCCACCCTAACAGCTTTCATTCTGTGGAAGTCTGTCTTAGTACGACTCTTTCTCTGGTTTTAGTTTAGTTCAATTGCCCTAAACTCTAACTGCTTAGTAAAAATGGGTGGATTAAAAAGTTGTCTAGAATAGTACTGAAACGTCAAGAATGCGCACTCAGTCATTTCAAACACTTTAAATTTAAAATTGAATATGTTGATACATTAAAATTGTTTGATACATCTTCTCTATTTGGAACTGAGCTGGGATCAAATCCAAACAAAGCCATGCGAGATCCCTGGAGGGAAAAGCACAATGTAAATTGGAGGTAGAAAGGTCAGTCTGAGTTTGTTTGGCTTTGACTTTGCTGTTTCTGAATGTGTGCCAGCTATGGATGAACACCACTAGGACAAATATTTGGGTGCTACTGTACAGCCTATGGAAGCTTCTATTCAGTGACATGCATTACAGATCTCATACCTAGTCTGAAAAAATTGTGTTTCTATCAGAACCTGCACCACTCAATTTGGGCACAGTGCTCTGCCATCTCTGAAACGTGTCTGCGTTAGCTTGCAGAGAGCTTACTTGGATTCAAGGCTTGGTTTTGTCTTTCTCCTTGTTCTTGGCTTGCCTTTTGGAGATATAATAATAAAACCCAGACAAGCCCTGCCAAAATGTTGCTATTGCAGCTGATATATTGATGATTTTATAGCAGTTATTGAAGTGTTTAAAATTGGGAACTTCTTGTTTCAATTTGAAATATTTGAAAACTTACATGTGTTAGAACCATAGTAGAGCTAAGCATTTGGCTGGCTAGGTGGATATCAGCAAATGAGTTGAGTGGTATTTTTCTGAGTCCCAGTTTGGAAGAGCTGGGATATAAAGGGCAGATTGAAAGCTGAAAGCACTGAGGAAAAAGAAACCCTTCTGAAGCCTGATATGCCAATATGCTTTAGTTTCTATCGAGCTTGAAGGGTCAGCGTGGATAACAAATTTGAAGGTTTGGGGAGAAATGAAGTTGCAGAGTATGCAAAAAGGCAGTCTGATATTTAGCATCTTTGTGTGTAAATGCATGTATCTGTGTGCAGATAAAGAGCAGAGTGTGACTGATTTCTAGATTTACTGTGGAAAAGTTTGCATCACCACAGATGCACAAGAAGTTGCTGCTCACTGGTCTGTCCTTGACTTGTAATAGCTGTTTGTGAGCCGTAATGCCAGGAAGGATCACGGAAGTGCAATGGATCTGTTACCATTTCCTAGCTCTCAGCCTGCCGCTTGTGCTGAGTGGCAGAGACTGGATGTGGAGAGTGGAACAGGGAGGAGATGATGTCAGCAGGGTGGGAGAATCCTTTTGTGCCTTTATAGGGCAGATTGCAGTGGAAATATGAGGGAATAGGGAGCTGAAAGTTATGAAGGAAAGCAAAACAGGGTTTTAGTTTGGTATAAGAGCATGTGGATGATGGGTGGGATTGAAGTGTGGAGTTTCTTAAGCATAGATCATAGTTTAGCCTTTGGAAATAGAAGATCTTCCTTGAAAGATTTCCTTTCAAGGCAGTAGTGTAAGGCAGTGTGTGTATAATGTGCATACTATGTTGTGACCATTTGATGTACACTTGTAAAATTGCCTTCCACAGAGTGTCCTGCTGCTGCAGAGTGGATCAGATTGGCTCTCCTTCTCTGTTTATGCCAATGAAAATAAATTTCCCCATCATGACTTGTGTGTTTTTGTGTATGAGGTCCTTGGCCAGCAGTGTTGAAAACAAAGCCAGCCCTTCCCATAGTGTTGGATGCTGCTTGTAGGCAGGTCAGAGAGCCAGCTGGGCAGCGAGGCAGTGAAGCTGTCACTTCTGCAACTTTTTTTACTGTCGTTGTTGAAAGGGACTCTTCTCTTGACTGTGGACCATGCCTCTCTCTTCCTCGTGCCCCTTTCCCCCTGCCCCCTTCCAATTTCTGTCATGCTAGCTTAGACATCCCTGTTTCTTCTGTCAGGGAAGGTGCTGTTTTCCTTTTGCAGCTCACAGAGCAGGAGAAGAGGGATTGCACATATGGTATTTTGTTCCCGAGATTTTTTTACACCCCTCCCATTTCTTTTCAGATCTGTTTTCCCTTTTCAAGAGCTTTACAGAGTAAAAGATGAGGCTCTAATGACGCAGGAGGGGAGGGAGTGGGAAGGAACCTTCCCTTTTCCAATTTTTTGTTGCTTGCATATCACTGACAAAGGAGAACATGGTGTGAGCGTCAGTGTCTCTGTGCTTGCAGCAGCGCAGAGCGAGTACCTCAACTTTGAGTCATGGTAGATTGTTAAAAGGGGATGACTTGGACAGGATGGAAGCAGAGAGGCAAACTGCACAGTGAAGCTGGAGCTCTGAACAGCCAGGAGGAGGAGGGTGCAGTTGACCTAGCTCTGTCCTCTGCCTGGTTTTTGCAGATTCTGATAGTAGGGCAGAATAGCAGATATAGCATGTGATTTAAGAGTTAGTAGGATCTTGAATGTTGTCTTTTTCTGTTGTCTTCTTTTGAGAGAAGACCTCAAGCGTTTCAAGCTTGTTGTTTATGCACTCATTTCACACTGAAGTCGCATGCTGTTGTCATTGATCAGCCCAGCCTACTCTGTAGTTTATAGGATTTATACAGCTATTCTGGCTGTAAGTTTTTTTGCAATACTTGAGATTTATTTTTCTTACTTCCTCTCTGAACTCAGTGTGTGTATTAGGGTATAGGATGTTGGGGCATGAGACTCCTATCACCGTTTTCTTTATCATCAGCATGCTGTGCTCTGCTTATATCCTGGAAATACCTACTGGTTATCAGAATTGTTCACCTGTGTGTCAAAACCCTTTTAGAAAAGAGGGCTTATTTTACTAGATGTGAAAACTAAGGCAGAAAACAAGTTGCCCAGCAAGCCTCTGGAGTAGCTAAGGCTAGAATCCAGGTTGTTCTGCCACATTGCATCCACTCAGCTAACCTGTCTCCCATTTGGTGCCTTCATTGTTTCCTCCAAGTGTCTGAACTGATAGTTCGATGAATACAAGCGAGTCACTATAGTGTTTGGTGCTGATGCTGCCATGTTGCTGAGCTTTCTGGCAGGAAGTGAAGCTATTCTTAAGTCTGTTATGATAGCAGGATTGTAGTAGGGTCACCTATTCATGTACTTGACCTATTTTCCCTGATGTTTGTCCCTTGCTACGATGTAGTTGCTATATATGAAAAGTACAACTTCCTTAGAAGAATGACATTTCAATTCCAAAGAAAGAGTTTTCTGTGCTGGAACTTTGCTGCAGGTTGTGTTTGCCTCTGCGCATGTGGCATTGGTTGTAAACAAAGTTTGCTCTGCTGTTTTCCAGAAGGAGCCACAAAGAAGCTTAAAATATGCTGGCTATTTCTGTGTCCCTCTGGAGATTACTGAGCCTTCACCATTTACTTTCAAGCGGGTTGAGTGTTGCTACTCAGATTTTAACAGTAGTGCAGGCCAAGCGACAGAACGTAATGTTGATCCTACTTAGTTGACTGTGTCTGATCCAGTTGTTCCTAATGCACTTTCACTGGATTCACCCCCCTTAATTGAAGGGTATGAAATAAAAGCTGGATAGATGGTTATGTCTGGATGATGATTTGCATCTTAGTGGGAAGAGGTGTCCATCTCTTTCCATTAATCGGGGAGAAAGCAGAGTATGATGATCCTCCTAATTTGGGTGTCTCACATGAGTGCCTGAAGCTGGGTAAGGTAGAGTCAACCTGTGCAATGCGTGGGAGTCCCTTTGTGCATGGCACCTTTTACAGCTTTGCTGCTAGTTGGGTTAAAGGAAATTCTGCTTATGCTTTTGTAGGGCTGCTAAAAGCTCCTTTCAAATTAAATTAATTTCCCTTTTCCTCGCTTTTCTAGTACAGAATCTAGTCTTAGGCTGCTAGTGGCCTGACCTATGATGTCTTACTTTTGTTTTGCAGATGTATCT
This sequence comes from Struthio camelus, assembly GCF_040807025.1. NCBI lineage: Eukaryota > Metazoa > Chordata > Aves > Struthioniformes > Struthionidae > Struthio > Struthio camelus. The sequence goes on from NC_090946.1 coordinate 16,298,401, forward strand.
TGACTAGTTGTTTTGGGTCATTAAGTCACCTTCACGCCAGGAAACGGTACCTGCTGTTGGCAACGATAGCAAACAGGGCAGCTCAGCAAAGAGCATTTATTTGCAATTTGTCCTACTCGGTGTAGCCCACCACTTTGCTCCATCTGAAGTTGCAGGTAGTGGTTACCCAGACTCAGCTCCTGACCCCAGAGAAGGCAGGGCCTTGCCTACAGAGACTTCCTTGTAAATGAGCAGAACACAGGAAGGGCCAGAGGGTGTTGGTAACATTTACCAGGCATGAGATAAAGCTCGATGTACCACCTCACAGACTCCTCCGTTCTCTGAACCTTCTTGCCGTTTGTTGCCCTTTCAGAAGCAGCTCTTTCGGCTATACCTCTCTATCAATTTCCTCTGTCTGAAAGCTGATGGTGAGCTGAGGCACAATATGTCAGTCTGAGATTGTAGTAAATACATGAACCAGGAGGGGCATTCCACTCAACTGTTTAGTGCCCAATTATAGTTGGATGAGAGGACGCTTTCCCTACCTTTTCATTGTTATATGTGCTTGTGATGTATGATTCAACCACTGGGTGTCTCTGGGGTATGCAGAGCTCCAGGCAGGATCAAGTCCTTGGTAAGCTGGGACTCAAATTGTTTGAGGCTGCAGTTTTGTTCTTCAGTGGTCCTTGTTATGAAGGGGGGTTTATTTTCTTCTAGACTGACCCCTCAGAATGTGCCTTCCCCACTCCTGAAAACGGAGTGGGATTGCACTATATGGTGACAGTGCTATGGGTTGTGAATAGTACCTGTCTTGTCCTGATCAAAAGAAAGTGAATTCTCCTGTCTGGATTGGCTTTATCACTGTTTCTAAACACCACGCTTCTCTCATCATGCTGAGCTGTGCAGAAGGTCCAAGGGAGTAGAGTGTTAGCATAGCAGCTTTGCTACCTTCCCCTAACTGATTGGCTTTTTTTCTTTTTTCTTTAGCTGGGACAAGCTTACTCTTGCATGCACGCTCAAGTAGATAATGAATCTATCTCTCAACAGGGCTCTGCTGGCCACTGTTTTTTCTTCAATTCAATGGAAAGGGAGCTGTTTTGTCATTATGCTGCTGGAAGGGTAAAAGGCAGCCTGTTCTCTATTTTTAAAAATGCCGTGATAGAGGGCAAAGCTTTCATTAAAGGTGCCTGGCTGAATTTGTACACTTAAGACAAGCATTGCATGTACTGAACTGTGGCTACTATCTTTTTTAAAAGAGAAGGAAATAATCCAGCTGCAGTAGGCAGCATTTTGTGTTTGGATGTTTAATCAGCAGTATTTTCTATTATATGTTGCATGCAGCAAAATAATTGAATAAATTCCTTCATAGATTTAGGCCAGAGGCACAAAATATGAATGTCTACCTTTTGCTGTAGGTTAGTTCCCCTTCCCCATCTAATTTAGAAGGCTTGACATCTCAGTGGTTTCAGTGGTTCACAGCTCCATGTTGTAGTTTTCTTTGCTGCTATTAACTTACCTGAAGGAAGACTTGGTGGTGGAATAGCTGGTAAAACAACTGAGTCATACCAGTTCTTTCCCACTACCTTGGCTTTGAGTGGGTAGCTGGTTATGCTGAATGAGGCTTTGTTGTTAAGTCAGTAAACTCAGCAGCAGCTGGACATGTTGCTTGGTCACATCACTTGCTTGTGTGCTTTTTGCTACAGATGTGAGCACACTTTTGTTATGTTGTGTGAGACAGGATTATGCTGGACTTCAGCTAGGATTTGATCCTGCCTTGCTTGTGGTGGTACTGGTATGTTCTGGGGTGGTCAGAATATTACTCCCTCGCTATGCTCACTATTTTGGACGTCTGGTGGAACAAGCCCTGGACTTGGGATTAACTGATCTTCTAGATTTTAGGCAGTAATTGTGGTGGGCAAATAAGAGTGAAGGATGTTATGTTATACTCAAAACTGAAAAATATTAGTATTTTTTTCTGAGTTGATTTGATGGCAGTGCTCAGATGCTGTGATGGACAGGAAAAAAACGCTGCTAATCGGCTGCTGGGTAATAACTTGCTATGCTGTGCGATGTAGCCTGCTTTACAATTCTGTAGGAGCTGAGAGTTGTCTATACAGAGGTAAAATAATTCTGATCAGCTGCTTGGTGACTGGTATGTAGGTCTGACTATATGCTTGAACTTGCAACAACATAAGCTTGGTTCATAAATTCAGCACTTAGCTGTGACATGTGAACCTACGTCCTATTCAGAGCTGACCCTTGCCAATGATTCATTACAAACTCTGTTACAAGTTGATGTGTAGAGACAGCCATAAGGTTTGGCTTGGATAAATACCCTAATTCTGGATACTTGGGAGGGGTTCTTTTGTGTTTATATAGGCCGTTTGGATCTAGGACAGAGTTTTTTGGTCTGCGGCAGAAGACTAGGAGCTGGGAATCATGACGATGCTGTCATTTCTGCACTACAAAAAGAGTCAGAAGAGGATGTCTGACTAAATGAGAGTGGGATCCCAGGACTTTTGGAAGCGCGAATCTAGCATTGTGTTACAGTTTCAAAAGGGCGTTTTTTTAAATCTATTCCCTTGTCTTACCTTGGAAACTTTCAGTACTCAACTGGATGCAGGCACTAATGTGTGTTACAAGACCATTGGTTTCCATTTACCATTCCTCCACTTTCAATCTATAGAGGTTCTTTAATTTCCGTGGAGACAGAAGCTTACGTTTTACTGGCACCAACCCTTGCGGCTATCTGCAGCTGTAATCTGTGAGGAAGTGTTGCGCTGCTGAATCTTCTTGTCACCACTGGGTCTCAACTAAAGAAACGGTTTGGCTGTTGGAAGGTGTAATAACTCATTAAGTTTGTTTACATAGCTGGAAATAGCACATCATGAAAAGGAGTATTTATGACAACAACAAAACATATTCCTTATATCACCTGCCAGACACACAGTAATAGAGGAGGAGCTGAAATGAATGCGTCTGCATGGATGTAAGGTAGAAAAATCCATGTAGGCCACTGCCAAGGAGGTGAAAGAAAAATGGACTGGAAAGGCTAATTTTCAAGGTACAAAAAATAAAGATTTTGTGTAGTTTATTCTGCCATAATCTGGGTCCCTATTCAGCAAATTACCTGCAAATCCCTATCCAGTTAAGCATTCGAAGGCATACTTCCAAAGGGTTTCAAATCTCTAAAGGCACACAGAGCAGTATTTTGAAGGGTTTCAAAACATGCATAAATTATAAATGCCCTGTACCTTCAAAGCCCATGGAACACTTCCTGCTATGTCCCTTCTAGTCTCATTCCTTGAACACCTTGGCCCTGAGCCCTGCCTTGCATCTATGTTGTTTAGTAAAGCAGAGGAGTATATGTAAAAGTACTTCTCTGAATTGAGGCCTTTATAATAGAACAAATCAGACTAAAAAATAAAACTATGGGAAATAGTGACAGAACATTGTTGCTAGTTGGCCTAAATGACTGTGTAAACACACCGATAAATAATGATGTCTCTTGTGCCAGGGGCCCAGTCCACTGTGCTCTGGTGATACGATTGCCCTTGTGTTCAGCAACTCAGGGCTTTGCACTGGGCTCTTAGAGGCAGACCCATGGGGCTGTTTAGTGGCGCAGATGTTCTGCATGAAATGCACTGTAGAGACTTGAAGGTGTTACAGTGATGAACTAAATGGGAACTTGAATGACAAAATGATCCTGTTATGCTGCTTAGGGTTGGCAAAAGGATAGGCGTTGGGGTGATGCCGCAGCGTGTTTCAGAGCTGTGGGAGTTCTCTGGCAGAGTGGAGCAGGTGTGAGCACTCCAGATCATCAGCCGAGACACCACTTAGTCATGAAGAGTTCTGTTTTATTCCTTTCCCTCAAATGTTTTCTTCCAAACCTAATTTGCCTCAATTATGTATTTTATATCATATTTACAGTTACTGACAGCTTGCAGTTTTGTGTCAGCCTGTTGCAGGGATGAAGAGGAGGGAATTAGTCTTTGGTCTGATCTTTACCAGAGACCTTGTAATAGGCACTCACAAGGAGAAAGAGCTCCTGTCCTCGAGGAAGTGTATTCTGAGTGGGTGAAGATGGACAGGGAATGTCTTTGGTGTAGCTGGCATTGGGAATGGAGCCCAGGTCTTCTGAGTTTTAGTCCAGTGCTCTGTCCACCAGGCAGTTCAGCTGTCCAGATACTGATGTGTGCACAGGGTTGTATGGCACTCTTTGCTGGCCTGCTGAGTTTTGATCTTTATGTTGTATTTTTTAGCTGATGCTCTCTGAGGATAAATGTTCTGTCATGGCAATTCAACTGGAGAATTTTTGAACTTGGGTGTGCAAATAAATGAAATTAAATAAGACTTCAAATTCCTTTTAGTACCTGGGATTCTATTCCTGATACTTATGGATGCTCTAAGGTTTGACAGAGAGAGCCTGGAGGAGAAAGGTTTACAAATGTCTAGTTTAGATTTTTCAAAATTGTATCAGGCTGCAAATTTGATTGTGGGTGGGTGTTTGTTTGGTTTTTTTTTTTAGTATTGGATTTCCATACAGAAGAGCTATTAGTGCAGTTCAAAACTGTTTTCCTTATGCCATTTAGTTTTTTTTTTTTTTAGTATTGGATTTCCATACAGAAGAGCTATTAGTGCAGTTCAAAACTGTTTTCCTTATGCCATTTAGTTAAGGAAAACTAGAAAAGAGTAGGATAAGGAAGACTTCCTAATGGATTTTTCTTGCCCTTTTGACTTGCAGCCATGTCTTCCAAAGAATGTCAGCAAAATATTTTGTAGTCTATGTAGGTTTACTCACCGCTTCTCAAGTGGAAATGCCTTACTGCTGCTCAGGTGTTGGGAAATGGCTAGCCCAAGCCTTTAAGAATAGGCACTCCTTTGTTACATCTACAGTTGGATTTTTCTAATGCCTCTCAAAGGTGTGAATGTATCCAAAGATGGGAGGTAGTCCTGACTTCTGGATAAACAGAACGACACTGGTTTGATGAGGCTTTACAGTCATTTTTGCTTCTCTAAAAAAATGCATGATAAAATCAACCATCTGCTTTTGAGGCATTTAGGTTTCCAAAGATTTGTATTCTGATTTAAACATATAACCGATTAGACTTTGAGTAGCATTCCTTATGCTGGACCTGGTTCTTGTACAAAAGTCTGACTGATTTACACTTAGGACTTCTGAAGACTTGGCTTTTGAGAAGGGAATTAATTACCTGATTTTCAGTTACCTGTGTAACACCCAGTGCTAAACATACGTATGTGCACACATGCACAAGAAATATGCATCTCTCTATCACAGTTTTCCTACTAATCTTAAGTTCTGGACACTCAGGAAAGTGTATATATTCATTTTTTGTCTAGTCAGAATGCACACGGAAAAAACAGCATTTGCCTTAACGCCCTTTTGGGTGGAATTTCCTGTAAAGAACCCAGGTTGGAGAACAGGATATTGTATATCAGTACAGAAGTTTTTGTGCTTATTAGATCATTGCTCAATGTTGCAAGTAAAACATTGTGCTGAGGGCTGAAGACTTATCTTTATTCAGCCTGACTTTGATTTATGCACCTGCTTATTTCTTACCTGATTTTGTCCTTTTAATGTGCTTCAAAGACAAGTGCTCATACTATAACAATGTAAGTTATGCAGATTTCACTGAGCTAGAACAATGAAAATATGACTTGGTATAACTTTCTGTGGTCGCTTTAAAATAAGCATTTTGGAAAAGATATCAAGCGTTGTGTTTTACCGTTTTTGAACGGATACCTAACTACTAGGAATTAGGACCAAATTTCCCTAGATACAGGTTGGCCCACGTTGCTTTCTGCAGAGCACCTTGCCTCCTCCAGGTGTCTGGTACTGGCCATTCAAAATGAATGCAGTGTGAATGAGACCCTAGGTTCCTGTGTGTGCACCTACGTTGTCCAGTTAATTTGGATTAAGAGTACGTTTTTGAAATGAACCCTCCTGATTGTCCCAGCTTACTGCACTTAGGTTTGCATCATGGAGCTGCTTCAGAGAGTGCATTTGATTCCTTTTCAGGTAAAACTGAATTGGAACCTGTGTTCCAGCAGTATATATGATGCTCTCTCATTGCAGATGATACAAAATTGGGAGTAGTGGTTGTTACACCAAATGGTTGTGCTGCCGTTCAGAGGGACCTCAACAGACTGCAGAGGTGGGCAAACAGGAGTCTCATGAAGTTCAACAAAAGGAAGTACAGAGTACTGTGCTTGGGAAGGAATAACCCTATTTATCAGTGCAAGCTAGGAGCCGGCCTCTGGGAAAGCAGCTTTGCAGAAAAACGCCGGGGAGTCCTGGTGGACAACAAGTTGTATGCGAGCCAGCAATGTGCTGTTGCAGCCAAGAAGGCTGATGGCATCCTGGGCTGCGTTAGGAAGAATGCCACCAGCAGGTTGGGGGAGGGGGAGATGATTGTTCCCCTCTACTCAGTGCTGGTTACACTACACCTGGAGTACTGTGTCTCCTTCTGGGCTCCCAAGCACGCGACAGACAGGGACGTACTGGAGCGAGCCCAATGAAGGGCTACAAAGATGATTAAGGAACTAGAGCATTCCTCATATGAGAGCAACTGGTTTCATCTCAATATAGAGCATGTCTAAGAGCCTTTCTTTAAAGTCAATTGTGTAATTAATATCATAGGTTCTGATTCCACGGTAAGCCCTCACAAATGGATTGTGTGCTGAAATGAAGCTCCAGTAAAGCTTCTTGAAGCTAAGCAGAGCTTCTCTTATATAGTGATGAGAGGAAGCACCCCGAGTGCGTGGTTTGGCAAAACCTTTAATGTGGACTGGAATATCTTCCTCTGTTTTAATACCTTCCTACTTATGGGTAGTTCTTGATCATTTTCTTGGGAACACTATTCTGTTGCTACTTTCTGTCAGGAAAACCTGTTCGGGTTTTGGGACAAAGGAAGTGCTTTTTTTGGGGTCAGATACATATGAAGTAGTCCACAAACTCTGGCAGTTGCTAGGTTACGTTTATATGCTTGCACAGAAAAAGAAATCCTTCTGTGTGTGTTGGGAATGTCATATGATAGGTCAAAATATTTTGTCTTGCTGAATGATGTCAGTCACTTACTGCTATTTTGTAACAAGTGGATCGTATGGTTAATTTTTTTTAATGTGACTGGCATGAGTTGAACTCACCTCTGAGTCACTCTGCTAATGTATGCAAATCTTGATTCACACACTGTAAGTGAATAATATATTTTTCTTTTGGGAACTTGCATTTCTTACAAACAACAATAGGAATAGCAGCATTTCTGAAGAAAGCCAATCTATTTTTATGAAAAGAAATGTAAATTGGATGTCTTGTTCAAAACTTTTGATATGTGCTATATAGAACATGTATCATTCTCTGTCCTAGCTTCAGTATGTACTGGCATAGGAGTCCGGTTTTTAAGCTAGTGCCTGTTACTGCTATTTGTCTCTCTATTCAGGAATTAAGATTATGGCGAGAGGCCAGCTGGCTCCCTTTATCTCTAGAGAGAAAATGCTATAGTGCATAGAAGGCAAACGTCTAAAACATGTCTTGTCTCTGAATATTCTTTCATCACGTGCCGTTGTCCTTGAAAGTCTATTCTATATAATCGTCAAAAGACTTGCTAGAGATTAATCTCCAGCATTCAGGATCCTGAGGAATGACTGAGCAGTCCTGTTCTCCCACTTCAAATGAGTTGCTGTTTTCTCAGTGCAGGTCTCTTGCTTGTAGGTGGGGAAAAGCTTGAAGTGTCTTCCAAACCTAACTCTTAGTTGTCCATATAGCCATCCTCTGTAATGTCCTAGGAGAAGCCTGTGCTCTTTCTGTACATCCTCATGCCTTTTTTAAATTGGCTTCAGTTCTGTGATGATGGTATTGTCATGTAGTGCACATTTAAGCCAAAAGTCAAAGCTATAAATTAGTTCTGTGATAAAACACCAGGATTGACCTCCTGCTGGGGACTTCTGGGCTTTTGCTTTATTTATAGGCTTGAGGTCTTTCTGTCATCCCATGTGGTTCTGGGAGAAAAGTAATGCAGCAGGAACAAAACCATTAAGTGACGTGTATTTGACTTGCATGGAGACAGATAAAATGTCATTTCCCTTCCCTTCAGCCTTTTAACTAGGTGGTGTTTTCTTGCTACCGGTAACATCATCTGTCTTTGAAATTCAGCTTCAGCCTTGCACGTGGAAGTGAATCTTTTCCAGTCTATCACTCCTTTTTCATTCTTGCTTAACGCACCTAGCAGAACAAGAAACAAAATGCTGTTGGGGGAGCGCTGTATATTGAGGTTCTTAAGCCTACACCCCTGAATTGTTTTCAGTCTGCTTTCAAACTTTTGCTTTTGCTTGTTGGACTTGGTTGGGCCTTAAGATGATATCTAGAAGATACTTTTTAAGGCCATTAATTTAAGAAATACAGCTCTGAGTTTGGCAATGAAGGCTCTTACCTAGAGCAGTAATGAGGTAATGTCAGATGCCTTAGGTGCTCTGTGGCAAAGTAGTGATGCCGACACCTCCTGCTCTTCAAGAATATGTTATCTAGAAGGTAATTCCTCACTGCCCCTGGATTTTTAAAGAGGAGATGAACTTACTTTAAAAGGATTTTCTGCTTCAGCATCACGACAGAAAAAAGTCACAAGTCCGCTGTCTTCCTCATCTTTTTTGAGGGCGATAGTTGCAGCTTTTTATTTTTAAAGGCTAGCAAGAACACTTTAGGGACACAATCTCTAAGCTGTAGATGTTGTTGGGAGGCAAGAGTTCTCATGTTAAGTTTATTTTTCTCCCATTGTCTTCTCTTAGTATGGTTAGAGGGAGAATAAACTGGCAGCTCTGAGAACTTGGACAGAAGTGAATTTCAAGTAAATTTGCCTGTGAGGATGGCTGACAGCTTTATTCCCTTGCATTGGCGAGAGATAATGGGACTGTCACAATGTTAATCTCTACTGCCATTTATGTTTTCATTGTTTAATGTGCATGGTCACTGGAGCTCATAATTAGAAAATAAGTTCCCTTTAGGAATATGCTTTATAAAGCAGAGCTCAAAATTAGTATTCATTATGAATACCACTGTGTATATGACTTAAATATGAGCACCTAGACATTGTTTGCTCTTTTTTTTTTTCTTTGCAATCATTGTATTTATTCCTCTTGTGGCCCTTTACAATGTTGGCCTGATTTTGACTTCTGTAAGTAATTGACTAATAAAATATATTGGGAAGGGAAGCTAACCACTGAGTTAATTTTGCTCTCTGAAGTGTTCAGCTTCTTAGGCTGATCTATCTTTAAAGGCTTGGGTTTTCATTGTAATGACTAAACCGTTGGGGATTATTGCATATAAAGAAATGAAAATGTTAACTTGCATATTCATTCTGATTATCCTCCTGCGTAAGGATAGATTTCAGAATGCAGTTTTTTGGTGGCTCTTTCTTCCATCCACTTCAATTTTGCAACTTATAATACTGATTTGCCCTTTGATTAACACCTGTCTAGGCTAGGCCCCCCTTGGTAGTCTGATCTGTACACATGTCTGTCTGTCAGCTCACTAGTTTTGTGTGTGTTGATTTTGACCCTGCTGCAAATTCTCTAGGTACATGCTTTCAAATGTACCATCTTTCTTGCAATTACTCTATTGACTCTTTTGATAAGAACCAAAGGTGTTCTGTGGGATAAGTATTGTCAGAGAAGGACTTTTGGATGCCTGTATTTAGGCTGCTCATAGCTTGGTTCCCTTCATTTCCATTTGATGGCACAGAACTGTGCATGTTCTAAGCCTTTGCTGCTCAGTTAATTTGTTCTTTTCTGTTCTTGAATTGGAAACTAATTGAGTACTTGCAAAGGGCACCAGATTAATCCCCCTTCCCCCTGCTTTCCAAAACACAGCCTTGGCTAATAGTAGCGAGACTGAAACTGCAGTTACTTGGAATTATCAAGCAACGCTTTTGTCAGCACTTCAGCTCTCTTAGTTTGAGTTTTGGGGTTTTTTGTTTGTTTTTTTTTTTGTTCTCCCCCCCCCCCCCCAAGGTAAATATGAATAATTCTAGACAGCGGACTGGCTTTAAAATAAATATTTTTTTATTTTAAACTCACACTGGGGCAGTCTATTTACCTTAAAGAATGAAGTTTTGGGGATATTTTGGTGAGTGGCAATGATTCTTTTTCACTGTCTTGAGTGAATAAATTTCTCCCTCTTTCCTTGAGGGTAAAGAACATTATCTGATTTTTATGGTCATCAGCTGCCATTTTCCTTTCTTCCAGGCTAATGACTGTTAGTAGGGCCATAGAACAACACATGACACCTGTAGACTGACACTGAGGCCGGATATAAAATCAAACAGTTTGGGAGTTGCATGCTGACGCTTACTTCCTAATGCAATCGGATTTGTTTCATTGCAAGCTTCGTAGGACATGCAAGAGCGCAGGCTCTAAGATGGCACTCTGTGTCATTATTCATTACTCAGCTTTCCACTTCAGTCTTCAGTGTTTTTTGAGGGAGAAGATTTTAACAAACTGCAGGACATGTTTCTATAGAATTGGGAATCGGTCTTCCCTGAAAGGGAAATACTGCTGTTCTTGGGTGGAGTGGATAATGGAGTGCATGTTCCCCCTGTTCTCCTCTTCCCTCCCATCACATGCTGTTCTGTGTGCCCTCTCACAAGAGAAAGAAAGATGGTTAGACTTCAGAATCTGATGAATTTAGAAAAAAAAAAAACCTCAATAATTTTTCCTCTATACAGTACGTGACGTCTCATCCCCGTGCCTTGCCCCTGCCAGTTACTTGCATACTTGAATGTTTTTGCTAGGAAGTCCAGGGTGCTGATTTTCTTTCATTTAGTTTAAAACAGCCTCCTTACCTAGATACTGCTATTACTTTATGAAATGCTTGAAAAACGTCTGAAGTTCCTGCTTGCCTAAGGATTAAACCAGCAAGCTGGAATAAAAAGAGCAAGCATTGTCGTCTCTTTCAGACTAGCACTGATGTGTTTTGGTACCTTGTCATCCTATCACAAAATCAAGAATTCTGCTTTGGTCATCCAAAGAAACATACTGAATTTTTTTTGCACAATATGTTCCTACAGTTTCTGAGGTCCTCCTCTTTCCCTTAAGAGAAAGCAACATTGCCTGTGCTGTTTCCTATCAGGAAAGCCTAGGGGAGCCTGAGAACTATAAGAAGAGTCAGATGTTTGTTAGCTTTGGGGATATCTGTGTGTTGTTGCTGAGTTGTGGAGTTGCAATTCAGCTTTAGAAAATAGACCCTGAGACCCTGTGAATGGCTGACTGTTTCTTTACTAAGACTTCTTTCCATGGAATTTTGTTCCAGGGAAGACATGCCTTCAAAACATGAACACACTAACAGTTGTGCCAGCACGTGTTGGAGGAGGTGGTTCTGGGAGCAGAAGTAAGCAGCAGTAAAGGAAGGAAGGGTCGCTGCTTTAGACAGCAGTGTTGGTACCTGAAACTTGCACCCAGCCATGTCAGTGCGAGACTGTTCTCTTTTGCTGAGTTGGTGAAAGGGCTTTCAGGGTCCAGCAGCAGCTGTTTTGTGCCAGGGACGGTCCCTTTCCCTATAGCCCTGACTATAGGGAGCTCCAAGTGAGGGTACATCTTGCATCTGTACAGCTCTTATGTATTTTCCCTTCGCTCACAGGCACAGGTAATACTTATTTTTTAAAGGAGGGAGAGCAAGAAGCAGAAGCTGCTGCGGGAGGTATTGTGATATGACTTTGAGAGAGATGGGTGCCAGGAAAGTATGTGCTTTCCCTCTGCCACCAGCCCCTCCCAAAGAGACTGCTACTTTAGAGGAGCAGGATGCTTCCTGGCTTGCCTGCTAGGTAAGTGGTGCTGATGGAGCAGCAGTAGAATAGAGCAGGTTCTCTGGAAGAACTGGAAGCCAGAGGTAAACAGAGCAAGTAAGCAGTGAGGCAGGAATAACCTTTATGTCTCATTATGTATTTCTCTTGAATTTGAGAATGTTGCAAATGCTACTACTACTTATTTCTTATTCTTCTGTTTTTCTATTGGACAACATGACAAATGAAGCTGTAGGGAACACTTTTTAAATTTACTTAAGCACGATTTATTTTAGTGACTAACGTGGCCTTACAAACTCATTTCTTAACGTGTTTGCAGATTTTGCTGTCTCCCAACTCCACTGGACAAGTCTGTGGTTCTACAAAGTCAAATGCTATTCTGTTTTAAATGAACAAATCCTAGTGAAGTGAGTAGGATTGCCATGGTGTAACTGAGGAGAGCCTGGTCCTTTCTTATCTAATGATATGTCTGCTTTGGGCAGTCATGATTATATTGAGGACAAAGAACAGCAACAGATTGGCTGTTTTGATACAAATTTTGTACTGCCAGTTTCCTGGCTATTTCCCAGGCAGACAGCCTGTGCTCTCTGACCACGCATTTTTCAGGGGCAACTTGGCCGATGTCAGTTCTTAATAGCTATGTGAAAAGCTAGGAGAAAGAAGAGTTTAGTGGATCTTATGAAAAGTTGCCCGTAGGAAGGTAGAACGTAACTCAAAAGTTGGCCATTTGTGCTGTATGCCTGACTTATCAGTAATGCAACAGGCACAATAATGAAGCTGTAAAGGTATTGCAGTTGACTGGTTAGGATATGAAGCAGGAGCTGGTGAAAATAAAGCATTTTGATTCAGCAGAGCCTTTGGCTTCACTGGAAATATTCATATTCTTAAGTTCTTTGTTGGATTAGGGTAATATTCTCTAAGTTACCTGACTGATAGAACAAAGGAAGGGAACTTTAGGAAAGTGTAAGTAACCAGCAGAAATTGGAATGTATTTTTTAAATTTGCTTCTGAGGTTAAAATAACAGGAACCAGATGTAAAATAGAAGATGTGTTCAGGACTTGAATTCATTTTGTGCATTACCAAGTCATGGCTCTCAGAGAAGGAAAAAGAGCTTTATGTTCTGCCAAATAGACAGGAATTTAAAATTTCTCTTCTGTTCTCACTTCTGAGACACTGAATTCAAAATACCTGTTGCTTGCATAAGTATCTCTGACCTATCTACTTCAAGATACTTTCCCAGAGGAAGCATAATATTGGTAGTAAACTTTATTAGATACTGTGCCTTGTTTTTTTACCTGCAAGTAATTGGAGTTCCAAAAAGTAGGACATCTTTACAAAAAAAAAATACAAGAGAAACTATTTTCAACATAAAGCTTAAATAAAGTTGTATTAACTTGTAGGCTACTGTTGTTTTTATGATACTGTAACTCAGTAGCTATTTCCTGCCTCTTTTCTTGGAGTTGGAAGCTCAGCCAAAATATGTTTGGAAGGTGAGCAAAAGGATTTGATTTGCTGATATACATACTTTCTCTTTTGGAGCAAAGAGCAGATCATTAGTTTCTGGTCTTCCTGAAAACACTTCCTTCCCTTTGCTATAGGTACCTCTCAAACTATCCTTCTGCTTCCCTGTGTTGCTGGAGTCTGAGTTGTCAAATTATGACACTAACAAATCACACTGTGCAGGAAAGGAGGGACACTAACATAGTTAGGTGTTCTAGTGGGCTGCTATGACAGTGTCTTTTCTGTGGCTGGTTATTTGAATTTTTAAGGGGGTTTCCGTGGAAAAGGATGATAACTATTCCTTACACAAAGAGATCTGGACCATAAAGAGACCATTTTTTATTAAGAATCTATGCTATCTATCATAAAGTATACCCCACAGCAAATCAGAGATCAGAAAGGTACTGAAAATTGAAGTGTGTTTTTTTTGTTTTGTTTTGTTTTTGGTTTTTTGTTTTTTTTTTTTTTTTGCTTTTTTCTTTTCTTTTTTTTTTTAAGATTAGTTTCCTTTCTTGGGATCTCTGAGTTCTGATTAGGCCAAGTCCTGCATTGAAATGCAGTTGCTAACACCTGGAAACGAGAAAGGCAAAAATTTCTGTTTGCATGGTGGTGAACAGCAGAAGTAGCAGAATAATCAGCACTGCCTCATTGCTCCTGCTCTAGTGATTCCTGCTTCATGTTCTCAAGCTGGAGAAGTAGGAGGGAATGTATTTCATGTGCTTACTCTTGGGTCTGGGAGTTCTGCAGGAGCATAACATTGTGTTGTTCTGCAGCTACCTTAACTGGCCAATTAAGAAAAATCATTAGTTTTGGAATCCAGTGGGAGAGCCAGAATTGTGAGATGGGGTCTGCCCTGGAGAAGGGGAATTTAAGGATATATGATTGAGCAACTGAGACCTTTGCTTTCCAGAGTGCTGGAGTCATCTCTGTGGCACATGAGGGAGGGGAGCAGACTTTCTCTTGGCTGCATCCCTTTGCTAGCTGTGCTGCAGTTCTGTTCTAGAATGCTTTCTAGAGGATGGAAAAATATGCAGACCTGTCTTGTGGCTTCCTCTGGCCTCCTTCAAACCAATTAGAAAATCTAAAAAGCAGTGTCTTACTGAGGAACAAATACCTCCTAGTGAAATGACTTAAGCACATATGTTGTAGGCTGCATTGGGATTTGAGGGAAGAGGAGGCCAAAGCTTAGCTCCTGAAGATAAGTGCATGCTCTAGTCCTGAGGATGATGCGAGTGCTGAGGCTTGTTGAATTCTGATCCGAAGGAAAGGAAATAGTGTCTGTCTGAATCCCATAAGAAGAAAGGAAGGGCACTTCTGTGGACAGGCTCCCTACCTTGAATTGAGATTGCATCCTGCATCTTCAGCTGCAGAGCTACAGACAGACGTCCCTTCCCTTCATATGTTTGTCTCTGTGTGTGTGTGTGTGTGTGTGTGTGTGTGTATACAAGATGCCTCTCGAGGGACCTTAAAGTTGTGGTTACCATGGGAGCCAGTTCAGAGTGGATTGTCATGCCATCAGAACTAGAAGATATGTGCCAGTTCTGGTGTAGTGTTTTGCACAGGAGTTTTGTCACAAGAAAAGTGTCTGTATTATTTACATAGTGATATAACTGTTTTATGTGTTGAGCATTTCTGAAGTCAAACTGGCTCTGTGATAGTACACTAATGAAATAAGAGCCAGACAGCCTGAAGCGGGTGCTTGTAGAGGAATTTTAATTCATGACCCAAATTTCCCCAGGGAATTCTTGTTTTGACTGTGGTGTTTTGGAGTTACCTTGATTCCGTTTATATGATACGCTCATATCAAAATCCAAGAATGTTGTCTCCATGCACATTTCTATATCTATTCTTTCCATCACCCTACTTATACTATTCTACTACTGTTGGCTGACTCTTTCACCAGCTGCAGTAGTAAACAGTCCTCAGCCAAGACTTATCTTGGAGGCACTCATCCTAATGAAGACTGCTGTGATAGGAACATTCCCAACATGCAGTACACCACAGACTTGTTTTGTCATCCATGAAAATCAGATGGTAATTCATGCTGGACCCCTATGGCTTTAAACATCTGCCTGTCACCAGGACTTGTTCAGTGACTTTGGACTTAACAGCTCAGGGGCGGAGCTCTAGACCCCCAAGATCTCTAGCTTCCTGTGCTGACAATACTTGTAGTATTCATAGCATCTTGATCCACCAGCACAATGGAGTTAGATGCGTTTCTGTGGACACTGCTTGCATGTGAAGTTAAATCAAATCTCTAAATTTAATAAATTTAATAAATTGCTAATTTATTTTAGAAAGAACAGTCTGTGTGTCTCTGACCTACATATAGAACTCAAATGTGACTTTCTGGCTCTTAAAAGACTTTTTTTATTGTTTCAAATCTAAAACAGTATTAAGACTACAGGGATGCTGTGGCTGCTTTAACTTTTTTTTTTTTTAAACTGCTGGTAGTGTGGGCTCTAATTTCTCATGGAGAAGAAAGCTATGTCAACAGGCAAACATGGCAGAGTTAGGAAGTGTTTTATAGGTGATTGTTTGTAGGCCCACTGGGGAATTGTAGAAAAGCTGTTTGCTGAGCAGAACTGGTGATTTTTTTTCTCCTACCCTCTCTGTAGAGGGTATTGTTCTTATTTTGTCTTCTTTCAAGACAAGAAAAATCTGGTCTGTGAACAAAGATTTTTAGCATTAAGGCCCGTAGATTTTGATGACTTGTCAAAAAGAAAGCCTCCCAAACACCTCTGGAAATCATTATTTTCTTGTGCAAAAGAAAGTCCTGCATGAGAAATGTGATTCTCTGTTCCAGTGTTATTGGAATTGTTTCACCTGCTTTCTTCCTTTCTTAAGAGTAAGTGTTTTCTGCCTGTCAGGTGCATCAGCTATTAAGAAAACTTAACTGTATCACTCTAGAGATATTACCTGAATAGGTAACAGTATCATGAAGATGCCATTTCATTCAGGTTTTAACAAATATTCTAGTCAGATCTGCTTCAGGAACCAGGTGCAAGGGTAAAGATGTGTGCAGCTGAGGAAGCCAAATTAAAATGAGCAGTACAGTATTGCCAAGGAGGTGGAGAAAGAGTTGCTCTGGGCCAAAGAGAGCATAAACATTTGGTGCAGACAACATGGAAATGATGGAGTCTAGAAAACTGAGGAAACAAAGGCTGATATTCTATGATAAATAATAATCTGATAGTTCCTTTTATTCAAGGGTTTCAAAATGCTTTATAAACATCAAAAAAGGATCTATTTATGTTGTGATGGTGTTCCTTCAGAACTATATGTCATTACAAACTTCCATGAGATTTTGTGGTAGGACAGTGGTGGTTGATTCATTTTTTTGGTTCTATAGAACGTTGTATCAAAAGGATAAAGCCTTTGCAAGAGAGTGCTTTAAAGGAAAGGAAAAGAGGATATTGGCCCTAGTCTGTAAAATGAATGTCTACTGCAAATGATCCCTTGCATTTCAATCGGGCCACGTGCTTTCAGCTTCTAACAGAAGCTATTTGTACCTGTTTAAAAACATGTATCCTCTCAAAAAACAATTCATACTGCAGTGCATATGATTCTCCCTCAGGGAAGACGGAATGAACTGAACATCAGATATTAGCTGCAGCATTTAGTGCGCTGCTTGGGAGGCCCTTGGATACGACAGTGATACAGGCAGTGTTAGAAGTGAATGCAGCACGGAAGAGAAAGTGTCTGTGCCAGCAGATTACATTTGATGTTCAGTGCAGTATTTCTCTAGAGCACAACTGTACTTAAGCACCAAGGCCAAAAGTATTTTTGCTCGACAGCCCCCAACTCCTCTGTAAATACAACCCCAGCACCTTGTGGCTCCAGCAAATGCAACAAAGTAGCTTTTTTTTGTAGTTTCGCTTCTTTTCAGATTAAGGCAAGCCATCTCTGCCAGGCAAAGCTCACCTTGTCGTAGTTTAGACTTGCAAGCTCCTGCCCTCTTGTACTATTTGCTGACCAAAGAATGCAAGGATGCATGAACTTAAAAATGTTTCTTGCTTTATTGTTGTGGACAGGATTTATCCAAAACTTTCTTTGCGATCTAGGAACCTACTTTCCTTGGAGTATGAGTATTGATACCCTGTGGCTATCTAGAAGGTGTCCAACTTGTGCGTTTTCTCTGCTATAGTGTTGTGCTGAAGATATTGGCAATGTTATATAAACAATTTACGAGGGTTTTCTAGGCAGGAGAGAAAAGTGACTTACATCACCTATTGCTGGAACATAACTAGTTATGTACCAACTGTATAACTATATAAAGAGGTGGAAAAATGCTGTCTTCCCAGCGCCTAGAGAATGGACTACACCAAAATTAGGATTTGCGGTGGATAATGCTGTTAACTTACTGAAGAAAGTATGTTGATATTGCAAGGGGTGCCAGTGTCGGAGAGCGTGTCTCGCGTACCGGGTTCTTGATCACTATTTTTATGTACCATTCACGTGCTTAGTTTGAAATTAACTGTAGTTCTCTTGTTTTCTAGACAGCAGCAAAGATGTTATGAGATGCATAATTTTTGTCCTTGTTTTGCCATAACGGAGCTACTCTGTTTAATCTGCCCTGTAGATTTTTAAAATTAATTTCTAAAAGGATTTCCTAATAAAGAGCTTTCTATTTCTAGCTGTGAATGAGTGAGCTTTAGAAGCACTGTTTTAGCTTTAAAAGCTTGATCTTTGAAAAATGCTGAGTGTCTGTATGGACACTATATGTAAGCACTTTGGACAAGTTCCTATGCTGATTTCTTTTCTCTTGTCAGAGTCCTCTTCTCAAGTCGGAGATGGGCTTCTTCCTATATATTGTTCAACGGGACTTAGTTCTCTGTGAGACCTGAAGCCAGTATTGTCATAAAATATGATATTGTCTTAAAACTGGCGATTACCTGGAGACTTTTTTTTTTTTTATGAACTCTACTCCCTGCCTTTATTTTCCAGTGATGTGTGCAGAAAGAAGGCAGCAGCGTAGTTCGTTCTTATTTTCTGCTTTGTTTGACCCTGTTTTATGGAAGGCCTTCTTCAAGGGTCACAGTCATGCCTTTGGATTGTGGCACCTTGTGATCTTTTCTGCTCTGAGGGGCAGCATAAAAATGACAGCATTGAAACAAAATGCAGTGTGAATGAACTCTTACTTTTGAAGCTTGCTTTTGAAAAGCTGTACTCAAGACATCACATAAAACTCACAGAAGATTTATGTTTAAAAATGAAAAGAGAATTACATAGGTAATCTTTGCAACCTAATAAAAATATCACAGTATACAGAAATTGAGGTGTTAGAGCTTATTGCAATCTAAATTGGCATCTAATCTTAGTCAGTAGGTGAAACTGTATGTGAAGATGATGTTTATGATTGCTTTTCTTTATCACTTGAGAACGAAGTGATTTGAAAACCTTCGTGGTCTGAATTGGACAAGTAAGGCAATTCAAGTAATAAGCAAAATCTGAAAAGATCAAAGAAACTCCATGTTGTTATGTCATGTTTGAGTGGTCTAGACCTCAACGTTGTGAATCTGGAAATTGCATTTTCTGAAAAGAAGTCTGCATATTAAGAGCAAAATATTTATCTCTCCTTACAGCCAAAAACTGATTCTATGTCTATTGTCCAGTGATTTTTTTGGAATCAGCAAGTTGTTTTTCCTGCAGTGATGGTGCTCATTGCTGCAGGGACTATTTCAGCTCCATAGCAAAGTTTCCATCTCTGTTAGCTGTGGTGCCGTTTTTCCTGGTCAAGAGTAAATCTGTTAATTCTATATAGCTGTAGCTGTCTAATAGTTAAAAATCTAGTCATTTAGGGCTCCCCCCCCGTAGATGATAGGGGAAGGGAAAGAGGGACCTTTGAGAGGGAGAATCATCCCACTTGTCTGAGGCTTACTTCAAGAAGGGATAAATTAGACTTACTTTATCGATAAAGGGAGTCAAGAGGTCCCCCTGAGACTCTGCATCTGATAGTTAATTGGCTTAAATTGTATACCAGGCTCTGTGTATGTGATTTGAATCCTAACCATCTTCCTTACAGTAACCACCTGACCTTTTTACAGAAGATGTACCTTGAGGTCATGCAGCATTTGCAGCCGGGGACGTTTTACCTTGCATGCCGAAATTTGGTTTATTTAGGGCTCTCGTGCTGGTAGCTTACACATATTTAGATGAGTGCAATGGTGGCTCACTGAAGGAGAGACAAGCTTCAGAACTTGCTTCTCCTACTGGACTGGCAGGGCCTATCTGCAAAGATAACACAGTGTGCTTGGAAGAAACTCAGTGTGATTGCTTGAACAATTGCCTGCTTACTCTAATTATGATCAAGAAAGATGGTCTTTGTAACTCTGTATACAGCGTGATACAACAGGATGCTCGTGAACAGAAGGAGCATACCTTATTTAAAAAAGGACTTTGTGAAATAGCTTGCTATGTGCAATTGAGAATTTGGGAGTTAGAAGTCAAACTTTGGGTTTTTGGGTATCCTGCCCAGTAATTCCTTGTGTAATTCCACTGTTGTCCAGTCCTGCAGACCTTAGAGGTTCAGCTGTCATTTTCTTAGCAGTTTGTCATCTCTCTGGAAGACAGTAATGGAAGTGAGTGATTGTCTAGAAATTCCTCCATTTTTGTCCAAATCAGTGTATTCTTGATGTCCTGTGTTCTGGAGCCGGTTAAAGAATGCGTGAGAGCCCCTGCTGTAAAACCTCAGCAAGTTCAAAGGCTCTTTTAGCCTGCTGTGTGTGGTGGCCCCCCCCACTCCCCAAACCATGTGATCTTCCTTTCCTCCCCTCAATTTTTTTCCCCCTCAAATTAAATTTTAAAATGCTGAAACTGATAAATAAAAGCAAAACCCAATCTTGTGTAGTTCCGTGCTGTGCTGCAGACTTGTTTGAATAAGGCAGCTTGTCTGTTTGTCAGACGTTTTCCTGTCTGTGATATGGAGAAGGTTGTCTTCAAGGGGCTTCTGAAGACGTGAATGGTCAGCATTGGAGTGCCCATACATACTGTGCAGTAAGCTGGAGGATGGAGAAAGGAAAGTTACTGGATATTGCTGCATAACTGGAATGACTAGGGAAAAGCTGCATGCAAGCAGTCTTGCTTTCTTTTCTCCTTTCCTCTCCCATTTCAGTGTTCTAGCTGGAAAGTTCTGAAAAAATGTCACTGACAAATTATAGCTTCGAATAAAGACAGGATTTCATTTGTTTTGCTTTCTGTATTAAATAAAAGTAGCAAGGAATTGTCAAGGGATATTTTTGTCACAGGAGCAGACTAAGAAAACTGAACTGTCAATTCACCTTCATAAATGGGTTGCTCTGAATCATGCTTCGTTCTGTCTGGAGCCTAGGGTCATCTGCTAGGCCTGGCGTGTTAGTGTGAAGATGATTGCTTTCAGGTCATGCCAAATACCATCCTTGCCATGCCAGGAGTTAGCACTGCAAATTGTCTTGATGGTAGACTGAGAAACCTCATTGCACTGGAATGACTGAAAATGTGATTTATTTCCTAAGATAAGGGTGTCTTTCTCCTCTGCTTGGCTTTTGATAGATTAATTGAATTTCTAGAGAGCCTCTCTGCCCAGGCCTGTAACTGTCCTGGCCAGTCACTTGCTCGTTCGTATTGCTACAGAGCTAATTCTGCTTCAGCAAAGGCTAAGGAGTTGTGTTCAACCTATGCTTGATTACAAGCTCTATTTACTACAAGGGAGCAGTTTATTAATGTGCTCTCATTCTTAAGCCTATTATAACTCCTTTACTTTGATAAATCTCCTTGTGGAGCTCTAGACTCTTAGTCTGCCTAAGATGCAAGTCTGATTGTAACAATTGCTTCTATTGCCTCCCTCACGGCTGAGGGAGGTGGCAAAAAGGCTATTGATTTTATATAAAAATGAGTTTATGGGACATAGAGGTAAGGCTTGATCCAAGGCTTGTTGGAGTCAGTGGTGGTCAGTCATTAGACCTTGGTGGATTTCAGGCTTTGGTATCTGATGATTTACTGCTATGGTGCTCAGCTGAGTGTAGTAGGGGTTTTGCAGGTTTTCATCAAGTGTTCAAAAGCAGCAAACTGTCATGTTGTGGGGAAGGGACCAGATATTTAACAACTGCTTGTTTTATTCTTGTCTCATCTTTCTGCACACTTCGATCTTGAACATGTGGTCATATAGCGCATGTGATAGAGGCTCATACTGAAGCACGTGACTCCAGATAATACAGAAAGGCTTTAGGAACATCATAGAAGCCTTCAGAGAGAAAAGATCAATTTCTTTAGCTCTGAGATGAGTTGTTGTTTGATGGGTGTTAATACATATTTAAAAAATGAATACTGTAACACGAAGACCAAAGAATTGGATGGAGATATAGAGTGTAACAAACACAGGTATGAACGAAAAATATAATTCAGAGGCTCAACTGTGTCAGCAATTTCTGTGCCTTGTTTCTACAGCTGTCATCTTCCAGGTTTGTCCCCTGTACAGTGTTAGGTAGTATATTTTCAGCTGGAGTAAGTTGGCATGGCTGCCCATTAAAATTAAGAATAAATATTTTATCTTCTATCGTCTAAAGATACTATGTATCAAAAGGGGAGAGGAGAAGGAGTTATCTGTGCACCTGCCTTTGAAAGACTGCAACTATCTTTAAGGCCTTTATAAAGACAGACTTAGTCTGTACATCTAAAATCTAGTAAATCTAAAGAAAACAGCGAAATGGGAGTATCTGTTTTTGGAGCTTACTCTTTTCTATTAAAGCATGTAGAAGGAAGACTTTTTTTTTGCAAGAAGGAACATGAAGTATTGTTTGTCTGCTGTGTTCACTGGCAACAGTGGAACTGTACAAATGAAAGGAGCAGAGTTCATGTACTATGTCAGTGCTAAATGGAAGTAGGATCTATGTAATGGTTATTGTAATTCATCTATTACCTTTGCTTAAAAAGCAGCTGGTCACTCTTAAATACGTGATTCAGTTGAGTGATAATGAACATCTATTTAAGCTAATAGTTTAAAACTCAGAAAGAAACCAGTGCTTTGTGCTTAATTTGCTGTCTTACCTGTTATTACAATACCTAGTAAGCACCCCTGGACTCTCCTTCCTATTGCCATTGCACGTTTCACTTACTGACATGAATGGACAGTGTGGGTAGTAGATTTCTCTGCAACTATTTGCCTCTCTAAAGAGGCTATCATTACTCCGTAACCCAATTTGATTCAGCCTGAGGTTTAAGTAGCTCTCCAGAAATGCGCTGGCTGTTTTGCTGCATTGCTTGTTACGGAACTGCTACATCTGTTCAAGCAGTCTGATGGGTTGCACACTGAGACTTGTATTGAGATAAAATGGCAGTATGAAGAGAGCTCCTTTTCTACTGAGAGTCTTCCTACTGAGGTTGGAATTTCAAAATCCGATACCAGAAATTTTCAGTTTTGTCATGGCAGATTTCAAAATGATGCTAGTTATGCCTGATAACTCTGGCTTATTGTTTGCTGTTCCCACTTTACAGGTGGACTAACTTTAGTCTAGAGGTTGAGCTGGAGGAGAGGAGTGAAGCAGTGTCTACCAAGGGCTGCCTGCGTGGAAAAACAGCTATCCCCAAAACTTGTAAAAATGAGGTGTAATTTGAACTACACCTTCCCCGATAAGAATGAGGCCCTTCCAAACTCTTTGCGGACTCCAGCAGGTACAGCATTTGTGTTTGCTCGTAATTTTGAGCCATCTTTACAGTCGTACATTTTTTGTTTAGAGACGGTATGTGTCCTACCTCTTCTCCTCCCAAGAAAAGGAAAGTTAAGAGCTCTATAGAAGCTAAAGAGCAAAGTAAGAAGAGGGACAGAATGCTGACTCCGTCTTTTTTTCCTTTGAGGAAAAGACCCTGACTGGGAGAAGTAGAGAGCGCTTGTAGGCACAGAGGTTTTATGCACATGCTTGGAGATGTGTGCAAGGGGTTAATATGCTGAAGCCCACATCCAGCCTATGCGCAAACAGTTGTGTGCTGGTCCTGCACATGGGGATAACTCTGCAGAACTGTGTGGATGCTACCACCGAGACCTCATTTATTTTTCTGTGATCGTAAAGGGCTGTAAACCTGGACGTGCACTTGATTTGCACTGACTGCTGAGCCATTCAGTGAGAAGTCAAGCTGCAGTCGTTCTGGGGTGAGAGGCCGTAGATGCAGTTGCAGCGTTGAACTAGGGAGGGAACGACAGAGAGGTGATCTTTGCCAGGATGGTTACTAGCAACTGATTCCTTGGTGAGTGCTGCTGAAGATGCTTCATTTGCAACCTTGCATGGCTTTTTAAGGTAACGCTATTGATGAGGTGCATATTACTTGTGGGATTCCCCTACTTTCCTCATACATGACTCCTGCAGCTCTGACACCTTCAGCTTGTTTGCGTGTTGTCAGGCTGGTTGTAGAAGTGAGCACTGACATCTCCAAGACATACAGCTGTTATCTTCACCATTTTTCTTGCTGCAGCATAGTCTAAAAAAGCATTCAGATTGCTGGGATGGGGCCATCTTAGCATTCAGTTATAGTCTGTCTTGATGATTTATTTAAAGGTTCGTCTGAGAATAAACTGTATCCGTGAGTTGTCTTCCCTACAGGATGACTGTGCCTTCCTAAGCCTGTTATTGCACAGATCTGTGAGGCATCCAGCTTCCTTCCATGGGGTGTATTCTGCTGATCCTGATCTTGAATGGGAGATTAAGCTTGGCTGTTCACATCCACCTTTGTGGTGCTCTAGAAATCCTTTCCTTCAAAGGGCATGTGACTTTTTTTTTTTCTTTTGCTGTGGCTATTCCCAGTAGCATGATCTGTAGAGTTGTGAAGTTGGGACTGGAAGTAGAAAATATTAAATCTAAGAGGCCTCTCCCGCTTTTTAAAATAGAATTTAAATTTATGTCGATTCCTTCTTGGAAGGAACAGACAATTGCTGCAGGGAGAGGAAGCAAGGACAAAGCACATACCAGAGGTATATGCTAATTTGTATCATCATCCAGATAAGTGCTGGTAGGATTGCAAGGAATTTACAGTGCCAGTGACCTGCTCTAGCCTCGGAAGCACTGTGCTGTCTAGTAGCTAACTTTTGTTCAGGGTATGTTCTGGATGCCTGTGTGAGGGAGTCCTTCTGTACCCTGACCAAATGCCATTTTAGAGCTATTTACAGTGCCTCTTGTGAACACACATCTGTGTGTACATTGCTGTGTATTGTCTCCAGAAGTGCTCTGTGGGTGGTGGAAAGTGTCCTTGAGGAAAAGGGTCATTGAAATGACAGATACATTTGTACTTTTCCAGGACTTGCACTTTTAGTGATTACGTAATTAATACTAACCTCCCAATATTCATCTCTTTATGGATTTATTTACTGACATCTATTTGTGTGTAGGTGGTGAGATGCCTTTGACCCTACATGCCTTTGATAACTTTTTGTCTAATGAGTAGAAGTTGAGATAAGCTGATACCTGGAGATATGGATGGGGGTGACAGAGCAGAAGGGCTGAAGCCTTTTCTAATGGACTTGTGCTGTCTGTGCAATCAGAATTGGTGTACGTGGCGGCAGTGTTGCTGTGCTTTTTTTTGGTGTAGGTTTCTAAGTGCCTTTGCCTATACAAACTTCTGAAAACAGATCTTTTCCTAGACTTCCTCAAGCTGTACTGTGAGCTGTAGCATAATGTTTTGATTGCTCCAGGTGGCCTTCACAAGTTCAAGGTGGGCTGATGGTAGAGCCAAGAATAGAACTGTGAGTATCAGATTCCCCCTTCTCTTTGTTTGACTGTAGATTCATGGAAACAGCTTTGGCGGGTTGCTTTTGCAACTACTAAGTTGTATGGTGTTTTGGATACATCCAGAAAATATCCACCTGTGGCTTGCATTACTAGTAGGAACCCTTCTTTTTAATGTGAAAGGCACAGACAGAGGAGTACATACGATTGATCTGGATGGGAGTTTTAGCTCCCTCCCTCCTCCCCCCCCCCCCCCGCATGCTTAATATTCACCATATGAATAATAGTTCTATTTAAAAACAGTACTATTCTTCCAAACACTTATACTCTAGAAGTAAATTAAACTGTATAGTGCTAGAAGGAGCTTCCTTTCTTCCTCTCCAACCATTTAGAATAGACATCTGTTTCCTTGCCATTGAAGCCTCAGAATTGAACACTGTGGTGTATATCAGGGTTGTTATAATCATCTGCTATTTGAAATGGAAAGAACTGGAAAAGTGAACTACATAATTCTATTGATTTTTTTTCCTATAGGTTTTCCTTAATTTGAGAGCGAGATATATATGTTTTGGTACTGCTCTCTCATTTGGTGCTCCAATATTAGCAAGATGAAAATGTTAATGAAACCTTACAAAAGTTATTGTACTTATAATTTTAAAAGTAATTTCTTTAGTAGTATTACTGAATATCATGCTATTTCAAACTAGGTTTGTAGTGCAGGTTAAAAACTTGAAAAACATTGTAGCAAATTTGATGTAAGGCTATAACCATAGCAAATTACTATTAAAATTAAAAACAGTGTATTGAGAGTCTTAGGTTAGGTCTGCCTCCAATAACCCTAATCTTCTAAAGTGCTTGAATCGTTCTGCTGAACTCATTAGCAGTTGGGGGTTATCTTTCTATTATTTGAAAACCTTTAAAATAACTCTTTTGTTGTTATTGCTTACTTCTGTATTTTTCTCACCAGACAATTAAACTATATTGGTCACATAAAATCCCCCCCCCCCCCCTTATTATTTCAGCTTTTTTGCACTTCATGATACTTATTTTTCTAATAATAGTGTAACTCTTAGAACTGAGTTAAAAACAAACTAACCCTCTATAAAACTTTACAAAATTGATTTTATTTATATATATGGAAAGAAGAACAATTAAATTTGTGCTTCTTAAAGGAAGAATTATATCTCGTGTACAGATTTGGAGCTTTACTGAAGTATTGCGCTAGCTGGTGAGTTTTACTGAGGTATTAAAGAAAAAAGTTATCTTTTATATTAGGGATGGATTTATTTGATGAAAATAAGCTCTTGGCTGAAATGTTAGCTCTGCTGAAATTGATGTTTCTGGGATTTCCCTTGTAATTAATATATTTAAAGAAATTGCTTTATGAATTGGTATTTCCTACTTGTCACTACAGTATCAGAGCACCTGCTAGGATGTTAAGTTATGTGACTGAAGATGTGGCCGAATGCAGTTTGTTTCCTTCTTGTTCCGTATGTGTTTTGGTTAATAACAAAGAAGAAAATTGTCTTATGCCAAATGCCAGTGGTTGGCAATCCCTCTACAATCTGATTGTCATCTTGCAACTGATTGGGAAGCAGCTGCTACTAGTGAAACAGGGCTCTCTGAAAGTAGTGTTAGGATTCCCAATAAAGAGCAGAAATATGGGAGTGTATCTTATAAACCTCTTAGGCCATACAAATAAATCCTAAGCATCAGAGATGATGTTATTTTTTCTCGTATGTCTGAGACTAACGTGGCCTTATTCCAGGTCACACGTTTATAAGATTTCTTGACCCAAGAAGAAAATGAGGGGTCAGCTCTTTAAGTGGTATAAACACTCTCAGCTCCAGAGAAGATAGACTCTTGACTTAGCCAAGCATTTAACTGCAAATTCTGTTAAGTGTTTGTATTTCCCTATAGGCTCACATCCATGTGCTTCAGTGCTTTTTGTTTGTTTTTTGTTTTTTTTTTTTGTTTTTTTCCTGTGTGAGGATCTGGTCTTACAAATTCAATTAAATTCTCATTGGAACATGGCTAGAGCTAGAGTGAATGAATTCTGCCTCAGCATGTAAGTGGTCATCTGTGGCCAAGTTTACAACTTGAATGTCTTACCTTGCAAATGAGTGTTCAGATAGCCAGCCATAAACTCATGATTTGCTTTCTCTCCTGCTTCTTCTGGCCCATAAATACAGAATTATTTATGCAAAATAGTGTGATTTTTCTAGGAGCAATTGAGATGTGCTCCAAACTGCCCAGCTATCAGTGCACTCCCCTAGATTGTGGGAGACCCTGGCTCAAACCTCCACTCTGAAGTGGTGTGGGAAGGATTTGACCTGGATGCTCCATACTGTAATCATCCAGAATTAGAATGCATACAAATGTCCTAGCTATCGAGCGTATGTTTGGTACTACACCTTCCTCCTTTACTCAGTTACTTCAGCGTTCTGACTGCTGTTTCCTTCCCTTGCCTACATGAAGCACGCGTTCATGCTCTGTCCTTCTGATCCTCCCACCCCAACTGCTCAATGGCCAATTTCAACTGAATATGGCACAGGCAGGCAGAAGTTGCAAAGATTAAGATGCTCCTGACGGTTTTCTGAAATAGTTCTTCTGAAACAGAGAGATGTGTTTTGTTAGTTCTCCTGTAGTGGGAAAAGCTGCAGCATGAACTCAGCATTTATTTAACAGCATAAAATCCACACTTGGAGAGAAGTGTTATGACTGCCCTAGCTGTGGGAAAAGCATCAGCTCAAACTCAGACTTTCAGGAGCGCTAGAAAATCCAACCACAGCATACAACAGGGACAGAGAAGTAGGCTCTGTTGCCCTGGGCTTGTTCTTTTTTAAGACAACAAAACCTAGGAAATTTAACTTAAATGTTAGTTTTGAGTTAGCCAGGGCGGCCTTTTTTTGGTGAGGATATCGTTTGCCTAAAACTTTTGAGAAATTATCCTGTCTCTGTACTTGCCTGGAGAGAACTTCCAAGAAGACAAGCATAAGAGGAATTAGTAGGAATAACAAGAACTCTTATCTTTAGCTTCTGCCGAGCTCCTCTGAGATCACTTTTTTTCCTTCAGGAGAGAAAAGACTGAAGTTAATTTTTCCAGGCAAGTATAGAGACTGACAAAAGTGCTCAGGGATGTGAAAGGTAATGCAAATTTAATTTTATGAATGTGTGCATTGTATTTTATTGCTGATAAGTATTTATTAGAAAAAAAATGGGGGAGGATGCTCACTTCTTCTAGAGAAACACAACTATTCTTTTTTTAAATAAACATATGCCTTTAGAAATTTACGTGAAATGCACCTCCATCTAATAAACTAATCCAGCCTCTAATTAGAGAAGATCATATTTTCCACTTTTTGCAAACTGTGGGAAATATTTCTATTTTTGAGAGGCAGTGCCTGATAATGAAGGTATGTGGTTTGGCAAGCTGCACTGACCCATTACTGAAGATTTTGAGCAATGTTTGTCTGGAGTTTTAAGACAGCATTTCTCATACGTTTTCTGTTTTGGAGAACTCAAAGATGTTGGTATCTTGTGGCTTAGAGCTGAACATATTCGCCTGTGTCAGTCTCTCCTGGATAAGTCAGAGCTTAGTCTACACCGTGCTGGAGATGAGGCTACTTGAGAAGTACCTCTTTGTTCAGAGAAATGTCATTTGTGGCCTTTTGTTGTTCTCACGTTTTGTCGTGCAAATAAGCTGGGCAGGTAGTCTCTGTATCCTGTCTCTCTCTCCCCAGCCTGACCACCTAGCATGATGAATGCTAGATGATCTGTCTATGATCTCCCACTTGATTAATCTCCTCCTTCTGGCAAATTGCAAGGTATTTGTGGGCGCTTGCACGTGCATCTGGTATGTTGGGAGATGTGCAGATTACTTATGATTTTTCAGTTGCAGGGAGTCTTAGTTCTGTCGTACGCAAAAAGATTCTCTGGTAGGTTGCACCAGATTGAAAAGAGCATCACAGCACTTGTGGAAAGGTGGGTCCTAGGGAGCCCATCCTGCAAGTGATTGTTGTCTCCAGTTGAGAGCACTGGCAGATGTTGGTGTCTTGGCTACGTATAGTTCAATATATAACAGTGAATTCCTTCACCGTGCTGAGAGATCTAATTAAATTGTTAGAATTAGTGGGAAGACAGAAGTGTTTGCAGGAATATGGGAAATGAGAGACTTTCCTTGCCATCATTTTGGTGTAAATTGATGGATTTCTAATAAAGATCAATAACTCCCAATAATTTATATAAATTTTTTACAGAAACAATTTGCTTTAACAATGTTAATTGGTCTGGACAGTAGATGTCCAATGCTACTGGTGCATCTGCTGCTCGTGAAATCTGTGGCAGGGAATCTTTATTTATTTTAAGTAGTCTATTTTTAACAACAGGGCTTCTGTAATGTTAATTTAAATGCTCTGAACCCTATGTACAGAGCATAGACTGTGGTGTTTTTTGTGTGTGCTTATTAGATGGGAGCAGCTGGATATGTGAGAACACAACGTGTTACCAGGGTTTCTCTAAATGCTAAAATGCTGTGGCTGTTCCCCTTGACTCCTCTGAAGTTTGTTATGAAAACAGACCTAGTTGTATAATATTCAGAAGAACAATCTTCTGAAAAGGGGAATGTAGTTCTCCTGGCTTATTCACCATCCTTGCTGTTGCTTGGCAGAATTTCTAGCCCAGGGAATGGAGAAGGAGACTGGGGGCTAGGGGAGGATGTTCTGGAGCAAGCAGTCTGTGCTAGTGGCTTACAGTGCATTGCTGGCTGCTTGTTTATCTTACATGGAAAGCTGGATGAAGAACAGTGAGGGTAATCACTCTAAACCAGTTCCTGCTGCTAGAGCTGAGTTCTGTCATGAGACTTTTTCTCTCCAAATATTCCTAACCTCTTTGAAATGTGTCTGCTAATGGAGTTTCTTTCTGATGGCTCTTTTGACCGTTTCCTCCTTGGGTCTGATGCTGTCTAGCAGAGAGGATTTCTTGGGCCCTTCTCTAGTGGGTACTGGCTGTTGACACAGGTGGAACCCAGGCTATGCTAACTGGTGCTCTGATGCCAAATGGAGATGCTTGTGTTCTTGACCACAGTGTGGAAAGGATACCCTCGAGCAGGTGTCTGGGTCTCGTTCACTCTATTTTAGATTATTTGTCAGGTCTGTCCAGGGCAGGGAACTTCAAAATATTCTTTCCTGCAGAACAATGAGTTCTCTGCTATGCTAACTGTCCTTAGGACAGGGCTGCTTTCTTCCTTCTGTTTTGTTTCTGTGAACAATATATTTAAATCACAGGGTTGCAAAACCATGTCTGTAGATTCTTTTCTTGTCCTGATGTCAGTGCAGGACACTGTCTTCTTGTGTCGTTCTGCGAATCTGGTGATAGCGAATGCCTCAGAATCAGTGCTGTGTAACAAAGCTATAATTATAGCTTTCTAATATTTCTAATATTAACTTGTAGCCTATGATTTATAGGACATGAGGGAGATCACAAGGCCTGTTAGAAAAGAACTTCCATGTGAGTAGCAGTGTCTTTTACCCTCTTTACCTGGGACCCATGTAACTATTTTCTCTTGCTGCCGCTGAGAGCTGATCCTTCTGCTCTGCCTGCCTGATGGAAGCATGTGGCACCAGAGAGCTTCTGTACCATCCTTTCCTCTCTTCCCCATGTGATTTCACATGAGGATAAGGATGTCATGTCTAGAGTACATTGCAGCCAGGAGGCCTAAATAGGCATGTATAGGACAGAGTATCCCAGTGCAATTGGGATGCATATATTATACTCTGTCTTGATTTCAAGAGAACATAAACTCTCTTATATGCTTTACCTGTTTGTATTTTGTTGCATGCTTGCAGCATGCACCCAGTAATGTAATGGTTGAAATTACTTTGGCCTTTGAGAGGATTACAGTCGTTATGTTACTACAGGATTTCTTCTGCTGGGTTTTGTGCTAATACGCATCACCACAAAGGTCCTGACTGAAAAGCTATTATTCCTAAGGCCTGTGTAGGCTAAAACATACACAGTTGTTGCTATGCACAAGTTTTAGAATGGTAACAGTAGGAGCTCAGCATCCAAGCAGTAAACTATTCCCAATAATTTTTAAGTCCTCCTCCACAGGAAGTTGAGAAATAAAACATGTACAATGCAGTCAAATTTCTGTCTCACTCTAGGACTTCTCTGATCATGATGTTCTCAAGGTTCTTTTAAAAATGGTGGCTGTTATTTAAGGATGTTATTAAAGTCCTTGCTTTGGAGAGTTTGGATAAATGTAGAGTTTAATTAAATTAACTTTCAGCAGCCTTTCTTTCTGTGTGGAAAGGTGACCTTTATAAAATGCCAGTTACATACCCTAGAGCCTGCTGCTTGCATTCTTTTGTGTTTTTATATATGTGTGTGTGTATGTGTGTGTGTGTTTAAATTTATAAAAAATCCAAAAATATATATGGCACATATAATAAGGGTGCTTTAAAATATATATTTAAAAGACATTATTGGTATTTGAAGACCCCTTAACTTGAAAAGCGGTAGTGTATAAGGGCATACATGTGAAAATTGTAACTAGTGGTAGGCTCAGCTTCTTCTAAAAGTTGCCCAGTTAATGGGATTTGTATCAGAAAGTGTGGCTAGGGCTGGGAAGTTTTGAGGGCCATGGTCTAGAAATCAGATTGCATATGTCTGAGTTACGGCAGTTCTTAGAGTCATTGCTAAAGATCATGTACTTGCCTCTGTATGGGTATGTAGTAAGAGAAAGTCTCTGACCTAAAAAGTCTATAAACTAACTAGATTGAAAGATATTGGGAAAACAGTGGCTCAGAGAGAAGGAAAGTGAATGGTCCCAGTCACGCTGCACGACAGCGGTTCTTTTGAACCCCTGCTGAACGTGCCGTCCCTTAGACGAGCTGTCTTTTCTTGTTCCTGGGTTCATCACTCATTCACATGCACAATTTTCCCTCTTTGCTAATGCTAGGTAGTCTAGAAGGGAGACATCTAAAAAGCTTTCCTCAACCAAGAGATAAGTGTGAGTAAACACAATTTCCGGAGAATATGAGGGTCTACTACGCTTGTTAAGTCCCCTAGATTGAATTTGCCTTTAGTATGCTCTTGGGGTTGGATTTCAAATGTATTTAAGATTCTAAAGATGTGAACAGATGCTTAGTAAGATTTTCAAAGGCTTTTTACTTGCTTAGGTGTTTTTGAAAAACCCTTTAGGTGTCTGTGTGTGCCTTTAATCTCCTCAATAAATTTGCAAATCCTTAGAGCCTGTTGTTCAGCTTTTGGGACTTCAACAAGGTCTGGAGTCTCTGCCTTGTGTCTATTTCTGTAGGTGTATTTGTTGTGACTGGGAGATTTGTGTGCTGATAGTAACTGTGTAAATGCAAGCAGGTCCCAGTTTTGAGTCTTGCCCTCTGTAGTGCAGGTGTATGATGCTCTTGTAATGCTTGTTATGGATGCAGGGGGTTTGTGGATTTTTGTAGTCAGCATCTGTCCTCTTGGAAAGAGGAATTCTGCTGTTGTTCTTTGAGAAAATCCCTTCTTCAGAATAGTTTTAAATAAGAGATGTTATTTGAATGTTAATATATGCTTATGGTGACTTATGGCATCATACAGCTTGCACACAATTACAACCCCATTTTCTTCAGCCAATGGAAGCATGACTGCAAACAAATCCTTATTTTACTGGGAGGGATTTACTTCAGTCTTCATATCTTTCTTGATTTCTTGCCTATTTACTTAAGAACTTAAAATGGGCATAGATGGCAGAGCTAGTGCAAGAATTGTATGTTAATTTGTCCTTGAAATTCAGCGCACACAGCTTAGAACTGTTCTTCTGCAATTTGGAGTTGAAATCTGTCCTGTTGAGATGATAGCTCAGCAATGGAGGGAAAGAGCTTTTAAAGGTTTTTGGGGGGAAAAGTGGATGGATGTATTTCCCCCAAAGGATTCAGTCTGAATACTTTAATTTATGTTTGGGCTGCTCATTTTAGGACCTGATTCTGAAGTCCGTTAACTCCAGTGAGCTGAGAACCAGGCCTCCAAAATAAATATGCAACAAACTGCATGCTAAGCAATGGATGTAATGATGTTTGCTGTGATAGCTGAGAACTTGTCTTGTGCTTTAGAGAAGCTGTATCTTATCTTAGAAGCTCTCTCCTGTGTTACTTATTACCAAATTATTTTTTCTTCCTCTGCTAAATTGAGGATGATGTAATTTAGCTAGGATCTTAGAGGAAATTTTAACAGACTTGCCAGTCATTAGGATCCAGAATCTCCGTTTGTAATCTGAAGTGTGAATTTTTTATTTTTAAATGGAAATGTTAAAGGACTTGAGGGGTCAAGAAGAAGCTCTGTGTGGATAAACATTTAGAAGATATTCTGCCAAATAAGTTTTGTGCCAAGAACTAGTTGTGTTGTTGCTTTATTTTCCCACTGATTTTTATTTTCTTTTGCATTTTGCAGGGCTCTGGCTACGTAGTAAGAAAATAACTATTAAACCAATGCAGTAAAACCTTGCAAATGCTAAAATGATTACTGGGAAATAGTTGTCACTGAAATTTGTACCATACGTTGTTTGTTTTGCTCCTGACACTTGTTCCATCGTGTCTTATGAGTGCTCCTCATAGAAAATTAAATTACACTCGGCCAGCTTGCAGTAGAAAGCAAAGCATTCCTTGCCTAGATTATGCACTGGATAATTAAAGACGGCACCTCTGCATGGAGGCTAAATTGAGTCACGTTCAGGTCTATTTTATTTGTTTTTAAGTTTGTGTGCACTCATTCTCTGTAACTGCTCTTGTAACAGTTATCTGTTGTATCTAACACTGATATTTTCTTAGAGCCAGTGACTGTTTCTTTTGACAGTTTTGAAAAACTGATGAAAGTGTCTGAATGAACTAGAATTATCTTTCCACTGACCACTGACTCTGAGCTTTGATTTAGGCCCTTGATGGGGGGGTATGGTGAGACCACTGCATTCGTTCCTAAGTTGTTATGCAAGGTGGGATTAAATCCTGGCACTGAAAGAGCTCTACTCCTTGTTATTTAGCCTTGTGCGCTCCAAATTAGATCTTTGGAGCCAAGTTGCACTGTGAGACAAGTGACTATTCTTCAGTCTGATGAGGAACAAAATGTCAGAAGTGAGGAGGCTGTGGCTGTATACCTAATGTGAAGGGGCAGGAAATATGGGTCAGGAGAGAGTGAAAGAGGTTGTGAATAGAGCCAGATTAGTCATAGTTCTGTTGATTTTTGTATAGATGTTTCTATCTTAGGGACGATGTGGTATTTCACTAGAGTCTCAGCTGATTTCTTTATAATGTTAATTTGCTTGTAGCTATTGCTGTTTCTGAGACTTAAATAAGCAGGTTGCTCTGGGGTATGTGCAAAGGAATTGCTTTCTTTGGGAACTCACTCTTGCATAGAGGAGAGCTGCTCAGATCCTTCTGTCCAGTAGTTCTCAAAGTTTCTGTAACCTTTCTTGTAAAAAATAGTACTTTTCTCACCTTGTTGGAGTCCACATCCTTCCCTCTTGAACTACTCTGCAGAGCTGCCTTCCCTGTCTCTTCAAATCCTGGTGGCAGGAGCGTCTCTCCCAGGTGCTGCAGGTCATTCCTAGTACCTCAGCTCTGCCACATCTGCACCTTGCTGAACTGGCTGGTCTTGCTTAGAGAGCCTCTGTTCCAGCTCATCCACCTGCCAGGGCAGTGTCCCTCCATCTAGTGTCTTATCCAGTGTCTTTATCTTGGCCTGTTGAAGCAATAACTTGAGATCTGCCTTCTACCTGGAGGACACTTCTTGCAGTATAACTTAGTATGGATTTTTGTGTCTTTAGGGAGGGGGAGGGAGAAGGGGGCTGGCAGTAGGAACTGGAGGGAGAAGGTATCTGTAATGCTTGTAAATAATTATGGTAGCGTGTGTCTGCATAACTGCAACTGTAGCAGTGAGAACAGTGGTTTGTGGGGTGAAGAGACTTGGAGCTCTGCTGCTGACTTGCTCTGTGAACTGTAAATTTTTAAGGCATGATTTATAAACTCTTGACTTGTTTATGGAACAAAGCTCAGATCCCCGTAAGTCTCTAGATATGGCTGTATAATATACACACTGTGTATGTATGTAGTGTTGCGTATACTATGTATTGTATACACAGGAATTCTGCATGTGGTGCGTATACTATGTATTGTATACACAGGAATTCTGCATGTGGCCTGCAACATCAGAGATGTTTGTGTATCTGATCACTTCTTGATTTCAGAGATGGTGGACTACTTAATCCAACTGCAGCCTGGGCTCTGACTGTAACGATGGGAATGTTTGCTCCCTAACAGCTGGGGCGGTAAATTCCCTATTGGCGGTGTTACCAGTCAGCTTCACGGCAGAGGCTCTCTGAAGGTAGCAAGGAGTATGAGTCACTGAGAGTCCTTTGTGTGCTTAATAAATGGCAGCAGAGTCTTCCAGCTCACCTCAAGAGATCACCAGTCCTCTTCAGCGTTGTCATTTGATTTTTCCCTTTCTTTCTTTCCTCCTGCTGTGTATGGTTTCACTATTTTATTGCAAGGCACTAGTAAAAGCCGAAATGCTTAATTGCCATCTATTAGTCTATCCATGTAGCTCCCTTCTTGTTCTTTTGTGCTAGGTTATGTCCCAGAACACTTGGGTAACATGTGGTGTTCATCAAATATTTCTCAATAGGTCAACAACAGTCCTGACCCAGTGGAGATCTGTGTTAACAAACGGAAGTTGTCAAGTCATTAGTGTTTGACAAAGCTGAGCTGCTTGCAGAGTGGGAGCCAGTCACCTATGTTAGTCTTCTCTCTTGCCAAGACTGGTCCATTTAGTGACTTGGAGAAGACGCTTACTCCCCGTAATTTTGAGATGTTGCATTTGTTTCCTTCTCTCTTGGTGTCTGGGATAGGAATGCTGTCAAATGTTAACAGCAGCAGGCCTTGAATCACAGGGAAGCGGAGGCTAATCTGGGCCTAGTTATGCAACTGTGGGGTGAGTACGTGATATTAAAAACAGCAGTGAATGAGCCTTAAAGAACCCTTGGTTAGCCTTTGCTTTAATAGAAGGCAGGTGGCTGCAGTGTGGAGCAGAGGACAGTAATTCTAATCAGCAATGCAAATCGCTGATGGTGTGACTATGATCTCTGTTGACAAGCAGAAAACTTCAACAGCTCCTTTAAACCTCGCTTTGTATCCCCCCCCCTTTTTTTTTCCTTCAGTTAGCACTGTCATTGGTTGGTATAACTAAATTGATTGTTGATGATTTGAGGACATTTGAATGACACCCGTATGGTACTTTGTTTCGTTTAACTATCAAAAAAATCTTTAATATCTTGAATGCGTATCAAGGGAGAAAAGAGGAGGGGAGGGAAAGGTCAATCAATCGTAACATGTCCCACATATAAAATTAAACTAAATTCTTAAACGGGGCTGTTACTAAGTGATTATGTAGATCAAATCCCTAGGGACCAGAAACAAAATATTTTGCCACTTAAAGATGCAGCTAGGAACCAATTTAAAGACAAGAACAGTCCTATGACATTTAAGTTTCTAGAACAAGTAGATTTCTGACTTTTCCACCTTGCTTGTGTTTATAGAACAGAAAAGAGAGATTGTCTTGCTTTTGTAACACTCAATTTATTTCTCAAGTGAGGTATTGACGTTTGAGGAAAATGCAAATAAGAATATTCACTCTTTGGTACTTACTGTTGCAGTACTTGACACTGCTATATTTATAAAGCTTGAGTTAACCTCAAAAGTCAAAGATCCACCATGTGTGCAACTTTAAGAAGAACCTTCTAACACTGAAATATTTGGGGAGGGCTTTTCTGTCCAGAGTATTTGAAAGGTTATTTAAATGACCTTAGAATATAGAAGAATGAAGCTGTAACATAATACCCTTTAAAATCATCCTCTTTAAATTAAAAACTATGCTTGTATTGTGAAGGTAAAAACTAAGTAAAGATGTTTCATGTTGCTTTAAGAAAATAAATTAGCTGCTTTTTATCCCATCTTACAGTGAAGACTTCATTTCTTTGTGTTTCAGTACAGGCTCGGTGCAGGGGAAGCAATAACAAACACCCCTGTCATGGCTTCACTCCAGCAAGATGTATGAAATGAGCATTAAAAGCCAGCACATCAGTGTCTGTCACTAATACAGTGTTCTGTTGCATGACTGTGAGGGGAAGATGAATTATCTGAGTGAGGAAACAGGTTTCTAGTAAGGTTTTCTGCAGTCAGCAAAGTTGAGAGGTGACAGTATTCTACTCCTTTTGCTGCATTTAAAGTTTTGAGGTACTGACAGCTTGAAATACTCTACCCCCAAATAACTGTGGGAGGTACTGATTGTGTTTTCAGGCTCCATTAAAGTGCATGGGGGAAAACTGAAACTACAGTGAGTAAAAATTCCTTTAGCAGGGAGGAATATTTCCTTGTAAGAAACTTGGAGCATCTCACATTCTTTTGCATACTGATTCTTGCTAAAGCAACTGTCTGGTACTGTTCTAGTTCTTTAGCTCCTTTAACAAATTATTTGCTTGAACTGCATGATTTTGCTCTTAACAAGCAAGTGGTGTGATTTGGGCATTTGCTCCTTTACCTATTTCAGATATTGCTCATCTCACATTAAAAGGATCTCATTTGCTCTTTTCTGCAACTGACATCTGCTTAGTAAAAATTTTCCCCCTATGTGAATCTGTTAACTGTAGAGGTTCTGAACCTAACTTTTGGTTTGAGCAGAGTTGTCAGTGCAGTGCAATAAAAAGGAGGATTCAGAGGGGCTTGTGAAAAAATGAACAGGCCCTTCTTGTACCAGTACACGAAGCAGCAGAATTTATTTTTAAAACTTATTCTTTCAAGCAGGATCTGGAAAACCTCATTCACCAGCTACATAAAATTGTACCAAATGATGTTAATTTGCTGCTTTCAATATCAATGTCTTCAATCCAGCATGTTGTCTAACCTCTTCCTGCCTTTTCGCAGAAATGTTCCTGTGTTGTGGAAGTGGCGTTAGGCAGAGCTGCAGAAAGACTGATCTCCTGAAAAAGTCAAACAGTTAGGACAGCAAGTGCAGCAAATGTGGGGCCTATCCAAATCTACCTGCAAGGTGCTGCATGCCCTCAGCTGCTGTCATAGTAAGCAGTTTTTCTTGGCATGGAGTGGATTTGATATGCTTAGTTTGATGGTATCCAGTGTTCCCTTATCGTTTGCTATGTAAGACATGAGATGCAAGATTCACCTGTGAAGCTGATCAGTGACCAAACTGGAGTAGCAAGGTCCTGCCTGAATGACTGTTTGTGCTGCATAGGCAAAATATGTGCTATGCTGGCTCTGCGGTTATTAATGTTTTAAGTTTAATTTGTAGATTACCCCTTCAGAGAGCTCTTATGAGCTCCACCACTGTGTTCCATTACCGCTCATAAACTATGGGTTGGATTTCTCTCATCCTTCTCTCGTGTGTCATGTTCCCCCCCCCCCCCCCCAATGCTTTTAAGTTCATGTTTGAACTACAAGAGTGCTTAGCAGGTCTGAACTGCCACATACAGAAGGACCAGTCCCTACCCCCGAAGGTACTGTTTAAGCAGAGAAAAGATGTAGAAAAAGAAATATAAATTATCCCCAGTGTATGGTTAAAAATGCAAGGAAGGGAAATAAGTGATCAGTGGTATGATCCACAAAGGGGTAGGTTGTTCAGGTTACTTACCTTTGCAAAAACCAGATGGAGCTAGGCAGGAAAGAGGTCACCAAGAGCAGCATTTGCATGTATGTGGAAGGTGCTTTTATCCTTCCTTTTCTCCCTACTGTGGGACCACTTCCTTCTCACAGCTTTTTGCTGTTTCCAGCAGTGCAGTGCAGAGCCTGAGCTCTTGCTGGTACTGCTGGAGTTCTGTTCTGCCGCTGTTCTTCAGCAGGCTCGTCCCACCTGCTGCTGGTTGCAGAAAGAGAGATTTCTGTCTCCCTTCTCTCAGTGTAGGGAACTACGAGGGTCCTTTATGAAATGCCAGCTCACGATCAGAGAGCTGGAAGGCACATAGGTATCTCTTTGGACTTTGTCTAATATTTAAATTATTAATAGAAATGAAGACCATGGCAAGTTGAACCAAGGCTGTAAAATATCCTGCTTGGAGCTTTCTAAGGGCTTCGTCATTTTCTGGACTGCTTGCAGACACAGGTTTTATTTTTTCCTTCTTTCACTTCACTTATTTTGTCTTTTTCTTTTCTTTTTTGTATGGTATTTTAAGGCTCAGGTGAAACGAATTTTTCATGCTATTCCCTTTTCGTCCCCAGAAGGTAGTCTCATTCTCCTATAGTTCAAATATAAGACCAGTGTAGGAAAAGTCAGTAACACTTCCAAAACTATTAAAATTAACTGGTACATTTAATATTGAGTTCCAGAGGGAAATTCTATAGCTGAATTAATGACCAGTGGTACTATTAATGCTAAATGAGTCCATCAAGATCGTGTTATCATAAATGCCAGAGGAATTTGTTATGATTAGACCATTTTTTACAGCTACTACTGTGTCTAATAGTTACTAATGCTGATGAAAGGGATGCTGGTAAGGCTGGCAGTTAAAAAGTTTGAATGAGTTAAGAATGACTGAGTCCAGTCCTGCAGATAGAGCCAGACTCTATCTGCAGAGTTTGTTGTTTTTTTTTTTGGGGGGGGTGGGGAGAGTGTCAAAGTAGTAGCAATGACTTAAAAACAAAACACTGTCTAGCACCAACTTTGAATCACAGTTAATGCTTATTTGTGTGCTTGGATTGTACCGTCTATATAGCAGGAGTTGTGGTTATTTTCCACGTGTATGGGGTGTAGGTGTGTGAATCTGAGCATAAGAGCCTTGCTTGAATGTATGTGCTATCTGTCTAGGACTCCCTGTGTGACATTTGATAATGCACTTGAACTGTGGTTCCAAGACTGCTTTTGTAATGCCTTTACAATGCTTTTGCAATGTAAATTTAGAATGCTGCAGAAAGGAACAGTCCTGCCACCTTCTTGTTTTCTCACTGCTTTCCTTATGCTAGTGTGTGTGTGTGTGTGTGTGTTTTTGCCCCCCCCCCCCAAGTGACCAACTTCACAACTGGTTCTGAATGGTAGTGTCAGCATGAGAGAGGAGACAGGTAAAGGTAGGCGGAGGGGAGTGGAAGCCAGATTGTCTTTTCGGCCACATCCTACACATCTAAGATTAAAGCGACTATGGAAATGCCTCAGTTCCAGTCTCCCTTGGCTGTGTGTGTCTGCTTTCCTTAGCCGTACCAAAGTGCAACTGAGCTTGCTGCACTGTGTGGTTCATGGATTGTGCTGAATAAGTTTGTAGCAGCAAACTAGGGTTGCACAGAAACGCTGGAGGCTGAACCTTGAGCAATTGTGACTGTACCGATGTATCTCCTGTACCTTAGTTTCCAGTCTTCATAACGATGAAAACTCCTCCTTCACAGGAGTGCAGGTGAGAAAAGGTGCAGTAAAGACTCAGATGTGCAAAAATCATAGCTTGTGGCTGAGACATGTGCAAACATACCCATGCATGTTTAAGATGGGCAGGAACAGTGCCATGCATAAAGGAGCCATGATCTTGCTTGATGCCGATCCTCTGTGTGGTATCGGTAATAAATAAGAGATGATAATGTGTTTGCGTATGTATACACATGTACACACGCAGAGTCAGTCCACGTTCCCACCTTGTCATGCCCGCTTTCTTCACTACTGTATAAAATAACTAAAGTATCATAGACTGAGGGCTCCTGTGTTAGAAGCTGGACTACTTGGAGTATGCTGCGCCTCACATACAGATTTTTGTACAAATACAGACCAGAGATGTCCTATTATCTGGAAAATATCTTTAATCATTTGACCTTCAGAATCTTGCCTCTCTCTGGGTGAATGTTTTGTTCAGTCAAGATCCTCTTTAGTACTCCTAAGCAGGGCCAGCTCTGCTTGGAAGAAGGTGCTGGAGACCAGTATAACATGCTTGGAAGATGTGCTTTGATACATCTAAAGGGGGAGCAGAGTTGACAGCTGCATGGATGCTGTCACAGAACCAGGCTGGCCTTGTTATGGCCTGGGCCAAAGTCGTCTTTGGTATTAGATAGGTATTAGAGGATAGATGTTCCTTTTGGTATGCACTTCTATAAGCTATATATATTCAACAGAAAAATGTTACTTGGTGACTATGCTATTTAATATGTGCCTGATGCTGTCTGCAGGGTTTGCAGATACATGTATAATGCAAGGAGAATCAGAGGAGCCACCCACACAACTGAATTGTTTTCAGGATGTAAAGGCTATTAAACTGCTTGAAAAGACCATTTGGGTCTCCAGAGAGTGAAAAGCCAATTTTGACCTTACTGAGACTTTACTTGCTGATCTTATGAAGGAAGTGTTAGCAGAAAGAGAGACTAATCTATAATGGAATTACTTTCTGCTTTGCAGGATGTGCCCTGCAACAAGATCACCGGAGGTCATCTGCTCCTTAAAACAGTAACCAGAGGCTAAAGCATGCTTTCTTTTCTTCGCCTCTGACTTCTCTTTTTGTGGGATGCAGCTCTTCATATGCATGCTGTTTAGCATTTGTTTACCTGGCAATGAGAATATCTCACAATACATGATGGTAGTGACATTTGTGATTGAGGGGATTTATTTTTTACTGAATAGATTATAACACTTATGATCCCTGTTAGAATAGTACAAATATATTAGTATGACTTGCTCCTGTAGAAGGAGAACAAACTATACCAGTATCAGGCATTCTTATTCTGGGATAATAATCCCTGTGACTACGAACCAAAACAATTTTTCAGGGAAGTGTTGCTCTCTAGTAATCAGGGAAGTGTTGCTCTCTAGTAATCACAGTTCTGTCTGTGCAATATGACTACATTGATTAAGCACTGTTGATTTCTTAGCTGAGGGGAAGTGCTGCAGTTTATTTGCTTTTGTTAAGCGAGTGTCTTTATTTGAACGCTTTGATACCCTTCTGAAAGGGCTAGTTCTTCCACCCATTGCAACCCTGTGGCACTACTTATGAAGAGATGCTATTTTTTTAAATCTTTCTGTGTGCTGATCTCCTTCACTGACAAGTAGATTAAATTGGTGTAACTAACAGGCATAGGAAAATGTTGTTTCTGCAAATAACCTTGTTGATCAATAAATCGATCAAAACCATCTTTTGTATTAATTCACTGGCAGATGTTACTGACCAATGTAATACAGTTCTGCTTAACAAGTGAAAGGTGGGAGGAAGTTGATGAAAAAAAATTTTTTTTTAATGCCCTTTTTCTGTCTGTGTTCTGGCTTTTAGAAAGGAGCTGTTGATGTAAAGGTAGAACTAAGGAATGTGAATCTGCTCTAGTTGGTGACTCATAGTATGTGTGAGGGCTCTGGCAAAACCTCTAAGAGTGAGAAAGACTCTAAGGGAGTACGTGACATTTCTTGCCCCTTGTCATGGATGCTTATTGGGCAGCTGTTGAAGCTGTCCACAGGTTTGGTACTCTGCTGTCTTCAGTCCCATTTCAAAAG
The DNA here is from genome assembly GCF_040807025.1 of Struthio camelus. Classification (NCBI taxonomy): domain Eukaryota; kingdom Metazoa; phylum Chordata; class Aves; order Struthioniformes; family Struthionidae; genus Struthio; species Struthio camelus. The sequence continues at coordinate 16,340,886 of NC_090946.1, forward strand.
TGTCCATCATCTCCTCTTTACAGGTTTATATGGAACTATGCTCAGCTAGAGTTGCCAAGAGGCTCCTTGATACTGAGGTGAAAAATGCACTACAGTGCCTGGTTAGTTGAGAGTTGGAAGGTGAGGGCAGCTCCTGTGCACCAGGGAAAATGCATGACCAGTAGAGCAGATTCCTTAAAACATCTTGGGTTTCTTGCAAGCGGTGAGGGGAATCAGAGCAGTAATTAGAATCACTTCTTCCTCCTTGTAGTATGCTGTCTTGCACCTGTAGCTTCACAGCATAGGAGTTGTGCCTTTCTTCTGAGTATCTGTTGTTAGGCACCGTGAGGATTGGGAAGGGGGTGAACCGTTGCTCTGTTCTTGTGAGGTTATTTCCCTGTTGTGGGAGCATGTGACTTGAAGAGCTGTCCTGAACTGACAAGACCAGTCTCCTGTTGGGGGCTATCGGCATTCTAATGAAGCGGCGATGCTTGGCCTTCTGTATTTTTGTCTGCTGTTCATTTCTTTTTTGCTTGCTGCTTTTTCTACCCAAAAAGGTATCAACCTTGAGCTGCCTTCAGATATTTTTCCATTAATGGATAAATCCGGGGTTTTCTCAACTTGTTTTGTTGTATTTCTCCTCTATCTCCTTTTCCCCCCTCCCTTGCTTTTTTAATGTTTTCTTGAACTGGTAGGCTGTTGGATTATTTTATCTTGCAAAGATAAAATTGAAATATTTCCAAGAGGAAGTGATCTGCAGGATTTTTTTTTTTTAAATGTGCCTAAAGATGCCATAGATCGAGATGCAACTCTAACCCATTAATTCATAAGGCAGAGTCAGGCAGACTCCACTGGGGTGTTTTGAGGGGGAATTTTTTATACTACTCTAAAGAATTGCTACCACCAGTATGCATTGGGCACACCTTATATGTTGCTAATATGTAGCTGTTTACATGGTTCTCCCATCCAAGTGAGACTTGCCCATACTTCGAAGTTGTGAAGCCCAAGGAGAAGGGGGAGAAAAATGGCTAGGTCTGCAACAGAAATTCTTCCTCAACTCTCCTATATGCTAAGGAATGACTGGAAAGTGGATGTGATTCTGGGCTTTGTGTGTGTGAATGCACTGCTCTTGAAAGGAAGGATGTTTTTGGAGTCATATTAATGAACAAGATGTACGAGTTTGGTTCTTACTTCTGCCATAAACTTCCTCATGAGATCATGAGCAAGCTTTGTAGTCTCCTTGTGGGGCCTATAAATGAGGTGGGTTGCTTTTCTTTTCCAACCATATCTATTTAGATTGCGACATTTGTGAGGCAGGGGCAGTGTGTTTTGTGCTGATAGTAGTGAACATACAGGAGGCTAAAGAGCCCCAAGCTGTCCCTCCCTGTCTGCTCCCTTGCACCACCAACTGTGGTGAGTGCAGTAGCAAGGGAGTGACTGGAAAGCATGGGTAGGTAAGGTGATGCTTTGGGGGTTGTAAGGAGATATTAGTGTAGGGGGACACAGGAGAGTACCTTTGCATATTTGTATTTTGAGACGTGTAAAAGGGTGCAGGAAAATTGGTTCTTTGAACTTCCCCATGAACTCAGGCTCTGCCTCTATTCACATCTCTTTTTAATAGAAGTGACAATGGCAACATTATAAAGGCAGAAAGGAGACCTGGGTGGCATATGGGGGAGGAAGGGGGGATGTCAGGTTTTACTTGGGGGACGAGGAGGATAAAGAAGTGTTTTTGAGTTTACTTGGACTGAAAGCAGCACATGTAAATTGGTGCTAGCAAAACCCTTTTACCATGTGTGTGGCAGCATTGTAAGTGCTGGCAAGTTAGCACCGCTAAGGGGACTTGGGGACTAGTTGAACTTAAGTACAGGATAGTGATCTATAGACTTTTTTTATTCTTAGCAAACAACATCATCTATGCTAGCTACGTTTAAAACTGTGGGAAGAGAGGTTTAAAAAACTTCACATAGGGGCTGGTTTCCTGTAAGAATTTATTATAATATCCTGCTGTTTAGGATAGTTAATGGGTGCATTGGCTCCTTGGGTATGTTGAGTCAGATCATTATTCAGTATAAACTGCCATGAAAGTGAGGGGAGTTTCATGTGTTTCACACTAGCTGAGAACCCGTGTCCTGGTGGGGTTGGCAGTGCTGTGAAGGGCTGTGGTTTCTCATTGCTTTGTTAGTATGCTGGACTGACGCAGATGAATCTCCAGGGTAATCTGTGCTTCCTTTGGTGGGAAGAAGATTGACTTCCAATTGCTGGAGTCTCATCTGCCTCTGTTTTCCCACACTCCTCCTCACCTTCCCTGTTAGTTGGACTTTCCTCCAAGTGGAGGGATGCAGGGAGAACATAGCTGCAAGTTTTTTCAGGTGGTTCTCCAACATTTCTGTGTCAGGAACTGTCATGTAATTGTAGGTGTCTCTAATGTGTTTGCAGGGAAGTGGAAATAAGTGGGAGTAGATAATGGTTGGAATGAGTTGCCTGCATTGAGAGATGAAGATACAGAAAGGAGCTATGTGGAATTGCACACTGGATTTGGGTTGATTGGTGAGGAAATTCTGTACCTGGCCTAGTGCTGGGAATATTATGGCGCTGGCATGTCATGGAAAGTACGGTGCAAGGTACAAGAAACAACTTGTAATTCTAATTTTGAGTGCTGTTTCTTAAGCCTGTTCCCCCCCAGCCTCCCCCCCACCCTGGCAGGACATGAAGGAACACCTTTTAACAGCTCATACTTCACAGCCTGCCTGCAGGGAGGAGTTATTTTCTTCCAGCCAGATCCAGGTTTTGCTTGACTTACTGTGGCTAATTCTGTTCTTGCTCCCATCCAGCTGTGGATATTGACCTTCCATCCTATCTCCCAACTGTCTAATGTTAAAGCAGAAGCAAGAGGATGTTTTGTAGCAGGAGTTTGCTTATACCTCAAGCGATAGAAAGTTTTGGTATAGTCACAGCTTATTGCTTAAGTATAACCTCATGGCAGGCAGGAAGAGCAGCTTTTTCTCATAGTTTGAAAGTTAAAATCTTTGGCTGGCCACCTCCCCTGTTCAAGGCAAGGACCAGCTGACTCATGGGCTTCAGACAACCCCAGTGCATCAGTGGTGCTCAAAGCACTGTATGTGCAGGTATTTCCGTGAGGTGTGGGCTTGTTTGGGTTCCGGGTGAGCAAGAATCTGAGTTTATCACAGTGCTTCAGCTCTTGGCAACAAAGAAGCCTGTCTTCTCCTTTTACTTTACATCCATGAAAATGAAATGGGCTCTGTTATGTTACACATGAAATATCTAAGTTGGAGTGCTTGCTTCTGTCCTGAACCTCTGCTGTAGTGCCCTGAACCTCTGCGGGACACTGTGTATTTGCCTCTTGTCTTTGACTCAGCAGAAACTAAGCTGTTCTGAGTGACCTAGATTGATGTAAGTAGCCTTGTTATAGCACCTCATCCAATTCTTGAAAATATTGAGAGGCATTTTGTTTTCATTAGAGCAGTGTGTGCTATTTCTAATGGATGGGCATCAGCCAAACATTCTGTTTGCAAGAGAATATAGCATTAGCTGTACAAAGTGATTATCAACATGCATACGAAGTTCAAATTAGTGAGTGATTTTTAGAATGTACCAGACTGGAGAGAAGACAGAAGAGGAAAGGCAGATCGCAGAAACCACTGGGGAGAAGTAGGGAAGGATGTTAAGACTGTTGCTATCTTGTAGGTCTGGTGTGAGTCTGGCAAGAAATATGTTGGTTAGCCCTAGAGCTATTGGTATACCAGTGGCTGGTGAGCAGCTGCTATTCTTGCACTTTAATCTCCACCTATAGTGTCTCATCTGCCTGGCCAACACTTGATGTGTTTTGATGGAATTGTAGCAAACTCCAAGACAGAAGAGAAATAGAAATGAAACAATTCAAAAGGTAGATTTTTCTGGAGTTTGATGCTTTTTTGTTTTCCATCCATTTCTGAAGCCCCAGAATGGGCCCTTTGCTGCCATAGGTTTCAATAGAGCCTTGCTTCTGTTTTTTCCCCCCCTCCCCTCCACCCCCCATTTCCCCCCACTTTTAATAGCTATAGGCAGTAATTATTTGTATGGTGTACTACCCGATCTGCCCCTACCAAAACCAGAAAATTCCTGTGCTAGATATAACGAATAGGTATTGAGAGATGATTTCTGCTATCGAAGGGCAGATTTTTGGTCTCGAGAAGAAGTAAATAGTTAAATGTTACCTCCATTGTGTGTGAGAACTGAGGTGTAGAGAAACGAAGATTTGAATCCAATTGATGTTCTTTGCCTGTATAACAGGGACCTAGAGGGAAAGAGAAGAACTGTATCTGCTTTCAAGTTACTTTAACCGCTAGAGTGCAGCGTGGCAGTAATGTAACTGTGATTTGTCACAGAACTTTCAAAAGCCCCTAAGTAGTTTAAAAATGTTGATTTCTAAGCCATTTTGGGTCTCTTGCGTTAGTGCAGAATATTCTGAGTGACTTGCAATGTTTTAAGCCAACGTTCGTTCCTACAGTAGGACTTAATTCAAACATAGAAAACAATGTTGGATGTTCAAGAGACACATTTGACTTTCCTTAGGCCCAGTGGTGATAAATATCCCTTTAAAGCAGTTTCTTAAACTTCTTAAAGGTTGTTGAGACAGCAGTGACATTGTATTTCAGTGTAGAGCTGCTTAGTGTCTTCGGTTCCAGGTATTGACTTAAGTGTTTTCTAAGCTTTACAAATGAGTGGGCTGGAAGCCATTGTTGCTGCCTGGAAGGTGAGAGTTTGATTTCTGTATAGACTCCTAACGAAATTTTCAACACATCGTGCTCAGTCATCTATAATGAGTCCCTTCCATCTTGTCACTGGGACCATGCGCTCAGGAGCGTTAGCCGAAGTAACCGAATTTTTGCAAGACTTGAGAAGGGTGTGGCAGCAGGTTGTGAAGGCCTGGGGATGTACCATGACAAGAGGAGGTAAGCGTGTGTCTAAGGAGGGCTAGGTGGGAGCAAGCTCATTCCAGAGAGGGAATGCAGGCCTGAAACTGTACAGGGAAGCCTAGCAGTTAAGACTGTCAGAAAGCTGCCTAGTGCAACACTTGTGGAGGTGCTATTCTGGACAGTGTGCATGCCGTTTGTGCTCCATGAGGAGAGCGGCGAGGCAGGGAGAGGATTATTCATCTCTCACAAGGAGCAGAACAAGTGCCTGTTGATTAATCAAATTGATTACTCAGGACCACAAGCAGCCTGTGAGGAAGAGAGAAAAGGGAACTCAGCCGTGCAAAATCACAGTGAAAATACGTAGCTTAGGTAACAAACCTACCTGTCTCTAGCCTGATTTAATGCTAAGTCACTAAGGGCTTTGGATATAGCTTTGAGTCCAAGTGAAATTTTTCAGTATAGTCCTGTCTGGTGATGTATCAGCTGTCCTAGGCAGATGGGTCTAAACTGTGCTTTACTTCACCCACTGACTAGGTCACATCCAGCACTCAAACCCTTGCCAAATACCAGCACTTTTAATTATTGCACAGCAGCTCTTTGTTGACCAGAAAGTGCCTACCATAGCTTCAGTGTGTTGTGATTGTAGCCAGGCAGGACTGTGTTTTTTAATAGATGGCTAATGTGCTTACAGCCGATACTGTGTTGTCCTGCCAGCGTGGAGGCCCGTGGCCAGATCCAATTACTGGGTGACCAGAAGGAAGGTTGGAGCAGAGGGAATTGTGACATTCTCTTTCCTACAACCAGAGATACGTCTAGAATTGCCTCAAAACTGGGCATGTGCTGTTACAGCTCTGAAGTTACCACATAGGGAAAAGACAGGGCAGATGTTTTCTCTTGTTTGAAATACCTTAGTAAAAATTGCACGATGTAGTTAACTGCCTTGGAGATTTCCTGGGAGCAAAATGCGTGTCTTGTCTTGGTGTATCCACAGCAACAAAACTAATAGCCGTTCTCAGTCACTAGCTTAAAAGGAAAAGCTTTTTTTAAAAAACAAACAAACAAACAAAAAAAGAGTGCTTGGCAGAAATTACAGTACTAGGCAACTTTAAGTACTACGTTCCTAAGAGCATCGTCTGATTGGTATAGGAAATTAAAGGGCACGTAAACCATGTTGTCGCTACCAAAAATTTCCTTTGTCTGCAGTGATCGTTGGCTGCTTTTCCCATCTCCTTTACTTCTCTGTGGGTGCTTCTGAATGTTTGCTCAGGGCTGTGTGTGTGATGGCATTTATCTGACCACTGTTCTCTGTGGAGCTGAGTGCTCTCTGGCAACGCGTAAAAGCATTGTGCCTTGCTGTAAAGGAACACTGGTTGGCTGCATGTTATTCTTCAGGGCTGTAGCTGTCCTCTTTCAAAAGCACTAGGGTCGATAAGGGGGTAGCACAATGAGAGGCCAAGTAGAGACACAAGTGGGAGAGGTTCTCTTCTGGAAATCTGAATGTGCTTTCCTTTGAGTGACAGGCAATGCCTGTGTCCTGTGTGCAGTGGGCAAAAATTTCCAAGTTCAGTTCTTCCGGATATGTAAGGCTTCAGCTTTTTGAGTGTGCGTGTGTGTGGTTTCTTTTGTTTTGTTTTTGTATTCTTCCTCCCCGCCCCGAACCCTTTTCTGTCCTTCTTGTAGCCATATATTAACTTGGATTGATTTGGAAAACATTGAAACTTTCAGGAAAGCCATACTGAGAGAAGCTGTCTGTCTACCACCTGTAGACAGGTAAATCTAAATTACATATATAATTCTAACATCCATTCATCTATTATTTGCAATGCATTTTAAGGTTGGAAAGGGCCATTTAGATCAGCTACTCACCTTCTGCGGTTATCAGCAGAAGTTTCTTTACTGAAATCAGAGCAATATGATTGGGCTGTTAGAGACCAGGCTGGGCCAGTTACTGGGGACTTGCTCTGGGATTTCGAAGTACTTGGTTAATTTCCCGGCTCTGTTGCAAACTCTTATTCTGACCTTGGGAAAGTCACTTCTGTCTTTCTGCATGATGTAAAGAGCTGTGGGTTATCTCTGGGCAGCTTGAAGCATCTCTGTGACTCAATGTCATGCAGCAATATTAGCTGCACCTTTGAAACAGTGTTGTATGATGCTGCACCCTAGCTAATAAACTGTCAGTTTGGGCAGTGCTGCCTTAATCTTGCTTAGGGAGCTGCTGTATCCTGTGCTAGCTGTGTAGAGGTTCCTGCTGTTCTTGGTCTTGCCTTCCTCAGCTTCCCCACCCATTGCAATATGGGAGGGATAATGCTTGAGCTTATAAGGATGACACAGGCACAAATGGAAGATATAGCATTAGACTCGTGCATAGAGACACATTGGCACTTTGGGAACCTGAGCGCGTCCTTTAGAAAATACATATGATCCCTAGTTAAAGACTCAAAATTGGGAATAGTAGGCTATGTCCACTGGTGATATATTTCAGGAGCTAAGTACCTGTCATTTAAGGTCCTTTGAGGTAACAACAAACGAACAAAAAAAAACAGATCGACAAACCTACCCCCTCCCATTCCCCCCCGATGTTTCTAAAAGACTTATGTTTGGAATAGCTTTAACAATCACTGGGTGCCTATTGGAGTAAATGCATTACAACAATATGTGTCTATATATAGGTGTGAATATATAATTACATATGTAAGTTAAATACATTCTCTAAAAATAAACCTTTTTAATGGTGAATTTGACATAGTGACTAGTCGGTTTAAGAACTAAACTTTTGTAACTCTTTAATATCGCTTAAATTAAAAAGTATTAGCCAGTGCAGGTTTGGCCAGGGCTTTGAAGCACAGGAAATCAATGGCTTAATTGTCTGGAAAAAGAGTTTACTTCAGTGTCAGGACAGCTTTTGAGAGCAATAGTTTATTCTGCAGGTGTAGGGAAAATATTTGTCACTTAATTTTTTCAGCAGTTTCAGTTCCATGCCTAGTAAATTGCAGAGTTATGAGACTGGGAGTTAAAAATGCCATATAAATGACTTCTTCCCCTCCCCTCCCCTCCCCCCCCCAAATATTTGAAGAAAGAAAGACAGACTAGATGGAGGGGCCTGAGATGTTCTCTTTGCTCTGGTAGAATCAGTCACATTTGCTCAGTTTGTGTCACTATGGACAATATCATTTTAAAAATATTCATTTTAAATGTAAAGCCTATTTTGATATATTTACTTTCTTCTCTTGATATACCATCAAGTTTGAGGTAATTTAAGTAGTAAAGATCATTTAAAATGCTGTTTCTGCAGACTTTAATTCGATTTCAGTTTTCCTGCAAGGGCAATTTGGCATTAAGCGAAGGTTTGTTTAAAAAAAAAAATTAGTAAAAAGGCAATCCATCGTTTATCTAAAAATGGCTAAAATTGAGACTTTGAATAAATGTATTATTGTGTAACTGCTTAATTAGATGAATGCTAATCTGTCTTCCTTAACAAGTTTACATGCCAAACTTTAGTGTATGGAGTATGTTTTAACTTAAACATCAAAAATGTTTTTATAGTTCCAAGCAGGGAGAGTTGGCACTTTTACTCTGAAAATAACTAAACATGGAAACCAGAATTAAAGGCTGACCTCAATCAAGGTTTTGTATTTTGTGCTTTTGATCAATTTGATCTAATTAAGAACATTGAAACTGTTAAATTTAGTGTAGGTTGTAATAGTGTATGAATTATGAATGGTCAGCAACAGGCTGCTTCCCTGTTATGGCAGGCACAGGAGGGTGTAGTGGGAGCTGCTCCTGTGTGCACTGGCAGGAGGATGATGCATCCCACAGGATCTTGGCTTGTTTTTGCAGCTGCTGAGATGGGACCACTCTGTGCCGTGAGCAACCGTCTGAGTTGACGCTATGTTTTCCAATTGTGCCTGCAGTGCTGGGCATTTGTAGAGCCCCTTACCCCAACTGGTGCAGGCCTGAGGAGGAGATAAGAATGGTGATATCTGGGAACCACAGTAAACTATCTAGAGCAACAGTCTAGATTTCACATGATTATTAAATTTCCTTAATAGCTGGTCCCTGTTTTATTTTTTTACAGTACTTGCACAGATCATCTTGGGTATCCTGACATTTCAAGATTTTTCTTTGTATCTAGTGTAGAGTTAGATATGTAGAGAACGATGGAAAACAACTGTTGATGCAAAGAGGCTTTCAGCAATCCGTTATGTTTCAGCCTCCGTCATGGGTTTAATGCCTGCTTAGAGTGCTGTCTGTGAGAGGGCTGTGCTGGGTCATGCAGATCCTACCCAAAGGATGGGTCATTCATGATGATGATTCAATCTAGAGCGCTCAGTGTGTGCGAGAACCTAAAACCTTATCTTTCCACTTGATATTTGAGAACCTTTGCTTAAGAATCAAGGAAGAAGAAAATCAAACAGAAGCTTGAACTACCTGTCTTTACATGTCAGCAGCCCAGCTAAATTCCCCAAGTCCGCGATGTTCTGTCACTAAATGTTTCTAGGCACCTTCGGATGTCTTGACCCAGATCATCTGAATCCAAACCATGGCCTTCCTCTTGTAAGAGAAGCAGTTATTACTGCTTTCCACCAAAGTGCCTAATGCATCTTTCGGAGAAGGAATATTCCTTTCCTCTTTCAAACATGAATTCCTTCTGACCAGCCCTGATGAAATGCAGCTGAGCGGATAGACTTTTAATGGCTAGATCATTTCAAACCGTCTTAACCCGAGAAAACTCATGGTGGAGTTAACCATAGGTACATTTAATTGATGCTGCTACTATAGACTGAATGTGATCTGGATTCTGGCCAGGAACTCACTATGACAAAACTGAAGCTGCTCTGCAGGAGAGGGAACTTTCTTATGGGTCAGATTGAGACACAGGAACAACTAAAGGATGATCACAGATCTTGCCGCTTTCAATGCATTTGCTAACAGAAACACAGAATGCAAATATTTAACAAAGCCTTGTCAAATGAATACTCCACTCCATATAATTCTCTGGGATGCTGCTAGAAGATTAAACAACATGTGACAGATGGTTATGTTGCTTTATATGGTACTGGAAAGAGTCCAGCATTACAGTAATGCATATGATATACTAGAAAGAGGTCAGAGATCTTACAGTCTGCCTGCCGTGTAGCTCTGTTCTGGGTCACTTGCTTTTGAATAAACAGGAACGCTTGCCCATTTACTTGTTGCTGTTACTGTAGTTTGATAGGGCAAAGGTAAATGATAAATATCGCCTGGAGCCTTATTCTTGGACAGAGGAGAAATTTCTTTAGTTGTATGTAGAGCTCAAAAGAGTGCAGGATCACAGTTTGGTAACATTTGCAGCTCTGTAGCAATCCTTGGTATAGGGGATGTAGCTATAAACAGGAGCTTTACTTGATTTAATGTTTACTCAAGTGCTTTGCCTAGCGTCAGATGAAGTTGATAGAGGCGCTCCTTTTCAGTAGATAATATGTTCACAGTGTGGCTGACACAATGGATGCAGAGTGTAACTGGCTATTCAGGGCAGAATACTTGAGCAATGGTCTGCTGTTTTACTGACCCTAATGTGACTTACGTGTGCTCTTTCGATTAAGAGCTGAAATGCAAGTCTATTATAGAAGAATATTCTGGACTTCTTTGTAAAGAGCAATTCCAAAGAGTAAATTCAGTCCAGTCGTCTTTGGAGATAAGGGCGAGGCAGGTGAAGAAGGAATGTGCTTGTTGGGATTAATACTGGTGCAAGGGAGGATGAGAACAGCATAGAGTTCAGGAAATGCTGAAATATGAGAGTGAAGGGAATATCAGTATTTGAACATAGGGGAATCCAAGAGGATAATTCAAGTATTGAAGTTTGAATAGATATCAGCTGGAGACAGCTTATCTGGCAGCTTTGTTGCTGGTTTTCTGAATACATGATGATGGATCAGGCAAGGGAGTTGCACGCCTGAGTCTTTTGTGAGGATGAGGAGACGTTTTGCATCAAGCAGTAGGAATTGAAGGAAGAGGTCCCAAATAAACAGAGTGATGCCAAGTGGAGTTTTATTTGAGCGGAAAGTATGGGGGCAACAAATACAGTGTTCCTTTAATAATAATAAAAAGAGTGAGAGAGACCCCAGTGGGTGTTGGTGCGGAGATGAATTTTGCTGACTGGTGTTTTCTCTTGAAAACAAAACTAAGCAGCGTTCATATATCTGCCATAAAAGATGTTTCCACCAGCTTCTTGTGTTTAACGGGACTTCACAGAATAGCAGTTTTCTCATAATCTGGATGTTATCTGCCATAAAGACACTGGTAAGATTTGCATGTTTGCATGAGTATAGGCAGTGAGTAAGTTTCCTGATATAGTTTGAAAAACAGTTGCATTAGCTGAAAGAAACCGAAAAATGCCCCTTACCACTGGTGAAGGGGGCTGTGGCTGATCTGGGTGGCACAAAGTAGTTCTGTAGTTCAGGACCTCAGCTGGGTAGTCATACACAGGCATGTCCTGTGCACCATTGTGTCAGAAACTGTGGTGATTTCCCTGCCGCCTGCCGTTCTGGTTAATATCTAGTCCTAACTATCTATTTGAGCACTGGCAAAAAGATATCACTGGGTACTGTCTCACATTGGTAGTGGTTCTGTATCTCATGATTGCCGCCCAAATGGGCGCAGCTTGGTATTTTTTACATTCTGGGCATTGCATCAGGATAGGGATGGTGGAGCTATTTTGTGGTACTTGTTTTGTTTAAGTTTGGCTTAGGCTGAGGTAAAGGAAAACTCATGCAGTATTAGCACATCACAGTACTTGACTTCTCCTAACTGCCAAGTTCATGCCTTGCCTTTAAACAGTCTAATAAGTAGCAACAAGCTCTGGATGGTATTAGGCTACTGAGAGATGTTCTGCATCTAGAAACCAGATTCTTCAACCCATGTGCAGAGAAGAACCAAGGAACAGCCATCCTGGGTCACAGCAGAAAGTCACTCTGAGAGTGACCCAAAGTGATGCTCAAGGAGGAATGTAGAAATGGGGAAAGCAAGTAAGCGAGCAGGACTCTTCTCTATCTCAGGGTGCCCCAGTTCTTGGATCCTCCCCCTCTACTCAGCCCTGGTGAGGCCACATCTGTGCCCAATTCTGGACTCCCCAATACAAGAGAGACATGGAGCTACCGGAGCAAGTCCAGCAAATGGCTGCTAAGATGCCTGGGGGCCTGGAGCATCTCCCCTATGAGAAAAAGCTGAGAAAGCTGGGCCTATTCAGCCTGGAGAAGAGAAGACTGGGAGGGCATCTGATCAATGTGTACAAGCATCTGAAGGGAGAGTGTCAAGATGATGAAGCCAGGCTCTTCTCTGTGGTGCCCAGTGACAGGACGAGAGGCAGCGGGCAAAACTGAAGCACAGGAAGTTCCATCTGAACATGAGGAAAAACTTCTTTGCTGGGAGGGTGACTGAGCACTGGAACAGGTTGCCCAGAGAGGTTGTGGAGTCTCCTGCCCTGGAGATATTCATAAGGTGTCTGGACACAGTCCTGGGCAACCTGCTCTAGGTGATCCTGCTTGAGCAGGGAGGTTGGACTAGATGATCTCCAGAGGTCCCCTCCAACCTCAACAGTTCTGTGATTCTGTGAATTATGATACTAAGACTCAGTTCAGTCTGTCTTGCTAAGCTGTAATTTCCTCATTTAAGAAACTGTGAAGTGAGCCTGAAGGAATCTTCTGAACAGGTGGCAGTTGTCAGAGATTTTCCCGTTAGATGGACTCTAGTTTCTGTGGAGCATGCCAAGAGAACTAGGAAGTATTTGATACAGGCCAGAACAGAAAAATTAAACACATGCCTTTGGTTTCTGGAGCAAGATGTCTGGTGTAGCTGCATTATGAGGGGGCCCTGCAGCACCAATTGGAGTTGCAAGGTAGCTGACGTTCCTGTTGTTGTTAAAGCAATGCTTAGATACCCCATTGTGCTCAGCAGTGCATGATAAATGGATGTAAATATCTGGTGAGAGATAGTCCCTGGTCAAAAGAGATGAGATCGAAAAAAACAAACAAAGAAACTGAGAATGGAGGTGAAGAGACAGGCAGGCAAAATATCTTGCCTGGGATTATGCAGCAGGTCATTTGCAGAGAGGGAAATGGAGCCCTGGTCTCTCTGCTGGTGGTGCCAGGACTTTCTCTATGGTTTCTCTGAAACCATAGATATGTGGGCTTATGTGGGGGACAGGCCAAGGGAAATCTGTGCAATGACTGTGTCGCTTGCAAGGGAAGATTTTTAGATGTCTTCTGTACTCGAGCAGTAGATTTAAACACAGTCTACTAAGACCACCTCCTCTCATTAATGTAATACTGCCACTTGTGAGGTGCGTTGACTGCCTTTGTTTCCGGAGGCAGGGCTGCAGCCAGGATAGCCATACGTGACCTGGCTTTCACTTAGCATTGTTTAACAGATACAGTGAAGGTGTGGCAGCACTGGCTTGTGTATGACTATTCGGGCTCACTGAAGAAGACTGAGTGATGTGTGTGCTTCTGCATCTTCTGTGTTGCAAACACATAGGACTGCAGTGTAGATACCACTTCAGACGTGTAGTACTTCCTCCTGTATTCTTACAGAAAGAAAAGATGAGGCCCAAAGTGCCTTCTTGTTTGTCTGTGCTTGTGTTAGCGTAGCAGGTTCTCTAAGGTTGCAAAAGAGTGGCCAGACTGGGTTAGGCTAGTGGTCTGTCTAGCTCACGTTCCCTTTCATAGTGGCCAATAGCACTTATTGAAGGAAAGGGCATAAGAAGCTGGGTGTGAATGAGGGTGGTTCAGGCTTCTGGGAGAAATTTGGCATCTACCAAGCACTACCAGCCCACAAAAGTGATAAGGAAAAAAGGATTCTGTTGCTTTGTTGTTACTCAGGCTTCTAGCTTGTTCTTTGCTCAGTGAATGAATTTGTTTTTCAAGAAGGAACCTTTGCTGTTATGAGTCACTCTGGCTTAGAAGAAGGATTTCGTTTTCAGCTGCCTTTTGCCTTAAAAGGTGATGTTGCTCCTGGTATTTGTCAAGTTGAAAAAAAAATAAATGAAGATTTCTAAAAATTGTCAGGCAGCTCTCTCTTCTCAAGAAACACTTGATATCTACTTCCTTGATTCTTGATTTCAGAAAAAACAAAATAAAGCAGTATTTAGGGAATGTGTTACTGATTCTCCTTTGGGGTCTGCTTGATTTATGTGCCAGTGAAATGTCAGACAGCAGCACTCCTGCACATAACAGGGATGTTGCCTGCTTTCTGTTGTGCTGGATTTCTAGACCAGCTGGAAATTAGCGGCATTCAACACCTGAAATCACGAGATAAAAAACTAAGATTTGCACACTCTAGTAAACCAGTCACAGTGGGTCTGCAGACCAAATGTTTTTCAAATGGGAAGGCAAACTCTACAGTCTTGGTTGTCTGTGGTCAGTCAAGATATTAATGTTTTTGTAGGAGCTGGTATTTTAACCCTAAGTAAATTACAGGTGAGGCTAATTGCATTATGCTTAACTAAAATCCATCTGCAGCTCCAAATTTAATACTTGGGCAATGTCTACGCTAGCAAAAATCCTGTGGCACAAAACAGTAGTGTAATTCATCATCTATTATAACAATGATAAAGCTGTAATGGAGGAAAAGGAGGCTTAATTTTTTTTTTCCAAGTGGTCTATCTGCACTACAGATCTCAGTGCTGCTTCTGTAGGTAGACCTAGACCATTGGACAATTATGCGTTTAATTGTTGCAATGCGTTTGAGTGTAGTTATAACCTTCTTGCTTCCCCCTATGCAGCATCTATTTGTGTGGTTATACCACTCGTATGTGGAAGATGCCTTGCATTTGCGTGTGTTTGTTGCATAAACTGGTCCTATCTCCCAAGCGTGCTTTGTGGCATTTGTCAAAGCCTCAGAAACTTGACTGATAGATATTGGAAAAATTTCTCATTATTGCAGTCATTTGTCATGACCTTCTCCCTGCATAGGAAGCATTATAGGCTTAGTGCTCTTCCCTGGGTGCTTTCTGTGCATCACTCCTTGGGAGCAGCTGAACCTGTTCCTTGGAATGCTGGTGGAACATAAAGTGCAGGGTGCTGTTCTGTGGGCACTTCAACTTGGACTTTCCTCGGTGTGTCCGGCACACCTTATGTCTCCTGCTATTGCACATTCACTCTCACTTTATTAGTTTATGTGCAGATTTGATGAAAAAAGGATCCACCTCTTTTAACTGGCTTTTAATTGTAAGTCAATCTTGGTGCCCTGAGTTTCATTTTAGTAACATTTTATTGAGATTGAAGAGTGTGTGGGGAAGTACAGATGGCAGAGAAAGGGCATTGGGGATCGGGACTTATGATCTTGGATTGAAAAGTGAATTTATGTTCCCTGTTCCTGAAGTGACTCCTGCTTACTATTTGTTTTACTGATGAATCTATTGTTTTGTATCTTACAGTGGCATCACTGAAGGACTGTTGTTCTTCTGGGAAATCAAAAGCTGCTTCCTACTGCATCTTGTGTGTCATCTGTAAAACCACCAGCCACAGTGAGTTTCTCCTACGCTCTTTCTTCTCTCACTAGCGAGGATTTGTTAGCCATAATCTGTGAAAATAATCTTATTCTATGTTTATACTTTGTCAGTTCACTTGCTACTGTAAAAGGATTTGATTTACCACTCCCAAGGCAAATGGCTACATACCATTCTTTTTCCCTAAAAGCTCATACTGGAAGCTCAGTATTGCAGACTCCCTTTTTTCTGGCCTCCTGCACACCTTGCGCTAGGGGGCACTTTGAGTGCGTGTTCCGATTATTCATCTGCTAGCTGTGATGAGAATTGGATACAATGCCTTCTTCCTGAGAACAACTCCTCGAGAAAAACTTATTTAAATAAAAGGGAGAGATAACTACTGCTGGGGCATGGGAGGTCACACTGCTCTCTACTGGTTCGCGGTGCTGGAAGAGAACACAACATAGACTGATAATCTTAGGCTGTGGCAGGTGAAGGGAGCAGCTGTTTCAGTGCTGGTGAGCTGAATCTGTTTCTAGGCATGCCCTTAAAACTAAAGGCTGGGATTTTGAAAGGAGTGTATGGGAGCTAGCTGATTCGGTGGTAACTGGATACCAAATGAAAACTCTTGAATTTCCTCACTCCCTCAAACTCCTGTAATTCTTAGCTAAGAGAAATACTATGAAGAAAGTGCTTTCACACCCCTCTCAGATGGGTGTAAGATATCCACGTGACTTTCCTGTGATTCTTTTGTCAGTAATTCCCTTCTATCAATAATTCAGTACAACATATTCAGATGATTTTGATGCTTGGTACTGCTTAAAAAGATAGCATAAAGATTGCTTGCAAAGTCATCTCTGATTTTCAGACAGTTATTTACCTGTCTCATGCCAGTCTGGAGAACTGAGTGCACTGGTCATGTACCTCATATACTGAATCTATCCACAAGTGTAGGAGGAGGGCAGGAATAAATCTGTGACTGTGCAAGTGTTTGCTTTAAGGGAAACTTGAGGACTCAATGAACAAAAAGGGTAAGTGCTTTAGGGAGCTAATAAGACTTGTGCATTTAAATGGCATTGAATGTTGAGATCTAGATCATCTGATTTGGGGTTATATTTAAGAGAAGCAATTGTGCTCTGGTAACAGATTCTACTAAGCAAAAAATGGCAGTAGCAGAAGTAACACTTGAAAAGGGCTAAACTTTTCAGTTGAAAGGATATAGAAAAGAGAATTAGACACAATGTGCATTTCTAGCCTTTGTTAATATTGCAAATGCATAAATTATATATGACTTGTAAAATGAGAAAGATTGGTTCTAGTGAGCTGTTGTTTTTGCCTGGAAGGGTAGAGCCAGCTTACAGCACATATGGTGAAGAATACCTGTCAGAAATTGAATATTGAGTGAAAGTAATCATTTTAATCAAAAGTAGTTGAAGCTGAGGCTGAGTCAAAGGAAAAAGCAACTGCTCAGCTGGAAGACTGCTTCCAGTGCTGCAGACATGCCCTGAGATGCATATTTTATGTATTAGGAATATTGATCAAGGCCATGGTTGTATGTTGCATTAGCATTGTTCTTCCTGATCGTTGTGACTAAGATTTCTTAACTCTTTGAGTTCCATTCCTTTCTTTGTGATCAACTACAAAGCACTTAGTGCTGGTGCAATATGGGGGACTCACAGCGCTGTATGAGCTGACTAGGCTTGGCACTTGTTTTCTTCTGACTTAGTCTTACAGAAATAACTTTTAACCACAAGAAGTTGAAAGCCTGTGGGGAGCTCAGTCTCTGCTGCAGATAAAGTGCCTTCCTCTGAGATTCTCTAGTAAACCTGCAAGTGATCTTTGCGTCCGCAAAAGGTAGCGTGATCTTGTCACAGAGGTTGCTTATGATTCTGCCCTGCTCATTCCTTAAATCCTTGATCCTGCCTGCAGACAGTTTGTATGACAGATAGATTTAACTGTGGACCATGAATTTTGGCTGAGTAAAACGCCAAGGGAGGAGAAGGGTTTTAAGTGAGATATATCCTTTGTCAACTGATGGATAACACTGCTCGGAGCAGAAGCTTCTTGAAGCATGGACAGACCTTTAGCTGAATCTATTGGCTGTGGTGTAGAGATGCCAGATTACATCAATCTGTGTTCCTAACCCAGCATCTGTAGCTGCAGTGGGTCTATGAAAGCTATTGTAAAGGGGTGTTACTAGGAGCGCTGACTGTACACACAATCTGAGATACAGTGAGCAGAGTGCTGTAAAAGAGCCATAGGCTTTGTGCTTCTGCAAAGAAAGATCCTAGGCTGCTTTTTGAAGTTTGGCTTTCAAGTCAAAAGCAGAATTGCTTCCGCACACTTAAGCCTGCCTCCTGTTTCTCTTGAGTTGCTGTCTGTTCCCTTTCGATTCCTTACAGTGCCCTAAGAAAGTTGAATCCCTGTTGAACCCATGAACGCCACCTCAATTTGCACCTGTTAAAACCAGCCTGGAGCAAAGGATGAGGTTGCAAATGAGTGACCTCAAAGGCCTTGTCTGTGCTATAAAGATTACTGCTGCAGCCCATGGAGGCAGGAGTCTGCAGCTGCACTTGTGTGAGCAAGGCTTGCTGTGGAGTAGGTCAGCTCTGGTGTGATGCTAGGTGCACAGCAGGTGTTGCACTAGTAGCTCTGCTAGTGCAGTTGTTTCTAACTTAGATCCACACCACCGTGGCCCCTTTTCTCTGATTTGCTTGTTCTTTTGTTCTGGCAGCAAACCATCTGAGGAAGCCATGCAAGTGCACACTGGCTGGTATGCCTCTCAAAAGGAGAATGAGACATGGTTTAGAGCTCTGCAGGTCCAGCTTCAGCTCTCTGATCTGTTTACAGATTTCCTTTGAGACTTCAGTAGCATAACTTAATCTCTGTGCCGGTTCCCTTTCTGTTAAAGGGCACTTTCCACCTCGGATGGGAACTGAGGTTAAACATACAGAGCTTGTGAATGCTTTGATACAGTGGTAAGGAGATGATGGAAGTATCTGTTAGGATGTCTTTCTCTACTCTTTCTGCACAGCGCAAGTGGCATCTCTGAAGTCGTTTAGCAGTCAAAATGGGATGATGAAGAGCAAGGCTTGTCTGGATGGGAAATGGGAGGGAAGACTGTACCACACCAGTGCTATTGAGGTGTCAGCGTGGCACCCCAGCATCTGCTGACCCCTTCTGAGCATTGTGTCTCCCCTCTCTGAGTAAAGGTGTTTGCCTGGGTCTGGGACACCAGAAGGTGCAGATAGCTCAGATTTATGTTCCTCAAGTGGGGTTCTAGTAGTAGATATTGCTTTGTTCTGTATGTAGTTGTCTTGCAGTGCTTTGCCTTGTGTGGTCATGTCTGCTTAATGCACCTGGCCTGCGTGTTGTACTTAGCTTTCAGCAATCACCTCAGGGTCTCAAGAAAGGCTTTTACCTTGTGTTCCAAATGTCACCAGGTGACATTCTTTTCAGAGCTGAGCTATTTCATTGTTGCACAGCTTACCTCAAAATAGCTGCTATCCCTGGTGTGTCAGAGTAGGATCTTGATAAGATTGATAGCTATAAAACATTCCCTCTGAACTGTGAGATGAAAGTGATGCATTTCCTTTCTCCTTCCAGAGTGCTCTTCTGCTGCAAGAGGGAAGGAGTCTTTCCTTTTCCTTTTTTTTTCTTTTTTTTCCTCTTCTTTTTTAAAGGTGACTCATATCAGGTATTGGTAGCAGTGTCTATAGCAGTCTGCGGTGGCATGCTCTGATGCCTCATGCTATGGCAAACTGGGAATATGGGAATGAAAGGAAACTCTGCCAAGAGGTTCCTGTCTGCATTGACAGGAAAATACCTGTGACTCTTATGGTATTACCTAAAATCTCACTAGTGACTGATACAATGGGAAGGAAATAGGGTAAAATCAAGTTAGGGCTCGGATATTTGCCTTGCAAAGGATATTCTCTGAGGTTTTACCTGCTCACTTGCTGATGGTGTAAGGTAGGGAACAGAACAGATTGAAGCAATTTGTTTGGCTTTGCATTGCAAAGACAAGCCAACCTTACTTGGAGAAAAGGATGGCTAATGACCCTGCTCTTCTAGCCTTGACAGCTATTGCTATCAGGGAAAGATGTGTCCAGAGTCTAGAATAGGGATAGCAGTATGAGCATTTTTAGTGGAAGGATGGATTTGAGGAGATAATACAATTTGTCTCTTTCACACTGAAGGGAAACACACTAGAAATGTTTGTATTCTCTTGATGTGTTTTTCTTAATTTTTTCATATTGGCTCCTGGGATGCAAGGGTACTGCTCCAATATTTTGGTAGTTCAGAATCTTGGATTGGCTTTGGCTCATCCAGTCTTGTAACCTGTTTCTGCTCATGATAGCACCAGTTACCTTAGATGCAAGGAACCAGGCAGTTCTGGGTTACCATTGGCTCTAAAGAAATAAATCTGTGTATTTGATCCTTATGAAAATGTTTTCAAGAACTGAACAAGAAAGCAGAGTAGGAATTTGGTGGGCAGATTAATCACATTCCAGTTTCAGGCTGTTTATTCATAGCTTTTACTAGTTTAACGGAAAAAAAGAAGGCTATTTTTAGCCTTGCTTCTTTTTTCTTTTCTTCCTCCTCCTCCCTGCCTGCACTTTATTAACCTAAACAAATTTGCTACTCGGACGAGAGGGTGGAGTTGGGAGGAAGGAAGGGTGGAATAGAAACTGATTTGTTAAATCATTTTTAAGATTATCAACACACAATTTTGTTTTCACATGACAGCTCTGAGTACACGAGAACCTCTTTGTGTTTCCCAAAGAGGGGGAAGCATTGTGTGCAAATGGAGAGAGTGAGAGCCTATGAGACAATGAAGCAGTTACAGAAAACTTCTGACTTATGCTGAGTTTGCTTCCTTCCTGCTTGGTTTTGGTGGTTATTTCTGTTTGGATATAGTTGGTTATTTCCAAGGAATGGTATGATATGTCCCAGTGAAAGTTTGCTCTCAGAGCTTCCAACTCCTAGCATATGCCTCATATCGCAAGATGCAGGGAGGGGAAGGGTCCTGGAGGTAAGCAGGAAGGTCAATTTAGATGTTACTAAGCAAAAAACAGTAGATGTTCTCCATATACAGCTAGTAAGAGATGGTACCCGACCTAAAGAAGTAAGACTTAAGGGTAGGAGGTGAAATGTCAGAAGTCAGTCATCTGAACAAGGACACAACTGGGGAGGGGAACCAAGCTCTCCTGAGTCCTGGTGTGTGTTTTGAGGGTTTTATGGTAAGTCGCTTCTGATATAGAAGCGAATAGGAGCAACTCTTGCAGCCTCCTTACTAAGAAGGTATGACTTTGACTTTAACTTTGGTGTGACTGCTGACTTTGTACTGCAGAAAGACTTACTGAATCCGGTGACTGTGGATCATCTAGTCTGGAGAAAGAAGCACATACCCTCACAAACGTGCAGCCAGCACTGCCTGGCCACTGCAAAACGTTGCTGCTTTTCTCGTTTCCCTGAATCTCTCGAGTTTTAATGTTAGTTCTTCAGTATTTGTTAAGGTTTCTCCTCGCTTTTCTGAGGAGAGTTGTAGGATCTTTACAATAGAACATCTGTGAAGTCCACCTCTGGCAGTGAAGGAGAGTGGAGAGCTTCTCACACTGTCCTGTCTGACTGCACTAGTCTGCTCAGTATTGGAGCCTAAAGGATTTTTCTGTCCCTTGTTTCACCCCTGCTGCATGTTCTGAGCTGCTGGAGAACTGATGAAGAGCACAGGTTATGTTTGTGTCTATTTAAAGCAGAAAGGTTTTTATTTTATTTTTCTTTTAGCCACTTCATCTTGAAATGCCTTTCTTTGTTAGTTTACAAAGGCTTTTATTATCAGAAATCCGATCTTCTTGGAAGTATTATGTTTATGGAACATGTAAAGCAATTAATAAATTGTAAGGGTCTGAGTTCCAGAACCTCTGAGCACTCCTACTCCAAGAAAAGGTCCCTTTTAAGGTATCTTGATTTGAGTGTCTAAAAATTGCTCACTATCAGGTTGTATCTCCAGATGACACTGGGCACTGCATCAGCAAGAGTATGTTCAAAGATTGAAAATGAGTCCATTATTTATGACCTTCTTTCTGAGCTTCCCTGGCTCATGTGAGGGAAGTGAAACTACTTGGAAATATTGGCTTCCCACTGGATTTCTGGCTCCTTTGAAGGTTTTCTTGATCTTTGTGAATAATCCTTGGTTTATATATTTGATTCCACGCCAGCAAACTAAATCTTTCTGTAATGCACATTCCTTAAGGCTTTGTATATCATGAAGACTTGAGGGATTTCTTCCACTGTTTGGTGTAGTGGCATTGCACCTCCACCAGCACTAGAGAATGGCAAGGCATGGCTGTGAGCAAGGCACAGCCTGCCATGCATGAGAGTAGGGTTTGTTTACTGACTCTTGTGTGAATTGCATAATTGCTCTCTGGATCTGCCTTTAAATTGGGGGCAATAACACTCTGCCTGGCTCAGCTGAGCTTGTGTGCTTTCCTAAATGCTTCAGGTAAAGGACTCTAGCTGCTTAGCTACTGTGGTTGCAGTGTTTGTAGTGTGGGGCTGCTTGCAGAGACCAGCTGCTAGGCCCCTAAAAGCCTCACCTGAAACGGCCATGATGACCTGGCTGAACTTCAAGCTCTTAAATGTTGGGAGTGTGTCTGTTAGGATGCTGATTTGTCAGGCTGGCTGAGAGTCTTTTCTGTTCCTTGTGCTCTCCCAGCTTCTGGTTTTTATTCCGTGCAGGATCTTGTTGTACACTTCAGATCAGTGGCTTCTAACCATTCTTGGAACAGTGCCTGCTTGCTTATCATACATCACTGTTCTCACATTCAGGATGCGCTTAATTCTGCATACTGGAGAGGCTGCAAACATCTAGCAAGGCCCTGTGAATCACTGCTGGGGAATCACTGTGTAACTTTTAGTGTAAGGACTCTCTTCCTTCTGCTCGTACAGTGCCTTGTGTTGAAGTCCTGATCCAAGGTGTAGTAATACAAATATAAATTTATCATCAAATTGATTAGGTCAGGATTTTCACTGAAATCCTACCATGAGAAAATGAATTGCTCTTTCCTTCCTATTCTCTTGGATTTTTAGTCCAGGGCTAAATGCTTGAAAGAATATTTTACCAAAGCATTTAGCTTCCATGATCATTAATTTATTTATAATAAAGTCCCTTCACAGTTACAAGTTTTTGCCTCTAGAAAATGCCCTAAAGCTCCTCTACTAGATTGTGTTACCAGTATATGTATATACTTTCAGATGTGTATGTTAATAAGGCACATATCTTTAAGTTTAAATGCATTTAGCTCCTTGGAAGATGGCAGCCATCCTTGTGCTCTGGGCATCCTTTACATCATTTAAAGTAGATCATAAAATCAGCAATTAAAATAGCTTCCCATAAATCCCATTGTCTTTGAATAATTTCTTTCACATGTACAGTCACGGTCCCTTCCACTTTCACTTTTCAAGTTCCTGGGGAGAGAAAATGCTCTCTGCTTTTAAGAATATTCTTTTCCTCCTCTTTAAAATGTAGTGTTGAAGTTCATTGTGCAGTACTGTTCCAGTCACTTGCTGAAGTCCTTCAAAAGTGTAATCATATAATTTATATAAATTTACAGAAGGGAAGTTGAGAATTTCTCTACTGGTCTGTTTTTTATCCTATATGGAAGCTTGGAAAATTTCAGGTGAGTGATCAGGAAAGTTGTTCGTGTTTGAAACTGAGGTTTAGATCGGACTCTCTCTCATGCTTGTGGCATAAGATATTTCGGAGTCCTCTTGCCTTTCATTGGTAGGAATAATCTCTCAGTTTTAATAAATTACTGCTTCCAAGTCCTGAAGTAGCTCCCCCATAGCTATTTGTCCTTGCCGAAGTAGATGATCAGTGTCTGGCTTATGCTGAATTGAGAGGTTAGCCCAGCCCTCTTTATTTAGTCCACGCGTGGGCAAGCAAACAGCCTCTTATTCGGAATTTAGTCTGAATAAGACTGCTTTATATTTGTTTGCACCGCAGCAGCATCCAAGAGCCCTGGCTGTGGACTCATGCTATGCAAGCACTGTACAACTATAGGGCAAAAAGACTGTCCCTACTTGGAGAGATTTCAACGTAACATGGAATAAATGACCACTGCATTAGCAAAGACTCCTGCTTCAGTAGAGGCTTCATCCTAGCTGTGCCCAACCTTTCCAGGTGGAGGGAATGCGCTTTATCCTACAGGCTGATGAGAGCTGTACTTTGTGCGTATGCAGTACAGTTGGTCTATATACAGCAGTTGTCTAATGCTTCTTAGATATAAACGTACACGTGGCTTCATCTCTGATCCTGAGTAGCATGTAGAGAAGATGGCAACCAGGAGCGGGCTGCTGATATCCTGTGAAGGTAGCCCTGTCCTGATTGCAGTTTCCCAGCCAACCCCTTGCAAGCGAAAGAGGAGAGGGGCAGCGGCTGTGCGACCTGCTCCCAGCAGTCTGTGTTATGGTCTAAAGGAGCAGCTGTGAGGAGAGAGGCAAAGGGACGTCTAAGGGCTCCCCTTCAATTGGGAGGCTGGTAAATTAGGGCTGTATGAGCTCTTCTGTCAGGCCGTAGATATAGACACTTGTGAGGTACACTATTAAGTTCTATTTTTAGAATGCGTTTGCCTTGTTCACTAACAAAAACTGTTGTGTTAACAGAAAACTAGGGTTTATCACCTTCCCTCTGCTCCTGGAGGCTATGTTTGAGCACGGGATTAGGAGCTGAGAGACAGCTCTGCCAACCTGAATCTAAGGGAGAATTTTGAAGAAGCAAAACTGTCACTCTTTTTAATTTCCCTCTGATGGCTCTTTTCATGCTCTTGAGCAGCCACTGAAGTGCTGTTTATATCAGTCTGCAGGCTCGAGAACACGGTGTTGCTCCCATTTGCATTTTGTTCACATTTAAAAGGCTATCTCTGCAACTATAAGGGCGACATCTTGATTTATTTTAATTGGTAACATAGATTGTACAGAAGCTCAGCACTTGTATTTGCATTCTCTAGAGTAAGATTTGCAGTCTTCACAGTGAGAAGAAAGTGGATTCATTTTTTTGCAAACCTTGTGTCTGTATTTGAGTTTCAAATGAGATGCTGCAGTTTTTTTGGTGCTTGGTGAAATGAGTCCACCATTAACTTCAAGTGTCTACAAACTAGAGATCAGCATCTGAGTTGCATGTTCTTATAGTCAGTAGAGAGAAGTAGATGTTTTTAGAACATAGTTCATCTGACCTGTGTTAGACCCCTGCTTTAGAATGAGATGAATCCATCTGAAATACTTTGTTTTAATTTTAACTGATTAGATGTTATTAGGGGGTGAAGAATAGTGCCTAACCAGCAAACACATCCTGGTATCCAGGAAGTGGGTAACTGTAAACTTTTTTTCCCCTTTTATTCTCCAACTCAATCTACAGAACAAAAATTCTTCCATCGTGTCAGAACACTGGCTTTCAGAAAGCTCTTTTTATCTACACAGACGCATTCAGCTGTATTTTTTCCACTGGTGTTGGCCTTTTGCCTATCCATCTTAGAGCTGGATTAACTTCAGAAAGGCAAAAGTGGAACTCAGACACATTTATTTCTTTGACCGGTAAATCAGTATTACAGTTCCCTGGGGACTAGGGAAGAGATATTGTTACAGAGTTGACTTCTAGGTCCCCTTCCTTGAACACTGGCTTTCCAAGGAAAAAGTATAAATATTCTCTTTTGTGAAAGAGAAGAAGCTATATGAAACAGATTTCGGGGGCCTTATTCTCTTTGTGTTTGTGCTTGCTTCCTTCTTTTCCACCTTCCTCCCTTTCCCCAGGCTCTACAGCGTGTTGCTTAATTTCCTTTGAGGTAAGTATAAGTTCTTGGTCACTGCACAGAACACACATATGTTCAGGAGGGGTTTTTCTTGCGTCAAGGCCAATATTTTGTTGCTTTGTAACGCTAACCTTCTTGGAACTCTCTAGCTAATGTTTTTTTTCCCCTCTCTGTTTATTGACTGTGGTATATTGAATATTGTTTCCCTTCCCAGTAATTTTTTTTTTTTTTATTCATGAGTAATGCATCCATTTTTATGAAGCGATGAAACCCATTTGCAAAGGAAAGTGAAGTTTGTTGCAAGTGCGTGATGGACGTGGCAATAGGAAGGTACAAGCTCTTGAGTTTGTCTTTATTTTTATAGGTGAGGTCTAGAACGCAGCA
The DNA here is from genome assembly GCF_040807025.1 of Struthio camelus. NCBI lineage: Eukaryota > Metazoa > Chordata > Aves > Struthioniformes > Struthionidae > Struthio > Struthio camelus. The sequence goes on from NC_090946.1 coordinate 16,366,439, forward strand.
GAGAGAGGGAGAAGCTCTGTGGACCTCCAGTATCCTTTCCTTGCCTATGGTCAGCTGTGCTCCTCTGCAGTCTGTCTCTGAAAGGTTGTGCTGAGGCTAGCTGGAAACAATTTGGCGAGCAGAGAGGGCAATGAACTATGGCCCTGTTCTCCCTCCCTGGTACTAGATCAGTGGAAATCCAGTTGCTTTGCCACAGCTGTGCCTCCCCTCCCCCCCCATCCTTTTGTCTGCTTGCACTGCAGGTTCTTTCAAGGAGAAACTATATTCTTGCAGTGCCAGTGCAAAAGGCAATGCACAGAGACTTGCATCCTAATTTGTTTTTCTTTCTTTTATTTTCTTTTTTTTTCCCCTCTTCTTGGTGTATTTTACAGCTATTTTGAGGAGACGCTGCTAGAGTTAGAGTAGCTGAATCTAGTTTTCATGTTAATTTTCCCCCCTTCCCTCCCCCATCACCTCAGGCCAATAGTCCTGGCACAACCTTATTACATGCTTTTAGAAGACTAGGAATCCACATAGCATGTAAGAGAAAGGATGACTGGCCTGCATTGCAAGCATTTATTTAGTGTGTTCAACTGTGGAAGTTCTTGTTTCACTTCTGGCAGAGTCTTCTCAGCAGCAGCTTTTTTTTTTTTTGTATCTCAGAACTAATGTTTACAGAGTATAGCAGGCTGTGCAGAAGTGCATGGGTGGCTAGCTGCGGGGCAGGGGGGGGTCCTACCTGCTCTTTACTTCTGGTCTGTGCCCCCCGAAGTTTTAGGGAGATAAACATACTGACTGTGAGTTGCCCAGGTATTATGGTAGTGAGGGATTAGGAAAAGCAGATAGATGAATGTGGCTGTCAAAAGAAATGTTCTTTTGTGCTTGCCTATGCATATTATCCCAGAGCCCCCTTGCTTTTGTCATGGATTAAGTGTGACTTGACTGCAGCTTCTCTGAGTTTCATCTCACGTGCATGCAGCTTGGATAAACATGTTGACCCACGATTTGAGGTTAAGGTCGGTGGTGTTGTGTTTTTAAGTGTCTGTTTTGGCATCCTGTTAACAAAGTTACTTTGTTCACAGCTGGTCTCTTATGCTGTACAGCTAACTTATCCTTTGTTAAGGAGCTCCACTCAGTGCTGTTAGTTATTTGCAGTGAAATACAAAATACACCTTGAAATAACATTTATTTTTCAGCAATCCACATCTCAGTAATGCTCAGCCTTCTCTTCAATTTATAATCCAGTCTGTTTTGCGTTTCCCCCTTGGCATTCTCACAGTCTTACAAGAATGTTGTCTCACCAACATCTGGAAACAGCTGTTCTTTGTAACTATTGAATATTTAGAAAGTGTCGATACTCTGCTTTCATAGTACGCTAACTATTAAAGGAGTTACCTACCTTGCCTTGGTAATTTCTGACTGACAGTTGGGTGCCCCAAATGTTATCCAGCCCTGAGCATCTGAATTTACTTGTCTCTCCTGCCGTGAGCTGAGGATCTGGCTCTGAAATCTCTGAATTGGTCTTTGGACTCGGAGAGAGAAGAGAAGCAGGCAGCACTGGTGTTCACATTTCCCATCCAAAGCCATGTGTCAAGGACAACAGCATCCTAGGTTTGCAAGCATGTTGGGCTTTTAATTCACTTTCCCTCAACAGGCCTTAACAAAGATCTGTGCAGCTGATCAGGATTCAGACAACCTTCTGAGCTGTCAGGCATATCGATCCTCTAAGGGCTTGTCTTCCCTGCTAAAAAAGCAGCGTCTTTCTTCCCTGCCTCCCCACCTCTGGGTAACTAAGCCTTATCTGCTGCCCTAAGGACACAGTAAAGACAAGGTGCTTCTGTTTTACCTGGAGCTGAGCTTGCAGGAGTCAATTCAACAAGCATATCTCATGGTGAAACAAGACTAAGACGCCTCTTTTCATTGGGGTTTTACTTCAGGCTAGCCAGCACGTGGATGGCAAACCCAGCCACTGCACAAATGAAGGCAATCACTTAGCACACCAGGGTTTTTCAGCATGAAGTAAAGCTCTAACAGGAAGAGAGGAGAGGGAAAGAGGTGGTGGTGAGGAAGTCTGACAAGTTAATTTTTGGGGAGATATTTTAATGGCATAGGTTGGGAGATGGGAAAAGAAAAGACAAAACTGGAAGCAAGAGTCATGGAGTCCTGGGAAGGAGAAGGGAAAGTAATTCTAAACATGACCAGCAAAATAATCTGCTTCATGAGCAAATTCCATTTAAATGTAAATTACCCAAACTGATTTTTTTTTTTTTAGTGGAATTTTTAGCAGCGTGGTGCAGAAAGACAAAAGTATTTTTTCTTCTTGTTTAAGTATGTGATGCAGACGGCTGTAGAGAGCTATAAACATCCCCCATCTCTCTACTTCCGTACACCTACTTCTTTCCTTTAGGCTCCTTAGAGCTGTTCCCTGCAGCAGTGCTTCCAGGTAGTGACAGCTAGGATGTTTACTTCAGTCACCAGAGCCCTGTCAGAGCCAATTAGCATCCTAATGACTGGCATGTACCATCTTGATAACATTCAGTCCGTGCTTTGTGCCAGGGGACCTAGCCTCTTAAGAACCTGTCTCGTCTCATCTCAGTCATATAAACCCGGCTTAAAAAAAAAAAAAAAAAGGAGAGAGAGAGAAAGAAAATCTCCATTTTTGTCTTGTCTTGCATCCCAGGGGCTTCTGCACAGTGCAAGTATCCTTTAGCTGGAAATGAGGAATATTGGCTTGAGGCGGGGGAAGTTGAATCAAACAGCTCTCATTATAGGCACTGAGGACTTGGGGACAAAGCCTCAGCTGAGGTTACACAAGGCAGCACTCATTCTTTAGAGCTGTGTTCTTTAGAGCTGTGAGCAATCAAAGATCCAGCCACGTTGCCTTTAAACATCCAGCAGCTGTCCAGTATCAGGACTAGACTGGTACTTTTCTGAAATCTCTGCTACCTGTAGCTGTTGTTGGCTGTTTGTTGCAAAATCCACTTCTTAGTAGGCCAGTGTCTGTGGTCAGACTTGTTCTTGTCATGCGATCAAACCAAGGCTGGACGCTTGTACAGAGGCCTTTCCTTCAGCCTAGGAAAGGGCATGTAAGGGAGGAGGTTTATGGGAGGTTTCATGGACGCTCTGCAAGGTCAGAGCATATTTGCATTTCAGAGTATAAATCTGTCACTTGGGCACCTTTTGTCAGCGTGAAGATATTTGAGGCTTTGTACCTCACCCTGCCAGGCTGGAGGGAGAAAACTGATTTCTTTGGGCTGTGGCAGAGTTAAGTGGTGCATTATGAAATCCCTCCCTTTGCAGTGCCTTGTTTTATGGTCTAGTGACAAGATACTTCACAAAGGAACTTGTGGATTTACCCTGACTTCCAGTCCTAAAAGTCAGCATTCCTTCTTGTTCACATGGTATTGCTATCTAACCCTGCCATGTCCCAGCTCTTCAACGCCTTAATGAAGAGCTGCGAGGCTAGGGCCAGCTGGCTGGCACATTGCAGTACAGCTGGCACGGTTGCACTGGATCATCTGAAGGGAGAGGTCTGTGGGTTAATGAGTCCTAGGAGTCAATCACCTGTGATGCTGAATCGGATCCAAGAGTGGCTGAAGGGCGGTATGTGCAGTGGTTGGGCTATGGCTGCCTTAGGGAGGATTTCAGTTCACAGGGCTGTTAAGGTGGCACCTTCACTAATCATGTAGTAACTATAATGTATTATTTGAAATGATGCTGTTCAGCTTTTTAGGAGAAAAAACATTGTCTTCCCCATAAGAGAAGAAAGCAAATCCCAAGTGTGGGACCCTGGAGACAGTGAGCCAAAAAAAATTGTTTTTGTTTTTTTAATTATAACTATTCTTTAAACATGCAAACAAACCCTTCCATCCCCCAAATTTGACTGGAACGCATGCCTGCGAGGCTGAAAGACAGCACTTGAATGTAGCTACATAGTGTATATTTTGTTTTTAATATTACTGTGAGAATTTTGTCTTTTCCTGAATTTTTTTGTATGTCTTTTGCGTTTGCTATTGGAGTGCTGTCGTATCACTATAATGACTATTTAGATTATGATCCGAATGTTTTGATGGGATCTATTGCAATGTCATGAGAACTTGATGACTAAGAAGGCTGTAGGTAAAGGGCTGACAGGAACAGTGATGTTCGTTCCACAGATGCAGTGCTACCTTAAGGCCTAAGCCTGTGTCCGGGATCCCCCTTCCAGAAGTGCCACTTTGAATGTTATGGTAGCTGGTGCACTCTGGCTTGTTACCCACTGAGCCTGCTCTCATCCCATGGGACGTAGAGCTATGAGCGTGCATAGCATGGCTGACTTGGTATGTGTGTGCGCTCGCTCACTCTGCCCAGGACTAGAGGCACTCCTAAGATGACCCAGCTGTTTGAAGTCTGCCTCTTGAGTTCTCATGAACTTTATTTTTTGGGTAGATACCTCTGAGGCTGAAGTAACTTTCCAAAATCTGTGTCAGACGAGAGTATATACCAGACAAGGGGTCAGCAGCTTGCTGTGTTACAGTGGCTGCCTCTGCAGATTTTGGTAACTATGCTTGCATTTCACCTGAGAGCCAAAGATGAGTTCAGTTGCCCCTGTTGCACTGAGGGGCAGAGATGTAGCATGAGCCATTCCTCTTGTACAAGTGGAGTTTTCCAGCATTCAGAGCCGTATGATTTACTCAGGGTTGGAGCGGGAGGCTAAGAGTTGGGAATTTGGGGCTGAAGCTCGAGGCCAATCCCCAACTGCATGGGAAAGCATAAATCCAGTGTGACTATGGACATATCCACTGTGGCAAAGCTGCAAAAATCACTTGGACCTCTAACTTCCGGTGATTTCAAGAGATTAATTGCCTACCTGCCTTTGTATATCAAAACTCTCTATGCTCCAGTTCTCCATTTGCAAAATCAATAAAATACCACTTCCTCTATCTACCTTCTGGCCTTTGTGTAAAGATGCTGGGGATTTATCCTGAGGATTTGTTTTTAAAAGGTCAGGGACTTGCTGTCAGTTGAGGCTTTCCTCACAAAGTAGTTATCGCCTTATGTCAGAGTACAGATCTGTCACTCAAAGGTTTCTGTGCAAGCTCATATTCAAAAGTTGTAGCTCGAAGTAATGCGTGGTCCAATCAATAGTCTGAACGTTCTCTGCTGTTCTGTAGTGCAGGACAATTCCTAGAGATTAATGTAAATGCAAAAGCCGTTCTAGAGGAAGCAAACCTAAGGATTGTGTGATTGCGTTAGATGTTTCGAATGACTGCGTGAAGGCTTGCAACTATATGTTTTCAAAATGCATTTATTCTTTGTGCAGCTCAGATTGTAACTCAGTGATGAATTACTTTAAACTTGAAAATGAACTCCCGCCCTAGTGTCAGGATGGATCTTGAAGGTGATTTGTAAGAGAAAATGAATACTTGGCTTTTGACTTTTTTTCATCATCTTATAATGTTTAAAGAAAGCCTGGAAATTAGATACTTCTTGAAAGATTAAATGATGGCTAAAGGACTAGTAGAATAATGACTCTCCACAATATTTCCAAATGTCAAATCCATGCAGTTCCGAGTTTTAGAAGACTCATGTCCACTTTAATTAAACGTTTTGGAGAAAATCTGTTTTTCTTTCGAAGATTCAGTCTCCTTTCCATTTCCAACTAAGGTGAAGGAGCTTGAAATATCTATTCCCAAGACCCTGGCAAAGCCAACAGCAAATCTCTTCTGCAAGTTACTAAAGCTGGTTGCTAAAGTTACAGGAAACCAAGAGGTTTAGGGATAAGTTTAAAATTTCTGCAGCTATATAAAAGGAAGAAAGCTGCCATCATCCTACCCCAGTGTAAACTTACATTTTCAATTTCCGAGACAGATTTTTAATCCCAGGAATGGTGCATGTTCTTGGTTCTATACAACTTGCTTATTACCTAGTGACTGCTAACGTCATTACTGTAAACTAAACTTACAAACTGTGACATCGATTTGACATCCGATCTTTGTTCTGAAGCAAAATACCTACTCTAGCGTTTATGCTTTCCCACGTGCAGAGTAGGGCATGTTTTGCATTTTTTTTTCCCTCCCTTCATGTGCTCTTTTCACTCATTTGAAATATTTGAAAGGTTTTTATGAAATCTCTATGGACTTAACTGGCATGCCTGGTGCTTATAGGGATAAATGTTATGTAATCAATAATCTTGAATATGAATAAGCAATTAATAACTTATGCTCAGCTCTTTCAATGGGGCCCTTGGGAAGCCTGGATCTTATGCTCTTGGTCAAATGGGAGAAACTCAGGTTAATTCTAACAGTCTACATCTTTCCTGGTGAGGCATCATCACCTGTTTTTTAGATGAAGGCCTTTAGGGAGGACTAAAATGCAGCCTCTGGCAGACTTAGGCCTTTGGCATGTAGTCTGCAGAGCTGTGGTAATGAATGGTATGTTCATTGTTGGCCTGCTGAACTGTGAGGTACTGCTACGTAGCTTAAATCCCCTGGAAATGGAGCAGGCTGAGAGCACATGCGTAAAGCTACTTTCAGATACCATGGCTCACCTAGCACGCTAACCTGCTAATATGTTGTAATTTGATGGATCTGAGTCCCCTGACATTATGTATCCCGTAGTCAGTCAGATCCCTGTATTGTGTTGCAGGGCCTGTGACTCCCATGGAAACTAGAAATTCTGCAGTGGCTTTGTATGTAGTAGAAAACGGAGCACTGCATTGGGTTAAATATGGAACGAGCAACGGATATCAGTGGGTGAAATTTCTTTTATATTAAAACAAATTTACATCGTTTTCAGTATTTTCTGTTGATTGCAGATATGTGTATGAATCAATGCAACGTGCTAGTGGCCAGCAAGGAGAGGAATAGAGTTAGGATGGTTCTGTAAGGCTTCTAAGATTTGGGGTGTTGGGCTTGGTGCGCAAGCTGGAGGTTTCTGGGCCAGGGTTCTGTGATAGGATTGGTAGCAGCACGGCTGTGTGAATGGTGATCTTCTGATCTCTGAATGAAGAGCTGCTGAGATAAGGTTGTCATGTTGCTAATGGACAGCAGAAAGGCTTCTTACCCTTTTCTGCTTTTCTTATGCTTCCTAAGCTGTGCCTCCTCCTAGACTAGCTAGCTCCTAAGCCTTGCTCCATGCAACCCTGTGAGGCTTGGGAAGTAAATGCAGAGCATGAGGGAGTAGAGGCCAGAATGTGAGCTTTGAGGACCATACTCTAGTGTTGCAATTTAGATGAAAATAGGCTTGTTTCTTTTCTGTGTCCTGGAGGTACAGTGAAGAACTCGAATGCTTTCTCTGGCTGCCTGGAAGGTGGCTGTGCCCTTCTGGTCTGTTGTGTCAGGCTGTCTGCAAGCTCAGACATAACTTAAAATGCAGTCCTTGCAGGCTTTCCAAAGTTAAGACTCCAGGGCATGGTTCTGCAACAGTGACCTGCAAAATTTCTGGCTGTGCAGTTCATTCTAGTCTGTCTGGCTCCTGAGACAGTTCAGTGTCTGTCATAGCTGTATGTTTTCCCACATTCAAAAATGTGGTACAAATACAGTGTTTCTGGCTTATTGCTTTGAACGTCTTTTCCTCTACCTCCCTGGGCCACCTTTTTCACCACCCAAGTGACCTCATTGTCAGAGCTCTTCATGTCCTATCCCTACCCTGCATATCTTATCCAGTGCAGTGCTGAGACATCAGCGCCCATCTGCTCTGCCAGTCCTGATTGCTCATTTGTCATTTTTTCCCACCGAGCTCCCTCATGTTTTCTTCTGTGTCACCTCTGGCACCCAAGAGGAGTCCTAGTAAAAGTGAACAAAGCTGACAGCTTTACGTGTTCACCTCTAAATCTTCCTTAGCCCTCTCCTCTGCCAGGAACAAGGCTGGAGGTGATGAAGCAGCTGCTGCTCTGTGAATACTGGCAGTGCTAGCTCCAGTCATGGCAGCATAAGCAGTTGCTTAAGGGAGAAGCCTGCTGAGGGTGACAAAGGAGCCATCCCTTTCTTTGCCCATGCCAGTGCCATGTTGTTGCCCAAGGAAAGGGTGCAGAGTGTGGGATGACACTACTTGCTGGGGCTGGCATGGTCCCAGCTGACCCTGTCTGCGCCTGTGTCTTCAGGAGCAGCAAGGCTGCCTCTGCTAGCCTCTTCTCAGCTCCCTTGCCCTCAGCACGTGTTAAGGGCTACCTGGCTAAGAAGCTTCAAGCTGGCTAAATGATGCCATCATGACTACCTCTCCTTCATACGCATCCCTCGCAACTGTCTGTCTGCATCTGTTCCTCTCCTGGGGATTCGGATGGCAAGCCCTTTGGGGCCAGGACCACCTCCCTGTAACTGTGTCCCTACTCCTTTACATAAGGTGCTCAGCACAATGTGCAGGAACTCAGAGGCGCTGCTGTGGTTTAAAGGCTGAATGACTCCTGCAATACTTCCACCAGTGGTTGCTGTATGCTCGATTCAGTTCTGCCCTCCTTGTCTCTCTTGCCCCCAAGAAGCACAGTTAATTTTAAAGTTCCCATAATCAGGAGATCATGTTTCTTCATCAATGAATGAAGCAGTGGCAGCTATGGTTTCAGTGTGAGTAGCAACCAAGGCCTCCCTGAAAGAGAATTTTTCTCCCCTCCTTTCCCTTGGCAGATGATTTTTATGGACTTATTTTTGTCGTTATGCTTTATATGCCTCAGTTGTTTGTATATTTTATAAAGCTTGTAAAAGCTTGTAGAGTTATTGAATAAGCACCCTAGTGTTGGAGCCATGCGTTTCTCATGGCTGGTTTCACACTATTTTTTTTTTTTTTCCTTTTCAATCTTTATTTACAGAACACAGTATGTCACACCCCCTCCCAACACTCCTCTTCCCCCCAAGAAAAGCCATAATCTACTTCTAATGTTTTTTGTTTAGCTGTACGTAGTCTTGGTCTAACCAGGGAATTATTTCCTTTTAGTGTGGCAGGCTCTTATCTCCAGCTCTGTTGTTGATATATGTACATCAAAACTAAGAGCTTGATTTAGAATCTGCATGGGACTGTGAATCTTTCCATTGATTTTCAATGGGTTTTAACTGTAACTACCTATCATTCTCAGTGACTCTATGCTGTTGTGTTTACTTTGCTTGATGGGATAAGGATGGTTCTTCTGTTCCTTGGTGAAATGTATTCCCAGGGATTTTTTTTTTTTTTTAATCCCCTCACCTGTACACTAATCCCTGTATATTTTAGGGATCTGCTATGCTAATAAGTGCTGCAGCATTAGTTGTGCCTTTGAGACAAGAGTTAACGATGCTGGGAAAAGTGAAACGTAGTGCAGTGCAAAGGGTTAGACCTCTTGTGTCCATGGGGTTCCTGTGTTCATCTAGGCCAGGGTATAAACGGGTGACTGTTGCTGCCTTTGATCTACATCAAAACTCCCACAATATCCCTCTCATGAGAGGAAGACATGCTGCTCTATCCCTTCTTTATCTTTCTCATCTTTATGCTCCGTCTTTGTTAACTATTAGATATTCAAGTGGGTTTCTCTGTGCACTCCTCTATCTTCTGTCCCCTCTGACTGGAGAAATTAACTTGCCATGAAGGCATAGCTGCTATACTTCGTGCTTGTGTTTGAACTCTTGCCTTGTCATCCATGCTGAAAATCCCTATAAATATTTACTGGGCAAAGTATACTTTTTAGCTCAGGGGCTCTACTTAGATCTGAGCGCATCTGCTACTGTTCATCTTTCTGTGCAGCCAGTTTGCGGTGAGAGGACGGCATACCTGTGAGCATTCAGGGCTTATATTCAGGCAGTTGTTGTCCACTGATGTTTTTGCGACTTCTTTTTATGTGTTTTTGGCCTTTCTGTCTACTCCCCACTAGCTGAATATCACTTTCTGTATTGCTCTTTGGCATTTAATGGCTTGTTTTTTTGTGTAGCTCTGGGCTGCCAGCTATCCCACCTGTGCTAAGCTGAGTGGGTACTTTGAGTGTGCAGCTAGCTAGCCCAACAACACCAGCTCAGTCTTCCTCAACAGCTGGAAGGAAGACGACAGGAATAGGATTGGTAGTACTGATCAATTGATGTCATACTAACTTAGGTACTCGTTCAGGTGGGCATTCACAGGAGCAAATTAGTCTGAGCATAAGGATACCAAGCAACTAGACCAAGAGCAAAGGACACAGAACCAAGATCCAGCGACGTATGTTTTGTGGCCCTGTTGCGAGGCCCTTACCCCTATTCTGAACACAGGGAACTCCCTCGTGGAACCCTGTAGTTCTAGTGAACAGTCTAGGTTCCTGGCCTGTAAGTATTGAAAGCAACTAGGTAGGGTGTGACCTGGGCTCTCTGGCTGCTTGCTGAAGTTTGGAAAATCTGCTCAGGTCCTTAAAGGAATGCTTCCAGATGAGGAAAGAAACAACCTGCAGATACCCCCAGGGTGCTGCTCAGGGTCAGGTGACAGCGACAGTGGTAATTAGATCTTATAACTCTGCCTCCATGATTCCTCTGTACTACTTGCAGAGCTATCCATCATCTCTGAGTGGCTGCTCCACTTCACAGACCTTGAGCTTCTACTCAAGAACTCCCACAGCTGGATCCAGAAGGCTGATCTTAGCTACAAAAACATAGTGCTCAGAAACAAGCTGAGCTAATGGTGGTAGTGGGCTAAAACAGCTGCCAGCCTTCATGCCATTAAAAAAACGTGGACTGATGCCAGCTGTATCCTAGACCAACACCTGGAAGAACTGCGCTCTGGGTGATGCATGAGAAGTGGGGATTTCGTCCCACAACCTGTAGTGCTGCGCTTCGTTATTGGGCCATGTAGCATGGGGGCACCAACCTGTCCATCCTTTAATAAAGTTTTAAGGAGGAAACAAAAGCATTCTGTCATGGGAGTCTTAGTGATAGCTGATCCTTAGTACTGCGCTGAGACTTTGTAGTGACATTATTGCCTTCTGGAAGAGCTAAACACACGATTGCCTGTTTTCTGCCTTGGTGCGTAGGGGCAAATGCTTTAGTGTTTGGAGTCGTGTTTGAAAAATGTTTCTAGGCATGTTAGGGAACAGCTAAAATGTCTTTATTATTTTTAAGGAAGTTTAACCTCTACAGAATTTGAATAATGTCTGTAGCCCACGTTAATTTGTTGCATTTATATATTGAGCAGGCTGCGTTAAGTATGTAAACTGAATGGAGAGGTAATTTAAAAACAGTAAGTGTTCTGGAGAGAGATTAAACTGTCTTGTTTCGTATTTCACATCTCTTTGCCTGCCTTCAAAATCGAAACTGCAAGTATTAATACATTAATTGACACATTTGCTAGTTTCATTGTACTGACAGCCAGTCCACAAGCAGTCAGATGATGAATCATGCCTTCGAAAGCAAGAGTTTTTTTTTTTTTTTTTTAAATCATGGTGCTATTTCAGTGTTGTTCTTTGTTTTTAACTTAGGGTTAGGGTCATGGGAGAGGGCCAGTGAAATCATGAAGGAGGTAGAGAGGATGAACTAGGGAATGATTGTTCACCGTCTCATAAATCAGATATTATAAGTCATTTGATGAAATAAGAACTATTTTAAGTTTAAAAAAAAAGAAGTATTTTCATGCGTCCCAGTGAAGTTGGGGAACTCCATGTGCCAGCGTGTTTTTGGGGCTAAAAGCACACCAGACTAAAGAAGCTCATGGAAGGTAGATCCATTGTGTGCTCTTAAACATGACAGTTCAGTCTGAGCCTCTAGCTGAGGAATCTGTAAGCTTCTGATAGCTGCTCTGAACACTCCCACCTAGTCATTACTTGGGAGGGGAGCGTGGGCTGGCCGGACCTGTGCTCCGAGCTCTGCGTTCTGTTCCCTCATGCTGTGGCCGACTTGGCTGCCTTCTCGGCCTGTTTGTAGTTGCTTGTTTTGTGTAGGTCTATATGTCTGAGTAGCTTTTCCAGATTGGTAAGAAACGGCTCAGAGTTGCATGAGCATATCCCCTTTCTCCTTCTCTTCATACACATTTTTTCTGGAAATTTCTGGAAAGCTTTTCTACATAATTAGAGTGCATCTGTTTTGTAGAAATGAAATAGTATCTTGATGCAGATGACATTGTGAAGAGAAATTCACTGAGTTGCACTTTTAAAAATCTCCACTAGTTGTCACTCAATCCCCATTTTAAAGTTGACTTCAAGACCAATTCAAACTTTTTTTAGCTTCTGTAGAATGAGGTTCTGGACTGCAAATAAAAAACACCTGTGACAAGTGTTGCCACTGAGTCTTTCTGAAACATGGTGAAAGGAATCAATTTAAATCCAAGAGATGGCAGCCTCTGCGAGGTCTGTTCTCTTAGTTTTAGCTTTCTGCATCATGCATTATTTTAACAGCAGAGTGTCCAGGAGCTCAGCTAGACCAGGGCCTGGTGTTTTAGATGCTATGTGAATACTGAGTGATAGGTCCTCTCCCTAGAGAGATGATAATCTCAATTGTTGTGTCCTGTCCAGGAAGAGGAGAAGTTCCTGAAGAATGAAAATGCTGTGGCAGCACCTCAGTCATGTTATTTTTGGTTGTTGGTCAAGGTTTTGTTTGGGTGGAAGCTAGCAAAACTGAAAAGGAGTGCAGAGAAGGGGTGTTGGCAATGATGGGAAGGTTGGAGCTCTGGAGAGGTGCTATGGAGCTTGTTCCCAGGATGATTTTCTTTCTCCAGTTTCTTTCTGTTAAAAATACAGGTGCATGTTCACTGTGTATGTAAACTTTCTTACAGGTACATGTCTTGCCTGCTTTTATTTCTTTGGTGCTTTTATTCAAAGCCACTGTGAGTTTGAAAAACATAATTAACAATTTCATAAACCTGATAATCTTTTAATTTATTTTTCTGTCTTTACATCTGCTCGTTACAGGTTCATGCACAGAGCACGTGTATGTTCTACTCTGTTTTAGGTAGTGTTATTGGGGGTAACGTTGACCAAGTCAATTTTCCATGCCAGTTGGTGCTGGGGATGATTCACGTAGGGATGTTGGGAGAGCTGTCTTCAGTGCTGACAATGTTAGATCCCTTTGCTCTGTGGAAAGGGAAGATGGATAGGAGTTGCCTATTTAGCTGGCTCATAAGGAAAAAGCATTCATGTCTGTACACGCTCTGGATTCAGTGACCATATATTATTTGAGATAGTCAGTGACAGAGGTCAGTGTGCAAGAGCAATTAGGAGGATGTCCTCTGCCTTTCCCCTACATGCTCTTTTTGTCTGTAAATATCATTATGTGCTCTGACATGTGTGCTCTGGGAGCAAGGATGGAATTCAGACTAAAGCAGCCTGCGCTACATGCCTGGGAAGGTCTGGCATATATTTGTTCCTACCAGTCAATTGCTATCACTGTTTCCATTCTCACAGTGATTAAGAAGTAGGAGAAGCTCTGTGAAAATACATTTTTTCAGGTTTAAAGAAAATGATATTATTTTCATCAAAATTCCCCTTTTAGTAAAATGAAATTAAAAAGATTTGTTTTTCGATGACCTGTTCATTGTAATGGTAAAAGTAATGTGCTAAATGCATTATTTTTATAAAACTTTGGTTGGAAGTATTGCTCATCCCCTTCTCTCTCCTCTTCCTATAAAGAAGGAATGAAAATCAGCTCCAACTGAATTGCTCTCAAGGCATTTCTCTCTACAAGCCAAGGTTAGAGAATGTTTGTTTCCTTTACGGGTTTGTTTTCTATGAAGTAGAGTATTCGGTTTTGGAAATGCTGTGAGCCCAGGCCTTCACATCATAGGAAAAAGGGGATTATTTTAAACCTATGGGCAGAACATATATTCGCTTGTATCCCAGATTTTGCTGTTTCATGTGTGTGCTATCTCAGATCAAGTGAGATGGGAATTCTTATTTGCATGAGAAACATATGCCTTTTTAATCTCCTTTATATCAGTTCATAATTTGCTTGCTTTGTTGAAGCCTTTATTATACATCCTTAACTGATTGCCTAATATTTTCTTTATTCTTTCACTTTCTAAAACCTGTTAAAAAAAAAAAAAAAAGTGGGGCAACCCCCAATTTTCCCTGTTTTTAAATGTGCGGAGGAAATAATCAGAAATTTCACATTGCTTTCAACTACCTTTTAATTATTTTGCACTTCAGTTAAATCTCACCATTCCTCATTAAGGGCATTGTTCAGGAAGTGTATTAATAATACTGCACAAGCAACATCTGTGAATGCTTTTGGTAGCTACTGCCTTGACAAGAAGGATTTTCATTAATGTAAGCAAATAGCACATGATGAGGTTTGCTGTTCCACTGTCACACAGGCCAGCCTGGGGGGAGCTGTGAGGCCATAGATGGAAAACCAAATTTGTACAACACCTAGGAAACAAGTGCAGCACAGCCTGGAACTGATTATTGCACTCATAAAATGACCATTTTAGTAGTTTATGCTGCACAGCTGAGAATCTTTATTAGCCAGTTTGATGGCTTCCTTGATCCAAGCCATTTTTTAATGAAATCATAGAGGTCCCAGACAGTGACTTCTTACGTGCTTACGTCATGTCTCCTGTGGTGGTATAAAGCCTGGGGCAGGATCAATGCATTGTAATGCATGAGACAATTTACACTAGCCTGTCCATATGCACATGAAATAAGGGTGTTAGTGCCGGGACCAGAACTTGGAAGAGCTAGCTAGTTCTCAGTGTGTCACAAGTGTAGTTTGACCTGGAGAAGGGCTCTTCAGCTCAGTTGTTGACTCTGTTATTTTGGCAGATGCACAAAATGCAATTTTACCACAAGCAGACCTTGAGCTTAAGTGAAAAATTCCTGTATTGCAGTAATACAAAGGATAAAGTACCTGGCAAACTAAACTTCAGCTGAGAGCAAGGCTTAACTAAATGTAAAGGTTAAGGATTACTTAAGTTCAAGGAACTGCTAAGCTTTCCTAACAAGGCCTTATGCAGAGACAGCATCTAGACAAATTGGTAGCAAGATGAGAGCCTGTGAAAGTCCAGCAGTGGTGAGGGAGGCTGTATCAGCTTGCTCAGTACATCGGGCACTTGCTTAGTTCCTGAAGTCTCTGCTGCTAGAGCATTACTGCAGAACTAGTCGAATGAAAATGAGTCTTAGTAGATCTTCACATGCTGCAGTTAAACTCTCAGCAGAATGAGCCTATACCTCCTTGGTTATGTGCCTAAAGCATTCTGCTTTTGCAAAGGTTAATGATAGCCTTAAGACCCAAGTAAGTAGCTTAGCTCAAGATGTCGTTATGAGCATAATATAATTTGTTGGAGTGCATCATGGTGGTCAGTCTCATGTCTCTTAAATAGCAAAGCAGGGAAGATTAAGTATGGCTGCAAAAAACAAGTAAAGTAGCATACTCCGGTACTGGAGCAGTATACAATACTGTCTCAACCCTAGTTGACATTTTGGGTATTCAGCTGTGAATAAGTGAGAGTCTGCCAGTCAGTTCATCAGGGAATCTAGGAGATGAGGAACTGCAGTAATTAAAATCTTGCTGGTGTGAAATCCTACTGAAAATACTTGGCATCTGCCCTTCAGTAATTTTGAAATACTTAACCTTTCAAATTACCTGTGAGGAGGTAAACATCAGTAGCTCCCATTTTACAGAAACAGGAATATAGAAAAGTTAAATGACTTTCCCCACAGTCATATGCAAAGAGCCAAAATGGAGTTCGTTGAGTATTTTAACATTAACGTTGGAGGTCTTTCCATACATGCAAGCACAGTTTTTGCAACTGATAAAGTCTCACCTGTTGTAAGGGAAGTGGAATATGAGTCTTAGTCTCTGCTTGATCTACCAGCTCCTAAGGCCTGTCTCTGGAAGGAAGAGTTAATTTGTGTCTTTGAAAAGCACATTTGCTGCAAGCTATGGAGAACTGAAGAGCCTTCTGCTATTGTGAAAGCAAAAGAGCTATGGCTCTTAATTCCCTTCTTCCTTGCATAGGTTTTTTCATGAGTAAAAAGTGGAACTGAAGCTAGTTGACTCTTAAGGAAAGAAATTTTTCTCGAGTATAAGGGTACCTTTTAAGGTTAGAGCCTTACTTAGCATGTAAACCATGTCAGCACACTGTATGAAATGGCATATTGCAGAAGCAAGACGCTTGAAAGCAGCCAGATCACTAGTGAAGTATAGCTTGACCAGGATTTGCTTGAAAAGAATTGAATAATTGCTACACATTGTAAAGTATTTCAAGCGGAACATAAAGCACTCCTTCACCTTCATGGAAATGTAATTGCATTTCATACAACCCACTGGCGGCTTGTAGCCTGAACCTGCTTAACTTAAGCTTAGGTAGGATGGGAGGGGAAGGCACTGGAAAGGGATTTGGGAGTTGTATACGCCAGGTCTAGATATTGAGGAAGACAGTGTAAGACTACAGGCAAACCTTGATAAGATTGAAGAGAGTAGGGAAAAACTGATGAAAAAGCAGAAAGAAATTTAGACTTAATAGAAGCCCCTGCCTACTTCACTATGTTCGAGTATGTGGGGTTTTTTTGGGGGTGTGTGTGGTGTTTTTTTTTTTTTTTTTGGTGATATCCTGCTTAAACAACTGTATCTGGAAAACCAAATTATACTTAGAAAGGTAAGTTTTGGAGTTTTGCTGTGATGAGTGCATCCCTGCTTTTGACTAAAGCATTTAGCCAAAGCAACTGACAGCTATAAATATGCATTTACTTATTCTGAACTGTGTTTGCAAACTCCACTGCGAAATCATTATAATAGTCCTAGAATTGCTGTATTTTAAACTGTGAATTGGCTTTATTTCACAAGAATGGTCATCATGGTGTCACTGAGATTTAGTTTATTTCTAAGATGGTATGCTGTGATACAGGTATTCACGTGTATGTCCCTAACCCTGCAGATTAAATCTCTGGTCACTCATCAAATACTGCAAGTATTAACTTACCCTGAAACAAAATAAATGTAGTTTTGGTTTATGTTTCAACTGAAATGTAGTTGTGTGTGGTGTGGAATGTGATAACCACTCCCTGAGGTATATTATAAGTTTGAAGAGTTGCAAAAGAAGAGATATGGCCCTTCTGTGAAACCTCAAGAAGGCTGTAAGCATGATGGTTTTGATGCACGCTGACTAGTCACAAGGAATTTGTCCAAGATGCCTGCATGAACACCCACATTATACATATACGTTTGTTGTTATGTATAGACTTTCACTCAAAAATTTCTAGGTAGCTGAGTTCTGAGATTCCTGCTATTCTTAAAGTGCTTGGTCTGGAAATCAGGTGTGTGGTGGTGATTCATCAGATGTAGTGAGCACTAGTACGTTTCTGACAGATGCAGTTAAGCTGTATGTCTCTGCAACATTTTTCTTAGCCACAGGTCAGTGTCCTCTTCATTTATTCAGAGGTTTCTCTTAAGTGAAAAATGGTGCAAGACAGCTGTTTTAGAAAACAGAACCCATTTCAGTGTCAGAGGTGAGAAAATACTTTTTGTTATGTGTAACGGAAAGTCCAGTGCTAGAGTCTCTGTAGAGGGAGCTTTAGAAAGCACTGCAACTTATTACTATTTGGGAGAACATTCCTCCATGAAAGGGGGAGAGAGAGCAGCTGTGTCTCCAGTGCAGCCGTTGGCCCTGCCTCTGCCTAGCACTCTGCTAGTGTTCATGCAAGTGTAGGAGTCTGCCTGCTCCAAGTCACCTGTGGGAACCATCACATATAGCTCCTTACCTTCTGCTCTGGGAAAGTATCTATTCTCTAGTCAGCACACAACATGCTTTTATAGCTATTATCACCCTTCCCTGACTCTTCTCTGTTGCTGTATCTGCTTTCTGTTTGCTTGGTGAGCCCCTGTTCTACTAGAACATCTGGGTGCTGAAGTTCCCAGTATAGCCCTGACAGCCCAGTTCCGGCATGGAAATGTATTTTTATAGCCCTTTGGGTACCAGGCTGTTCCTCAGCATTTCTCAAACCTGCCCTTTTCTGCTTTACAACTTGAACCTGAAAAAATGGTGGATTAGCCAGATTTAAGGACTGAGGTCTTCTGTTTTAATCACTGAACAGGAAACATTTTGCAGCCCTTTGGGGAACCTTTTTCTTGGGAGACAAAAGAAAGTTCAGCCTTCTTCTCTTAGTCCTTGATCTCTGGTAATGGAGTATAAGCAGGAGTTCTTATAGCATGGGATCCCTTTATCAGGAGATTATTTTGTGACAGGGAGTAGGAAGGAGAAAACTCTTCTTAAGCTGTACATGTGCTACCCTCTGAACATTGTATAAAGCAGATGAGTTCATATCTCATGAACGCTTTCAAGCAATCTTTGTGCTCTTTTGTAGCAGTCCTGCAGAACAGTATAGGTGTGCAGGAGATGGCAAGCGGCAGAAGAATGCTTGTCCTCCCTGAGCCCTTGTGTCTCAATAGACGTATTCAGCATTTAGCAATTGATTGATTGTCACGAGTAATTATATTTGCAGCCACCTAAAGGCATAAAACATGATTTGATGTTGATGATTGGAGTTATTTAAAGTAGCTGTGTTTAAAACACTAAACCTATGGGAATGGTGTCGATTAAGAGAGAAAAATGCCAAATGTTTCTGGTACGGTAGATGTTGAGAAAGGTTTAATTAATAGTTTGTATAAATATGTATTTTCTAGGACTAAAGCTCTTATATGCTGAGAAAAAAGGTAATAGTTCCTCATGGTAAGGATTAGTGAGGGAAAGTTGTTGAAAAAGTGATTGAGTTTTCATCACACCAAATTTATGAATCCAGTGAATTCTAGCTTTCAAAGTCTCGTGTCAGATATTCCCACAATGTCTTTCCTGTTCTGTTTAGGTATTTATCTAAGAATATGGACATAAGCATGGCTTATGTCTATATTTTTAAGTAGCGCAGCTGGATAGATGTGTATTTGTCAAGCAAAACAGTTAATGCTAGAGGACTAAAGGCCCTCCTTTGCATAAGTTTCAAGGGTGTTTACTTCGGATTTGCTCTAGCTTAGTCCAATGCCCATTACCAGTTGAGATCTTTTCGTCTAGTTTTGCCAAGCGTCGTGTAATTTTATATGCTCTGAAGTCAATTTCAGTGTGAACCGAAATGACCTGAGATGGGGGGGGAAACACTTGAAAAGTGCACTCCTGATCCAAACTAAAGCAGTAATGTAGTACATAAGAACATCAGTCTTTAGTATTTTCTATTTTCTAATATCTCTGGGATTAGATCTTCCCTTCCTCCCCCCATTTTACAAATGGGAAACTGACTCAGGGAGAGGCTAAGTGCTGCGAGCACAGCCCCACCAGAAGTTCACGGTGTGGCAGGCAGTTGATACTATGCTGTAGGAGGGCCAGATTCATGCCCTAACGGTGCTCTGCTCACTGCTGATGTAATGTGCTGTCTTGCACCATCTCCTGAGATTGCTTTTGAACCTTTGTGGCTGTAATCCATAATTGAATTGGAGGAGTGCCTGCGTCGATGTGGCACTCGTGTTTCTTTATGGGCATTTGTCCAATGCGTATCTGGCCAGAGCGGCGGCCGCTAAGATGCGTGGTTCTAGCTGTGGTTCTAGCTACTCAGTGTCTGATGCAAACAGTCATCTTTGAGATAGGCTAACTGCAACGTGACACAAAACTTCAAATCTAGTTGATTAACTTTGCTAGTTTCTTTTTTAAATCTTTCTTCTTAAATGTGAAGCATTCTCATTTCACAGTTGCCAGCTCTGTTTATTTTGTTAAACACAGCAATTCCCCTTGGAGCCTTCATGGGCTGCCTAAGTCAGGGAAATTGTTCAGGTACGTGGACTCTGAGTCTAGATGTTCCTGTTCAATATAAAGTGTCTTTACAATGTTATCTCTATGGGTTCAGCAATATCATTTGTTTAAAATATCTCCTTTAAATGATGGCTTTTCAGAATTTCTCCTTAATGACCTTTAGAAACTGGCCTGCCTTTGTTTCTCTTGATCCCTGTTTAGAATCAGCTGGTGCAAAGAGGTATGGCAATCGCTGTGTGGGGAATGGAAGACCAGTTTCCCAGGGGATTTGGAAATTTGTTACGAATAATGCCTTCTACTGAATTGCAGCGTAAACTGAAAAATCTTGAAAGACTCCATGAAGGAAAGTGCTTTAGTGTCATATGTGTGTATAGGGAGATATTTGGCTTATCTGTGTTTTTTATTTAAAATTTCAAAATGGAAATATTTCATTCTGAGTTTGACTTTTAAAGTGTAAATGTAATATGCAGAAAAAAGTATGGAAGTTAAAATAAACAAAAGTAATTTAAGAATGAAAAATCAGCAGTTGCTTCTGAAAACATTGCCAGGGGAACAACTTGTATCCTATGTTTTAATTTTTGTTTTCAGTAGTGTCAAGATTGATTTTTTTTTTTTTAATTAAATGCTAAGATTTCAGTAGAACTGCATGTCCTGATAAACTGTGAATCTGGTGAAATGCCCTGTTTTGGTTTTGCCTGTTTTTTGGTGGGTGGGGGAGGAGGAAGGTGTCTTTTGGGGAGGTGGATTTTTTTTTGCTACCATTGTGTTATTGTGGTGCATAAAAGGCAGATTAGATTTCCATAGTGCTAAATATAGTCCTTTGTATGAAGAACATACCAATAAGGTTACTGTATCTGAAAAATACAAAGAAAATCCTGGACAACACTCCATTGAACTTTGCCAAGGTCAGGATTTCATTTGAAAGATTCAAGGTTTGGTGTGTTCT
The DNA here is from genome assembly GCF_040807025.1 of Struthio camelus. NCBI lineage: Eukaryota > Metazoa > Chordata > Aves > Struthioniformes > Struthionidae > Struthio > Struthio camelus. The sequence continues at coordinate 16,386,987 of NC_090946.1, forward strand.
CTGCTAAATCGGAACCTTTTGGTTTTGAGGAGCCTGGTGATGTGATTTGTTTAGTTTTAGTCTTTGTTTTAAATGCCAGTTTCTCACTTCTGTGGCATATTTTCCTTCTGTTTTCCTTTTTGTAGGGCTTTGTAAAACTTCCTTTGCTGTTGAGCCCAAATGCAACATGCATAGCTCAGATGTAGGCAAGAATGAAATGTGCTTTGGAAATTAAATGATATGAAAAGACTGCCCCCTTCCCAACACACTCATTTTGTTCACTTCTGCGGCATCGTGGTGGAGGTAAAGGTTCCCGTTGTGGCCGTAGGTAGGCCTTGGAGGTTTCTGAAGCCCTTTTGAAGACTCTCCCCTAAAATGGCAGTGTTCAGCCCCACCAGGCTGTATTTAAATCAAAAAAAGCCAACCCCCCAGCCCCCCTGCATGTTGTTTCTGTACAGCCGAAAGCTCCCTGGGGCTTTCCAGGAGTCCCTTTCTCAAAAGGTTAACCATTTGAATACCCGTAGCGCCTAAATGCTAAAAACAAAACTAACATTGCTAATGGTTCATGTAGTTTCTGGACTATAGGTTATTTCAGCCTCATGATTCCAGCTGAGACCCTCTGGGAAAGAGGGATCTCTATCCCAGAGCCCACTTTTGCCATGGATTTTGGCAGCAGAGGGGAGCTCTGGTTTTTAGTTCTGTTTGCCTTTCTGGGATGTTCATTTAGCTGAAGGAGAGGACAAAAGAATGAGTAAAGCACAATTTCATTAAGACCGAAACATGAGTTCTGTGTGCAAAACTGTCACACTACGCTGGCTCTGGCTGTGAAGCAGCACTGGGTTTGGAAGTAGCATCACAATACTGGTGTGGCTGTCTCTTTACTAAGCCTGGATTAAGGTGCCCAGCAAAGAGGTGGCTGTTTCCTAAGACTCTCTAGGAGCTATGTACACCACAGGGCTCCTGTTTGTGGGCGTGGGTCTGCACATGGCGTATCTTTGGAAACCTGTGGAAATTTCTCTTGCTACGGTCTTATATCCTGAAGAGGATGTCTCAGCTAGAATAACTGTAGCTGTTTTTCTAAGAAGTATAAATATTCTGTACCGACAACAGTGTTGCACTGCATCATGAATGATACATACAGGGCAGTTGCTGTTGCCTGATGTATGGTCATGCAGAATACTACTTTTTCTGAGCAAAAACTCATGCTTGCTAATTTTTAACTGCTCTGTGGAAAGCCTGCTTATAATAAATGACTTCATTACATTTCTTGAGTCTTGTTTAGAAAACTTCTGTTAGAAATATGTTGCTAAGTATCATGCAGTGAGTTAAATGCAGTTGCTGGCTCCTGTTATCAGAGGCACGCTTATCTAGGAACAGTTACAAGATAAAAACGTCTTGCATATTTTCCATCCCTGTTCTCTGCAAACATCGGTTTGTTCTTGAAAAGTGCTGTAGCGTTTCATAGCTCTGCACACACAGTTGAAATGGGGAATGCAGGTGAGGCTGCCTTAATGCAGCTGTTATAATTAATTGTAAGGTATTCAGGCAAACACCTAGACTGTACAAATACCCTATAAGCTGTAATTCTGCAGCTTCAAAGCTGCAGAAAACTGAGTGATTCTACTGTCACTTTGCACTTGAGGCATTTATCCTGTCTGCAATGACACAGCTTAACGGCAACATTCCTGGTCAGAATCTCGTTGTACTGTGTACTCTATCAAGATATTTTAAGTAAGGTTGAAGAGCTTAGCATCTAGATGGGCAAGATATAATGGAAATATTGTATTCCTTTTAGAAATAAGACTTTAAACGTGGTAGGCTAAGATCAAGTCTATGACAAAGTAGCAACTGGGCTCAGCTCTGAGTCTTAGGCAAAGGGCTTAAGCTCAAGGCAGTCCTTGCTCTGCATAGCATTCCTGATTGTTCTGAAATAGCATTTCCCTGCGGTGTTGTTTCAGTGGTTATTTACTATTTTCTCTTGTTATATAGCTTCAGAAAATACTCAGCCAGATTGTTTGCTTGATTTGCTGGATGTTTCACTCCTTTGTGTTTAATGAAATCAGTATATGTCATTTTTTCTTCATAAAATAGAACCTAAACTTCCCTATTTAATACTGTGCTGTGAGGATAAATTAAGGGGTGCTTTTTCTTCCCCACTGTATCAGGAAAAGAGTTAATGCTGTTTAAAAATAAATATTCCAGATCCAGTCTTTTTTAACTCTTAACTTCTGTTACTCTGTCCCTTTCTCCCAGTGCTTTGCATCTGAGGCCTTGGCTCACACCTGCACGTGTGTGATTTAAGTAATAACATATTTTGAATATCTTTTGTCCCTTTTGGATTGTGCAGGATAACACCTGCTTATTCCACCTTTCTTTGCCTTAATCCATAGCTGCAAGGAGAGAAATTCTCTGGAGACAGTTCCCTTGTACTACTTGTTAGTTATCGGGGAGAGTGTCAAGCGTGTTGGGTGACTTGAGACCAGGAGTCAAGCTTTAGTTCCTGGAGGGAGCAAATACAAGCTTGTGGTTAAGATCTAAGGCTGTAGGACTTGCATTCAGTCCTTCTCTTTGTGCATCCTTCAGTATCCCGAAGTCATTAAGTCAGGGAGCTTAAGTTTCCCTGTCTAGCCTACTAGGTGTTGGTGAGGATAAATTAATTGGTATAGGTGAGTCATTCACATGCCCTGAGACTCTGGGTTATTTTAAAACCTAAATTTATTACTGAGGCTAGGCTTTCTAAAGGGCTCAGCTTGGCTTTTAAGCTCATGCCAGTAGTTGTCTTACCGCTGTCATTTAGGATTTGTATCATAGTCGTGCCTAGAAGCCTACATGGACATCAATAATGTATTACACAAAGGCATATTGTCCAGGAGTCCTTGCCCTAAAGAACTGGTAGTCAAGTCAGAGGCAACAAACAGATATGAAGAACTAGAGGAAAAAATGGGGAGAACACAGCAATAGATATGAAGAGCAGGTGTAAGTGTGTACCTAGCTGCCCAATCACTCACAAGTGAGTGGTTACTTTCAAAGATGAGATGGCTGATGATGGGAGGGCAGGAAGTGGCCTTGGGGATTTTGGTATAAGGCAGTTACATGTAGAAGCACTGCCAGGGGAAGAGGAGAAGACAAAAGTAGTTCCTGAAAAGCTTTACAAATGAATGATAGAGGCTGATTTTGGTATAGTGGAACTGGGAGGTCAATATGCAACAGAGGGTAAGTATGGTGAGAAAAAGCCATGGAGGACCCGCAGTGTTAAAACAGTTAACTGACAACCAGTGGAGAGATGCAAAGGAGTTACTGTGATTGTAGCTTTGAGCCAGATAGGGATCTCTGTGGCAACATCTTAAACAAGCGTACATGGCACAAAGTGGTATTTATCAAGAGCAGAGAGGAAGAGGTTTCTGTAGCAAATCTCTTAGCTTGATCTTTGCCAGATTAGTGTGCGGAGGCCAGTCTTTCTGTATACCGCAAACTGTATTTCTGCTCTCAGTTGAATTTTTTTTAGCTGTCAGCAAATGCTTGATAATATAGCGATCTGTGCTTAATAACCTTGTGATCTGTGCTTGGGAGATTCACTCGTCACATTAGCGTGCTATTGCATTCAGCGTTGAGGCTAGCCAGAACCACTCATCTTCACCTCATGGTCCCATGTGGACTCACTTAACTTGCTCATGAGTGGGCAATTAAATAAGAAGAGAGAGACCTTGTCAGCTCCAGGCATTAATATAAATCTTGGTGTTTGTAGTACATTTACATGGCTCCCCCAGGTCTCTCTGGACTTATAATAGGCTCTCTCAATCACAGATCCTCTGGGGTGTTGTCCTCTCACTCTTGCTTGGTAGCTCTGTGAATAAGAATTGGGCCCAGGAGATAACTAGCAATGTATTTCCTACAGGTACTCGGTAAACATAGACATTTGTCCACCTTAGTGTGCATAGGCATTGCATCATATAACAAAAAGAACTCTGCTGGGGAAACAGACTCATACATAGTGGGTAGCAGATTTTTAATCTCAAATTTGTCTTATTCGGATGCAACTTGACAACTCTCAGCCACTAGAAAGTTATTTCGCAATGGTTGGTGCGTGACCTTTATGAATGGATTTGGTGATCTTGCTTCTTTTTAGAAAGAACAAGTGTCTGTATCATATGGTCCCTTGTCATGGGTGGATGAATAAACGGTCAGTATGTTTCTTACAGGATGCCTGTAATTACAGACGCTGTTTGTAATTTCTTGACCATAATCCCCTAGATGAGTTAGAAATACAAAAAGTAATCATGGTCCTGAAATAGGCATGATCCACTAGTTTTGGTATCTCCTCTTATGCATAAGCCTTTGCTGATGATCCCTTGAAAGATCTGTGAGCCGAATGGAGCATGGCGTTTGAATTGCCTCTCCTTCTGTAAGAGATTCCTCCCGGACGAGAAGTAGACATGCTGGAACAGAATACTGAAGAGATGGTAGACCTTTGTGGTCTGTTTTTATGGACAGCTAGCAATTTTCTGTGTTCAGATTGGTGAGCTACTGCCTTTAAACATCACCAAATTGTTTATGTAAAATAACACGGAAACTGGGAAGAATGCATGACTGAAAACTGATAAACCCTGGAAAGTACTTGTTTGATCTTTTGATATGTCAAAATGAGGCAGAATCCTTCCTTTCATTTCTCTTTCAGCTGTCCCATATTACTCCAAATAAATAGCAGGCATAATTTTATATTGTTATTTGCACTGGAAGGTGGGGCCCGAGCCTTCATTTCTGTTTGTCCAAGTAGCTACACATTTTAGTGACTTACACCAGGAAGATAGGCCTATTGCTGTGGAGTCTGAAAGCAGACCTGGTCTCTGGGTCTCCTTCCCTTTCTCCCTTCTTCCCTCCAGAGCAAGCACTAAGGATAGTGTCCACTGGAAGAGCTGATGTGTTGCCATGTACATGCATTTTTTAGAGTAGATGTGCTGTGAAATCCAGAATAAGGTTAAGAGATAATGCCAGCAGAATCTCATTTTGTCAGAGGTTGATGTCTCTGTAGCTATATAAAAGGGCATTGCAGACTGTCAGTGTTTATTTTCAAAGCAAGGCATGTTACTGTGACAGGGCTCTGTTGAGGTGACTCTATTTCAATTATACAAAATGACTGGTATACGTTTCTTCCCTTCACCTGATGAATGCTGGTGCAGCGACAGAAGCTGTTTGCACTATATCCTCATTGATCTGCTGTTCTCAGATATGTTTTGAGAACAAACTCGTGGCACGCTGCAGCCAGTTACCGACCATGAGTGTAGGAGGCTAGATGGATGATGGCAGCTAGGTTTGGAAGGCTGATGGGTTTTTCAAATGTGGCTTTCAGCACTGACTTAAGTGGTCAGGCATCTCACTTTGAGTGGCTGGCGCAGCCATTCCTTACCACTTTGGGCTCAGTTTTGTCCTTGTGCCCATGTGAACGTTTCACGGTGAAGATGATGAGTATGTGTGTGATTGTAAAGGCAGCATTTAGTTCAAACTTGAGATAAAGTATGCCTTTGAGTGGCAGCAGTTGGTGACAGAGTCAAATGGCCTCAATGGCTTTCTATTTTATTAGCTAAACTGTTCTGAGCTTGCTATGCTTCTTCCCATCTTTCCCTCGCCACCTTCCCCTTCTGTTGTTTCTAAATGGGTGCTGATACAAGTGCTGTACAATCTGTCAGAGCTTTGGGGGTGACTCGGAGAGAGACAGAGAGACTGTAATATTAATTCAAGGCACAGCATCAAACATTGGAAATCGTCCCAGTTGATGAAAGATTTGTGCGTGTGTGTGTGTCACCTGACTGGCTTTTTTTTTTTTTTTTTTTCAATTGATGAACAAAAAGCATCTTCTGTTTGTGTTACTGCAGAGACAATATTTACAGCTGAAACTTTTATGGTGATAGTCCCTCAGTTGTACATATTTTGGAGTGTTGTGGTGCTGCTGACTATGACCTTTCAAGGCCTCGTGGCAACAGTCACAGTAACATTTCCCTTCCTTTACTTAGGTCCATTATGCTTGAGGTTAAGTACAACCATGTCAGCTGGTCAGAAGTACTCTGCCTTTCTCATATTGTTAAATGGGAGGGAAGCTTCTGGCATGCTTAGAATCACTTGCCATTAGTTAATGGATACAAATTAATTAAGCCTTTGCTCTTTTCTTGCTTGGATTTTTTTTTGTCATTTCCAAAGAGAAGGTTATTGCCTAGACACTGAGTTGTCATGCCTAGAGCTCCTTTTCAAGCACTGTTTTGTTACTGAGTAATTCTGAATCTCAGGTGAGTTCTGCAGGCCTGCATGCAATGTGGACTAGACCCCAAGACAGGAGTCCAGAGGGAAAACTCCTTCCTGCTGACCTGAGGTTCCTTGTTCCCTTTCTGGATGCCAGGTTGTAGCCAGCTAGCTGCCTCTGGAGAGGGAAGCATTGGTACGCAGGTATAAGTCCATGAGAGACTGATCTTCAAGACTATATTACTGTATCTTTTCTGTCACACAATTGTTTGTTTCCTTTTTCCCCAGGACTCATCCTTTTTTTTACTCAGCTAAGCTTCAATATGGTACATACTCATGGGTGTAGTTTCCTTTCATGAGTAGTCCCATTAATGGTGTTGGGTGGAGGGTCTTTGAATTAAGCAAGTGTATGAATGGGTGCATGGTAGGGTCTTATTGTGCACCAAAGTCCTGGCATTAATGTGCTGCTTCTCTTTGTAGAAGATGGTTTAACGTGAAGGTGCTGTTGTACAGATGCCTGGGTTACGTGGGATTGTTGTCTGACCCATGAGTGAGTTCCCTAGTTCAACAGCGGTGTAAATAAGAGTGACATAAATTATAGCTCAAATGTGCAAGGAATATATAATGCAATTAATACATAATGTAATTTGAAGAAAATAGTCTGTTGCCTTCCAGTTCCTTCTGAAGATTTATAGTGAAAGATGCTTGCTTACCTGCTGCCCTCTGAGTATTGGGCTTTGAATATTCATCCAGACAATCTTCCTGATTGACTGAAAATCCCAGGTGGCTGCATATGCAACAACATCAGTTGCTGCAGGAGGTTTCCGAAAGGCTGATGCTGCCTGCCTTTGAGATCTGCAGCTGAGTAGCTCCTTGTCCTCCTTGGGCAGAAGCAATAGCCCAATATTAGTATTCTGTATTGTCAATATCTTTCTTTAAGAAGGGAGGTGGTGTTATTGTTTTCTTCACTTCACAACTGCTGAAAGACAGTGTGGAGAGATGAAGATCTGAATTAGTGACTTTACATAAGATATTGTGTTCCCAGCATGTGGGATTCATGCTGGTGTTGTAAGCATTCAGCATCCCTGCAGGTTTCGGATCACACTCTCAGCACAACGCTTATCTGTTGAGTTTTTGCTATGCTTTGTCTCATTTGTGGCATAGCTGCCTTTTTCTACTGCAAGTAAAGTTGGCTCATATGAGTCACAATCTCCTTCATTGAATGGCCATCATTCAGCCTTAGCGCAGCTCTGTTAGGTAGGCTGAGAGGCACTGCCCCACAGGGAAGATAATCCCATGCTGGGGTAGTTGGTCATAATACCGGTAAAGTACCAAAACTTTAATTTTGTCATTTCTTCGCTTTTTATGGGCTTGATCTTGTAACTGAGGGCTCTTTTGGCAGAGGCTGGTTTTGTAAATACCTGAGCTTTTTAAAAAAAAAAAAAAAAAAAAAAAAAAAAAGAGAGAGGGAGAGAGAAAACAAGAATCCTCTCCCAGAGGCCTCAAAATGTGATCTGGAGCCTCTTCTGGCCTCCTATGTGTGCTTCTGCCTCGAAGCCAATGGAACGACTGGCACTGCTAGTAGGTGGCTGTCCTCTTTGGACCGTGGTAGAAGGGGATAAGGCACTTTGCCAGCAGGTTTGTTGACAACACAAACTTGTTGACAGCAGAGGAGCGATAATGCTTAGGAAATATTCACTCTAGGCCAGGCTTTGGAGGTGGATGTTCTAGGAGTGCAAGATTGTACATGTGCCTGTTTTCCCTTTTGCCTCTTTTTCTAGTTGGTCATTCCTGTTCCAAGCCCATCTTTCCCCATCTTCATCCCACAGCCAGTGTCCGTTCTTAAGATGGCTCCTTCCCTATCCCACTTCTCTAGTTGCAGTCCCCTTGATTTTTTTTTTTTTTAACCAGCTTTTGTATATTTTCAGTATACAGTTTCTCTCCTGACCCCATCAATACAGTATTTCCCTATCAGCTTTACTGTTATTTCCCACCCAGTTGCAATTACCAGATTCCCTCTTTGTTCATAAAGTTTAGTTTGCCTTTCCCCCAGTTCCTACTGTCCTGTGCAAGCTTTCAGAAACACCTATGTCTTTGTTCGTCTACCTGTCCTTCCCCATAGTTGATGCTTCTCTCCCTTGCCTGGTTTCCATGCTGCTTTCTCTGCCTAACAGCAGTAGAGCACAGGCAGGGAGTGCTCAGAGTAGTCTCATTTGCTTGTCTCACCTTGGCATTGCCAAGATCCAGGCCTGGCATAATCTGGGGCTAGTGCTACAGTGATCCTGCCCAGTTTCCTGGGTTGGTATAAGCACGCTGCAACTGGACTCTTTGTACGTGTGATATATGCTAAACCCTAATAAATCTTTAGTGAGCATGTGCAGACTGCAGCACTGCAGCTGCAGGTGAAAAACTGCAGTATAACAGCTGTATTATTCCAGAGTGTGCAAGTCAGTCATATTTGGGTGTTTTCTGACTGCTTTTAAAAACAAACCAACCAACCCAGTTGAATTATTATATATATGTGTAAGATATGATGTCTTCTTTGATGTAATGCAACACTGTGCATTAACGCTTTGTGTCGTTAACACTGAAGTTTTCTCTCTCCCTGACATTTAGAGAGAGAGTGCCTGAGATACAGTAAAAGTGGTGCCCAAGATCATCTCTTCCTTCTTTTATTAAATAAGATGATGACATGATAGCAATTCTTTGAACGAGAAGGTGGTAATGTAAGATGCAGCTGAGTAGTAAAACCAGTTGATATTAGCCCAGCAGAAGGAGCTTTGAGAACTATGCTTAAAAAAAGGGAGGAAAAAAAAAGCTGGAAACCAACAAGAACAAATTAGAGTTTTCCTTACCTCATGGCAATACCTCATTTCCACACCCTCATTAGCTCACTGAGAGATGTAACGAGAGAAGCAAGTTTGGAGACTTGAGGCTGGTTTTGCTAATGGCTAATTTAGGCCTTGGGGATGATAGGTCAGATATTCAGGTTGCTGTTGGTCCCGTGGTGTGTGCAAGTTTAAGGCTCTTGCTAGGACAATTTGTTCTGGAGTGTGATGTAAATAACTGAGGAGAAGTTTGTAACTGCTGGGCAGCTGTTGCAAAGTACCTGCATCCTGAGTTAGTGGCTAAGCTCTGGAGTCAGGAGGGTTATTGCATGGCAAGGTCTCCCAGGATAGCATCGAGTTTTGATAGGCATGGTAGTGATTAGAGGGCCTTCTCAGATGAAGTCCGTTTCTTAGTATTCTAATCAAAAGTACTTTTTCCACTGTTTCCTCAGCTGAGTGATTCAACAGTGACCCTTGGTGGCTAGAAAGACTCAGTGCCTGCTGGTCTATCATGCATAGTCTTCCCTCACTTCAGCCTGTATGTCTTATCTGCTGTGATCCTATGATTAGGAGTGCTGGTTAAAGCATTGGCCATCTTATTTCACAACTGATCGAAACGACATTTAAGTTGAAAATCTCTTTTAGCCCAGCCAGCTTGCATGGAACCCGAGTTTTCTAATGTAAGCTTTTAGTAGGGCACTTAAATCTCACTCTTGAGCATCCAGATCAGCACTTCAGCATGTAAGTTGCCCTAGTGTTGATCTGTTCATAGATGTGTAGCATTGTCCTGTTTGAATAAAAGTACAGAAGCAAATCCACCATCCCTCCCTCCTTCCTTCTTCCTTACCCATTGATGAGGAAAAATGATGCAATAAGTTTTGGAAGGAGATATTCTTTAACTCATTCTTTATGAATTTATTTGAATTCATAAAGAGATGAGCTCTGCAAAGTGTAGCATCAGGTCACAACTTGTCACTGTGACTTTCTTTATAGGCATCTCTGCCACAACAGACTTTCTCGCATCACCGTGTCTGGGTGTAACTATGAAGCAGAGGCTCACAAGGAGATGTTATTCTGATTGGTATAGTTGCTGCTGCTATGTTTTTACAGTTCAGCATTCATTTGTATTTGTTCTTGAACCTGGGCTGTACTTCAAAACAAGATTTAAGTAGAATCCCCACCTGTTCATTTTTCAGGCAGACAATCTGTTTTTGTTTTTGTTTTTTTCCCCCTCTTTTTAATCTTTTAATAGAAAAACTCTTTAGCAGTAGTCAGTTTGTTTCCCTGGCTGGCATCTGCTTTCTGGCTCATTTTCCAACCAAGTGGCATCTCCTCCTCCTCCTCTTTACGTCTTTGCTTCTAGCTGCTCAGCGTAACATCTAGCACATTATATGGCATTATTGGAAGCTGTCCAGCCAGAGTAGAGTGAGGGTGGAGGTATGGACTCCTAAGATAATAGGATGCACAGGGACAAGACATTTCTGTGAAATTTTCAACTTGTCCCTGCTGCTCTTCAATACAATAAGTTGCTGTTGCTTCTTTAATGTATATAATACATCTGTACATAGGTAGAGATTATACTAAATGTATTCAGAAAAGGTGGGAGGGGGACATGACAAGACACAGGGGGACTTGAGGTTGCTTGAAGGTGTCCCAAGTATTCACTATCGCTGGTATTGTTTGAAAATGCAGTTTTAATAATGTCTCATATGTACCTATATTGATGTTGTCGGGGACCTAGACAGGAAACCTCTTGAGACCTTTTTAACTCTCACCTTCAGTGATGCCTTGCATGCATCTGGACATGCACACGTATATCAATTTACAGTTGACATATAAAAACTGTGGTGAGGTTTAGGAAAAAAAAATCTGTAGTTTTCCCTATTTTTCCCAAACTCTACTACTAACTGATTTTAGCTGCAATAAAATTTGGGAGGTCTTGGTGTTATGTCCTGCACATATCCACTCTTACTAAACTGTATTTAAAAGAGGGCTCTGAGGCAGATGAGGGGTTAAAAATGCCTGTCTTTCAGACAGGTGGACATTTGAATAATATATTGCAGAGCTCTCCTGGGAGGCTTGAAGCACTAGGGCCTTGCCACTTTAAAATTTTATTATTTCTCTTTCTACGGCTTTCTGTTTTAATCTAAACTCTCTCTGCTGGAGCTGGCTGCAGCAGTTTGATCATGGAAGAAAATTAGGAGTTTGGGGACTTTACTGCCTGAGATTTGTATTGCAAGCTACTGCTTGCATTTCTCCATAAAATGTATGTGTGTTTGCTGTGGCTCTGATGCAGTGGTATAGAGAGACCTGTGGCTATTCTGTTTTGAACTGTGACTTCCAGCTGGGTGATTCAGAATTTATAATTTTGTTTTTTACATGAATTATGCTTTTGTATAGTTGGGAGCCACTTACCTTTCAAATCTGTCATATCTCAGAAACAGCACTTAGACCACAACCTAAATTAAGTAGAAAATGGGGACATGGGGGGAGTGCTTTCACTTGAAATTAAACAAGACAAAAATTAAAAACCCCACAGGAATGTCAAATTAATTATCCAGGTGCACTGTTTATCACAAACCATTTTTTTTGTGGTGTGAGGCTTTTATGGGACAGTATGTATGTTAATTATAGAATGAATCCTTCACATTTGTATAATGCCTGTTGTCCAAGGCTGTAAAATAACTTAAAGATGATTAAGTCTTACTACTCCTACTTTACTGAGACATCTTGCCCCAGGTCACTCAGCACGTCAGCCATGGATGGCTGCTACCCAGGGGATGTGGGGTCCAGCCCCACCACAGCTCTATAATCCTAGGGAAAATCTTTCTGGCCTTTACTTTCTTGCTTGTGCTAAGGGCAGATGACACACATGCCAGCACTACACCTGGCACCGCAGCACACTGTGCCAGTAGTGCCTGACTCAGTGGTGATCCCTACCAGCTAAAAAGCATTGGAGCCCTTGGCATGCAGAACCTTAAACTATTTTGACACCAGTGAAAACATCCCAAATCTGAGGGTGGGGGGGAATAATCTCAACAACTTCTGAACTACAGACCTAGTTGGTATAGGAGCACAGGTTAAATGTGAGCCAGTGTGACATCTCTCAAACGGGATGTTTCACCTTCAGCCATTTATGCACTGAAAATCACTTTGCATATCTTATAACTTTCAAAGGTATGGATTAATGATCAGAGCACACTGCACCCTTGCAAGTCACGTGACTGGAAGGAAGAGTCATCAATTTGATGTCACGTTGGCATTTTGAAGTGTGAGCCCTTATAAAATTGATAGGGTACCCTTCTAAGCCTGCCATCCTTGAGGAAGTTCCTACTGTGTCTCATCATCCTCAAACAGAACGTGCCTGGAAGAAAGGTAGATCAAACTAAAGCACCTCCAGGGCACCATTTTTTTATATTACGAAGCACCGGTGTAAGAAATTACAGTGCTGTAATTGTCTGTAAATGAATAGGAGAACATCCACAAGCATTTTATAATGAGGCACATTCTCTGAAGTTGCAGTTGGCCAAAATAAATCAATAGCCTATGGAGTGCATTTTTATTTAGGTCCTAAACATGCAAAAGAAACTAGCACTTTTAAATGGCTCTATTTTTCAGACCACAGTAGGAGAGACTTTAAAAATTCCTGGTGCTAGGTATTTTCAATGCCTTAAGTTGTGCACTGACTCAGTAGTAATAAATTCCCTGAAAATGTAGAAGGCCTTTCATCTTTATCTACTGTGACTTATTCAAAGGAGGAAAATAATTATGGCTTCTTGTTTCAAGGAGCATTGTTCAGTGTACCAATGTTTAATGACTCTTTGGTTAAATACCATTCCCAGCTCATCACTTTTGAGCTGTTTGTTATTTGTCCAAGATGCTTAAGAAGGAAAAAAAGAGAAGAACAAGAGAAAGTAGAAACTCTAAAGTGTGTATTGCTGTTTTGGCACAAAGTTGGACAATAGAGGAATTACTAGTTTTGTTACTTTAGACATCTGCAAAAACGTTGTCATATCATCACAACTATAAACGCAAAGAATGCCCTGGAACCTCTGAAACACTCCTGCATAGTGTTCCCCTAATGGTTAGCTGTCTCTGCAGGATGCATGTCCTTCCGCAAGCCTTTGTACTTTTCTGCCTACTGTGATCTTTCTGCATACTGCAAATTGCTTCGCATAGCCGCCTTTGCCTCTGTTAATTCAGCTCTCCCCTTCTCATTTTAATACTGGCCTCTCTGTTTGGGTCTCTGCATTGCAAGCCACCTTTGCCTAAGTCTAATTGATCATTACTTTGTGACTGAAAATGCACAATAGGCTCAGAATACCCTATCTCTCACCAAATTCATTCCTTCTCCCCTGTCCTCTGATTCCTTTCTAGGCTAGTAGCCTCCCACCCTGCTAGCTGTTCACTGGGAACCTCCTTTCCTGCAACCCTCTTCCCAGCACAGAACTTCATCACGATCTCCTAGGGATAGCAAAAGCAAGAGAGGGTTATGTTTGCAGCCGGTCTCTATGGTGCTTTCCTAGGACTAGCGTGTCATGGCCCTACATAAGCCTGCAAACCCTTGATAGAGACAGCTGAATTCACTGCCTAAAGCTCGTGTACTACAGAGTATCTAAAAATCTAGAGAACTGCTGTAATCTAAATGTCTGGGATGTTCAGTAGTGTACATGTTAAGGGAGGTTAAGGGGGGCTATTTCCCTTTCCTGTTATTTGAATCGGGTCAAATGTGATTGCCTACATTCATGTTACATCCTGCTGCAGCCTTTTTTCTGTGTCATCTGAAGTGAGCTCCTGCTTTTCCCCAGACTCATGCCAAAGGCTATCTCTCAACTGATGCGGCTGTGACAGGGCACCTTGAGATTGGCCTTGTGGACTCAAGGAGTGCCCTGAAGCAGTATTGCGTAATTATGCTGGCCTAATATCACCTAAGCTCGGAACAAGCTTTGTGTTGGACTGCGATCGACGCTTGATGTTAACAAGGGTACAGAAGCGTACTTTCCTGTGGGGCAGAAAATTGAGAGGCTGCAATGAGTTTTGACTTGTATCTGTGGTATTACCGCATATGGGGGGTGTTAAAAGTGTCCAGTTCTATTGAACGATGTTTTTTTGTGGAACCGTAGGGAGTTCTTTTCATCTGCCTGCTCAGGATCTGTCTTTCACTGGTGGTGCTTCTTCCTCAGTTGCAGTAGTTTTAAGTTTAAAGGTGCAAGATGTTTATGGCAGAGGCGGTGGCAAGTTGCTTCTCATCTAAACAAGTGAATTCCCTACAGTGATGTAGATTTGTTACTGCTAGATCCTCGCTGGGAGAATGTAAGTCAGAGCGATGCTGTTGAAGACAAATAAATCAATTGGTGGCAGAGGAATTTATGGTCCACCACAGAAAACAGAATGGGAGCTGTGATTTATATATTTATTTACTTTAATAAATATGAAAAAATAAAGTGTGATATTATTTATAGGAGCCCTGGCAGTGAGTGATGATGGTTTAATTTGTACATGTCTGTGCATAGAGGAATCTTTCCTGGGAAGAAACTCTTGGGCAACAGACAGCATTTTAAACATACAGGTGATTTTAAAAGTGTGTATGTTTGTATGACAGTATGCCTTGACATTGGGTGTAAGTACATATGAGTTGGAGGTGGGTCACCTGCTTGTCCTTCAGACTTTAAGTGAACCTATATTTTTTTGCTTGCCCGTTGGTGTAAGTCAGTCTGTTGTTCCCAGTCCATGCTAGTTCTATTATTCCTGAGATACAGAATCTCATTGCTGGTACAGCATGCCTGGATATTTAAATATTTACGAATATTTATCTTATTTATTTAAGAAGGTAGAAAATTTTTCTTTCCTCCACTTACTGCAAGAAAACTAAATTGCTCCTATGTCTAGAATATCTGGTGGGATACATATCGGTTCATGGATGCAGCTTGTGTTTGGAGGGACTTGTTTCCTAAAGGGTTTTGAGAAGGCTGGCATCTTTTTAGAGATGTGAGTTTAGCTAGCGGTGTACGCTGTGATATGCTGTCAGTGGCTACGTGTGGGGCAAAATGTGCCTCTTGGTGGAAACACCAGAACCCCTTTCCATGTCCCTGTTTTCTGTTCTACTATGGTATATGGGCAGCTTACTTGACTGTTGTACAACAAGGGTTTTGGGGGGTGGGAAGGAGTGAGAAAAGGGGGCTCACTACTCCCAGAAGACTGTCAACCCCAAACCAGTAGTCTGCTACCTAGCTTTTCATTTTTACATTGTTGTTGAATTACAAATAGAGAAATATTTTTGATATTATACCATGCCAATGATGGAAGACACAAATTCAAATCTTCAGCTGCATGCTACACTTGGTTTAAGTTCTAGTACCTAGGTTTCTTTCTAAGTATTTTACCTCGACTTTTCCTAAAGCTGAGAGAGTTTGGTATTTTCTTAGCTTGTGCATGTTTAAGTTCATGTTACTAGAGATGGAAGGGAAGGCTGCAAAAGTTGTAAGGTGTGTGTTGTGGAAACAGTGGAGAGCATAGAAAAATCAAGATATATATGTGTTATGCAAAATCTTGGTCTAATTTACCCTGGGCTTAACTGGATAAGCCAGCTTGGCTTCACTGGTACCAGCTATACCAGTAGGAGGTAATGATTAAGTCCTTTATTTGGGAGGGGGCAATTAAAAAAAAAAAAAAACTTTGAGTGGCCTTCAACGCTTGTTTTCAGGTGATGAGCCTAGCAAATTCCCTCTGAGCTTCTTCTGCAGTGTTGTATGTGTGTGTGTGTGTTTGAAGGCAGCCGCCCATCATAGATGTGTCTGACATGGTTCAGCAGCAGGACTGACACATTACCGAGCCTTGTCCGTCCCTCTGGATGTGTAACGAGGGAAATGCCTTTCTTAACTAGCAAGCAGAGGGGGAGGGACTGGTACTTGGAGAGCAGATCGGGCTGTGGGACCGATGCCTTTCAGTTGTGCCAGGCTCCCAGCGCGTGTGTATCACAGCAGCAAGAGCTCTATCACGCAGGTGAGCCTGACACATCTGGAGACTCCCCACATAGGTTTCCTGTAAGGCCTTCTGGCGTTCTGTGTCCTTATACCCTGCACCATTTACTACCCTGCTGTCTCCTGGGCTTATAGGGAGAAAACATATTTCCTGTCCCTCTGTGATAAATGGGACATGTAGCAGGGATGGTTTCCAGGGTTGCTACATGGTGGTTGTATCATCGCTTATCCCGATCGAAGGCAGGGGGAGGGAGTGCTGTTTTCAGTCCTTGAATTGCAACCATTTTGAAGGCGGCTGGCTCATGTGACAATTTTAACGTGTGGCTTATATAAAAATAGGGAGGATATACACTTGTTCCTTCTATGCTCAGATCAAGGCTGAGTCTATATCCTCTTTCTAGGAGTACTTATTTCTGGAAATGATTTTTGTTATTGCCACTGTTAATAAGATAACTGCTAATTAGGGATCAGTTGCATCTTAACCTTTATAACAAGTGCTTTGCATGTACTGCATGTAGAAAATGTGGACGTGAGTTTGGAGATTTGAAAGGCCAGCTTTGGGGCGTCTGAAAAAGGCAAAACAATCTTAGTTGTGGTGTTTAGCAAACATCTGAAATACCTGAAAGGCCTCTCAAGTTAGACATTAAACATCAACACAAGTCTTATTTTATACATTTTGTTTTGTGAAATCTAATCCTGCACATTTCAGTCAATCCGTCCAAGATATCCCAAGGGTGTGCAGCACAACTCCACTAAGGGGAGCAGTGGGTGAACTTGGGGATTGGCAAGCCAGGACTCATGCTTTATATACTGTACTTTATGTATACTGTACTCCCCTTCTTGCTGTATCAAAGCTTTAAAATGCTGGAGTAAGACTCATGCAGCTTCTACCTTCTGTACTAATTGAAAAGAGGCAGCTTCTGAATTGCATTACCTTTTGCAATAATATTTGTAATGTGTTTAAATGACACATTTACAACTGCTCCCTTCTTTTAAATTTAAAACTTCCCCATTCAGATAGTCACAGCTCAAAAGTCCTGCTCAGGGCAAAAGCATTCCATAAAAGCAAGAAAAAATGAGCCTTCCTAGCTGCTGAGTGATGAGGACTGGATGTGTTTGAATAGTTCACATGGACTGGGTTTTTCTTTGCCTTTAGGCACCTCGGAAAGGTCTTTCATTCACTTCTTTTCTTCCTGTGGTAGTCATAGTCCAAAGAATTAACCAATATTTTTATCTAAGATACAGGAACTACTGCACATAAGGGTTTGTTGAGCTTCCCTACTGTCTTTTGCCTAGGTTATTGTATGACTGCATACATGGTGTAGTACTGGGTTTTGCAGTTGATTACCAGTTAGATCTAGCTCCTCAGAGTAGGAGATACTATGCAATATAAAGTTAAGTATTGCAAAGGTACCTCTCTTTTTCAGTGAGTATCACCTTGGAGATGATTAATGCCAGCAGGCTGGCTACCTGATTTTGAATTGCTCCGCGAGCTATTCCCATCCCACTGGGATGGGAAGGTGAAGAACGTAGCAATCAGAGGAGCCAATTAATCAGTGCTTTCCAAACAGTGAAAAACTCTGCATACAGTTAATCTTTCTCCCCTTTAAAACTCGTTTTCTACCAATATTATGGGGAAAAGATCTTTGGAGTTTAACATGAATAACTCCATTAAGGTTCCATAGAAATTACTCTAAAGCTTCTAATCACTAATATTACTGGCCATGTTTATCACTAGTGATTAAACACTAATAATTGTGCTTTCTCAGACTATTATATTCACAAAACAATCTGTTTCAACAGATTCATACACTCAATGGATTTTTTTAATGCACTTTTGTTTTATAAATACATGGCCTTTCACATTCTTAGTGCACCTACGGGTGCTTCTGATGAAACAGACAGCTGTCTTTGAACTATTTAAAATGACTGAACAGATGCATAATTTTGCAACACATCAGCTCATTGCAAGGCATCTCCCCTGCACAGCATAAACCAGGAGACTTCAGGAGCAAACATAACAATGCTAGACTTCTCATCTCCTCATTCATCTTTGCTACATTCTGGCCCTCTGGGGGAGATAATATTTTGATGGGTGAATAAAGTACCATTAACTTTCTCACTATCATCAATCATCATGACAAAGGAGGACAAGTAGACTTTTTGTACCTGGTCTTGCCACTTGTTTAGTCATCAAACCCTTTGCAGACTGAGTGTGAAACACTACTTTATTAAGGCTGTGATTCTGAGATACAAAGTGTTTGACAGTGACACCTATGTTAGGTATTTCTACTGCTCGCCTGCACTCCTAAGGCGTGGTAGCATCTTCATCTGTTGTTCTGACACAACTCTACGTGCAGCCTCACCGTTCCCTTCTTGGGGAAGTAACCTGGCTTTAGAAGAAAACAAACCAACAGAAAGCATGTTGTGGGGTTTGGGGCAGTGCGGGAAGGTCTGCTGCACAGCTGGGAATTGAGGCTGCACCTTCTCACTCTTCCTCAGGTATCTGTTTCAACAGCAGCCCCCTGAGTTGACATACTATGATGACATACTATGATGAATTCTTCAAATACCTTTCCTCTCCTTTTTGCTTTCAGAAAGTCGCTGCAGAGTATCGGTTTGAGGCTGGGCTTTTCTAAGGGACTTCTCTACCTTTCAGAGGGATAGGTTATAACCTGCCTCTCTGCCTTGGGGTTTCCCCCTGCCTTTGAACTATCATTGTGTCTCCTCAGTGCAGCTTTTGTCTGTGTGAAACTCTGGCAAATGATGACTGGATGTTACTGCATTGGTGTCCACTAATCTGCTCCTTAGAGGCAGTTTTCCTTCTTGCTCCTTGGGTGAATGTGGTATGATGATAGTATTCAATCTGGTCGAAAAACAACATTTCATGCTTTCTCATATTTCTTTCTGCCTAGCATTATTTTGTACTTGTTTTTGCTATCAGTATGCGCAAACACTTAAGAGCCCATGCAGCAGAAAAACTTTTCCTAAAAAGCCCTGCCCCTTGATAATATGTAAGGACTTAAGGTCAGGATTTGGTATCTAATTTATAGCACACTCCTGCCTTTACTCAGTGAAAAAGCCCTGTGTACCTAGCCACATGATTTGTTTGCATTGCTCACAAAGCTCATTTTCACGCTAAAAAGGTGACCAAGAAAATAAATCTTTCTGTGTTGGGTTTGGAAACTTTCTAGACTGTTCTAAGATGACAAATAAGAAGGGCTCTGGCTAAGACAGGAAAAAAAAATTAATGGTGTAAAGAGGGTAAATAGGAGGAATTCAGGTACCTGATTGACTGTTCCCTTGTGTCAAGGCAGTGAAATCAAGAAACTGGAAGATGATGTAAGGAAATTCATAGCCCTGTAAATTAGCTGGCCTCTGAAGCTCCTCACCACATCAAGACATGGAAGCCAAATAGTTAGAAGGACCTGCTGGATATAATGGTGAATACTATAGCTCTCCAAGACTGTGGGAAGGCTTATAGTCTCCTAGGTTTCAGAGCCTGGGCTGAAATCTTGCTGTGGTGTGTTAAGAGGATCCTATTCTTGGGAGCAGGTTACTGCTGACCTGAAGCATTCCCCAGTTGGCTCACTGCAGCTGCTGGCGGAGGCAGAGTGCTACCCGGGACAAGGACTGCCCAGGAGCGCTCGTAAGTGAGCATCAGGGGTGAGGATGAAGAAACCTGAGACCACCACTGTTCTTCACCACTACCTCAGTCATAGGCAGGGAAAATGAGTCTCATCCTGGCTGTGTCTTCCCTGACCAGCTGGGTTCAGGGCTTTGGATTTTGTACTTGCCTGGATGGTTGTACTATCTGCACGGTGCTGATTCTTAGGACCTGCTGCTTGTCCTCTCCTGCAAGCTGCCTTAGGACCATAAATTACAGGAATGGGTCTGGGTGCTGCCTGCTTCACTGGAAGATGGAGGAAAACCTGCTTTTGGCCACTTCTCTAGGGATAATTCCTTTCTGATCCCCAGTTCTTAGAATTCATTTTATGCCAGAAAGCCAGAATGTTCTTATTTCTTCCCAAACTCCTTCCTAAAAAGAAATATAGTTGTTGTTGTTGTTGTTTTTTTTTTTGAGTGAATCAGGATTGTCTTCCCCATATGAGTATCCAGGCTTGTTTTATTTTGTAATGACCCAAATGTCAGTTATTTCTTGTGCTAAGGAGTTCTGCACAGACTAATCAAATCCTCTATGGGAGAGAAAAGATCTTTTAAGTTCAATTCTAAACTTGCTTCCTGTCAATTTTATACATTGTTTAAATGCTTTTCTGTTGGTCAGTCTAGCCCTGTTACTGACTTTTTGTTGCTGAACGTGCATTGTGGTACCATCTGGAGACCATCTAAGCCATGTCCTGGATGTGTTGTATGATAACAAACCTGATGGAGTTTCCAATCTTTGCTTTTCCTGTGCAAATATTAAGTACCCTTTATAACTGGGGATAAGACAAGTGAGAAAGTCAAGGAGAAAGAGCCTTGACAACAAAAACAGTAAGGTGAGCAGATCTAGTTGGACCTGCTTGGAGCAGGGGGATTGAGCTTGGTAACTTCTAGAGGTCCCTTCCAACTGAAATTATTTCACAATTCTGAGCCTGTGAGTCACCACAACACCTTGGTAATGCTGTAGGTGCTACAGCTTTCTTTTGGCTGGACTTTTTTCCTTTATTTCTTTGTTGTCATTTTGAGCGATACCTGGTTAATCTTAGTGATTAAAGTTGAGTAAGTGCCCTTGCTGCTCTCTACTGTCAGTGGAGAAGGGAACCTCTGTTCAGAGTAGGTGGTGTTGAATCTCCTGCAGCTCCTTTCCCTGTGCTGATCATAGAGGCAGTCTGCAGAAGGGAGACAGCAAGCTGAGAGGCCCGAACCTTTTCTTCCCCTTTCCCCTTCATCACCTTTCTTTGCTCATAGCACAGGTTTTTCTGAATGTTTGCTCTGCTGTAGGCTGTATGCAGTAGCCTGAATACGTTCGGCTCCCCATACTCTTATTTACACTCTTTTTCTTCCTCTCCCTTTCTTTCTTCTGCATCCCTTCTTCTGACCATGCTTGCTCCTGTGTCCAGGAGTTCTCCAGCAAGTCTCCTCGACACCTTTATCATACCTACTGCTCATCAGCCAACTTCTCCCTCCTTGGCCCCATCTCTTGCCTGCCTCTTTTTTTGCTAGTTTGATCTTCTTTTTATTATAACTGACAGAAATTATAGAAGGAAATCCATTTTCCTTTGGAAATTATTGTCACCTGTCAAAAGAGGGCAGGCCTGTTTTTAACCTAAAGTGATACAAATGGCTGAAAACAGATCCAAGAGTTATGTACTTCTCTGAAAAGAACCTAGATTGCAGAACCACCTAATCAGTTAAGTCAATATTCTTAAATAGTGGATGTTGAAATCTGTGAAACTGTTTTGTGCTGCTGTCTGTCTGGAGAGTGTGTCAAAACAGCTGACCAGGTTTAAATCTCAAACACGGGGAGGCAAATAGAGCAGCCTGATTCAAACTAGTGGCATTAATCTGGTAGGGATAAGCCCGGGCTGCAACCTGATGGCTTTGACTCACACTTCCAATCTTGGAATGGCTGCAGTCAGTCCGTCTTTGAGCACTCTAAAGAGAGGAATGGATCAGTACCAGTTCTGAAAAATTAAGAAAGGTATTTACATTCCTAAATGCGGGGGGGTGCTTTGGGTTCAGGCACCTAAATTTCTACACTGAAGCTCATTGTTTCTGAATCAACCTATGAAAGACCCTAAAGGCTGTTTCTATCTGACACCAAAATCCAGCCTTTGCAGTAAATCATGCAACACAAGATCCGTCATGTGCTCTCAGCATATGGCATGACAGAGCATTTTGCTATTGCAAATCAGTGTAATCAGCCCTGTAATACTCTGCCTCATTCCTATATAGTACAGTTTAATACCCAGCAGAGAAGAGCTAGCTTCCCCGTGAAGATTTGGAAGAACAACACTGGCTTTGCTGGAGATGCATGGTACAGTGATGACAACTGTAGCTTAGCCTGGATATTTCTGTAGTCCTTTCTGTATGTTCAAGAGTGGAAATCTTGGCAATGGTTTTCCTGTATTGAGATTCTGAACCACACTCAAAGCAGTTGCAAATGAATGATTCCAGTCTCTGACTGTGCCAGCAATGATGAATTGAAGCCCTTGAGATATGAGACTGAGCAGATGCAAGTGACCTTAGCTGACATAAAAATGAAGCCTTATCTGCATCAGAGTAGGTGTTCAGCTTGTCATCTTCAGCTATTTTTAACAGCAGAAAAGGAGAAAGCCACAGAAACTAGCTTAGGTAAAGGCTACCATAAGAAGGCAGCTATAAAAAAGCAGTTTGGTTACTAGATTAAAAAAATTGGCAAGGCTAACAAACATTTAAAATGTTATATGACTGTGAAGTGGTTTGGGTTTGTTTTTTTGTTTGCTTTATTCAAGTGCTCTTTCCCAGGGATAGTCTTTGCTCTGTGCCTATTTGGCTTTTGTGCTTTTTCCGTTTTATTCCTATTGATTTTGAACTTTTCAGCCTCTGCCTTTATGTTCTCTGCCCTGATGGGACTGGGGCCTGTCTCTGTATACGGATGGACCAGGCTGTGGGCCGTTATTCAGGATAATGGATCAGTCAGTCAATGCCAAAGGCCGCAGACTATTCTTTATTCACAGGAAAGAGAAGGCAGACTTCTTCCTCCCTCACCAGCATACTGAGGCCTTACTTGACAGAATCTAGAGGGAATTTCCTTTCTTCTTCAGAGGCAAATTGTGATCCTGCTTGAAGCATTTAGGTACTATTTTAGTTATATTAAAAAAAAAAAAAAAAAAAAGTGAATGAATAGATGACATTCTGCCTTCCCATTGCCATGTACTTAAATAGTATTCTCACCTGGGCATCTAGCTGGGAATGCCCTGTGTGGTTTGCTAAGGCAAGCTTGGAGCCCCTGGGAAGGGGGATGGTAAAATCACTGGAATCAGCCCTAGGTGACCCAGCCTGCTCTATCCTGAATGTTTAGGGGCTGTTGACGTGGCACAGCAGGGTGGAAATGTCAGTGTGGGCTGCCCTAGGGACAGTGCACCCCTCTTGGCGTCATGCACCTTTCCACTCATTGGGCTTCCCCAAGAAGTGCTTTGCTGTGTACCATTGTCTTTCAAGCAGTTATGTAGCCTATCTCTTTTTGTGCCTTGATTTACTTTCTGATAGATGGAGACTTACTTGCAGATGGTGACTGTTGCTTTTTATGCCAGGAATGTTTCTGGGACAGGCATGTGGCCCTCTATGTACAGATACTGTGCACAGAAAGCTGGTCTTGAGTTTGCAAAGGGCAAGGTATGGAGACCAGCAGAAAGGCCTGGCCTGTGTCTTGTTTTCTCCGCATCTGTGCGAAAGAGGAAGCCTTGTAAAAACAGGAGTCATTGCAATACCAAAGCTGGAATGCAAGTAATTATAACTGGGTGTAACTTTAAATTTCTAGGTGGTCTCACTGCTTTACAGTACCTTCTCACAGGTATAAAGGTTGGCTCAGACATAAGTATTTGCAGGAATGGTTTTTTATTTAATGTGCCCAGTGGAAACTGTAGTTTAATTTGTCCATGGAGCTATACTCCCTGTGGCTATCAGTGTGGTGCGTCTTTTCTTGATATTGATGGCACAAGCAATGTTTTCCTGTGTTTCCTTGATTGATTGACTTTCTGGTAAAGGCTGTCTGGGATAGCAGGTCACTGAAATGAGGGCTTATTCTTTGCTCTCATCAGAAAAGGCTGTACCTAGATGCTGGCTTCCAACAGAAAGGGAAGGGCAGCAGAGGATATAAATTAAATGTGAACAAGACTGTGTTCAAAATTGAGAATGCTAAAGGACGTGAGTGTCAGGAAAGCTCTATTTCCCTTGATGATTGATTGATTGCTCTTAGCACATGGCTGTGCAAGAACATGTCTCCTATAACAGTGGCTCTGTGTGCTTTCCAGCACCCTCCATCTGAAGACCTCAAAGAGCACCATGGACTCAGATAAGTTAAATCTGGCAATTCTGTGACAGAGATGCAATCACCTCTGTTTTAAGGGTGAAACTAAGGAAGAGAAGTTCAGGTCTTTACCCAGAATCATTCAGGAGGTGCCTTGACATAGTTAGGAATAGAACAGGAGCTGTGACTCCCAGTCAAGAATATAGACAGAATTTATCCCCAAAGAAGCTATTAAGCTAGACTCAGCCCTTGCTTATGTAGTTGAACAAATAGGACTGTTTGTTCTCATGTGTTGAGCACCCACCAGCTCCCATGAAAACCTGCTGGAGTGGTGGGAACTCACCTATCCCCCAAAGTAGACCCTTGAAATGCAGAGGATGCTGTACAATTGGTTAGGTTGGATCTATTGATCCTTCTTAAAAGAGATGTTGCATTATGCACGATATTGCACAAAAGAAGCAGCCCTGAGAGGCCGGAGTGTTGGCAAGTGCTGGAAGGCTGTTGGGAATGCACAGAGCAGCATGGTATCAAAGCTGAGCAGAAAGGGGGGAAATAATGCAACGTCTAGGAAAAGAGATGAGAAAGAGGGAGGCGAATCAGGGATGCTGGGAGGCCAGCGGCACAAGTGGACAAGTTGGGTCTTAGAAGAAAGACAGTGGGAAAGTGTGTTCATGATAGCCTGGAAAAAACCTGCCATTCAGGAACTACTCGGACTAGTTTGTAGCAGAAGAGAGAGTTTTGGGGAGGCAACGCAGCCCTGAGGATAGGAGGACTACTCAGGAGTGCAGCATGTCAGCATTCTTGCCTTCTCTCACAGCAACGTGCCAAAGTTCTGCCTGCTTCTGAGCAGCCTGATGGTGTTCTGATCTCTGCTGAGTCTTCCGGATATTGCTCTAATACTTTAAAAAAAAAAAAAAAAAAAAAAAAAAAAAAAAAGAGCAGGTGCTTCCCCAAATCTGCAAGCAGCCAATTAGGGTCACATCTAGCTTAACTAATGTCTCTTTCAGCAAGACCTAAATATCTGTTCCAGCACCTGACAGAGGACACCCAAGTTCAGGCTTTAAATTAAAAGCTGCACCTTTCAGCTGAATGATGGACTGCTGGGTGGAAGTCATTTGCTGTTGTCAGTGGTGAGCATCACTGCAGAGGTATGTGTTCCCAGCTCTCGCCTTCAGCAGGGATGTGCCACTGTGGTGTCACTGAGCTGCAGCTGCCAGTCTGCAGATCTAGAAAAGGACACAGCAAATCACCCAAATAAGGGTATCAGCTGAAGGATAGCAGTGTTTGAACTATATGAGTAAAGTGTTTAAACTGGTTGTATCTTTCTGCTGAAAGAGCTAACTATGGAGGACTTGAAAAAGGAGGGGAAGAGAGTAAGAGGTGTATGAGAACTGCATAGAACAAATCTAGCTTAGTTTTGGTTGTGTTTTCTGTTTGTATTATTATAACAAAAGTTTTACCCCGAGAACATTCCAGAAATGAATCCTTGTCAGCTAACATGAGTCAAAAACACCTCTCTCCCCATTCTTCCCCTTTCTACCCTGTACCGTTAATGTGTAACAGATGTAAAAAGAAGGCAGTATCACAATGCTTCATGTTATATGGGGAAAATCAGATATTAGCTGGTTTCAGACCATGTTTTGCTATGACCTGGGAGGGGTTGCATAATTATCCCCCAGGAAGACTATGGCCTAGAAAACTCTGACTGTTTATTTTTTGTACTTATTGTGCTTGCTTACTTTTCTTTCAATATGTGTATGAGCACCTCTGTTGGGCAAAAGGGACAGAGAGTGTGAGGGGGTGGGTGTGCGGCACGGGGGGAACTGCAAGCCGTGCTATTCTTTCCTGCTAGTGCTTCAGGGCTGGAATCCGGGCTGTGGCCGGCAACACCAGAGAAACCTCCTTTGATGGCTTCTTAGAGGAGAGCACACAGCATCACCCTCTCATTGGAAATTTATCACTTAGATGGAAGTTCTGTGTTTCTGCAGCACTTTAAATAGATCCCCTTTCCTACCTACAGTAGACTCTTACAACCAGGGAGTCCCCTTGCGGGAGTGACTTGAGAGAGAATGGACACAGTGACGAGGAGAACAATTACAGTGATGGTGATGTGAGAAGATTGGTCTGACTGTTTTACTTCTTTCTCAAGGTTTCCTGTTTGTCCTTGGGTGATACAGATAGCCTCTTTATGCCTCAGGTTCCCAGGAACAACATGGGAAAAGTAGTACAACTTTGCTTGGTGGACACAGGATGATGAAGCTATAAAAACTTGTGAGGCATTCAAAGATGAAAGCTTTATCTGAGCTAATGAGCATGTCTGCCCACTCTGAGGAGCATTGTGCTATGTCTCCCATTTAAGATAGGCAATGAGGTGGTTTTTTTGTTTTTGTTTTTTTGTAAACTAGACCCCTCCCAACCTGTGGAAAACCCCCACAAGGGAGGCTGGAAGTCACTGAGTGGCTCTCCAGCATTCAGATCTAGCGTTGAAAAATCTCGGTGGATTTCCTGCATCAGGATTTCTTTTCCTGACTCTTCAGCTGTGGACGTACAAGTTATTGATCTAGTTAGTCTTGGCTTTTTGTGGCCATATCCCTGGAAACAATTGGCAGCATCAGTAATAACTTACAAGGGAGCAGCAGAATTTGTTGGTCATTGGGTCTGAAGATCAGAGGCTTTGAATGGCAGTACCTGGACCTGTGTTTATCCATGGATCGATCCTGAGGTGGAGAATCTCTGAGCTAAGACTGAGATGTAACTGTAGGTGGTTGTTGCAAGTCCACAGCGAAATTCACATGCAGGGACTGCGTGAATAACGCAGGATATGGGGAGCAGACACTTCTGTGGATCAGGATGGGTCTGATTTGGCCAATTTGTCCTGGGAATACCCTAGCTCTTACTTGCCTTAAGCCTGGATCTAAGAAGTACTGAGATATCCTCAGTTATATTAGAGAGAGAAAAAGAAATAGAACCTAAAATTTCAAGGTAATGAAAGGACTCCTTTGCCCTCCTGAAATTCATTCGGGAGAGAAATTAGCTTCCAGTTCACTACTACTTTGCACAGCTCTGCTAAATAAATAATCTTCATAAAGTACAGACCAACATATTATCCCCCAGTATTTAGTGGGCAGTGAAATGACTGTCAAAAGGTAACATGAGCTCTGAGGAAGAAGGTGTATTGCTCTTGTAAGCTCTAGCTGAGCCTTTCAATGCATTTGGTAGTACACGTGATTCAGGAAACATGCCTGAACCTCATAAAGACATACAGTGCATCCCTGTTCCTGACCACTGCCTGGGTGCTTGCTCTCTCAACTTCTGCGGTGTTATCAGGTGCTTTGGCAGCCTGTGTGGTTCAGGTCTGTGAGAAGAAGAGATGGGAGCTGATGGAGATGCCAAAGGAAAGCAAAACGATCTCATGGCTGTGACATCAAGGTGTGTAGATAGGAAATCTGGATTTGTTGTGGCCATGGATAGGAATTCTGGCTCTGCAGCAGATCTGTAGTGCCACCTTGGGCAGATCATTTCATCCCTCTGGATGTTTCTTTTCCCTCTTGCTTGCTCCTGCCTTACAGCCAGGAGGGGATTGCATGCCCTCTGTTTGTACAGTGCCAGGTTGAACAAGCAGCAGGGGTATCCAAGCACATCCATTACACTGATAACGATAGGAAGGAGGGCACCTGTCAGAAATTCTTACTTTTAGTTATCAATATATTTTCCTCTCTTTTTTCTTTTTCTTGCTTGAAAGGAAAAGGTAAGTCAGATATCTTTTATTTCTTCTAAAAGAAATAAGTCTTGACAGACATGGGAATGTGTTTCCTGCAGTTACTCAGAGCACACAGGGGCCATGCTGGCTCATTTATACACCCCTATACCTCAGCCTGGACGTTTCATTAGCTTGGCGTATATCTTTTGTTTGCTGTGACAGACGTGAAAGAACAACAGGAACAGGGCTGAAGGAAAGAAGAGGGAAGGGAAGGGGACACGTTGCTGCCTGAAAATCCCTGTCTCAATATTTTATTCCTTCTGTATGCAGAACAAATAAAATTCTTTCTTCTTTTTATTTTTGTTACTGTT
Source organism: Struthio camelus (assembly GCF_040807025.1). NCBI lineage: Eukaryota > Metazoa > Chordata > Aves > Struthioniformes > Struthionidae > Struthio > Struthio camelus. The sequence continues at coordinate 16,415,030 of NC_090946.1, forward strand.
TACTGGCAGCACTTTCTGTGTGCAAGCTGACAAGGGCTCATATGAACATGTTGTGGCCTGGATGGCTGCTTGTGCCACTTGAACAAGGTTCGTTTGTGGTCTTGGCTGCTGGAGGAAGGGAGAAGGGCATACAAAGGGATTTTCTGATTGGTCAGGAGTGAGGGTGTACCCTAGAGAAAGGAGCATGAGGCAAGTACTTGGTCAGCCCTCTCCCCTGCCCAAGACCTCTGTTTGGTCGCTCTGTTTCTGGATCTCTCCTCCAGAAGGAGCCAATATGTGTCAGGCCCTTCACTGGGATAGATGGCCGCAGGGTTTGGCTAGAGAAGAAGGTGGAGGCAGTGCTGCTGTCTGATTGACTTGCCTGCAGCAGGGCCTGTCCTTGGGTGAGCACATCTAGGGTGTGTGCGTGTGAGGGCTGAAATGTAGCTGAGGCTTTTAGAATAGTGTGAGACTAATTTTAAATCCTAGTAATAGATAGGCTGCCACTCCTGTGCTGCATAGCTCCAGTCCTCCTGCTTCCTTTCATCTTGCCGCAGCTTCGTCTTCCCTTTTGGAATTACCCCCTACTGCACAGTGCAATTTCTGGGCAACTGGCTTTTGTCCCCGAGCCCATTTGTGTGCTCGCAGCTAGTGTCCTAGAACTGTTTGCCCTTGTCAGATCTGTCCCTCTTGTTCACTAGCTACAGAGCTCGGCAGATCTAGGCCTCCTGCCAGCGCTTCTGCACTGCTCTGTTCTCTCAAGCAAAAGCCACTCTCTTCTGTAGGTAGCAGAGGCTGACAGATGTTTTGACTTCTGCTTTTGTCCCTGCACTGCTGTCCTGGAGACAGAAAAGGCCCAGATGGAAGTGATGTCTGATGGGATCTACCAAAGGTCAAATGAAAACCTAGAAGGAAAATATTGCTGTCTTCGGTTATACCCACCTCCATCCCTCCTCCCTTGAGATGCTACAAGGAGGAGCCTCCCTTGGTATATCATGCAGATATTCCTAATACAATCTAGATTTGTTTCTTCCTGGCTCTCTTCTCCCTCGAAGGCAGGGTTGGTGTTCACGTTATTCTCCATGCCTGCATTTAAACAGCAGTCTTCAGGTTTCATGATTAGCAAGCTGCTCTGAGGAGTTGTGACCATTCACACTCCTCATTGCTCTGGGAATGACTGTCTACTTGGTTGACAACTGCTGCAAGGTGCTTTAGCTGACACTGCTCTGAGCAGGGGGTGTGGACTAGGCAGTCTTCAGAGGTCCCTTCTAGCCTCAACTAATCTGTGATTTTGTGACACCAGAGCTTGAAGTCTAGTGCTAAGTGAGAGCCTCTGTAATTTGAGCTAAAAAGACAGCTGCTTTGCAGCAAATTTTTGCTGGAAAAAGAACACCCCGAGATCTGCAAACTGAGAGAGCTGTGATGACCTTGTGTCTCCTGTGGATGCAAGGGGATGTAGAACATCCTCTGAAGAGTAGCGCCTTGGTGCTATTTTGGAATCATTGCCCCAGCTCGTGCTGGCTCGCAATTTGAAGGCAGTTTGCAACCCAAGCCCATCACTTTGCTGAATACAGGTGAGATGTTGGCATTCTTTTCTTGGGCTTGTTGACAGGACCTGTTGTGGAAAAGCACTTTTTTGCTGTTGTATTTGACAACAAATACCGTAAAATCAGTTTGCACTTTTTTTTTTAAAGCTTGCACCGTGGAAGAAAATTAATAGAAGTGTTTTATGTGAAGCGCCACAGATTATTTAAAGTCCTAATGCCTATTTAAAACCATTGGTTAATTGAACATCACAAAGAGTTATAGGTCTGATCTGCCAAATCCAAACAGTGTAATAGTTTTTATTTATTTTACTGGTATAAATTCAGATCTTTGGTCATGTTTATTGACTTAGTAGCTCAGGGTTTAGGGCTTTTTACATTTGACAGTAAATTCCCAGCATTATGCTGAATAAAAGAGGGATGGGTAAGATTTTTAAAATACTTCTCCATTCTGTCCTCATCATCCTTCCGCACTGATGGCATTGCTCATTCATTGAATTGTTGTCATTGTTGCAAGAAAAATGTGTTTCCAGCAGAAGTCTAGGCAGTGCTGAACTGTAGCAGATCCATTGCTCTCTGGTACTGTTTATTCTTTAAAGCACAAATAGTACTTAAAGCTCTGAATCAAGGAATGGTTTTCAGAGGTGCTTGAATGACTTAAGAGTGGAGTTTCCTTTGGCTTCTAGTCAGACTTTGTGTTCCTTAATCTTTAGGTTCTTAAGAGACGTTCCTTCTTTCCTTCCCCCAAGGGTTTGCTGAATCTGTCTCTACTGAGTACTAGCATGGCCCCTTTAACTGTAATGTCTAAGTACTGTCCAGCCTTAAATACGTTATCGCAACAGCCTGGTAATGGTGAGGAGACTGGCATCTCTGTCCTACAGCTCGGAGGAGTCTAGACATGAGGGAGACTGAGTGCCTTGCCCCTGGCCAGCCAGGACTGTTGAAGCACAGTGAGCCAAGCCTGGAGCGTCACAATGCCTAAAAAAAAAGCTATTACAGCACTGTGCTGTGGACAGTCTTTCCTAGGGAAAAGGATGGAGGGCAGTATAGGAGCATTTTTCAGATGAGAACTTAATTAAAAATGACCTTTGGAAAAAAAAAATAATAATTTGGTACAAAAATAGTTAATTATTTCTGAACGGTTTTAAACCATGGAGAAAACATAAACATTTTAGCTTTAGTATACTTTTTGCTTTGAGTTTTTGGTAGCTGCTGCTGCTGTCTTTTTCTCTTTATGTTTACTGGTTCTTGGTTAACCACGTTGTTTTGTGTTGGCTTGACAGTGTCGCATGTCCTTGGGGCTGTGTGTTTCAGTTAGCTGGTTTGGGCCAACTGAACAGCTGTTATCCTCTGGCAGGATGTTTTCCTGAAACCAAAAAATTGGTTTTGATATATTTTGATTAAATCCTATTTGACGGTCAACACATTATGCTTACTGCATTCTGACTATGGACAATGGCAAAATAAGAATTTTTTTGAAGATTGAAAAACAATAGGTTTTTTTTTGAATTTTTTTAAAGGAAAATATTTTTACAGTTTTGAAATTCCTTAAAATGTTTTTTTTTTGCTGGTCTGCTTTATGTAGCTCTGTCAGAGATGATCAAATTCACTCCCCAGAGATGCCCAACTCTGTGCTCTGATGGCAAGAGGTTTAATAAACAGGTCTCACTTGTAAACTAGTCGTACCTTGCAGCTCTAGGCTGCAGTCGTGGCTAAACTGGCTAGTTTAAATGAGTTTCCCTGCTGCTACCACAGTAACTGCAACAACATGAGGCTCAGTGCTGGCTTCCTGGCTTTACCTGGGTGTTTATCCAGCTCCTCAGGAGGATTTTGTTCCACGAGGTGGTTGGGTTCCGTGTTGCCATGGCTGGGGGGGTCCTCACAGTTGAGCTAGTTAAAATCCATTGTAACCACATAAGGGCTGGTATCCTGTAATGCGGACTGGTTAGTGGGGCTGTATGCCGAGAGCGGTGTTTGGTCCTGTAACCTGTGTGAGATGCAGGTGCTGAGAGAGGGGAATGTGAAATGGCGCTCAGGAGACTGAGCCTCACGCTCACTGCAGGAGACTGATAAGTCGCGGTAGATCTACGTGACTGCAGCATGAACAGGGAAGGCCCTGTTTCTCGCTGAGCTTCCCAGGCCATGAGTTTCCTTGTAGCTCGCTGCCAGTCTGGACTATCGCAGCAGGTGTGACTGCTGACAAAGTGCTAAAACAAGATAAAGAAGGAAGAGTAGTATGTGATAGATAAATAAGGATGGGAAAAGATGTGGAAAGCAGACAGACTGTAAGTGAGGGGCTGTTGTAAGTGTTGCTGCTGACTCTAATAGAAATGGCATTTCTTCTGTGGGAAATCCTGGCCTGAACTGTGCCCAGCTGGTTGGGTTCCCAGTACTTTTAGTGGCAATCCCAGTGAAGCATCTCTTTGAAGCTTAAGGTCTTAAATCATTACTTTGCCTACAGTTTGATGGGCTTGTATGTGTGTTGTGAAAATGCCAACCTCTGTACTTGTGTTTAAACAACTTTTCTAAAAATATTTGACCTGAAAGGCAAAGATAACAACAATTTGTTGTTTTTATTTGCGCTGAGTTGCTTTTATTTCTAAACACATAAAACTGAAAGCAAATTGCATGAAGTAGAGAGTATTTTCAGAGTATTTGTGTTTAATTTCTGTCACTGCAGTTGGGAGCCAGAGTCCCCTAGTGTTTCCTGGTTACTTGAAAAAGTATACATATTTCTAGTTCTTTCCATGTGTCAGATTGAACAATATAAAAGACACAAAAAGAAAGTAAAGCAATGCCTTTGGGTATGTGTGTTTTCACATGGGGGCTTTAGAGAAATGAAGGACTTCATAGTATGGAAGTATCTGGCATAGACTTATTGTGAGGTAAAGGGCAAAGTAGATCAGACACAGATCAATGCATCTCTCCTTGAACATCGTGCCCCTATCCGCCCTAAACAGAGCCTGCCTAGAGACTTCAGCTGAGAGCGTGGTCTTACTGTGCTAGTTCCTCTGTGAAGGAAGTGACACAAAGTTGCCGCCTCTAGAGCGTATTTGTGTTGAAGTCTGCAGAGGTGCCCAAGTGAGTTCTGTTAGGTTAACTTAGCTAGGCTGCTTCAAGGAGCCGAGCTGCTGCGCCCATCTCCGTACAGCACTGCCTGCTGAGACTGAACGAGAAACCAGAATGGGATATTGCAGGGTAGCAGTAGTTTACTCAGCATCACGCAGCAGTTTGGGAACAGAGTTTGTCCCAGTAACCTCACCTTTAAGATTGCATTTGTGTCTGAAAAAATGGGCCCTGAACTTCTCCTGAAGTCCTTCATTCAGTCAGTACCCAAAAGGGACGGAGGAGCCATGGGCGTATGGGCTTTCTTGTTGTTTAGGTGAGAGGAGACAGTGGAATAGCCAGATGCAGAACTGCCCCTTTGCCCATCTTCCTGTCCTCACTGAGAATGCAAAATACTTCAGACTGAATGGTGTTATATCTGCTGCACTTTCTTTAAGGTGTTCTCCCGTGTACATACAGCCATTGCATTTCTTGCAATGGTCTTATGCTGGATGCAAATGGGACACTTGTGGCCTTTCTGAATAGGAGAGTGGAGTTTGGTTCTGTTGCAATCGGGAAGGGATGCATCTCTCAGCCAGATGCTTCAATAAGGTGTGCTCAGCACTATGAAGGAGGCAGAGCACCCTGTCCGAGGCTACTTGGAGGTGGGAGTTGTGCTACATGCAGCATTGTATCCTGTGTTTGCAGGAGAGGAAGGTTGACAAGCTGATTGCGAGTGCACGCAGAAATGCAATCACTGACATAGGCTTCCCTAGATGCTGAGATGGTGACTCTGTTATTCTTTGTTCACCTTTAAAATAAGGGAGTGCCTGCCTTGCTTATGTTCCTAAATTCTTCCTCTCCTGCTTTTGCAATCTTTCCCCTATATAGCCCTTTGGTATATGGAATAAAAAATGATGCTAGAGAAAATATGAGAACAATACAGAAGTCCTGGTACAAGAAGAGAAAAAGCTTAAATGTATTGGGTGCAAGTGCGTCTTTAAGATGGAGAAAAAAGCCCTGTTGGTCTGGGGTGGAGAAGCCCCAAATCAGATATACAGGGGATGTTTTGCGGCTGGGTTCCACACACAACTCTGTATGAATTAGCAGGCCTAAAAATAGTGGAGCTGGAGAAGCTACTCACTTCACATCAAGGACTCTTGCAGTGTCCTGCAAGCGCCAAATTTTGTGGTCTGTGATTTATTAGTGAAAGCTGGCAATGCTGTTATGTGATTATATCAATCATTGTCTCTGTACTTCCTACTGGGCCTTCCATCTGTGACCTGCTGCCAGGAGAAAGTAACCATGTACATGATCCACATCCAAATAGTGCGTTGTTTTTTGGAGAATTGTATTGATTTTTCAAATATACACTCAATTAGCACCGTCTGCTAATTCTAAAATTGTGTTTATTTAGCAGTCTGAGTCCTTGTTACTGATGCATAAAGTATGACATTGTGTTAGTTGTTGGATGACCTTAGGTTTTGTTTGTAGAATATAAATCAGGACCATTATAGGCTGGTTTTTTTGTTTCTTGTATGTCAGGATAGCTCTCTTCTGATAATACACTGATTTAGACTTGGTAGAATTGGCTTCTCATAGTCAAAGTAGACTAACTCATCATTCAATAAATAGAAGTAAGCTTAACAGGTTCCAGGAGGAACTATTATGATCACCTTGACTTTTTGGTTAACTTGGGCTGAAGCCCCTCATTCAGCAGTTCCTGTGTCAAGCCCTTAATTTTGATTTCTGCTGGAATGCATCTTGAAAAACTGTACTGCCTTCATTGAGGATTTGAAGTGACAGAGAAAGCACAGTTATGCGTTAGTGATTTGTGGCAATGGTTAATTACTTTTTGTATTAAATTATTCGTCTTTAGTCTGTATTTTACCCAGCTTCAATTTGAATGGCTCTCATTGTGCCTGTTCTATTTTAACAATTTGTTTCTATTACTGGAAATCATCTTCCTATATGGATGGCTATTCCAGCCAAGGGAGGCAGTTTAAAGTTTCCAGTATTAAGGTTCACGTAGGTGAGAGCATGTTTCATAGACTTCCAGTAGGACTGGTGGTACTCAAATTTTTTAGGTCACTTTTCAAAAAACTTGTTTTTCACCTTCATGTTAGATGACATGCTCTTCAGGTTTCCTTTTAGCAGATTTCTGTGCCACTCACCCCCTTGGGATAGTTGACTATGATTGGACTATTGACTGCAAGACCTACAAAGACCTGAATGGCTTAAAACTTTGGCAGCCAAACATTAAAGATCTGATGTTTTTGTGAGGCAAAAATGAAAATAGAATGAAATGACATCTATGAAGTAGATATTTGGGATGAGAAGGAAAGAAATTAAATCTCTTCCGACTGCACATCCTTATTTTCTGTGGTAGAAACTACCTTTATTCTTTAAGGACGTAAAAGTCTGGTGGTTTGTTATATAATGTAGCCTTGTCGTTACATATATGTGTGTGTATATATGTATATATATAATGTGTGTGTGCATGTGTGTATATATATATAATATTTTTGCCTGTTGACATTTTATAATCATTGTCTGTCTTGGACACCAAACAAATGGTGTTGGTTTCCTTGATGTTCTTTGTTAGCAGCCGATGCTGTGTGTTCTCCCTGGGAGTGAATAGTCAGTTCCAAAAGGAATATCAAGGCCTTTTGACTTAACACCTTTACTTTCTTTTTTCAAAAAAAAAAACAAACACCTTCCAAGTGGAGATGTTCCTGTTTTTTGTCAAACTACTCTAAAGAGGCTGGTCAAGAATGTAGTTGTCTTGAACCTTGTGTAACTAGGGAGCAAAAACTGCCGTGGAGAGATTGCTGGGAGTCTGCCGTCCTGTGCTGCCAAGGGAACGCAGTTGGGGGGGCACATGTGGAGCGTGGCGTGGGGAGGGGACCCACGCATAGCAGATGCAGTGAGTACACTTAACTACAATCTAGGTAGGGAAGTTAGCAGATGATTTCAGTGCTTGCGTTGATCTTGCAGAGTCGTTTTGTTTTCTCAGGCTTTACTGTCTCAGATGTGGTGAGGCTATAAACACTGTAATCTCTCTCCTCCTTGATTCAGAATTTGGAATCTTCCCTGCCCCATTAAATCCCACATTTAACTTCATTTTGAAGAATTTTAGTCATAGGAGCAGTGTTAGGGACAGAACTGGTACGTTTAGTTCTGCTGAAAGGATTTGGTATTAGATTGACAGCCCTGTCCATGTGTAATTGCAGATTAATGGGATGTAGTATGTCATTATGGCAGCTCAATAGCACAAGCTGCAGAACTGCACATGAGTCCAGGCTTTCATTTCTTGGTAGAGGGGGCTACTCTGACCTGCCTTTTGCAATTTGCTCCCTGATCTCTGGAGGAAAAGAATAAGGATGTTTACAGTTTAGGTACTTAGTGGTCCCAGGAATATGATGGAAGACCAACAGTGTAATTTAAGGTAATGGGGAAAAACTGATTCAAAAGTGGAATGACAGACTCCAATAATATTCCATAAGGACCAAGATGTGTATGAGAAGCTTCATACTGTCAATTGAGCAGCCTTCTGCTGCACATCTACCAGCGGATGCTGAAGTATTATTTGTATCCAAAATGAATAAAATAGAGTTGCTGAGCTTTACTAACTCAGTCATGAAGCCAAGGGAGGGATGAATGCATACCACTTTGCTTGTGACTAGGGATAGAAATAGCATTTCTTACTCGTGGCAGCACAATGGGGTCTGTGTGGCACACTAATGAAATTCTCTCTTGCTTCTGATATTGGGTGATCTGTATGATTCAGAGCTGATGGAATCTCCATTTACGCTATGCCTGTTGGCATGAATGTATGCCATGTATCTTTTTAGTATGCGACTTTTAAGTTGTCACTCTAGGCACCTTGTTTTTAAAACCCAATTGTAAATGGCTGTACGCATGGGTTATTGAAGTAACTTTCCCAGGTATTGCTGAGTTGAGCTCCTGTCAGCCTTCATATCTTGCAGCAAACGCTCCGTGCTGAGCTGGCTGATTTGAAGGAGTTTTCACTGAGGGCCATCTTGAGACATTTACCCACCTGAAAAGTACTCACATGATGAACGGTGCTCCTTAGGTCAGCAGAAGAAAATAATACTGTTATTGAATATTGTTATAGTACTGAGATTGTAGTTCAACCCTAGAAGAGGAATGGAGTAAGGAACCAGATAGATGTCTAGAAAGTACTTAATTGCTTTGAGATTATAGATCTCCTCCAGTTGGTGTCTTTCCTTCTAGAAGAGCCCCTCAGTGTTGCTGTGCTGAATGTTGTTCCAGGTACCACCTTGAAAACCACATGTTCTTGGACTTCACAGCAGACACAGACATGCATGAATTTATTGCTGGGTTACGTTCATGTGTCTGAAGAAGCAAAAAGATCAGTTAGGCCTGCAGCTAAAATATTCTTATGGTTGTCAGGCATCAGTATGAATACCAGTCAATATACCATGAGGGTTTCGGTACGCTGGTCGTGATCATCACTCACAGCTAGAGTCAGGCTATATCTCCCAATCTTTTATGTCTAACTGGTTTTCTTACATTTATGCACTGCTTTTATCATGGTGGTTTACTGCTATCTGCTCACTTGCATTATTCTCAGACCTTGGAAAGCAGAGAGGAGAATGAAGAATTTTAGCCTATCTTGGAGCAACAATATTTTCAAGGCTCACTTTTATATTTGCTTGGATGTTACATTTCCTGATGGTGTTTCTCTCTTCTCTGGGGTTCTTGGGCCATGTCTCAGCTTTCAGATGCACTTGAGTTCCTGTTAAATTGTCTTTGTGTGCAATTGTGAATGTTCTCAACTGGGATCAAGCTCCCAGACCTAATTTCTGAAATTGTCTCAAATGATGGTTTGTCCACTCCTCCCATGAGCTGTTTTGGCCTTTTCTGCAACCCCCTTGCAGAATATTCGTGGTTGAAATCCATGCGTTAAACAACTGTAATCCTTCCTTAGAACTCGTCTTTGTTGTGATGCCTACACATCATTTCAAGATGACGTGGCTTTCTACACGCTGGTAGTGGGCCTCTGGATTTCAGCTGACCTCCATTTTTACTTCAAAATCCACACAACAGTTTGTCCCTTCACACATGCGCTGTATCCTGCCGGAGATTTCAGTTGCAAATTGTTTTCAGATTAGTGAGAGTGCCACAGTAACAGGGGTTGGCAACCTTTCCAGGGTCATCTGACAAATTACGTTTTTTCTTTCTGCGTTTACAGATTAGGCACACCAATAGAAACATCCAGGCAGGGAGTGTTGCCTGTGGCAGGTGGGAGACCGCAGATAGCTGGTTCACATGCCTTTCTTGCTGTACAGAAAGGGCTTTCCCTGAATCTGGGACTCAGAGCTGGGAGCCTAATTTGAATTTGTTATAGCTCCCTGGTCTGTCCGTGCTGCACTGCCTGCCATTCAAAAGTGGCTGTGCCATAGGTTGCTGATCAATTGCGTACAGTCCCTGGGATGGAGTAAGAACAGAAAGAAATCTTCTTCGATTTCTGTGTCTCTGTTGTCAGTTAACATTGTTTCACTGTAAATGTAATCGTGCTTATCTAAGTATTAGAGATGTTGATTTGTGGAATGCAATAAAATAAAATAGATTTTTTCTTTAATGAAGTAGGGAAAAGATTCCCATGCGGGACTGGGCAGAGGAGGTATTTATACCTCTCTGTGCAATTGGTGTGTGGAGGAAATACCAACCTTCTCAGCCTGAAAGAAATGGCTTGGAATCCGCTCGGTGGCAACCACAGAGCTGCGGCCTCCTAGGCAGACTTTTAAGCAGCAGCTGTAGCGCTCATGAAAGGAGGAGATGAGAAAGAGAGCCCACAGTTGGGAATTTTAGATGTATGTGACAGATCCTCTGGGAACTGTTCCTCATGTTGTAAAAAGTATGATTTTCCATCATGTTGCTTGTGGTGCACCGTTTGCTTATGTCTCTTTCTTCATAGTGGTACAGCCAAGTATTTTAGATGTCTGATTTGTTCTGTACCATTGTAAAAGTGGATGCTGGCAGAGTTCAGCAAGTCTTTACTTGGAGGATACTAAATCTGTTGTTGTTGCTGCTGACTCAGAGGTGCCAGGGATGCTTTCAGGCAGAAGAAACATGTCTCTTAATAACATGCTGTGGTATGACCTTGACTGTGCTTCTGTGTGAGACAGGGACTTGTAAAGAGCTCTGTTGCTCCTATGCAGAGAACAAATATACTAATACCCTGCCCCAGCCTCTATGTCATAGTAGCAGCATGGGGAGAGCACGACTGGAGCTGTTGTTGCTTCCCATCCCCTAGCACAAGGCAAGGACGCGGCAGCACAGTGAGGAGCAGGGTAGCCAGGCTCTTCTAGCTCTCCCTGTTGGCCTGCATGTCCGAGTCCTGTCTGAGGAAAAGATTCTGCTCAAGCCAGCAGGGCTAGAGGCTACTGCCTCGTGCCCGGGAGCAATGGTGGGGGCAAGGGCTCCTCCTTGGCCCAGGCAAATTTCCCCAGCCCCAGCTGTGCAGTGAAGGAGGCACCTTGGCCCCAGCTACCTGCTTCCTCTCCCTGCACTCCCTATTCTGTGCAGAAAGCAGCGTGCACGAGCGCTCCCTTTCTGCTCCAGGCGCAATCTGGTTGCCTAGCTCAGGTCAGCAGTTTGAACTGCTATATACTAACACCAATAACTTATTTTCTGTAACCACAAGTAAATGATTTTTACAAAAATAGCTTTGCAGGCAGTGCTGTGGGTAGTAACACCCGGCACAGAGCAGAGGTGAGTAGCTGGGAGGCATCAAGCTCTTCTGGAGGCGCTTGAGCCTCTGGGAAAGCAAGTCTATGATGGCCTCAGAGGTGTAGCTGCTCTACGCAGCTGCGTTCTGCCCTTTGCTCAGGACTTGTTGCAGAGCAGTGATTGAAATAAGGGTTGGTGCATTTATGGTTTGCAGAAAGGATGTGAATTCTTATAATAACTATACGTGGGTAGTAATACCACAGAACCATTGGCCTACTTCAGAGAAGTGGCAAGATCCTAATAATGCCCTTTGTTTAAAAGGGACGAGACACAACTTCACCCCTAGAATTGAGTGAAGTATTTATCATTAGTACCATGCTGTCAGATTTAGTAGTATGAAAATAATGCAGACACTGTCATCTGTAATGCAAATGTTGATGTCTGATTAATAGAGAAAATAACATGAGCAATTAATCCACAGGGGAATAGATCATTGTAAATGTAAATTAGATCATCAAAGGATAAGCCACACAGAAATAAAACTACCCCAAAACATGATTAATTATTGAAATTCCAATAAAAAAAGAATCTTTAAACAATAGGGCCCTTGGAAGATGTGTAATGTGATTCATCAAAGTTCTGAACAGGGTTATTTTACAATCCTGAAATTGATTGGCTTCATTATAAATATAATGGGGGTATTTATTCCACCCAAGATAATATGCTGTTTTAGGGACAGAGCACAGCCTTAGCACTAAGCTCACTCAGTTCTGATATATGCACACTCAATTTTTGTTATGTTATCTAGTTTGCTTAGGCAAGTTAGGAGATACTTGTATGCCTTTTTCAGAAAGGAAGCTAGCTTTTACAATAACCCGTATTTGTGCCTGCGTGTGATCTTTATCACTCCAAGATATAACATTGGAGGAAAGATTGTCTTGTTGGTAAGGGCAAAGAGTTGTGTCAAAAATGCATTTCTCTTCTTGCCTCTGAGGAAAAATTCCAGGTGACCTTAGGCAGGTCACTTTACCTCTTTGTGCTCTGTTCTCCACCTTCATTTTGAATGCTTCAGCTTAACGATGGGTAACATGAAATCATTTAAAAGGTCTCCATTGCAAATACTGCTAGAAATCTACTCTTGTAAAATCCTGATTACTTTTTGAAAGCTCAAAGATACTCTTTCTTCCTAACAAAAGAAGGTTTATTGCTCACCAAGTGCTGTTAAATGCTTAACTGAGTGACTTCATACTTAAAAGGTACACAACTCCTTCTTACTAGAGACCTGCTTAGGAACTTGGCAATCTCTCCTCTTCTTGTTAAAACAAGATGCAGTGTGCTTTACTGTAGTAGTTTAAGTGTATCATGGTGTCATGCTGCACACTGTGGAGAACTGGCTTTATACAGGGCCAGCTAGAGTGTGAGCTCCACAGCTGGAATGGGTATTTCAAAGAGAAGAGTGTGTCAGTGAGGAAAAAAGATAGAAAAAACATCACGGAAGCAGGTACAAAAGGTAGCAAGAAGGCCTACAGGCAGTCACTTAGCAGAGACTTAGTTGTAGCATGGGTCCAGAAAAAGCTGAGAGCAAATTTTTGGGTATGGGGCAGATTGAGAAGAACGTTGAAACCAAGGTAAAATCCAAACAACTGTCTCTTGCTGTTCTGTTTCTCCTTTAATTAAGGAGACAAGATATTGTAAATATTATTTTGTAAATAAATAAGATTGTTTCCAGGAAATGCTGTATCTGTCCTTAGTTTCTCTTCTTATGGATACTATTTGCATAATCCCAGAACTAGGCTAACCTCTTGATTAGAAGCTCTGCATACTACTCTACTTAGGGTTATATGCTGTTTGGTCTGGCCTTGTCTTTTTATGTACAACACCTAGCGCAGATAATCCTGAGTCCTGGTTGTGGTAGGAAGTCAGGTGATCATCTGTCATAAATTTTTGTTTTCTCTAGGTTTGGCACTTTACCTTTTAATTCAATTCACCTAGAGTTTTGTCCTGTGCCACTCAGCTGTTAGCAAACACTGAGCGTTGTCAGGTTCTGTACAAGGATCAGCATCTCAGCCGTGGCTTGAAGTTGTTCTCCAAAAGATTTACTTTCACTAAGATTGAACCTCAGTAGTTTTTCCTGTTCCAGAACATTTTTCCAGTGCTGGGAGACTTATCTTTTGCAAAATAGCATCAGAATTGGTCTGATGCTTGCAGTGCAAAATTTGGTGGTTGAGAAGGCCACCTGATGGTAAATGAACCTTCAAGCAGTCAAATGGCTTTGAGGCATTTCTTGCAGGAATTTAATTGGAATATTGTATTATGTACCTTTGATTTTGAGGCTCCAACAGCTAGATTTAATTGCTGTAGAACATATACAGAAACCCCAGAAAATGAGAAACAAATACCTGCCAAGAAAAAACACTCTTGCATCCTGATGCAGTCATTATCTCTTAAAAACCAACCCTTCTGGCTTGGTTCCTGTCTACAGCACTACTGCAGGAAAGAAACTTGGCTTTGACTAACCTTTCATTTTGTGCACCTAAACCTTTGGTTATACAAGCAAGTCATTCTTATCATTGGAAGCAGCTAGGTTTAAATAACAGCCCTTTTATTCTGTAATGAAGAGTGCCCCAGTAAGTCATCGTCAGCCTGGAGAATAAGTGCAGTGCCTTGTCCTAAGGACCTGGAAACTTAAATAGAAATGGTGGAATATGTATTTTCCTTAGCTTCCTTAGGACTCTAGAGAGAACCCTGGAGGAAGAAAGGCAGCTGAGAAGAAATGAATCTTGGTAAATGGTATTAAAAACTAGAAGAGAGGGAGATATATTAATGCAGGATACATACGGCTGTTAAGCAAGGGAACAAGCTGTGAACCCAATTTATGCCTGTGGCATGAGAAAGGAAACGAGAAAGGTGGCCCTCAGTAGATTCCCCCAGCTCTTCATAAATTTCAAAGTGGCTGCCTCTCCTTTTTTAGTAGCCTGTAAAATGCAACCCTGGGACCATTAGAAGATGTGGTGGTGAAGGTGATAGGAAATGAGAGAAGAAATTTCCTCACCCTAGCCATCCTTTCCCAGATCTTTAATGATTTGTCAGTCAATTAACTGCAGGTCAGATATATCTGCAGGCTGTGAAAGCGTTATGCTCCAGTGAAGTGTGTTATTCAACTGAACTTGTGTGTATCTTTAGAAACACTCTTGGGGTGCCAATATTTTGGGTGCACAGTGGCAAAGAAAGGGATTTTAATTTTTCAGCACCCTCTCCCTGCTCTGTGCAGAATGACACTTATTCTTTGTATATTTCTATATCTTTAATAGATATGTAAAAAAGTTACTGTTTAAAACAAAAACTTGAAGGCCAACTAATTCCCAGAAATCCATTTTAATTAAGGGGAAGAGAAGAAGAGGAAAGAAAAGCAGTCTGTTGGTGTTCCTATTGTGGATTAGTTGACTCAGGAGAGCTGGTGGCTGGCTCTCAGGATGTTCCTCATTACGATGCTAGTCCTCTCCCTCATCGTCTAGTGCTTCGTTAGTCTGGGGGCTCCACCAGAGTCGTCATAATATCGGGCCACAGATCTTTGGAGCCTGAGACTTTTTCAGCTGTGTATTCAGCTCTTGTACACTACAGAACTAAACAGGTGCTTCCAGAGAGCAAACGCTAAACAGTAACAAGAAATTACCAACAAGGTGTGAGGAGCTGCTCTGCAAGTCAGTTGTATGGATTGTGTTTAAGCTCTGGCAGTCCCTCCTCTCTTCTTTCCCTGCTGACATGCAGCCCTATAAAATCTGAGGCCTGGATTTGTTCATCCATTGATTACACAAGTCACCAGGAGGCTCATTGCAACTCCTTTCTGTTGTACGCTGTCATGCATTCATGCAGGAGGTAACGGGGGCACTGGCATCACCTGGGGATTTGTTCCACTTGTAAATAAGTGGAGGTTCTGTCTTGTAACCTCTGGTCACAAATTCCCTGGTGGAGTTTGACAAACATGTTGCCCTTTCTATGAAGGCCTCTACATGGCCTATATTCAATTTGAAGTATATATTTTTGGCAATTTCTAAATGATCCCTAAGAGAGGCTATTATATTTCTTGGCAGTTTGGGATACTTGGTCTTGAATTCCAGCAAGATAAGGTTTTGATGGTCTTCTCTGCTTTCCTGTCCATCATATGAGATAGCTTATTTTTTCCAAGAGGGTGCTTTTAAGCAGTTTCTGCCTCCATGACCCTACCAGGCATGATTATTTACACGGAGTAGGAGAAATTGTTTTAAAAGGCATCCTTGAAAGTAATTCCCTAACACAGGCAAGACAAAGCAGTGCCTTTGGCTGAATGTTGTTGGCAGCTGATTTGAGCTAGTAGACTTCGGTCGCAGTCTTTGTTACTAAAATTAAGGAGTGGTGTGAAATGTTTTTGGTTCCACTTCACAGGATGGAGGGGCACAGTCAGCTGCGCTAACAGTAATTGAGACATTGGATCAAGGTTATTTCCTTGAACACAAAGTAAGCTAAATCAGATTAAACTCACTTTTAAATGACTGTTTGTATGAGGTTTAAAGGCAATTTGGTCACTTCTGAGTTCATGCCTTTCACTAATTTCAGTGAACTGGCCTCAGTACCAGCATAGATAGGCCTAACGTCCCTCAAGATTGCTCAGTAGGTGACTCCCAGGCCACATTGACATTCCTCTTTCAGAGATTCCACTGATGGGTAGTGTATAGATTACCACTGCTTTGGGCTCGCCCATGCCCCTGGGTGCCCCTGGAGATCTTCTGTTCTTTTGCTGCTCTGTTTCTGGTTGGCCCTGGGGCAGCGAGTCCTGCAAGGCTTGCTGCAGCCCTCACTGCTCTGCAGCCTCTGCACATCTCTGAGCTCCTCCCTGCCCGCTGCAATTCAGGGTTACTGTAGCTCTTCTTTATGGGGAAGCATACCGCAGGTCAGGTATCCCTGGCTCACTCTTGGCTTTCTGCCAATTGTCTGGAGCCTCTCCTGACCTTCAGGGCTGTGGAGTGACTCAGGTTTCCTCCCCAGGCTGGCAGTGCAGTATCCATCCTCTCCATCTAGTTACAGATGATGGTGCCTTGAGCTGAGCTCTCATTACTTGTTAGGGAAATCATCCAGCTCCTCCTTTGTGGTGTCTGTTGATTGACCCAGCCCATGCCACCTGATTCTCCTCAGCTGATCGGGTGAAGCTTGGTGTTTGCACGTGCGCGTAGTTGGGAGAACACGCTGGCATGGGAGCAGCTGAACTGGCTCCCCGGGAAGGGCTGCTTGCTGCTGATGAGGTGATTTTGTATGAAGGGCAGAGAGCTGGGGTCAAGGACTGGGATCCGACCACATTACAAGCTTGGGTGAGTCACTTAGGTCCAGATCCATTCTACAGAGTTTTAAGCATGTGTCTGAGGTATCTTAAGTTCAAAGCTTAGGTTAAGATAGGTGCTTAGGCTAGCTTTCTTCCTCCTGCCTTTTGTGTAAGCTTTCTAGATTGTATACTTGTTACAGCAAGAGCTGCCTTTGCATGTGTGTGTGTGAGGGTAGTCAGCACCCAAGAGGGTGGGACCTCATTTTGTACTGTTCCCATCATAACAGTAATCATAACAGGAATGTCAGTGAGGGAGATGGAAGTATTTTATTGATTTAAAAAAAAAAAACAAAAACAGGTTAACTCATTTAATGTAAGGGCAATTGTTTCAAACCTGTGTGAATCAACCCACGCAGCTTCACTCCCCAGGCATTGCAACTTTCTGAAAATGTGTCTTGTTCTGTCTAGGGAGTTTTCTGCTGAACTTTTAATAGTTTTGTAATGAGATGTTGTAAAATTCATCAGGTAATTGATCTATGTATAACCCAAAATGTTTCTACAAGAATATATAGGTGAACAGCACCAATTAAATTATTGCTTCTGTTAAGTTGAGCATAATTCCTGCAACTTAGATAACAGCAAAAGATAGGTTGGTAATTTAGCCATTGTGGGTTTTGGGTAGAATTTCCAGTGACTTATTTTGTGACAAAGAAAAAAGTGTTGGAAAATACTGCTACAGAACAACTCAAATGAAAAGAGATCATCTTTCAGTTGGTTGCTTCAGATATCTAAATTAGAGGTGAGTGTATGGCATCATATTAAACTTGCAATGAAAACTTTATATACTTTTGTGAGATTGTATGGTAGATTGTGGTTAAAGCTGGAAGGGAATTGTTCGTCTCATCTTGAGAACCTTTTAAGAATTTTAAAACTTTAACGTACTTTACAAGGTTATATCAGGTCCCAAAATGCAACAGCAGTCTGCAGGTTCTCCCCTACCCGCTCCAAGGGGTTTGGCTGCCTGTGCTCAAGGCCAGCGTTAGGGCCAGGCTCCGTGGTCCTCAGCTCCAGGTTCAAGCGTGGAGTGCCCCTCGAAGGAAGGGGAGCCAGAAGCTGAGGGTGACAGCAAGGCAGGCTGGGCTACTGCTGTCACGGACAAGTTGGCAGTCCCACAGCCCCTGAACAAGAAGAGCGGAGCAAGTCCAGTAATGTCAGACAGGGTCGGCCAAGAGTCCAGTGATCACCAGGCAAACGTGTATGAGATAAGACGGGTCTGAGATCAAGCCAGGATTTTATGGTCAGGATCAACAAGGTGGTTCAGTGCCAGGCACAAGCCTGTTTAAACTCAGGCAAGGACCAAGGGCAAGGGCTTGAGCTTAAATGCAACTCCATAGCCAAGCGGTGAAGGCTCCCATGAGGCATCCCACAGCTCTTTCTCACACATGGCTGCTCCACAGCAGTCTGGTCCCAGGTTACGGCTACACTGTTCCAGAGCTGACTTCAAGCATAGGTGGCCAGGCCCCTGGGGGGAGGGAAGAGGTTGCAGAGTCCCTTGGTGCAATTGGGTTGAATGCAAAAGCTTTTAAGATTTTTACATGCAGAAAAAGAAAGCTACAGCCTCTTCACCTGGTATTGCCAGTGGCAGACTGGCTAGGGGGCTCTCTGGGACTGTGGAATACCCAAATTCAAGACTCTGCATGTCCTCCTCACAAACCACAACTTGCACTTGCAAGTAAAAGACTTGCACAAGTCTTTTACTCCCCAGATGGATGTCTTCATATCCAGGGCATTGGCTCTTCTTGGCAAGGATTGTTTTTCTCTTATTCTTTCTTTAGATCTGAAATTCCAATCTTGAGCTGAAAAATCTTTATGAAAGCCAGGTGTATTCCCATGAAAACATTGAACAAAAGCTTCTCTATTTTAATTTACCTCACCCTTTGTGTTTGATGCCCATCATTGCAGGAAACAGGCTCCAGTGAAATTGTGTGTGCTCATGTCAACCTAATGTCATGCAATAATGACATAAGTTGTGCTTTCTACGTTTTTTTTCTCATACAAAGATTAGAACATTTTTGTCTCTAGTCTGCTGTTCCTCTGGCATGATGATATAATGCCAGTGAAAAACCTGTTGCAATGGTTGAAATTATGCGAGTTTTAAATGCCTTGTACCTATTCCCAGTGCAAAGAAAGCCTAGCTACATCATGATTAGTTGGAGTGCCTGGAGCAGGATGAAATCTTTAGCGTCAATCTTCTTGAGCAGAGGCCAGCCAGAAGGGTGTCCTCCAGGCACAAACAAAGTGTTGCAACTCCTTCATTCCAAAGAGCCTTGTATCTGAGAAATACCGTAAAAGCTCCTGTGGCCAGCAGCGGTGCTGGATATTGTGGGATTGATGCCCAGTGAATTCTCGATAGATTTTTTTCATTGTCACTGCTGCTATTGGAGATAAATTGTGATAGTTCAGTCATCGGTAAAAGTTGCCATGTGGAAGCCGTGCACCACCGGAGAGGCGGGCAAGTATGGTCCTGCAGTAGTTTCCTCCTTTGTTGTCACATATGCATCTATCCCTGCTCTTAAAGGTCTGAAATCTGGTGCTGGCGTGGGATTTACTTGCCTTGTCCTGTTATTTTAGCTGTCTCCTAAGCTTCAGCCAAGACCATAAAACTTCAAGTGTATTCTAGATAAATCACTGTCTCTATGTAAGCAAAAGCAAAAGATTGAATTGCGTTGACATTTTTGTAATCTTACTGTTCTCACATGCTGAAGCTTAAAATATATCACAAAAGGCTCCTGTCATTTTTCTGAACACTACTAGGTCACTGCAGACAGGAGTAATATCACTTCCTCACGGTCTCATTTCTGTGTATCGTCCTGTGACCTTCAGAAGCCTGACGTAAGGTTTTGTTTTCTTCAGCACCGTGCTGGCTTCTGGCCGGTTTAGGCATATCTATTACAAAATTATATCTGATGGAATATGAAAAGATCAGATATGTTCTCTGGAATTCCTCAGCTAAGGGAGGTGCTTGAGGATGGAGCTGGGTGACTTCTGGTCAGACAGTACTGCCCTATTCCCGGTGGTACCACACTTCTGTTCAAGCTCCTGGAATTTATTATTTGTGCAATGCATTTGACAGCCTCACAATGAAGGATTAAAGCTGAACAATCCGTATAGAGAATTGACACAAATCATTTCCATGGCAAGCTAATATGCAGGGCAAGGGAAAACATACTTAGATGGCTGTGTTGGATCTTGGAGCCTGTGAAGCTCATCATTCCAACCTTTTTTTGTCAAATAGCAGACTGCAGCATCCTTGTGTCATGCGGCCCATCAGGAATAGACATATTTCTGTCAAGGGAGAAAACGACAATTCAGTCTCTTTCTGCTCTGTTGCTCCAGGAGATGCAGAGAAGAGAAATGTGATCCCTGAGGATCCTTGCAGATAACGAGGAGAGAATATATAGCAATGGTGAAAATCAACTGCAGGATGCAGGACCTCAAGGAATTCCAGATTCAATTGGCTTTTATACCTCAGGCTTTAAGTTGTCTTTTGGTACTAGGCATTGTAGATGATGCTGTCTTCAGGCAGCAAACAACACCAAGCTGTCCTTTTAAAGAACATGTGTTCTTTTTGTTATCAACAATCAATCAGGTTCTTTTTATCAAAATGACTTTTTTTTGATAATGACTTTTTCCACAGAAATGTCAAAATTGATGTTTCTTTACTGATAAGAGCATTTTGTCAATAACTCCCCCTTTGAAACAAAAGCAATCCTATTAATAATGCTTAAAGGAAACGTTTCACAAAGGATCGAGCAATGCACCCATTTTGAATACAGGTGAATGGCCAGATGGATGGCCATTGAGTTAGATGCGTCCGTGTGTCTGAAACACAAGCGTTGTGTACGTGTATTGGTGGTACCTGTGCAACATTGCCTAACCGCGTTCCCAGCTGGGTAACCTTGGAGACTGAGTCAGGAGCCGTGATGGCCATGGCCATTGACTTGCCTCCTACAAAATGAAGCTGCTTCTTAGAGCTTCTCTCAATAATCTACACTAGCTTCAAGGACAAGGAGTGGGGCTTACATTGCTGACATTCAAATATTTCATAATCCAGGTTTGGAGTGTTTTCTCCACTCCTCTCGGGTGGATCAGACCTGCTTTTGTTCCTGAGGTTCGGTTAAGGTCAAACCTTGGAGATAAAGGCAGGAAGGCCTTGAGCTAGAAACCTCTTCCCTCTTAGGAGGCAGCGCGAGGTCCCATTAGCTGCCTTTAGGGCATGATGGAAGTCTCATTCACTTAGTTGGATTTGTTTAAGCTTTGGCCATAGTGATGCTGCCTTTCACACTCCCTTTCTGTTTTGTATTTGTGATACCTTTTTCTTCTGTTGGAAACTGACCCCACTTCCTCAGTTGGAGTGGCTGCTGGAGAGCAACAGGTTGTGCCTGTGTGCCAGGCCTTTGAAGAAATTATTTATGATCTTCAGCTGATTGGGTGTTTTTCAGTGTCCGTGCTGGGTGTGCCTTTTTAAGTATGCTATTGAGAATCTCTTTCAAAAATCACCTTCATGTGTTCTTAAGATGCTGTCTTACAGTATTAAATAAGGGAGAGAATTAAATAAAGCCTTTCAATTTATCAAAACATCTTCAGCACCTCCTTTTAGGACAGGCAGAATTTAAACAAACATTAGGCAAATTAAGGGAACACAAACATTTTCTTTGACCTTGCACTCTTATGTCTCTTTTGCTTTAACTGGGGCTTAGTTAAGCTGAATACATAATCATAAGTTCTGAGACTTAATTTATGTTGAGGGGAATTTCTGTAGCAGGAGTTTAAGAAGTCATAGTGCGACTGATGTCAAGTAAGTCTGAAGTTGCATAGGCTTTGAGCTTGCTATCCACAATAATATGAGTTTCTTCGGTGAACAATCAACAGCCATAGTAATGGGCTAACAGAGAATCTGCATTTAACAAAATGTGGATGTTGATGAAAACAATCTTTGGGTTTTTTTTTTTTTTTACCCTTTGACATTTAAATGGAAAAGTTTAAACACAAACTTTGAGATTAGTATTTTGATGTGGCCAGAACACTTTAAAAAATGTTCAGCAAAATGTATTCTGACATTCCCTGTTAGTCAGGTGTTCTGACAGACATGAAAAAATAGGTCTATAAAATGCAAAATAGTAAAACCATGAAAAAGGAAAGAAGCAATTCCAGTACTGTTGCCAATAGATGTGTTTCATTAAGTGGGCAGTTCAGAACAAGAAGTTCAGAATTTATTTCTGAGCTATCTGCCTGGTCAGTTGTATCTTTACATGTAGATCTCTGCGCTAAAATGCAAAAGGATTTCTAGCAGAGGAGTTAGAGTTGTGATGATATCTAAGAATGTAAGCCAGGTATATTCTCTATGGAGAAGGTGTATCTTCTGATAGATCAAGTGATACATAGGGTGCACAAGCCCTTTCTTGAATCTGAAACAAGGCAGCA
Source organism: Struthio camelus (assembly GCF_040807025.1). Taxonomy (NCBI): domain Eukaryota; kingdom Metazoa; phylum Chordata; class Aves; order Struthioniformes; family Struthionidae; genus Struthio; species Struthio camelus. The sequence continues at coordinate 16,437,095 of NC_090946.1, forward strand.
AACTTTAGGTAAGTGCATTGTGGGAACAATTGCTCCAAGTTTAATTTTGCTCCAATTTTTGTTCATTTTGCTTCTCTTGCCATTTGAAAATGGAACAATCGTGGAATTCTGTTTGTTCTTATGAGGTGGAAATTAAAATAGACATATTTCTCCCATTTACGTTCCTTTTTTGTCTGTAAAATGTTTCCAAAATGCCCTTCCTTTTGTGCTGTGCTTCTACAAAATCCTTTGCTGAGGAGTGCTGGAAAATGGGGTTTGGATATACTTTCCTATCTGAACATGCTGCTTCTGTACCATTGATAAACCTGTAGCTGAGGATAGTGTTGAGGAGTGCAGCGCTTGCACCTTGCAAGGCAACATAAGCTCTGAGCGTGATGTAGTAATACTGTTTGAAATAGCAGATGTGTCCGAAAGTGGGTAAGAGTGCACCGGTGTAATCAATGGTTCATCGTCTTTTTTTTTTTTTTTTTTTTTATAGGTTTGCTTCTTATTTGAAAGATCTTCTAGTGCTGCACTTAATTTATACAATAGATTTTTCTTCTCACTACTCACTCTGAACTGAGAATGTGTTTAAATGGGAAAGAATGTCCCTATTTCTTCTATCTGTGTGTCTAATCTAATTAATCTGTCTCATTTATTCAGTGATGGGAACATACAGTTTTTTTTACTCCTGAAGTAGAGGACTGGAGTGCTGAACAACCTTGTTTGTTTTTGTAGAATCTGTCTGTTTGAATAAAACATATCCTCTGGTGCCGTCCTCCTTGCTTGAAACAGGTGTTTGAAGTTCACCCTTTTGGATGACTTTGAACTGAAGGCAAGAAAAGCCTATAAGGAAAATGAGCGTCAAAGGCCTTGTAGGCCTTTTGGAAGAGTTAAATCACTCTCTGATCTTGCTGGCTTAAGACAGGCGATTAGGTTTTTAAGCATCTTGTCTTTGAGGATTAGTCTGAACTCTTAATAGCCCATTCCTGATGGTTTCTATCACCCACAGTGCACTAATCCTGCTTTAAATAATAACTATGCCAGTCACTGCATTTACATCAAAACTTTTTGCTCTGCTTTATAACGTTCTCCACGTAAAAATTTTCCCTTCAAAGTGTTCCAGTCATTCCATAATTGGGTGATGGGGACAAGGAGTGTGGGCAACACTGAGCTTAGCAATAGCGCTTGATAAATCCCTTGTTCTCGAGACAAAGTTTTCTGGTCTTGTGGAAGGAAGGGAAGTTTCAGCAAGCTTTATTTGTACTAGATCTTGTTGCTGGCAAGTCTGTAAAGTGTTGATTCCCAGACTGTCTAGCATCATAAGAGGTTTTAACATCAGCAAGTGCCAGATGCCCTGTGGGCTTTGGAAGGACAGCTCTTCTTCCTTGTGTTGCACTCGGTAGGAGCAGCTACATATTAACTTCAACCTGGGCTAATTACAGAGAAAGGCAATCATGTCATGGGAGGTGAAGTCCTTTTTGCCTGAGGATTCATGACAGTCTTGAGAACTGATGCCTCTCCATGCAAAGTATCTTAGCTTGTTACCTTTTTGTGTTATCTAGAAGTGGTGTGCGTGTGTGAGAAAGTAGTGGAATATGTGCTGTTATCATGACAGAAGTGAAGAAGCGAAGTCTTAGTATGGAGCATCACACAGGCAACGACTTGACATGGGATGGAGGCTTTATTTCCCTTCATCAGTGGGGTCGAAACCCTGGGTAGAGCATTCATCACATGTATGTGTGTGTTTTTATACTGTATTTATGAGCTATACCTGCATCATTTGCTGATTTTCATGTCAGCTGCCTCAAGGAGTATTTTTCACCTCCAGCCTTCCTACAGCTAGTTTGGCATGGTGAGGCCTACTGCCTGCTGTCTTCTCACCTGCAGTGACTATCATGTGCTATCATCTGTGTCTTTTGTTCAGTACAGTCCCAGTAATGATATCTTTTGCCATTCTGTTGATTGTTGTTGTTGTTTTGTTTTTTTTTAATAACCTCAATTTGTGGATGTGGGAGATTTCGGGGAGATGTCAGCTTTCATAAAAGTTTCTAATTTTTGTGGCTATGGATAAAAACATTGAAAGTATAACTTTCTAAAAGGCCAACATTAAGTAACAAAGACATTCCAACACTTACATATTTTATGAAAACATTATGCGTTTAGGAGGTTGATTTATGATTTTTTTCATTACCTCAGCTTGGCAATATTATTTTTGTACACTTCCTATGCTTCAGCAAGTGTTTTTTCCCCCCAAAATAACAAATTTATAGTTCATGTATTCCAAATGTATAGAATTTATGTATGCATCTTTTTTCAGTCTCCAATCTGTAAAGTATTTGCATCTGATCCAGTGTTCGATATAATTCAGATTATGGCAGGAAGCTGATAATGTTACCCTGTTCTGATGAAGTGCTTGAACATGTGCCTTAGTGGAAGCATGCTGTGTGGGATGTGCAGAAATGCCCATAGGACAAGGAGCTCAAATCCCACTGAAAGTGAAGACCTGATGGTATTGGCTTGAGAATGCCACGTCTGCCCTGTGCTCTGCTCCGTTGCTGTCAGCGGGTGTTGATAGTTTGGTTTAATGGGCCAACCTATGGGCTTTGTGCACCCTCCCCTTACAGCTACACTACTGAAAACTCTTATGCTTTGCCAGGATAAGCTGTATTTTTTAGGTCTCAATCTAGTGACTTTTGAAGTTAATGAGGGTCTTTTCACTTGGCTTTGCCCTGGGTTCCTTTTGTCCTTAACAAAAGACGTAGTTACAGAGAGCTGTTTTCCTTGTATTAGTTCCTTGTATTTTATAAATGACACCTGGCTTCTGACGCAGGCTTCTGTTTTGCAGATTCCCTGTTTCCCCCTTGTCAGCTGCTCGCTTCAGCTGCTCGGTGGTCCCAGCCCAGCATCAGGTACGTGGATCGCTGCAATCCATGTATTGATCTGGAACAAAATTGTGAGCAGATAATTGTATTTAAACTTAGGGACTCGGCACGTAGCTTTTGAAAGAGGGGAAATGCCAGTTCCCAGAAGCCATTACAGTTGATATAATGGATTGGGCTGGTGACTGAGAGATGCTGTTTACTGCCATGCGAGATGGGCTAGCGTGGACTGTGTTTCTTTGTTTCCCTCAATATAGGATGGGCTGCAAAGGCACTGTGTTGAACCTTTTGGGTAAGGGGAGAAATGGACGCTGAATTATTATCCCAAGATCCTCAGTTTTCTATTAGTGTTACTGGCAAACTAAACTAACTTCAAGTGAGGTGGGTACTGCTTACTGAATACACAGAGAAACTGTTCTTCCCAAGACAGATCCATTTTTTCCTTTTCCTGTGAAGGTTGGTATATCCTGCTACTTCGTTGCTACAGAAAAACTGCAGTTAATCATGTCTATAAAAGTCATTCATGAAATATGTCTATCTAGGAGTTTGACGCATTCTTTTCCTCCCTTGAAGCTGCTTTTTTCACGCATGGTCTATATATTTTGAACAGAGAAGAAAAATACAATCTGGTCCATCAGTTCTTGTTATAAAAAGGGTGATGGGAGTCAGAAAACATGCTGTAGTGTGAGGGAGGAACAGATAAACAAATTAAAAAGGAGATGTTGCAGCATCCAGTGCAGTTGCCGTAAGCATATGGTTGATCACCTAGCGACAAATAACTAAGACACCTAAATATATACAGGATAATCTCACAGGGCACAGTCCGTGAAGTGGGGGGAAAGGAGGAAGACTAAACATTGGAGTTTATGTTCAGTCCCTGTAAAGCCCTCTGGGTAAAAATGTTTCTCAATCTTCTGAAAGAATAAAACTGCAAGTAAAACACTATAAGAACTTGCAGGTGGAAAGATCTGAAGATAATGAAGCCTGTAAAGTGAGAGAGAGGGCTATTCTTCCTCTCGTTTAGTAATCTTAAATGCTTCCTGTTTTGTTCTCCTGTAAGGAGTTACAGCGGGCATAGTGACCAGACCCAACCTCCAGTTTGAAGACAGATTTTGCCAGTAATCTGGAGAGAAAAATAATTTCTAGTTTGCAGTTCAAACAAAAATCAACATGATAGCAAATGGCAAGCGCTCACTGTTGACAAGCTATTGGAGAGAATTGAAAAGCAATCACAATTGAATGGTATGCATTTTAGCTGAGAGGTGCAGGAGATTATTTAAATCAGCATGGTTTCGTTGACTCCTGCAGCACTTTTCCAACACAAGCAAGCTGAGGATTTGACCAAGGTCTGTGGTGTCAAGTGGATTTGAAGTCCTGCATCTGATGTTAACTGGTCTTAGCTTTTACTCAGATATTCTCATACTCTCAAAAGTTGGTGTCTATCAGGAATTTTTGGATTGCCTGATTTTCAGTGACCCTTCTCAAGCTATCGATCTCTGGTTCTGTGAGAGAAAATATGTTTTCTTTGGTTTTATATATCTATGACTTCTGCGTTAGTCACAACCGGAACTGAGGCTTGCAAGATCTATGTGACATAGTTGACGTTACCCTGGATCAAGTGAATTGTATCAATCAGTGCTCAAAGATTTATGCTAGAAAATAAGAAGTCTAGACTATTTTAGTCTTCTGTGAAGTCTAAAATATTCGCTGCTATCACAGTCTCCTCAGAAGGGCTACTCTTTACACGTAGGTTTTACAGTTAAATGGAAGAGGTTAATTGCGTAGTGTCCACAATTTATCACCTAAGATTCTCTAAGAATTTCTCCTAGTAGAATTAGCTTTGAACCCTGAAAGAGGAAAGTCATGATTCACCTAGGTTTGTGGAAATAAAAAACTTCCAGAATGAGTTTCTTTACTAAGGTTGTTAGTCCTGATACTAGAAAATGTGCAGCTGTGCCAGCAGACATCCATACACACATGTGCACACACATACACATTCTACTAGGGTTTTGATTTGTTTTTTCAGTTACTGTATCAAAATCTGAGCAGCTTTGCCTGAATTATAAGTTTAGGCCAAAGAGTTGCAGCAAACACAGAAAGCAGGCTTTCAGCTCTTGGATTGACCCAGTTGTCTGCATTGCTATTGATGATTTTGTTGTTTTTATATAACCACGTATTTAACTCAAGCAGAGCTTCCAATAGGCAAGGATGAGAGAAGAGTAGGAGGCTTCTTTATTTGCTTTGTTACTTTAAACGTTCACTCAGGATCACTGTATAATTTAGATGATACAGCTCTTAGGGCCATGTTTACTCCATCCTCTTTACTGCGTTGGGACATACAACACTGCCATATAAAGTGCACAGGAAAAAATAAACAAAATCTGTTTCTCTGCAGTATATCTGAGTCTTTGATTGTCTTTGCAGACTAAGCACAAACTTTTCTCTGAGGTGTAAGGGCTTCCCATGGATCACAGTAAGTGAGCCATGGGGGCGACGGGGGTGATAGTGAATGTATTTGATGGTGGATATAGTAAGGGTTCATGTTTTAAATTATATGAAAGAAGCGTGGGTTTCCCAAGCAGTGTTTCACTGTTGAAATCATGCAGTTATGAACTGCGTTTTCAGATGCAGCATTCATCAGGAGGTGAAATTTAGCCGAGACATTCACTTCTGCCATATTGACAAGGAGTGAGAAGCCAGATGGAAAGGTGGAAGGATGGCACACCTTGTTTTTCGTTTCCCTGACAGAAAGGGAGGGAGATGTCTGCTGGGTTTGTGCAATACTTACACACAGACAAGGAATCTAGACTAGAAGTTGTCAGGCTGTAGAGATTCTGATGGATTTAAAATGCTTTTTGGGCCATCAAAAGTCTTTTTGCCCAAGTGCCTGATGGCAGGAGTGGAATCATTGTGCAGGGGAATAATGCTTTGTTCTCCCCACCAGTTTTTGCTTTTCTTTAGCTCTTCCAGCCTCTTTACCTTACTGCTGACAAGAATGTTGCTGTGCCGTGCTAAACACCTTGTTGCTGACACGATGGAGAAAGCTACAGGCTCTTTTGACAGCTGTAATCAATAAGAAGTGAAATTTTCACTTGAGAGGAGAGGCCCTTTTCCAACTGTAAATGGCAACAAAAGACATGAAAGTCAAATACTGTTTTGTTTTTTTTTTTTTTTAAAAGACCAAACTCTAAAACTGGACGACCAGGAATCTGAGCCCAAGGAAAAGCTTTGCAAACGAAGAGTTTCTCTCTGCTCGTTTGTGTGCCCTCATATTCTTCCTGTGACGTCTCCTTAATGCTACAATATACATTGTACTTAGTCATAGTATTCTTCTGCCCAGAAACTTTGCTACACATAGACAACTGGTAGTATGACTGGACAGCTGCTTTGTTTGTGCCTCAGTCAAGGAATGAGCCACGTTGTGCAATATGCTCTGCAGAAATCCCTTCCTCAGACAGCTCAGAAGTTGTAGCTTTGCCTAGCACATCCTTGTACTCTCAGTGCGAAAACAAGTCTTGCTGCAAGAGTTTTCGTTATCATATTGCAATCTTCTCTGAAGGTCCTGATCCCCTTCTGAGATGAGAGATGCTGAGCTTCTCCAACTCTTGTGCGAGTCCACTGGAAGATGAGGAAACTTCATTAATAACACCTAGGCAAAGGGAGAACCTAAGAGATCTACTTTATTTTTAAGAAGAAATAAATCATTTCTATGGAAGAAAAAAAAGTTATTTTGCAAATAGATTTTGCTGCCAGCAAGTCTGTGTTGGAAATAGGAATAACAACTTTTAATTATGATTAATGATAGACAGAAATTCCCACAGCACCCTGTTAATCACAGAGGCTGTCTGTGCAGTGCAGCATTTTCATGCTATATTATGGTGACAATGGCAAGTCATTAGGAAAACATAATGGGAAAAGTTACGTCTAACTGATATGCTCTTGTTTTATGATGTTGAGTAACTATTGGTATGGGTTTTTACTGTGATCTTTGTTTTGCAGGAAGCAATGAAAGTGAATAAATAGGGCTGTATCCTGTATTGCTGTTTTACCCGTGCCTTGGCTGCTGATTTGGTAGACATGAAACTTTTATTCTCTTTATGCTATTAGGGAATTGAGTAATAATAAAAATACAGAGCTTTTTGCAAAGAACTTTGCACTGATAGATCTCAAAATGTTTTAGAAAGTGTGATTAACCTCACTTTGCAGAAGGAGAGGTTTATGTAACAGACAAGCAAGTTTACTCCCATGGTCATTTGGTAGGCTGGCGGGAAGGGGATCCCTGCCCTGCAGCATCAGCATGGGGCTCCCCCTTTTCAGTCGTGTGGCTTCTGCTTTGGCTTGTTAATAGAACTGTCAGCGGTATCGTTCCTTCTGAGGATGTGGGGGAAGGCTTTGGTTTTCCAAGATGTTAATCAGGTACTGTTTTGTCAGCACAGAATTCATTTTAAAGAAGAGCTATAAAAATAGTGCATCCTTTTGTATTAGTTATCATATGTCCTCTGGAAGCATTTCTGCCAAATGCACAAAAGAATGCAATTAATGGCTACCCAGGAGATATATTCTATTGTCTTGACTAGCTTATTTCTAAAGTAGTTTGACATTTTATTTGTCTGACTTATCTGTTGTTGCAGGAAGATTTTGTTTTATTACCCTTGAGAAGACTGAAATGTTAAACAGGAAATACAGGAGCTTCTTTCATTACTTTTTTTTTTTTTTTTTCCTATAAAATGTGAACTCACAGACTGACATGTCAGCTCGGCGGTAAAGGAAAAATCTGGGCTTGTGGTTGGGACACAATGGTGCTCAGGAGATTTAGATTTGATTACAGACAGTATTGCAGACTCTCAGTCATAAGCTGCTTATACCTCAGTCCTACAAAGTGGTTTTAAGCCCTGCAAGCTCTACCTAGAATCCGAAATTCAAGCTAAACGTTGTCTTTCTGTGGTGTTGCCCGCATCTGCAGTCAGAGCAGCAGGGAGCTGCTGAGAAAGAGTGCGGTAGAATGAAGTCCGCCTCCTGCTCCCAGAGCAGACTCTGCTGCAAAGCGTTAGGAGGACAGATGCACTTCACAATGTGCAGTAGTGTTACTGATGGATGCGTACTGACAGTAAGGTGAGCAGTAATGGTACTCAACACGTGAACAAGGAACCCATTAATAATAAAGGAAAAAGAGCCATTTTTATACGGTGGTCTTTTAAACTGGAATGAAGACTTGATTACCTTCCAGAATAAATACTTCTTGTTGCTGATCCCAAAATTTGTTTCTTTTTCAACAAGTCTAGACGAGCATGACAACAGCTGAAATCTCTTATAGATGTAACTAATGGCTTTGGGGCGTTTTTGGATGGGTGTTCTGGTGCCCAGTCCTCTCTGCAGTGCTTCACAATTTCCTGTCTCCACCTTCATGCTTGCCCAGACATGCTCTGTTTGGGGACACTGGTAAGATCTTCAACTTCATTACACTGGCTGGGAGGCAGTGCATGCAGAAATGTTTTTTTGAGTGACTAGAAGAAAACTGGAGGGAGTCAGACCAGAGGCAAAGAAAACCAATTGAGAGTGAATTTGCCGTTTCCTGTGTGTATGAGAGCACTGTTTTATTTCGCACTGCCATTTCAAATGAAAGAAGATGAAAAGCATCAGATTAATAGAAGTTTGAATGAAGAGATGTGCTGTTTTAATAGTGTTTTTTGGAGTCCTGTGGATCTTGGGCTTGGCACCCAAAAATCTGTCCCCTTATGAAGTAGCTTTTTTCAAGTCAGAGCAAATTGTAAGGTTAATGAAACATGGAAGTAGAATGGACGTACATTATTAAGCGTCTTTTTCTGTGAGTAAATGAATATCCAAAAGTCTAGAGGAAGTCTAAAACAGAGCTCTACAAAGACACAATGCTTTATGTTAATAATATACAACACCCAAAAAAGCCTCTGCTTTTGAGAAAAATTATAGGAAACTTTAGACCTTCATGCAACAAAGAGATTTGAGCTTTCATTAATTTTAGTTGCATGACCTTAAATAGGTCACTCGCATACTTGTTATTCACTATTTAAGAACCTGGTGTAAGCACAGAGCAGGGGAGCAGGGTCCTGTCTTTTTTGTGTTGATCCCTAGAGTAGTGTTGCTGCAGCCCTTTACCAAGGGCTGCTTACAGTCACAGTAAGGTTTTACTTGTGTTTGTTTTTTAATCCAGACTAGTTTTAGCAGTTCTTTTCTGGGTCAACTGATTTCATTATGAACTTGTTCACTGCAGTCAAGCTGTCTTGTAGCAACAGTGATAAAAAGATAGAATCAGGCTTCTGCCAGCAGTGGTGACATGTTTGGCTGTGGATGGATAAAGAGAGACTGAAAACAGGAACAACTTCATATGGTCAGAGATGGTATGGAGTGTTTATCTTCCAGCTTGGGGGATGTCTTAGGACTTCAGAAGAATGAGGCAGAAATTATCAGCCCAGTTCAGTGCTCTGCCTTTATGCAGATCTGAAAGCAGCACCATCTTTACAGGGAGCAAAAAGTTAATTTGACTCTTGTCTTTGTAGAGCTAGAAGAACACTTAGTCAAGAAGTTTAGTGTCTGAGTTTCCCCCCATATAAACCAGAATCACTCCAATAACACCATGAGAAATCTGTTGGTATAAACCACACATAGGTATGAGGGAATTAATCTTTGAGCACCAGTTTTTCGTGGGTGTTCAGCCTTCGATTAGTTCCTTAAATGAAGGCCATATCTTCCAGGTGCTCAGAATGTTGCATGTTTCTTGGGTGCTATAAAAATCCTGCCTTTGCTGTCATCCTAGGAGCAGCAGAGCTCCAAGCATGTTTATAACCTCCCTCCCTCTTCAGCTGCCCAAAGGTTAAAGCAGAGTTCCTCTGAAAATTCAATTAAAAGTAAGGAGCTCTTTTGAAAATCTTTGTTGGCTGCAAAGATGCAAAGTGGAGAGCGCCGAGAGGCAGACCTCTGTGTGACTGGCTTCGCCTTACTTCCCTAGTGGTAGACACAAGCTGGTCTGTAAACTCTTTGGAGCCCCCCAAGAAATGTGGTTGTGATGGTGATGCTCATCAACAGGTATAATATGTCTGGAAAGTACAAGCATTTCTCATGTCATGGGCTGTCAGGCCTGGCCTATGCTACACAAGGCAGTTAGGTGGGACTGTGGTAAATAGTGTATCTGTTTCAGTGGAATGCAAAAAAAAAAAAAAAAAAAAAACAAAAAACCAACTCTTGCCTCTGCTTTTTGCATGTCGTCTGCTGCTGCTGCTATATCTGTGAGTCTTTGGAAAGCCCAGTGAATTATAGAACCTAATCAGTGTTACCACTGCTATATTTTTTTTTTATGCTTAACTACATAGTTAATGGAAGGGAGGTCATGTAAACTTTTTACTTTGGGCAAAGGGGTTGGGAAAGACAGCTTTGGACCATCAGATGTTGGCTAGCTGGAGCTCTGCCCATGCAACTGTGGCAGCTCTGATAGTGGGGAATCTTTCCTTGAGTTCAGTAAAAGCTGAGGGAAGAAGAGCTCCATGCTGTGTGCAAAGAAGTTTGCATAAAGCACAATCTTGCAGTGCTTTATGCAAAACTAGTCATGCAGGGTGGTTATCCATGTTACTAGTTCTTCCTCTCTTTGCTAAGAAGCCTAGTCTACGTTGCTCTTTAAAAGCAGCTCTATTTTATTGGCAGTTACTTTGATTTGAACTTCTCAATGATGTTCCAGCTAATAGGATTTTATAAATGTGAGATATGATGTCTTATTTCTGGAACAACTGCGGATAATCCTTTGTTCTGAGTTTGGCCAGGACATCACCAGGCTCAGAGAGGAAGGAATGAGATAGGCAAAACTTCCTTTTTTTTTTCCTTTTTTTTTTCTTTTCTTTTTTTTTTTTTTTTACTTTCTTCTTTACAGTTGGGATTAGACTCTCAGTGATGGCTAGGAGCTGAGCCTTACTAAAGTCCTGATCCGCAGTTCTTTCAATTCAAAGACACAGTTTTTTTCAAAGAGATTTGAAACAGGCTTCAAGCCTGTCTGCTTTAATGCAGCGGGTAGTATTGCTGGCTGGCCAGCCCAGAAAATAAGTATTAAAATGATACCATAGAGGATGCCCCTTCAGAAATCAGTTTGTGCAGTGGCATTTACACATGGATGAATGCTGGTGTCCTGCTCTGAGCTAGAGTGGAGCTGGAAGAAGTTGACTTCCATACTGATACTCACCTCAGCTTCTGCTTGCCTTGGGTGAGCAGCACCAAGCTGTTAGCGCCCTGCTTAGCGAGCTGTGTTCATTAGCTCCTTGCCTAGTGTGATGAGAGCCTGGTATTTGGGGGAAAAATACTGTATTTTATAGCCCTGCCTGTTCCTATTTCTCCTCAGTGCAGTGGATACTTTCCTTCTCTGGTTTCTTGTTAGGGCTGTAAGAAGACAAGTTGTAGTGGAAATGACCTAAGTAGGCAGCAAAGACTAGACATGATCTTGAAGTGAAAAGAGCAAAGCTGCAGGGAAAGTGAATTTGACTGGAAAGATTTCTCTACGTGATAAGCCAAATCCAAAGATCTCTCTACACTTGGACTCTTCCTCAGATAAACTATTCTGGGTTAATGATATAGATATAATCCCTGATAAAGATGTTCCTGGAATAAGAGTGTCTATGAGAAAATTGAACTGAAGTAACCACTTGAAAATATTTATTCTGCAATAGCGACTTTGATTTGTTTCCAAGTATAGCAGGACCTACAGTGATTATATTTGGCATAGCTTCTGGTAGCTCATTGGTAGCTTAAAGTAGCTCAGAGAGAGAGAGAGAAAGACAAGGGAGGAGTAGTGGGGTAAGAGAAGGAAAGGGAATGAAAACAGGAGAAAATGCAGAAAGAGACTGAAGGAGCCTGATGAAATAGAAATGAGTGATTGTTAATAGGCAGGAATGCTTGATAACTTGGGATGGGCCAGGCTCGCTGCTCTTAGAAGCTGCAGCTCTGCTGGCTTTTGCTGCCATGCTCATTGGGTTCACTTCAGCAGAGAACTTGGCCTTCATCACTCAGATTTCGCAGTCTATCACAGCCAGCCCCCGGCCTATATTTGTCCCTGCGCAGTTATTTGTGCCTGTCCAAAGGCACTAACTGCTAAGCACGTGAGCTCTGCCACCTGCGCCGGGGCAATGCTGCAGCTCAGGAAGGGGTGAAGGTAGAAGCTTAGCTTAAAAGCGCTTCCTACAGCCCTCTCCCACATCACCAAAGGAAGAGGGCAACACTCGGTTGTGCTGCATCTATGTTGGCCCTGAGCCCCTGCAGCCAAACCTCCAGCAGGGAACATGCTGTCAGAGCCTTTGCAGGTGCAACTACTTCTTGTAAGAGTGGAGCTCAGCTTCGCTCCCAGCCTGTAGGCTATTTGGCCTGGTTGTGCTCAATAGCAGGCTGGGGTTTCTGACTGTTTTACTTTGGCTTTAGCTTTTAGTAAAATACATGGATAGAGTAGCCATATTTAAAACTGAAAAAAATAAATGTAGTTCACCTCCCTGCTATCGTTCATCTAAGGACCTTACAGTTTTATGATTATCTAATGACTAAGCCTCACAGAACTCTGTTGAGATTGCTCAGCTCTTTCCAGTAAATAAGCAAGAGCCAGGAATAACCTTCAGCTTGCCTGAGTGCGTGGCCCTGTCCCTTCCCCTGGGCAGCGTGCAAGGCGGCTTCTAGTTGTTCCTCCATCCAAAATCTGTCGTTCGTCTGCCTAGAGCTGATGAACAGCCTTGTGTTCTTCAGTGTGTTGGACTACCACTTGCTTATATTCATGACTGTTTGGGATTTTTTTGGTTCTTTACGATGAACTAGCCTCTGTAGCTTGGCCAAGGGCTGATGGCTTGTAGCTCTTTTTTTGGCCATATACCCATGGTCAGACCTCAGAGGATCTGCTTTAACTCCAGGTAGAAAGCGGAGCACTTAAGAGTCTGTTACTGAGGATCTTGACTTTAGGCCAGCCCCAAGAGCATGTTATTGCCCCTTTTTCTGTGGGAACAGAAATTGGCCAGTCTTCACGTGGCCCTGAGTGTTTAGAAGGGTATCCCAAGTGCAGGATAGTTTGGCTGGAGAGGGCCAAACTAATTGCTGCAAACAGAGCTGATTTCGTCCTCACCCTTCATTATGCTAAAAGGAAAGCCAGATACAATAGTTGCAGTATATAGCACTGACCAGAGTAACCCCAGCATCTTGCACCCAACGAGCAGCTGATGAACGTGGTGGTCCATGTAGATGATGAGGTCTCCCTGCAGACTCCATCTAGGCCCAAATGACAGAATCAAAAATAAATTCCTGAAATTGAGAAGCAGTTAGTTGCAGGTCATGAACAGCACAGGGCCGAGTTTGAAACTCATGGAAATTACTATAGCGTCATTTAAGTTTCATTTATTTATGTTTGTATTGTTTTAGGTGGCTGATTTCACAGGTTTGATTTAGACTGTGGCAATGCAAATAATGCAATTGGCCTAAGTAAGGGAGCAGTGAGCTCTGCTGTGAGGAGGCCAGAGTCACAATGGGGAGAGGGTTAGACCTCTTAAATCAGATGTGCTCTCAGTAAAATAATAATGTGGAACTATAGCCTTAGCAGAGTGATACAATTTTATATGAACTCCTGATGTGACCTGTAAATTGTAGCTAAACCTTAATATACCTGCTGCCCCCCTCTTTTTGTGCTGAGTATCATAATCACTAAAGCTTCTCTCATCTTAAAATAGTGTTAAGAGTTATCAGTGTGAGGGCGCTAGAGGTAGGCCAAGAGCAAATCATATCCTCTGTACCATGAATTCACAAGCTAGTTATATATCCTGCCAACAAGATTATAAAAGGAAGCTAGCATTCTGGAAGTCATTTTATTAACTCTGACATGGAGTGCAAGTGCATGTTGCATTTCTGCTTCCATTTATTTAATAATTAATCTCAACGGAGCCTAACTTTTCTGAAAGTGTGGAGAAGCTGTTTGTAATTGTTTTGGAAAAGGCAAGGTCTATTTGTAGGCTCAAGCTCAACATCTCCTTCCATTGTTATAGAGCTGATTCAAGTTTAGTTTGCAGTTAAGCTTATGAAATTCCTTATAAATCAGTGGGATTTAGATCAGCGGCATAATGCTTCTAGTGCTTCTGAGCCACAGTTTTTATTTTTTCTTTTTTGCCAAATTTTATCCATTGTTAAGTATCTTTGATAGGAACTTCATGAAGAACTGAAGGGAACTTCAGGTAACCACTTTTTTAATGTTGTTATTTTTCATGGTGTATGCATGAAAGACATTTTTTAGCCAGAACAATTTTTCATCTCAGGTAAACTTTAGTTTAATTAGCCTATAGTTAGGATATCTGGACACGTAATTGACAAAGGTTTAGATCTTCGCCATTTTGAATTTCTTCAGGTTTCTTTTTGACTTCAGCAGGTACTAAAACTAATAAGAGCGAGCATGTCGCTGTAAAATTGAAGCAGAGCCAGGAAATAGGCATTTGTCATATGGATGAATTTCAACAAGCTTTATTTCATATTGCTTTCTGAAAAGCAGGCTGGTATGATGAACTGCAGCAGATGAAATTCTGCTCAGCAGTTGCTGACCTCTTTTTTTGATAGTATTCCTGCAGAAGACGCGATATTCAAACCTAAATACAGAAAAACTGCAAGCTCGTAATGAAGCTTGCCGTGTTTGTGAAGCGTTCTGTAAAGCCCTTTGAGTAACAAGGTCCTGCTAAGCGCAAGCATTTTTTCCATTATACAGTTCTGTTACAAACCTGGAGGGATAGAAAAAGGAGATTCACATGTGATAGGTGTTAGCTGTGTTTCTTGATGCACATCTGGAAACTTCTTGGACTTTGCTGTTATACTCTTAATTGAAATGTCCTCACAGACATTAACGTGTGTTGGTTTGTCACTGATTCTCTGCCTCCCTTCCTTCCTGAAGAAGTAACAATGCTCATCTCCTTCCCACAAAGGGTAATTGCGCTAATTTCAGAAGCGTTCATTGCCAAGGCCAAAATGAAATGGCTTGCCAACAAACCTGAAGGAGGGGAATTGCTTCTGTCCTGGAAGAGAGAAAAGGATGGGCAAATCACCTAGCAGGGAGAGTTTAATGTCAGCTATCTTCGCACCTAGCCTACTACAGAAGGTCATGGAAGTGAAGACTTCTATTGCTGGGAAAGTCTCCTCAGCAATGGGAGAGCTCTCTTGCTCTGCCTGGGTAAAACCCGGAGGATGCAGCACGTACAGGAAGGTGCTGGCTGTCTCATCTCACCTGCTGCATGTGGAAATGGAAATCTACACTGGTAGTATGGAGTGTAATCTATGGAGGGCTGAACATGGAGCTGCCACTGCCAGCTGAGCAAACGCCTTTAAAATCTCCTCAGAGGACATTCACATGCACTTTAGCAAAAATATACATTTTAGTCTAAGGTCCCAGACAAGCACTTGAGTGTACTCACCAAGGTCAGTCATTGTGAGCAGCAAAGAAGTCTAAGTATTCTCTGTCTCCTTGTTCTGTGGGAAGTCTGTGTATCCAGTTAGAGCCAATCACGATAAAAACAACTCTTATAACCAATTAAATTTGAGACATTTTGTAGCCTTGTTTGCAATCAAGCAAGCACTGTACTGAAATAGTACAAGGCAGCATACTCTTTGTTATATATATATTTGCGTTTATACATGTATGTGTACAAATGTGTTGGAATTCCTATGTATAATGTAGAAACGATTCAGCCTTCCTAGAAAAGTGATGAAAAGGTGATGTTCATTTCTTAGAAACCTTAAGTACAGAGATCCCTCATGCCCGTACTGTTTCTGTGCATGTTATTTCTTTTCTTTCCTATACTCTTTCTTTTGTCTCCAAGGAAAAGGAGCAAAGGCCAACTTTGGCAGCAATGACTTGCCTTTTAAGAACATCTGCTCTTTGCTGCGTGTCAGGCAGTGTTATAGGAGTTTCTAAACTGGATTAATTGAGTTCAAAGAAAGTTCTAGAGCAGTGTGACAGCTGTTAATTCATGTGTTCAGGCTGCCTTTTTTTCTTTTCTTTTTGCCTTTTTGACAGAAGATTGTAAAAGAGTTCAAACTCCAATATGACAGCATGATAGGAAGGTGTTGCATCTTTTCTCCAGCTTGGAAGAATTGCTTTCCAACCCCAAGTGAGAAAATCTCCAGCATCTCCTAGTGCCGTAAAGTACGGAAGTGCAGCGACGCTTTGTGGTACAAGAGGCGTAGTGAAGCCCGAATTTCAAACTGGTGGAGCAAACGGCGATCTTCCCCATATGAAATCCCTCTCCAGATACAACTGTGAAGAGCAGGGTGGGCTGCCATTATGTGTAATTTGTTAACAAGAGAGCCATGTTTGCTCATGGTTAATGCCGTGTGGCACCTGGCATCCTTGGAAATGCTGCTCTCTTGTCCAGTGTTAGCTTCCTCTTGAGAAAGTCCTGGATTTGGAGGAAAATGTGATTCCAGGTAGCCCATTGTAGTTGCTAAATTCGTTCCCTCGGACATAGCTGCAAAGTAGTTATATTTGTGTGGTATTATTTCCTACCTCTTGCTTTGAATGGTGTTTGGATCCGTCCCATGGTGTATCTTCCTTTCATCTCTGTCCACCTACAGTTGTTGGTGTGATGAGGCATTTGGGCATGCTTTGGCTCACTAAAATAGAAAGTAGAGTTTTCTACAAGTTTAATCAGTCTCTCATGTACCCTCCACGAACTAACTGCTCATTTCACTTGCTGAATCTCTAGAGAATTTTGAAATCCTTGTGGCTTCAGATCTAGGTTTTAGTAAAGCTGTATGTGTAGCTTTTTTTTTTTTTTTTTTTAAACCTTGAACTAGTGCTTAAGCTTGTACTTCCTTAGCAGAGCGCAAAAGATACGCTTAACTTTATGAACGTGCTTGTGGGATTGAGTGCTGTGTCAAATCAAATTGTATGCTCTTGTTGGTTTTAGAAAGATCTGAAGGGCAGTTTTTTTTTTTTACTTTGTTTTTACAAAGGAAAAAATAGTACCATAAAAGCATGAAATTTCTTAATCCACTTACAGAAAAGTCATGCTTTGGTGGGGGAGAGGGGAGGGAAAAGCTCTTCCATATGTTGCTTTTAATTTTACTCCCCAGGGGAAGGGTAAGTTACGTTTTGTGCTGCAGGTTTTAGACTATGATGACAGAATCATTTAGTCTTAGTGAAATATTGGCAGTTCCCAGCTCTTGCATTCGCCTCCTGTGCCGTTGTGCATGGTACTCTGGGTGGTGCACAAGCTGCTGTATAAACCTTTTACTTGGCAAAAGAAATTCCATCCAATTACTTCCCTGACTGGTCTTTGTCACACTTCATCTAGTTTTCTGATTTCATTTCAGATTTGCTAACATCTGGTCTGCAAGTGGTAATGACAGCCATAGGTGTTTATAGAGTTACAGCTAACGTATGTGTGTTGACATGCATGTGCATATACATACCAAACGCTTACACAAACGTATTGTGCTACGAGTTACCATCATCTGTGGGAGTGGGCTACCGGTGTTCCTTCCATAGCATCAATTCTCAAGGTGCCATAAATAAGTAAATGAACAAAGAAAATGGATTGATTCGGAAAGCATATGTTCTAGAGATAGCTCAGAAGGGAACTGCTTGATTTGACAAGTTCAAATTTGAAAGCAATCTTTTCCAGGGTACTGAAAGATAACAAGTGAGAAACCCTGCGCAGGAAACAAAAGAGACTCAATTTACTAACTGTCAAGACATGTGGCATTAACTTTGAACAAAATGAATGCCAGATTCTCTGATGCTTGAGACTACAGTGGGGCCCAAAAGTCAGATGCACATGTTTGAATGATGGAGAAGAGGGGCTTTTGTGGGACAAGGTTATTTTTATCTCCCAAGGCAAAAATAATGTCATCCACAAAGGTGAGTTTTCTCTCCCGCAGGGAAGACTTGCAAGCTAGACATTGAAACAAACATCTTAAAATTCATTACTCCCCATACCCTTTAACAGATCATATTCCTCCTTTTTCTGTGCTAATCTCCTTTTAGATTTCATAGGCTGTTGCAGTTCAAATGCTGATCCTATTAGAGAGTGCTTCTCCGTACCGATTCCTTCTAATTTAGCTTGAAAAAAAAAAAAAAGTGATGACTGTTGAGAAAGGCATAATGTTCTCTCTTGTTGTCTTAGTGTTTTGACTATCAAATTAAAGAGACATAAGGTTGCAAAGGTTCATCAGCTTGTTGAGCCACAACAGAGACACAGAAAGAGCGGTTGAGGTTTATGAAACCAGTCTTAGGGGGTGGAAATACATTTCTTCTAGTGACCTTAGAGAGAGAGATGTGTCTGCTTCAAAGAAGTCGTGCTAATTCTGCCAATCACGTTCCTTGAAGTATTGACTTCTACAAAGAAATAAGAGATCAACATGCAAAGAGCCAGATTTGCCACTGCAGAGCTGCACTGAAGATAATGATTGTATGCCAGCGTATGATTCCCTGAGGTCTGGTCCCCAGCGATATCACTGAGTGCAAGTAAAGGGTGCATTTACAGGCAATACAGATAGATCCATTTTGAAATCTGATAATGCTTTGGAAATGACATTTTACAAGATTAGTTTTTAATTAAAAAGGTCAAAACAAAGCAGGCAAACACACAGGGAGAGAAAGGGAAAAGAACCTTCCAGTTCTCAGTGGAAGTTGAGATGGTTTAGATTTTGATATATTCCTCTTTTACAGCAGGAAAAGCCTCCTACTCACTATGGGGGAAGGTATTTTTCAAGCCCTGTCTTGCAAGTTCAAAATTGAAACACAGCAACATTGTGGATGCAAGTGACAGTGAAGAAGTGGAACAGAACTTAAGAAATGGATACAGAAAACCCTGCATGAAGTAGATTTTAGTGAAAAGTAAGACTCGGATCCTGTATGCTGCCACTTCAATCTTCCTTCTGATGGAGGTTACACTTTAGTAAATTCAAAGCTGGGATGAGATTGTAGCCTACGGATTTTAATTGCTTTACTGTTTAACTTCTGGTTGTGCATCCTCTTGAGCGGGGCAGCTTGTTCTAGTTTTGATGTGGATCTAGGAAGTACAAAATTAGTTTGTCGTTTGTGAGCTAGCAGTGTGGGAGGAGGGAAAGAGGAAAAGAGCTGTTTGTGATAGATGGGAGCGTGCTTGGGAGAGGATTATGTGAGGTGGTTTAAAAAGTGGTTGGGTATTTTTCTGCTAGTTTCTGATGAAGGCTGCTATACATACGTGGGGTGTGGGATAGCGAGCACAAACCAATATTAAATTCAGTGCACCAATTAAAAAAAAAAATTAAAATATTCAGTGTTTTTCTCTGTTTCTCTGAGAGTGGCTTTGGGTAGCTTTGTGATAAATGGCTGTATTGGATACTGGTGTTATGGACTCCCACCAGTAACACTTGCACCATGCCAGGGTGAAGAACCGTACCTGTTGCCCAGGGGCTGGAATGGGCAAATGGTGCATCTATGTTGGCAGGTGAAGTGGAGGAAGGAAAATGGCTAAATAAATAGGTGATTCTTCTGCAGACCCTACCTTTTCTCGCAGCTTAGTGACTAATGACAGTTTAGGTATTTGGAATGCAATTAAGGTAAGAAGCCAAGTTAGTGTGGGGTTTTTTATTTGGTTTTGGTTTTTTGTTTTTTCTTGCGTTAAGTTTATGGGATCTAGGTGAAGCACGTCCCAATGTTGTTCTGCATGAGATTCTGTCAACTTTTTACCCAGTGATCTTATATGTTACAGTGGCAACCGTAGCTCCCAACTGTGATAAAGACAGGGAACTGTGCAGACATACAGTTACACAAGAGCCTAGCTTCAGAGATCTCATTTTCTGAGCAAATTAAGGCTAAATTTTCAAAGTGAGTAAATGCAATTGGTATTTAATATTATGACTTGTGTTCCTGGATCGGGGGGGATGGAATTCACCCAAGTTGTTTGTCTAGTCTCTGCCAAGGGAAATAAGCACCTCTGGGATGCCATCTCTCTCCTCTTGCAGACAGTATCAAGAACAGATCAGCTGAATGGTACCTGAAAGTGCTTATTTCTCACTGCTTGCAACAGAGGGGGGATAATGGGGGGAAAAGCACAGACTGGACATCTGAAACTAGATGACAGGAAAACCCATCCTGTCTATTTTTTGAAACACTATTAAGATGGTCAGAAATGGGAAAAGAAAACAAAAGCACTTCTCACAGAGAAGTGAGATAATTTGCATTTCCTAGACGAACGGTGGATTGGGAGAGTCCAGTCTAGTGCTTTAACCCTTGAAACATGCGGAGAGCCACCCAAATGCCTTCCCGCAGCTGGGCAATCCTCTTCAAACCATAAATGCACATGAAGTCCGTGCCAGAGAAAACAGCAAAGCAATTGTCCAGCCACGTATCCTGATGGAGTGTTATGCAGTAACATAAGAGATTGAAGTTTCGTGGAGGAAGGGATCCAGTGAGCCGTTTTAATCCTATATAGTTCAGCAAATGTTTCTGAGAAAACCCTGCACTCTCCCCTTACTTCTCTGGACGATATTTATTTATTTTAATATTTATTTTCTACAGAATGTTAGTTCATTGTTTGCTCTGCTATCTGTCTCAGCAATGGACAAAAATACAGTGATCCAGTGCGGTGACAAAGCAAAGAAAGAGCTCTGCCATTGGACTGATACGTGAAAACACCTCCATGCCTCATAAACCTAGGCTTATTAATATATGGAGGAGCTATGCTGGAGGATGTCAACCCCAAACCTCAGCCCAAAAAGGAGGTAAATTAGCACAAAGTCATTACTTAGGGCAGAAGTGCATGCATTTGATGTGAGCTGGCTCGGGATCAGCATGGTTTTTTGGGTTTATTTGTGCTTATGGACCAAAGATCCTTTTTTTATTAAATGAATAGAGATAGCGTGTGACAACTTTGACGTTGTTCTGTGAAATATAGCCCTTAGACTCCTTTGTCAAGGAGGAAAAAATCCTGCTTGATTTATGGAGGAAAAAAGCCTTAAGCTGTAGGTGACATTAGCAATGAAAATGTCAAGCTCTGTAGTGTGTAATACATGAATGTGTTGTGATTTCACTGTATTTAATGTTATGGGACAATAACTAGGACTTCTGCACTTCTGATTACTCATTCTGAATGCAACTTTTCTAAAAAGAGTGACAGATAGATATTCATAGGGAGCAAAGCATAGCTGTGTCATCTACTGTGAACTTTGGCTGCCTTCTACAGAAGTCAATGGGATTCATTCATCTCCTATGGGAGAAAAATAAGGCCTTCAGGATATGTGTAAACAGGGAATTTTCAGAGATAACTTAATTTATTGGTGGCAGCTTAGTTACCAATATTGAGAGTTACTCCTAGCCTTTGCAATTAAGCTATGTGCTGAAAAACTCTCCTCCATCCCTGATTGCAAGGGGCATCTTTCATTTTCATCCTAAAGTTATGTCCTGCACAAATATTTTGTCTTTCCACTTCTACTGTTTAAAAAAAAAATTATATCAAGACTGAAGCTTTTAACACAGGGGCAATGACAAGAATACTTTAGGTTGAGGAAAGAGTACCATGGCCCTGTCTTGCATGAATGAGTATTGTGTTGCGTGTTTCAACTTTTCAGCACCCTCTAACATCTTGATTGAGAGAAGTGCTGCTGAATATCTCTGTTCCCATTCACCCTTACATCAATAAATGATGAACAAAGCAGAAATTATGTTTCTTCTGGTAAAACTCCCTGTCCCTCAGTAAGGATTGATGTGACTGGTGTGGATCACATCATTACAGGACTTAACATTAGTTTTATAGAAGATCATGGAAGTGACTTAACAATTCAGCAGTTTTACTACTGAAATTGCAAAGCTGAATGTTCAACAGCAGGACAAGATCATTTAAATTTTGCCTTCCGCCTTTGCATCTGCACAAAGACGGCAGAGCATAGGCAGGAATAGTGGAAGCTGCAGCTGGATGTGTGAGAACATTTTCATAGCCAAGAGATGATACAGAACTAGGAACAGGCTAGGGACAAAAGCAAGGCCTACAGTACTACTGGAGTATCGCCTAACAGGCTGTGAGAGGTTCTAGAGATGAACTACATAGGTGACCACTCTCTGCATTACCTATGAAATTACGTAGGTAACCACTGATCCTGCCCAGGATTCTGCTGGATGGTAAAGCTCTTGGGTCGGGCCTCAGCTGAGCCTATTCCTCACATCTTGCACTCATCCTCTCCAGTCAGTTCAGATGTAATGCTGACTGATTTGGAAAGGAGTTAGAGTAAACCTGCTTTAGCTGAAGTGAAGACACCTTCAAGCTTTTGGGAGAAGGATGAATCTATTCCAGAGAGCTGTTGATAGGAAACTATTCTTTTTTATCTGATGCAGTGTCCTATCAGTCATACTCAGGTATTTTTCTTGTATGCTAGCATTATCAGTAGTATAAGCGTTGCTGTTAACATCTTGACTGACAAAGGAAGGATTGAACTGGAGATTTCTAAGTCTACAATTAGGGGTTAGTTATAATACTATACGTACCTAAAGCTGAGTACAGATTTTTTAGAAAGGGCTAAGCAAACAAACTCTAAACATCTTCTTTTAAGATGGCAGCCTGATCGTTCTAGGACTTCCCAGCGTTTACTGGGCCTGATCTTTCAGCTGTTCTTTATGAATAAACTATGAGTAATGGGGTTCAGTGTGGCCTAAGGGTTCATAGGAAAAGATGAATGTCAATATCCAGAGCTACCTCTGAAAGAAGACTTTGAAGATGTAAAATCTTCCCTTCTGATTGAACTACAAGAAAGTCTTGGGTGAGAAGTGAAATCATGCTGCATTGAAGAAATCTGAAAGCTGTCCTTCCTGCTTATATGTTTATAAATACTTAGTCAAGGAATGTGTTAAACTCCTTGGAGTTAATCTAAGTAATGAGCAGAACAGCAAGACATCTCGACCAAGTCTTTCAGTGCTTAATGTGCATAACGTTTTTTTCTTCTTTTTCTGGAAGTTACAAAACTGTGTCAATAATGAACGCAACAGTTCTTGAAAGGTTATGCAAGAAGAACGCTCTGCTACCAGGCTCTTGGTGAGCTGCTTTTGCTTCCTCGTTGTCCTGCACAGCCTACTGAAGAAAGATTCATCCATCGTTTTTGAGCCTGTTGGCATCACTGAGGTTAAACCCATGTAATGGGTGCCAAATTGCACCTAACTCACTATGCTGTACTGCGTGGCTTTGCTGCTTTCATTTTCAGCTTTCCCCAGTGTCTCGCATGGCTATGTGAGTGCAGTAGGAAGACTCGTCTGGTTGGCTTAATGCTTTTAGATGAGGAAGTGCACAGAGTTATCATTAAGTCTGTTTTTATTCCTAGTTTTTATTTTGGTGTTAAAACACTGAAACAGTGCTTCCATTTTTCTTGTTCCTTAAACCCTATTATGATCTAGGAGCTGAGTTCTAATAAGCAACTTTACTGATACAGTTACGAGAACCTTTTATAGGAGGATAAATGAAAGTTGGAAATAAGTTTCAGTTGCAAGCTGCCAAGGGACTGTCACTATAAAGGTAGCTTAAAAATAATGGAAAAACATCCTCACTGGGTAACAGTTTTGCATGCACTATGTGAACTACAAGTCTAAATACTGACTTTCCAAAGTCACTTAAGATGAGTTTTTTTGAAGGTACTGAGGGTATATAAAACTGCAGGTAGGCGTCTTTAGGGAATTAACAAACTTCTCTGGTATTGAGAGTCGGTAAGACTCCAAGACAAGATTTTCAAAAAAGACAATCTATTTGGGTCCTTGGCCTGAGCCTCTTTAATGAGGCCCGATTTTCTGAGGCAAAGGAAGTGGCATTTTAGCAAGCTAGGTCCTATAAATTGTTTGAAAATGTACACGTATGGCTACTGTAATTCTTTCTGGAAACCGTGTTTTAAAGTCACTTCTGGAAAGGGGAAATGAGGTGCTTTTGAAAATTGTATCCAATAAGAATAGCAGGAGCAGGTTTAGGACCAATGGGAAAATTCACTTGCATCTAAAAAGGAGTAGTGACAGGCTCTGTGAAATTGGGGTAAGATTTCTTCATTCTTTTGTTGAAGCCAGATGTAAGGATGTTTTTTTCATTGAACAAACTGAAAAAATAGACACACCTCTCTTTTTACTTTTTACCTCAAACTGTGTAGCACAGCCTCTGAATAGGAAGTAGAATAATATAAATGGAAGAGAGCTAAAAATAAAATAAAAAAGTAATTTCCAGCTAGTTCCATATAAGCAGTAAAAAAGAAATAAAGGCGTTTTCATAGGTTCACTGGAGCATCCAGCAATGAAAACCAATTGGTCTGAACCAGGATCACAGTGCAAAAACAAACCATCAAATCTTAGTAGGAACTAAAACAGCTGCAACATTCGCAGCAAGGAAAAGAAACGGAAAGAGCAAGCAGATTAATGGGAACATTTCAACAAACATTTTTTTGTGGTGTGCACATTCTTTTATTACAAGAGAAAATCCAATCAATTACCTTTAAATCTGTATTGCCCGCAGTAGTCTAATTACATACCACATAGTGGGAATGCTTCAGTGTTTAAAAGGAGAGAACAGGAAGCCGGCATAGAGTCCTGTGCTCAGGAAGGCTGTTTACATGCGGCATGCTTATGGTAGGCAAGTGACTTCGGATTTGAGTCGCAAAGTGTCAGAAGCATTGCCAATAATGTCTGGACTGATATCTAAAATCCTGGGCAAAGCCAGGATCCAATAGCGTACCCTCAAAAGTATTATGTCCAGTGACCGTTTTATGCTCAATGTACAATCCTTGGTTTAGGGGCTGAAAGTGGGAACGATCATGGAAATCACACTCTCTCTGTTTCCTCTGAATCTCAAATTCATTCATGTAAAATGAAATAGAGGCAAATGGGTGGATGAAGAGTGTCCTCGTTTTCCCTGGTCCCTATTCTCTGTAGTAAACTGTGACACATGCCAAGGTAGAGATATGCGTTTCCCCTGCACAGAAGAAAGCTGAACTCCACAGTACTGCGAGGGACTGAGGTTTAGAGGGGTGCAGGACATAGGTGTCTGTGGGACTCGTCAAATGAACAAACGGAGGGACAGATGTGGGCTGTAGAGCCAGGCGACGGCAAAGCAGTGCCTTCAGATTTGTAACCTGATTCAAGCATTTAAATTCCACGTGAGATCCAGGTTCTGTCTTGCAGTGTTTCTATTTTAAACCTTTCTTCCATATGAAATGGGGATGACGTTATTCAATGCTAATCAAAAGCCTGTGATAGTCCGTAGAGTGCACTGGCGTCAAGCCCTCATTTTACCAAATGATTACTGATTTAATCTCTCTAATATCTTCAAATGAAAGATATAAATACTGAGTGGCTTATTAGTTTGGTATTAATTTATGTGAAGGTGCCAAACTCTTTGCTTTGGCTACAGTAGAACAGCCTTTACTGAACTGATGCCAAGTCCGTGGGATCTCCTGGCAGAGTACAGCATGATAAAGCATGTAGTCTGTATTAGAGCCCCTGTTGAAAAGTTTCAATTATAGCATTGCTATCCAGCTGTTTTCTAGCCTACTTTCGCCTGGTTTTTCTCTGGAGTGGCTGGTTGCTGCTGGAGGTATAGTGCGTAGTGGTGGCCGTTTGTGCTAAATAGCAAAGAGCTTTCTAAAGTAGGAGCCCATTTCAGCATCTCCCCCTTACTGTGCACTGAGATATCAAAATGGAAACTGCCCCATTATTTCTTGTTTTTTTTGTTAGAAATTAGCTTCCAGTGTTTATATTGCTAGTATAGGATGGCATATTCATTCCTTCAGCTATTGACAAAGGCCATTTAGCTGGACTTGAGGTCGTTTTAAACTCTCCTAACTGTAACATATAACTTCTTAAATCTTCCATGTTATTTCCTTCACTTGCACATGCTTGATTCCACATTAACGTGGATCTCGTGATTTGGAATAGCTTAATATTTGAGTGTTATAAAGAGGCTCTGACTTTCAGAGGGTAACTGCTGCTTAATATAACATAGGAGTGAACATTCAGTGTTGCTGAGTGCTTCTGGCTCTAATGCATTGGGTTGTAGTTGTCCTTAAAACATAGCAGTTGATGCTTTTGATTAGAAATATGTATGAGGCAACTCTGTGACTTACATGGCGGCATGTATTTAAATGAGGTATTTCCTAAGTTTTCCAAAACTACTTAAAAAAACAACTCTAACCTTGACTTTGTTTTTAATTTTTTTTTTTTTGCCCAGTAATTAGGCAGTTCTTTTATGTGTATTTATTTTTAACTTGAGCTGACGTCTTTGCCTACCGTTAGCTTATTTATTCCTGAAAATTCTTGATTTGGGATATGATAAAAGCGTGTAATCAACTATTCTTTATTGGTACAGAATATGTCTTAGAACCCCCAAAATGCAGAGCTCTTTACAGCTGAGAACTGTCTTTGCACCCTGTTGTTATTAATGTCTTATTCCTGTCCACAATTTTAATGGAGATCTTTTTTAAAAGTTCTTTAAAAGTTTTAAAGAAGATCTGTTTAAAGTTACTATTTCAGTGTTTCTGTTCTTATACTTTCCTGAAGTAGCTGGTGATCTTCTGAATCCTGGACAGGATATTTTTTCCTGCAATAATGAAAAAGCCTTATAGTTCTGTCTGTGCAAACACAGTTCCAGTTCCCTCTGTGAACGCCCTAGCAGCATGTCAAAGTTAGGTAAATAAACTAGCTGCATTAATTGCTCCTATGTCCCTCGAGTGCTTCCACTTTGTGGGTTTTACAGTAATGTTAATGTTTTGTAATCCATTATTATCTTCAAAATTAAAAATTTCTTCCTTTGCCTGCATCTGTCACTGTTAATTCAGAAGCTCTAATAAATGCATTAAAAGAGGGAAGTAATAAGGAAAAGGAGGATCCCTCTGGGACTATGTAATTTCACTTTTACTCATGACTCTCTATGCTGGGTTGGAAGAAAATAAAGAGTCTAAATATGCAAAGTTAGCACACAAGCTGAAGTGAGACTACAAAGCAAAGCAGTAAACCCTTCTGTAGCTGTTACACTTGCATTTATTAGGGAAGTAGGGAAGATGAGGCTAGATAAACGCAGTGAAATAGGTCTCAGGCTCACACTGAAGCAGTGGACCTCATGTAGAAGCTATATGAGCAGTGTCACATGTCTAGATGAGAAACTGCCCAGTGGGACACAATGGCTCAGTAGTTTTTTTTTTTTTGTCAGGGCAAATGATAAACCAGCCGAAAGCTGAGACTCACTGAGGAAAGAAGGAAAACCCCCAGGGGACCAATGTGTGGACACAGTATCTAAGCAGGAAAAGAGGTGATTGAATGGGCAAATGAAGCCTACCAGACTCAATAGGTTTGATCTGAACTCAATTGCCCTATCACTACCTGAGAGCTGGCCAATACTAAATATGTATTTCTCCTGCTATCTTTAAGTGCTAGAGAGCCCTAGGAGAGGGCAGACACAGACATTTAGTTTAACCACTACCTGACTTCAAAGTAGTAGGTGAGCAAGAGACAGCACTTGACACTGGGAGCAACTACAAAAAATTAGAGGTACAAAGATCCATTTGGTGAGTGAAGGAAGAAATCAGGATGGAAGTAAGAGAAGGGAAGGAAGTGGAGAGGCAGCAGATGTTTTGGGGAGCCTTATATTTAAAAAGCTTCTTATGCAAGGCTGGGCTCAGGCAGAGATAGAAGGAGAATCTGAACTATCTGGAGAGGTGGAAGAAAGGATTGAAAGCAGCATGGATGTACCAGAGAAGCCAGGGAGATAACAATAAATAGGGCACGTACAGGGAAGGCATGAGAGGACAGGCGTATGACAGAAGCAGCAAACGTGTTTTACGTCCATCTGCCAGCATGTACTGTGTCTCGTTGGGGAGTTTAGTGGGTCTTTCGTGAAGTTTTAGAGGAGATGGTGGTTTAACATCTTCTTGTGGATGCCACCTCTGATAATTGTGATCTGTTCAATGCTCGATCCAGTCAGCAAGGCTAACCTAGTAGCGGTTCTTCTTTTTCCTCTGCCATAGGAGGAAGCAGCTGCAGGAACACGTCCAGGCAGAAGCACTGGAGCACAAGCTGTGCAGGGCAGGTAAACAGCCCGTGAGATAGGGAGTGGGCCTTTCCCGTGGGTAGGATGTGACAAATGTCCTGTTGTTTCAATGTGATAATCTTCTGCTGTTAGTCTAATCACGGTAATTAGTCATGCTGTGCTGGCTGGTGATGTCCCCTGGGACTCGTTTCAAAAACATCCTCCTGTTATATGCCTGGAGAGCTCTGGGTTTGGAAGTAAAGAATAGCAAGGCTGTTGTTGTCATCTGCAGCAAGAAGACATCTGAGCAAAAGGAGAGGAGGCAGTCACAGAGTGTGACTTTCAGCAGCTATGATAAAAAGAAATAGAGGGGAGAAGGTGGGTGAATTATGGCAAGGTTAAGAAGCTCATGGTGCAGGGTGGAATGAATGTTTTGACACTGGGGCAAGTTAGCCTCTGTTGCCTTGTTGCCTTAGGTTGTTGCCTTGTTGCCTTGGTTTGTTCCTTTAGTGCCCATACTAGAAGTGTTTCAGTCCACAGCTGCAAGGGTACTTTCAAACTCAGTGATAGGCACGTAAAGTTCAATGATGTGGTTTTTTTATGCAGATATAAAGCAATTGTAGTGAAATAAAGGAGGTTTTTTAATTTTATGAGCTTTAGAAATGCATATGGCCCAAAGGCCGTACAAATCCCTCTCGATTTTCCGACATGCAGCAGTATTGGGCTCTGCAGAATAGATGAGGCTAATCACTTCTAGAAGCTGGTATGATCCATTGGTTGAGGAGCTGAGAGCTGGAGCTTGTCCCCTTGAGTAAATTGTAACTCCTTACTTCTGTCTTAAAAAGCTAATAATCAGAGCTGTGGAACTTAATGCGTGTTTGTAAAGCATGCTGAATTTCTATGATGAAAGATTGTCTTCTATAAAGCACGCAGTGTTATTTCTACACTCCTGTGGGGTAGAGTTGCCCTCCTTTTGTGTGCATTGGACTTAAGGGCTGAATAGTAATTATTGAAGCCTTGAATATTTACAGTGAATTGTGGAAGAAGAATAGTAGAATAGATAAGTTTTCTATTAATGTAGCTGAAGAAAGAGGTGCACATTTAGTGAACATAAATGTGTACTTGCAAGCCTTTCAGGAATTAAGAAAATTGCTATTAAAGTAGAACAAAGCAACTTTAACTAATATTAGATAGAGCTTCTCTGCAGGAATGAGATAAACATCAGAAAATAAATAGACTGTAAAGCCCCGCAAAAAAGCAGTTCTACAGAAATACACATGCTTTGCTACTCATATCCTACATTGATAAAAACCATCCAATGCAGCTAGTGTGCTATCAGCAACATGTATTTTCTGAGCTCTCATTAGTAGATGCTGATCTACATTTAGTTATATTATTGTCTCACTTCCAGAAACCTTAGATTTCTGCTCCTTTGAAGAGTGTACCAGCAGTGCTTTTGATTTCAGTGCTGTACATCATTATTCTGTAGTTTCTCTGTCCCTCCCACCACCTTGTGCCTATGCTGCAAAACATTTATTGCAAGTTCAACAATTATGTGGGTTTATGTGCAGAGTGTTATGAAGATTTTGGTGAGCAGAGGAAGCGCTTTTAGAGAGGAGCTCTGATTTGTAAATGTAACTCTGCAAAAATGGCATGAAGTTACCCTACGTTTATTGTCTCTCAATGATTTCTTGTTTTGGCCAGGAAAAAAAAATATTCTCCTCCTTTAGCATGTTATGGAAGTTTTGTACTAATGTAATGAAATCAGTAACAATATGGTGCTGTAAAATAAGTGTAATGCAATGGAAAACAAACATAGTGGCTCTACTTACCAGTCCAATGAGCTAAACTTTTCATGTAGCACTAAGTTTGGTATTCTTGGTCCACCATCAACAATATTTTGCATCTAAAACTTCTGTGTTAGAGTACTATAAAACAACAACTGTAATTTCTTTTTATTTCTTTGGAGTTGTATAGATCTAATGCTGGTGTCTAACTGATGAATTAGACACCTGTAAATCCTCATTACACATAGACTATGACTTGTGGTGTATCTGTAAGAGAATGGTTCTGGCAATAAGCACTAAGTGAAATCATCACTCTTGCAGATGATGTCATGTCTAGGCAGTCCTCTAATCCTAGATGTATCCAGGTTTTTCACTTCAGCTGCAGAAATAAATACTTCTCTATAAAAAAATGTGTTTTTAAAATGTCGATGTATCTAGATACAAACATAGATACATACATAGTTATGTATGATTTTATCAATTGACTGATTTTATGTATCTGTGCCTCAGTCCTAGAAAAAGCTTAAACTAGGTTTAGGCCAGAAAAGTTCCTTAGTATAGGAAAACTGGTCGAGTTTTTCATTTGTTTGGTTTTTGCTTGTTTATTTGTTGAAACTGTGATATAGTACTAGAAGGCATAACACAGTTGCATTTGTATTGCCAAAAATACTTTTGTTGACATACACATATGTATTTCTAATTCAATGAACTGATATAAGTCATACCAACACAACATAATGTCACCCCTATAGGCTGCACCTGTGCTAGGAGAATTAGCTGTTTTAGTTGTGCTGGCATACCAGCTACTTATGTAGCTATACCAGCAAACAATTTCTGAAGCGTACCTTGCCTGAGGTATATGCTTAGCTTTACGTACTGTGAATTGTTCCATTGATTTCAGAAATCATTCATAAGACAAAAGGAGCTAGAAGTCACCCAAGGCACATAAAACATTTTCAGACTCTGGATCAGAGTTTATAGAATCCCTGGGGCCACAACGGAAGTAGAAATCTATCTTTTGATATTGAAGAAGAGGTGAGAGATGAGAGATAGGTGGGGATAAACCGTGAAAAACTTAGCAAAGATAAGTAACTGACCTTTGATGCGAAAGAGAGAAGGGAATGATTGGAGGCTTACATAGAAAGAAAGAGTGTCAAAGGGATGGTCTAGGAAAATGGTCTTTAAAGCAGTGTTTTGGATAAATATCTGTGGAGCGGGGTTGCATTTGTCAAGAGTTTTATCTCTGCAGATGGTAGCATGCTATGGATAGTCTATTACAGATGCTATGTTGAAAGCATCTGCCAGGCTGAGGTATAGCTTAGATATAAGATAAAGAACTGAGAGTGAGCTCCAAGATGAAGATAGTATTCATGTTCAAATGCTGTTACTGTTCAGAAGTCATTAGGAAAGAAAGTAACAGACAGGAGAGGCTTGGGGAGAAAGCAAAGGTATCTGCTTTAGCCACGTTGAGTTTGAGGTAATTGCTAAACATTTACATAAAAATATAACAGAAACAAGCTTGAGATTTCAGTTTGGACAGATGATGCACTTTATAAGGCGTCAGGATTGCTGAATTTGCATTTGCAAATGAGATGAAATGTAGAAGGGAAAAAGAAGGAAGAGAAAGGACAGAAGCCAATGGGACTACAAAAGCTAAAAAGTGTAGACCATGAGGAGACTTCTGCAGAGGATATGCTAAGGGAGTGCTTGGAGGGCTAGGAGAAGGAAATGGTATCTCAGAAGCCATGGAAAGAAACAAGTTCAAGAGGAGCATGACCAAAGCTACTGAAGGGCGTAACTAAGAAGAAGTCATAAAGGCACTGGAAGAAATAATTTCCACCGACTGTGGAGTATAAACGAGATGTTTCTAGGCTGCGTTTGTTTGAAAGGAACGTTGTAATAATGGTTGTAGGCAATGGCGTGCTGATCTTGGAGTGGCATATGTATTTTGGCATGGATTTTTAAAATAAGAGGGTCTGAAGTGTGTTTGTATTATGAAGGGAAGATCTAGAGGAGAGAAGGTTGCAAGGGACATCCAAGAATAGGAAGAGATCACCCTGATGGGAGCTGGTTAGAGGAGGAGACCCTTTTCCTGCAATCATCAATGAATGGTCCCCTGAGCAAACAAACAAAAAACAAAAATTAAGGAGATATGACTTAAACTGTAAACTAGGCTCTCAAATTGGGCAAATCAGTGTAACTTTACAGTCTACAGTTTACCTCAAATGAGAACTTGGCCCTATGAGTTTCTGCACTTTGCATGATCTGTTTCAGTCAATGTTTTGAGTCCATGCTTACTGTGAGGGTGGTTGAAGCAGGTTACTAAGACAGGCTGTGGAGTCTCCATGGAGACATTCAAAACCCAACTGGACACAGTCCTGGGCACCCTGCTGTAGCTGACCCTGCTTGAGCAGGGGGTTAGACCAGACAATCTCCAAGGGTCCTTTCCACTACCAACTATACTGTGATTCTGTATGTTTAACTTCTGGTGCACTTAGAAGGCATTTATTCTGGCAGTTGGAATGGGTGGTGGAAATGTCCATGTGACCCTGGGGGCTAGAGACAGGGCAGAACAATGTCCTGCTGATGTCATCCATCAAATATTGCATGGGACAGGCTGAGCTGCTGCAAATGCCACATGGAGCTCTTAGCCCTCCAGGAATTATTCCATCCCTTTCGGGTATCTAAGGTATGCGTTCGTGCCTTAGCAGAGAATGCTCCTTCTGCATCCCAGGAGACAGGTGCTCTCAATCCTTCTCAGCCAGTTTTACGTTCCCTTATGCTGTATCTCTGGTGAATGTTATATTGCTTCCTCTTTTGCTGCTGTTGTCATTTTTGAATATATTTTTTGCAGTTATTTAACCAGAATTTTCATCACTTAATATGTTCGACTTGCTGTGTTCAGATGGGTCAGCTGAGGCACTGAATTAATATCGATACAGATCAGGACTTGTTGAATGATGTTATAATGTGAGTAGTTTCAGCTAATTGACACCTGTGTTTCTGTTCCACTTGACTGTTTCTGAAGTTGTTAGAAGAGAATTGAATAGCAAATGTTTCCCACCCATATGCACCAATGAAAATACAGTGACCCTGGTCTCCTCTTGCTGAGCATACTCAGCTCCTGTTAGCTTTAATGGGACTTAGACATGTACTCAGAGTACAATGTACCCTATAGCCTCAGGGTAATAGAAACCCTTATCTTGTATTTCCATGTTGCTGGTGTGGAACAAAAGGCATTTTAGAAACAAATCCACCTCTTCCCTCCATGACTGTTTTCTCTTGCTCCTCTCTAGATGAGGACTAATTTGCAATGAGACAATCCAAGACTGACAAAAGAGGGCTTTGTTACTTTCCACTAGCTTAAAGAGTGACAAGGAGAGACTTCTCAACATGCCACTGTCACTGCCCAAACCCTTTTGAGGCTTTATCTTTTCAGGCTGCAGAGTCTGTGAGGTGAAAGTCACCACTTCTGGAAACTCCACGTGGTTTCTACAGAGCGGAACCACTGCCCTCAGATTAGACTATGGCTCCTGATTTATGAAAATGTTGCTGTGTCTGGGTTGCTTCAGGCAATTCTGAAAAGCTGTGACAAAGACTGGTCTCAGCAGAGAAGCCAGCTTGAGCAGTTACCTGCCCTACACTGCTGTTTGTGTCAGGATGACTGTCATTGGGGCTGCACTGTGAAACTAGAACATTGAAATGATGTAGGTTGAGAAACACAGCAGAAGACATCCCCTCCCCTGAAAGGGGAAGGGGAAGGGAACTTCCAAGCTTTCAGTGCCCAGTATATCATGTCAGGTTAACGATATTTTCTTTCTTTCCACTTTAGAGATTAGATTGGAAGCAGAGGGAAGGTGTCAGTCAAATGAGTTGCCCAAAGTTAAAGAAGTTGCATGTGTCAGAGCGGTCATTTGAATCATAATCTTCTGACTCTCAGATTGGTACCTTTGTCACCAAAGTAGTCTCTGGAGAAGAAAAGCTCACAGTTGGACTGCAAAGGCATCACTCACATTTGTAGCTTTGGGGAAGTGACTGGTCAGAAGAATGCCTGTTAGCCAAATGTTTTTCATTTTTGTGTTTGCATGAGAGAAGCTGTATGTGTTCTAATTTGGTCAAAATTCAACTTCATCTTAATTAGAAGTTGTTGTTATCTAAAAACTTTGCTGCACTCCTACATTTCTCTTGACAGCTTGGGCTGTGTGGCACAGACAAGTTAGGATGACTTTAAATGTCAAAATATGCTTTTCATTTTTGTGTGTGTATATATATATCAACGCATTATCAAGTAAAATAAAACCTCGCAGTGTGACAGAATACGTTTCTTTAATTGCCATCACTCTTTAGATGAATTTGTGGCTGTCAAGAGAAATTTGTGCTTCTAGAAATGTTGGAAACCTGAATCATCTAGGGTGAAAAGAAGGCCAGGCCTTGCTCTGCCTACCTCTTGCTTCTCTTCTGGAACATTGCTGGAGGTGGTTGACCTGATTTGAGTACATTTGTGAATGCTTTCTCTTGGTTTGCTGATTACGTACCAGGCCGCGTTTCATGGAGAACTCTGGCTATCTTCCTCAGTTTTATCAGTGTCTTCTATTGTTTGTGGAAATAAAAAAGTAGAAAGCCTGCTTCCTGAGAGCATGGATTGTTCACGTTTTCATAGTGGGTGGCCCCTGCTGCTGTAAAATTTGTGCAGCGAGAAGCCCTTGCCCCTCGTGAGTTAGAGGCTTGCTTCCCTTGTTCAGAGGTGGGATGAGACAGCAGTAAATTGGAGTTTGGAATCAGTTAGCTAAACTATGCTAACAGCCTGGACAACCTGGACCATCCTAACAGAAGTTAAATGTGCACTGGCTGGTCTCCCGTCGGCCGTTCCCGCAAATTATTTAATTCTCTCCAAATTCCAGTTGCGACAAGGACGAGTGTTGGGCACTGGTTAGAGAGAAAGCCTGTGATAGGCAGCAGGATTGATCTACTAATTTTTAGTCTCCAATTTTGTAGTACAAGGCCATCCTTTTTCAGCTACAACATTGCATATACCTGCTTATTTCAGACCTAAGAGAGGGTTATCAGTTTTATCTACTCATATATAGGGAATTTATATATGGGATGTGCAGTAGGTGAAACTTTTACAGTGCCAAAATAGTTTACTAGAAAATACGATTTATATGACTAAAAAAATAGTGTTTCCAAGTATAAAAGGACATAACCAGTAGGGTACTACACCTTTTCTGCGGATGAGTTTGAGGATATATAGACAATCTGAAAAGTGAGCGTCTCTCTAAAATATAACATCCTTAGTTTTGTACTAGTCCAAATTGACAGGTGGATTCCAGTCCTATCCCTCCTGTTTGGGTGTTCGTGCCTGTGGGGGTGTTAGCTCTGTCTTCATGTTTCTCCTAGGAAAGTCAGTCTGCTTAGGTTGAAAAATAAAGGCTGCTCAGAGGTGTGTGGGGGCAGAAGGCTGAGCAACGGCAACCGCGCGACGTTTTGTCAGAGAGGGACTAGACCACGAGTTGTGAAAGCAGCCGGCTGGGGTACGGCCACACTTGGGCAGCTTCCAAGGGGACATGTGAAGTAGCATGGACGCCGCGTGAGCAGAAACGCGGAACGTAAAGCGTTGCAGCAAAGCCATCGCTGGGGACGGCGTCGGGCAGATCAGGGCTGCAACTTTCACGCTGGTTTTAGTGGGGTGCAAAAGAGCAACCCTGGTTAATAAGAGAAGACCCTTGCCAGACGTGAATAGTATTTCTAACTTGTCTATCTAAAATAAGCAGATATTTAGGAGAGCGTCATCTAATCCCCTGATTATAATGGCATGAAAAGAATAGCAAAATCCTTATATTTGCTCTCTGCTCTGCCTCACTGCGCGCTGGACAGCAGTATGACAACCGTGTCTGCCGCTGACTGACGGAAGGTCATGGCTCCCAAGGCTAAAACAGCCTTTACCCAAGGCAGGAGAGCAGAGAAGGTGGGTTTGTAAGCTCGGCTGGTGGCCGTCAGCCGTGGTGGTCCCAGTCTTGGCTGCTCCTCTTGCCTTGCCAGTCCCCCATCAGCCTGTTACCTGAGCTGTGTGTGTCCTGCTCTTCCCACCCGCCTGGCTCCAAAACAGGCGCTGAGGGGAGATCCCTGAGGCTGCTCGCTGGGCTGCGCTGCGGTTTGAGGAGGCGACGAGAGGCAGCCGCTGTGCGGGGCAGGAGCTGGGGACGGCGGTGCCCCGGGAGCCGAGGCGGGAGGCCCGCGCTGCCTCCCCTGCGCCTCAGAAAGGCAGCTGGCGGGAGCGACAGATCCCGCGTGAGGAGAGGCCCCTGAGGGCCGGCGGCGCGCGGCGGTCTCCTGTGGCGCTCGGCGCGCCGCAGGTGAGCCGCGCTCGCCTCGCGTGGCACCTCCGCACGGGCAGCCCGGGGCCTCTGCGCAAAGTCAGGGCCTCTTCTGCTGCCCCCTCGCCCGCCCCGCGGTGCTCCCCGTCCCCCAGCCGGGCACGCCTGGCCCACCACCTCCGCCTCTCTGCTTTCCTCAGCTTTAGTTTGCCCAAACTGTGTTCTTTTAAAAGGTAGGGACCTTAGCGAGCTGCGTGCCTTCGATACCCTCCCTCGGCACAGGGGAAGGGTCTTCCAAGCTGTGAGGGGAAGAGCAGCGCTTGAGTGCGGTTCCCTTTCGTTGCGCGTTTGGTCTCTGTTTTTATTGAGGGAAGTTATTTGTTAGCAGCGAAAATGTGTTGTTTTGAAAACAAACCGTGTCGTCTTTTCCCGCTTTTCTCCTTAATTTGGGCTTTCCGTGATTCAGCACGTGGAGAAAGGATTTTTGTCCGAGGAGCCTTTCACGTCGGGGTTCAGCCTGTGAAGTAAGCGTCCCGGGTAAAGGAGCGGTGTAAAGCGTGCTGGTCTGCGCGTGTCTCTCTCCGTCTGCTTTTGGTGCGTAGGTGTTGCCCCCCCCCCATCTAAGGTGTACGCTGCAGCTGTAATCCCTTATAGGACGCAGCAAAGGACGTAACTACAGTTATTCTCAAAATAGAGCTGGAAACACAGTGTAACTTGTAATAATTTAAACTGGGGACTTGCTTATTCCTTCCAAATGGCCATAACTTTTTCAAGTACTGTTCACCTCGGTGTGGATATTCAGGTGAATAAAACTTAAACGTATATTCAGACCTATCTGGATTTTCTCATCTGGCATGTTTTTTATTTCTAGAGTCTTAAAGTTCTTTCTTTTTTTTAATCTTTTCCTGTATTTTTACACAGGTTTCCATAGAACACGTTGCAAGGCATAAGCAGGCGGCAGAAACAGAGGTGAGTATCTTGCCTTCCTGTAGATGTTTTCTCTTGATCTGGACGCTTTGTTTTCCTCATCGTTACTTGTTTGGGATAACGCATAGTTATCAGAACTATCTCTGTTGTGGGATGCCAGCATGACAGGGGGGAAAAAAAAAAAAAGCCATGGATCAGCTGCTGCCAATTTTGGGAACACATTGGGATAACTGTAGTCATCTGGTTGCTAATGTCTGTGACAGTAGAGTAAAGAACGTACTTTCAGGCTTAATACCATATTGTGAAAGATATTTGCAAATCAGTAATCCTAAAACTGATTGTATTATTCCTGCTGTGTAGTATTACAATGTATGGGTTAGGCAGGCTAAAAAAAAATACATACACACCAGCATTGGGTATATTGTATTTTGAAGTTACTACCAAGAACCACAGGAAGAATACGAGAAGAACATCAAGGTAACAAATAGAGACAAAGTGGGACAAAAATAAGATTGCTCATCTGATGTTTTAAACACAAATGTCACCAACAATTTCTAGCTGAGGTGCAGAAATCAACAATTGTTCCAAATAACTTCCTGCCTTCCTTTCAGAATATTTAATTTTGGAGTTTATTACCGAGCCCCCTTTTGTGCACTGTGTACATCTGAAGTCATATGTTGTCGTTTAAGGGTCTCTAGCGGGGATACTGCTGTTGTTGACCTTGAGGCTAACTTTTCTCTCTGGCTTAGTTACCTATTCAGACTTTGAATTCCTTAGCACTGCATGGCTTGCTTGTGAGCTGGATCTCTGGGTTGAGAGATGCTATTCGAAAGGCAATTGCAGGATGGG
The DNA here is from genome assembly GCF_040807025.1 of Struthio camelus. Taxonomy (NCBI): domain Eukaryota; kingdom Metazoa; phylum Chordata; class Aves; order Struthioniformes; family Struthionidae; genus Struthio; species Struthio camelus. The sequence goes on from NC_090946.1 coordinate 16,474,810, forward strand.
AAATTGCAGATAGAGAGCAACAAGGCTCCAGCATCACCTCGAGTCCCATTTAAAAAGGGATTCAGGCAAGCCTGATCTCTGTTGCAGCAGATGTGCCACATAAGTCAGAAATTGCTGTTTTTTCTGTCTTTAGTTTCCTCAGTTTGACTTACCGGGTTTGGTATTCTGTTACCTTGAGAGAAAAATCTGTGAATTAAATGCCAGACTTAGAATTGTCTTAGTCTTGTGCTGCTGTTAAGAATGCAGATGGATACTCTGTGTAATACCCTATATACTCTCACAGCAGCAGCCAGACAAATCAGTAGGCCACAACCTTTTCTTCTTCTCCTCCCTAAGACGAACAAAGAAAGACTGGCTCTGCTTAAAATGCAGCCAGAACCTCTAATACTTTAGTATTAATAGCAGTGCTGGTCTCTGCAAAAATAGCTGTTAAATGAGGAGTAAAAAGCTTTCCATGTTTGCCAAAGCTCTAATGAAAATGGTGGAGCTGTCATAAATATGATGTTCTTAGCTAAAACGATTATGGCTTAACAATTTTCCAATGCATTGCATTGAGTTATTTCCAGCGCATTGAGATCTTAGTGTTGTAAAGGTTTAATAGAAAATCTTGACAGTGAGTCTGTATATATTACAGAGCGAAAGGTAGACAGTGATTATGAAATCCCCTCACATTCTTATCTGCCTTCTTTACGTTGCTTCCATGTTCGTTTGTTGTCATTTTTCCATGCATCTCACTCTCTCAAGAAACACTTGATCCAATGTTTGGCTGTGGATTGCAAAGTTCAGCGGCTGATGCGATGTAAACTGCGTGAGCCTAATGATCCTCATAGCCTTTAAATACACCCACTCGATCCTCACCAGAGATAAATCCATAGCTTTCCACAGAAGGGGCTGGAGTGCCAATCTACAGTGCTTGAAGACTCCCCACAGTGATGCATCTTTGATGCAAATTAATTTTAAGAAAAGCTGCTGTTTGCAAGGAATCAGGCATGTATAGGTTAACACTGAACTGTGAAGCAGAAGTTACATTTGATAGATCTTTGTTAAATGCCAGGGAACTTAGGGAAAATTTAAATAGATGGCTACCAGCCGCTGTAATAGTAATGGAACAATACTAGTTGAGAAAATACACAAAATTATTTTATTCCAAATGGCAAATTGACTAGTGCTGTTCACTGATGGTCCACACGGTGGGAAAGTGCATTCATCTCAGCGTAATTGTGATCTCAGTTTGAGTCTTGGCTCAGTAGCAGAAACTTCAACATAGGATGGCTTCAGCTTTCATTATTGTTGATTCTGTTCCTTCCTTATTTCTCCAGAATAAGGGCTGAACATTCATTGGCGTGTTTTCAATGATTCCTAAGTAATCACTTAAGTAAATCACTTGTAAGTGGAGGGGAAAACATGTATGATTGGAGATTATTTTGCTGATCTGCAAGAATATTGCTTTCTTTTTTGTGTTTGTGTGTTCTGGAGTAAAGGGAGAATAACTCATTTCTCATGAGGCCAAGAACTGCACTGAGGCCAGGGTGGCGTTATAATCTTTTTAACATCCGTAGAGATCTCACTTAATGTGTTGCTGAGTGTGCAGGGTGCCTCAGAAATAATACTCATAGAGAATGCTTGTTTATCTCATAGTAAAGAAAGCACTTTACTCTCGGATGTAGAGGAGCATTCCCGTTGCGGTTAGCCAATGTAACAGGAAATACTCTTTCTTTTTTTAATCTCTGGGTATCTTCTGCATCTCAGTCAAGGAAAAATGCAATATAGCGTTGGCTAGGCTCATCAGATAGCTATACGGAGTCACCTGATTCTCACCTTTGTTTTACAGGGTTGTGACTTGTGTTTGTAAGATGGGGCTATTTAGTTGCTTAGTTAAGTATATGCTGAAGTGCCTTTCTGAATCCCTAGCCTTCTGTGTAGATAATTTTTATGAAGAAATGAAAGAAGGTGTTTGGACTCCTATGAAAACTATATCTTTTTTCCAAAGAAGGTGTCACTGCACAAGCTAGAGGAATTGGATGTATGTTTATTTTGCTGCCCCCTAGTCAGCAGCTTTTGCAAGGTGTGCAAGTGAGCTTAGGCACATAGTGCCCATGGCATCTCACAATGGTTAAGCATCTACCTTAAGTGCTGACTGCTAATACCTTACTAACAGTGTTTTGGCATCTTTGGTGGTCTTAAGGACACATGTCAGGAAGGTTTTCAGGGAGGAGTGCTATATTTGAGTAAGTCAGCTGATACAGCTAGAGAAAACAGTCAAGCTCTGAGAAGCAGTAAAAGGAAATGTTGGTAGAGAGTTATTGTGACATATGAGCACTTTCAGAAATTGTCTCCTGCAAATACTTTGATGCAGGTAGTAAATGCTTGAAAGACAAGAGCATGTATACATGTACGTGTCAGAAGAAGTAGCATTTAAGCTGCTCTGTTTTGTTGACAGCTGCAATACGTGTCTCACTGAGGCTGCCAGGCCTTGTAACCATGCGGTGGGTGTGCACTGACGTTCAACCTCTAGGTGCTCCTTCCAGTATCTGCCATTCCCACTGGCTGCCCCTTTCCAGGGACCTGACCTCTCCAGAGAGCAGCTGCCCATGTAATCGCCTTAGCTGGCTACAGCTACTGGATCTGTTTTGAATCCCATCTCCAGGTGGTCAGACTCGCAAAATCTGGCTCAATAGTGGATACGTCACTCAGATTTATTTCTTGGGTAGTAAGTGTTGCATTGTGTACTGCTGAGAAACTGGTGGGACCAACATGTCCCCTTTGAAGGATGCCCTTTCCAGATTTGTTCCCTCAGGTAACCGACGTCCCATGTGATTAACCATGGCTCAACTTTCTCCTTTAATCACACCTTCAATTATTTAATCCCTGTGTGTAAGCTATTAATGTATATATGCCATTTAGCTTTTCCAGATAAGAGCACCTTGTGCCAGATCAGAGTTGAGGGGGTTAGATACCCCGTTTTAAAAGTATAGCCGATAAGCCACAGGAAGCGGCAGCTTTGAGCTAGCGCAGTAACACAGGCTGTGCTCTGACTTCCAGCCTACTCTGCAAAATGCTGGGCTGGCTGCATGCTGCTATACTTAACTGCGTACACTGGGCATGGTTAGGACTCCTAGATGCAGGGCGGTCCTGGTTAAATGTGAAATATTCTGCTGGATTTATTTGGGGAACGGCTGACATATGGGAATTTTACACTGAACTAATAACTGATTCTTACCAACACCAAAGAAATGTATTAGGTTCTTAGTCTTCCCCTCTGGAAAGCCTGGAAGAGCTGGAATATGTTTCAGTGTAGACAACACTTCTACCTACAAAGGTAGGCTTTATGAGAACGGAGGCTCCTGTTGCAACTCATGCAAGCCGAATGGCATTTCTTACCTATGCTGTTCCAAATTTAATTTAAAAGGCTGAAGGAGAAGAGCAATTTTTTTTTTCTGTTGAATGCTGTGTGTGCGGTTTCATTCAGCAAAGTTAAAAGGCTGAGCGTTTGTGCTGCTGTCCTGTCATGGTCATATTTGGTCCTCCGTTTCCTGCCAATTTGCATTCTAAGGGCTCAGACTTGGAGCTCTTACATGAATGTAGTAACACAGGAGATTTTTTTTTTTTCCAATAGATGCTGTGACGTTCCTTATTTGTGTGTATATTTTTAGAGATTGTCCTTTTAACTCTCCTGATGTAGGAGAGTGAAATTAAGAAAGAGAAAAAAACAAAGAAGAGGGAAAGAACAGGCTGTGATCTAATAAAGAGTTTAAGGGAAAGCGTCTACAAGAATTTCTGTAAGAAAACTCCGATTTGATGCATTTTGCATTATCTGACAAATGACATATAACAATAAAAGAAGCCAAAATTGAAGGTAAGCACATGGGAAGTGAGCTTCAGCATTGAATTTAAAATGTTGGCATTTTCTGTTGCTTATTTGACATTTTATTGTTGCAGGGATTTTGGCGTTTCTGTTGTGAGTAGAATTTAGCTTTCCTGCTAACATGCAACAGCATCAAATGCACGCCCTCAGATTTCATTAATGAACAATTCTTTTGCACATACACACACACAACGAGTGCCCTTAATGTTACAGGCACATTAAGTGTCAATAGTTGCACCTCTTTTGTGGCCACAAATTGAGGTAATTTATATATTAAAGAGCTCAGTGTTGCAAGGTCTTGTGTTCATTTAAAAAAAAAAAAAAAAAAAGCACTGTGAGTCAGATGAAAATTCCATGTGGTCAAGTATCCTTGTTCGAAATAGCCCATAGGAAAAGGTTTAGGAAATAGTAAAGGAAACAAGGCATACAGTGATAATTTTTGAGCATCTTGATTCTACTTAGGAGCTATCCTAAGCAATATGGCTGCATCAGTGCAAGCTCAAGCATAGGCTAAAAGATATTGCTTGCAGTTTTCCTCCTCTTTGAAACAGGAATAAGTGTAAATGTCGCAACTTGTGCTTTTCCTTGTTTGCACTCTGGATTTGCATCAACGCAGATGAAATCAGTTCCTGGTCTCTGCCACCTGAATTGGGTTGATTCTGCAAATATCATATCCCTGTGAAGGGGATAAGACTTCTCACAGCGCTGAGTGTAATGTTGAGATTACGTGAATGCAAATTAAGCCTGCAATTAGCAAAGCTTGCAATTAGCAACCATCCTGTGTTGCGATTGCCAAACTGGTTTCTGGTAAGCTATACAGCTGTTTCTCTCTCTAGTCTGTGTACATTTCTGATGGATAGTGATGACAACTAGTTGTGACCACTGGCGCCTGAGTCTGCTGAAGAAGAAGAAATGAGTGCCTGTTTGTGGGTATTTTTTTGCTGGGCTTCTATCTTCATGCAAGTGCAAAGGTGTTATCAGTTTGGGAACTAAGCTTATAATACCCCTCTCTTCCTTTCAGCAAAGGCACAGAGCTCTTAACAAAAAAAGTGATTTGCAATTTTAGACTTCTTCATTGTACCTGAAAATATCTTAAAAGGTGCCTTGCATTGTCCTAATTTTCAAAAGTGAGATGAATAATGTACATTTCCTGGAAGAAAAAAAATTTTTTTTTTTTTGAAATTTGACACCCTAAATTGCTACTTTTTTTAAACTTAATTCCTCTCTTTCCTCCTTTTTTGTATATTAAGACCTCTCTGATAATTGTTGTGAGGGCTGCTATGTTACTTTTGGTGACTGCGTCTTTTGCTACCTAAAAACTGTGTGTGGGCTTTGTGTAGGAGCATTTTTTGTTTTAGTTTGTTTTTGACCATTGATCCCAAGACACTATTTTGCTTTCTGTAAGACATAGAATCTAATTCAAAGGAGGAAAAATTTTCTTTCAAAAGCAAATGCATAAACAAATATTTTCAATTCAAAATCAGCCTCATAGATGGCCTCATATTTTAATGCCAATTTTAGACACTCTCCTGACCAGTCTTTGCACTCCTTAGCGTTGCTGTATAAGCCAGTGAATTCTGCTGGGTGAGTGGTGGATAATTCCTTTCTGGTTTTGGCAGTCTCCAGGAGAGCAGAGTTAAAAATTCAGGGAGGTGGTCTTGGCTTTTCTCTTCCTGTTTTTCACAAAATTTGAAGCATGTTTAATGTAACATATTGAAGGCAGTATATATGATGAGACAGCCTCAGATTTGTATTAACAAAACTTTATTTTTTTCCTTTGAATTCTATTTAGAACTATGTGAACTTTAAATGTTCAGTGGGAAAGAAATTAGTTTTGTACCAGTAAGTCTCTTATGCTTTCTGTTATTTGTGACACCCACAAATATGAGACACTATCTATTCTGCAGTCAGTAAGTATGTAGCGGGCAGGCAACCTGTACTTCCTAATTCTTAGTTAGAAAGTGATAGAGAGTGTGAGGCTGGATGCTGCAACTGAAAGAGAGTTCTGGAGAGTCAGCTCATTGCAGAAATAGCAGAAGCCTGTTTGCTGGGAATAATCCCTCATGGAGACACAAATTCACAGTAACAGCATTTCTTCTGCTTTATTTCCCACAGCACAAGGTTAAAGTGGCCCAGGCTTGCAGACATTACAAGCTTATAGTGCTCCTTTATTTATTTAGCACCTTTTCTAAGCTTCAGGTCATTGATGTCAGATCCCAGCCCACTTAAGGTATGTTTTATGTTCTTCTGCACACTTTAATTGTAGTGTCCTGATTCCCTGAGGTACCTCCTTCATTGCTGTTTTTCTGGTGCTCCCTGCACTTTCTTAATAGGCTCTGAGAGAGCATGAAACAGCAAAGGATAGATTCCCAGCACAGAACTCGCTTGAAAGGGCTACGTCTTTCAGAGCTGCGTAATCAGTCCACATGGCACTAAGAGATACTCAGTTGTGAGCGATGAGAGAAATATTCCTATGATTATTGTGTTACTTTTTCATTAATGGAATATCTCTAGAATGCTGATGGCTATGGCATTGAGTGTATCTGGTCAAGAATTTGTCTTTGAGTAACAGGTGGTGTTAAGGCACTAAGGGTGACATTGTAGCTGCTCTTTGAAGGACCGTTAATGGGTTGCTGCCTCTAAAACTCAGGAGGAAGGTGGTAGGTTATGGCATCTACTGCTTCATGTGGATCTTAGCTCCCTTCCTATGAACTTGGCAGCCTCACCTTTTGCATACTGTTTCCTTTACCATCCTCAAAACTCTAGATGGGATGGACCATTATTCTATGATGTGATTGATACTGTTGAGCTCTTCTTACCTAGGCCTCCAGCTGCTTCCACAGGTTAAGGATTAATAATAACTGACTATTGTTAGTAGTTCTCAGTTTGTAACTTGCCTCTTGTGTTTTAACTGCATATTCCTCAGAAACGTCTACAGTTATTTTATGTTGTCTAAGACTGTACATGAACAGGTCAGTGAGCCTAGTGGTTCCTAGGGAATCTGGGCCATTATGTATGTCCAGCTAGGTGCTTCTTTGTGGAGTGTTCTCTGCCAAAGTTTTTGTATATTGTGTTGATTATAGTGGTTTATGCAAAAAAACCCTGCTAGTTCTTTTTTATTGTTATTTATCCCTCTACAGTAAGAATACTTTTTTTTTTTTTTTGTGAAGTACATTCATAGGCTCCATTAGGTTAAAGACAGCACAGTTGTAAAAGTTTCTAGTGGTCAGTATCCTCTATATAATCTTGAAAAGTTAGCTCAGATATCTAGCTCTGATTTGATGCTGATTAATAATTTCAGACAATTCATTATATTTCTGGATGTTCTATATAAAAAGCTATTGTTGTCTGCTTTGTGAATTTTTGGGGATTTGCCCTGGTCTTGTGGCTGTGTTTCCCTTAAAAGTAAAGATTAGTCTTGTAGTGACTTTGTTTGTGTCTACAATCTGTCAATTGGCTGAAGATATTGTTATATTATTTGTTAAATGCAGACTGGGATTGGTGGTTTACAAGACAAACCGTATAGACAGTCATTGCTCCGAGCTAATCTTATCTCCTGAAGCAAAGCATTTCTGAGGAATTTCTAATTTTGACAACTGGGATCAAATGTCTGACTTCTGAAGGCTGACAATAATGCCAGGGTCTGAGCTGCTTTGTCCTGTTGATAGCAACTGTGCGGTTCAAAAACCACTCTGAATACCAGTGAACCGTGCATCTTAGCTGGTTAGGTTGAGGGCATGTGTGTATGTTTAGGGTAAGGCATGAGCTTTAGAAGCCTCTGTGGGACAGAAATACTGCGACTGCTCAAGGGTAAAAATAGTTCTGGGTTTTCGATGGCTGCATTCCATGGCTGGAGCCTGAAATCATGAATCAGGGCTCAGCGCTCAGTCTGTGCGAGACCAACCGAGGGAGCTCTGCAAACGCACCCGGCAGAGGAGCAGCTAGCTGAGATGAGCCCGAGCCCAGTGCCGCTGATACTCTGGGAGGGACCTGTCTTGCTTGTACAGTCTCAGCAAGGTACTGTACGTTAATATTTTGATTTGCAGTAGCAATTTAGTTGCTTGACTGTGAAGAACTAAAAATCTACTGAAACATGCAAAATTTCTCACTAAACCAAAGACAATTTTTAAAAAGTGACTCTTCTGTGTGAATTCAGCTTCACAGAGACTTGTATCTTGCCCGTTAAAAGTTTCCAGAGACCTGGAATGAGGCATTTTGATTGGAAGGTTTTGCTTCTCATTCCCCCTGTTTTGTACATATGCTTGTCCTTGATTTTTGCATGGCAATCTTTTTTGCTTGATTCCAGGCGTTTTCTAGCCTGGAAATTCCATCAGGGAATTCAGATACTTAAATAATCAGTACTCTTTCAAAGCCTTCCTCAACAGTGCTTTTTAAAAATGGTACCTAAAGCATGGGTGCTTAACTCAAAGATCTCTCCTCTAAAAGTTCACACTCTGTCATGTTGAGATGCAGGATCTGTGTAGTTTGGAATCCATTTCTGGTAGAGTTCAGATGACTATTCTGACTGGTTTAAAACCAGGCACAATTTCATGAAAGAGAGAATTTTGTACTCCGAGTGAGGGCTTTCAATTAAAAGTGCAGCTAGGATGTTACAGAAGGTTGTGTCCAACATGACTTTTAAAAGCTTTTTTGCTTTTTTTCTGTCTCCCGAGACATATATATCCTCCAGGCCATTATTAGTAGGACCTTGAGAAATCAGTGAAGTTCCTGAAGTTGCTGGCATGCCCTGTGGGCTGGGTAACTGGGGGTTGATCCACCTCCAGAGTGAGTAGCTAGAATTAGTGTTGCCAGAAGTACCCGTGCAAGCTCTGCTGAAAGTTGTCCTCTTCACGAGTGCCCAGGGCGAAGCTATGTGACTCCATACGCAGTAACCTCTCAGCCAGGCACAGTGTTCAGGTGCATTCATCTGTTTTCTTCCTAGGCACTGGGATGCAGCTGCGCACGCTTGTCTGATGCTCTCGGCGTATGTGTTTGTGCCTGTGTGCTCTGTGCTACTTCAGCAAGCCGTGTGCAGCTGCAGGTGCCTGCCTTTGCTTCGCTGGCACTTGGCACGTAGCGTGGGAACCGACAGCTGTACTGTGTCCAGGTACTGCTGGGGTCGGCTTGTGTTCTAAGAGCCTAACAGTTTAGCACGGCTCTGTGTGCCGATGCTGTGTTACTTCAGCAAGCCAAGCGCCAAAGCTGTTTGTGCCTCATATTTTATTTTCTAACATGCTGGCACAGCTTACTTCCCTGCGCATTGCTGATATTCAGGGTAGAGGATAGTGTTTTCTCATGTAGCTCCAAGATTGTGAGACTGATCTGTAACAGACAAATAAAGTGAATTTGGGAAATGTTTTCACGTGGAAAAGTTGTTTCTCCATGTGAGAAGCATGTCACTCTAAGATGAGCAGTAAAACTGGAGGAATCAAAGTAATTTCATGACTGAGGCCAAGTTGGTGAGGCGTTACATACTGTAACAGGATGAGTAGCAAACGTCGGCAATTGTAAAATCTATATCATTTTATTTTACTTGAGATTTCTTATTGTGAAAGGCACAGGACCTGGGTTCTACTTCAGCCTTGCTGACAGATTTAAGTCATCTAATTTTCTTGCTTTTCCGTTTCCAGTACGCATAATGAGGATAATTTAAATGTAGAGGTGGTGTGGGGAGAAAATCCACTAATGATTGTTAAATGCTCACATGACTAGGAATTAGTAGGTAGTAGTATCTAGAATCAAATATGTGTGTTGGGCTGCTAAAACAAGCTTGCATAATAAGCCAGCTGTTTCCCATTCAGTTCAGAACTGCCTGTGACCACTTTCCTGAAGGTTATAACTTAAATTACTTGGCCTGTGCTCCGGTGTATCGGCTTATCATGAATGTACATGTTAATGTTATTTTTACCCCTCCAAAGTTGTCAATGCCACCTTTCTTGGGAGGCCACATCTCACTTCTGAATCGAGAGTTTTGTGTTCTTCTCAATAATGCAAGTTTACAGAATGGGAATATGGGTTGCAGACAGCTCTGGGAACCTCCTTTAAATTGTATAAAGTCCAAGGATAAGAATAGATGCAGTAATTCTGCCTCCCCATGTCTCATGGGCTGCCCTCACTGCATCTTCCCCTATTGGGAAATTTGCTTGGAGTGAACTTTTAGAAGTATGTTGCAGGACATTAGGTTAGTCATCAGCACTGCACTGAAATAGTTGGAGGGGTATTTTAAAGAAGTGACACGGCAAAACTGCTGGTGTAACTGTACCAATATCAGAGCTGCCGAAAATAACAAGAGCATGAGGAAGTCATTGCTAACTGCAGCGCTTTATCTAATGCCATTTTTCGCCTACTGTGGGTAAAGTAATGAGAGCTATCTAAAGTATTCAGTCTATGGGCCCTGATATTATGAGCCCTTTGTGTTAGGAATTACAGCACTGCAAACTATCTGCTGGAGTTGTCAGCTAAGGTGAATAAGTGAAGATCTAAATGTTTGGCCAAACTGTCCAGATTTAATTATCCTTTAAAACCTCATTACAGATGAGCCGTGACTGTGATACTAGAGGTGAGCATTTTGAAGGTCGTTCAGGGCCTGGTTCTTGATAACTCAAATTTTCATGTATTCTTTGAGAATCTGAACATGTTCGCTTCCCCACGTACTTTGTAATAAGTAGCATTCAGTTCTGATCTTGTTATGTGAGGGGATAAAAGGCAAGATGCATTTTATAGCCAAAATGATGTTGGCAGATTGGAGATATAGTCTGAAAAAATGATAAATACAATGTGTTTCACTTGAGAAATAATCAACTGCATAAACACAGGTAGTTTTGCAGATGATGATCTGGGGGTTGTCATAGATTACAAGGTAAATTTAAGTCAGGAATGCTGTGATGCTTCACAAGGTAAAGCCATCTTGCAATGCAAAACTAGAAAGCTTCACCCTTGGGACCTGGGAAATGATCCTTCTGTTTGGTACTCAGTACAGCCTCAGCTGGGGTCTCTCTCAGATTTTCAGAGATGCAGTTGAAAGACACGGATCAACTGGGCAAATTAATATACGTGAGTACAGTGAGAGTGATCAGTGCCTAAACAACAAAATCTAAAAGGAACGATTGGTTGAACTGGAGATCTTTGGTAAAGAAGAGGTGACTTAGGAAATGTAATGACAATTTGCAAACATGTGAATGGCTGCTGGAAAGAGGAAGGCAAGAACTGTTCTTTATATGTGTAGGGCAAGAAGTAAGGCTTCAGTTACAGAATAGAAGATTCAGGACTATTAATATTAAAATTTCCAGTGCTAGCGAAGCTGAAACAGTTTGGGGAAACTGCGGTCTCCACCCGGGGTGATCACTGAGAGCGGATGAGATAGCTGGCTCTCTGGGGCAACATAGGGCTAGCCTGTTCCACCTTTGCTGGTGGGATCTTTTCAGGTCTCGTCCAATCCTATGATTCTATAATTCTGCATGATTATGTGCTTCAAGGTGGAAATTAATGACCTTATTTCTCTGCAGAAGGCAATGGCCTCAGTGCCCCAGGAGCATTTGTTCTCACAACCAAGGCTGACGCTATTACAGATAATAGTAGCCAGGCAGGGGAAGCGGCTGGATGGATATGCAATCTTTGGGCAGTCGTAAACAATACGGAAAAATGATTCAGAAATAATTGGTTGTTCTCAACTTTGCAAGGTACAGGTACTGTAGGGCAACAGGTTGAATTGTGAGGTGGTAAATGGAAAACAGGGAAACACTTTTTCACACAGTGTTTAGTTAACCTGAGGAACTTGCTGCTGTAGGATGTTGTGGATATTGAAAGCAATTTCACAATTTTATGCCAGCAAAATCTGTCAAAAGCTTTTAAACATAAAGATACCAGGTCCAGCTCGGGAATTTCCTGAGCCACGTGTCGCTGGCAGCTGGGATTGTATACCCCAGAGGCTATCGCTGTGTATGCGCCCTGTTCTTATACTCGGAGCACTTGCAAATGCTGCCTGTCAGAGTTTGAACGGAGAGCTGAGCCCGAAATATATTTGAGGAGGGTTTTCTCTTTCTCCAGGCTCCAGTGCATAGCTTGTCACGTGCCTGACAAACAGTACATTTAAAATAGCCTTTTGCCCGTCAGGATCTGAGAAGAGAGGCCTGACTGAGACATTTTCTGTTCCCGAGTGAGAAGCGTTCTCTCAGCACTCCCACTTTAAGTTTAGAAGCGCAGCGGAGCAGCTGAGGCAGGGCAGGAAGAGGAGCAAAGAGAATGAGAGGCAGGCATCCGGCATTCCCACGTCTTCACTGGGGATTTCAGGGCACGTGCTTCCTAGATTTTTTCCAGCCAGCGCTGTGCTGCAAAGCACCAAGTCTTTGCTCTAGATGGTAAATCAGTAAGCCCGACCATCAGAGACATCCATACACATCTTATTTCTGAGTATGAAGTGTGGCATGGCTTGGAGGAGGAAATGCAAGTAACCAAGGGGTACGTGAGCAAGGTCGAGTAAAAAGTACATTAAGAGTATGTGCTATTTTTTCCCCCTCTAACAAGATTGCTCTGTCTTTAGCAGGACAGTATTATGAATGATCCTAAAATAATTTCTGTAGCTAACGTATTGCCATCCTATTAGGAAGATGCGCTGCGAGGATGTAACCACATGGTGTTGGTATGCCAGGAGGTGGCACGCAAGCAGCAGGCTGTGGATTCCTTCCTGCCTATGCGCTTTCCTCTGCCGACACTAACGCCATTGTGCTGACAGGAGTATGCTATGAATTTTGCCTGTGGGGCAAACAATTCAGTGTTGACAGAAGAGGATTGAGTGCAATGGCAAGAGGCTGTCCGGTGAAGGAACGCAGGGCCACGGAAAGCCATGAGCCAGAGGCTAAGCACCTCTGGTAATGCTCAGCGTGTTACAGGATGGAGTCTGAGGGGGGAGCCTGCTGGGGCATACTGTTACAAGGAATATTCCTGGCAGGCAGCATGCAGAGAGATAACAAAATGGAAATCAAGCAGAATAATGTCCACAGGAAAGGGCTTTAGACCAGCAAAATGCAAGTCACTTAATAAGTGGTACGCCAATATGGAGCAGTGACTTCTATCTGTAGAGCACAGCACCTCTGTCAGTGAGCAAAAAGATTAAAGTTCAGATTTGGAAAGGTATTATGGCACCTAGCTCTTCCTCGATTTATTAGGAGGCTAAAAATGTCTCTGTAAGTCTGGTCCAAAGCAATAGAAGGCAAAAGTCTGTTGTGGATTGGGCGTGTTGTGGGGCAGTTGCGCTCGGCCTTTGAGTTACTTCTCCAGAATACTGGTTAGAAATCATTATTTCAGAAGCTGCCCCTGAATATAAGTTGAAAAATAGCATATTTGCAAAATCCTCCTCAGAACTTTGTTAATTCCTTTCTAGATGTCATTCTTCCCCAGATCTCATCATCAGATCTCTTTCTTGTTATCATCTAGCTGTCTCGAGAGTCTCTGCTCTGTTCTGCTAACATGTCAAGCCTTTAAATGCAAAGTAAAAACATCCTGTAATCTAAGTACTCTAAACAAATATACCTTGAGTTAAAATTAAAAATGAAAACATCACTTTAACATTTCTGCAGCAGATTTCACTGCACATGGTCCCAAAGCATTTTGTAAGTATTGTAAATTTAAAAGCAACAGCAGTTTCAAAAGGTGCCTCCTTCATAGACGTGGCAAAAAACGATCACACCAGGCCAGAGCATTGGCCCAGCTGCGCTCTTGTTCTCTCCAGGACATGGGCCAGTCCTGCGGAGTTCAGCAGAAGCCCTTCGTCTCGTGATTGGTTTTCTCAGCTTTCAGATTCACCAGCACAGACTCGCAGATGTGCCACAAGGGGAATTTCGGGCCCTTACAGAGCTTAGAGCAGCCAGCAGGCTCCTCTGCTTTAAGCTTCCTGACTTAGTACCTGGCGTGGGAGCTGGTCGTAGAATGGCATATCCTGCTATTGCTGACCTGACGCCCCTTGCCTATCCTTGTGCTTAGCCCGTGGGTCCGCTTCGGAGCAGCTGAAAGGGAAGGGTGCATGCAGCCGGGCGCAGGGTGCGCCTTGTGCCAGGAAGTCGCCCGTCGTGGGTTGCCTGCAGCTTTACCGTCGCTTTGCGCGTTCGGAGCAGCAAAAGCAGCCCGTTGAGGAGCTGTATAACTGACCCTTTTTGTTGCTGTCGTGCGCCCAACTTACAGAAAATTTATCCTGAAAGTAACAGGAAAAAAACAACAACTTTACCCCATGCGTTTAACCCTGCTGGGAGTCCCTGTGGGAGCGCCTAACGCGCTCTGGGGTTCTGAGTATCCGCTGGGTGTTGCACGTTGTTTGTAGCGCCTGTGCTGGCGGCTATTCTGCTGTCGTTACTTGTGGAGTCCAAACCAGAAGGGGAGATTTTTCTACAGGATGTTATATTTGGTGCACGCTGTAATTCATTCTGAACTTGTGATCTGCTACGTTGAAGTGGAATTTCCCTGCAGAAGAATTTATCTTCCTGAGGTTGAATTTATCTATGAATGGTGCATGTGTTTCCATTTTAAAGGGTTGGTAGCCACAGAACACAACTCAGTTGTAATAATAATCAGTTATTATTGTGGAATATATTTGTTTTTATTCTTGAGCTTTATTTAATATTATTATAAATATAGTGAATTTCCACTCAAAAAGAGGAACAGCTTCTATCAGTGAAACATAAGGAAGTTGTTCCCTACACCATCTGTTTCGTTACTCAGATTTATGCAAAGTCCATTTGGGGCTGTTTATCCCCCAAAGCTCTTCTGATAGTGACCACACGAAAGCAAAAATGATTGGTTAGATGAGAGGACAAACACGTATTAGCGTAAATATGTCACTACATATTTGTGTCCATATCATCAGCTGTATGGAGAAATGCCTTTTAGTTCCTCTTGTACATCTATATCCTTAGCAGCAGGTGCCACTGCCAGACAATCGATCAAAGTCAAGGTGACTGCTGAGGAAGGCTGAAGCCGGTCTTTCTTTATGGCTGTGGGAGGCGATGTAGAGAGCTGCGGACTCGGGAGGGGGAGGAGGTTATGCTGGGAAGATGGACTTTTCAGCTCCGCCTGCTGAGGATTAAATGCAAAAAGCCAAGAAAGTGTCCTGTCTGTGGCTGGTGATGGGGAGTGAAAGTGGGACACCGTGTCTCGGCAGGAGATGGGAGCGCAGGTTCGCCGCGAAGGGGGCCATCTGGTAGCTGCTGGAGAAATACGCTTGCAGGAAGGACGGGATGAGAAGTGAAGAGGGATTTTTCCAGTTGAAATGCTGCTGACTTAGTCACGTTGTCAACAGAGGCTGCACATTTGCATTCTTCCCTTGGCAGGTGGCTCTACAAACAGTACGCGCTGCTTCACAGATTGTGTTGGGCATCTGTACCAGTCTACCCCACCGCGTTTGGGGCTTTACTGCCCGTAGCGCGTAATGCCTGCTCACTGGTAAAGCAGAAAGATTTGTTGAGATATTCTTTCTCTCTCTGAACTTTTGACATATTGACAAGACTGGTGTGGAGACCAAGGGAAATTGTGACTTTGAATCTGCATAGCGGAGTAGGAAGTAGCCAGGCTTGGGAGGAGGGAGCTTGGAGCTGCAGTAAACAAACTCCAGGAGTGTCTGAACTAGTGCTAAAATAACCAAATGACTAAGAACCACCGCTCAATAAAGCGGAAACGTTAACACAGATAAGATACAGGAAAAGAAAACAGTGCAAAGCAAACGTTAGATTTAACACCACTAACCCTGCTATTGTGATCAAGCAGGAACAGAAATGAGGATGAGGCTTGGAAGTGTGAATGGAGGCATACGCATACAGAAACAGTCCCGTTAGGGCTAGAAGTATCCAATAATGCTTAAAGCCAGTACAGAGAAGTATCCGAACGCTTGTAGCGTGCACAAGGCTGAAGCGAGGCTAGGGGTTGGGAGGGCGCACTCCTCTCTCACCTGCAGCCACACACGTACAAGGAGTCTGTGCTACAGCGGGGACAGCTGAGGTGCCTCTTCCTCACATTGCTCCTTTCACGCACAGCAAACAGCAGCAGTGACACGTTGGAGAAGTTAAGCGTGAGCTAAATGTACTCGATGGCCGAGTAGCAATGCTGGGTAATACTACGAATGCCAAACAGGGAACAGTTTAAGCAGGATTATAGAGCACAAGTGACCATCAAATGGTGAGCTCTCACAAATGTTTAACGGCACAAAAAGCGCAGGGTCCTAGGTGAAGGAAATATTGGATGCAGCAATACAATTAAGAGCTCAGGATCTGTGATGTGATGATATTAGTCAAGTATGTGATGACTAAATCAACCTTTACAGAAATATGTAAACAGTATCACCTTGCGGTCCTGCCACACTGTCTGTGCAAGGCAGTAGCTGAATTAGGAATAAATTTAGTCTCAGGGTGCCAGACTTAAATCCTATAACCCCATTTAATTCCCGTTCTTAGCCGGAAGATTTAAAATTCTGCAGTGATGTCAGTGCAATATTCTTTTCCTTGTTCCTTGTATAACCTTTCCTGGTCCCATTTGAAATGGGCAAAATCTGAGCAATGTCTGTAGAATTTGTTCAGTTTATTGATTTTTATATGCCCTAAAGTGTAAGTGCTATCAGCACAATAACTTAGATTTATGAAACAAAGATTTGAATTCTAATTTGTTCAATATTTTAGAAAAGTGGTATTTTCATTTTCAAGGCCGAGTTCTGACTTTGTGTGAAGCACAGCACACTCTATGGAATAAACATCGATTTCCTCATTTCTTTGTGCTTTTAAGAAGTTTGAGGTGATTTGGTGCTTTCCTAGGTGATAATAGTCTTTGATTTTTCTGGAGAAAGTTCTGTTTCCTAAATTGCCCTGTAACTGGGGTTCTGGACCCAGGAGTCCAGTCTTAAAACATTGTTTTCCATAAGGGAAACAAGTGGCAGAAGCTTCTCCTTTTGGCGAAGGAGAAACAAGTGACTCATCCCTGCGCGAGGAGGAGCGTTCCTCATTAAGGCTGCTCAGAGCTTCAAACACGGTGGTCTTGTGTTGAGTAGCATTTGTTTGTGCTTGTATATGCCATTCTTCCGTTAAGTTATATTAATAGCTGGATCAAACCCAAAAAGGATCAATGTCTTAATATAAATATCTCTCCATTGAGCATTAAATGGTAGGGGTGTGTCGTCAAGGCGACTAGCATTGTTCCTAATGATAGACTCATCCACAAGATAGGACAGGTCTTGTCTACCCGCTGGTGGTATCTGACCTTTAGAAAAAGTTCATCTTTTTATATGTCTTATTTCTTTTCCAGCAGAGCTTTAGTTCCTTCTTAATGTTGTTGACTATCAGCGTGTAACGTTAACTGTAATGAGTAAGAAGTTTTTCGATTATGCATGTGTTACAAATTCTCCTTGCAATTTTCATTGGGTTTTGGCTCTTTTCTGTATTCGATTATGTGTGAACACTAACAGAGTTTTAGGAGCTGTCTTTCCCTTCTTAATGGAAACTTAGGACCAAACAAAGGAGCATCAACAATTTAAAATGCAGGAAGCAGAGTAGGGTTTGGAGATAAACATGCCGTTCCCTGGTAGAATTTAAATCAAGTGAGCAGCCGACAACAAAGCCCCCTAATCTAGCTTGCATGAGCCCAGCAGATGTTTGGCAGGATTCGGCCTGGTTGGTATGCAGCCTCTGCTTATCACAGAGCCAGGGCTGTCTGCATGGGTGCCGCATTCGGCTCTTTTGCCTTCATCTCAGGGAAACTAATCTGGTCAAAAAAAGGAGATTGCGAGGAGGAAATGTATCATTCCAACACAGGCTGGATAAGAGTCTCGTGCTTGATGTGTGTTAGTGGAGGGCTGGGCTGGGAGATGTCTTATATCTTGCAGACAGCCTATTGCAGATATGAATTTCAAAATGTCTGATCTTACTTTTAGTGCAGATTTTTTTTTTTGCTTGTGTATGAATTATAACGCTGTTTTTCTTCAACTGACTCAGACGCTGAAATGTTTGGCGCCGCAGCCTCTGTCCTTTGCGTGGTGTATACAAATAGCTCATTAACTGTCCGACTGTGATTTCTATTTTATCATAAATGAAGAACAGGGGGGACATGTAGGCACTAGAATCTTCCAAAAAAGTGGAAATTTCACTTTAAGATGCCTATAAGCATCCATTAGATTTGGAAGCATTTATCTTTTCCCCTAGGTGAAACCAGTCCTCTTTCATTACAGTTTCAGCCATGGGAGTAACACAGTGAGTGTTTGTTCAAATAGTTTGTCAACCATTAGACAATACTGGATCCTGCTAACGTCCTTGGGCTAAATGTTCTGTCCTTACTCCCCAAGCTGTAAGAAGAGAGCGTTCTCGGGAAATGCTTCAGCGGCTTCTGATGGAGAGAAGTTTCCTACTTGAGCTTAGCATAAGCTACAGAGAGCCTGTGGCCCAAGCAGGTCTGAGGATGGCAATGTGAGGATGAAAATGTTTTTTGTGCTAGTGTTTCCCCATTGCACCAGTGTTTTCAGATCTTTGTCAAGTGAAAACAATGCTGTTTCTTCACGTTCAGCAGAAAGGTGTAGATCTCCAGAAAAATGAACTTTGCTCTGGTGCAGCAGGGCTGTCAGGGTTCAGCACAAGATTGCTTATTTAATACAAGTTGTTCTGTGTGGTTATTGCCCCTCCATCATCTTTAGTTTTTGCACTCATTGGCTAACCACAGGAGAGCAGCCAACTCATCAGGAGATAGAGCGGTGTGGGCAGAGGAGAGCGCGGCGTGAGCGCAGGCCTGCGATGCTGCGTGGAGCCACTTGCCTGGCTAGCAGAGAAGTGCGCTTCCAAGGAGCAGTTAAGTGAGGCTCACTCATGCATATGTAAAAGAGACACAGGTCTTGGGCCTCTGGGAAATTTTCTGTACTGCCCCCCCACTTCCCCACTTTAGTGTCTCTTGTGGTGCATTACAGTTATTAATACTAAGTTTATCCACACTGTCTAGTTAGTAGTCTTCTGTGGAGAGTCCCTGAGGGTTGTGCTGCATTAGCACTTCAGCTCCTGCACAGCATATGCAAGTTTCATGCGTCAGCGGCTTTCGCCGCAAGAGTGCCTGGTTATTGAAGTTGTCGAATGAGCCTACCTACAGTGATTTGAGTGCTTGATTACAACTCGATTCGATTCCTCTATTCTAGCAGAACATTCAATGAAGAGTCCAAAACACAGCAGTGGACTGAGACAAGGGGAAACGTTGCAAATGGGAAGAGAGGAAAGTGGAATGAGGGCAGGGGGAGAAAGCAGCTATTAAAATATTCTGCAATCACTTGACACTGCAATTTAAATTCATTTTTGTTTCCAAGCCAAGAACAGTCTTTTGCAAAATTCTCAACTTACACTGCATGTTCTGAGTGGTTATGAAGAATATTGCCTTTCAGAGGGATGGCAGTGGTGGTTTTGGGCAGGGAGATGGAGGGTATAGAAGGTGAGTTGTCTGGGGAAGTGGGTCGAATGGTGACAAGGTCTCTGTGACACAACTGTTGTAGAGAGAATTAAAAAAAATATTTGAGATATTAACTTTGAGCTGGGATACTGCTCTAGACTACCTGATTTTGGGAACATCTATGTGGTTCCCTTTTCTCCACGAGCTGAAGAAGGAGCTAGCGGTTTTGGACGAAAGAGTGGGAAGGGAACTAAAAGTGTTATGAGTGTTGTGAGGAAACTTCCTGCTCTTCAGCACAATAGCCTTGAGTGGGTAATCTTCTCTGGAAAGAAATTTAGCTAGTACCCAGGTGTCAACTGTCTGGCAACAGCAAGTTTCCTGAAGTACTGAGGAAAAGTTTGGGCCTTAGCCTATGGCAGGATGGTTGCGAGGGCTCTGGTAAGCTCTAGTGAGTCGCCCTAACATTGGCAAGGGCAATTCCAAAGCCCATAAAGCAGGTACCAGCGATCCGCTGTGCTTGCAAAATTGCACCCAGGCTTGTTAGGTGCTTGCAGCTTCCTGGCTTTTTCACTCTGCTGCAGCCCCTTCAAATGATTTCCCGAGGCTCCTGGGACTCGCCCTGCAGTGCCAGAGGAAAACATTACTGAAAGATCATACAGCTGTATTTGAATAAACCGCTTCTGGGTGGTGATGGGCAACAATGAAATCCTGTTACAGTTAGTAGTGAGCTGGGAGCGTGATGGCCAAGCTATCGTGCTGTCAACTCTTCAGCGCTCCTGGGAGCAATCCTGGTAATTGGTCATGCCTGGTCGTGTCTCTTACAGAGTCAGACTTAACTTGGCCTGCCCTCTTTGTGGAACCTGGAAAATCTCACTCAGCAGTACCAAGGAGCTCCGGTTTCCTTGGGAACTTAATGCTAAAGCTTGTTCCCAGTGTGGCATGGAGGCTTGGAGCAGCAGAGCAAGGAGAGCATGTCATCAGGCCTCCCAGCTTCTTGTGTCCTAGAGCTGTCAGGACTAGGGAGTGCATGGCTGAGTGCTGATGGCAGGGACAAGCCAAAAGGCTATTTTCTTAACTCCTGCTGTTCCCCTTCTGCGTCTCCCTCTGTGTCCCTCATGCAGTGAAGTTAGCAGATGGGCTGCCCCCGAGATGACACATGCTCACCTGCAGGGAAGAGCAGCTCTCGCAGGAGTCCCTGGCGAAAGCGCTGCTGCTGCTGGCGGGCAGGCAGCTCTGTCGCTTGGCAGCAGGCCTCGGAGGGAAGATTGCTTTGTCGTTGCACTTAGTCCTGTTTGCCAGGTTGCCTTCCGATTGCCAGGCTGGTCGTGCGTGGGGGAGATAACCCTGGCTCAGTGAGCAGCAGTTCGGTCTGTCATCAAACAGCAAATACTTGGACAGAATTAACAGAGCCCTGTGCTGAGCTTACTTGGTACCAGGCTTGTGGGTGTGATTTTTTTGGTACAGGGATTTTTTTTGTTTGTTTTTCTGCAGAGAGGACCAAAATGTTCCGTCAGAATCGCTCTCTGTCCCTTACAGGCCAGTTCACACCTTTCCTAGTGCCCTTCCATGCTTTTTTATCTCCAAACTAAGCTGCCGCCTCTTGTCTTCCCTCCAACAGGCTTCCCAAGAGCAGTGAGTTTGTTCCCTCTCCCTCAGCACTCTCATCACTAGCTCTGCAGGTGCCGTGAGGTTGTTTGTGCTCTCATTCCCTTGCTGCATTTCATGGGCCCTTCAGGTAGGTGCGCTTGCCTCCAGTCCAGTCCCTTCCAAGCCCTGAGCCCCACGAAAAGGGATATCTCGGTGTTGCTTCAGGCTGACATTCCTTTGTGAAATTTAGCTAGTTTCTTGCTCTGTTTGTTGAGAGATGGGAGATATCCTTCCTACTCTGATTCTTGTCCTCTCATACTTCCCACCTTCCTTGCTCCTGCTGGTGGCTTCAGCTGTGTCTGAGTGTGACTCCTAATCCCAGAGGGAATAATTGACTGAGATACAGATCATGAACATCTTTATCTGGACCTGTGTTCACATGAACTTGGCTAAATAGCGTACAGTGCAGATTCCTGCCAGGTTCCTCACGATGCAGCAGAGTGCGTTACTGTACCCTGCGTATGTATTAAGACTTTATTATACCTGGGAACCAAGACATCTGAGGACTGTGCTCAGTAATACAGCCAGGATCCTTGAAACAAGGGACCTCTTAACCCAGCCTACTGTGCAGGGATTCCCATAGATACTGGCAAGTATTGCGTACCACCGAATGTCCTTGTCTTCCTTTGACAGAGCAGGCTTCATGTTTGTGTAATTTCTTGAATGGCTTCCTTTTTCATCTTCTGTAGCAAATATAGCATGTGGTGTAAGCATATGTGAGCATATCCTCGTAAAGTGCTTGCACTCTCCAGCCAGATTATCTAATCATGAAATCACTGCATTCATTGCTTGGACCATAAAAAGACTTTATTATGATACTACTGTGTCTGGGACTTGTTAAGCAGTAAGTGCAGAAGAAATTGCATGTTTTTGCCTAGAGGATGTCCTGAATGAGGCTCCAGAAGAAATGTTTTCTCCAGTGTTTTGATTTAAGATACCAGTTGATATCGCCAGTTTGATGTTATGGAAGAAGTCACTCTTCCCTCACCCTTTAGCATAGTGAGTGAAAACCTTCATCTAATCTATCAATATTGGCTACCCGAACACAATGCAAATGCTTGTTCAGCGATAGCTTTTAGTCTCATTAGCATTTGGCTGATTTATGTCACAGACCTTTTTCTCGTTCCCCTTTCACAGCTCACATGTATTTGTGTACGTCCAGCTCCAGGGCTGCATTCACCAGAGCTCTGCTCTAGGCGTAAAGGAGCAAATAAGGGATAAAAGCTGGACGAGGAGGATTGCAAAGCGGTTATGATGGCTGCGTTGGGTGTGACAGGCAGGAGCTGGTTTCCACAGGGAGAGGTTTATAGTGTCCTGGCTGCGTCTTTCCAAAACCCGGACCTGGGTGGAAATTTCCCTGTGCGCTCGCAGTCTTAGCGTTGCTAAACTTCAGGAAGACATCGTGTCCCTAGCCACTTTGTTTATATGCACGCACCAGGCATATGGAGGGGATGAAATTGCTAACTGAGTATGACTATGACAAAGCCGACCTCGCTTCTGTACTACTTCATGCTTTGGCAGCCTAATAGTGGGATTTATTTTGTTGCTGTTGGGTTTTCCTGTAACCATTCATTGCTGATTAATTGATTTCCACGTGTCTGTAGCAACAGAGCGCTCAGACGTGCGAGGGCCAGGATTTTTTCTCATAAATGTCATGTAGGAGACAGTCACCTAAGCGCAGAGCAGAGGTCCCATGCCATCGAAATTCTTGCTATCGTAATCTGCTTTGGCCAACAGTTTTCTGTTTTGGCACAAAAGCAAATACGGAAAACCAGCCAGGTTATTTTCTTAAGACTTTGGCTATGTTTGGCATGTTTTAATATGCAGTGATAATAGTGACCACAGAGCTGTGTTGGCTAGCATCTGCACAATGCTATTTTATTCCATTACAGTAGACACTGAGGTAATTTAAATGCTGTCCAGCTGGTTAGTTTCTGTCAAGAAAAGTCCTTGGCCATTGGAATTCTTAGCATGGAGAAATGGGGAATTTTCGCCTTTGTCAAAAATAGTTTACTTTCTCCTAAGTAACTTGCTGCCTGCTCTCCCGTGCAGCTACTGTTTCTTTGCTGTCACCGTTCAGCTCTTCCAGGGTGACACAGTCCTACTGTTTTGACAGTGACCTTAATCTATTTGTGCAGTTCAAAGTAGAAGCTGTGGCCAGGGATGGAAATGAGTGGGCTTAGGTAGCTTATAATGAATATGAAGTCTTTTTACTTCAGCTGTTTTGGAGCCGCTGCAGATCAGTTGTTGGATTTGATATTTCTTTGGGGATGCTAAAAGATTTTGGTGGCTTCTGGGCAGCTGTAGTGAACCAGGTGTCCATCCGTCTCTGGAAATGCTCCACTATAATCGGGCTTCTTGGGTGGCAGGCTTAGCCAGAGTGCTAGTGGCCACGTCACCCTGGACGTAACTTCACGTTACTGACAGAGCTTCTGTTAAACCAAGCTGGAGGCAATTCAGCAGACGCATCAGGGAGTAGGAAGTTTCTACCATGGTTGCCTGTACTGTGTGGATTGTAACCACAGATGATAGCAGGGCTCTGAGTGAATCACACTGCAGGGCTGATTTAGGTGGTAGGATCGGTAATTTCCTGGTAGCTGATCTCTCTTTGTGCTTGTGTCATTGCTGCCAGTGGTGGAACTGCCTCTATCACTGTGGCATTGTGCATTGGGAAAAATCAAAGCCTGGGCTGTCAATCTGGGGACTTTCAATAGCAATAAATTCAAAGTAGCTGGACAGGAGAGCAGACAGCAAGTTACTTAAGAGAAAGCAAGCTACTTTCGACAAAGAATGAGAACTCTCAGTGCTAAGTACTACAGTGGTTTGCAGCAGATTTGATTAGATATGGGGACCTTTCATGACCCTATTAGAGCTTCATTTAAAGTGCTTCACAATCCTTTTCCCTTCTTCCCTGCTCTCGTTTTTCTGCTCTGACTTTTGCAGAAGCTGCTAGTAGTCCTCTCTTTCTTGATATACCGAGCAGCTGCCATCGTTGCAGGAATGGGAACACGTCATCCATCTGAAGCACTTACCCAGCAAAACTTGTCCTTCTGGGGAGCACTAACACGGGGAAACGGCTGCAACCCTCCTTTCATGCAGTGTACCATCAGAAATAGCTGTTGTGAGGATGAGACTGGAGCCAGGCTTCCTGCCTGTGCTACATGGATTTTTAGATCAATAGCGGCATTTGTGGAGATCCTCATCCTACATTTAGCTTCGTAGATGGAAGAAGCTATGCACTAAGTACGAACATCAGGAGGCTCCTGACACAGGCCAGCACCTGCTTGGTGCGTTTCCCTTGCCTTCCCTTTGCCTGGCAAATTTTCTTCCTTACTTAATGCCAAAAGTAAGAGATTAAGTAATTCCTTACTTAATGCCTTACTTAATGCCAAACAGCACCACGTTTCTTCCCTTTTGACTTCTTGGGCTTGACCTCTCTGGCTCTGTAAGCTAATACGTAGCTCAGCTTTTATTTCCAGATGTCACACCTTTCTCTTGATTTACATTATTAAGCTTTTAATCAGTTGTAATGCTGTGGATGCATATATTGCGAGTGAGATGTTCTTTATTGCAATCGCTTTCCTGGCTACAAGCATCAACTTTTAGGGCAATTAAAAGATAAGCTCACAGGTATGTAAAACTGTCTGCTCAGAACAGTGACAGTGTTTATATAGGGCATTTTCTGTTATTCGCTACTGCCATCAAAACATTTTTGTAATTCCTGCTAGTCTCTTGAAACTTAACTACATAAATTCCCTTCCTGCACCTTCTGTTGATGGGAGACAGAACCAAATCAGGAGGAATATTCATGTCCTGTCTATGGGTTAATGAGAGCTGAGTGCCCTGTGGCAGAAGCAGTCCTCGTGTTACAGGAGAGAGCACCAGAAGTAAGCAGTTGGATTATTGACTGTGGAGGTTTTCACTGTCAGTGCAGCAGGAGAGGGATGAGCCCAGTCATATGTGAGATATCAACAGAGCGCATTGGATGAAGTGTAAGTTCAATTTTAGCAGGCCAAAAAGGTAAGCTCTTATTGAACTGTCTTCAGTCTGTATTCCTCCAGTGCCTTTTATTTATCCTCCCTGTGCTTTGGATAAGATGACTGTTTGGCAGCAGGTGTGCTCATGGAATTAGTAGATGCCTGCTGAGAGGGCTGTGGTTCTAGACTAATGGCGCAGTGATGGACAATAATTAATCAGCCTAGTGAATAAGACACTGTTGAGATACAGGAGACCTTGTCTCAGTTCCTAACTTTTTAACTGTTGTGCTGAGGAGTCTTTCCTCATTTGTGCTTCACTGTCTTTATCTGTCAGATGGTAATAAAGACAACCTACTTTTTAAAGCTCTTTGGGATATACCAGTGAAGAGTGAACACAGAATGTGGACTCAAACTTTTCTTAGTTTTCTTCCATGAAAGGCTAAGAGTGAGAGAAGGGGAGAAGTAGTTGCTACCTGAGATGTGAGCATTTGTGAGTTTAAATGCCGCCTTTAGTATTTTAGAGCTGCCTGTCTATGCTGCTTTTTCAAGGATTTGTAATCACATCATAAGAGCCAGTGACTGACTTGTGTCATGCTGCTGTGATGTTTCCACAGAAGATCTCAGTGCTTTATAAGCAACTGTCATTGTGCTTTCTTTTTAGGCCTCCTAGCCAGTCATATCTGTGAGCCTTTCCTTGTTTCTTGGATCACTCATTCTCATCAAATGGAAGAGAGCTTGTGATGAAGCATTCTATTTTCCATTTGGTATGGTGCTTATATCTGGTCTTCTACAGATATTTCATGAGCAGGAATGACTGAAAAATCCCATATTACTTGTATGGTCTTATCTTCTTCAACTCTATTTGATCCCTAGTGGCTTTACTGCTCTCCTATTTATAGGCCATACTTTGCAGAGTTCTCAGTGCACAATACTTCTAACTTTGCTAACCTGTGCTTTATATACATCTCAGGTTAACTAAAGTACCTGCATTTGTGATGTGATTGATAGTCCCTTGGACCTGGGCACTCATCCTACATTCTAGATGTTCAGCTTTCCCACTGTATGTGTATGTGTGTATATATATATATTATTTTTCAGCATAATTATGCAAATAGCCTGTGTCTGTGTAGCCATACTTAAACTCTCTCTGTCTCTTTTGTGACAAGCCACTTGTAATTTGTAACTACCTTTCCATGAGTTTTTAAATAATGTCACAGTATACCTTTTCCCTACTGCTTACATCTGCTAAGGTATCTCTTGTCGTCTGTCCAATAACTCACTCTCAGTAAAAAATATATTCCTTATTTAATGTTTGGAACACAGGCCAAGACATAGTAGGTCCATCTTCTGTCTCTCAGGCAGTTGGCTGTCTGACGCTCCTCTTCCAAAATACTATGATTCTTTCAGTACTTCACCCCCTCCCTTGCTCTCCATGTAGAGCCTGTCTTAGTTCACATCACTGCTTTACATATCCCTAATTTTCTGCTACTTCTGTCTAGATGATAGAATCAGAGAGTAATTTAGGTTTGATGTGACCTCTAGAAGTCAAATGGTCCAACCCCCTACTCAAAGCAGGGCCAACTTTGGCGTTAGGTTGGTTGCTCAGGGCCTTGTTAAGTCTTGTCTCCATCTAGAAGATGGAGGTTCTCCCGTGTTCCTGGGCTGTTCTGGTGTTTGACAAACCTCGTGGTAATTTTTTCTCCCTGGTGTCTAGTCAGAATTTCCCTTGTTGCAAATTGTGTCTGTTTCCTCTCCTCCTGTTACTGTGCAGCTCTGGGAAGCGTTTGGCTCCGTCTACTCTATACCTTTCTATTACATAGTTAAAGACAACAATATGATCCCTTAACCCTCTCTTAAGACTGCACAAATCCAGTTCTCAGTCTCTCTTTGTATGTCATGTGTGTCGTCCTAGTGACCGCCCATGGGACTTGCACCAGTATGTCAATGTCTGTCTTGTACTGGGGAGCCCCAAACTGGACCCAGTACTGCAGGTGCAGTCTCACAAGGGCCGAGTAGAGGGGAATAACTGCTTCCTTTGACCTTGTGGCTAAACTTCTTCTAATACAGCGTGGGATGCACTCGATCTTCTTCACCTTTGAGAGCAACTGCTGATTTATTTTTAACTTGCTGGCCACTGAGTCTCCAGGTCCTTTTCCACAAAGGTGCTTTTCAGGCAGTTGGCCGCCGGCCTGTATTGCTGCGGGAGCTTATCACCAGGTGTGGAACTTGCACTCATTCGCCTTTGATGGAGTTTGAGGTTCCTGTCAGCCCATTTCTCCACCCTGTCGGTGTCCCTCTGAATAGCAGCCCAGCCTGCCAGCGTGTCAGTTGTTCCCCCCTATTTGAAAGGGTCCACAAGTCAATCTTCAACAAGGAAGCTACTGTGATTTTTACCATGGTAAAATATACAGAATATAATGGGGTGGGGTGCTATTATGTATTTATTGTCTTAGCTGTATTTTGTGCTTTTGAACTTGATTTTCAAGTGTTTAATATTAATCTCCCACACTACCTTTTCTCTCTTCCTTTCCAACTCAAGAGTTGGTAAATACTTGTAATATCCAGAAGAATTATTATCTCATTATCCATTATTTTAGCATCTTTTTTTTCCAGGCGCTATTAATCATTCTGCAAACTTCAGTATCAGTAAATACCTGAAGCAGAAGTTCTCAGGAAGTGAAAAGACTTGCAGAGGAAAAAAATTCACACTGCAGTTGTCCAATTTCTCATACTCTTTTCCTAAGCATCTTTTGTAGACTGTAGGCGGGGTTAGAAGACGAGGCTAAACAGACTTTTCTCTGACTCAGTAGGGTTGCAGTTACGTTTTCCTGATGCCTGACACACTTGCTCAATTCCCCTTCTTGTCTGAAAATATGCACACATGTTTTGTCCAAGTGCCTTTCCCTTGTTGTTGTCATAATACCTGCTGCTGTGGCATGTTGCGAGCTGACACGGCTGCTTGAAGCCAGGAGGTGATGCGCTGCTCTGCATTTGTGACGGACGCTTACCTGGCATTCACAGATCGGATTCAGAGAAATGCTTATGATAGGTACCTTACCCTTTTAATCATAACTAATGCTTCTCAGTGAGACAACTTAACAGGGCCTGTTTTTCAGCAGACACAGATGCAGTGTTTCTGAACCTTACTGTCGGGTTTTATTACTTTTTTTCCTCCCTTTTGTTACTGCTGCAGAACAACCAGAACTGGAAAGGTGAGCTATATTTTGCTGTAACTTGTGGTTCATTCGTAAGATTATTTCCTGAATTCTGATCTGTTATTTCTGTGCAAATTCCTTGAAATTTGGTAGCAAGAAGGAAAGATGCCAGCTTGACTCTTGGAACTCCCACAGTGAATTTGCAGGATACAGGGAGTAAAATATTCTTTCTTGCAAATTGAGCCTATTTGATTTGTTCTTGAAAAGAATCAAGGGCAGAAGAAAGCCATGGTACTGTTTTAGAAACAGCTTTGAGATGAGAATGCCTTAAGTAAACTTTTTGTGAAGGTTTTGGGTTGAACTCTTTTTTTTGAAATGTTTTCTCAGTCCTCCGGTTCTAGGTTCGCCCTTTTTCTAGAGGGTCGCCCTATGTTGTTCTGTAAAGCTTGGAAAGCTCCAGATGCCACACTGATGGGTAGAAGAATTGGGTAGATGAGGAAGAGATGGGAAGAAGACTTGACAGTGTAGCAACTTTGTTCCGGAGTGGGAAAACAGTATTTTGCAGGCTACTTATTTACTAAACAGAAATATAGCGTGCAAGTGTCAAAATGAAGGCATGCTGCTCTTTTATGTGAAGGCGTGAGCTCTTCCTGTCCTACCATCCCCTGCATCCCCACTTTTTTCCTGTCAAAGAGCAAATGTCTTTCTAGTGGCATGCTAATGGCTGATGGTTATTGGCCCCATCTGACAAGAACGTGAAGGTCAAGTTAAATTCTCCTCAAGAAGCAAGGTACCCTGCGGGTTTCTAGCCTAACAGAATTATTTCCCTATCCCATCCAAAAAGCACTGAAATGTAAATATGGTAAAAAAAAAAACAAAATTAAAATCTGTCATTCATACAAATGTCAAACTAATGCAAAATCAAAGATGTAATCCAGGAGTCATTTCATCTATTCCCCACTTGTAACAACAAATGCTAGGGTGAAGCAGCTTTTCATGGGTGGCCCAAACTTTTTTTTAAACTGCGTTCCCATCGTGTATTACATCATTTATCTCCCACCCAAACGATCAGTGGTAATAATTGCAATTGCGTTCTGCAAAGCTGCACTCGGCTCCCAGTCTGGGAGCAGTGGCAGTCTGAAGAGATTCATCATAAGGAAAGTCACCGGTGTCATGATAATACGAAGTTAGCAGGGTTTTTTTGGCTGTATCCGCACTGCTGCACTTGGGACCCATCTGCACTGCTGGAACCTTCCCCTTTCTGGGGTTAACTTAAGCTGACTTCTGTGCACACTAAAACCTCGACCGAGTTTAGCAGAGCTGCAGTGGTGACAAATTATGGAAATTAAATTTGCCAGCCTAGAGAGAGTTGTGATAAACGACGGCACGTTAACAGCCCTCTCCCACTAAGGTCTGCATCCATAATGGATAGCCTTGAACTGCTTTGCTCTGTTGCGTGCCCACGTCGGCAAGATTATTGTAAGATGTTTTTAGTTCTGCAGTTAGAGTGGTGAGAAGGATCTGTGCTACAGAAAATATAAGTGGGTTAATCAGATATGATTTAACAGCTTTTTGGTCTTCTGATTAGTAAGACCTTTTCATAGGTTCATCAAAGCTTTCTTAAACATAATAAATGCTGTCCTAGTAAACTTGACTTCAAAGATGTAGTGCCAAGAGAGGTGCCTCCTTTCCTGACTGCGTAGTAGAGAGCAGAGATGTGGTTATCGGAGTTTGCCGCCGGATGGGAGAGCTCTGGAGCGCTGTCTTGATTTGCCCGAAAGGAGCACTGGAAATAAGGCTGAGTTAATGGACAAGGACCGATTAACTTTATTCCTGTCCGGAAGTCTCCCTAGCATGGCCTCAGCAATGTGCTCCTGAAAGAGTGTTTTATGATGTTTGGTCCCTTTCTGTGCACGCCCCGAGAGGGAGGAACGCCCCTTCTCTTTCCCCAGAAAGCCTGTTAACAAAAATGTTTGAAATGCCTCCATTGCTTTGAATGCTTCATGGAAAATCCCTTCCTCTGGCAGGCCTGCGTCTTCAGCAGCTTCCCCTCTTAGGGAGCTCCACTGCGCAGGCGGATGATCATCGCTTTCAAGCGCTCGGCGACCGCGCTGCTGCAGCGTGTGTGCCAGAGCCGTGTCGTTAATTCTTGTTCTCTTCTGATGCAATGGCTTATCTGCCGACGTGGAACTGAAACATGATGTTAAATACCGTCAGGC
Source organism: Struthio camelus (assembly GCF_040807025.1). NCBI lineage: Eukaryota > Metazoa > Chordata > Aves > Struthioniformes > Struthionidae > Struthio > Struthio camelus. The sequence goes on from NC_090946.1 coordinate 16,505,060, forward strand.
ACAACGTCCTCACGTGACTGAAAAGTGATGGCGACGGAAGAGTCGGTCGCAGCCAGAGTATCAAGGACGTTTGACTTGGCTTTCTTACTCTGCCACTCCCTCACGGCTCTTCCTCCAGTTCGTGGCTCAGGGGCGTGTTGGACGTAAGGAAATCTTTCCGTCGTGCTTGGAAATCCACCGGGCCCAGGCTATTTGGGGCAAAAGAGTAAATATAATTCAAAAAATGCCTAGCGCTTTGTTCATACTTCTGTGGCTGTAGCCCGCCCCGACATTCAGCATGCAAGGACCTGGACTGTGTGACTGTGCGGTTGTGACTGCGCAGTCACCGCGGGGCTCATTGTGACTGATGCGCCGGGGACTGTGAGGGAGCTGGCACTGGTGGGGACGGCCCACGCCGAGCGGTCGTGCCCCTGGCTTCGGGGCAGGAGGATACCTGGGTCTCTGTGGTCCTGCTACTGGCAGGAGGTAAGGACAACTTCACAGCAGCTTCTTGAAAAGCAGCTAGTCAAAATAATCAGGGTGATGATCCCAGAGTTGGGGAATTTTGAAAATTTTATCAGGTATACCTTCCTACTAGAAGATGACCTACCGATGATGTTTACAGGGAAAGCAGCAGCACTTGGGTTTCTGTTGTATTTGGTTTAAAAAAAAGGGGATGGGGAGGGCACCTTCCCTGGAAGAGGGAACGTTATTAGATTAAATGCAAAACCAGGATACCTTCAAAATGATCTTCAGACTCCTAGTTTTCCAGAAGGTTATTAATGAGGTGAAATTCTTACTAATACTAATAGGTGCCAGCAGAGGGCATTTGGAAACTCGGCCTCGCTGCTCGTTTGCCTTCCCAAGGGCCAGAGCCTGGCTGCGGTTCCTGGTGGTGCCGGGGGCCGGCAGGGCGCTGGGGGCTTCCGTTCTGGATGGGCCCGCGATGAAGGAAAAGATCTTTGAGCAATCAAAAAGCAATGTTTCAGTTAACGTACAGATTTTCGTCAAAAAACACGTACTTGTGAGTAATTTTCAGGTTAACAGAAGTACTGAGCCAGCGAGCTCTGGAGTCTGTCAGAGGAGTATTTGGGTGTTAGGTGGGTGCGGGGGGAAGGACGTGAAGGAACAGTTTGCTCTTTAGGTCTTCTAGTGCTCCTTACGTCTAAACTAGTGATTTAAAGCAGAAGGAGCCTGATTGTTCGGCATGAATTTTCATAGTTAGAGCTTAATTACAAATCCCCCCTCCTCCCCCCCGACTAGCACCATACTGCAGGTGCAAGGAGCCCAGCAGCGACTGTTTTAGGCCAGTTCTGCTGCGGTTACCAAGAAAATTGCTCATGTAGGTTATTTGCCCCAGGGGTGTGTAACATGGTGCAGTACAGAACAGATCTCTAACCAGCAATACATTTGGAGAGAGCTGATGTTAAAGCTCTGCCAATCACTGGGTAAATGTGCAAAGGCATTAAAGCCTAAGAGCGTTTAATAATAATGCTTTTCTGTTCTGGAGCTTTGGATCAAGTGATCCCATTGGCTTTGGATCAGGCTCTGGCAGTACCTTTCTGGAAGAGGATTTCATCACACTTTTGAAGACAGTTTGTCTCAAGGCATCCAGTAAACGTTGATGGGATTGAACTTGAGTGAGACTGGTTTGGCCGTTTCTGTTTCAGTTTTACAGACTGAGGTCTGAGGAGATTAGAACAGATGCAGCTCAGGTCTGAAATCCAAACACACTGAGGAACGTTGCGCTGCATTTTGCATAAATCCTTTAGTAAAACATGTCGCAGAAGTGGCAGTAGGATCCAGATCTCTTGACTGTCAGTTCATCCTTTCCCTCCCCAGTCAGAAATCAGCCTTGGTAGTTTACTTTGAAAGCTAGAATACACTGCTGAAATGTGGAGTAGGCTTCTAAAACCAGCTGAAGTACATTTCTTACCTTTGCAGTAAGAAACATGGCTCCAGCACTATAAGGCTATTGATGCTCTGAGCTTTTGTATCGCCCTGGAAGAATGTTGGTGAGAATTAGGAAAAGTGGCGTGGTTTTTTGGGGCGTTTTGTTTTGTTTTGTTTTTTAAGGTGTGTTAAGTGAGTCTGTCTGCTGTTCTTCAGTTTGCTCTCATGCATGCTAAAATACTACAGCTGTGAAATGTGATGTAAATTGTGGCCTCTACTGCATATGCTAATCGACTACATTTGGAGAGTAGTTCTTCTAAATCTCATTTGTGGTAAGATATGATTTATGCTGTCAGATATGATTTATTAAGTATGTCTTCATAAAGTAGATGGAACAAGATCTTTCTGGGAGCCAAGAACTTACTGATTTATAATATGAATGTCAGTAACAAAGAGGGGGGAAAAAAAGAGGAGCTGAAGGTACATTTATTGATATATCTTTCGTATATACTTTACTTGCTGTAGTATCTGCTAACACGATCCACCTGACACATACTTACATTTTATTGTATCCCTGTGGCAGAGCTTTCCTTTGGCCTTTTGAAAATGCTAGCTTGTTAGCGAACGTTGGTTTGTACTGCAGGACTGTGTAGTGCTTACACATACACACGTTATAAAAGAAATCATTGACTTCATCTGCAGTAACTTTTGGAGCCCCTAAACTTGATCGCTGATGTTTTGGTGGTTGTTTTCAAAGGTATTTGCTTGCAGTGTTTCTGTCTAGACATCTGTCAGTTTTAAAAAGCAAGCGCTTCCTTTGTGGAAACTTGTCATTGTGGCTGAAAATCCACGTGTTTCTTCCTCATGCTCATGCTCGAGAAACCCGAGAGGAGGCTGCCAGGAAAGGGAAGGGAGAGCAGGGCTTGGAGTGGGCTCTCAGCTGTGCTGCTTGGAGAAGGATGTAGCTGAGAGCACCCCAAAAAGTAGATGAGGAAAGAAACAGAGGAGCACAGACAGTAGAAACTTGAGTAGACGTTTACTGCTTCGAGATCCGACTCTGGATTTGGGGGGTATGAAAGACTTTGCTACTTTTTTGCTAGTTCTCAAAGCAGGATGATAGCAATGCAAATGAAATACACTACAGAGTCCTCTCTCCTTTACTGTCAAGTCTCTCGGTGTTTACTACCCTGAAATCCTTGTCCCGTCGCCTCTGTTGCTCTTTGCATAGAAGGAGGAACTGCGAAAGTGGGGTAGAGCAGCAACCGCCATGGTTGCTTGTGGTGGATCCTGAGTGAGCAAACAGCTCTTTTCAAGGGCGGTTTGCGAGGCTCCTTCTAAACCTCCGAGTCCCGGGAAGAGGGCTGTTCCCGGTGCGCGGGTGGGAGTGTGGAGGCGGCAGATTTTTGGTGTACCCGGTGTCGAGGGCACCCGGCACGCTGTGACAGCCACCAGCACCTGTCTGGGGTTTGCAGGCCTGCCTGTGACCTCTGCAAGCCGTCGTGGGACTGAGCGCGCCAGCCCCAGCGTGAGCTCAGGCTGGCACTGGTGTCCCTCGCCCTTTCGCGGGGGCCGAGCGCTGCCCAGGGAGAGCCGCTCCCTTCCTCTGCTCCAGCCCGCTCGGCAGGGAGCGTTCGGTAAGGGGCACGAGGTGGAGGCGTAGTTAACTAGATCCTGTCCCCCAGGATCTTTTCTTGCCTTCGCTGTTGCAGCCCGTGCTTTGCTTTCACAGCAGCTCAGGCTGCGATGACACTAGCACTGCCTGTTCCAGTTTCCCCCTTGAAAGATCCTTATTTAAAATCTTAGCCATCAAGCAGTCTGGTTAGCTGATTGTCAGAGCTTGTCAAGCCATATAATTAATTTTTGGATAGTATTCAGATGCCCCTTTAAGGGTATGTAACATGGAACCAAATCTCCTCTCTACCCTGCTTCCTCAAGAATGGACTTGTATTTCTTGTTGATTGAAGCAGAGCTGCCAACTCCATCTCTGTAGGTTTGGTGGAGGATTTCGGATTAGGACCTGGACCCTTGACCCTGTCCCGCAGAAGAGTCTGCTGCTACTATGGGGATTTGTTCACAACTGCTGGGGTTGACAAGCAGCCCTCAGGCTCTGACTTGGAAATACAGAAAATGCTCAGGAAGGGACCGCTCATATCTTGTTTCCTATCACCCTTGTTTGGCGACTCCTTGCTTCAGCCGCTGCGGGGGGAACAGGGTGGGAGAAACTTCTACGGGAGCAAGCCAGAAAGGGAAACCCTACCTCTGCTATTAACAGGGCGCTCCGAGTTATGCTCTACTGCCCCTTGCCCCACTGCCCTTTTTCCTAAATACCTGGGGAACTGGGAAGGTTTCAGTAGCGCGGATTTGAGACGGCCACGTTACTTGCTGCTCCCAATGCACGGGCGAGAGTCGTTTGGGGAAACAGCTCCTCCTTATGCCTGAATGTCCGTGTGCTGCAAAGAGGAGCCTATGCCTTGGCTTCAGGATGCCTTTAAGAACCTGGCTCTGACTTACAGAGCTGGGAATAAACTCCAGAGCTTCCTTGATCTTGCAAAAAATGTAAGTGTATACACAGAGACACTTTTATATATATATATATATATATATAATTTTATATATATTTTTTTTTTCCCTGGGAAAAATGCCAACGTGCTGCTTCTAATTTTGAGGCATTGCCATCCAGGATGCAGCCTATTGAATTTTTGGTTTGGTTTGTTTTTAAAGCTGTGTTACAGAAATTAATGTCAACGTAGAAAGTGTTTTCTTATTTAGAGCGTAATAAGAAAAAATCATCTTTGAGGTCCCCTAAACGCACAAACATTATTGCCACAGAGTGTTTTGCTTTTAAACGCTGCCTGCTGCCCCTGTGCTGCCCTGATTCAGCCCAGAATTTCGTGCGGCTCCCTAGCGCGGGCCGAATAAAGCATGGCTCTCGCTGGAGCCTCTCTTCTGTCAGAGCCCAGCGTGGTCAAAAATAAGCTTAAATCACGGCAAACTTGTTGAAGGCAGTTCCTTTGAGCTAAGTTCAAACCGGGAGGAAACAGTCTTCCGGCACGAAGAGACCTTCACCCGTTCTTACAGCACTTCAAGAAGCGCGGACAAACAGGGCTCCGGGACGGAAATGTTTCCGTCGGAGCGATGCAGACGCACGCCGCGAGCAGGGCCCAGGCGCGGACGAACAAAGCAACCGAGGGAGCCCTAGGGCAGAGGGCTGCTGCGTTGCGCCGGGCTCGGCTGCTCCCTCCAAAGCTCGTCTCCCTGCCCTCGCAGAGGGGGCCTCCTTTCTCTTCTAGACCGCTGCCCGGCAGCTCCTGGCTGCCCGTGGGCAGGCGTGCCCGGTGCCTCACCGTTTGTTTTACGAGCGTGCCGAGCAGCTGCGTTTGGCACCTGCAGTTCATTTTTCCCAATGATAAGTTTAAAAAAAAAAGGGAGGCAGAAGCAGACTGTGCCCTGAAAAGAGAAAAATGTGGATAGGTAAGGCAGAGGGGAAAAAAGGCAAAAAAAAAAAATAAATCTTTTTCTCCGTGCTCAGAACTAGGGCCGCAGGTCGAAGCTGCGCCCTGTAGTTACCGGGGCGGAGCGGCGGCTGGATTTCTGCGTTTGCCCCAGCTCCGGCCTGTCCGAGGCGCGCGGTCTGGCAGCCACGGCCTTCGCGGCCTGCTCTTGATCCCGTCGGGGAACGTGCTTCACCGCCCCTCGCTGTCCGGGGCCTCCAGCCCGCTCTCATCAGTCCTCTCTGCCGTTTGCGCGGCTCCCCTGCGTCTCAGGGGCCCAGGGCAGTGGCGCTGCCTACCACTTTAACTGATTGTTTAGCAGAGAGCCTTTAAAGCGTTGCGAACTCGGATGCAAAATAGCACGAGGGCTCTGCACGCTGACCTAATAGGCAGCGGCAGCCAGTCGGGCCGGCGTCTCTCGGACGCGGTGGGTGACCCCCGCCGGCGGTGCGCCGGGAGCAGGGGGACGCGGCGAGGCGGCGTTCCCCAGGCGGCCTGCCGCCGCGGGGGGAGCGGGGCCCGGCTGGGGTCGAGCCAGTTACCCTGTTACTGGGAGCCACTGGGACTCCAGGAAGAACAGAGGATGCTTTTGAAGTCGAGTCTGTCTGTTTATGAGCTTCAGTGAGCGGCAGAGACCAGACTGTCCCCAGGGCCGGGGAAAGGGGAACCTCTCGTGTAATTCCTCCGATCTGCGGGTTTTGTCGTGTGGATTTTGTGATTTGTAGCTTAGGATTAGAAAGACCAAAGACCTTTTAAGTATGGATTCGTTCTGCTGATTGTGCTGTCGCCTGCAGATGTGGAGCCCAGCAGCGTGCAGCAGGCCCGTTATCGTCTAATTAGCTGTGGAGTTGTCAGGCGGCAATCAGTGAGTTTCTCTCACGCTAAAATACCGATGATGAATTCCTCTCATCTGAGGCTGTCGTGTATGAGCTTCCAGCTGCGCGGCGCACCAGTTTGCAGGAGCTGTAGCTAGCTCCGCGCAGGAAAATCAGATTCGCACCTCTGTCTTGCCAAGGCCGACCCTGGCGCGGTTCCCTTTCTCGCCGAGTTGGCTCTTGGAGGAGCAGCTAAGGCCAGGCAAGGGTTGTGCCGCGACTCCCGGCACGGCTAATAGCTGCCATCAGATGGCCAGCTGCAGCGGCGTGAATCCTGCGCCTGTCAGGCGGAGCGGGGATGCGTGCGCCCTTGCTGAGCTGAGCCAGGGCAGCCGCGAGCCCTGGAGCTAGTGTTTTTCCAGTTACGGTGCTTTAGCGTAGAGGTGATGTTTTGCGTTTTGATTTGTCTGAAAGGGGGTGTGTTTCTGTTGAAGTTCTTCCCGTGGCTGTTTTGAGGGGCAAGAAGGGGGGCTGCCCGTTTCACCGTAGGGCAGCGTGCTGCGCCTGGCTGGGCTCCCGAGCTCGCTGGGACGACTCGCGGGCCCTGGCGAGCGCTTCTGCCCGCCTGCCTGCTCCGTCCTTGAAGGTCTAACGGCCTGGCGTGTCTCCTCCGCCTCAGGCGGGCGAGCGAGGCTCCTCGCGCGGTGTGCTGCCCGGCTCGGCTCGGCTCGGCTGCAAGCGCCTTCTGCGGGTCTCCGCTTTCTGCACTTGCAAATCTGTCCTGCCTCTGGGCCCTTGAGGAAAGGGGAGAGGTGCAGTTTTGGCTCTGCAGTATCTGACCCCTACAGGATCTGGTAGAGCTGTCTTAACGCTTTTGTTTTGCCTTTCTGTTTGCAAACACAACGGAAGCAAACAAAGATGATGGTTTTTGTGGCTTCTTCCAAACCAGCTTTGGCCAAGGAATTCCTGTAGTCTTCAAATTTTTAAAGAAATAATATTTGTCTTTTACCATAACGAATCTCTTTCCACAGCATAAATCCAGCTGTAACTTTATAGTAATTCAGACTGGTCTGAAAGAATGAGTGCATATTAACAAATAGAAATTGTAAGCATAGTTTACCTGTAAGTACAGGTTTGGGTGACACTCATAAAAGCCTATAAAACATCCTAAGTAAAGTTTAATAGCCTCATAATTATGCAGCATTTTGGAAAAGTATTATTAGCCGTACCATAGCTGTGCAGAAACTTAATTGGGTGTTGAGATACCTGGAAATGTATGTAAAATAAATAAAGAAGTTTCTGAGGATGTCCTCTTTCCTCATCAAATAAGAAATCCTGTTTAAAAGCAGGAATGCGTTGGCCCTGCAGAATAAGGGAATTGGGCAGTCTGGCTCTTCTTTCTCTGTTCCCTGCCGTTTCTGAAAACCAGCAGGGAGTACATATTATTTTTGTGGAAACACTCCTAATCCTTCAGTTGGCTTTTTTTTTTTTTTTTTAAAACATAAATCTGCTTTCATAAAAATCCTCACAAATATAGCACAGTAAACAAACTGTTTAGAGGTCAGACAGCAGAAGAGGAAGTTGACCTTGCATTTTTTAGCAGTTTAGTGTATGCTGTGGCTTAGATTTAGAAGGATTAAATTTTGCAGCGTTCCTGAGCCGAGTGCTTCTTACAGGTTAGGAAAGCCTGAAAGCCTAGGCAAACCAATAGGAAACCCTGAGCACAAAAACTCAGGTGAAATTTAGGCTCAGATTTGTTCAAATCTGGAATTTGAGCCAGTGCATGAAACAGGAGACTAGCTTTAAAAGTCTAAACAGGTGCCTTGCGGGTTAGACTCTTGATGCTCAGAGCATCTAAATTCAGACCCTCAATATCTTTCATCCTTTTTTATTAAAACTCCACGGGCATGTGCTTAGTTCTATTCCAGCCAAGTCCCATGATTAAAGTTAAATACTCTGAAGTGCCTGAATAAAGGCGGCATAGTTCTAGCATTTGTTTTAGACAGCTCATCTTTGATAACTCAGTTTATGTACCTTTTGCAAAAAAGGCATCACATCTGTGCTGCCTTGAGCTACACTTGCCCTTTCTTCCTGTGGGACATACCCTTCGTTAGGGAAATGAGACTACTTACAGATTTTGACAGTGAAATATATAAAAAGTCAGACCGTGGTGATAAGAGCTATTATATACATATGTATATTTTTCAGTGCAGGTGATACTATTTCTTCCAACAGAGAATTTTTATTCCAAGTATTGTCACTATTATACTCGCTAAACTATCTTTTATGAGTGTAAATCCTGGGTTTTTGTTTTAAATCATTTACCTGTATGTGTTACCTGTTCAAAAATACATTTTGAAGTATGTCCGCTGATAGCGCTCCTACAGTTATACCTGACTGCTCAGTGGTACGATGAATGCGCAGAATGGCAAGGCAGAAAGCCAAAGCTTGTGCTCCTGCCTGTACAAATAATTTTTTTGATAGCAGAAGTTCCTATCTTTTTTTGCCTGAATGGTTACAGAGATGTTAGTGATAAGAGACCTGCTGCTGTTTTACTGTTAGTATATAGGATGACATAAGCCCTTTACAACGTCAAGAAAGAGGGATAATAGCTGATAAGATTAATATATAAATATGGCCTGTTGCATTTTCCTTGAAAAGGTCCGTTCCATTTTAACATTAAATTGTCAACTAGGGGTTTTGTTTATTATTCCCTTTCAAATACTCTTTTAATTTGCTGCATACATAATATATGTATAATATTTAAGGTTTAATTTTAAGCTCTCCGATACAGCTTGCATTAAAAGAAATCCATTCTAAGTTGGCATGATAGAATTTCCACATCCATTTAAAAACAAAAAAGTCTTTTGGCTTATTCTAAGAAGTTATTATCTTTCAAATAGCAGGGGGAAAGGCAAGATGAAAAGGAAACTATCATTCCCTTGGAGATTTTATTTTCAGTCCTTTTTTGGAAACAGAATTGTATTTATCCTCAGGTTAGGAGCAAGCTGAAAGTCTTCTGGCTATGAAGAAGAGGGCTCATCTTCCAGAGCCAGCAGTGCCAGGGCTGCAGGTCGCTCCTGCTGCCTGCCCTCAGGTCTTGCGGGGCTCGCTCAGGCCTGTTGGCTGAGCTGCTGGTAGGGGAGCGCCTTAGCCCATTTCAGTTGAACAAGGACCTGACTTTGCTTATTTTGGCTGAAAGCGCCTCCCATGCAGCTCTGTTAGTAGATCTGAGAAGCATCAGCCCCAAACAGGGGGCCTGGGATGCAATTCCCTCTGTTAGAGCAGTTGTATACAGAGTCCAGCTCGATCTACAGCTTTGAAAGCATTAAGTTGCCCTTGCCTACATGCAGTCCCTACTCAGATAAGCATTTAAGTGTGCTCTTATTATTTAAGTACACGAACAGTCTCAATTCAGTGAAAACTGTGGTCGAGGACCTTGGTGAAATGGGCCCTCTGTGACCTGCTTCTCAAAAGTGCCGAGTACTCGCGTGCCAGTGAGGTCAGTGAATGTTGCCGGGCGTTCACTGCTTTGGAAATTTAGCTGAAATATGGTTATAGGAACTTAGCTTCATGCTCTTATGCTTGAAAACCTTTGTCCTGTTTTTAAGGATGCAAAACAAATCCAGAGTCCGTTCTGGACTCCCTGTCCTGGATCTGGACCATAAAGATTTTAAAAAAGCCGGCACTGATTAGGGGACACTAATGCTTGAATTTTTATAAGTCATTGTTTTGTTTTGTTTGCTTCTGTTGTAAAATACCTGTTTTCACAAACTATAAGAACTGTGGATAGTTTAAAGATTTCATTGTCTGATTGATTGCTTTATACTTGACAGCAAGATCATCTGTACCATGTGTAGGTTTGAAGTGATATTTCTTTGAACATCAGCTGATCTCTGAGGTTAGAGGATGCAACCTGATTTTGAGAAAACTAGCACATAAATTGCATTCATGCTGCTAAGACCTGCTGACACTGCAAAGATTTTCTCTGGGCCACAACTCGTCTTGTACAGGGTGTCAGACGTGTTCTTCATTTCTACGGTTCCTTCACCCGTTATTCCAGGGAGCATTGGCAGAGGAGCAGGGCTTCCACTTCTCGAGAGCGCACCGGCTGGCACTGCTTATCTTTCATCTCAAGCAGTAATCTTCTCTGTCCAGGACCAAAAAAAGGAGCAGAAATTGCTGGGGAAACAGGGAATCTCCTTACTTACAACTTTTCACTGTCAGACAAAAGAAATCAGTAGCAAAGAATAGGATGACAAAAACCAATTGGGCCCTGTCCGAATAATTTTCTTTTAATAATTTTTTTGGTAGTCTAACTTGGACCCAGCTCTTCTGGGTGCATGTGTGTTCTCATTACTGTTTGAACATGCAGATGCTCAAATGTGAGCGAACAAATGCCTGCAGTCTGAGTAACATACTTATCAATACCGATGTGCTTGAAAGCACAGGCAGAGGTGATGAAAACTGTTATGCGGATGAGAGCACATAAAAAGCAGTGAGGTTTCTGCACAAGTAACTCGTGCACAAGCTTAAATAAAGAGTATTGCAAATCATACCCCAAATGTTTTCTCTATGTCTATGATTGTTATTTCCATAGCAACTAATTATACCATAAACCAAAGATCATGACTTCAGGTGGCATGTGAGCAGAAGGAGATGAGCTATTAAGTACTGAAGATCCTTTTTTTTTCCATGCAAATTTCCATACTTATAAAGGAAAAAGAAAGAAAAGAAAAAAGTCTGAAATATATAAGGAGTTGGTTCTGACTGGAATATTTTTCAAAGTTCTCTTGGAGGCACAGGCAAATCTGTAAAGGAGTTGCATGCATGGCTGTGAATGCCGAACGATCTTTAAGCTCAGATAGTTGAGGAAACCTAGAGAACATCTGGCTTTCTCCTTCTACCTGTGCAATTCACGGCTCAGCCGCTTTCCAGTGAATGTTATCAGATATTGAAATTGCTAATGGAAGATGAAGGACCCTGGAAATAAAAGGGCAGGACAGTGTTTGAGAAGGACCTAAACACACACTTTGGGGTCGTCTTTGGTAAGTGCTAAGTTGAGGTTTCGTTGAAACGCACTCTGGATTGGTGGACTGTTGTCATAAACGTATTCATAATTTTTTTTTTTTGATAAAAGCTTCTTGAGACGTTCTGAGCGTACAGCATGGTCCTGCTGGAGACTCTGGAGCCTGAGTGGGAGAATCCTGTGGTGGCTGTCCCGAGTGGGACCGACTGTCCCACTGTTTCAATTATTTTCTTATGTTTTAGTGGGCTGCTTTGACATGTCTCGCTTTTTGTTCGGGAACTGTGGGTTCAAGCGTGACTCACCTTTTGAAGAACTCAGGCCTGTTTCTTAAAACCTTCACATGCCTCACATGTGCATCAAGAGAATCTCCAGGAGGGAGCAAGATTTAGGGAGCAAACCTGTGACTGCTTCTTTTTTTGACTTTAACTGTATTTTTAGCGATGCAAGTTAAGAGTTACAACCTTTAATTTTTTACTATCTTTATCTGGATTTCCAATCCTTTCTTCTCATCGGCCTGACGCTCACTTGCCCAGTTCAGTAGCTCTGTGTGGGCAGTCAGAAAGGGAGTTGGCCTGCAGTGACACTTGGTGACCAGATTTCTCCATTGCTTGGCCTGTGGATGGAGTCTTGCTCTAAAAATACAGAGAGGAAACCATACAGCGCTTGGTCAGAGCGTGCCCCTAAGTTCCCCTTTCATGTTTAGACAAGGCTGTTTGCCATCTGAGCAGAGATGTAGACCTGTGGCAGCGCTGGTCCCCTGTGACAGCCGCACAGATGCCTACGGCTTAGAAATCATATCCCCGCTTCCCTTTTACTCGGCACTTTTAGTCATTTATGTTCATGCAAAATGAATATATTGAAGCAAACAAATCAAAGACTCCATCACAGGGTTTTTCTCCCAACGGAAACAGCCAGCCTGGCCCTGAGCTTTGGTTCACCCTCAAGTCAAATGAGGTAATGTTTCTGGTAGTCTAAGCCTTTGGAAGAGAGACATTTTTTTTACAGACCCTGTATTGCCAGTCCAAACAAAACCAGACAGTAGCAGCAAAGGTGGTATGTGTGCACTGGGAGGAAAAGACAGAAAAAAAAGAAGGGATTGCTCTCCAGGCAGGTTACTGAAGAGCGGGGGACAGACAATGCCAGACAGTTTTGATTAATGCTCTCATCTGATGGTCTCTGTATGTATATGAAATTAAAATATTAATCGTTTGGAGTATATTAATAAATGGATCACTCGTGTTTTATTAGGGTGCTGGAGTGTGGAGCAATGTTAATAACCCATGAAGGGTTCCCACTCTTCTAGTAATATTTGACCTCAGGTGTTTTGTTGACTGAAACTATTAGGAAAGAGCATGAGTTCTCTCTCATGTGCATGCTTGTGCATGCTCCTGCACACCCCTTTGTTGCAGAATAGTTGTAGTTAATACACTCTGTATTTATATGGTAAATTTTAGCAAAAGTTTCTAGCAGGAATTTTTTTATTCTGTGGCTCCCTTCTTGACTGAGGTTAATGCAAAATGGGTTACTCCATTGGGAGGGTGGAATAGTTATGTAGAGTTTCAAGGACAGTTGCAAAAAGCATAAGTAGAACGGAGCCAGGGCAATGAATAAAGGAGGTAACAAACCGATGAGGAGGTGAGGTAGCAGCTGCATTCTGTATGACCTGAAGGGAAGTGATGGGGTTTGTGTGATCAGGACGGTGAAGTTACGGAGCAGAAAGAGAAAGCAGTATTCAAAATGGACAAAATATAGGCTTGATCCAAACGGGTAACGAAAAACCCATTCGTTTCAACTGATAGTTAATTCAGGGCTTGAGGCGTTACACACAGCGATGCAAGAGGAGGGTACGCTTTGGAGATGTAATGGGGAAAGAAGCAGTTGGATTTGGAAAAACACCACGTTCCCGGAAGAGGAGAAGCTAAAGGTGAACAGCAGCTGCAAGAACAAAAGAGGAAACTTAGAGTAGATTAGAATTAAGGTGGTCGGGAGCGTGCTTTGGGGCTTGTGGTAACTGCAAGCTGCTGGTGGGGGGGCTAATGGAAGGTGCCAGGCAGGCCAGGGTGTGCGGGCTGGACGGAGCGGGGTGGGTCAGGCCTGGAGAAGTTGGTTTGTGAGTCTGCAGCGCGGAGATGATGATCGGAGCCTCACGAATGGATGAGGCTGTTCTGAGAGAGGATGTAATGGATAACGTAGCTGCAAATCTGCCTTTGATACCCGGTCCTTTTACAGTCTCTACCTATTGCCTGGGCTTCGTCTGACATCGTTACAGTGGCATCTCTCCTCAGCCGGGGCCAGGGTTTTGGCTGGAGGCTCTGGAGAGTGCTGTTCCCAGCCTTCCACTCAAGGCAGAGAGAACAGAGTTACAACGTAAATGTTAGTGTGCCACCAAAATCAATAGCAATTGAACCTCTGCTAGTGAGCCTGCGTGGTGATTTCTTTCTTGTGTACAGGAATCGATATGCATTGGCCACAGGATGGGAATATACAGGTGCGAGTGGGGAGGGGAAGAGCAGGCGGAAAGCAGAGCGGAACGGAAATCACAGGGTTCCGGCTTGTGGTTTTAGTCTCAGCCATTAACAAAAGCTTATGTGTAAGCTATAATCCACCTACCCCTTCAGTCATCCTTGTGGACCTGATGGTCCAGGGACACAGTTCTTCCACGGTTTATTCTTCTTGGTTTGTGTAAATATTGCTTTATTGCTGGTCTCTTCTGCCAGGAGATTATCGTGTCCCTCTGGTAATGGCTTAAAGGCTCCCAGCACGTCCCAGCCGCTTTCATCCCTTTACCTCTGGGGACGGGCAAAATCAGCCAGCTCTTTTTGTAGCTCTTACCCGGTTCCCACGCAGGCCCTCTCTCCTTCATATAAACACGTAGCCCAAGTCAGCGTTTAAGCCTGCTGGTGCCGTGTAGCCATCTCAAGGATTTGCTGTTTAGACTAGCAACCCTGAGTGGGTTTCCTCTAGTGTGTAAGACCTAATAAAAGGATGATTCCAGAAGCGTGTGATGCCTGTATCCCAAATGACTGTTTTTCTGATTAGCTATTGATGTTGGAGAGAGCAAGGAGAACAGCGATGACTTGGAAGCTAAACTTTTTAGTATAAAGTGCCTTCCAAAAGTTGGCATTACAGTGCTAAGGGTGCATGGGGAAAGGAGGCTGGGTAAAAGCACCCAAAGGGATCTTTGGGATCTTTGCCTTCCTCATGTGTTTTTCTACATCTGTCTGAAAAAGAGCCACTGTGGCTTGATGTTTATTATTTTTTATTTAGGAGCAGCTTTTAGAAGCTCTCTCAGCTCAGATCTTGGCCTTATAAATGATTCCACCCGTGTTAAGGACTGAATTTCTGTTGGGAACTGATGACGTATTGCCTTTCAGAAAGGTGAAATCAACTGATTTCTACCTCATTTCTCATCCAGGTAGCAGTGAAAACAAACTGCTTTTGAGCCTTCAGATGTATGTTTTACAGTAAATACACCAAAGCGGCCTATTACACTTTTTGCAATACTGTGAGCCCCGTGGTTAAACAACGATTATCTGACTGACGCAGTTTCAATACGGTGTTTACAGAGTTGTGTCCAGTTTTTCTTCTTACCATTTAACGTGTTGTTCTGTGTATATGGGTTTCTGCGTGCTGCCAGGGGACATAGGAAATATATGAGTCACCTCTGGGCTCCTTTGCCCAGCAGGTCTGGCCGGCGTTGAGGCAAGGAGGAGGACTGGAGGCAGAACTGCTGGATACCGCGGGACAAGTAACTAGTGAGTTAGAAACTCAGACCAGGGGCACGTGTGCTCGTTTGGGACTGTCTTACCATCCAGCCTAGGAAAGGAGGTCTCTGGTCTGGGGACAGAGCTTACACCTTGCAGGAAGGGGAGGGAGGAAGAGCAGAAGGAATAGAGCCGTCACTGCTATAGTATCTGTTCTTAGAGCCCGGGAAATTAGGAGGTGGGAAAATGATAGCTCATCTGCAGTGCTGAAACAGGTGGCACAGGAGTTGTTAGCCTTGTGTCTTGTGCTCAAAGCTTGCGCCAGGTATGTCCAGTTTATCTGTGGTTTGCAGAGGAAATGAAGGGAAATAGTCTCTGGCTTTGCGGTTTGTGAATTAACAGAATTCGAGGGTGGTTTGTGAGGGCGAACTGCTCGGGCTGTGTGCAAAACCAGCTCAGTTTACTTTTACTCATTCATTTTTTAATTAATTGATGCCTCTGTCTGTGTCGATTTGTGCTGAGACTGGCAAGATGCTTCATGCAAGAAGCCTGTTTTCACCTTGATTAATCCTCTGCTGGAGCGAGCCTGTTAAACGCACCGGGCAGCGTCTCCCCGCTTCGCTCCAGGAGCTTGCCAGCACAGCGGCAAGGCAGACGCCCGGTGAGAGGAAGGATGTCCCGGTGTACAGCTGCCCCTGGGGGGGCTAAGGGAGTTGCTCGGGCGCACGAGGAACGTAGGGCAGAGATGGTAAATGAGCCTTGCGCTCCCGAGGCTTTGTGCTCCGGTGAGCACAACTTCAGGCATATTTCTGCTTTCCGGAAAAGTTGTGCGTGACAGATCTTCAGCTCTTTACCGGCCGTGCGAGCGGCTCCGATTTAGGGAAGCGATCCCCGCCGTACCGAGGCCGCGTCGCCACGGGCCGGGCCAGTGGTGCCGGGTGCGTCGGGGGGTGCTCGGCTGAGATCCGAGGCCCCCCCCCCGCGAGGGCGGCGGCGCGCGCTCTGCCGCCGGCACGTGAGGCGTTTCCACAACGCTTATTCATTCCTGTTTCTCTCGGCAGCGCTCTGCCACGCCAGCAGCCCTCTCCCCGGCTTCGGAAGCCGGCGGCACGCCGGTCGCTCCCCGTGAGGAGCCGGGGGGGAGCGAGGGGGGCTGGCGCGGCGGGCCGGCGCGGAGGAGGGGCCGCCGAGCGCGAGCCGGGCGCCTCGGGGCGCCGGCGGCCGCCGAGGAAGGGGCTGCGCGGCCGCTCGCCCCTCGGATGCTCTCCGTCCTTGCCCGCGAGGCTGGGCAGCGGCGCTCGCTTGTTTGCCCGCGGCGTGTGGAGCCGGCGTTTTGTATGGCATTTGCGATCCAAGCCAGACCACGCTTCCTTTTTTGTTTTTAAATCCCTTGCTTTTGGGTACAGTATACCTCCCTCTGTGCCTCTCTTTGTCTTGTCTGGCAGCGGGGGGGCCGGGGGGGACGCCCGCGGCGCCGGAGGGCATGGTGGCTTGGGCAGAAGCCTCTCTCCTTCGGAAGCACGCTGCCGCCTAACTCCCGGCTGAGCGGGCTCCCGTTCAGCAACTTTGCTGCCGTGCGGCGCGCTGAACTCCTTGGCAGGATGGCAGACAAAAGAACAGCTGGTGCGAAGCCGTAGGGGGTTCGGAGCGGAGAGGAGGAAAGAGAAGCGTAAACCTTTCGCCCCCGGCACCAACGCTCGACCGTTGTCACAGCAGCAGCCGTGGTGGGACCGCCTGAAGGCACCATGCGCAGGTCGAGCACCGACGAGTCGACGTACCACCGGAGCCCGTCGCTGGACAGCAAGGATTACAGTTTCCCCAATGGCACCTTCCGTCGCTACAGCAGCATGTACGGCGGCCAGTTTGGGGCTGCCAGCAACTCTTTTTTCGGATTCCACACCAACCCAGGCCCTAAGGCTACCAAGGCTAAGTACACGTCCCCCAAGGGAAACAAGTACGTTGTCTTTTACCTGGATCTCTCGTTTATTTTTCTCCTAGAGCTGAAGAGGTGCAGCATGGCTCACAACTGCCTGCAGTGTATCAAGTACCTAATGTTTGTCTTCAACCTTCTCTTCTGGGTGAGTACACGTTTGAAACGTTGCATTTGTGTCTGCTTGCTAAGATGGAAGGTCAGCTTACTGCTGCTTTTAAACTTAGACCTTTGGAACTGGGGCAAGGTGGAGTTTAGGCCACACCGTTAATTTGTGTGGACAACCTGTCGGGGGTGTTTCCTTCATCCTCTTGTTGCCTGCTCTTCAGCAGTGTTTCAAAACTGTGGTACAAGGCAAAACAGGTTGTTTGTAGAGGGCATCGCTGTTTTGGGGATGGCACGCTCAGCACGTTGCAACACTAAAGCCTGTATCAGGACTCTCTGGGTGATGATCCTCCTCTGTCCCAGAGGGTGATGGGTCCCGGTGGTGCCGTTCCCTCCTGAAGACACAGCTCTGAAGCACAAAGGGAGAGCAGAGCCTGCCTCGCTTCTGTTGGGGCTGTTACTTTGTGGCAGGAGCTTATCAAGTCCCTACGAGGCGTGCGTGTGTCAGCAGGACACCCGTGCCGGGACGTGGGGGCGTGCATCTCTACGTCATCGTTCTAATGAATGAGGCGGCTGGCGAAAGCAGGGCAGTTGGGCATTTCACTGCCGTCAACGAGAGCATAGGTTGTGGAAGGAGATGGAAGCAGCTCAGCGAGGGGTATACAGGTTACAAATGCTGTTTGTCATGTCCGTCCAGACTCACGTGTAGGAGGGTCTGTTGTCAGGTCTTTAGGAGGTGCCTTTAAATGCCTCTAACTGTATAGTTAGAGTTTTCCAGAGTGGCTTATTAGCATGCTGAGGGGAATAGGAGTGTTGTGAAGTGACACCACTTCTGTTCCTGCACTTAAGAAGGGGGGTGGGACTGCAATTAGATTTGATCATTTTCTTATTACCTATTCTCCATGCTCTCACGAACTGTCAGAGATGCACGGAGGGTTGTGAGAGAGAGATTGAAGAGCTGCTCTCTGGTGTGCGCTACTGTACAGCTGTTTGAAAGCAGGCATGCTGCAGTGCTGGTGCATCAGAAAACATAAAGCGTAGGCAACTTCTGCTGACCTGAGCCACACCAAGGAGTCGCGATGCGAGTAACTAACGCAGATCCACTGGGTTGGTGTGGTACTAACCAGAGCTATGAAATACAAAGAGGGTGCCCTCCTTAAGCCCTAGATAAGCTGGCAGAAAGTGTCTTGGTAAGACTGCAGTCCGTCTTCCAACTCTGAGCCAGGTTGCTTCTGATTTCCTAAATATCCTCTGATATTAACCTCAGCTTATGCGAAAGCTTTCAGAAAAAGATAGAGACACTAGCTTTGTTGCCCTTTTAAGCCTTGTACCTCTCCTGGCTGTGCCTGACTGAGATTATAGCACAGTCAGCTAGTTGAAGTGTGTGCTAGAGAAATCCAGTCAGCTGCTGGCATGAATAGGTCTTTTCAGAACTATACATGGCACTGCCACAAAGGATATTGGCTGCGTTCTCCGTCCTTTTATAACATTTATCTTCCGCTGAAGCAGATGCATACAGTACGAAAAGGTACTGCTGTAAGTAACGCGTGCATATTTACAAAGGGAAGATCGCACACGACACTCTCTCTTTGGTATGCTTTTCACTAGGAAGGCCTTAATCTTTTGAGAGAGAAGGAGGCTTTTTTGTCTTTCTCCTGAAACCATCAAAGCTGTTCTCAAATGCTTGGAGGGAGAGAAAAAAGAGGGGTCCTGTAAAGAGAGAATAACCAAATGCCGACTGAGTTCTTAGTGAACTAAAGCCTATGAGTAGGGGCAATGGGTGGTGTCAAATACTGCAGCACGATTTCTGTTTTGTTTCCTTTTCACATGCTACCTGCACAGCAGGAATGACTGATGATGATCAGGTCCTAAGGAGGTTTGCCTGGCAGGTAGTTATAATACATGCAGTTCTTCAGCTTCTCCCACTGGGGAGAGCGACTGAAAAGAAATTATTTAGAAAAGTAGTGGTTTAAGGTGACATATCTTCAGGAAAAGTAGAAAAAAATCCATTTCTCATGATCAGAAATCTTGTAATGATTATAGGTTGCTGCTGCTGCTGCTGTTTTGTTTTTAAAGTCGTTGTCAGTTATCTGTCATCTTCTGCTTTCTGTGAAATTAAAGGAGAGGTGTCTCTGTAAGAAGATAGGATTTTTCTTGAATACGTACTTGCCAAAGTTTTGCTGTCTTATCCTGCTTTCCCCTCCACCCTTCACTAGATAGCTGGTTAGTGACAGACACTAGAAAGTAGGAAGAGAAACAGCGTCTTTCCATGCTTTGACCTTCAAATACAAACTGCAGTTTTTTCCATGTATAAAGAACAGTTATTGCACTAAATGAATTAAATGCCTGTTGTAGGTTGTTTCTGCTTTATATTCTGTTTCCATTCTCTTCTTCCTGTCCCTGCTCATTAGCTCCAGTCAGTTTTGTGCATCTCTACAGCCCATTTCCCAGCACTTTCAGCCCTCTTTCCCACAGAAGGGTGGCAAAGTAGCAGCAGCCCTCAGGCCTGTGCAACTCCAGTGAGGTTGATGCTGCGTTTCTGAAAAGACGACTCTTTGCTACAAGTCTGGTGAACTTACAGGAAACAAAATCCCAGAGGCCTGGATTTTAAATGTTCCTGGCAAGCTTTATTGGATTAGTTGCTGCACTCACACTGTAAAATTTTTACAAGCTGTCATATAACCTGTGAAAATAGAGCGAATGTCTCCTCCCCTGTCTCACTGCTGAAGAGGGCACAGAGCCCTTTTGCAGGTGCCAGAGGCTGAGGTGCCCTGTCAGTGTTGGTGGTACTGAATCCACCCTTTGGTGCAGCACACCAGAAGCTATTCATGTAGAGCGAAAACCTGGCAGTCTTATTCCCCTAGAATAGCTCTTTCCTTCGTGAAAAGTCCTGCTCAAGTTGCTCACAGTGCATTTGCAACCACCCCGGGGCATTAAGGCGCTGGGACGTGGAAGGAGGGATATTGGAAGGCAGTGCGGCTGCTCCAGGGGGAATTGCCATTCAGGTGTCATTTCCTGGAGCCTTGCCAGCTGCAGGGCAGCAGTCACTGTCTCCCTGCACTGGCTTGTAAGCTACCTAAATAACTTTTGTCACCTGATGCATAATACTTGCCTGACTTCATTCATTTTTATGGACTCCAATTTTCTTTTGTTTGAATTGCTGAAACTAAAGATCTCCTTAGTTGATGGCAAAGCAGAATATTTTTATTTCGTAATGAAATATTTGTATTTCACTGTGAAATATCTGGGGAAGAACATTTGCTTTCCACGTTCTGTCCTCAAAATATCCAGCGTTTCTTTATGACAGTCAGTAAAATGAACTATTTGCTTTCTGTGATTGTGATCCAAGACTCTGCTTACCTTCTCTTTTTTGTTTAGAAAAAAGGCAGGATATGTCTTAAGGGCTTGGAGTGCTATAGAAAGAAAAATGTCATCTCCTTAACCTCCCTTAGCTTTTGCTGGCATTCCCACTTTCTTTAACTTGTCACTCCCAAGCCACTAAGACTCAAAAAAGGAAACACAAGGAGTTGTGCTTGTGTTTCCAGTGGCTCTTGCTTTCCTTAGAGATTACCGTGCTGGAGAAGACTAGCTAGATGAGTAGAAATTTGCCTATCCAAGAATTGGATACTGATGTTTGACACTTGAGATAATGCTCTAGCCAACAGAAAAGTTCAGTAAAGCACACAATTTGTAGAGCGATGTTATGAAAGACTGGCATATGGAGAGGAGACAGCAAGAAAGGAGGCAGAGAAGTATCTCGGCGTATCTTGGCTTCTGAGACATGAAGTGCAAGTCAGGAATGGTTAGAAACACAGAGCCAAGGAAGCGGCAGGTAGCGCTATTGAATGTTACGCACTAGTATCTGTTTAGAAAAAACCAAGCACCACTGCCTTACTTAAGAAAAATGCAGGTGAATGCAAATTCCAGCCGAAGCAAAGTTAAGAACATATGTTGCGTGCCTAGCCAATGGGTAAATACCTGTGAGTTCATCTCTGCTGTTCTCTGTGTGCTCCCTGCCCTCCAGCCTTCGCATTGCTTGCCTTGTGCTCAGGTGCCTCCAGTAAGGGGCAGGATGCTGGATCGCTCCCTTGCTCTGCTGACAGTGGCTATGGCGAGCTGGGCCGAGGAGCAGAGGCTCAATTCTGACCTGCTGGTTCTTAAGCAGAACTCCTTGTGGGCTTCCTTGTGTCCTTATCACCAGCTATTGCACTAAGAATATGATAGAGATGGTGGAAGTTTACTATTTAATCTGGTACCAGGGACCAGCTGTGGGTGTCTTGCTCTGGCTTTGCAAGCATTAATGGCTCATGGACCCCAGTTTGGGAAGCGCTGCACTAATGTGTGTTGCTGACTGAGTGTGCTAGAAATACTGCCAGCAGCTGATCATTATTACTTAGGTGCAGTTGGAAAGGAGGAGGAGAGCAATGAGACCTCCTGGGGATAATTTCCCTTCTTCGCACTTCAACTTCAGTGACACAGGTATGTTTTATTAAGAACTGCACCTATGAGTATAATATCTGGCAGACTGTGTAAGTCTCAGTGTGCAGGGCAGTCTGTACTCTGAGGAGCTAGAAAAAGGAATAGCTTGATGTGAAAATGGACTGTGAGGTATTGGATGGTCTTTGAGCGATATTTGACCGGAGGGTGGAGGTAGAAAAGTGTCTCTGCTTCTTTATACCTCATTGGGAAACTCTCTGACCTTATTAGCTTAGGAGGAGAGCCATTAGCTGAGCACCTGCTTGTTCTCAAAGCTGGGAGATTTTGGGAGAAAAGAAGCTGATTTTGTTGAATTGTCCTCCATCTATGTTCTCCATCCTACACTGGTCAAGCGAATGAGATTGATGGCCAAACAGCTAGAAACTCCACAGCGTGTTAGTGGCTGAGGACAGCACTCATTTCATAGTTACACTGGGCTGCAGTTTTAAGTTGGTGGAAAAAAATCAGCACCAGTTTGCTAATATGTCTGAGAAATTTCTTTTATTGTGGTTGCTGCAGCTCAGACCTCCTGGCTTTATCTACCCACCTGTGGCACAAAATAGATTATTGCTGCTGGAACTTTTAAAATTGTAACAGAGAATATGTGACGTGCCCTAATTTAACCTGTCAGCTCCTCAAAACTGAGGAAGGAGGTTCAAAAAAACCTAGAAACTTCAGGCTAGATCGGGGAACCCACAAGCGCCACGGTGGGCTGTTTTAGAAGCAGGTCCATTGGTTCATCATTATGTTTGTGCAAGTTCTCCCGCAGCTGGGCAGGGCTGCAGCTACTCCCGCGGCGCTGAGCCGTCAGGCAGAGCTGCTGCATGCTGTTCTGAAGGACAGACAGTCACGCGTCCGCGACTTGGCTGGCGCTTTGAGAAGCCGGCCTGATAAGAAATAAAACAGGCGGTCTATTTTCATGCGTAGTGCAGGTGGGTAATCTATGACAACCAAAAATTTGATCAAACGGCAATATCAGTTTTGCTCCTGTGCAATTAATACAAGAGAAGTTTATCCCAGAATGTCATTTTCTCTAACAGCCTTGCTGTCTCTGCTCCTCCTTTGTTATTTACCTCCTCCAGGAGCTCCTCTGTCTCTGACTGACATCTTATCTCTGCCTCTGACTTTGAGGGCTCTCTGAGGGTGTATTTCTAAGGAGCATTGCTTTTAAAGAGAGGAGAGTCATTTGATAGGGGAATTACACGCTTCAAAAAACGGCATTTCCATAGGAAGCAGAACTATTGAGACCAGATATCCAAGAGAGAGAGAGAGAGAGAGATGATTGTATTATCCGATGTCTGATTTATATGGGCCCCAATTAGAGCTTTTCCCATCGTGGTGCCATTCATACTGTCGGTTTCCTGTGCGGATTCTGAGGTTTAATAGGGGTTGGGATCACACTGTAGCCTTATCTCGCAGAGAAGGCACTGCTAAGGGCTACATTTGCTACCTAAATGCGTATCTTCTGAAAACCTTTAGGAAATTAATGACTTTGAAAGGGTATATATCTGTCAAATCAGGCTGGCATTGACAAATGGACTTGCTAGTTGTTTGTGCGGTGCTCAGCCAACACAGTTCAATTTCATCATCTTTTTTCCTTAGGAAACTGGGCTAGGAGGGCTTTTAGTAGAGGGGAAAAAAACTGCATTCAAGTTGACTTTGTCTTAGATCCAGTCTTCAAATTGCTCACTCTGGGCCAGTTTCTGCTTCCGTTACTCGTGACAAAGAGGAGCTTCATAGCTGTAGGTGGGCTTGCCAGCATACTGATGTGCTCTTGAGCATGAGCATTGGCAAGAGCTAAACATCCAGCCTTACAGGATTTGCTATCAAGTGTATTCACCATGTCTTATTCAGGCTCTCTGTTAGTACAAAGGATTGAGGAAAGCTGCCGACAGGTAAGCCCTCATAACATGACATGTTGCGTTTGCGGAGAAAGCGGCCGCCTTAAAGCAATGTGCAAAATGGCTGCAAACATTATTCCCTCCTCTGGACAGTGACAGATATAAAATCCGTTGTAGTCCCTACTACAAACTACACAGAGGAAGGCGAAAGGCAGGTGAGATCATTTCCATCATTCTTCTTCCTGCTCTGTATCATAATTAGAATATTTCTGAAAGCTAGCCAACGCTTGTGTTTCATGTGTGATTTCTCATTGTGGGAGCTATGATCAATGTCAGAGTCACCAGTACACTTGCTGCCATCTCATAGTTGTCTCTGCTGGTGTATTATATCCTTTCCACCCTCTCTGGGCCTTTCTCTAGAATGTGAATGTTGTGGCCAGTGGTTTGTTTGCAACTCTGTACCCATAGACTATCTGGGAAAATAAAGCCCCAGTCTGTGTTTGTCTCCAGGCACTACTGTTTGTAAACATGATAAATACTGCTGTGCAATTTATTTGTTTATTTTGAATCCAGCTTTTGGCTAAGATAGCAAATCAGTTAAGATACCATATGAGTAGCATCTATACGTATCTATATAAGATACATAAAGACACTTTCCTCTCGTATTAATAAAGTGAGCACTGCTAGATCAAGACTGAAATAAGGAGTCAGATGGACTGACTTCTGCAGGCGCATGATTGCAGACGGTAAACTGTGTTTTAGTGCTGTCCTGTAATTGTTTCTCCAGGAAATGTTGAACATCACAAGATGCTACAGAAGTAAATGAAATTGAAATTGCACTCTGTAATTAGACTGTCATACTGTAACGCATCTTAAATCTTTCTTCAACAGAAAAGCTAACAACCTCCAAAAAACCCTCCCAACCTGCTTTGAGTGCAAATGCATGCAAAGCCTAATAATTAAATAGGATTCAGAACAACTGAATGAGACTTGTTCTAAAGATGCCATACGTTTGAAATAGTCGTTTGGGTGAGACAGGAGGTTGCTAAAGAAGGACAGAAGACCCAAATGACCTGAATCTGTAATGTGTTACATATAGACATTCAAGAATTGCAGGGTTTTTTTCAGCTTACTCTTTCAAATTGCTCACAGAGTCCTTTTTATTCTTACCTTGGCTGTGGTACCTTTGTTCTTTCTCAAGTGCATTCAAAACAGTGTGGCAACAGCCATTGCTCTATGTCATCTTATTCTCGTAGTTTCTCTGAGCTGTATGCTCTTACACGTGGCTCTGAATCCGGGTCAGCTTGATCTATACTGGCTTATTCTATTGTTACTTCGTCTCCCATTGTTTCTGCTCTATACGGTATGCCACACTCAATTATTTGCTCTTCTCACAAGTATCTCCATGTTTTTGCCCCAATCCATCCTCTACAGGCAAATCTCACTTAATAAAGCTGCCTTTCCCTCCAACTGTATTTTGCAGCTTCCTTTTTGAGATATCACGGCTGTGAGGCCTGTAAACACTACATCAGATGACAGCGAGAATTTACTGTCGTCAGACGTCAATGGATGTCATTTACTGTGTAGTGCTGATTTACTAGCCCTGATTTTGTTTATTGTACGCATTAATTGTGTGTACTGATTAATCTGTGTTGATTCTTATTTAATGTCCTTCCTCCTCCAGCAACCCTTGCCGACTTATTTCTCTCACCTGTTTGTTACATCAGGTGCTCGGGGAGGGACTTTTGGTTTTCTGTGCATCTTTCCTGGCTCCCTGGCAGTGGACTTTGATGCCGCGGAGGCCTCTGGGTGTAACTTCTCATCAGACAGTAGAAGTGCACTTTCCTGACTTGCACTCGCAGTTCCTTGCCCCTGGAATTAACCCTTTGCAGTCGTTCGTGACCGTTCTGCTGGTAAAACCACAAAGCGTCTGCTCCCACTCTCCTTTCGGATAGATAGCCGTCTTTCCTCTGTGCCTGACGGGACTTAGTCTGCGGCTTGGAGAACAAGGAAGACTGTGCTCAGGGGAAGGGACAACAAAGCAAACAGCACTCCTTCGTGTAGATGCCAGTTCTCACTTGATTCTTCCTTGTGAAGTTCACCTTTTTCCTGACATGGCTTTTGTTAGTCACAGTTGCCAACAGGAGTTGCCAAACAGCAGGCGCAGGCAGGGCAGACTGCTTAGAATTAAAGAGCCTAAGTGGCCTATGTAAAACAGACTTAGCCCTTTGGAGCAAAAATCTCATTGACTTAATAAATGAATATGTGGCAGGCCTAAGGTGGGGTTACAAAGCTGTCGTGTAGCTGCAGTTAGGCCGGCAAAATTGTGCTTTTGCCAGGAAAACTTGTTTTGTTCAGAGGACTCAAGTAAGCTGTAATGACAGGAGTGCTTTTGCTAGTATTAGTCGTTCCTCCGCTAGGGGGTTCGCCAGTGTAACGTACTGGCAATTTCTTTCTGGCCAACAAGAAAAGCAATGCTATGTGTGTTCCCGTCAGACAGCCCTGAATCCAAGAGGCAGAGTGGAGCAGAGGAAAGGGAGAGAGCATGGTTTGTTTGCTCTCTCTTGATTTCGATGATACTAAGATGGATTCGTTTATGTGAATTTAAAGTCTGGGCTAGTTTTTTCCAGAGGCCGCTTTGAGCTTTTTGAAGTTTTGCATGTCAGTCTTGGAACCGTGACTTGGAAGTTTCCCTGCTTTGAATATCGGCTATATGAAATGAAAGAGATTTTGTTGTTGTTCTTCAGCGGTTGTAGGCTTGAACTGTGCAACAGCATTAGGGGGGAGAGTTTAATTTCTAAGGAAGGATAGCAGCTGATGGCTGTTGTGGCAAAATTAGATAGTAGCTTCAGAACAGACCTGTAAAGCTTTTTTTTTTTTTTTTTTGTACCATCTCCTTCCCTAGAGTGGGGGGAAAGGTGCCACAGATTCCTGGAGGATTTTCAAAGTGGACATCTGGTCAGTTTGGAAAATAGAAGGTGACTAGAAAGGTTTTGAGGCAGAGACACAGCACAAAGACTATTTGCATTCTTGTCAAAAAGCACCAAACATCCTATTTCTGTTGTTTGCTAAGAGCAAGAAATGGACATATATCTTTCTCTGGTTTACTAATTCCTTTCTTAGTGTGTTTAAGAAACTCTTTATAAAAACAGCTTTTATTACTTGAAAATATTGCTAATTCTACTCCATAGATTTTTAAGATGAGAGGGGGCTGCTTCTGTTGTGTACCCTGGCCTCCTGCAAGACATGATGTAGAACAGAGAATTTTGTTCAGCCACCTCCTGCAATGGCTAGCATGATTTTTCCCAGGTGAACAGGAAAATGCCACAAAGCCCAGTAAAACTTGCAGTTTGAACTCCTGTCTTTAATTAGCAGTTGCTTAGTCCTTGTGGTCTACACAACATCAAGAATAGAGGAAGAGCTGGGTTCTGAATGAGTCATTCACTTCTGTACCAGCACCAGGACCAGCTACCTCTTGCGCTGCTGCGCTTGGGAAGGCTCGTACGATGGCCAGTGGGCCTCGGACAGCCTGGTGGCTCTTGGACCTTCTGAAGGGGTGCTTAGATCCTCGAGGCTTTGCACTCTTCCTACCCTGAGGTGAAAGTGCACACAAAATAAAGTTATGTTACTGTTGTAACTCAGGCAGTGAATTCACAGTTGCTAATGGGACCAGGAGACAATGGTTTTTGTTTTTGTTTTTTTTTTCCTGAGCCTTCCACCAACCCATCTTGGCGTCTCCCAGTAGTGCCTTCAATTTCTGGTATTATTGTTGCTGTTGCTGTGAATTTCTGGGTGTTACTTGTGGTAGCAGCAAGGACACAAGGCTCCTTGGGAGTGTACCACGCATCACCATGCATAGCTGCATTGAGAGTCTAGATTTTTCACTAGCTGGTCTTAGTAGAAAGCATTTCTTTGACATTGTTAATGCTCTTCATTCCCTCAGTATTCACCACTAGCCATTATGAAGGTAGATCCCAGGCTAGATGGACCTATGATAACTCTTGTATTTAATAAAATGGAGCTCCAGTTTGAAATGGAACAACCTGAATTTTCAAAAACCATCTAGGTTGTTCTTTAAAAATAATTTTTAAACCACTCCTGTGGAAACTGCGCCCTTGGATGTGGTTATCTGTGGCTGTTTTATTGCACTACCTTTTTTCCACAGTTCCTCCAGAAACTGGCCTTAAGTTATATCCCGTACACCGCGTTGCTCCTGTCAGGTTGTTGCAGCATGGACTGCATTCATATGGGCCAACAGAAGATTTGTGCTCCTGTTTTGTAAGCCACATTTATCCTGGGCTGTAGCACAAATTGTTTACTTAAATGTCTGAATAAATCTTTTCACTAATCCATTTGGGGCAGCATGGGAGGGAGCTGAGGTGACACGTTTAATACAGTTTTCGTTAACAAAATAACTGGAACTCTGGATGTGAATTGACTTCCATCGCCACTCGCAATCTGTTACGAGCTCCCATCCTTGAAGGCCAGAGTTTTAGCGCATCCGCCATCTGCTCCGTACTTGTTATATTTATGCAGAATGCTTTAAGTTGTTTCAGGGTGACTTTGCAACCTAAAATACATAACCCAGAAATGGTCTAATGCATTCTATATATATGTCGTGCCACTCCTGAAGGATGTGCTGGAGCATCTTTAGGTGGGAAAAACTAGACACCATTTTGTTGTTTGTTTATGGGTCACTCTGTGGCTCCTATCCATAAGACTTTTTCACTTTTATACCACACAAGTACTTTCCTGGTGGTCACAAGACCCAAACCCTGTAGCAATAGGAGTTTGGCGCAAGAAGGGAGGCTTTGAGAGCTTTTTTGGCTGGCCGTTTCATGTAAGAGAAAGTGGGAACAACGTTGCACACAGATCCATTCGTTGTAGCAACACGTGTTATAACCGACGAGATCGTTTTTAGTTTTTCTGTGTTTGAGCACTGTTGTCAGTGGCAGGATGCAGTTTGTACCGCATCAAACATGCTGGCTGTTATCTCGTGCCGTTGCGGTGCTCGTCATCCCCTCCCGACAGCGCACTCGATAAGCACTCTGCGTTTGCAGGTCCGCCCAGGAGCAGCGCTCCCCCTCTTCGTAGCTGGGCTGTTGCCTTTGCTGGGGCTCCTTTCTGCTGGACGTTGAGACCAGAGGTATGCGTGACCACACTTGTTTCTGCCAGACAAAGCGGTAAATCTCTTTAATGCTCCAGGCAGCTGCGTGTCCCTTTGGCACGTCAGCACGGCTGCGTTCTGCCGTGGCGTGATGTGGCAGCAGGACAGCAGGCCCTTCAGGGAGATCCTGCGGCAGGTGAATTCCCGCTCCTGGGCAGCAAGAAGCTCTCTGGTTCAAGTCAGAGGCAACAAGTTTATTTGCAATAAGCTTCAGTGAAATCCTGTATGTACTTTGTTTACCACTTCCATTGTATCCCTTGAATCCTCAGGACCTGAAACACCCTTACTATGTTATTGTCAGTCTGTGCTCCAGTACCCTCTGGTGTGCCAGCTTGAGGCCTTTCCCTTCTCACCCTCGAGTCTCCATTTTTTTGAGTAGGTTGTGGGTAGGTAATTCATGGAGAAAGGTTGACTAACAATCACTGAGAAAAAATGTCCCCTTTCTAAGGAAAGAATACATCTCCACTTGCAGTACTGGCTAAATGGTTTTGATTTCAGGTTAATCCTGAAAAAAACCATGAACTGGCAGCCCCATTTTTTTCACCACTGGCACTAGAGGGGTGTTCTGTTGCTCTAGAAAAACCTTAGGTATAATTCTGGCCTCTTCTGTGCGCTGAATTTCTGCCTCTCTGCCTTTGTTTCTCAGAAAATACTTGACAGGCTTTTCAAAATTATGAATCGTTCCTTCTTCGAGCAGAGGTTTTGCTTCCTTTGGTTTCCTTTGCCTCTGCTACCTACCTTCCTCTAAGAGCCTGGTTACTGCATCCAAAAGGCTGGAGGCTGGAGGCATTTTGAGGCTGGAGCTTGGAAACACTTCATGCTTTGTCACTGTCACTGAAATCTTTCTCTCCAAAAGAATACATAACCCGTTCAGTTTCCCACTTGGTATTTTTAGCACAAGCTGCTCACAGCCTCTCCGTAATAGCCGTGCGAATTTCCCTGTGCTTGTGTGAGAAGCGTTCACTTCTGCAACTTTACCCTTTTACGTAACTTGATAATTATGGTGTGAAATTATGAAACCAGCGTTAGGCCCTTCATTTTGACTCCTACCAGTTGGAAGAGAGGCCGCAGAGTGCTTGCTTTCTTGCCCTCTGTGCTGGGCACTTGTACCATGTTTCCTATGGACTCCAAGGTGGAACTGGCCACCTAAGAAACCTGAAGTTCTCTGGCAGGGTCCCCTTAATCTTGGTTTCACTTTTTCTGATCATTGCTACTCTTTCTCAAAGAGTATGGTTGCACCTTTTCTTTTCATCAAATTTCACAGCTTCTGCAAACATCCCAGTTTCGCACAGCCCCTGCAGGACTTGCCTTTGACCCAGTGATCATTTGGATTGCGAGATCATTTGCGACAACACAAAACACACAATGACACCTTTTCCTCCCTAATTTGCTTTTGTTTCGGGAAACTTGCCTGCGAAGCAGGCATATTTTAGTGGTATTACTACTCCCTGGCACATACATAGGATGAAGAGTTACTGTGGGGAAGAAGGGGAATGAAAGCAGCAGCCCCCAGGGAGGAGGGCCGTCATACCCACTGCATACCGCTTGGTGCAGCGTCTGCACTCGCGCTCGGTCCCGCGGCCGAGCAGCTGCGTGCTATTGGGGAGGAGGTCTGAGTCAGATCTTGATGGTTTAGAGTCACGTTAGATGCCATCAATACCTGGTTTTGGATCACTTTGCTTTGCTTACCTCGTATGAGTTAAAGGTCTTTGTGCGTCTTCTCATTTCGTCCTCGCTGGTAATGCTCTGTTAATTTTTTTTCACTCTGGCCACATACTGAGGAATTTTTTATTTTCCCTTTCTTATTGTGTCTGCAAAAGTACAAATGCCCTACAGGCGCGCAGGGGCTTTGGGAAGGCAGCCACAAGCATTTCCACAGTCCTGGCTGTGCTTTGCTGTCTGCTGGGGTAGTAGGAGCTGTTGGGTTGCACTGCAAGTTATAGGCTCCCGTCCCCATTACGCTCAGTAAAACAGCCATCTTTTTCTCATCGCAGATTTCATTAGCTATTACGTACTGTTTCAGTCACTCAGTATAGGTGTCAAATCCTCAACTGAGTTACCAAACAAGTCCTTTCTCTCCAACTGGCAGCCTAATTTAACTCTTTTTCTGGCAGGCTGCTCAGAGAGCTAGCGCTGCACGGGGTGGTTTTAGATTGGTTTTGGTTTTGTCCCTGCAGCTACGCTGCTTTGCTGGGTACCCGAATCAGGCTCTCGCCCCTGTTGCCGAATGCCTTGCCCGTTCCTTCTAAACAACGCTCGTGCACAGCTCAGATCAGATGTTTTGTTTCAAGGCTAGAGTCTGAGTCTGTTACTTAAGATGATTTTTTTCATTTTGCTGAGGTGAATAAGAGGTGTGGAAGAAACAAATAATTGCTGCCTTCCCCCCCCGAAAAGCAGAGGGTGGCTGAGAGCTGTGCTTGGCGGCAGGCAGAGAGCTCTGCTCCTTTGGCCTGCCGGGTCGCTGCGATCGGTGGAGAGGGCCCGTGTGCTTTGCAGGGCACGACTGAAGCTGGCCAGGTGGCAGGGGAGGGACAGGTGACAAAAATCATGGTGTAAAAGCAGATTTGGGGGAATGCCTCGATTTAACGCCGTGGCCAGCAGTGTTTTGATAAACCTGGAATTTCCGTTTCCAATTCCAGTCCAGTTTCTCTTGCCACCCCTTGTCTCTCCTTTTTTTTTTTGCCCCACCAACAACCTTCTGCCAGGCCAGCCCTTTGCCCTCAAACTCTCTCTGTTCATTACTATGCCTTTAAAAGGAAAAATAAGGCATGGATTTAGCATGGGACCTCTGGGAATCGGGAATCTAGACCCCACTGTCAGCACTGGCTGTCCCGGAGACAGATCCCGCATCCCGGTTCGGTTGCCTGACATAAGGTTCTTCTGCATCAGGGTTAGGTTGATGGTGGGTTGGTCTATGTGTAGGCACAATCCTTCAAAGCTGCTGTGTTTTCAAAAGCACGTCCCATTTCCACCCTTGCTTGTGTGCCTAGGCCATGCGTTTTGCATTGGTTTTGCTAGTGAATCTGTGGTAACTCAGCAAAAGCACTGATGCCGGGGCGTTCTTTTTGTTTGTTTTTTAATCACAGAAACAGAAATGTTAGCTTGTGCTTGCTTGTACCCGTAAAAAGCAGCAGCCTTAGGAGGCCGGACTGGCTTATCTGCTTCCTCTGCCTGTGTTCGGGGCGCTCACCCTCTGACAAAGCAGGCAGGCAGCGTGAATGCACGCAGCGTGCTCCTTTTTTTTTCCTTTTTACCCCAAGTCACACATTTGAAAGCATTAGCAGAAAGAATATTAACGGAGCTTTTCCAGTGAGATGGTCAGATCCAGACCTCAACTCGTTTTGGCACTAAAGCTATCAGTGTCTTCTGTGGGCTTTGCGTCAAGGGAGGTTTTAGTAGGACCGTAGTGGTAGGTACTGGTACGTGCAGGGATTGTGGAATGAGACTGTTTTGCCTATACAAGGAAGTAGGATTCATAAGGTAAAGCTGTGCTTTATAAAAGGCACAAGAAGAAGCTTTTGCAAGGTTACCAAAGTCTTGGATGCCTGTTCTGGGGTCTCCTGAGTCTTCCCAAGGGTTTACACAAACTTTCTGGTGACAATTCAGTTCTGCTGCTGCTGACTTTGCCATAAGCTGGAAAAGCAGATGCTTAAAATAATGAAGAGCTATAGGAAACA
Organism: Struthio camelus; assembly: GCF_040807025.1. Classification (NCBI taxonomy): domain Eukaryota; kingdom Metazoa; phylum Chordata; class Aves; order Struthioniformes; family Struthionidae; genus Struthio; species Struthio camelus. The sequence goes on from NC_090946.1 coordinate 16,537,167, forward strand.
GTTTTTGTTTAAACTTCGGAAAAGAGATGACGTTCACCTCAGATGTACTCTTGTTTTGGGCAGAATGTAGAATTATGTGTTTTATGCAAACAGTTTCATCACTGTGTGCATGTGTGTAAGCGTATGTGTACATGTGAGTGAGTTCACTGAGCTTTTGTGAGTGGGTGTTCAGTTTTGGCTAACAAGATCCTATTTCACTTAGATTTTGAAATAACAAGTGACAGCTGTGGGACTTAGAAATGTACCAGGCTTGGAAGCTATGTTAGAGCAATTGCATCAGAACAGTAGGTGTATATATTGGACAGGCTTATTTTGTTCCGTGAGAAAAAACATGCATCAAGTTATATGAATATTTAGGGATTTTAAAAGCAAATTGAATCAATTTCCTTGAAATAAATAGTGCAGGGTCAGAGGTGGGGGTTGCAAGACGCATTGTGTACAAAGAGAAATATAATAAAAATAATTACTTTGCCAAGTTTCGTAGACCATGAAATAGAAAGTCTCAGTTGACTTTTTTGGCAGGTTGGTTACCTCTTAGGGAAGAAATATCAGGAGAGATCTTACCAAAGCATACGTGTGTCTGATGAGAGGGTATAAAGAAGATGGAGCCAGACTCTTCTCAGTGGTGCCCAGTGACAGGACAAGGAGAAACAGGCACAAATTGAAAGACAGGAAATTCCACCTGAACATAAGAAAACACTTTTTCGCTATGTGGGTGATTGAACACTGGAACAGGTTGCCCAGAGAGGTTGTGGAGTCTCCATCCTTGGAGATGCTCAAAACCTGGCTGGACATGGTCCTGGGCAGCCTGCTGTAGCTGTCTCTTTCTTGAACAGGGGGGTGGACCAGACGATCTCTAGGGGTCCTTTCACACCCCAACTCTTCTGTGAGTCTGTGATTCTATATTTGAAACTCTTTTTGATAAAACAGAAGATTATCTCTAATGTTACTGGGGAGGTCTCAAAAGATTTGAAATAAACCATTTCCCTCTACTATCCAGTTAAAAACAATACTCCTGACTCAGAAATAAATGCTTCCATGCTCAGAAAGCCACTTGAGCGTTAAAGCAATATCCTAAAAGAAAATCCTTGTTTCTATATAGTTGATTTAAAATGATTTGTTGGGCTAGCTCATTAGTTGAGGTTGAACTGGCAGAGATATCCTGAGAGCACACAGGTCTGGTCCTACCCAGCGCAGCGCACTGCATTACCTAGCCTTGGCTGCCCGGCAATTGACGGAGCTGTACCAGCACCTCCGTGTAAATCACTTCTGTTCAAGGGCTCATGCTTCAAAGGTAAAAATTCTCCCTGCCTTTGGCAAATACCTGCCTGAGAGAAAATATTTTTAAGGTCAGTGTGGTTGCCAAATTGTGTTTTTAATACAGGTATTGCTTTTAAATGGTAGGGGAAGGTTAAATAAAAATGAAATGTATTCATATTTTAAATGATGGCTTTACTGCCGATGTCACTTTAACTGAAAGTTGATTGCAGTAGCTTCCTTATTAGGACAACGGTTTGCACTTTAGGATCTCCTTATATTTTTTTTTTCTTCTTCAAAATTAGAGGTTTTTTTTTCTTTTTTAATTTCTCGTACATAAAATGTGAAATTGTTAAGTAGAGTTGTTATTTTAGCCTTTTGGAAAACAACGTCTCTTTACAAACTGAATTGCCTGGTAGTAGCTATTCCAGCCTGTTAAGTATTTAGTAGGTATGCTAGAAGAGAAAAAGTATTGTCAAACGTTTTAGCTGGGGGTGAACGATTCCAAAGGAGTTGTGCTTTGGGTTTCTGACATTTGTAGTGTACAGTTACATACTTCCTGTACGAGAAAGGTAAAAGAGAGGGAAGTAAGGGGTGGTTTGAATAGCTCAGATGTTTTATAATGGAACATGGATCTTTCCACCTCTTGATCATCAATTGTTGTAGAATGTGTATGGCTGGGAATGACCGAGTCACCCGTGCTGGAGAAGGTTACCATTGTGACAATATTAGACGTGGTGGTGTTCAAAAGGACTAAAGTGATGTGAACATCCATGTCCCGTTGAATTTCTGTTACAGCCGGGTGCCTCTTTTAGGTCCTTTGAAGTTTTATTCCAAGTCTCTCTCTCCGGACTCTTTGATCAGTTACAACTTCTCAGTTACCCGAGTTTTGTCCACAGAAGATAGGAAAAGCGTTCTCCTATGAATAAGGTATCCATGAGATGGATCCAAGAAAGTGGGGCCAGTCTCTTACACTCTGAACTTACAGTGCTGTTTCTCCTGTGTAAGTCATCTTGTAAAAATACAGTCCTATTTTTCTCAAATATTATTCAAAATTATTCAAGATACAAGAAGCAACTGCTGAGAACAACAGTAGCTGCCTTGTAAGCGGAGCCAGTTTCCCAACCTTACGAAGAAGTGATTGCAGGAAGAGGTGCAGCAGCAGTCAAAAGGTTAGCAGACAAACACATTAAATGCAACCTACCAAAGGTTATCACAGTGTTACAAGGAATTGGATCTTCCTTTGCCTTTCTCATGCCTTTGCTCACTCAGATCAAGGGACTTTGTCAGACAAGTAGAAGCAGAGCTAGAGCTAAGACTACCAAAAAGTACCTCAACCTTCTGCCTTGTGCATAAATTCTGGATTACGTGACACCAGGCGTGACAGGGCTGATTCTTCTGCTCAGTCTTGACATTTGCTAAGAGAATTGCGCTGTGCTGCTGCTGTGTGCACTGCTGGGCTGGCAGGCAGTCGTGTACCCCTCCACAAGCCTGTACTGTGGCACCTTCTAGCCTCAGTTTTTGCCCTTTCCATCTCTGTTGGTAGCTTGTTTAATCTCTGGAGCACCCATCCGGGTACAAATTGGCAGGTTCACTCTGCGGATGAGCCTTGCAGTTGTATAGGTAGTGCTGACAGGGGATTTCTGTTTTTCCTTTTTCATTTTTATGCACTATACTTCTCTAGTCTTGGAAGCAGCACCCCGGGTCCTTGAACCCGGGGACCTGCATATCCCCAACTGGATTTTATCACCAAGGAAATGTTTTTAATGAGTTGTCTCTTAAGTCTACCTCTCTGACCCAGTTGTTTGTGCCTGTATGTAATTGGTGGGTGCACTCTTATAGGAAGCCCCATCTATGTACAGACTAGCTATCTGCTGCTTTTGAAAATGTTATTAATTAAGCAGAAAGTTGTGTTACTGATTTGAACTTTGTAGCTGCCCCTGATGCTCTGGAGAGTTTACGCAACAATCTAGATATTGTTTATACATGGCAGTCTTTTTTTAATTACCTTTGATGCTAAGTTTTTAACCGTTCCCTCTAATCTACTACCTGTAAGCCTGAGAGAAGGATCATACAACTGGGAGAGTTTAATTATGGTGTCAGGCAGAGTTGAGTAAGCTATTAAAAATGCTTACTCATCAGTTATTTGACCAAATTCATAAAATGTGAAAGCAGCTTTATAAAAACACAGTTAATGTCAAAATGTAGCATTAATTTGGAAAACTTTGTCCCCACTTCAAATGCAGTGTTTTCAAGGGGCAGGTGTGGGTTAAATGGCCTTACTGATACGCCTGTGTCCTTGCAAAGACACCAGGACAGAGGCAGCAGTGTCAATGTTTAACGTGAGTCTCCACTGAATGCTTAGTTTTGGTCTTCTGGCAGCATTTGACATTAGTAGGCTGCAAGTTGCTCGTTTCTCCTGCAAGTCAAGGAAGTTGGTGACGTCTCTGGAGCTGCTTCCATCCCCGCTCCTACGTGACGAGTAACATTTCTGGAAGATAAGGGTCCCTCAGTTGTGAAAGTCATCCCTCTTGCCATCAGAGGGTTAATCATAGAAAAGGGTCATTTTCATGTGTATGTATTGCAAAGCTGCCTTCATATTTATCATTTTTAAACCTTTCATCAACAGTATATTTCTGCCGTATCACAACGCTTGACTGTCTGATGATTTCTCCTCAGCAGATCGTGGAGCAGAATGTGTGCTGCCGCTGCAGCCTGGTGAGGTGCCTGCTCGCTGCTCTGAGGTCCCTTGATTTGGTTTCCTTTACCCAGCATTTTCCCTACTGACTTCAGCTTCTCTTTATCTTCTGTAGGGAAAAAGCCCTATCTCAGGTTTGTTAGTAACTGTGCCTTTGCAGAAGTGGTCTGCAATCTGAATCTCTCTTCTCTTAGTCCACAGGCCGATTTAAACATTTCATTTAGATTGTTTTATTGCAGCTGATTTTTATTAGTGTTATTATGATTGCTCTGAATGCATATTGACTATATCCTGAGCCTTTTTCCTTTTGTTTATTTGGCATTCTTCTTTGCATTGCGCAAGAATACTTTCCTTGATCAAACAAGAAGTTTGCCTAATCCAAAGCCATTGCCATACGTATCAGGGGAAGGCGCAGAAAACCTAGAATGGACAGTTACGAGAGATCAGTTATGGTTGTCTTATCTGAGGAGGCTCAAACAATGTACGTAAGGTGTAGAATGGAGTATCGGCTCCATTGAAACTTATATGAGACTTTCCGTAGCCTCCAGTGCGAGCAGGATTTCATCGGCAGCCTGTGCGCTTTTGTGTGTGCTGCTCTGGAGGTTACGGTACCGACTCTTCTGGCAGGCATGTATTCTTACAGCCTGGGGACTTTGTAGCTCTGCAGTTTCAAATATATAGTTCCCTCTGTTCAGTCAGTAATGTTATCTTGGTAGGTAACATGGATCTTTCAGTTAGAGAAACCCTCCTAGTGGTTATGACCTAATCTGTCCTTGCTGAATGGCATCCCATTGATTTTTGTCACTTTGCAATGTTCAGGAAGTGCATATTTTGTCAAAGCTCTCCCCTACTGCAAGGTATTCCTCTGTCATCTGTTCCTCTCTCATTGACTCATCTGTTATAGCACTTGAGCTTCTCATATTGGTATACAGGCCCTTATTACTTCTATTTCTGGCCATGTGCCTTTTTTCTCCCCCCTCCCCCCCACCTTTTTTCTTAATTCAAGACCTCTGATACCGTGAGACTATCCAAAATGTATCTCCTCCATTTTGGCCTGTCTTTTTTGCAGTTCAGCTGTGGATATTCTGTCCTTATCTTCATTTATCTTTTCATTACTGGCTCTGAATTTTAGAAGGTGTCCTTTTTTTCCAACTTGGCCATTAGAAATGAGACCTCTCCTGTTCTGGGAGGAGTGTTATCGACCCCTTAATAACCACCTGCTTTGCCTGCACGCACAGAAACCAGTGGTTGAGTTGTCTGGCACAAGCATCCTTCAGCTGATGTCGTTAATTGCTAAGCTCCTCACCTTGAGACTATTCAGATCTGATTTAACATAAAGCCCGTGTGTCTGGAGTCTGAATCCAGGATGGACTTCAGAGTCAGGACGGAGAAGGATGCCCACAATGTGTCTGATAGCACGTGCCTTTTCTCTTGGTCAGCACCCTGGGTTTTGTAACAGAGATCTTGACTGACGTATTGCAGTGTCTTTTGTGCAAGAGAGCTGGTCCAGGCAGGGTTTTGCTGCTACTTTTATGCTGTGAGACTTCCCCTGTTGTCATCAGGTGTGCGTTCCCTTGACATGCTCAGTTATAGTGAGAGGGCTCAGGACTAAAATGCATTGGGGCACTGGCTATGTTTGACCCTGCAGAAACTGAAGTCCGTGCCTGACGTTTGCTCCTTCCCTTCCCAAATCTCTCCCTTCGTTGCGTGTCGCTAGGAAATAACGCTATTAGGCACGTTCGTTTGGCAAGGAAATGAATTACCAATAAAGCAAGCTAGTGCAAGTGTGTGACGTTCAGGTCACGCAGGGACGGCCAGTGCGGTGGCAGCAGCCCACGCGACACTCCCTGGGGTTGTTTGCCACCCGGTCCCGGGGCGGGGGACATTGGGGGCAGCTTTCCTCTTGCTGCTGGCAGTCCTCGCTGTACCTTGGTCTGCAAGGACCCTGCGCTCCAGAGCACGCAGAAATGTTACAAAGGGTCTTTGAAATTTTGTAGTACTGACAAATCCCAGGCAGCAGAGCTGCCTACGGCTGTAACAGGCTGAGTAACAAAGGGCAGCCCAGCCTTCTGCATTCCTGCTGCTTTTCCTCAGAAGTGATTCTGCCTTCTAAGAAAGCTCAGTGGTTTCTTCAGCTGCTCTAGGTATATGTGTTCCCATTACAGTGAGACTGTGTCCCTCAGTGATTAAAATATTGTAGAATTATAATTTCATAGAGCTGGAGAAAAAATGAACAAGCTTTACGACATTAGGTCCCTAATGAAGAGGTTGCATTGCGAAAAGCACATCTGTTTTTTCCAAGTTTATCAGTTGTTCCAATAAAAGGTGGTATTTCTTCTTGCAGTCTCGCCCAGTTATATCCTTAGACCGTCGTGGCTGCAGTACCCCTTTTATTAGCTGAGGAAGTTGCCCCACAATGTGTCTGACCTCAATGCTAGGATCTGTTGTTGTATGCCAAGTTTTATAATGCAAGTATGAGGCAGGCAGGAGTGAAGACACATCTCTAATACAGGTAGGTTTAAACTGAAGCCCCCAAGGACTCACCCTGGTTTGCCGGAAACATGTTTGGCAGCGTCCTGGAGAAGCAATCTCCCTTCGTTTTCCCGAGCTTACAGCCTGAAAGATGACATGAGAAAAACCTTGCAGATGCTTTCTGCATTAAATAAGGAGCTTCCTCCATGCATTTGAATCACCTATCGCTTGCTTTTTATGATTCAATAGTGAGTTATAGTTGTTGTATATTTTGTAATTAGAGGGCAGAACAGATGGCAAAGCCTCCGTTTAAAGTGATGTATACTGAGTAACTTGCAGTTCATGATGCTTGGTATCTTGCACACCAGAATAGGAGAAAAGTTGCTCCTGCTTTTTTCAGCCTTGCTCCCAGAACTTTTTGGGGAAACAGTGCTAACAGAAACGCCCACCAGATCTCACTTAACAGCAGCACCGCTTCTGCTGCTGCTAGGGCCAGCAAGCAAAATGGAGTTCAGAGTAGCTGGGAGGACATCAGGAAGCATCAAGTGGCACGGATGGAGATGGCGGCAAGGCATCCTTCTGACACACACACGTAAAATATCCAGTTTAGCGGTCGAGGGACCGACATGCCGTGAGGAACGAAGCCTTGGGGTGAAGTGTGAGGCTAGTTCAGAGCATTTCAAAGCTTCCAAGGAAACAGTCTTTCAGTAAACGAATGATCTTGATCCTTGATTAATTTCAGCAGGCATCATATCTTGGCACCTCAGTGTCCCCCCCTAGCCTTTCCATGACATATGGTAGTTTTCATCCCTTTTATACTGCTGTCTTGCTGTGTTCCGTGAAATAGGTCCAGGCAGGTGCAGGCTCTGTTTCCGTTCTAGGTAGGTTTATGCCCTTCCCTGCTTCAGCAAGACATTATGAAACTTCTGCTGATGAAACAGTTGCTGTTACTATAATGAATGATATCACAAACCCCCCAAATATAAACATATGTTTTTACTTCTGAAAAAGAAAGGTAAATCATTAAAGCTTAAGCTAGAGAAACGTTCTTAACATCATACAGTAAAATCTTAGTCTATCTAATAGGAAATTTATCTTCCAAAGGAATGCTTTCCTATGGAGAAAGTATAACAGAGCTAGTAACATATAGGATGCTGCAGCACCCTGCCTTTGCTTTTTGGGATAGATGCTAGATGGACTTTCTTTCTAAAGACGTAGGCACGCTTTCCCTTTTCAGAGCAAGCAGGAGCACAGAAGTGGGGTAAATCAGTGAAAAGCGTGGCTGATGTCGAGTTCCTTGGTGCTGATTTTCAGAGATTCCTTTCTCTTACCACCCGGTTGGAAGACAGTTTCTCTGACTTTGGCCTGATGTCTAGGCAGGTGTAGGCACTGGCTGGCAGGTAGGAATTATTGCCAGAGACACTTGGGCATTCACAGCTTACCTATGAGATACAGTAACGGGCAGTTCAAAGCTCTCCTTTCTCTGCCTCTTTGAATCCTTTTATTTTATTTTATTTTTTTCCTGTCTGTCCTAACATAAGTCTGGTTGTTTCACCATCATCCATCTATTCCCCTGTCTGTGCTCTGTATCCTTGCAGCAGCAGCTGTGGTTTGTGAAGCCTATACAGGATCATGACGAGAATTCAGAACGACCCAGTGCTGTTCTGTGCTCTCTTTCCTTCCTTCCTGCTGCTTCTGCCTCATTAATTTCTCATTCCTTTTCTTTTTTTCCTTCTGCCAGTCTTTCTCTTGCTTTCAGTTTTCCTTTTTTTAAAATGTATTTGCATCTAAGTTGGCCCTGAGCTGGGCCCTGGAGCAGATGACAGCCTCTATCGTTGTGTCTTACGTCTGTAAGATTGTCTTTGAAATTGCAGAGTCCACCACCAGCGCTGCTAGTCATGATTTTTGTACCTGCACATACCCACTTTTTCATTTTTATGTCACTGTATTGTGGTGTCATTAAAAGACAGAAAAGGCCCCCAAAAGTTGTAATTTGTTTTATACCTCGATGGCCTCTTCATTAACACCACCAATGTCAGTTTGCTATGCATCACCCTGTATGTTATCGTGTTCTTTGTACGTTTCTGGCTAAAATTTAGGTCTTTGATGCGTGGTCAAATTTCACATGTCAGCTGAGAGCTGATGAGAGTCCGTGTATATGCCCTTAGAGCCCACGATACGTTTGGGATATTTCCATTTAGTTTCACCCATAATGAAAAGGTCACATAGCCTTGCACTGACTGGAGGCTGAAAGCACCCCGGCAGTGTCACAGCAGACGAACTGACAAATGGGAAGCATTTAAACCATAGTAATTTGACTGTGGATTTGAGGCCTCAGCTCAAAGGTATTGAGTTATATATTCTTATCTGAGCAGGGTCAGGCATTCAGTGACTGAATTTCTGTGGGTAGATACTATTTTTCTTAGCTGCATCGAGTACAGCTGTGGTTGTACACCAGTTGGTGGCCCTATTGATTTTTGTGGTACTGTTTCTAGAATAAATTACCAATGCATGTGAAAAGATGTCCGAATCTGGACTGCCAAACAGAAGGTAGTAGTAGCGGCTTTTATTCCTCTCCTTTTAATTCAAGACTAATGGCACTTTCCTCCTCTGAAAGTAAAACACTTACTGTGTTTAAGATTACGCTTCTTCCAGTGATTTCTCACTCAAACTGCTTAGTCTTGCTACCTTCTAGCCCTAAGCCACTTACTTGATATACATTCGTGGTGGAAAATCTGTCTCTGAACCTACTTAGCCTTGGACACAAAGCTTCAAGAAATTTATAAAGGTAGGATACGTGGTTTGGAAGCCGGGTGACATGTCCCCATGATCCAATCCCTGATAAAAATGTCCAGCCATACAATTGAGCTCATAGACTGCACTGCAACTGCCAGGCAAAATAGACTTTTCCCCAGCAGCCTTGTACTACTTATCCTCTTTTTTTTCTTTTTTTCTGGGGCAGTAAGGGGAAAAGGTTAGAGCAGCGTTTCAAACTGAAGTTCATGCAGCTTTAAGAATTGCAGTTTGTCGACTGCTCTCTGAGTGCCAATCTTTTACATAACAAATCCTCAGGATAAGAGAGGCTGGGGGAAGGGAAGAGTGTTTCAGTGATTAATATCACTGCTGGGCACCAGAGTGTCAGGTTATTGCTGCAAAAGAGACAGAGGGAGAAAAGAAAAAAAAAAAAGGAGGGGGGGGAGGAGGGGGGAAAAGGAAAAAGGAAGGAAAATTCATGGCAGTTTTTTGCTGCATGCCTGAAGGTGGGGGAGAGAGAGAGAGAGAGAGAGAAAGGTTTTTAAAAGTGTTTAGGAACCAAAGCATGAAGTAGTTATCTTTGTATCTGCAAGCATCTTTAGGGGCGTAGTGATTTTCAGATACACAAACCAACCCCTTTTTACTCTTTAGAAAGAAGTTTATTACCCTATAGTCATTACAGAATAAAGTAATACCTTTGACTTAAGAGAAGCCTGTTCCCTTTTTATGGTGAAAGAGCGGCAAGAAAAAAATGACTGTTACTGTAGAAGCAAGCAAGAAATCCTCAGGTATGAGAAAAGAACGTGAGGAGCCAAAGCCCGAGCCGTATGTAGGGCTGCGCTGGTCTTGGAAGCGGCGCTGCTCTGCCCGACTAGCTGTGAAGGCTCTTGTGCACAGCCTGAGGGAAAGGATGCGGCCAGGTAAAGTGGTATCTCGCAGGAGCGCAGCACCTGTGCTTCCAGGGCTTATCTGCGAGTGCGAGCACGTGACCAAGAGATGGAAAACGACCCAAATAAATAAGCTTAGGAACATAACGATTTAAGTTAGATTTTCTGAGGCAGATTTTGCTCTTGGCTCCATCGGTCGAAGCCCAGAGAAGGGCTGTGCCAGCGTCCTGCCGAGGCAGCAGGGCCCAGCCCTTCCGTTCCCCCGCGTCAGCTGAGGCGGGTGCTGCCGAGCCTGGCGCAGCAAACACGCCAAGGAGCGGTGTGAAGATGTAAAAGAAGTTGGAACTGACTTTTATTGATGCCGTCTATTTTCAGCAAGTAATCAGAGGCAGTTTATTCTGCTTGATAGGGTAGTGTATGAGAAGGTGGAGGAGAGGCAGCCTAAGGGCATGTGAAGCATCTTAATAAGGATGTTATCCCTGAGATCTGAAAGGTCATTTATTTAACCACTTGTGCTGTTTCTATTTTCCTTCCTTCACTTGCTTTCATTAAAGCCTTACTAATAAATAGTGTTGCTGATTTGGGTGCTGTTTGGATCAAAAGTAACGTAGGTTGCAAGAACAGGATTGTGAGCCTAGGTAGCCTGTAGGAGTTTTCTCTGGACACTGTTGTGCAGAGGAAGTTGATCTACCTTCCAGGATGGGACTCTCCTGCACAAGTGGCAGGCTCTTCAAGGTGTTTATGTAGGAGTATGATGCCTTTTAACTAACCACTGACACCACCTGTAGACACCTTGGTATTTTTCTGCTGATTTGAAACTATTAATGGATGGGAGAAAGTAGGTTGCCTGTGCTACAGTTTTGCATGGACCTGGAAGGCATGGGTCTGCTCAGGCCTCTAGAGGAAAGGCACTGTCCTCTGCCGCGTTACGTTCGTTAAACTTTGTTGCAGATCTTAAGCGTCTGCAGCAGTGCTAGGGAATCGATACTGCTCTGCGTTGCCTCCACAAGAGTCGTTATCTGGGCTCTAGTTTCACAGTACCGCTGACCTAATTCAGAAGGGCTAAGGGATGCTTCAGCCAAAAAACGTCTTTTTTCATTGTTTCTCCCTGCTGATCATGATGACCAAGTTCATTCTCAGGTTAAAGATGAAACTTTAAGAAGATTTCTCTGGGAATCGAGCCATTGCAGAGAATTCATTTCAGCTGGCTTTCCAGCACACCGGGCTCTGCCCGGGCACCAGCAGCCTTCAACCCTGGCAGGATTCCTGCCTCCTCCTCCTCCTCCCAAGCCTTGCTGCTCATTGCAGAGCTCCTCATTTCTATGAGAAATAACCCAGCCCACAGGCTCGAGTTTTCCCCTGTCCATCTAATAAGCAATCGCTTAGTGCTGTTGACAGGAAAGCTGCCTACAGAAATCAATAGCTGACACGTGGTAGCCGTCTTCAGGTGAAGGCGGCAGGGAATACAGACGAGGAGGACAAGTCTCTTGGTGGGAAGGAGGTTTACAGGGGCCTGTATGCATGCAGCTAGGCAAGGATGGGCTTAGAAAAGGGTGCTTCAGGACAAAAAGGCGGGATTGTGGATTTCAGCGTCAGTAGGTGTAATGGGCAAACAGAAAGACGTTGTAGGTTTGAACGTGTTGTTGCCTAGCGTGTAGCAGCAACGCAGCTCGGTATTTAAGAAATGCTGCATATGTTGGTGTCAGTCGGTCAGGTTGTGTAGGTGTGCGAGGGCTGGGTTTTGTGTAAGGATTGGGGGCAAGCGCTGGAATGAATTTGAGAGGTGCTCTCTTAGCACAGCTGGTGCTGTGTCTGTTCTGTAAGCTGAACCTGCAGGATGTGGACCTTAGAGAGTACAGCGCTACCTGGCTCTGCCTCTGCGCCCGAGTTCAGATGCTGAATGGTTGTAATGATCCCTCGTGACCTTTAAAAATAAATCTCTGCATGCTCGTTGAAATAACTGGTCAGGATATTTGTCAACTAGTGCAGGAAAGGAGGGGAGCCAGCAAGCAGTGTTCCCCTCTGGTAGAGTTATTTCTACCAATCCTTTGGTGCCACCTGATTATCTCTGTCTGAGTGGACATCTGTTATTCCTGTGGAGGAAAAGAAAAACGACGTTTCAGCCTTCTCAAACTCCGTGCAAAGATGCATTCAAGCCTGCTACTTTTTGAGATCATAGAGATCATAGCATAATATTCCCTGATTCCTTCAAATTGACCCTGTTATGTCTAACATTGATTTTTCTTTCCTTACACTTTTTCTCTCTCTTCCTAAGCCATTTCCCCTCTACTTATCTTGCTGTAAGACTTTATTGTTCCCTTAGGTTATGACAGAGTCTCTTGAAGCAAAGTGTTTTATAACTTTGCAATAAGGATGTTATATAAAAATTAATTGTGTTCTGTACTACAGTCTGTTTTCTGTTTCCTTCCAACTTTCCATTCTTCCTTCACCTTTTAACCTATTCTGTTGCACAAAAATAAATACCAGTATGAGTGCATATTATCCACTCCAGGTAAGATACTGTGGACTTTTATTATCACTAGCAAACTATTTTTTCTTTCTGCGTGATGTGGATTGATTTTGTTATCTTTTCTTGTCTCCTAGACTTCTTCTTGACTTTGGGATCAATCTAATCTTCTCCAACTTTTCTGGTACTCCGTATGGTTTTTTCCAGTTCTCTGATTAGATCTGACGAGGGCATTGTTCTACAGTGGCACACTGTAATTTCATAAGCCTTTTTTTCTTTTTTCCCCCCTGAGATACAGCATAATTTCCTGCGAGGTCTTTACAAGTGGCTGCCATGCTGTGAGCCAGTAATTCAACTGGAAATAAGAATGCCCTAGGGCTTCTTTAATTCACATTAATGCATATTTTAACCACTACACAGTCTCATGACATATCAAGAATTTCACTAAAATTTCATCAGCCTCTGTCTTAGATTTTGATTTGTTCTTGCTGGTTAGAGAAATTGACATGTAAATACTTTCAAGTCCCTTGAAGGCGCTTTTCCTCTGTGATACAGCCGCATAGGCCATACTTGTATTACCTTGCAGGAACGGGAAGCCGTTGGGACCGCTGCATCAGATTACGTAGGCTTTTTAAAGGCTGCGCTGCGTCGTTTAAATGCACGGGGCCTTGTCCTTTAGCTGGCTGTGCCCAGGTTTCTTCAGGGAATGGGGAAGATGGGGATGACTGTGTTTCACTTTGTACCGCACCATCCATCATGGCCACCCCTGAGCAGCTCTTTTGCTAGCGCGAGGTTACTAGAGCAGGGATCTGTCCCAGTCGCACCCTCTTCCTTTGGCCGTGCCGCTGCTTCGAGGGGACAAAGCAGCAGATACCGTGCGGGTTGTCGTAAACTATCATACTCTCTATTTCCTTTTTCAGGTATTTACAAATCCGTTGTCAAGAAGTAGACTACCAGAAATGCTTTTGAGGACTATCCTGAGACTGTTTCTTTGTCTGCATCGTACTTGCAGCAGTGGGGTTTTATTCTTGGTTGGTCCTCAAGCACAATTGGAATAAGTGTGATTATTATGAATAGTAAGATCTAGAAGCTAAGCCTCATCAGAAGCAAGTTAAAGCAATTGGAAAGAAACTATCTGACTTAATTAGCTTTACAACAGGCCCTTCTCCAAGTCTGCCTATCTACTAAATAAAAGGTGGTAGGGAAAGCACTTGTAGATGATTTTGTTCTCGATTATTTTTTCTTTGGCCACCTTTTGCAAATATCTGACTATTCTAATTGCCTTTTTTTTCTCCTTCCGCCCTAATTTCAGTAGTGTTTGCAAACCCAAAGGAAGGGTCTGACTTCGTTGTCCTGAAGCCTCCAAAAAGGTGTTTGTGACCGAGTGTTGTACCACTGAAATCAAGGAACTTTTTTCAAATGCTTCAGTAGATGCACAATTGCACATAACCTTCAGATTCACAATTTTCACATTTATACCTTTTAGGGCCTCCCTTGATGAGCATATAGTTCTCCTAAATGGTGGAAAAGGTCATGAGTGTTCATTAGGGGATCTTTACTGACTCCTGAAGACCTCATGATCTCACTTTAAACAAGATAGATTACATTTTAATGAAAACCAATTGAAAGTAAGATTATTGCAGGAATATGCTCATTTGGTGAAGATATCAGATGTGTATTTTGAGGATTCCAGTGGGAGGACGTTTTTGTCCCCTATAACTGTGCTCACACAGTTTTATTCATAAGGATTTTGTTGTCAGAATTCAGCTAATAGGTTACTGGAAGCATGTAAGGCAGAAAAAAAGTCAAGTTGCTCTGAGCGCGCTATACTGGTCTGTGGGTTAGTGCGCATACTGAAGGAAGACTTGTGTGTCAGTGAGGTAGGCAGAGGCGCTTTGAAGATGTGCGTGGAGCAAGCGTGTGGAATTGCTTGTCGTGGGCAGCAATTTGCCAACTGGAGATTATTTATGTAAAAATACATAGTGAATGTTTCTACACTATAGAGACATTTGTCTTCATTAGAAGGGAATTACTGTGTAAAAGCTATATTTGGATACCTTTAATCCGACTGGGTAATAGCAAATTGAAGAATGAGTCCTATTATTTTCAATGGGACTCATATAATAAATTATCTCTCAGCGTAAAGTGGAATTTTTGGTCCTCTCAAAGTTTGTCACCTGTTTTTCTAGATGTTCGAGTGGAAAGGCAGAGCTCCTAGTGAACATCTTCTACACAACACCAGACTGGCAGCTTTCTGTCATTGAGAGCAAACTGACTGTTCACATCAATATTTTGCCTTTGTGAAAGGCAAGACTTTTTTTAATATTTCAAGCACTGACGTGCAAATGACTGTACTGGCTGAGTAAGTGATCTCTGTGTGCTGTTTGAGTTAGAGTCATTGAGAGTATCCTTAGAAAAGAGGATTTGAAAGAGAGTATATGGTTGACGTCTGTATGAAGCGAGTGTACTTCACAAGTCTGTAGCGATGCCTCTTGCCAAGTCTTTGGCCGCATGAGCAAATTATTGTGGCATATCCTGTGCCCTTTGAGCCAGGGCTCACGCCGTCTCCAGCGCTCACAGTTTATCGGGCTGGGCAAAAACATGTTTGCAGATGATTTGGGAAATAAGTGAATGAAACCAGAACTTTCTAGGTATCTGAGTGCATTGATTGTGCTGCCCGAGATCTGCTTCACCCCACTGACCACAGAGAGAGTGTCTCCAACAGAGATGAGGGGGAAAAAAACACATTTCAAATTTTTGGACTAGCAGGTTCCAAAACATTGACTTGTAGGAGATAGATGACAGTGGTGTGTTATGTGCTCTGGAAAGATGAGAGTCAAGCGACTGACGCCGGGGTGCTGTGGGCCGCTGCCTGGCACTCACAGCAGGAGGAGGTAGGACAGATACTGCGGGCAGGTGAAGGCAGTTTTCATGTGAAGAAAGGAAGCCTCATCCAACTGCTCTGAGACAAGAAATTATGTTGCTTGCAGAGACTCACTGGTGGAATCTAATTAAACCGCTGTATAAAAGAAACTAAAAAATTCCCCTTAAGTGGATTTGTTTGCTGGCAATTTGATACAAAATCAGGGGACTAGGAACAGATGATTAGCTTTTTTTTTTTTTTTTTGATTTGATTTGGTTTTAAAAGATTAGGAACTACAAAATGCATAATACAGACTTCTGGCATCATTAGCAATTCCTCCAGCTTTGTTTTTCCTGTCACTCTGTAATGAGTAATGACCTAAGCTGGCATTAAAGCAGGCTTAATAAGCTATTGCTTTTTAAATTGCAAGTCTCCCAATATGTCCCTCGCCTTATTATTAATTTTAAATAACTCTCATTTTTGTTGCTGCCTTTCCGTTCCTTGTGAATTTTGCATAATGTTTGCATTCACACACCTTCAGTCCTCTGAGAAGAGGTGCAGCGATTAGGCTGTCTGGCTACCAGCTTCCAGCATACAGGCAGGAAAGACATTCCTAGGCAATGAAAGGTCAGAAAAACCATGATCAAAGTCAGAAATCTGCTTTACAGGCAGAGAGTCTGTGAAATTCACTATTGCATTGAAGTCGCTGGAGTTCCTGAGAGGTACTCAAAATTTCACGGATCTTAACAGCATTTCTAATTGTGCTGCTGAAAGGAATAGTAAGAGTCTTTGAAACCTGTCTCTGGCCCCGTGGCTGTAAGGAGGCTGGTTGAAGCACTGGTCCTGTTCAACTGGCATTTCCAGTCCATCCAGCTCAAAAAGTGTTTTATTGATCAATAATGCAGGTATTGAGGCCAAAAGACACTTTGGCACCAAATTACACAGTTTGAATTGATCAGGGAAGGTATGACAAGGGTAGGACAGTAGGATGAAAACAATCTCATATGCTCCAGTTTTCCATTTTGTATAATATAGCAACAGAAGATGTCCAGCAAAGATTAAAGATCACTTTTACAATGATAGAGAGAAATGTTTTATATGTACTGTGCAGTTAACCTGCTCGAGCTCATTCTGCTAAGGTATCGATGAAGGCAGGCGAAACGTTATTGAATGTGAGGTTTGGGATCCTGCGCTCCTCTTTGAAAAAGACTTTGTCATTGAAGATACTTGGGTTTCTTGAGGCACTTCAATTCCGGAGTTGCACGTAATGAAGATATAAATCTTCATGTATTCAGATTTAACATGCTTAGGGGGTTTGGAAGAAGCTTTCTCTGTGGAATATATTCTTTTCTTGTACACTCCAAATTTACTTCCCTGTCTCTGAAGTGTCTGCCACTGTCAGAGATAAGTTAGGTGAATTGCTGATCTGATTTGAAATTTCTGGTCCCTATCTAAATAGACATTAATGCTAGCAGTATGAAAAAAGCATATTTACCCTTCTTTATATAAACATAAATGAATTGAAGGCCAAGACTTTAGAAATGAGTAGTGATTTTGGGTGCCTCTGTTTTGTTGTGCTTGACCTGTGAACTTCCTTTGAAGGGACTTGATTTCTTAGAAAATAGAGCACTTGCATCTTGAGTGCTGCGTGCAGTTGTGGCCCCTCTTGTCTCAAAAAGGGCTGTAAGAGCTGTAAAACATACAGAGAAGGGAGATGAGAATATTAAAGATATGGAACGGCTTCTGTATGAGGGATCTTTAAATACAGTAGGTCTCTTCAGTCTAGAAGGACGGACTGAGAGATTTTATAAGCATAAAATTACCAATTGCGTGGAAAAAGGTGAATAAGGAATGATTGCTTAAGGTCTTCCCACAGAAGAACTTGACGGTATCTAATGCAATTAGCAGGGCACAGATGCAAACAAACGGGAACAAAAAAAGAACGTACTTCCTTAAAGTGTATGTGGTTAAGCCTGTGGGTTTCGTTGCCGTAGGGCATACTGGGGGCTTCAGGCTCAGGAAGCTCCCGAGCCCCATTTGGGCTGGGATGCGATTCTGGGGCAGTATCGCCATGCGCCGCCTCTGTCCCAGCACTGAGCTGTAGTCCTCGAGTGTGCGGCGTGGGGAGAGACTCACTGCCGTTCTGACTCGATGCAACCATTCCTGAGTGAAATATGGGGCTTGCACCTGCTGAAAGGCATGCTCTGTAAAAACAACTCGGTTTAGGCACAAGAAATAGGTGGGTTCAAATCCCTCTTTGCACTTCAGGTCATCAAATGTCAGATTTTAAAGCATTAATTGTACAGACTATCACCTTGCGCTGTGCCTGACCGCAGAACTACAGGATAGCTTGTAGGTTAAGCTGTTATTTGCTGCGGGCACGAGGACTTGAATTTAGCCCTTGCTCTGAGCAAAAGAGAATACTTTAGGCTAAGTGACAGCCTTAGCTGAGTGATGCCATCTTATTCTCAGTATGAGCGTAAGCATAAATCCGTCTAAATATTGTTCTACATGATGGAGCTTAACAATTCCAAGGAGGAGTCATTACAGGCTATCAAGTAAATAGGATGTGTTTAGAAAGAAAAAACCTACAAGCCTGAATAGATATTTATCCAATGGCTTAGTGCATGTAGGCAGAGGAGTGGTTATCCTGTTGGGATTCCTGTGTACCTGTCAGAGTTTTCTCTTCGTAGTATACATGTTTATACAGTCAGACTGAAGACTTTAAATACATAAGAGCTGTCGCAGGCTGGGGTATGTATGTGCTGTCTGATGGCCGGAACACCTTTGGAAATAGAAGAGTAATTCCTTTAAAATATTCAAGGCACAAACGTGTTTTGTTTTCACACCTTCAGGCAAGCACAAAAAAGGAGGGCTGGGAAGAGAAGGAGGTTTCCCTAATTCTTCTTGGGATAATTGCCAGCTCTGTTCAGCCTGATTTGCCCTCGGGCTAATGGAGTTTCCCGGCTTTGCAGGGAGCAACCCAAACAATTAGGAGGGCCTGTCTGCCAGCAGCGCCTGCTCCGCACACCAGCCCTTCGACCGATGCCTCGCTCGGGCTCGGACTCTCCCGTCCTTCCAATTTCACTTGTCAAGAAGAGCAAGGTAGCAGTATTTCCCCCGTTCCTAGGCATTTTGTCTCGGGGTTCACTTGCCGGCCTTTTGCTCCGCAGGTGGGGTTCCACGTTGCCAGCGCTGCACAGCGGGCGCCTGTGTTTTGGGGAAGGCTCCACGCGTGGGGAGATGGCTTTGTTAGCTGGGTTCTGTGCTTTGCAGCTTCACTGGGGTGGCTCGGCCAAAACCGGGCTCTGTGTGAAAGGTGCTGTGCAAACACTAAGGAAGAGAGTTTCTGTCCCGAAAAGTGCAAAAAGGCAAGAAAAATTAGAAAAAGGATTTAATGGGTCAAGAGCTGAGCTTAAATAGCTTGCCTAAGTATCAGACAGGGAATATGTTCTAGAGTCAGATTTAATGCAAGATACATTGAGCACAATAAAAGGCAAGTTCTTGTTTACTGTTTGCTGTTGGGTGTAGGCAAAGCAGGCTTGCTACAGCTGAACCTTTTACTTTAGAGAGCTGAGCATCAGCATCGATCGCAAAGCACCTGAGAGTGCTTGGCCTGGCACTTCTCCTCGCATCTGTTTTGGCGCTTCTTGTAGGTCATTTGACAGGTTGATGTGACTCTCGGACTCCGCTCGGGAGCGCGCAGGAGAAGCTGTGCGTGTGCGTTCAGGGGTGTCAGCAGGTTTGCATCTACAGCACCAGTACTTCTTCATGCCTTGCCGGGGTACCGCCGCTCTGGTCAGCCTGGGACTCTGCAAAGCACAGAGTTCATTCCCATCCAGAAAAATGGTTACATAGGTGAAAAAAAGAAAAAGTACCCATCTACCTACAACTAAAATCAGTGAGGAAGGATCCTTAGTAATAACAATTCAGCTTCGAAGTTGCTGCAGTGCTGGCAGAGGCAACCTCTCAGGCTCCATCCTGCATGAGAGTGGACTTGAAAGCACAGGGCTTTCGCGCTGTGGGACGGCAGCAAAAGCAATCTGTTGTGTTGCTGCCCAGGGCGTGTTGCTGAGAAAGCAGCCCTAGAGGTGCTCGCGCCGGGTCCGGGCTGGCTTCCTGCAGCCGGCCTCACTCGCACCTGCTCCACTTTTCATTCCAGGGCAGGGTGTCGATATTTTCCCACCTGTCACCGTTTCCTGTCGCCCTAGGGCTTTGCTGATATTTGTGTGTATTGACTTGCTGCCCTGTCCAACGTTTAGATATTGGTGCATCCTCTCTTGGGTGTTGCTATCACTGATGAGCTACTTGCTGCATTTCAAAGATTTGTAAAGCCCGAGAACGTATGTTTTAGAGTGTAGTTTTGGTTAGGGAAGGGACTAAGTAAAAATAACTCTGTCGTTATTCCAGCATTGTTCCCTGGTGTGTTTTCAAGTCATCTGATTGTTTTGACAAATACAAGTCTTTACTCCTCTTCTCCCTGTAGAGCTTGTAAAACTATGGAAGAGCGGCCTGGAGTCTTTTCTGCCTAGAGCTACTTAACTCGGCAGCAGAGCCCTGAAGATGCAGTCCTGAGTCTGTATCACTAGAAACAGGAGAAATGCAGCATGATTTTTCCAAACCTAAAATGAGGTTGCTGGACAGTTGAGGAAAAAAACCTCAGAGTTGCGAATGGAGCAGTACTGAGTGAATGCAGGCTCTTTGCTGTCGTGTCTTCCCAAGCGAATGCTCTGATGGTGGCTCCTAGGTTCAGCCTGGGCCCACATCAGAAGAGAGGGGTAAGAGCGGCATCTTATCTGATCAGGGCAGCGCAGTGCGTACAGTATGCAGCTTGAGGCAAGAATTTGCTTTTTCCTCCATCTGGCTGTTAGCTCCTCTCCTGTCACAGAGGCTGGTATTTTTGAGGCTTATGGAGTATGGCATTTCTGGAGAATAAGTGTGGCCTGTGTGCATGTCCAGTAGCTGTCCTGAGGGCAAGCAGAGCAGGGCGCTCTAGGGTGCCCTTTCGGGGCACCTAGTTGCTGCATTGCTGATAAGAGATGGAGCTGGAATATGAAATCTGGGTTTCAAGCCCCAGGAATCTGAGGCGCTCTTGATGAAGGGTTTTGTTTCCGAGCCTTGTGCGGCTGTAACTTCCAAACGGATTCTGGTTCTCACAGTCCTGGCGCGATCCTTCTGCCCGGTCTGTGAGTGGGGAGGCACTTGTCTTTGAGTTGGCAACAAACTTGGACCCCAAGCTTCCTGAAAGTAATAGCAGGCACTCTTTCTAATGTGTCTCTGGTAACAAAAGTTTTATGCCTCCTTCTGCTGATTTAGCAGGCTTTTTCTGAAAGTTCAATAGGGGCTCTGGGAGAGGCAGGGCTGCGAATCCTATTGTGGATAGAGCCGACTCAGTGCTGTAGCTGAAAGCGCAAACTAGGGCAAGATGCTGGGAAGGGGATGTGGAGAGGAGCCGTTTGTTTTATTTTTACCCACCAAATTACCTCTGAAACTCTGAGCTCTGAAACTTGTTGGCAGCTTGTTCTTCATAATTTGGAGATATACAGAGAAGATTAGTGCCTCTTGCACCTTCTAAACAGCCTCTTGAGAAGAGTTTTCTAGAACTGGTCAGGAGTGGGTTTTTGTTCTTGTGCAAAATTTTAACAAAGATCAAAAGAGTTTTTGTCAACATTTGCTTTCCTATGGCTTTCTTTTGCAAAAGGCATAGGGAAGGGGAATTGTTTGTTTAAAAAAAGAAGCTTTTAAGTTTTGTTTAGCCTGTGGCTTAATGCTTTGCTGGATTAACAAACAAGGTGGTAATGGAGTCCCCTGTACAATGTTGCTACCTTCCTTGTGTAGATGGGTGCTACTCGGCTGTGGGCATAAATGCACTTCACAAGCCTGTAGAAATACACGTTGTGTACAAGCTTGAGAAGCACGCTCATAATTTAACAGATAGCCAGTCCCCTTTGGACTCAGACTGTGCCCTGATGTAGGGATTCAGAAATCTTTGGGCAGAGGTTTCCAGGTCTCAGCATTTGGATGATGTTTAGTCTCTTGTAGTCATTATTGCTAGCTCAGTGAAATGACCCGACTGATTTAAGCTGTATTCAGCGAACAAACTTAGCGATGGTCACAGACCAAAAGAGAAGCCAGTGTTTTCTAACGAAGCCTCTGATTTAGGGTGCTTATTTTGCTGTGATTATTCAGTAGCCCTAACCATCTGCTGCTGACATCAGGTTCTCTGGCTGTTAGGAAGGTCATCAGAAAAATCAAACCCTTGGTATTTTGCTGCCTGCGCTCAGAAGCTATTTGAGAACACAAAATAGCTTTCAGCCTTGACAACAGCAGTAAAAATTAGTTAATTAGAAAATGAACTCATCTGCATTTAATAACAGACAGTAGCGTAGGCTGCTCTTCTGTGGGCTTTTCCCGCTATTATATCTTTTTCAGTTGAGTGATTCTGAGCTAAAGGGTTAAAGAAATAACAGACCTTCCTGAGATACTGCTTGGGATCTGAGGAGAGCCCTTCGCAAAACAGAGAGTTGGAGAATTCTTTCATATTTTTCCAGGGATGTTATTCTGTTTAAACGTATTTCCATTGCATCCATTTTACAGGGATTTTGACAGCAAGCAGAGACCCTCATGCAGTGTGCTGGGGGAAAAAAGACTAGATTCCTCTTAAGCTTTACTGCAGAAGACAGAGGAATTTCACTTGTATCACTCCAAAAATATTTAAAAACAAGGATAGAGAAAGGAAAATGTTGTTACAGAATTGATTCTGTCCCTAGAATTGGCTGGTATATTTTTACTGATCTGTAGTTTGGTTTGTTTCCTTTTGTTTTAAGGTGAAAGCTAATTTAATGACAAAACAAAAATAACCTGAAGGATTGCTTTTGCCAGTTAATTTATGACTGTTCTGACAGTCTCTGAAAATCCCAGGCAGAGACCAAGACCTCCTTAGACTAGACTTTCTACACCTTTAATAGAAAAGCAGTCCTTAACTCAAAGAGTTTGCAGTCAAACAACCAGAAGATGAGAGACAGCCCGTAGAAATGACAAACAGATGGGAGGGTGTGCAGAGAAACAGCAAGACAATTAAGATTAGCATAATAAGCAACGCAGTGAGGCTGTTGTAATGCTCAGTAATTACACCCAAGAAAGAAACTGATGGGTGGTGAATTTCTTATTTTCTGCTTGAAAGTGATTGAGTTGTTTCTTGCTGTTCTCTGCTGTGTGCAGAAGAGTGTGCGTGTGGTTTGAAAGCCACTTTCTCCTTTTCAGGGGTGGGACCTTCCACATTTGGGCATGATTCCTGGGGTTGCTGGTTACCCACAGTTTGCTGGAAGCTGTGTCTGGAATTGTGCGTGCTCTCTGCTCATGAAAACCAGTTTCCAGGATGATCTGAGACAGTCTTTTGAAGCCTATGTCTTAAATCTCTGCATATTTTGCCTCCTTAGAAGTCAGTGTTAGTGAATATAAGAAGAGCCTCTTACCCCCAGGAGATTAGTGAAGTACCTAGAGCAATCTGTAGGTAAATGCTATGTGCTCCGAAGTCATCCCTCCTCTCCTGGTCACCTTTTGGTGCTGTGATCAGCGAGGAGCAATGTTCTGCTCAGGAGGGCAGCGGGTCCAAGAGGAGAAGGAAGTCCGGTAAATGAGGCCAGGCACATGAGCAACTGCAATCAAAAAGTGTTCTCTACTCCACAGGCAAGAGGGCAGATGGCACCGAAGTTTACAAACTCAGTTAATAGGCTGTGGGGTGGAGCAGCATCTTATGCACTCCAGTCAACCACAGCTTGGAAAGCCGCTGTTTAGCTATTTAGGTAATCAGAGCAGGTTCTCCCAGTGCTCACAACTTGAAGGTCTGTCATCATTTCCTACACGGAGCATAAAATACATACTAGTAACAAACTAAGAGGGCACATTTTTAGGGAGAGAATGAAAGTACATTGAGATTCCCTTTGATCCGTATGGTGTCCTGTGTTCAGGTCGTAAGTTGAACTTAGCTCCTTTGAAGTAGGTGAACCTGCACTGGGTTAGAGTCTCTGAAGATCTGCTCCCCAGTTTCCTTGGCTACACAAAGTGCAGCTTGGAGCTGTGCAGTGGAAGAGTGCTTCTTGAAAGGGGAAAGGCTCTTATCCTCTTCACTTTTTGTTGTATTTTTGTACAGCTGGCTAATGAGCCCAACTCGTGCACTTATTATAACAGAGGTCTGCACAGCTGGAACCTCTGTCAGCTGCTGAGCTTCTGCTCTTCAGAAGAAGAAACATTTTCTAAAGGGCAGCAGAGTCTTAGAGACCACAGGGAATCTGTAATGAAGCTCCATTGTCTCCCAGGTGTGAATGATTTTCTCTTTGCTAGCAATAGACTGTGCCTTGGCTCCAGGTAGCTAACTGTATCCTTACCAACTCCTTGTGGACCAGAGGCTGGAAATGTGTTAGTGGTGAGACACAGCAGAGAAACTTCATAGGACAGAGTCCTCTGAGAATCTCCTTGGAGGGCAGAATTAATGTTTGAAGCAGACTGGAGCTTTCCTTGCCAACCTGCTGCCCCATGAATGTCTATTTTATGCTGTTCTTTTTTTAGCCCACAGTTTGGGTATATTTGGTTCGTACAGATATGGGAAACTTCATCTCTGGCATGAAAGTCAGGGAGTAGCAAGGGCCGGCTGCTCCCTGGGAGCAAGGAGCCAAGCGCGGTAGCATGGCCGGCAGGGCAGGAGCCTTGCTGGCTGGGGCCTGTCCCCACAGTGGCCGGGTGAGGTGAGCGGCCCAGGCTGGGGGTGGTAATCAGGGTCAGCTGAGAGCCTAGATCGTTAGGCAAGCCTGCGCTAATGAGGCAGGTCCAAAATTATGCTGAGAACGCAAGTCAGGGTCAGGATCACGTCCAGTGACACCAGGCAGGTCCGAGGTCCGGCTGGGAAGTCAGTCTGTGGATCAGGCTCCGGATCAGTGAGGCCCACGGCCAGGCATGGCTGGAGCTGGAGACCAGCACATCTACAGCTGAATGGAGGTTTTTGAGTGCTGCCGGGGCTGTGGAGCTCCAGTCGCTTCGTGCTGCTTTGGATGCTGATGACTGTTTTGGCTGGCTTTGAAGGCTGACGGACTTTAACTTGAATTTTTTTTCACAGCCATTCAATATCCTCATCCTGTTCAGTCTATAAGAAAGGGAAAACATGCACTTCAGATAAGTGATGTGTGGCAGAGATACATCAGTTATAAATTGCTTGATTTCCTTTCAGAGAGTACCTACTTTTGCATAATTTTTTTTCTAAGCATCTTGGAAGGGCAAGTTTGGACAGGAGGAGTGTGGAGCCAGTGACCGTACTGCATTGTTTCTGTAGCACAGAGGCACATTGCCCTTTTTCCAAGACTGAAATGCTGACTTGCATTTTGTCACACATTGCTCAGGAGCTGTCTGCACAGATTTGCAAGCCTGTGGTGAAGGGAAGCAAACTGCAGGCAAAGGAATGACCTTGAAAGAGTCAGTCAGTAGCAGCTGCTTTTGTCTATGCCCCCTTCAAGCCCATGGCTGGACTACATTCACTCCCCATTCTTAAAAATGTTATTTTTTCAGGGGTCTCTATTAGATCTCATTTGCCATCAATGTTTTTCGGATATGACATAGTGCAAGGGGCACTGGGCGAGTAGAGGAGCTTAGGGGGCAGCAGTCGCCTAGTGCCTGTCTGGGTTCCTGTGGCAGTGTGGGGAACAGTTGATAAGGTGGTAGCATGAGAACCAGCCAGCAGAACTGGCATCAAACCACTTCTGAAATGTCAGCAACAAGAAAGGATATGTCTGACCAGATCTTTATGTAGCACAAATTCTTCTAACTTAAACAGAGCTGTTTGTGCTGCCTTACAGATCTGAGAAACTGGTCTTTTTATTATGTATCTGTCTCATCTGAAGTTATGGCATAAGCTATACATGTGTATTTCATAGTATAGGTGATCTTTAATAATAATAATGACAATGATAGTTCATTAATTGAAAACCTTTCTCTCTACTGCAGGGTCTATGTGACAGTAGCAGCTGTGGAAGTCCCCTTTCCTCCCCTTTTCACTTCCCATTCCTCAGATTTACTCAGTACAGGTAAGAGTAGGCTAGCAAGAGAGGAATGTACAATGGCACTCTGTAGGGTGCAGCCTACGTAGTTATTTTCACTGTCTCTATCGTACAGACATGAGAAACGGGAGCAGATTCTAATTCGTTGCATGGCCAGGTCGAGCACTGCCAACTATCCATGATTAAAACAAAACAAAAAACCCAAATCACTTTGTAGTGCCCTCTGCTAAAGAATATTTCAAAATTTCTTTCTCCTGCCTGATAAATGTCATCTTCCCTCTTCCTCCCCATCTTCCTTGTCTGAGACATGCATGCAAACACACATCCTGGGCTGCTTGCTCAAGATGTAAACCTGCTAGCTCTAAAACCCACTTGGATCCCCCAGAGTATTAGCACCCAATCTGCTCTTGTGGGCTGAAGGCTAAGTCATCTGCCAGCAGTGTCCCTCTTTGATGAGCTGGTAAGTATCATGAAACTGATACTTGGCATGAAAAGTAACATCAGTCCTGCAAGGCATGTGCCTTGGTGGCAGGCAGTAGGAGACCAAAGAAATCAATGGATCGTCATCCGTTGATTTTTAAGCTTTTTATAAAATAAAATGTCTCTATTCCCGTTGTCAGATTGTGAGAACTGCAGAAAAGTGAGTGAAAAGGCTGACTCAAGGCTGATTGCATGTATCAGGAACAGATGCCCGGTCAGCATCCTACCTCTTGGATAGTTTCCCGTTTGTCCTCTGTCCAGCTAAGGCACAAGGATAGCCCATTGCTCATGGTCTTCTGGACTTCAGTGCTGAATCTGTAATTAGGATTACCAAAGAAAATCACTTTTTTTTTTTTCCCCGCCGTGTAAAGACTTGTCAGCTAGCAATGTGACCCGAACCACTAGCATAAGCACTGCACAGTAGTTGATATGCTAACTGAGTGAGGCTTGGGGCTGCAGCCTAAAACAGAAAGTATCCCTCCATCTGCCAAGAATTCAAGGAGGGAGGGAGCCCAAAGAGGGGAGCATCTGCTAATATCTAATGCAGAGAAGGAGAAAAAAACAGGGAGGCACCCAAGGGTGGATCTGAAAGATGTTTTCTTGTGCTTTCGAGATGTTTTTGTTTAAAAAGGAAGGGTGTAGTGAAGCCTCACTCTGTTGTGCTTGCTCTGACCTTACAATGAAAAGTACTAGCAGTGCAATCATGTTCCATGTTCTCAGACCAGGTTGCGTTAACCATAAGCATCTCTATTCCAAGTTTAATTAGCTCTTCACTGGGGATAAAGAGCTAAAAAGTATTCTTTTCCATATCTACAATTTCGATCCTCTATTAAAGAGGAATCATCTTGAATAAGAACTGTACTTAAACTATCTCTTTTCCATCAGGGCCTTGAGATCATTCTGATCTAGCTGAATAATTGTGCTGAGGTCCACTGCTTTTATCATGAGTTAGTGCTTTTAAATGGTTAATCGTTGCATGCCTGTTAGGTTTAAATTGCCACGCTCAGGATGGCAGGCAAGCTCTCTAGATCTTCATAGAGCATCATGGGAAAAGCATGAACCAAAGTGGAATTAGCATTTTTGTTTTTTGTTGTATCACTGGAGAAAATCCACAGGGAGGATCTTTTAATTTACTTAGTCAGTAAGGCAATGGAAGCTCTTGGGATATGAAGTGGAATCCTAGAATGCAAAGATTTAGATGGTAGTGTTCTTTCAATTACTGAAACATAAGGTTATGTTAAAATTACCTTCCTAGAACATGATTTGAAGGGTTTCAGAAAGAGGTGTTACTCAGTTTTGCAAAGTGCAAGGCATTCTGTACTTATGGGAAACTCCAGTGATACAAAATCTAATAGGCTAGCCCTCTGGTTTTCTGAAATGAACACTACAGCTTATCAGCAGAAATACAGTATCTTTTGGGAGAGGTTCTTTAATGCCTCAAAGGTATCACAAACCCCGTATTAAATAGGAGCTGCTGTGTGTGGCTTTTCCTACTTTATAGTATGTGTTGTTTGAATTGGATAGTGAATCTTTGGCTACGTGTATGGGAATGTTTTTCTGCCTCCTACGCAGCAGTAACACTGCTATCCCTAGAGAAAATAACTCTCACTTCAAACATTTGCTTCTGAGAAGGATGCTTGAGGTGCTTAACATCTCATATTTGGGAAGGGCAGTTATATTGCTAGAGTTCCACTGTTTTCTTTGGAGCATGGAACCATTTTTAAGAAGGAAAACAAACAAGAAAAGCTATAGCTATGATCAGTTCTGGTCACAAAGCCTGAGAGATGAAAACTGTGTGCTTCTGTTGTTAGTATACCAAAGGGTAGAGCTTCAGTTCAGAGGCATCTCGAGAATCCCGAGGACCATCCAACAGAGACCTCAACAAGACCTTTAACAAGAAGTGCAAAATACTGCTCTTGCAGTAGAGTAACCCCATGCATCAGTACAGGCTGGGAACAAGTTGGCTAAGTAGCAGTCCTGCTGAAACGGACCTGGAAGTTGTGCTGGATGCCAAGCTAACTGTGAAACAACAGCACGCTCTCACTGGGAATAAGGTAAACTACATGCTGGGCTACACTTAGAGGAGGGTGGCTAGCAGATTGAAGAAAATTATTATCCCTCTGTATTTGGGACTGGTGAGGCCTCACCTGGAATGCTGGGTCCAGTTTTGCATCTCCCACTTCATGAAGGATGTCAAGAAACTGAAAAGGGTCCAGTGAAGACCTGTCAAGGTGGTAAGGTGCCTAGAGCACATGACTTATGGGGAGAGTTTGAGAGAACAGGGTGTATTTACTCTGGCAAAAGGGAAGCAGATGGGCAATCTAATAACAACCTACAACCACTTGAAAGTAGTTACAAAGATGACAGAGTCAAACTCTTTCTGCTAATTGCAGATGATATGTCAAGGGGGCTGTGGCCCCAAGTTGCCGCTTGGAAGTTTCAAACTAGTTAGGAAGAACTTCCTTACTTGGAGGGTGCTGCGGCTCTGGAATAAGTTACTGGTGATGTTATATCTCCATCCTTGGACGTTTTCAAGATTCAGTTAGACAAAAATGTGGCTGATCTAGTGTTGGCAGTAGTCTTGCTTCAAAGAGGATATTGGTCTAGAGGCCTCCAGATTTCCTACCAACACTTAGGTGTTTCTTTGTGAACCCTGACTTCTGGCCTAATCCAAAGAGAAGAGCCACAATGATGCTGGGAGCAGCATCACTGGAGTAATGCGCGCAGCTGATATGAGAGCAGCAGACTGAACTGTTCAGGTTGATTCTTTGAATCAGTCTGTGAACAGGATGAAAGCATTTTTTTCTCTCTTGGCTTCATTCCCCAGTTTATTTGACACAGTCCAAGGTCGCTGCTGCCTCTGGATGAGACATTATTAAAAACCACTCAGATATAAATAGACTGTAGTGAACCAAGGCTCCTTTGGTTCAACTGGCAACGCGCTCTGCTTCCACCTCTCACCATCAGCTGTCCTTTTTCTTTTAATTTTTTTTTTCTTGTGGATTTCGCTTCCGTACCGCAGGGCTCAATTTCTACTGGCCTTTTAAAAATAAGTACTTATTAGCTGATACGTAGTGGCCATGATAAACTGCACCTTTGTGTGACTGGCTCTCTAAAGTTTTCTAGGATTTTTAGTGCTTCTTGAAACTTTCAAGAGATTATAAGGCTCAAGGATAGAGTTAACAGAGTCCCTTGGCTTGCTTTAGTGCAGTAGTGCTCGAGTATTTAATGGTGCTTGTGACTGATCTTCCAGCTGAAGCAAAATGTGTAGTCAGTTGATTAGACTACTAATGTACTGTGAGAAAAAGTGCATCTTTAACAAAAATAAATAGGGCCATATTCTCAGCTTGATTAAACTGCCCTGGTTAAATCCCCTGTGGCTTTCAGTGGGCTTGTGATGGTAAAAATAGTATCTTCCTTGTAGGTCTTTCTAACCCTCTGTTGCATTTTGATTGTCATTAAAAACAGCGTAGAAATGTTATAATGTATCTGTATGGTAGTGAAACATTTGACAGAGTACTTCAGACAAGACAGCTTGTTGAATTGTTATTGGTCAGTTGGATTAACAATTGTGTTGTCTTCCTTAAAGTATTCCTATTGTCTTAATAAATTATAAGTGTCATTTAATATCTGGAAGAATGTTCTTCAGAAGTTCCATTAGTTACCTGGAAGAAGAGATAAGCAAGATAGAAACTGAGATGTCCTCTGAATAGTAGTGAATAAAAAATGTTATGAAGAAACCAGAAAGATTAAAAGAAAAAGGAAAGAGAATGAATTTTATCGTGGACGTACCAAGTGAATGTGTCTGATAACATGATTAACACTGATAT
The DNA here is from genome assembly GCF_040807025.1 of Struthio camelus. Lineage (NCBI taxonomy): Eukaryota > Metazoa > Chordata > Aves > Struthioniformes > Struthionidae > Struthio > Struthio camelus. The sequence goes on from NC_090946.1 coordinate 16,566,921, forward strand.
TTAAATGAAGGAGGTCATTTGGAAAGCAGTAAACAGGATTTGTTAAACTGTACATGTCTGCGGTGCAATAGAGCAGCCAAAAGCACCAGCACGAGTGCAGGCTGGTTTTGCTGAATAGAATGATGTCCTGTAATAGAGAGGTGTGACAACTTCTCCCTTATCTGTTGTTCAAATAAGAGGCACTGATCTATCAAATTGAGTTCTGAATCCTCCTATATCATAAGAGGGTTCAGATAATATATGCAAAGTTATGGGAGAGACATGAAAGGTAAAAAAAAAAAAAAAAAAATCCATGGTGCTAGTTCTGAGCAGCATCTTTTAAGAATCTGGCAGAGTATAGTGGAGGAGAAGAAGAAAGACAATATGAAAGATAAAGCTACAGAATAAGGAGAGGGATTCTTGAACAGTAAAATGAATGAGTTTTAAAAAGGACAAATTATTAGGCGGAAAATCCTTTTATTTGTGGAAGTCTTGTTGCCTTTGTCACAGCGTGTAACACAAAGCTGGGGCTCTAGGAAATAAAGTGCACTTAACAATTCTGCGGTGGCTGACAAGTCACTTATATGAATTAAATAGCTTGCACAAGGTGAGTTCAACAGTAAAGTTCAAAATGAAAGCAGTCATGAAAACTTGAGAGAGGAAAAAAAGAATCCAAGAGATGTACGCTGCTACCTTGTTATAAGAAGTACTTCTGAATTGAGTCTTTGTGTCCGGTTTTGACTTGCGGGCAGTGGGTCTCACCTTTCCATGAAGAGACAAAAAAGATTACCGTTCATCTTCCGCTCTGGAACATTTTGAACTACCTTCTGTAGATCTGGCAACTTAAAATAACTCCCAATCCATTATGAGCTTTTTAGGGCTGTCTTAGGCCAGCACACATTAGCAGTTGCGTTGATCCTAAGCGCGGATGATTTTTCTTACACTGGAAATGTTTAGGAGGTTTCACTCTACTAAAAGTGTAAAAACCTCGTAATAAAAACAGAAGATGTGGTTCAACTTTGCTTCAGATGAGCCTGTCCTTCGTATTTTCTTGTTAGTGTTATATCGAATGAATGTGAAAGGTGCAATTTACGGTTTCTGCATTCACATTTTCAGTGTCGAATATTCAGCCTAAATTTTCTTTGCACACATAAAAGATTCAGAATTCTACATTTTCTTCTCTGTCAAACAAAAAGCATATGTAAGAAGTTGGAAGTTTGGAGTCCAAATCCATGCATTATATGTAATTTTTTTCAGATTGGACTCTGTCCTATGCCTAATGAGATTTTCAGATTTTTATATTATTTTTGATTTCTGATCCTGTAAGGGAGTGATCAGAATCAGGCACTTGTGGTACTAAGTTATGCCATGTATTGAGGCAGAACCCCATTGCTGGAATTCGTTGGAGTTCTGTTGACATTGGTACAGTTATGACAGTAGAATCATTTTGTAGAAACTTGGTAACAGTGATCTACAGTTGTTTTGAGTCGTTCTGGCCTATAATTCAAGCCAAAGTTGATCATTTTACAGATGGTGTTCTTTAGTATTAGCTTAGCATATTTATTCCTGGAATTCGTAAAAGTAATCATAAACTCGGCTTCCACCACTGAATATAGGAAAGTCAATCGCTACCAAGAGCTTCCAGTGCAGTCTTGTATGAGGAAGTGTTCATTTTAATGACTAATAAGCTTAATTCCTTTTTGTAATTTCTTCTTAGCAATGAGGGTGTTCACAGATTGTCTTGTCCATCCAGTGGTCCATCTGCTATTCTGGGACCAAATCTGGGTCCAATTGAAATCTATATGATGTATCGAAGACTCCAGTAGAATCGGACATAAAGAATGGAGGTAACCTCAGGGCCTCAGTCAACGCAAACGACAGCGGCATTTGCCTGCTGAAGTAATCGCATTGGCACTGTGAAGCTGATTGCTTGAGGAAGAAGTGCTCTAAGCTGCTTTGGACTGGAGAAGAGCAATGTGAGATAACCAGTCACTGACTCATAGAACAGTTTGGGTTGTGAGGGATCGCTGGTGATCAGTCTAACCTCCTGCGAAAGCAGGTCCAACCAAAACAGGTTGCTCAGGACCAATGTCTCCAAAGGTGGAGATTCCTTAGTCTATCAGTGTACTACTTCCACTGTTTGACCACCGTCAGTCAAATTCAGTTCTATTTCTTATTCGATAAATACAGGACTAAGGTGTTGTTAGTACAACAGAGAAGCTTGGTCTGAGACATCTGAAAACCTAATGAGAACAGAATGACTTTTCTTGTTCTCATCATTTCCTGTTATAAATAAATAGCAACAAGCTGGCTGCGATCGTGGCCTGGGAAATGCCACGCTATTATTATCTTCAGTAATTCATTGCTCCAGAAAGGTCGTCATCTTTCACGTCATTTAATTGGATGGAGGAGACAAGAAAAGTGCTTGAATGATATTTGCAGTCAATATTTTCTTTTCCTCCCCATTCTGCAATCATACATGTGGTTAAATGGGGGAGAAAGCTTTCACAGCTAATTCTAATGAGATGGAGTAAGAGAAGCAGAATATTCTAGTTTTCATCCTACCAGAACCTTCCCTATGATCGTGGGCAAATCACTTAACTTTTGATATCTTAGTGTTTTTCATGGATTTCACACTGCTTTGAGCTCATGTGAAAATCTGCTCAGTTACTGTTCGTGGCTTCATATGTACTAAGGCCAAAAATGATCATCTAATCTAATCTCTGTCTCCCACCTTGAAGAGTTTCACCAGGATACTCTCTCTCTGAATTTGTGTTCCTGTGCGTTAGCAGTGAAGTGCCTTTGGCAGCGTGGTGGGAGGCGCTCTAGGGGTCTTACATTTCCGGTTCCTCAGTGTCCAGCACAAACAAGGGGTGTCTGATCTAATAGTCTCAATTGGTACCTTTTTTACTCTTCTTATTTCTCCGTTTCCACAACTCACTTTCCCTTTGCTTTCAAATATTTTGGGAAAGTCCTGAAACTTTTGGCCTTCCCTTACATCTCCACCTTACATGAGAGACCTCCTTTCTCTTCGCACAACTTGAAATAGAGGTGCATGCAAACCTGTTTAACAGTATTACCCGTTAAGCCTGATTAACAGTAACTTTAATTTGTGGAGTTTATCAGCCTTTTGGTCTCTGCTGCTGCTTTAGTTTATTAGCATGTACCTTGCTGTCTGAACTGAGAATGAGCCTCGGTTTTCATGGAGAAGGATCCAGTGTTGATGCTGAGTGTGACTCTGTGCAGCAAAGATATTGCGCACAGTAAAACGGAGACCAGAAACCTACAGGCAGGCACAGAGTGCAGGAGTGTTTTGACAGATATTTTATGAATGGTGGCGATAACATGTTGACATAAATACGCCTGATATGACTCTTAACCAGATCGCCTTTGTTGCTAATTAAGAACTGAGAGATGGAAAAGCTGGTAAAGAACCTTATCAGTACTGAAAGCACCCTCTAGGGGCCAGGTGTCGTGCTGGGTGGTGAGAGCGAAAAATGAACTATGTGAATAGAAAAATGAAGAATCTTTAATTAAAGACAATAACAAAACAAACAACCCAAAACTCTTGAGCTGTTATTCTGTTTGATTTCTCTTAAAGATATGCTTTCTCTTTATTATAGTGTTCCTAGGATTTCCCTACTGCCCTTACCCTTCTGCAAGATAATTTTTTTCCTGAGATTTGCATTTAGAATTATACTTTGCTTTCTTCTCCCATGTGCCTCCAGGGAAGGAAATATTTTTATTCCTATAGCTGGTGATATATCTGCTCACCAGTAGGATGTGAAAGGCCTTGCATGTTTGGTTTGCTATTTTTTGATTCCCCCCGTGCCTTTTCTCTGCTAATGTCAGACTTTCAGATGCAGAGTGGGCTGGTGAAGGAGAGGCTGCTTAAGGGGATTTGCACACAGAGCGGGGTTGAATTCTGCATGCTAAAAACTGACTGTCCTGCAACTCAGTCAACCGAAAGCCCAGGTCATTTCACATTCGGCACCCCTTCCCTTCCCTACCACCAAGGGTGGTGCTGGAGGAGGGGGCAGAGCTGATATAATTAGATGTGTTCTCCAGCTCTTACAGCTTTTTGAAATTGTATTTCTGCTCTGGAAAACAGCTGTGTGGAAGTTATATTGCCATACTTTTGGGGCTGTATTGCCTGTGGCACCAGAGTCTGATATGCTAGCACTGTCTTACGATTTTTACCATTTTTCCTAAAAATAAAAAAAATAAAAAATAAATAAAAAAACCCACCCCCAAACAAACAAGCCCTTCCCAGCTTTTACATTCACAATATTACTTTCAGAATATTAGTTTTCATTTTTCTGTGAGCACGTTTGTAACTTCATCTTATCAGAGGAAGATATGAAGGTGGAAGATTCAGACTCCTAAAATTTAACAAAAGAAGTACGTCCTGTATTTTTATCCAGTTTCACAGTCTGAGGAGCTTGATTCCTGATTTCTATATGCATAAGACTAGCAATACTAAATGGAGTTGGATTTTATTTCTTTTATCTCGGTAACAGACTGTTTCCAGAAATACAGTGAGGTGACTGAACCTCAGTAAATCAGAACAAACTCTCTGAGGTAGTGGGGAGCAATGGGAAGTTGTCAGGCTGGGTTGTTATTACTCGGGGTCAGCTATATGATAATGTGAAGCATGATTGTAAACTCAGGTGCTATTCCCTCTTGCACCTTAGAAGTGAAAAAGACCGTCTTCTGGAAAACTTTGCCAACTGTTCCCTTAACTGAGAGTTGAGAAAAGTGTGGGTGGGGACTGTGCCCGTTCTGCTACATCGTATTTTATGACACCACAGCATTTTAAGGCTAACAAATACGCAGAGTCAAAGTTAGATCAATTCCTTCTTCAGCTGTAACCTTTGTCAGAGATGGTGGTAGTCGCAGCCAGGAGACGATAAATTAAGAAGAAGCCGTTACCTGACATGCAATTTAAGCGCATTTTATACTGTTTCAGAGCTGGTTTTGATCTCCGGTACACCTGTGGGTAGTGGGTAGCATCCCTGAAAGTCATTACAACAAATTAATCTCTGGGATTAACCACATGCCTTGTTGCTTTTGTCCTGCCTTGACTAACAAGTTTTGACAACTAAATTATCAGGGCAATAGCCCTTGTAAGATGGGGTTGATTGAGAAAACTGGAAGGAGCTTCAAAGCACAAATGGTTTATTGTCACAAGAAACATAGCAGATCTTCAGGGATGTTGAACCCAATTATCCATATCCTCCTTGGGTAACGTCAAGCTGTTTCAAGCTAATTAGCCAGAGTTTAGACCAATCCGTGTATGAATTTCGTCTAGGTCTAATGAACTCCAGTTCTTTGGCTTTACTCATCTCAACTGCAGCGAATTTCACTTCTGAGTTGATGGTGTTTTTGTTTTAATTACATTGCAGCAAACTAATTGGATGGCTCGGGACTGAATGCTTAATAACTTGATGCTGCCTGTTATTAGGGCTGTCATTTAATATTAGAGAGTGAAAGTAAGTTGCCACTAAGCATGCAGATTTTAGTGTCTGTTCTTCCAGGAGAAGAAATTTGGGGCTTTCCACCTCTTGGTTCAGTCTGCTTTCCCTTTGTGACAAATTGAGCTCTTATTAGGTCTATAAAAAGATTCCCATTAATTTGAATGAAGCTTTTATAGAGACACTGATTTAGGTCTCACAATACTTTACCGTGTGATTAAGTAGTTTTCCTGTCAACAGAACTTAAAACACATGCTCAAAGAAAGTATTAATGCATGAATCAAGACCTTAAAGAAGAATGCTTACCTTCCAACTCGCCACAAGAAATTAGTAAATCATTTTAAAGGACAGCTAACCTTCTAGTATTCACTTTTTCCTTTTTATTTTCACCATATAGTTTTGACTGGTTTATCTTTCCCGTTCTTGCTTTGGCTGATGAGAGCTAAAGCTCAGAAGTTTACTTCCGTTTTGCCTGCTGCCTCATTTACCAATAGCTTGAGTTTTTCAAGTCTGCTTCTGTTTTCCTTTACGTTTTTTCAGTCGAAAGACATTTGATCTATCTAAACTGAATAGGAGTATTGCTATTTAATTCATGGGGGTTGAGATTTTTACCCACTAACTTCAGGGAGATTGCTCGTGTTGTACAGTTTGTTAGGAGATCAGAATTGGGTATTTGGGGTGCTGTGCCTCCCTTTGGGCATCTAATCTTACATTCAGGAAAACACTCACAACGAAGCTTACCTTTAAGAAGCACTAGGGAAGTCAGTTGGACTGTTCAGCTCCATTAAATTTAGCATGCAAAAGTGTTGGAGAAGGTGATACTTGCATAACAGAATGGGACTATATTCAGTGCTTGATTTCTGAATCTCCCAGATTGTTTACTGGCTTTTCATGACACTCCAATGTTCACTGCTTCTGGTAAGGCACGTAATTACATACCTAACTGGTCCCCTTCCTACTGCAGTGGCTCTGTGGAAGGTGCAAGTGGTCCCAGGGAAAGAAACAAGGAAGAAAAATAACAGTTGCCTGTCACTGCATTCTAACCTTTGTTTCTTCAAATCTTTGGTGGGACTTCCGTGATTTAAAAAGAATTTATTACATTCAAGCCCATTTATTTAAGTTTTAGAATCACTGCCTGCATTACTACTAACAAGATGTTACTGGAAAATAAAAAAATGATAATTTGCTCTACTCTTTTGCTTTCTGCATTTTGCTTAGCCTGAGATGGTAAAACCAAGTGGGACACCTGCAATTTTTATCTCTCAAGGCATTGGCACAGTGCTATTTATTTGGAGTTCTGGAAATAGAAAGGCTGTTTATTTTTTCAAAACTCTTATCTCATGTCAGAGAAAAAATGTTAATGTTTCTATTCATATTTAATGACATTTTTCTTAAGTTCTGATTTGCAGTGTAAAGGGTACGATGCATGTTGAGATCTGGAGGTATGGGAAGTGGAACATTAGCACTGTTTATACTCCTCTGCTTGATGTAATTCATGTGTTGACATGGCTGGTCATAAATTTAGTTTACAATTTCTTTAACTTATGGTGATGAGCAAAGGTTCAACTTGTTTGGAGAGTCAAACATCCTAGTTTGGACCTAGAAATTAATGACTTTTTTTTTTTTAAAAAGTGCTTTTATTCCCATCTTACTTTATTAAGTCTTAACCGGGTATTTTCCAGCTTTTCTCTGCACCATGATTGCAAGTGATTTTTGTTGCTAGCAGAGACTCTCGTGTTATCCTTGGCTTCAGGAGCTGGAACTGTAAGGAAAACAGTGAACAGAGCAAAGCCTGGGATAAAATTTACAGCGCTAATAATGCTGATGAGCTGCAAGTACTAGGTTTATGTGTCATTAGACCCAGGGGAAGTTTGTATTGTTACACAGATAGTGCTGTGCCAGGCCTGTGTCATCTAAGGATCCCCCTACATTGGAGTGGCTTTCTTATAACTGTCTGTGTTGCTGTTATGTTGTTTTCTGCTAGCGATGTTGTCTGTACCGAAGAGAAGTCTGAATCTGTATTTCCAGGCCCACTTGATATTACTGTTTGGATGCACTAATCATAAGGGGGGTATGTAAGTAGGACAGTCCTGAATAATCCTGTAGGTGCTTCCATTCTAATCCCAGCCTTTCCACGTTCAAAGGATGTTATAATAAAAAAAATAAAGAATTGCATCTGATGTCCCAGAGCTGTGACTGACTATCAGAGATGGCTATGTAGCTGTCCTCTTAAAAAGAAAAGAGCAAAAAAAAAACCTGGCAGACAAAAACAAACAAGTGTAATTGAGATACAATGCTGCACTGCGGAGTTATTTCAAATAGGAGGAAATATGAAAGACTGAAATGTGAAAATACATCATCAGAACAGTCTCTCTCCAATATTCTTGACAGGTAATTCACTGAAGAGAGTGCAAATAAATTGTTGTAAACGGTAATCAGTAGATTATTGTGTGGGATGTGGAACCAATGTACGATTTGGATCACACAAGGTGATTCTGCCCTGTGTGCCTGTTACTTTAGAAAACCTTCTGTAATGCTCACTTCAGTGTGAAACCACAAGAGATCTGCATGCAAATGTGGATTACAGGCGTATCACATATACACAGAGCTAGAAATGCAGACATTTTGTAAAACAGACATTTTTTTAGCAGCATTCCCCTCAACTGTAGCTGATGTCGAGTAATCTTTGCTTTTTCAAATGACCCCCGTTGTTTAACGTTTACCCCAACTGCTTTAGGGGAGCAGCACCGCAGATTGATTTCAAAGGGGTTAAGATATATGAACGGGTGTAAAACCACTCCTGTGCCCAACTGGTTACAGCGGCCATACACCAAGCGGGCTTCCAAGAAGGCAAGCTGCTTGGTCAGGGAGGCCGTGCCCGCGTTGTGTAACCCGAGTGAGATGTCAGCAAGCAGCCAGAGTTGAGAACTTGCCCTTAGGTGGGGACAACGCCACCGCGTTTCACTATATGTTGTTTCTGTAGGTGAGGTCTTCCGTGGAGACGGAGGGGGCGCGTAGTCTAAGACAGAGCTTGGCTGGCTCCGTGAGGATGAAGGAGGGAGTAGATAGAAGATAGCAACCAATTAGAGTGATGGATGAGATCGTAGATCCAACAAAGCACAGGAAATCCATAACAGAGGCAAATATTGAACCCCAATTTCAATTTTCTGAATCCCCCAGGCACTGCTGTAACCACAAAATATAGTTAATACTGCTGCAGTGGTTTTACACCAGCTAGAAAATATCAGAAATTCTTCTTGTGTAGCACCTTATAGCATCGATAAGAGTGAAGTCTCTAAGAGTTTCTTATTTAACATATCTTTCAAAGCTTAATGGGAGCAAGAATAATTTCCCTAGCAAGTGTGAATTCACTGCTGTCGCTTTATGGTTTTTCTTCTTTTTCAACTGTTATTACTGCTGAATTGGGGGGGGGGGGGGAAATCAAACGTTTTCCCTACTTTTGTTTTATTTCTTTTTACAGTACAAAGTGGCAGTAGGTATAAAACATGTGCACTAGTACCAAAAAAAAAAAAAAAAGGTGTTTTAAACAGCCACTACGGAATCATAAATTGGGCTGGAAATTGTGTATTTCTGAGAACGCGGTTAGTGTAAATTAAGTCAGGTATTTTATTTTTTATGAGACTTCTTAAAGTAAAATATAGAACGGGTGTAGTTTCCACAGACGGCTACTCTTTTAGGAGGCAGCGTGATGACGGCCATGAATAACTGCGCGTGCGCGCGGTGCTGCCGGGTGAAAGGCGGGGAGGGAAGGCTGGAAAGAAGGGCTTTGGGCAGGCTCTGGCGGCGGCGGCGGGCGCTCAGCGGCGCCCGTGAGGTGAGCGCTCTGCCCGGGCGCTTGGCGTCACCACAGCTGGGCGCGCGCAAAGACAGCGTGCGCTCGTGCAGGCGACAAATCGGCGTCGTCAGGAGTCGATTCCTGCCCCCCTCAGCGCCCCCCGAGGTCGCCCTTGTCGTGCTCAGCAGACGTCCCGCGTGAGAAACAGGTAGGGGTAAAGCTCGGACGGGGCGCGGGTATGTTTGGACCCCCAAGGCTCTGACCTTTAAGCGGCCTTCAAATCTGGGAGCCTGCTGCCTTCCTCAGGTGTCGCCTCGTTTCAGGCCGTTTTCAGAGATGCGTTTCTCTACCCGTTTGCCAGAAAAGTCCCGCGACTGTGTGCTGGGGGGGTGAGGAGGTGTGAGGGTTACAAATAAACCTGAGTGAAAATATACAGGAAAAAAAATGTACTGTAAAATAAAAATATTCCCTTGAAAAAGTAGCCAGTCAGGAATTGCTGTAAGTCAAACTAGTAAAAAGCAGGAAAAGAAATATTTAGCAAGCCTTAAATATCCCGGGAAGGTTTCCTCCTGTAACGGCTCCTTCTTGCAGGAGGAGGCCGGTTGGTCGTGCTCTGCGGTGGAGAGAGCTTTCATGTACCCGGGCCGTGGCGATGTGATGGTCCCGTGTGCTTTCTCCTCACCTCGGTGCTGCTTCTGGACGGGCATGCGGTGGGCAGTAGATAAATGCTCCACACAGCGTGTCTTATTGCTAACAAGTCTCTTATAAACTGCTCGGTAACCTGCAGGGCGTACAAGTGACTTTCTGCTGCTTTAGACTGGGGATTTGGGTCGAAGCAGCAGCCTAAGGTTGAGGGGCTTCTGTTTTCATTAGCCTGATTCGTCTCCGTCCCCCAGGCTTCCCGAAAAGGCAGGTAAAGAGCAAGAGCCCCAGTTTGCTCGTGCTGATCGCCTGCCCCCGGGTCCAGTTCGTTGCTTCCCTCGTCCTCTTGTGGCCCGCGTGCTGCCATTTTGTGTTGAACGGTTTCTGCCAAGGGGAGATGTGGTCAGCGCACAACAGCTAGGTTATAAATACACGTAAACGGCAAACTCCTGACACGGTATTATTTCTTGCGCTGTTTTCTGAGAACAGCGTGTCAGCAGAAATGTGCAGAGAGGAACCTTAAAATGCCAAAAAGGGAAACTTCCTTCAGCCAGAAGAAAAATTTCCCCTCAGCCGCTGTGTGCGTGACAGACTATTAACGGCGTTGTCCCCTGTGATGATGCAGACCTGGATAAAAGTGCAAACCCTAGCAGAATAAATACTTCAGGGCATAAACTGATCAACAGCTAGGATCAAGCTGAACTTTCCCACATTGGTTAGAATTACTTGGTGCTGTTGCACATAAGGTAGTGCCGCTGTGGCTGGCTCAGCACGACTACACCAGTATGTGCTGGAAATGAGGGTGACTGGTGCTCATCCACCTCACTGATGCTGGAAGAAGGTTGGGTTGCTGGTTGCGGCAATGATGATGGGTAACGGATTTTACATCCTTCTTCTGAAGAACCCCAAAATATCACATAGTGGGGAAAAATTGTCTTTATTTTTGCTCTAGCAGTTCCTCTGGATGTTTAGTGAGGGAATTCTTGGGACAACAGCATGGACTTATGATGCCAGTATTTATCTCTCATCCCTTTCATATCGCCTTTCTGAATCCGCGAAGCCAATGAAGCCAAGGGAGGATTAGAACATCACATCACCTCCAAAGCTACCCTGGGTACCAATTTCAAGTGAGGAGTGACTTTCTGAGGATAGAAAACTTAATAAAACATAGAGCTAAGCACTACACAACTGAAAATTTTAAAGGTTTTCCTTTGAATATGGAAATTATGACTTTATTTGCATTTTAGTCAATCCGGCATCAAGCTTACCCCGTGTGCCACAGTGAGATCTAATGCAGATGAAGAGAGGGGGTTTAACCTAATATTTAGGAACATCATCCAAAAAGTTTCAAGCTAGTATAAGCTCTCTGGTCTTGTAAGAAGAATTATGGACTGCCTCTGGATATAATGGTATTGGATCGGCTCACCCTTCCTCTTGGGAGCTTTTATTTAATGCTGAAAAATCTTGTGCTATTAGTAGTGTGGAGTGTGGAAAAGACTCATTACTGGCTTGGGGAGCTGCTGTCTCTCTCTGCTCACCCACGAGAAATGTGTAATGTTATTTTCCTCCCTGAAATCAGCATTTGAATGTTTCATTAGGAACACCCAGGGATTGTCACACATGCTGTAGCTCCCTGCAGCCACTACTGTCTCCTTAGCTGCATGAACTTGACTGCCTGTCGCTGTTGCAGATTTACACATACCAGGTTAAGGGATACATAAGAGACATTCACATACATGCATAGGACAAAAAGGTAAGCATCTGCCTAATGCATGCAGAAAGGAAAACAATTGCACTGTGTCATAACTTCACTTCTTCATTGTCTTCTGCAATCGAGTGGGACCATCTGTTCATAATTTTCCCACGTAAGCGTTGGTATAGGTTTATGTGGATCCCTGTTGATATGACTTATTAATGTCGCTTGATCTTCTGCAGATGACCTCCTGACCTCTTTCTGAGCTCAGTGCCTTGCCTTGATGTGTCTGTATACATTTGATGAGGTTCTAAATGGTGGCTCTCGAAACTTCAAGGTAGACATTCATTCACGTTTCAGAAAAATGAGTGATTCTTTTAAGAAAAAAAAAGGGGTAAGTCACCCTCCTTACACACGACTTCAGGGTTGCCTTTGAAATTAGAGAAGGGAATTAACTGTGATTAGAGCTAAGCAGAATTTGAAGTTTCCGTCGCAGTGGGAATGCCTGCATTCAATATTTGTTTTTGTTCCAAATTGGTATTGAACTATGAAACAGGACATTTTAACATAGTGGGAATTCCAAAATGCTCCATTTAACTTTTCTTTAATCAAAAGGAAGTATTTTAACACTTCTCATGGTTGAAAATGCATAATTTTTATTATTCATTGACTCTGCAGTCATTCATTTTGAGCCTTTTAGTATTTAAACAATGTACAAGATGGGGATTGCAGTTAGGACATCTGATGTCTCTTCCATTCTTCCTTCTCGGTTGGCCTGCTTTTCTGGGCTTTAAGGATTTTTCAGAATTACGCAGTTTTCATAATGCAAATCCCTCAGAGGAAGATCCGCATTTGCATTGGAAATGTAGTCTTCTGGGGCATTCAACTTACGTTAGAAAATGTGGGTCCATATTTCAACTTATATAAATCAACATGCTGTTAGGGAAACGTAGTTTAGTAATTTCTTGAACCAAGTTCAAGCAAAACATTTTGTATCAGTTTATACTTTAAAAAAAAAAACAACAAAAAAAAAAACCCAGCATCCATTGGGGCAAGGAGGTCTGTAATGAAATATTTCATTTAAAGTTTTCTCAGACGGTGATTTTTCTTAGATGGTGATAGTAGTAGTATTTACTATTTTTCAGTAAAATCATATTTCTCCAATGTAAAAATGCTATTTTTTTGAAATTGCATATTTGATTAGCAAACTCTCATGTTCCTACAATTTGTATTTCTACAAATTTCATTCATTGTCTGAGGTCTTCTCTCTTATAATTACCATACAATATACCAGTCCGATCTTGTAGGATACAAATTTTGCCGTAGAGTTCTGAAAATGCTGTCCTGTTTCCCATTGCCTTCATAGGTTTACAGGTCACTAAGATCCACTAATTGCCTTCCAGTTATCAAATCAAGAAAGAAGAAATCTAGCAAAGATGCTAAACGGGCTCCTGGGATACTGAAGGTTGTCTTAACTCTCCATCCCTGTACTGGAACATAGTTTTAAAGTAGTAAGTGCCCAGAGTCAGAGTGGTTAGAGAGGAGGCTAGAGAAAACAGCTACCACCTAATTAGGCATCTGGTAATATTTGGTTCCTTTTAGCCTTGTTAAGCAGCTTTATTTTGGTATTGGTATAGTCAATTATATGAAAGTATCATGGGAAATATTTTGGGATTTCTTTAAAATTTTTCTAATTCTTCTGGAGATGCCACCTTTGAGTTCTATCTTTAAACAAGGTAGTGGCCATCATAGATGCAGGTGACGGTGGATAAAAAAAAAATCATAACAGCTTTTCAAAATGCTGTAAGTAATTGGAATGAAATTTCCTCTAAAAAGCTGCAGTCCGGTATTACCTGTTACAAGTTGACTTCTGGTATTGTGCTGACGCCGTTTGTTAGCTGAGATCAAAAGACAGCTTGAATTTAAAATGAAATGTGGTCGTCACTGTCTGTGTTGGCAGAGGATTTCCTTCTTTTTCAGTTTTATCTCTTCTGAAAGCATAAGTCTCAGGAATTGCAAAATTTCTTTCAATCACTGTTTTGTCACAGGTATGCTTGTAGCTTGTAGATGATTATTTTAAGGTTGTCCAAGGTCACAATGCAAATGAAAGCTTACTCTTTCCTTTGCTACATTTTGGGAAGGATTAAAGATGCTTTCTAAGCTTGCTTATGTTAGGAATATAACAGGAAACAATATGGTAATATTGTATGGTAATGCAGAGTTTGCCATATTTAGATTAGATCATTACCTCCTGTGGTGTATTAAGCATACCACCTCCAACAGTGATGGAGCCTATCAAGGTAACCCTCAGCTCCTTTCAGTAGTTTATCTCCTTGACTGTGCAGTAATTTACTTAAGGTTGAAAAGGCAGAGGAGTTACTTCTTGACCTTGGTATCTCTCAGTTCATACTCCGAAGTGTGATTTTACTACCCATTTTATGTGAGGTTGCATAATGATAACACTGGAACCTTCTTAAAATTCATTACCTGCACCTGTCCTAATGAATTGTAGCAATCATATATTCCATGAACTGCCTCTTTGTTGCCTTAAGAAGTCTTTCTTTGTATTCATTTTTAATTCACTGTCCGTTGGCCTTATTGGTGAACCTAAATATTTCAAAAAATAGAAGTGCAGATTCTACCACCCAAGCATGCATAAACGTTATAGCGGCACCTGAGAGCACTCGTGTCAAATTTATTCAGACATAATAAACAAGCGTAACTCTCAGTGACTACTGAGAGGCTGGGCCTCACAATTGCAGGAAAATCATATTATTGCATGGAAATGCATAGTCCTCAAGAAAACGCCTATTTAACTAAGTCTGGACTATAGCATGAGCAATATAACCATTCTCCAGACTTCATTAAGATTCCACATACAGCCAGTTGTACAAGTATCATTAATCAGTAAGCTAGTATATCTACCTGGGCGAATTTTTTGCACTCAGATTATTAAATTAAGGGCAGTTCATGACCAGAATAAAAGGTTGGCGTGATGATGAGACGTAGTATTAGAATAGAGAGCTGAAAGCAGTGTTTTTCAGAGATATATTGTCAAATATCAGTACGCACCAAGCATAGATAGATACAGCGCCTTCTCTAAATTAAAGAAGTCTGCTGTCAAGCACTAAACTGTCTGAGTGGTCTAATGAAAACTAAAATGAAAGGAAGATACCAACGATTTCATTCCTCCACCATCACAGTATATAAAAGAAATCTAAACCTTTGCTGAAGATTATAAGATAATTCTTTTTCCAAAAATAACATAATTTACAAAGTAGATATGGTGGAAACAAGCTAGAATATAGTGCAGAGTCGATACGGTGACAACATTAAGTGTGTGTTTTTGTGTACGTTAGTTGTTTAGTTAGATATTTCTAAATATTTGGCTGTATCTTAATTTGGATTTTAATTATACCCTTCTTGGGGGTTTTTTCTCTGTAGGTTGCATTAGGGTTAATACAATTTTTTTGTGGGTGTGTAAGAGAGAGAAATTTTATGAGTATAGCCATAATTTTTCATTTCAGATTAAGAGGTTTTACAATTTTTTCCTCTGTCTGTGAAGAATAACACTTTCATAGCATTTTTTGTCAATGAATGTCAAAATCCTGTGAATGCTTTAAGCCTTGTGGAGGATAACTGTCTAATTAATTTTGTACATGAACAAACAGAAGCTCAAGGAAGTCAAGACACTTATCTGAGAGTATGCAGAACTATATCTGTGAAAGGGTTTAGTCATTTAAATCTTACCTGTGACCAAAGTCCAAAAACAATATCCTCAAGAATACTGTTGCCTATTACTAGGAGTACCTAGAGTCTTTGAGTGTCTACTCTTTCAGACAGAAAGTTATGTAGATATATAAAGACCAACTCTTGATGTGCCACATGGTTAATACTTCTGGATGGCCTGCTTCATAGCTTACACTTACCAAATCTGTAGCAGGCACCTCCGAAACGTGGTCTGGCAGTGTTCTTGGAATGCACCATCAGGGAAGTCCAACACAAAATGCTGGTGGTGGCAACTGCTGCCCCTTCATCCAAGTGCTCTGTGGCTGCAGCTGCTGCCCGGGTCGTGGAAGTTCAGTTCTCTTGTGAATTTCAAGGGGTTTGGATGTATCTTCTGTCCCTTGGGGCATGTCTTTGCTACCAAGCTGCAGGCTGGGGGTAGACCATACTCAGTTCCTGCTGTTCAATCGCTTTTATTTGTGTGGAATAAATAAAGTGTTCACTGGGCAAAGAGCAAGTTTGTGATCGTGGGACTCAGAACATCATTTGGGACATTCACCTAGAGAGAGATGGAAGGATTTCCTTCCAGTCCCTTCAGCAGTGAACGTTTAAATATTTTACTTTATTATTTGCAACAAGGGCTGGAGTCTATTTTTCCTACCCCGAGTGTGTCCCCTGACCATTATGCTAGAGAGTTTTATATTATTGCCACATCCTTTCTAGCCCAGTTAATGTTTTCTCTTAATTCCCTGTGAGTAGCAAAGAACTTTACAGGGAGACTTTGAGAGATCTTCACCTAGAACATCTCTGTAATCTGCTCAATGGCAGCTGTACCTTCCCATTCCCTCAGGCAGAAAAAGAAGGACCCTCACGTCCCGTATCCCGGTGATTGTGCTAGTTCCTGTGCTGTGGTGAGCTGTGTTTTATGGGAAAATGCTGTTAGAGACTTAACTTCAGG
The DNA here is from genome assembly GCF_040807025.1 of Struthio camelus. Lineage (NCBI taxonomy): Eukaryota > Metazoa > Chordata > Aves > Struthioniformes > Struthionidae > Struthio > Struthio camelus. Next base: position 16,583,189 of record NC_090946.1, read on the forward strand.
TTTAGGGTGGTAGTTGCCTCACGTAACTCAGAGAAAGGCACCTAATTTCTAATAAGGAATAATGTTTAAGTTGTACTTAACAGCTTTCAGGGATCAGGTTGTGCACTTTCTATATAGCGTCTAGTTTTTATGAGTCCCATTCTTAGGTGCTTAAGTGTCCTGATAAGTAGGCAAGTTAAAAAAGGCGTGTGGATACTACAAGTCAGCAAGTCCCTAAGAGCTAATGTCCTTCAGGACTGTGTGTTAGTGAGGGGATTCACCAAATATACACCAGATGCACTTGAGAAAATACTCCTCACAACGTAACGCTCGCTTTAACTCAGTATGTTCATCTACTCTATCCCACCCAAGTACAAAAACCTTGTCTGTGAGATAAAATAGTCTCATTTTCATATGGTGCATAGTTGCTTAAAAATATCTATAGGTACTATGAGTAAACAGAGACTGTGTGCTCCTGAGAGTAACATGTTGTCTTGAAATAAGTTATTTGTGCTCACTAGGGAGGGCAAGGCAAAACTGAATATATTCAGAGATCTTATGCTCCCTCAGAAGCACAGCTGTTGTAAGGTATGGTTCAGACTTCTCCAAAAGAAGAGGGGGCTGCGGCTTGTGCAGCCCTGACGTGTCAGGTGCTGTTTTACTGGGCAGGCAGGACGCAAAGCGGGTTTCATCCCTTTAATCAATTTAGCATGGAAAAAAAAAAAAAAAGATAAACTAATCTTATCAGAAATAAAGTTATCCAGTGAAGACTAATCACTGCCAAAGCTTTTATCAATCAGCAATTTTAGTAACCTCTAAGATTTTAAGAGTGTTATTGTGCCCGTTTGATCTATCATTACCCTCCTTTCCAAAAGGGCGCATGGTTGTGGTCTGTAGGTGTGTGCAAATACAGGTAGCCCTTAAGGAGGCTCTTAAAAGCCTGTGGTGGGGGAGAGGGAAGCACACATCTTGCTTCCACCTTGCTGAAGTAGGGCCGAGTAGTTTTGGGGGTTGGAAAAAAATGCTGTGTTAACCACCACTCCTAATCTTCGCATTAGCTTTGTTCCTTCCATTTAGAATATATTAAGTGCAAATGAGAAACAAAGTTGGTAACTAAGAGAATGTCTTTGTTAGAAAATGCATCTCTGTCTTCTAGCTGTGCTTCGGGCAACCTTGCCGCACAATTGTCTCGTTAATGTGAAAGCTTTGTCTTGCTAATTTTTGGCAGTGTGCAGATGACTGACACAACCACAAAGAGCTGTGCGTGTGCAGCCATGCCACGTAGCTGTTTCTGAGCTGCTCAGAGGCACCATGCAGCCTCTGACATTGATGTAGTGTGGTACATCCTTGAACACCTTGGTTTTCACTTCAGACACACTCCCGCAGCCTCATTATGGCTGACTCTGGTGGTTTTTGTTATTATCAGTGTTAGCACCTCATTTCTTCCTGCCGTCTCACCCTCCCTTCTGAGCTCCGCGAAATCCATCCCATCTCGTGTATCTGACAAGCATTTCTGGACACCTTGAGTGCTGTCCAGTGAGGGGAGAAAGGCTCAGGTGCAGCTGCCTCTATCGGCCACCTGCGGGCAACATTAACTTAGTACAAATGCTGCAGACACGGTATCCGTCTCTCCCTCCCTCTTCTTTCATCTCCTTCATTCAGCACTTCCCTTTTCTTTCCATTACTGCTGATGGCTTTTGCCTCATTTAAAGAGCATAAGATGCAAATGGAGCTGGGCCTCTGTGCATTCGCCGAAGCCAAGCAGCTCCTCTCTAATCTGCTTTGGTTTGATTTGTCTCTGACAGCGACGGGGACCGATGTCCTTAGCAGCAGGGAAGCTCTTAGCTGCTTGTGTCTGTCGCTGCTGTTGTGAGGAGGAACCGCCTGGGCTATTTCAAGGGCTGAGCATATGTTCCTGTTAGATTTTGTGTACTGGCTCTTGCAAATGACTGTGAATTAAAGGATACCTGCCTGTATATGTAGGTGGTGGTGAAGATAGTAATGAAAGCAATATCTACAGGTCTGTAGAAGGCAAGAAGCCTTCTCTTTGAACTGAACTTGCATTTACTGGCTTGCTAATCGTATTTGCTTTTTAAGAGGTTTCTGTGTTATGCAGTCAGCAGGTGACCGAGTCTTTGCTGCAGAACTTTCTAGTGCTCTTCTTGCACATCTCTCTTGGTCTATTCCCTCCCTGCTGTTAGAAAACTTCTGTATTATTACTGTAATTACTTATTTTTATGGTGATAGTGGCTAGAGATTGCAGTGATGGTGTCACATCAGGCTACCAATGGTGAACAGTCATGCTCATAAAGTAAGAGTGTGTTTCTACACAAATAGACTTGCAAATTGGTACATTTTAAGAATCTTTTTATAATATCTAAACCTATAAAGTTGCATTTTTACTTAGGTTATACTTATTTCTATTCGCTGTAAGATTCGTGAAGATCAACAAGGGTCAGGTATTTATGGTGGCCTCAGTTGCCTCTCCATCGTTTTACAATTGTTAATGTTAGGATAGCAACTAAAATTCCTATCGGGTGCTTCGTCCTCTTGTGCCGGGTGCTATTGACGGAGTTAATCATCTGCTGAGACAGAAAGTGCAGATGGTCAGGAGATCGGACAGGCTTGGAAGCAAAGAGGTGGGTAACGGCCATGGAGCCTATGCCTTGTTAATGGTGTGCTTCCTACGGATGGGAGAGGAGGCAGCAGATGGGCAAACAACTTTGGGTACAAGGGAATAGGGAAAAGGAAGCAGGGAGGGTGACGTTAAAAAAAAAAAAAAAAAGAGATTAAATTAGACAAGAAAATAACGTCTAGGCTTTTACTTGTAACATTAGCCCGTTGTGTGTTCAGGGTAGCAATAGACAGCTCATACCCTGCTGCTCCTGGTTATTCTGCAAAAATCTCCGCTGCATCAGAGAATTGCCACCGTTCCACTACTCTTAGGGGGCACGGAGGGCTGCCGGAGACGGTGCCTGTTGCTGTCATACAGGTCTGTCTATTTAGTAAAGCCTGACAAAAGGGAGAAGGTGGTCTCCCTTGATCCAACTTGTCTTCATGGGAAAGTGACATAAACTTTTCAAATACATTTAGCTCTTCGGATGCAAGTTGGGTTGTTGACCTTTTGTTTAACCATTTTAGCAAACAGATATATGTGTACGTTTCCAGTTGCAAATGGACACGTGGATTCCCTGTATACGAAGTGGTGGGTCTGTATTAAAGCTCTGATTGAGTAAGTTGCTCTGTATTGGTATCCTGGATGAAGCAGCTTATAGGTTTGCGAGAGGCTTGAAGGGGTTCTGCAATTCCAAATTAGATTTGAATATGTGTAAATGTAGTTTTAAGTAGTACAAGACCTACTGGCTTCCTTCAGTGCTTGAGCCCTCTGGGTCACTTGAGGCAAGGGGGCAGCAGCCAAGTCAGAATAGTAACTCGAAGTATAACTGGAAGTTTGAAATTTACTGTTGTCTGCTGCGGCATGTGTCTGGGAAAGAGTAAAGCATGTCAGTAGTCAGGATGTACAGTTTAATATAGGGATAAATGAGAGAATATCCACTCTTAACTTACCATAGTATTTTAGCATACTTAGCTATCTTGTACTTGAAAAAAGTGGCTTTCAGGTGGCAATATTGTTGATTTTAAAGCCAGCACCATCAACTGATCTCCAGGAAATGAAATGCGCAGCTCTCAGCAAGTATCAGCAGTGTCCAGACAGTTACTTCCCTTTGCCCACTTTGGAAATCTCGGTTGAATGCCAAAGTGTTGATTTGCTGCGACAACTTTGCCTCACTTTGAAAGATACTTGAGCAGTTAATGTCTCTTCTTGGACTGTGGTTGATGACTTCATTCCTAATGATTCAGCTAATTGCACGCTGTGTAAGCTACATTTGCTGCAAACTAAACTTCAGGCTTAGGCTAGCTTCTATAGGGTAGCAGATTAGCTGCATGCCCTTCTGTGCATGACCTTTTCAAAAGCATCCAAGCATCCAACCCACCCAACAAGCACCTCACACGAATATAAAATGAAAAATACACGGTTTTCTTTTTTTTAGTGCTGTTTGTCTTTTGTATCCTTAAGCAGACCTACAGAAAAAGAGATACGGCTTAAGCAATTTACTCTGCAGAATGAGACATTAACAATTTACACGATTAACGACAGGCACTAGTTTTTCCTCTGAGTTTGAAATACCACAAAAATCATTTGACCTCTTTTCACAATTAGTTCTGAAGTGACAAAGGAAGCTGAGCAAGAAAAACGTATGTGGTGTTTGTGAGAGTGCCAAGGGCGCCAGGTGAGCATCCTGTTTCTACCCAATATAGTTGCTGGTTTCCATTGAGCCATGCGTATTTCTCTGTGGTTGTCTTTCGTAAACTTTCTTTTAAGATCTTAAGTGTTATAGCCACTTAAAAAACAAAGTTTAGCTCTTGCTTGGATTTGTCTTCATTAATTAGGCCAGCAACAAAGTAGTACCCAAAAAGAGGGCTGTTTTGTCTGTTACTAAGCTCATGCTCGAGCGTGCTCTTGTGTGCCAGAAACGTCATACTCCAATTAATTGAATAGAAACATTGGGAAAGTATTACTTTTAATTAATTAACAGCAAAATAAAAATAAATACAACTGTAAAATATACCAGGATGTTCTACTCTGTATGGTTTTTCATGTAGTCTGTAGTAGCAATCTGAACTGGACTGGTGGCTGGTGGCCTGAAGCGCAGCAGCAGACTGAATGTGTTGTGCAGTGTATCTCCGCTGTTTTCCTTGGTTAAGGAATACACTGCTTCTGAATTGAATTGAAGAAGGCTGCTCTAAATAAAGAAAAAAAAAAAGCTTGACTTTACGGAAACAGAGATCACGAAGACAAAAATGCCCCCTCTGTTTCTTAGAGGCAGCTTTGCTAGCAGAGTTGTATGTTTGAGAGAGAAGAGCCGTAAGACCCAGTGCTTCAGGCCAGGGAAATAAAATTTCAGGATATTTTGCTTTTTCTTCCTCTTCTTCCTCAAGTTTTGACTTCCCTGCTTAAATCTGCTTGAGGGCTTCCTGTGATTGTTTCTAAAATCCTTTTTTTCCCCCTACATATTTGTTTATTTCAGCATATGGGCTCTAACTTAAGTCATTCAGTTAATAGAGTCTTGTTTCATATTTATTATCCCTGACTTAATTGCAGGGGACAGGAATTAAGATATTAGAACACTACTTAGATAACTTTATTTAAAGTGGTTTAGATGTCTCTGCAAAGTGCTAGAGTACCTTACAACTGGAAATTCACACAAGCCTTGTCTGCTCTTCCTAATTTTTCCATACCATTAAAAGCACAGTTGCTTTTAGGAAAGCCCTGTAATAACAGAGGTCCAGGAGGGAGGAGTTTTTAATATCACCTAACTATGTATCCTCTGTAACTTACTATCTCTGAGGTTTGTAGGGGGGGATTTTTTTTGTCATGCATTTTAATGACAAAACGTCCTTTCAGTGGAGTAAGAAGAACTAAGTGCCTCCACTCGGAAAATCAATAGCAAATCTCAAATCCCATCAGCAAGCACACAAGAGGCTGCTGTTGCTCAAATCCCTTTTATTTTCACCTTTAATGAGGTAGAAAGCCATTCAATTGATATATTGTCCCCTGGCCTTTTCCCAGTAATTGACCTAGACTACTGGGCCATGCCTTAATAAATCTGTTGTTTGAAGGGAGGGAGGGAAAAGGAGAGAGCACTGAGTTTGGTCTAGACTCTGGATTCCCTCTTTAGTAATTTCAGAGATCCTTCTTGGCTGAGCAAGTTTGCTATCATAGCATAAAACTGACCACAGTACAATCTAATTTGACATCTGGAATACAGTTCTGCTTTTACCAAAAATGCTGTGTGTGCAGGGCAACTTGCAAGGTCTTCTTAATGATGCTGTGAAGGCCCTTGTCCTTCCTCATGACATTTATGGCAGAGGACCGTTGTCCTCACTTTAAACTCAGTTCGTATATATAGAGAGAGAAGGAGCTGCAAGGCTTGTTCCATGCATATATATAGCCACATTTCAGGGTAAGGACTGTTTATAGGAAAGGAGGTTTTGGTCCATGCATTTTCAGCGAGCTATCTAACTGGATTGGCACTGGACACGCTGCCCTTACTGCCGCCTTTTCCTAGAGCTCAGGTGTCTAGTGTGGCTCTAGTTATGATCTCAGGCTCTCTGGATCCAACCATGGCTTATCCAGAGAAGAAGAACACCAGCAGAAATGCAAGGGATTCAGTTTTCAGTTTTTTCCTGGTTAACATTGTTTGTCAAGGGAGCACCAAAGAAAAGGAGAATTTCTCCTTTTCTTCAGCAGTGAGTAATGTTTCTTCTCAGGATCTTGGCCATTAGTCAACTGTAGGTGTCTTTCCTTAGAAAATGAGTTGCGGAGATTTTGGTGTCAGCTTTTCTGGATGTTAATTACATTTGAAAGCCAAGCCAGCTGTATTTATGTATCAATGTACAGACTGCAAGAGCATGTCTTAATCACAGTAGGTGAGGGTTTTCAGAAATGTGTTTGTAACTGAACTTCTTTAATCATTTAGTGTTCTTTGAACAGCATACGCCCTGTTTTGAAGATCTTTGTTAGGGAATGCTTGTTTGAACACATAATATTTAAACAGCATTTAATCCAGCCACTCTGCTTCAAAATGAGCAATGTCTGCGTTATAAAATATTAATAGCTGCTCAGGTACATCCAAGCGCTAAATAGTCAATGTGCTTGCAAGTGTTCATATACAGTGCAACTCATACACAAAAGCACTTAGAACTGCTAAGAGCTGCTGCAAAATTGGAAGCATGTTACCGAGGACTTGTACTTCAAGTCTCTCTGAAAGTTAGTGAATGTATCATTTTTTGAAAATATAAAAGGCAGTTTCCGAATGTGACATTTTTATTGTTTCACACCTCCTGCTCTTAAAGCTTTCCGCAGCTGCATCTTTCGCATTAACTAGGCGTAAAAACTGTAAATGCTTGAGTGTATGTGCCCAGCACGCTTGAGGAATTGGGTGCCAGACACCAGGAGATGAGCTGGAGATAAAGAGAGAGAGAGAGCTAGCTTTCCAATTTTGCAAATACTGAGGAAGAGCACTAAGATCTGAGGCCCATACTTTTGGTTTTTACACTTTCGTTATTTGGTTGGTTTGTTTTCTGCCCGTAGAATCTGAATGCCCCAATTTTTTTCTATGCTTTCCCTGTGCCAGAACAAAGGCAAACAAGATGCTTTCATTGCCACCATTAAAGTTGACATAAATACCAACAATCTCAGTGTATTTATGTACCAAAAAATCCACCAAAGAGTCTTAGTAAGATTGCAAAGCGCTTTGAAATGAGGAAATGCCAGAAATGAAGTAACCTGTGGAGTTTGGCATCTCCATGTTAAATGCCTTATAGTAAAGATTTAGTAATTACATTGGGAAAGCACTATTTTTCCTATAATGACACACCTGTCAGATATTAGTGGGGAAGATACTTCACGTTCACCCATCAGGTTTCTGACCCTTGTGCTGGCGGAGTAACTGAAGTAATAGTAGGCTAGGGGGGGAGGGGGGGGGGAGTTATGCCAATGCAAGTAAGGCATATATTTTCAAGTGTGTTGCACAGATATATAAAGAAAATATTTTTTTCCTTTTGTTTTTAAACATGAGCAAAACAGTGTATTTTTCTCTAGCCCCTCTCTGGGAAACATCTAAACTGTTGAGACTGAACTTTTCCAAAACAATACAGCCAGAAGCGTGCTCCTGGTATGGTAAAGTCTCTGGTTTTTGAATGTTTTCTGCTTTGGTGCTAGAAACCGTCCTGTCCTACGAATGTGAGGCTTGTAAAAATTTTCAGCATCAACTCCTCTGGGCTTGCTGCTGATGACATACTCTGCGATAAGTCAACTCAATAGGGCAAACGCAGTTTAATAATGCAAATAGCTTTTGGTTAAAGTTGTTACTCACACTACTGTATGCCTTTCTAAATATGTGCAGCTAAATATCACATTGCCCTTTTACAGAAAACTATCATTTTGGCCTCTCTCGGTTCTCTATTCCCCGAGACATTTATTGTTGGCCTGACAGACTGGAGGTCTCGCAGAGGGCATAAGCAATCAGTCGAGTTAAAAGGCAACTTCCTGACCCAGGGTGCGCGCACCGCGGTGTCAACAGAGGTTACTGGATAGCAAAGCTCTAAGTTAGAGAAAGGGACAGTGATAACTATTAGGAAACAATTGCATGTTTCCATCACCCTTACCTGCATTTGCTCTAGCACTGCATTTTGTACGTATTCTCTTCTGTTTCTTTTCTTCTTAAATACTTAAGCTTCATATTTCCATGGAATCTGAAAACGCTTTCGTCTTTTTATCGTATCAGTATTGATTCTCATGTGTGAGCTACAAAATTGACTTTTTTTTCTTATACTCTAAGGCATTGCTCTGAAAGGAACTACTGGGCTGTCAGTGAGGAGTTATGCTTGTGGGAGCATTTGCAAGAAGAAAGTTTTAAGTGATTAATATTTTCTAGGAACCTAATCCATATTCATTCCTGCCTTTCAGGCAGAAGCCTGCATGTCTCTGTGTGTATTACCCGAGAGTGTTGTTAAAGTAAGTGTTAGAGAAGGGAATTGTTGCCACAACATAAGTTTTCTTCTGCTTGCCGCTGATTGTATAGTTGTATTTTTTAAGATTCTGTGGAACGTATCAATAAAATATAACGGCAATCTAGGTGACATCTTGCCAGTCTTTAGGCACCCGATGAAAGAGAGTCTAACACCAATAAATCAGCTTTAATAGAAACTCCATTAAATTAAACAGACTAAAATGTACTTGCTTATACTAATTACCAATTACTTAGACTAAATTACTAACTACTAATTGCCTCCAATTTATCAGTTCAATGGTAACCTATGTAGGAGTGGAATTTGCATGAACAAGCATACAGATACTCGATTCATTTCATAGATGCATTTGGAAATGCTTTCCTCTGAGGTTTCAAAGGAGCACTGTCAAGTAAAATCAAGTTTAATTACATTCTGTGGCCAGGAGCGTATTCATTAGAGGGATGGTCTTGTCCATAGGAAGTGCCTGTTGTAGTGGCCCTAATGTTTACTCTACTACATGGTTTTCTCGGTTCTGCCTTTCTGAGCTTTTCCTAAAGGCAAGGCATTAGTTGTTTGCAGGATTAGTCCTGTATGTTTTCAGGAGAAATTTTTGTCTTTAGCCAGCAGGTGCGGACAGGTACTGTGCTGAAGCACAATGTGTAGAGTGATGGCAGCAAAACATGCTGCATCCAAGTGTGAAGTAGCTGAATGTGTTAGGAATGACTTACTAAATGTTGTTACTTACGAGAAGCTCAAGTTAGATAATAGAATATGTTGATAGTTATTAGATTGTTTTTAATCTAGTGTTCTCTAACACTGATGCGGTAATGTGGGATTTATCATTAGAGTGTTAGAGTAGTTATGCCGTGTCAGCTTTGGAGTAAAAAGAGCTCTGACTTCCCTCCAAAGGTTTCTAAAATGGAAAAATGTCTTTGTGATTCCTCTGACTCCGATTTGCTGAAGTTAGTTTGCCCTCTCGGTTGGAGGGCCAACCCGTGGTCTGTGTTTGACTTGCATACCAGAATACCAGTATAATATGGGGCTCTGGTGGCTGGGAAGATTTGTGCAGATTCTTCTGAATTCATTGAAAAGTGATTTGTTAGTGCTGTAGAGAAAGAGAAAAGATGCAGTAAATAGACATGTATGTGTTTGTGTGTCCTGTATTCAGAGTTTATTCTGCCCGTTACTATCAGTTCCCGCTTGTGGGAACTGGTATTGTGAGAAATATGCTCATGTACTTTTACAGAGGTTTGTTAAAAATTAACTTGAGTGAAGGTTTCTTACAATCAGAAAAAGATGATAGGTAATTAAAAGTAGTCAGTCCCTGGAGTTTGAGGAACGTAAAATGTGTGATCTTGAGTGTTTGCTACCCACTGGTCTTAAGGCATATTCCCCCTAACAACAGGAAGCTCCTATATCTCCATTATCACTTTAACTCAGACTCAGCATTAAGTTCAGCAACGTTTTTTAACGTAAGGATTACTCACGGTTTTTGTTACTTCTTTGTTCAACTTTTCTTTTCTTTTTTTCCTGCCAATTCAAGGTAATATTAGATAGGAAGCTGGTTTCTCAGTGTGCCATGGGCATCTGTCCAGTTGGAAAAGTCTTTTGATTATTGCTGGGCTGAATAATAGCACATGGCCGGTTTGGCGAAGTGAAGACGGTTTTATGTTGCCAACTCCTGTGAAGATCATATGCCTGTACGTTTGTAAGTCACCACATATTCTGACCTGGCTTTTGCCAGTTATATAGTGAATACACTGTACATGAATGTTTTCATAAAAAATAATGGATTTTGAGTGAGAGATGCATATGACTTTGTGAAAATGGATCTAAAGTTGAAAATATTCAGGACTCTGGTGATTTCTTCTTGCAAGCAATAGTGTTTTGTGCTATCTACATTCATGTGATTTCTGAGCATTAGTGGTTTATCAATTTAAATTTAAAACTGATTTCCTATATGCTAAACATGTCCATACACTGCAAGCCTGTTAAAGGTGTGGGTTTTGTGTGTGTTAGAACTGGGCTGAAAGGAATGAGGGAACTCTGCCCTCTGTCTGAAGAGACGTTATCTGCTGAACTTTGGAGCTGAATACATGCTTTTTTGGCTATGCAGTGTGTGCACAGTACATGCACCTACTGATCAAAGAGGTAGAATAGTGGCTGTTCTTCCTTCCTTTCCTTCAGTGAGACCACTAGGATGGTTTTCTCTCCTCTACCAAGCCACTGATATTTATAAAAGTTACAGGAAGTCAATTGTCCTGGAAACATCTACACTTCTAGCAAGTTCAGAAAGTGAATGGAATCAAAAATTGCTGTTGAGGAGGAGTGAACAGGTACATGGATGGATAAATAGATAGGCTGATCATTACATAAGTCTCATTTTCTTAGGAAACTAAGCTGAAATAGAATGTGGTCAGGTAATGACGAACTGTTTTGTAATACAAGAGTTTTTCATCTCCTGATCTTAAGGTTTTACACTTCGCAGTTTTTACATCTTTTAAATGTGCATAATTTGTACTTTCTTCTGGATGTAGTTTACGTTATGCTGTCACGTCAAGCCTGCTTTTGGGGATCTGCCTGTTTATACCAAAACAATGTTTTGCACTCATTTTGCTCTCTATTAGAAAACTTTACAACTCAGTTTCTACTGATTGTTTTTTGAACCACAAACAGTTTATTTAACCAAATATCTGGTTGTATCATCTAAAATCCGTGGAATGTCTAGAATGTGCATGCTTCAGGCGCTTTATCTTTTCATTAGTACAGATCTTGATTAGAATAGATGAAGTCTTTAGAGAAAACTACCTCTGTGTGTCCAGTTTAGTTACCTTAATGGTGCTTTCTAGAGCCAATTTTGCTTGTTTAGAGTAACCCTCGAGTTTAATTGATCAATAAAATACCTTTTATTTGCAAGGCCATACATCCAGAGATTAAAAAGTACACGATTAAGCAGAGCAAGGGCATTGACAGTTGTATTTGACTTTGACATCACCTTTCAAGGTGGTGAATAAATAGTGTCTTTAGAATGTGGAAGCAGTGGGATTTCAAACCATTCATTATTCAAATGGAGAGTTTTTGACTTTGGGAAAGCTGACCAGGTTCACAACCAGCCATTCTTCCCCCGTGTCATGTCATCTCAACAGGACAAATGATGTTCTTCTGGGGTTCTTTTCCTAACATGCAATTCCTAACAACCGTGAGGGTACCTAAAGGCCATCTTATAGGAGCCGTGTTTGTACTATAGCCTCTTGTGCCTGTCTCAGGATCCTCGGTGGTGATTAAAAGAGCAGTCTGTGTTGTGTGATGAGGAACGCCTGTCCTCTTTGCCCTAACGCATGTCCCAAATCTGCCTAACTCTTGTGCAAGAGGAGGGGAATGGATGGGGCAAAGTATGTCACCCCATTCAGGGTCAGTAGGGCTGGTGGGTAGCCCCGGAGGAGCAAGTTCTTTCCTGATACAACTGAGAAATCACTTATCTTTAGCCCTGTAGGACCTACGACCTCATATATGCAAACAAATGAAAGCAGAATAACGTTATTTTTGTCCTGGAGCATAGTTACCTCCATGTATGTTGTCCTTCGTTGGCCAGGATGCTTTTCCCGTTTGCCCTTGCCCTGCCTCTTTGACGTGAAGTACACGATCATTTCTGAATCACTACAACCTTGCCTGACTGAGGACAGAACTGCTTAATGTTTTCTCCTCCTCAGGATGCTCTGGCCTAACCTTTGCTGAAAGCATAGCTCACAGGCAAAGAACCCAGGATGCTTCCATGGTGAGGAAATCTTGCTCTAATGGGGCTACATCAGCACTTCTAGTGCATTAGTATTTTTATTGGACTGTACAGTGAAGTACTGTGAAGTAAGTGCATTAGCGTGGATCAGCATTTCTGAACTATACTTGTATTTTATAGAGGCAATCAGCAAGACGGTGCACTTGAAAGCTCCGTTGGTCTGGATCAGCCATTCAGTGCATCAGTGATTCATGCAAATGCCTAGACCCTGGGATCCAGGGGAAACAGAGATGTGTTGTTGTGTGTCACAAATCCAAGTATTATTCTTAGCCGTTGATTTGAAGCTGGAGTTCAGAACTTGATGTATATTGATTATCAGATGAAAACTTTTTTTTTGTTTCATGTATTTGATAGCGAAAATGGGGGAAGGAAGATGGCAGTGAGTGTTTATTTTTACCTTTGAAATTGAATTTAATAAACAGAGAATCTTTTTGGAGGAAGGCAGAATACAATTCAAACAGCAGCTATAAAATCCACTCAGCTTTTAATGACGGGATATGGCAGAGTGTCAACTGGAAGCAGAACCAAAAATTCAAGAAGAAATGCTTACAGTGTGCTGAAGCAGCATTACAGACCTGCTGAACTCTCTGGGCTTCCTTCTGTTGCGTCTCTCCTCACTTTATGGCTCTTCTGATTGTTCATCTGAAAGCATCCTCTTTCCCACTGGTAGGTGAGGGGCTGTCAAGCAGCTCAGGCCTTTTCTTCTAGTCACCTGCTATCTTGTGCATCTTGATTCCTTCTGACCTGATGGTTTTTCCATATCTCGCTGTAGAGCAAGGCTGGGGAGAAGGAGGCACTTGGAGCATCAACTAAGTGTTGATCAAAACGGCAGTTTTGTCATTGTTCCCTTTGGGTCGTATCTGCACAGGGGCTAGAAGAAAAGGGGTAAGTGTCAGGAATGGAGGCGAAAGGAGGTTTGGCTCTGGTCCTGAAAGGGGAGAAAGGCTGATGAAGTGTCACAGGCAAAGTGAGAGGGAGATGATGTCTAGAGTGAACAAGTGAGACAGATAACTGTTAAGGTGTGAAATGAGGGACAAGTGAATTGAGTCTTGGGTCTGACCTGTCTAGTATTGGAGGGAAGATGCAAAAAGGAACAAAATCTAGAAAAAAAGTGTGTGGAGGAGAGAAAGATGATCCTATCCAGAAAGGTCACAAAGCATCTGCTCTTAATTCACACATCCCATGTGATTAGTTTAGTTTCAGTAATGAATGTATTATAGTCTTACAATCTTTTTCCCTTTCGACTGTTACAAAGACAAGTGGTCAGATACAGATGAGTACTTGAGGCCAAGAGAAACTTAAGCCATTTCTATTTTCCAGTGTAAGAAATATATCTGCAGAATCTGGTCTTGCTCGAGTGTATTTTGGTTGCTTCCTTCTGAGTTGAATCTTAACTGTGTATCTGTTTCTAAGATCCTTCACTGTTTGCTTATCCAAGTGAGAGAGATCACACTTTGCAATTTCAGTAGAGATTTCCAGTACAGGAGGAAGAAAGAGGAAAACATTTCCACTTTTCTCTTGCTATTTTATTCCTCCTTTTTCAGTTGGCTCTGTTGCTAACACTGTTGTGTCCCATGATTTCGTCAGAACTGTAATAACATTTTAGCTTGTACTAAAGTCCCATTAGAGTCATGCGGCTTAAGGATGAGTTTGAGTTTAAATGTGCTCACAGTGTTTGCTCTGGTTCCCTGTATCAGCTCTCTTCCTTAATAGCTCCCTATTGATTATGCTATTTCCATTCTGCCTTTGAAAACCCAGGCAAAAACAGAGTATGTTTGACTAGTAATTTCCAGTACCATAAACAGGTGCAAAAACTTGAAGTTCTTTTGCGACGCAAGTGACATGAAAATGTCTCGGCTCTGTAAAGAAGACAACTGGGAAATCAGGCAGGCTGCGTCCTCGGGGTTGCATTAGTGTTGATGATTTCACTGCTTGGTCTGATCCTACTAGCTACAGGTTAACTTCATGGGGCATCACCTAAAGAGGGACCTGAGAACTGGCAAGTTGCTAGTGAGGGCTGTAGAAGGTGCTCTGTCAAGTGCCCATTCGAAAGCTGAGAAATGTAAATGTGTTGTTTCTCTCTGGAAAACAGAAAGCAGACCTGACTGATTGTCAGCCTGAGCGCTACAGCAGCTGTCATCTGTGTGCGCTTTTTCTTTTCTTATCATCAATCTGGGTAAGCAGCAGCAATGGCAGTAGCAGCAGCAATGCTATCAGTCTTCTCCTTTCTCCTGAGCCCCTTCTATTGTGCTTTGGGATGTCATTTTCAGATATGTACTGGGCATTCAGAGAAAGATTATGCTGCTGTTGGCTTGCTTTTTGAAAAGGGAGAGTGATCCAATGCACTTGCCTTCATGTCTGCATCAGCCTGTTGCCTGCCTCTGTGTTGTCAAGCCCTGAGCAAAGCAGGGAGTGAGGTTCTCCTTTGCAGCCCTATGGAAGTGACTGGTCGTCATGCTCACCATTTTATGGTGCTGCCAGGTTGTTTCTGCAGACTGAGAGACTCTCCGTTTCTAACCCTCTCTCTGCTGGGTCATTTTATTGGGCATCTCTGACTGTGTACCAAGCGACTGCGCAGGCAGGATATATGCCGTTTGAAAGTACACAGCAATTATTTATTGGCTAATGCATAAAGCAGACAGCAAGGACAAGTGTGCTGCCAGGTTAGTAGAACACTGCTATGTTCTGCACTGCTGATGCAGACGCCTGCTGCGTGGTGGGTTCACTGCCCGTTAGTCATCCGTCGAGGGGAAAGTGCTCACTCCCACTGCTCCTTCAGTCGAGCTGCTCCTTGGTCTTTCTTGCTGCGCTGCTGTCTTCTGATTCCCCACTTTTTTGTTAGGTTTTTATAGCTTTTCACATCAATATTGTTTTTTCTTGAGTCCCTGACTAGTACTGTCTCAACAGTTTCATTTCTGTCTTGCTTGCTTGGCCTTAGCTTATGGACTGTCTCACAGCTCAGGAACCATTTTTTCCGATAAAGCTTGAGGCAAAGTCCCATAGCGGTCCCACACCACACTAGGTGCTGGGTCCCGGTCAAGTGAACCTCCTGGGATGTTGTTGCTCTTCGAAGCAGCACTGATAATCTCCTAGGCCTGTGCTCCTCTCCTGAAAGAAAGCACAGACAAATGGGCTAGAGCAAGTTCTCTCCCTAAGTTAATTTGGATGTTTTGGGTAGAACAGAGATAAAACTCTTTTCTGCCATTTAATTCTGGGAAGCTGAAGATGCTGGGAAGCAGTCTGAAACCAGGCGTATGGGTAAACTGGCCTCTTGCTGTTGTGACAGCCTGTGCCAAATACAGCATGCAATCTGCAACTTGTCTAACAAAACCATCTACCTGCTTACATCCTATTACTGTCTCATTATCACTGGAATTTAAAAATTCCCCTTTTCCTGTTTGTTTTTTACATGGCGTGCCTGGCAGTATTTTAGGGCTAAAATTGTTCATTTGCCCATTGAGGAGATTTCCTGATAAGTGTGTCCTTGCCCTCATTTTTTGTGAACCACATCATCAAAACCTTTTCTGGAGTGTGTGGAAGAACTGGAAGGAGTCTGCACTGTGGGCAAACGGATGGAGGAATAAATGGCATGAAGATCAATAACAGGAATGAGGGAGTGGAGTTTAGCAGAGATCGTGGGCAGATTTGAAAAGGGATGTTTTACAGTGTGCATGGAGCAGCTGGATTGGAGAGAGCCTTTGAGCATCTCAAATAGCAAGAATCCCTTGCAAGTGCCCAAAGACTTGAAAATACTTACGGTCCTGTGCTTGCAGGGGAGAGGCTGTCCCAGGTGAAAAGCCTGAGTGAAGGCTTCAAAATACAGAAATCAGAATCAAACCTGACTCGTACCTCCCAGGTCTTATCTCTCACATCTACTGTTGCACTTTAGGAATGAAAAAATACCGTATCTTTTTAGACCAGTTGGTCTATACAGTTGCTTTTCTGAGGAAGTTATTGTGCTACTGGCAGAGAGCCGCAGAGACAAGAAATGAATTAATTGAAGTTTGTCCAGGTGATCTAGCTGGCAAGCTGTATACCATGCAAGGGAGATAGGCAAAAAGAGATCCTCCAAGGCACTCAGAAGTTCCCTTTCCACCTTCAGATAACGTGATCTGCATGCACTTGAGCATCCCGGTAACGCTCAGGAAAATGACAACCCTCAAGAGAGAGGACTAGCTGCAGCCACCCTGATGCTCTGGGGAAGGAAGAAATACATGGACGAGGGAAAACCACAGGGTGTCTGGCATTGGTGTGTGCATTGGTGGAAAAATCCTTCCTGATCCTGGCAGCTGAGCAGCTGGCACTATGGAGAGAGGTTTGACTGTGTCCACGGTGTAATACAGAGGGCAGTGGAAGTAAACTTGGTCCCTTTTGGGGGGGGGGGGGGGGGGAGGGGGGAGGGGATTTTATACATATTAAGGCCAGAGGGGTCTTCCTTGAATTTTTATCCCAGTTTCCCCCTTTTCCTTCCCAACCAGCCTGGCCGTAAGACTTCTCCTAGAAGCAGGATTAAGATGTGTATTTTAAAGCCTCCAGATCCAGACAAGCCTGTCACCTCTCCTGGTAATCAGTTTTAATATTTAATTATACTTGCACTAAGAAATCTTACTTTTTTTCAAGGTTAGATCTGTCTCACTTCAGTTTCCAGTCAGTGGCTCTTGCTATGCCGTTATCAGCAAGATTAGAAAGGCTGCGCTATCAAATCTCTTTCCTATGAAAGCACTGTTTTACAGTGTTCACATCACCTATAAGCTTACTCTTTAATATCCTAAATACATCCAGAGTTTCTTAGTCCTTATTGAGATGAATTTCTCAGGTCCTGGATCACTTTTATGATCCTCCTTTGTACTTAACTTTAAGATGCCCACAACCACCTTGACGTGTACGGACCAGAACTGGACACATCACTCTAATAATTATCTTTCCAGTGCAGCAGGCAGAGAGGCGGGAATTGGGCTCCAAGGGCTCCATCAGCCCGTTTTGCCTATTGCTGTTCTCACAGCTTGTTGTCTAATAGTGATCTGTTATAACCACTGAGTCCTTTTTTTTTTAGCCTATATGTCTGCAGACAGTCTCTCGCCATATAGGGGCAGAGTTGTGTATGTTATTCCCAGATCTTCCTGGAGGGCATTCACTCGTGTTGAATGGTGACCGTTTATGCAGCTTAGGGCCAACTCAAGGCTCTCAGGCAAAATTGCTGACCCTGGGAAGATGGCCTGTGCTGTGCTGGAGAGGGGAGGGAAGCGTGGAGAAACAGAGCTGGAAAACCACGCTGGGAGCGAGACCAAGCGAGCTGTTGGTCCTGCTGCTGCCAGGGTGATGGGAAAGATTCAGCCACCACGGTATCGCCACCTCCAGCCGTGTGCCACTCTCAGCAACTGCTGCTTTTGTGTGTGCCTAGAGCAGGGCTCCCTAGCAGGCAGCTTAGACCAAGCTTTGACTGGTTGTTCTGCTTTTCTTCCAGGATGAATGGGGGGAATAAAATATAATAAGTAAATACATATAAAAGCAACACACATAGTACGTAAGTCCCTAAACATAAAGAAAACTGCACTTGCACTGTGCTTGAGAAGGCTACCTTCCAGAGTATACCTGTAACTTATTAAAAATGGGTGAAATAATGGGAAAAATAGTTGGAATGAAAAGTCATATCCATTTTTAAACCAAATATTTAAAGGTTTAGCACACAGGAAAACTAATCACTTCTCAAATTGATTTACCCAGAAATGTAAGCATCATTTGTGTGATGATGATGCACTGTTGGAAGCAGTGATAAAACAGAGTTGTAGTTTGCCAGGTTAAATACAAACATTGAGCAAAAAAAAATCTGTGCTAAGATTTTTTTTTTTTTTGATCTCTTCCTTATGTGCTTGTGGGACAGAATGGGCACAGATCTAGAGTAAAGCACTGACTGACCGAGCCAGTTCGTTCTCAACTCTGAATTTTGAATAGGCAAGAGGCTGAACGATATAGTCATTGCTAAACCATGATAGTCAATGTTTTCAAGCCTCTACAATATTGTAGAATAGCACTTCTCTAAATTTGATGAGGATGTTTTTTCAATTACTGTCTAGGAAAATCTGGGATAAATTTTGTGGCAATCCATGAAGATCTTAACAGGTGAAGCCCTCTGGTGTAGAAAACACAAGAATTCTGGTTGGTTTTCTTCACAATTTTAATTCACCCTCTCTGTGCTTTGCTTTTTGATACAGTCTTTAATTAGGTGATTACATGCTATTTTATTCTCCAAGGAGCCTTCCTCATACAGGACTTAGGCGAGAGCTGCAAGGTGTGCAGTGGATGAGTCTAACCTCTAAAGCCCTTATCTTGATAGCGAACTGTGGGGCGAATATGGCGAGGTGTTGCTGAAAGACGACGAGTAAAATATTCTGAGCCACGTTTCACACGTTTCTAGTTATGTGGGTACTTGGTATGATGTATGTTGGGTCAGATTTGCGTAAATGTGGAGCATTCCCAGCTGCAAGTGCAGACACTTAGATCTCTGCTTTACGTGTAGAGGGTGCCATAAAAATGATAAGTACTTTGGAAATTCACACTCAGGAGGTCTCAAGTTTGATCCTTAAATGTAGGGTTTTAGCTGTTTCTGTTGTACTCACTGCTTGCTTTAGTCTTGCATCTGCCAGGAGGGATTGTAACCATGCCAAATGTTGTAGGAATTTTGATGCAAGATGTGAAACTCTCAGATGCTGGTTAATGTAATAAAGAAAGGCCTAAAAATGCGCCTGCAATCAGTATAGAGTATGGATGTACAAAAATGAGATGTGGTCAGCACGCTGTATGTGAAGGTTGAAAAGAAATACCGAGTAACTATATAGTCACAAAATGAGCAGTGATTCCTATAGAAACATAGTGTTTGGCAGTGTGTCCAACGCAGGTGCACTGGAGAGAAGTCTGAAGTGCGACAGGCAGCCTGTTATTGACTGACTGTGCAGTCTTAGCACTCGTGTGGTAGAGGGTTTTCTATTTTGTTTTAATTTAATAAAAATATGTCACTTCACTTGACTGGTTATTTGTTTGAGAGGAAATAAAGACATCTGAGTCATTAATACTGCAGGCAGGCCAGGTGCAGCTGTGGAAGGAGGTAATATTTCCCTGTGAGCCTAATGAGTTGTTCAGGGAGATTACTGTACGCAGTGTCATTCAACATCACTGCTGACGCCTGATGGAATTAATAATGCTGTTTATATCAATAAGTTTAGCAGCAGATAGGTTCAATGTTATTAATAGTGTAATTAGCAACTATGAATTTGTATCGATGTTGTAGTTCTGTCTACATGAGCACGTCATAAAAGCTATCACTGCTATCAAGTGTGGACGGCAGGTGCGGAGTCTATCAAGCACCTGCTTACAGATAATTGTAATTTAAGCCGCCACATTTAGTTTGGGGAATGTGATAGTTTTTTTGTCTGGGGCTTACGCTAATGTTATGGGTATCCCAAGTGGCACCAGAAAAGACACCTTGAATCGTCTAGCCTACCTCCAGGGACTTTGCTTGTCTGGTCTCTGCAACTTTTCCATTAGTATCTGATTTTACCTGGTTTTGAATATTTACAATAGTGGTTCCTAGGCCACTTCCCTTGAGAGGCTATTCACTTGCCAGTTATTCTTTTCCTTAACTTATACTGCCTGCCTGCCTACCAACTCCTGAGACCGAGTAATTCCCTTCTTTCATTTATACATTTATGTTGTTGCCTTGAAGATATTTATAGACTGTGATCGTATTCCCCTTGAGTCATCTCTTCCCTAAACTATATATATATTTAGTTCCTCCAGTTCCGTATATGTGACCTGTTCATCTAATTTGAGGGGTCACTGATGGAGAAGGGGAGAGGCTGCCTACACTAGCTAAATGGAGCATGGGTCGAAGGAAAAGAGACCGCAGCTAAGACTAACCTGTAAGTGTATCAAAATTCTCATGTATGTGAGAGAGTAGAACTACCTCTCTCAAATCTGCTTTTCCATCCCTGCTTGAAACTGATAGAAATTTAACTTCAGCATCTGCTGGTTCATGCTTTTAGTTCTCAGTTTAACAAAGAAGTTAAAGATCTGATGAACCTTGGTCACTTCAGTTTTTCTTTATTCAAATCAGGGTTTACAGCCATACTTAATCCATTTGAAATGTTGTGCTGAAAAAAAAAAAGAACTTATTACGTGGTCAGGACTTGGATTCAAGAGGTAGCTGTTGTGCGAAGGCCATTTCTACATTTTGGCTCCAGAAACGAAGTAGTACAGCACATAGGTAGCTGAACAGGCTCTTACTAGCTAGCCTGAGTGGCTGTTGCCGTTGAATTATTCCATGTGCAGGTATGGTCTAGGCACGTAACTAACTTGATGAGTTGAGCAGAATATAAATGCTAGTTATTCTATGTAAATAAAAGGCGGAAAGGGAGAGGGCAAGGTATATTGGCCTTGTAACAATCAAATTTTAAAGGCAAATATTTTCATGTTTCAAGATATATTAATTTACTTGGATATTCCTTCACTCTGTCTTCATTGTATTCTTTCACTGCCTTCCGAATAAGATCAAAGCAAAGCAAATCTCTATCATTCTTCAAACAAAAAAGTATTTAATTTCAAAAGAATAGAACAAACAGTGAATTAGGAATGTCATTCAGTCAGAATATGATGGACCTGAGCTAATTTGCACACACCTCTACTCATGGAGCATCCTAAATTACAAATATTCTTTAGGCTGGCAAAGCCCTCTTGTAGAGCAGCGGTATCGTGTCAAGTACAACAGGAAATACAGTAGTTCGTATGAGATGATAGTATCTTTGGGGCAATCTCAGAGCAATGTCTGCTGTAGCATAGATGTGTTTTATATGCTGCCGATTCTTCTGTTAGTACTAGCCTGCAGGAAGACCGAATGATAGCGTGCCGGCAGAAAAACGGCTCACAATCTCTATTTATGCAGACTGCGCTTTGAAAATGGCTGCTTCGGCTTGTGCGACTTTATCTTAGAAGATTCTGCAAGTGATATTTTCTTTGCATTTATAGCGAAATGTAAAGTAACTTTTTCAGCCATGAGTGTAGAAAACATTTCATGCATAGTGAAAGAGCCATCTCAGCTGGGTAATCATCGGTGCTGGGCATTACAGAGCATTGTAATTGTGGTACTTACAGCATCCCTCCAGCAGAAATGGCTACTGCTGTTGAAGCATTCTGACTCTGCAATGTGTACGTAGCATACCATGTGGCTGGTAACTGCCCCAATAAATTTTATGGTGGTTGTCTTTATAGCTGCAAACTAACATAAAAGGGCAAAGCTCAAAATATTGACATTAACGGTATTGGTTTTGTCAGCTACTTGCTCCACTGCTTTGTGGATCCTCAATGTTGTTTCTGGACAAACTTCTGCTTTAGGCCAGTGTGGAGCTGGCCCGGATTTTGGCTTCTGTAGAGATTTTACAATTGGTGGTTTTTAATCAATGGTATAAGAGAGAGGGAGGAAGAGAGTCCTGTGAGTATAGCATCAGTGTAGAGATGTTGTTTATGATTTACTCAAGGGAGCTTTTGGGACTATCAGTAGGGAATATAGAGAAGCGCTTAGAGAAACTGCAGTGTAACCAGAGAACCTTTCAATTCATTATTCAAAGTGCTCCATTCTCCATTTCCAGACAGGTGAGACACTAAAATGTGGAGCCAAGAAAATCAATCTGCCTCACCAGAACATTTTCATAAATAAAACGTTGCAAAGGAGAATTACCTCCTTGACAGGTCTTGTAAGAGAGCTTACTTTTAACTGAAGCATTGATCTTCATTTCTTCAGGGATGAATTGTCACAGTCTAAAGTATGTGTAAGCATGAGTGCCATTAGTGTCACTGTATAATAAGAGAGATATGCAAAGCATACACCAGCAGCAAATGCTGTGCACACCCTCCAGATTTGCTCTCTTCTGTATTAACTTCTTTTGCCCATTAACGCTACTCGTGTCCTGGTTATGAGTGGGACCTCATAGTGGTTCTTCTTTAGGTAAGGATCAGGGAGTCAGAAAGCTTCACAGGAAAACTTCTAGCAGCAAAATAAAACATACTGAGCTCCTCCTGCCCTCTGAGCATGTGTAACATAATAAAGCATAGTCTGCTTCTATACATGTCATTCATACAGAAATACCACAGCTCTTCACACTGTTATTTTCTCTGTATGAAAATATATATCTATTTTATTTTAGAGTCTCTCCTCCTCTTTCATCAAAGGAAAAGTAGATTCTTGAGAGCCTCTTCTTTTTATCTACTTATTAAAATATATTAGCAAATATTAACACTGTTATGAACAAACACATTTTAGTCTGTCCTCATCTGATAAGGATTAACACATGCCAGGCACTTCCTTAATGCACTTTTACTCTTCCCAGCTGCCTGGGAAAACAGTCTTTGTAGCAAACCTGATAAACAGTGGTTTGGGCTCCGGTATGCTGCATCTCCCACCGAATTAAACTGATAGGCTCGCATGTGAACTTATCCCAGCTTCTGCAGAGCCACAGGAGGAGCGAGTCCTCCTTTAAAGTTTTCATGTACTGTTTGATGAAACAGCAGCTCAAACGAGCCAAAGAATTATCTAGCAAATTAATCCAAGCAGAACCCAATTATCTGGAAGGCAGTGCAGATCCCAGGGCCTGAAGGTACAAGGGAGACTCTGCAGAAGCATTAATGGGTGGCTTCCCTCTGAGTGAGCTAAGTAGTTGAATGGCCTTCATGTACAGCACATTGCAAGGATTATTGCAATCAACCATTGCTCTTGACAGCACTGCAAACAAACAGCGTTGTGGATGCAGTACAGCAAGGGCTGACAAGGCTGCTAGGGAATATCTGGGAATATCCAAGCATCTCAGGAAGGAGTACTTTTTTGTTAAAATATGACTGAGGAACTTAAACCATTTTTGCACAAACTAGGCCTTGGTACCAGTCACCCAGTGCAACATTTCGCTTCCATGTTGTGGTGCAAGTTTCAGCAGCTCTCAATATTGGGATACAGACAAAACCTCGGAGGAGTCTAGAGATGTTGAGGGCATCCTCAGGTGAGGGGAAGCCAGTGAAGTAAGCTGAGCCATCTTTTTAGCATCAGTGATGTAGCAGACTGGCCACCCCAGTGGGCCAGACCTCCTTGACCACTGCTGTCACGCCCCTTCTGGAAAACAAACCCGCTCAGAAGGAAGGTAGAAAAGGAGCAGATGAGGAAATAGCAGGGTAACGTCATCGTGTGCAAATCATTCCAAAGATATGCATTGCTGGGTGCTGACAGGGTGATGGCCTAAAACTCCCACTCAGCTGCTGACTGCGAGCAGCACAACTGTGAACTGCATCTGTACGCTGGAGGAGACATTAATGGATCCACAGATCTTATGTGCCAACCATAATTTCTTGGAATCTAATGACTAAGGTTACTTGGGGCTTTTTATAAGGTGCCTTTACAGTGCTTTTCAATGTTTGAAGTTTTCAGTAGGCTTTTCAAGCCAAATACTCCAGAGACACGTCAATGAAAGCACAAAACTGGTATAAAAGTCAGGTGTATTTACAGGTTGTAGTGGGAAGATAACAGGCTTAACGTTACTTTCTGAACATCACTGATTTTATATTGAGCAGAAAAGGGTCTCTTAGATTGGGGAGACTCCAGAGATGATTAAGTGTGAAGTACAGACTGAAGCAAAGACACCTCTATTATCTTATGCTTGCAAGAAGTGTGTGGTTTATAGATAAGGTGATGGTCTGGAAAGAGGGTGTTATTATCAGCACTAATCTCTTTTATAACCTAGTTCATCCCTTCAGACCCTTGGTTTCTTTTGGGGGCAGCAAATGGCTTGATGTCTTCAGCATCTCAAAGGGAAGCTGCAAAGTGCCTTTCCAAGAGGGTAGAACAAAACGGCCTAAAAGCAGAATGCGCTGCCTGAGGAGGCAAGGAGTATGGAGGCCACCCAAGTGAAGCATCCCTGGCAGCATCAGCACCATGGCTCCTACGAACACCAGGCTTCCTTGCTGGCTGCGACAGCAGCTCACAGCAGAAGGCACAAATTGAGACATCGAAGTCCCTTTGTTCACGGAGCAGATGGAAATGTTTGGCCACTTTGTGGATTTCTTCTTGCCGTCTGGATCAGAATTGCCCTTGTTTTCATACCATCCGGCATTAATGTTTCCCAGAGTTGCCCCTTAAACAGAGGAAAAAATACTCTACAGCATATTAACAACGCAAGCATATCACAGTAAATGGCTTTATACATAATACAACATGGTCATTAGCCAGCTGTGCGCGTAAAGCACCAAGTGGAGGCAGCAGGCTGCAGACCCAGGGTCTTCAGCTTTCCAGCCCCTGCGCCGTGGGCTAAGGCAGCCGCCCTCGTGGCTGCTATGTTTTAATGGACAGCGCTTTTATATGAGCAGTAGTCATCCATCCCTGGAGTGTTTTATGCCGTTTCAAAATGCCTATAAGCCCTGGACTAGCTCTGTGAGAACAAACTAATTGCACAGTAGGCAACAACTCCTGGGTGATAATCACAGATCTGTTTGCCGTAATAATTTTTAAAATTTCCCGACTTAAAGATTTGGACAAGTTTATGTCTTATGATTTACCTCAGTTAAAAGTATCTCATACTGATCTGTATGTGCTTATTCAGCATATTATTTTATCTCTGTATAATTAGAGGAAGAGAGAACAGTTGATGATATAGCTTAGAGGAGTTCTATTAGCGAAAGTTCACGGCTACGAATTTTACTGGCAAAAGTTTTACATGCTTTCCCGGTTGTGTGTGTGTGTCAGCTTAAATAAGTGCCAACAAAGCTTTTATATTGTGCCCATACATACTATCATGTATTCAAAACTTACCTGGTATTTTACAGGGAAAATACCTATAAATAATTGAGAATTTTTCAGAGAAAGGAGAAAGTTCTTTGTTTCTATCTCTGTAGCAATAAATACAGAGTGCATCGTCTTGGGTTTGGTGGGAGGAAACCAGACTTGCTCGAAGCAACTGTTGGCTTACCACTGAACGGCAGTGGGAGAGACTGCAGCCTCTTGTACTTTGCAACTGCTATTTCGGGCCCTGGAAAATAGCTAGGCTTCCCTGCAGGCCCTGGAGCACCGTTGGTCTTTTACTGTCTGCCTTGCCTCTTGGACGGGGGGAAGACAAGGACCAGGTCTAACGCCGGCCCGGAGTGAGTCCCCGTGGGCTCTCGCGCTGGCTGACGTGCCTCCGCCAATCTTTTTGACAACTCAGATGTTTGACTGTGATCTGAGTAGTTGAATAATGTAAAATAACGTTCATATATCCTGGAGACTTTTTTCCTTAATATCGTCGTACACTTTATGATTATTTTTAAACATGAAGGACCCTCTGTCCAAGTATTTTGGAAGACAGTGGATCAAGGCTTTGTGTTTGCTTATTGGTCGATTAATATTTACTTCTTTTTTAGGTTATATATACCCCTATCCTGTGAACACTTAACATGCTAATAAGAGCAGTAATAAAAATGCTTTACTTTAATGTCTGTTTTTTTCAACTTTTGGCAGCAAAGGATTTAACAAAGGCAGTCACTACCATCGCTGTCTTTTATAACCAAAGGTGCAGGGACGGTCATGAAACGTCACAGCTGCTCCTTTGTGATGTGTGTGGCACGTCATGAAGTGGCACTCGAAATTCCAGCATCCCGGGCTGTCTCCCTGGCCACGGTTGTTGGAAGAGCAAAGTACTGCAGCCCACGCAGCCCGTGCCTGTGCCGGCGAGGCTGCTCCACGGGCTGGCTGGTCTTGGACTGAGCGCAGACTGAGCTGACCGGGACAGGGAGCAAGGGTGAAGGCAGACTGGTGAGAAGGAAGGGCAGGAAAAGAGTCGGACGCAGGTGGTAGCTGCTCAGCAGGCTTTTCCTGGGCTGAAACCTAGAAGCAGATGTGGGCGTGGGTTCCCCTTTCTCTTTGCTGCCTACGCTCCCTGAAGGCCTCTAAAATAAATGGAAAGGACGTGTAGGTCCCGGGTGAGGGTGAAGGCTGGAGATATGGCTGTCTGGCCTCTGAAACAGGAAGTTATGTTGTCTGTTACCCAAGAGGAGGCTGGAACTACACAGGTGGAAAGGGCCTGAAGTAGGCTGTTTGCTAGACTGATTTTTGAGCAGTGTTCTGGCCCTGTCAGTTCCTGCTTCCCTCCCTGCTGGGGAGGGTCACGGGGAGATGTTTGGAAAGCTCACTCTAAATTCAGTCAGCAGATAAACAGCAGAAGCAGATAAACTTCTTTAGGGACAAAAAGGGACAAAAGTGTTTCCTGATAAATGTCTGTAAGCAATAACAGTGGACAAGTTTTCCATAAGGCCCAGCCTTAGCTACCGTAACGGAAGTGCTTTCAGCTGAAGCAGAAGCTTGTGTAGGTGTGTGGTCTAGAGAAGACAAGTGATTTGCCTCTCGCTTTGCAATGTCAGAGCTGGCTGAGTGCACATTAGAGGGGAGGCAACATCGGGTTTGGATTTCTGGAGTATTTGAATCCTAGATTTTGCCTGAGTCTGGAGCAAAGAGAGGGTTTCACAGCCAGCTGGTAGGAACGTGTACTTGCTTTCACGGCCAAAAGGCAGTAGAGTTAAATGGGAGTATTTGCATTAATCTCTAGTAAATACATCCCTTTGTCTTGGGAAAAACACCGTGGAGCTACGGTTCCCTGCTGCAGCCTGTGACCCGTCCGTGCTGTCTGAGGTCATGGCAAGAGGGAGGAAAGAACAAAATGGGAACTGGCTCGGAGAGAGATGTCAGCAAACAGCAGCAGGCTGCCCGGTGGTCGTTTTTGTGCCGTGTTTGTCTGCCTCTGCAAATTTCCAAGGTCAGAGAGAGTGCCTTCAAAAAAAAGCACGTTCTGTGGTGGCAGTTTCAGTTTGTAAGCGCTGTGTTTTGACTTGATGCAGTATTTCTTTAATAGAAACAGAAAGGCAGATTTCGTATTGAGCAGTTCCTGTATGTAGTCTGCTACTGTTGCGTCGCCTTTTGTAAAGCACTCCCAGGTAGAGGTATCTTATACAGTATGTGCCTAATAGCTCTTCGGGAGCCTCTGATGAAGTTTGCTCGGTATTCACTGTATTTTCATGTCCGCGCTCTCTTCTTTCAAAAAGAGCAGCTTTGGAGTGGGACAGCTGTTGTACTTTCCGATAGTAACCACGAAAGAGGGAAAACAATCAAGAGGGGAAAAACTGGCCTTTTTATTTAAATGATAGTGAATGTGTTCCCCTTTGTAAGTGGTAACAGGCATTGCTTAGAGAGAAGCCTTCCGACTCGATTGTATGTTCCTGAAGGAAACGAACGTGACTCAGCTGTAGGGAAGTTTCCCTGAAAGCTTCTTTCATCCCACAGGCGTTTGTATTATTGTTCTTGCAGTTTCATCTGGTAACGTTTTCATCTTCCCAAGTTTGATTGTTATGCTCACATGAACCAAAAACCCCTCAAAACCTGAAATCATCCAGCCAAGCAAACGTTGCTGACAGAACCATCTCGATCCGCAGCATTTGTACCCAGTCCTGAATCAGCCCTGGTTCGCTCAACGCAACGTCCGAAACGCGCCTGGCTTCCCTCTTCTCCTCAGGTATTTGTACTGCTGCTCTCACCTCTGCGTTAGTCGGGGAATCCTGAACTGGAGCAGAACTCGTGTCCTGCTTTGCTGCTGTCACTTTACATGTAAATAACTCACCCCTGGAGAGGTGGTTACCTGACGTTATAGATTTGGTTGTGTGAGAGGTATATGCTTCTTGAAGACCTTTTCACACCAGTCCTGATGAGAAGGAGCAGGGGATTTTGTTTATTTTTTCTTTTTTTAAGCTTCCTATAGTTATGGAATTTACACTGTAGGACAGAGTAATTTTTCAGATGCCAAGACTACGCGTGCTCAGTGTGATTGTGTTTGTGGGAAAGGAACTGTGGATCGTAGGGCCTAAGATTACAGACTGCTTGGTTTCTGCAGGGGCGAGTGCTTTCTTTGCTGTTGATGTAGTCATAAGGTCCTTGTTGGCAAACTAAGAGGATAGAAAATGCCCGCTCTCTTAAACAAGATACTGCTTTGGACGTGTTAACTCTGCCTAGTACCACTGGATGAAATTTCATAATAAATTGAGTTGCCAGCCCATCCCTGCAAAGCGTTGACTTGCTAATACAAAACAGGTAAATCATAGATGAGTAAGAGAAGGGTCTGGTTTAGTGAGCTGCCAGAGGACACTCCTCCTCCCAGTGCTGGAGGAGGAAGAGCAAACTCCTCCCTGACTTCCAGCACGGTCAGCTTCCTTATCTAGTAATTCAGGAGCTGTGGCTGTTCAGACCATGTCTGTGCCCCATAACAGTACGCTCATTTTTCTGTATCACGAGAGTTGTTTTGTCTGGACAGCTCTTTCTGCATGAGGTAGCTGCCTCCGTTCTGCCGTGTTACCGGTCAGCACAGCTGAACTCCTCATACCTACTTCTGCCTTTCAGGGATCTGGAACTGCAGCTGAAATATCCTGTGATAATCTTTCGTATCCTCTTATTACGTCCTGCTGTACTAACAGTATAGCCTGGGGTTTTTGCATACTGAGCTTGTTGAGATACCAAAAGCAGAGATTATGTGGTACCATGTGGCAGGGACAGCAGCAGGGGCTGCAAATAGCTCTTGGCTGCATACCAGGCCATGTACAGAGGCAGATGGCTAGCTGCTGAGGCAGTATCCTGTCTCCTCAAGAGGAAAGGATGGTCAACCTAGTTTCTATTTGGATACATAGTTTGGGAACCTTTCACATAGCCTCGTGCAAAAAAGACTCACCCACAGATCCTAGAAACCCGGGTTGGCAGTGGCTGGAATTTACAAAATGAGTATTGCAATTTGTGTCTTTGGAAATTTTTCCCTTGGAAAGTCAGCGATGAAGGTCTATTTCATTTTATAGAACTTTTCCTTACTGGTACAATACTATATTTCAGAAAATATCCCAGAAGAGCTCTGTTTTAGAGGCTGCCCTCCCCCGTCCCAGCTCCAGTTCTGTGTAGGCAGCTCCTGTAAATGCACTAGTGTTAGTGCATTTACGCTACGTGTAAATGCATTTACCTAGTGCAAATGCACTAGGTCTGTGCAGGCCCAGAGGAGTCAGTGATAAGGGTGTGAAACAAAGCAGCCAGGCAAATTTCAAATTCTCTTTTGGAAGAATAGAAAAAGTCAAGCATGCTTTTCCCCTCCTGCATCACAGTATTTGACATAAACTTTAATTACTCCATTAACTTTGCTTTTTCGCCAGGTCAAGTTCAATAGCATATTAGAGATGAGCACCAGGCCTAATACAGTACATTGAAAGGGACTGAATTATTAGCAAGATAAATTAAAGTTTCTGGGCATTGGAAGCACTGCTATTATAATCAGACTGAAAGCTTTGAAGTAACGTCTTTTTAAATGATTGAAAAGCATCTTGAAGACTTTGCTCCAAAATGCCTGTGACTGAGATGAAATTCTTAAGCGCTGGGTTTGATGGCGGATTCACTCGAGATGCACAGTGCTGATGTCTTGGTTCTTTTGCTTGCTTTAAGAGTAAACTTTAATCTCATTTATCCAGGCCATTAATAGTTCACTGAGGAATGTGCTTGTCTGTCCCTTGACAGTCCCTGGTTTTGAAGTAGCCCTTATCAAACCAAGAGCGTTTCTGTGAGTAGTCGAATGTTTAGACAAAATAGCCCTTGTCATTAATGTTCCTGTTCATGCGGAGCTTACTTATTAGTTTTGATTGAATGAGTGAACTCGCATTTTCTAAAATTACCGTCATTAGTCTTTTTCTCTGTTCTTCTCCTGGCACAGCACTGGCAGGGAGAGAAGAGGCATTTTCTGCGCTTGTACAAGAGCGTAGATGCAGAGAAAGCTGTACTCTATTACAGTTTTTAACTTGACCCTCTGGGAATGGGAGGCATTATCCACATACTTTTGAAGATTCACAAAATGCTTGGCTGCTTTTCCTCAACAATGAATAAAACGCTGCTGATAACTGTCTCAGGGGCAGGTTTCACCTGCAGATAAGACCTCAAAGAGCAGTTTGCATCAAATGAACCTCTAAATCTCATTCTGTGAGACTGAGGAGGGTAGAGAAATAGAGGCTGAAAGCAAAAAGGTGGCAGCTTTTTCTTAAAGTCTCCTTGCAGGCTGCAGGCTCTCTCTATTTAGAATATTTCTTGTTCCAAGTGTTTATTTTTCTGGGAAGTTAGTGCTTTTGTTTGCTAGATGTTATAAATAAATTCACAATTGGCTGATATTAAACTATACAAATTGAGAAGAATTCTGTGTGCAGTCAGAGGGTAAAGTGTATGAAACGTTGCTGGATTTTGGGGGGGGTTGTGTTTTGTGGACAGACATACGCTGTGCATCGTATGGCAGATCTGAGTCACTGAGGCTGCTGATATCACGGGACAGACGTCAGTGGGCTCAGGTCAGGCCTTAGGAAGCGAATAGACCTGGTGGAAAAGAAAGGAACAACAAAATGTTAAAGACATCTCAAAGTAAAAGGATTTTTAAAACCACGTAGGACTCTGGGCTGAAATAATTTCTGAGCTCTGTGTGGGTCCTGGACAACTACTATCCAGTGTAGGTCCTATGCAAAGCAGAAAAGCCGAATTAGATTTTCTAGTTGGTGCCTATTGCTGTCATTCTGTGGTTCCTTTCAGTGTATTCCTACTGTAATGTAGGGAAACCGGTTTTAAAAAAAAACTAAAGCTGTGGCTGCCTTTCTTCATGTTTCAAGATATATCCCTTGTCAGGTTCAAGCAGGTGTAGTTTAACCAATTGCAATGCCGCAATATCTGCTACTGTCAGACTAAGAGTGCCTAATCCTGTCCATAGGGGAGATACTTTTTCCCCTAAAGCAAGGCGCTAGAGATACAGATGCGGGACAACACTGAAGTCTCCAGCCCTCAGCAGAAGATGAAGGCTTGACAAAAAAAAATCCTGTTAAGAGTCAAAGAATATCTTTGCGGGGAACTGTTTTGGATGTGATAAGCAAAAGGGGGAGCTGATATTTGAATGATGCTGTTTGGCTTGGCATTTCAGGGAAGGAAATATCTTGGCTCTAGGAGAGGGTGTGAGGCTGCTCACAGTATGTGTGCCGTTGTGTTAATAGCACAAACGTTATTCCTTTGAATAATGTTTAATGTTGCAAGTAGCAGCATATGCTGTCATTGCAGCACGCAGGCAAATGTTCACATGCAAGAGTACTGTTTTTGAAGAGGAATTGCCTAGAAAGCCCAAGGTTGTCCTTGTAGGTTTACTGGGACACATGGCTGATGAACACGGCATGAATATTTGAAATTACTATACGGAATCCTTTACAAGCTTCACTGAATCTGCAGATGGGGAGAGAAGTGCTTTTGGATTATGCACGCAAACGTACTCAGAGCGTTACACGCTACTGTACCGCTGAGAAAATACCAAACCCAGTGTCCGCAGATCTTTTCCCCTGGTCAGGTAACAGGCTTTCCTCATACCGCTGAGCCTAACACCGTACCTGTGCGCTTAACAGTCCTCCTTCTCCTCCCCAGGCAATTCAGCATTAAGATAGTAGCATAATGTAAGAGTTCTCACCTTGTCACTTCTGTTCAGACCTTGCTGCTCTGCTCAAATGCTTTCCTGCGTCAAAGAGGCCACGTAGCTCGGAAAACTGGTCACATTGCAGCAACATCCTCACTTCCACTGAAGATAAAGCTTCTCCGTGCTTTCGTTGCCTCACATAAAACTTATTGCACCCCGAGGCGCACAGCAAAGGTGATTTATCCCTCTCCTTGTTGGGCCTGGGGAGAAGAGGGAGTGTGAGACTCCCCAAATCTGGAAGAAACGTGTTCCTAAGTGCAGTTTACCGTTGCTCTGATCTTGTGATACTGTGGCTGCAATTTGCTCATTTCCAACACGCTCTGCAGATACTAGTTATTGGTTTCCATGTTGGCTGCCAGCAACACAATCTGTTATGGCCGTAAATTGCGCAGCTATTAAACCAGTGGGAGAAGGTCATGGTGACAAGGCCAGAGCAATGCTCGTCAGGCCATGCGGTTGTCATAGGCCATACCACATCACCAAAAATAAAGGTATGGGATGACGATGTAGTCAGATCCTATGAGTCACATTAATTTGGATTTTCACTGTATTTCTTTAAGCAAAAAACTCCTGAATGTTCTCTGTTGCACAGCAGCCTTTTGAAAGAAACAGTCAAGAAATAGATCCATTAATTTCCCAGGATAAACAGCCTGTTGATAATGCTTCGGTACAGGCTGTGCGCTTGATCTGCTTGCTCTCAAGTGTTTTGGTTCCTCTAAGTGGGATGCTCAGCCCAGGTGAATCACTTGGGCACAGGAGAGCAATTGCACCTCCGCTGGACCCCCGGAGAAGGAGGAGGGGGTCCAGAGACATGGTGGGTGGGAGGGTCCTGGCATGGAGCTGGGAGCAGCCACTTAGGGGACAGAGAAAACTCCTGAAGGACTAGAGTCC
This sequence comes from Struthio camelus, assembly GCF_040807025.1. Lineage (NCBI taxonomy): Eukaryota > Metazoa > Chordata > Aves > Struthioniformes > Struthionidae > Struthio > Struthio camelus. The sequence goes on from NC_090946.1 coordinate 16,615,991, forward strand.
TTAAAGGCTTCTTAAGGACTGGGCAGAGTTAGTTGCAGAAAGTGCCTGATGGCAGGAATGAAGCTTGGGGGCAAGGACCTGCCTTGGCTGGGGGAAGAATTGGTTATAAGCCGTTTTCATTTCTGTTCTCTCTGACACAGTCTTTTTTGAGTTTTTCGTTAATTAAGACGCTAAATATTCTGCTTTATATTCTAGCAAAGTTTAAAAGCCCGTTGATCTTTTCTCTGGAACTTCCCCTAAAGAGAAGGCCTTGGGTCCTTTCACGTGTTAACTGTAAGTTAAGCCTTATCTCCATCCCTGCCTTCTGCCCCACGGAGGTACTAAAGGGCAAGGTGGAAAAGGATGAAGGTCCCTAGGCTATAAGGAGCAAAACACAGCTTTGCTCTTCTGCTCAGTAGTTCTGCTGGAGTATATGGACTGCAACTCGAAACACGAAAATCAGTGAGGCTATTAAGGGTGCACAGGGTTAAGTATAAAAGTGGATTCTGTGAGTGCAGAGAAGTTCAAAATGATGTCCTATGCTCAAGGACCGGGTTGAAGCCCAGCGATGCCCACGTTACTGCAAGGTGTGCTGCTCAGCTGCCGGTACAGCCCTCGCCCTCGACAGGCGCTCCAGGACGACTGTCTGCTGGGCACAGTTCTCTGGATTTTGCTCTGATTCCGCTCTGGTTTAAGATACTGCTGCAGTGCCGTTTGCTTCGTGTGAACCCAGCAGCCTACGTGCAGCACCGGATAGGCACAAGGGAGGGAAACTGATTTTTCTTCAGCAAGCATGCATGTGGTGTAACTGCAGTTGCATCGCATGTTAAATCTATGCAATCAATTTCTATAATTGCTTGTAAATTTTTAAAAGGTGCTTTACCAAAAAGCAAACTCAGTTTTACCAAAGCATCGCCGTTTCCTGTTGTGTTCCCCCTTTCTCCCTACGTGGGCACTTGCACCCTGCTTGCAGGCCCCACGTTTGCCTTTGAACTCGGAGAGGTGGAAACATTTGCAATAGGTCCCTAGAGAGCCAGCAAAGCACTTGAGTTGTAAAGTTGTGCTGTTTTAATTTAAGGAGGCAAAAAGCTAAGTTGGAGCGACAGTTTAAGTACCAACGAAATAATAAACTAAATGGAGATCCTGTGTCCAAGCCTCTTCTGCGTTCAGCTCCCGCTGGGACGCTGTGTTCCAGTGCCCTTCTTCCAGTCGACTCGCTCGCGGGGGAATTGGAGAGCATCCAACTTTTGAAATTACCTCAGCTTTAATTTATTCTGCTTTTGATGTTCATAGCACCATATATCTAACGTTCCCCAAATCTTTTCCTTAGTCTCTGAGGCTATAATTTACGTGCCCAGAGTCTCAAAAGCAGATACCACTTACTTTAAAAATTATGTATAATTTTAAAGTCCATATGTTTATATAATATCTGAAGTTTGTGCGGTGAGTCAGGAAGCGGAATGACTTACGCTTCATGAATGTTTCCAGCTGTTTCAAAGACAAATGACTTTCACTTTTACAGAGGCGTTTCAGCAGAAACCTGCGAAGGTCCAGCATCTTTAATGTAACTCGCACTTGGCAAAAAACGAACAAGCTGTTCTCCCTCAGGACTTAGTACCAACCTCACAGAACTAGACACGATCCGGCTAAATGTATTGCTTTCCTGTGAAAGGTCTTTTTTTAAAAAAAAACTCTCAGCCTGGGGGAGATGGGGAAAAAAGCCCTGTGAAATAAGAAGCACAGAATTTGAAAAGTCTCTATTTAGGAAGAGAGAGCTCAATTCCTGTTTCCACTAAGGCACCTTCCTGTAAGCCTGGAAACGTGAAGGGGAATTAGTGAAACAGGATTCCAGCACTTGGTGAGGCCCCCTTTCAGAACAGGTTAAATTTAGATAAAAGTCAGATTCAAAGCCTTGCCTCCCGCATAGATTTATTGGCTGAAGGAATGGGAGCTGTGTCCGTGGGTAGAAGAGGATCATGGGGCGAATTACATCCCAAAGCTTGGCCATGCGAGGGCCCAGGATGGCTCAGGAAAACAAATCTCGGCAAGCTGTCCCACGATTGCCTGGCAGCTGGTGACAGCGAGCCGCCGTCCAAAGCCCAGCGCCGGCTCCGGAGCCCCGCGGCCGCTCGCCTGCCGGCAGCCCCGGCTCCCCGTGGCAGAGCGTGGATGCTGATTTCCTCTGGCGTCTCAGTCTGGTGTCATCTCTGTGCGCTCTTGCTGCTCTCTTGGCATTAGGAAGATGAGGCATGGTGGAAAAGGAGATTAGTCAATTCACCGCAGAGAAAGTTAACGGATCTCTTTTCGCGTCTGCACTAGTTTCAAAGACGCTTGTCTCCTTTTAAGTTCACGTGGGTCTATATGCTCGGACAGAGCCCCATGCTCGCCTGGTTCACGTTGGTGTAACTTTCTTAAAGCCGAGTGGAGGAAAAAAGAACGGTGGAGATCTGGCCTTACGACTTCTGATTTGAGCAGAGAGGCAGTGAATATAATTTAGCATCTCTTAGCAATAGAAATATTCCCCCTCCCCCCCGCCAGGAATCAGCTCTCTTATCTCTGTTTCAGTCTATGCATGAAGCAATCAGTCAGATTTGAAAAACAGATAATTTTTCTTGTTGTCCATAATCAACCCCCTTTTTAGGGGAAAAGGGGAACACACAGGCACTGCTTGTGTCATAACTGTGTCACCCAATAGGTCATCTTAAGCATAATGTGAAATGATATCCTGTGTCTTCCTAGCGAGCTGTTTGTTCCTTTTCTTCCTCCTCTTGCTTTCGCTCCACAGGCAATGAAACAGGTTGGCTCCGGTTCTCCCCTCCTGGCGTACCATATGTGCCGTGTGATGCCCTTCGTTGCTAGATTGTTCCAGCCTTTGGGGAGGTGGGAATTTATTCCTGGATTCCCTCCAGTGTCCAGATCACTTTCATTGTCTTTACTAGCATGGCTGCAGCCCGGTGTTGGTGGGGAGCATGAGATAATTGCCTAAAACAAACTCTACCTCCGTGGGGCACAAAGTCGCTCCATGGCACTGCCGCTCTGCGAGTCCAGTTTAAGTCACCTGCCTCCCTCTAGGCAATAGCTGGTTCTTACATATGTTATGGGAACCGTATGCTCAGCCTGTTCCCTGGCGACACGGGTTGTACGGCTGGAGCTGGGTCACAACTGCGTAAATACAGCCCAAGTTTCTGAATGTTCCCATCCATACACTTGGTAATAAGATGACCCAAGTCTCAACACTGCTTTCCAGGCTGGGCTTATTGAACAGACACAGTGGTGTAGCAGAAAGGGTTAAGGAAAGGCCTCCCTACTTCTCCCAGCTGCAGTCAAGTAGCTAATCAGAGCTAGCAGCTGCAAAGTACCAAGCTGGAGGTGGCAGTGAGGGGTGAGCTGGAGGTTGTGCTGTGCCGTGTGGATTTTGGAGCTGCAGACTGAGAGGACCTGTGTGAGGAATAATGTAAGAAGGGGAGCAGTGGCTATAAAACCAGCCACAGAGAGTTGTGAGGGAGGGGTAGGAGTATTTGTGCTTAACACGTGGTTGCTGGGCTTCCCGTTCCCTGCAGAAAGGGAAGCAGCAGCCTTGGAGGCAGCTAAGCACCAGAAAGGAGAAGTAGCCCCGAGGTGGCTTGTGTGGTATGGGATTTTGTTGGTTGGAAAAGGGAGAGAGCCTGTTGCAGTCAGGTGGCAAAGGTCACATCTGCCTAGTAAAATGCTTAGATTTCTCTGCAGACTGGGGTGCAAGGAGTGGTGTGGTTGTAGTGGTGAAATACTTTCTTCAGGAAAATTAGACTTCTGGAAAAGCTGACTGGTTGGCCCAGTTGAAATGCGGTAGCAGCGGATAGCAGACTTTTTATGCCTGTATTATCTCATTGAGAGTTAATTTGGCTGCATCGGTTTCCAAGGTGTTACGGATGATTTATCGTACCAGATTGGTTTAGAAGGGGCACAGTGGGTATTTTATATCACTTGTCTCGTAAGTTAACGTGTGATGCAAGTTCCACTGCGTCACATCTGCATTCCTGAAATCCCCTGTCAAGCGGAGACTCCGCTTGAGGTTCATCCTTGGTAGTAGACTGGTTTAAGCAAAGACGAGGAGCACAGAACCTCCTCTCTGAGGTCTCCCAGAGCTCCTCAGGAGCTGTATCGCAGGGTCACTTCACAGAATGGGGCACCAGGGGGAGCAAAGCCTTAACTGCAGTTTCCACAAGTTCAGCGCCCAAACTCAGAAATTCAAGCCCTGAATGACCTTCTCGGCCTGGGTGTTTTTGGACTACGGTCCTTGCAGCGGCTGCAGCCCCAGCGCGCGTGCTTTGGGCAGCATGTCCCAACCCGGCTAGTTCAGCATGGAGTTGTAGCTCCGCACTGCCCAGAGCTGAGCGCCGGCCATGGCAGTGACCCAGCCTCCCTGGTGGGCTGCTGCTCCTGCTCAGGGGGACTCTCAAGTTGCAGCCACCAGCCTCATGCAGACCCACAGCTATGTTCTGCCACAGCTCATTACACCCATGAAGCAGCTGGAGGTCTTCTGCCTCCCTTGGGGCTCAGCCCTGCCCTCCGAGGGGAAGACAGCCTGGCTGCTTGCCCCCTGCGTGCCCCTTCCCACTTGTATTTGTTGGAGGGGCAGGACAGTAATCTCTCGTATTCAACCTGTTTCTGACAACAAAGTGACTTGTAACTACCTGAGTCAAAGCTATCAGGCTGGGAGCAAAACCTCACAAACCAACGAATGTTTTTTGTGTCCTGCGGTAAGCGTTTTTTGCCCTTCTAAAGGGAAATAGTCGTGTGTCTCTTTGCTGCCTCAGTGCACAGGGAACTTGGCTGCAAAATGTTTCCTTGTGTTTGTGTCTTGCTTGGTCTGTTTGGTTCCTATTAGTTAGTAATTGTTTCATGACTGTGAAAATAGATGCCATGTTATTACTGGTGTCCTTTTTCCTTTTTTTTTTTTTGTGTTCTTGTGTGATCACTTATAGTTATTTGCTGCAGGGGAAATGTATGAAGAACTATATAACAGCAGGTGGAAACTGAGAATTTGTTTTAGGAGAGCCCTGCTTATTGCCATCAGCTGGCAGCAATAAACCCATCAATATAAAACTCAGGTGTGAGCCAAAACACCCAGTTACAAAGTACAGGGGGGCCAACCCAAAGGAGATTAGAGGAGTGCATCTGGAGGTCTGCACAGCTGAAGGCTCACCAGTTTCTAGTTACTGCTGATTGAATCCAAGAGGAAAGGAAGCCCTGATGTGCCTGATGGGGACCTTTTCTCGCTTTACCTCTTTCCCCTCTCACTTGGCCATGGTTCCTGAGCCATGGATCTTCAGTAGGAGTCTTGTTTGACCACAGTCCCTCGTGCTGCAACAGGATGGCATGAGAAGACAGTGTCAGTGAGTCTAACATTGTTTGCAGGGTGGCATCGGTGCTCCCAGATTTGTGAGGCTGAAAGGGGCTATTATTAGCAGTCAGTCTGTCCATCTGCCTACTAGAGACTGTAGATCCCAGCCGATAACGGTTTTCTGCCAGCAGCCCAAAATACAGAGCTGGTAAGACACATGTGGTATTATTTCTGGTGCTTTAAAGAATACTACATAGTTTAATAAATAATGTGATGACCCTGGAGTGCTGGAAACTTAAAGAGAACAATCTCTCAGAGAACCCAGTAGACAATTATGGGTGTGGTGCAAGTGTCAGAGAGGACCTGGCGAAGCTGTCCTGTCCTCTTCCCTCCCTTCTTCTTGAGCGACTGAGAAATTCTGGTTGTGACTGGGAGAAGACGGGCAGAATAGTTAGAGCTTTTGGAGGAAATGTATTTGAAAGAGAGATATGGTAGAGGACCTGTTGGGTTAAGAATGGGAGGACGGTCCAGACCCTTGCATTTGAAGGGAAGGCATGGAGACTGTCTGTATGTGTGCAAGGAAGGACCTTTCCCCTGCGAGTTGGGACAGCACAGGATTTGAGGCTTAGCGCTTTCACGGAGGTGGCTGGAGTTTTTTGTTTTGTTTTTGTTCTGTTTTTTTTTTTTAAACCAGGATGAGTGCCAGGTGTTACAGCCACAGCTGCATTTCCGATGTGCAGAGCTCACTCCTGCATCGCTGCCACCTTCCGTGGTTCCGTCTCCATCCCAGACCTTCCACCTTGTGGTCATGGGGACACTGCTGATGCTTTAGTTTTTATGGTAAATTAAGCCACACCTTTAAAATTCAGGTGTCCCTTTAACGTTTCAAGGGGGACCCAGTGTTTTCCACAGGTAACTTTCCTGCAGAGAAAAGAGCTGCAGAGGAGAGCTCTGCACATTGAGGAGCCCGGTGAATTATGCATGAAGCACAGCAGTCTGGTATCGGCAGTGCCTGTTTTATGAGAGGAAGAAAGTGATAGTAACAATTTACACCATTTACTAGCTGTAGCTTTTCATAGGGGAGCAGCAGTGCTGGCTGCTAGGCTGAGAATGAACAATGTGGCTCCTCCTTTGGGCTCCTGGGAGCTGAGAAAGGTTATTTTAATGGCAGGCAACAAAAGACCTGCATTGAACAAAATGCAGAGAAAGGGAAGAGAAGGCAGGGAGGGCACATCAGCTCTGCAAGCTGCTTGGCGGAGCTGTGCTGACGAGTGGGGGAGTCAGTGCCGGGTTGACAGACCTAGTGGGTGCACATCAAACCCTTCCCTGGGATGGGGCAGCAAGACTGACACCGAAAGCAGTGTGCTTTCTGGTGCCACTGTCCTGCAAAGAGGTGGAGAGGAAAACAAGGAAGCGGTGTTTTAAAAACAAAAACCAAAAAAAACCCCCACTCATGTGAGGGCTGATTACAGAAAAATAAAGGGATAAGACTCTGGAGTGCTTTGACATGAGGTCTGTCCCTGTGCATGGCAGCTGACTTGCCGAGTTCACGCGTGTCAGAAGCTGTGGAGACGATGCTCTGTAGGTAACTCACCAGGAAACAAACTGATGCAGAAGTTCTCTAGGCCTTTGCGATGCAACAGCACAAAGAAATGAGTTTCTATACCTGCTGGTGAGTTGTCACTGCGTGGTTAGCAGGCAGCTCGTTCTTTGATAGCATCAGTTGTAGGAGCTTAGTTTCCATGCAATTGTTTGTGGTTCTCTGTCAGCGAGATCTGCCTCTCCCGTTGCTTTCTTTGGGCTTCTGTTTTGGCCAGTAGTGATTTAACACCCTTTATTAAGGAGAGGCAGTCCCCAAAGATATTCAAAGTGGACTGTATTGCTATAAGGTATCTGGATAGCAACAACGCTGTTTTTCTTTCTTTATAGCATTGGTTATTCTCCCCCTCTCAAAGTGCTTTACAATGAGCAAGTCGTGTGCTAACCCTTCATGGTGGGAGAGTCTATTCATACTCAGCTCATAGATGGAGAGACCAGCCTAACGAGAAGCACAGGGCAGCGTTTTCAAAAGTGTCTAATGTTAGGAGGCAGATGTTTCCCAAATTTTCAGAGAGGCTGATCCATGTGGAGTCTCTCTGGGCTTCAGCTGAAGCGCTTGACATTTACAAAACGGGAAAGAAGCTGATACTGGACAAAATCAGAAGCTGCTTTGAAAAGTGTTGGCCCAAGGAAGTTACTTGGGCTGAACGACTCAATTGCAATACTGGACATTGCTGCAATTTCTGCTTTTTTGCTGCTATGTCATAGATTGTTTCTTATACACTGTATTTGCCTTAGCTGCCTCTTCCCTGTGTCCATCAGGATTCTTTATTTGAAGGGGCTGTGTATTTGAGTCTTACCTTTTTTGGGGGTTGTACTAACTAACCTCATCTATGAGCAGCACGAGTAGGTCTTGTTTTCCTTCATCCTCATGTTGGCCACTCGCACGCAGAAAGAAGAAACCTAAGGCGTGCTCAGAGCGCTCTTTGCCTTTGTCTGGGTTCTTGCCGAATTTCAATTCACGGCTTTCCTCTCTGTTAAAAATGTTGACTAGGATTCTTATACAATGGTAAAGAACGTTCCTCCAGGTAGAGCTCTCCTGCCTATGAGTTAACAGAGCTTTGGTACGCGTATGACATAGCAATAGCTCAATACTGTATTTCCAAGCAGGGTTCACTGAATTGTTCCACTTGTTTAACAGTTGTTTCAAATTGTGTTTACCAGTATGGGTACGCACAAAAAGTTAAACGCCCTTCTTAATTGTAAACAGTAAATCAGCATTGTTCTTTATTTTCTTTTCTGGCAAAACTAATAATGCAATTATGTCTGTGCCCAAGGATATGCGGGATTGAATTACAGGGTATCTGCCCCCCCGCACTCTCACTTCCTCTCTGGCACTCCATACTTAGTTATAGGCATCCTTTGGGGACCAGGCAATTATATATGTCTAAGCTAGCAAAAATTATCTGAAGTTGCACACAAACATGCTTATCTCCAGAGCCGTTTTGCAGGTAACTTTTTAAAATTAATCTAAGTGCTATGAGTATGGGCTTTTGATCTCTGCTGAAGTGACGACTTATGAATATATTCTTGCATACGCTAGGACACGAGACAGCTGGGGAAATGTGGATCACATGCTCTGTCCAAGCATGAAAAAAGGGAAAGGGTAAAATAGATCTATTGGGAAAAATAGGACTGTTAGTGGAAATGAAAGCTCCGGTAATCCTTATTCAGACAAGGCTTTTGTTAATATTCCACAAATAATCTCCTTTATTTGCCTATGGATTTTTGTGTTTTCTCTTAATTTTTCAACACTTTGTGGAAGATGAGATGCGTCTGGCATTTTTGCAGCGATGCCATATGCCGGAACTACTTGTTACTAGGAAAGAAATTAAGGCCAGAATCATATGTAACTCGTGTCATGTTGTTTCAGATTCTCTTTTTTTTTTTTTTTTTTTTTGTTAAGAAGGCATAATTAAGAAGATGCAAATTTTGTGTGGACATTAGTTAATTCATAGCAGGCTTATCCTGATTTCCCAGATGATCTGGGAAGTGCCATAAGCTATTTAAATTGCAATAGGCGCATGCACAAAGGTATTTGCAGTGTGTTAGACAGTAACTTTGAGTCATTTTAGTATGAATTTACTCTGTGTGAGTTTACAGTAGTAACTTGTAACAATAAAGTGGTTGACACTGATAATCAATGCTAAGTTGATTTGAGATCTGATCTAAAACCATGAAGGTATGATCCAGCTCCTTCACTGGTGTAAAGGGTTGCAGAACATGCCAGACAAGTGAATGCATCCCCAAATTTCCACAAAGGAGATGTATCTCTGAGTCTAAAGAAATGTCTTCTGCTCTGGCTGGAGAGGGACCTGGAGAATGCTTCTGTGTTGGACGTTTGGATTCATTTTGTGTGACTATGCTACAAGTTACTTTTTCATGGCTTTATATCAGCCTGTAAAGATCTTAGTTCCCCTGTTTTAAATGCAAAACGCCCTTCCTGTGTGCATGTTTAGAGTGCGCTCCTGGTTACTAAAAAGAATCTATTTCCTCTTCCCAGTCAAACTGATTATTCGGTGTCAAGATTTGTTCAGGTGTTGGTGAGAAGTTTTCCCTGCTGGTGCTGCTCCAGGCAAGGTGCCTGGGGCTGCACCTTTGCTTATGCGCGGAGGTGGCCCTGTGACCGCTGAAATCCTGCGTGGGGGCAAGTAATAGATACACGCTGTATGTGACCTCTTCCCCTGGTTTTTATTTGAATACTGAGAGGGGAGAGATGATCTGCCTCAAGAGGTTTCCTTTGTCTGCCTCTCTTACCCTCCTCCTCCTTTCAAAAAGAAAAAAAAGAAAAGGAAAAACAAAAAACCCAAACTTTCATGTTCTCCAGCTAAAACCCATTCAGACAAAAGAAGTCCTAAATCCATATTAATCACCATCACCTTTAATTTTTCAGTCGCTGCTTGATTAAACTGCTGCCTAGATTTGTTCTTTCAGTGATCGGGCCTGGTGAATGCTTTGCAGTGAACTCAACCAGAGAAGTAATAAAGTGCTTTCTGTCACAGGCACTCCCCAAAGCGCCAGACACAGCACAAGTTATTAAAAAAAAGTATCAAAGAGAGTGAGCTGCTATAAACTGTGCAGAGAGGGGAAAAGAGGATTGTCCAGGGAAGGAGAAGTTGATTTTAATTTCATATATGCAATTATGAAGGCAAATATGTCTGTGTAGAGGGTATTTCAAAGTCAAAAAGAAATGGGCAATGTTGAATGGCTGGGGCTGTGTCAAAAGCTCGATTTCCAAGGGTTTTACCACTGTCAAAAGAAAAGCACTTTTTTTTTTTTTTGTAATAGTCTGCCTAAAGCATGTCTATCAGGTATAAACCCACGCTGATCCACAACCATCTGCTTTTAAATCTTCCCATCAAGAACACCGGTTGGCATATCGGTTTCCACCTTGGAGCCTTTTCCCACTGCCTGCGTGCCCTGATTTCCAGTTATGTTCTGGGTGACTTAGCATCGTCCGATGCTCCTAAACCATTACGCGGGTGGTTTTTGTCGGACCAGATGGACTGGTGGTTTTTGTTGGTCCTCTTGAGCCACGTTCCCCTAGTGAGCAGCGGAGGTGCCGTTCCCATACTGGGCTGTGATCTGGCATCTTGCGCTGGCACAGAGGCTGCTGTGTACCCTTCAGTGAGCCAGCTGGTCTCTCCTGGCCTCCGTCCCCTCTCCGGAAGTGAGTTCAGGCTCCCGCTGACATGGCTGTGGGGCCAGCTGGGAGCTGCTTTCCTCTGAGACCTTCCCGGAGAGCAGTTTTATCACAAAACTGCAAGGCTGGCTTTGGTGTAAGTTACGATACCACCCTTCATCTGCGCTGAAGCAACCAGGCTTGTGTGTGTTTGGGGATGATCGCAGACCCGAGTGCATCACGTCAGTTCAAGCCTCTCCTGGTGGCTCAGGAGTTTAGGGTATGACCAGACGCTTGTGGATGCTCAGAGTGGGGTAGCTGAGGAAGCTCCTGCCCTGTGGCAGCCGACAGCACGAGCACTGCTAGGCTGGGCAATGCTGACTAAAATGCATCAGCGGAAACCAAGAGCTGGGACTGGGAGTGCACGTGTGTTTGGCTTCCCTGCCTCCACTGAGGAAAGGTAGCTTCCAGATGAAACGGGGAATTTTCTTTAAAATGCCTTCTGTGAATCTCTTGGAATTGTGTGAGCAATTGTTGGCTTTACATCTTGTTTTTAGTAGAGCTGTAAGTTTTTGTGTGCGTTTAGAAACAGGTACCAGCCAACCTTGTTCTTGTTAGGAGGCTTCACAGGATAGGCTGCTGCCTTCTGACACAGAGAGTGCAACTACTTCTATTTTTTTCTTAATGTGGCCACAGCCTTGGTCAGTAAAGAGTCAACATAAGCTAAATCATTATAAGTCAACTTCAAACCAATTCAGGAGTGTCCACACAGGGGTTTGTGTGGACAACGGTTTAATGAGATCAATTGAAAAATCAATATTGGGCCTCATCTCTGTCAGTTTAACTTGCTTCCTTCCCATTCAGGTCCCAGCCATCTCAGAGCGGGCAAAAACCTCAGGTTGGGTTTACACAACCTTCACTGGCAAAAGGATTTTTACAGGTTGAACTGATCCCATAGCAGTAGCGTTGTGTAGAAGTTTAACCAGCTGAGTGGGTGGTGGAGCTGGCCAGCTGCATGCTGACCAGGCCTGTGGCTACGTTTCTTTGAGAGCAGAATAGCCTCAGTACTCGCTTCCACCGCTGCCAGGAATTTTCCCCTTCCATTTTACCTTCCTGGTTTTTCCTTCCCCTAACTGGCTGCAGTAATACGAATCTTTGGTGGGATGCATGGCACTTATTTTCATTCATTTGTTCTCAGAAAGCTTCTTAAGCATCAGCGACTACAGAAGTAATAAAAATACACTAATAATTGTAGCCATTGGACACTTGGAGTAATACTGGCACGTTAATAGCATCCTGCCATCATTCATGCTTAGGTCTTTGCGCTCCGATTAAAGACCTGGGGCTGGTTTTGCTGCAGTGAGGCTGGCCTGAAGAAAACTGGCATCACACAAAGCCTCATCTAATTCTCTAGCAAGTACTTTTGCAACCCGAGAGTACAGTAAGCATGGATCCTTTCTGGTTAACAAGGATGTTATCTGTAGAAGATACCCTTTTCTTCCATTTTCTTGTGCTGTTAAAGGTATACTGCTGTTGCAGTGTTTTTAGTGCAGTTCTGACTTTGTGATTGCAAAAAGAGCATTGCCTCCGCGAGAGCTGCAAACCTGAAATAGGGTCATGACACTGAAACTTCTGCTTTCTGGCACTTAACCTTCTGAAAGATTCAGGAGTGAGGCGTATTTCTGTTCTGTGTTACCCATACACAGTCACTGGCTGCCTCACAGCACGTTTCATCCATAGTTTTGAACGAGCACAAACCCTACCAATCCCTTCTTTTCCAGGCCCTCAGCCAAAGCTACCCCCGCTGTCCGCAGGCTGCGCTGCAGAGACTGAGGGGGAGCCACGGCGGGTAATTGCTGTGATATCTCACTGTACGCAATCCATGTACCCGGAATAAATACATCTTGTAGTGCTCTGCAGGAAAATGAAATCATCCTACAATGAGCAATAATGATTCAAAACCATTTCATAAACATGCCTTTAAAAAAAAAAAAAAAAGGAAAAAAGAAACAGTGGTTTCTCATTTTCTTTCTCCAAACGACTTGAAGATCTCTTTACAGACTGTAGTAGAAATATTGGAGCAATGGGTCTGAGACTCTGCTTCCCCTGCTTTCCTCCCAGTTATCTTCAAAATATATTTGGGTATCTGTCCCTGCTATACCATTTTTTGCATGTGTGTTTCTTGTTTACCCTCAGAAACACTCACTGATGCAAGTCATGCTGTTAGCTGCTTGCTTGAGAAAAGGATACAGGATTGAAACCTTCTGAAAAGCACTAGGTTGAATGTTGAAAACGTCAGCCACGGTACCTGTGTGCTTACCTTATGGTTTTCAGAAAGCACAATTATATTTTTTAATTTCTGCAGGTTCCTGAGGGAATCCTATTAGAAAAAGCTGATAAGGGAAATTGCTTCCAAGGCTGCAGCGTGCTCTATCCCTTCGCTCCTCTGGTTACCGTTATGTTGTGCCAACGGCCTTGACATACACGCGTTGCTGCCTTGTGCCGTCGTGCTCTGCCATTACTTTAGCTGTTCCATCAGAATAGCACAGCCCCAGTCTTATTGCCAGTAGATGTAATGACTTGGGATACTGATGTCTTGGGGCAGGTACGGGATTGGCCTTTGCGTCCGCTGTAGTTACGTCAGCTAGTGGAAATTATTATAGACTTGGAACTTTAAATTTAAGAACAAACACCTATAACGAGCATATTTGAAACTCTTATCCCAAACAGTGAAGTATCTTAGAGCCAAATGACAAATGCCCACTTTGTCAGTGAGAGGAGAAGTCAATACTTGAGCAGGGAGCTGGCATTATACCGCATGTGAATTCTCCAGTGGTATGACCTGGGCAATTTCTAATTTTGTCAAGTGCATGATTAGCAGAAAAGGAGCTTTAGAAGAAGTAAGGTCATGCGTTTGCAGTTATGAAGTTGGAGGTAAAGCATGAATTAAGAAGGATGGCCATAGCGAGTAAAAAGTTGTGGATGATCCTGCAGGCTCAGGCAGATTTACCTCTTTGCTCTCCTGACTTTTCTGTTAGTTTTCTCCCAGATAAATTCAGACAGGGGAAACTGTCTAAAACTGTTAGAAGTGGAGAAAGTTGCAGAGCAAATAAAGAGGAATCTGAGGATCTTCATCATGAGTACTCTTGCACCTTGAAATACCAAAATAGCAAGTTATATAGCACGTAGTGGGACAGTTTCGTTTTCCTGGAAGGCAGGTAGATCCCACTGAGACTAACAAATGGATACAAAATGTGTAACAGAGACCGGACTGTTGGTAACAGTATCTCTGAGAAGATCTGTTGAGTTGAGGCTGTCTGCAGATGGACTTTTGGAAAGAGTAAAGGGGTCTGTACAGAAGTACTCTGGCACGATATAGCATTAGCCCAAAATAGCAAGCTGATGTCTTTGAACTCTCTAAAAGGATCATTTTGGGAGTAGCATTCCCTTAACGCCATATGTGATCATTATGAAAAGCAGCAGTCTCACCTTTCACATTTGGTTGACAATCTTTCAGCTTTGTAGTTTGATTGATAACAAATGCTGGATTTATTTTGGAGAGCACATGCCGTCAGCTTCAATTGGCGTCCTTTGTAATTTTGAGCGACAGCGCGCTCCAAACGTGTGACACAGAGGATTACTCGGTGAAGACTCTGTCGGGTGCCAAGACAAAGGGGTCTTAAGAGAATAATAACAAGTAAACATGCACCTTTGCTGGACTGTAATTGTAACAAAGCCTATGTAGGGTTTAATCGGTTTTAGGAGTTGCTGATGTTGAGAATGAGGAAGGGGGAACGTGATTCTTAATGAATAAAGCAATTGAATATGATGCAGGGTTGGTTGGTTTGTTTTTAAGGGAAGAGGAGCTGAGCAGAGTTGTAAGGAAGATGCAGGTAGGATACAGTAATTGGCCAGGATGCAGAATGGGCGAGAGGGGACAACCGTGTTCACAGAGGGTGGGGAAACAGTCGAGGAGACGACTGGGGAAGCCCGTTTTAGCTATATCACTTGTACGGCTGGTACCAGAACCGGTTTGGAAAACCGTTGGTGAAGAGGAGGTGATGGATGACAGTGCCAGACATAAATTTGAGGAAGTCTGTGGAGCTCGGGGATTTACACCTATGGAAGACCCAGCCTGTAGTGCCTGGTTTTTTTCTTTTACTTGTTTGCACAGAAATACAGCTCAGGTTTGGGTGTCTGATTTCATACAGGATTTCTCTTATTTATTTTCCCCCTTCAGTCTGATATTTTTTTTTCTGTATTTGCATGTTAGTAATTGTAAAGGATAGCACAGTTATCCTAGGATTGCTGCTTTCCATCATATATCATCTTTTTTTTTGGGGGGGAGGGGGGGGGCGGCATGGTATCTATTAATTGGATGGCAGAGAGCTTATACTTGACTGTGAAAGGACCTTTGACTCTCTTGGCTCTTGCACCCTTTGTTTAAAGCCTCATACTTGGAGTTTACAGCCCAGTGATGTTGATATCTATCTGTAGAAATAACTGGGTGGGAAAACGCAGGTGTACAGAGAAAAGCAGCACCTCCGTTTAATTTTGCTGCATTCTGTTGCTGTTTTATTTTCTTGCAAGACTCTCCGAGCTACTAGTTATGTTTTTGTTTGTTGGATTTTGGGTTTTTTTTTTAATGCCATTGTTGTGGCAACAAAGAGCTCTCCTGTCCTTCTTTACTGAATTGCACATTTTCCAGAAGGGAAGGAAAAGAAGTATTAGAAATTGAATTGACAATAACAAAAATACAAGGTAGTAATAAAACCACAGGATTGTTTCCTCCTTTGTCTCCTCCTCGACAAAAGCAGAGGGTGAACAAAGTGGGAAGAAAAGGCTCCCTCCTGCTGCGGGGAGGTGCAGCGACATTCGCTGCCCCTCCGCTTCTGCGCGGCACCTCACAGGGAGCTTTTATAGCAGTGGAGAATGAACAACTGGCATCGGTGTCCTTCTGAGGAAAGCACTTAAACCAGCAGAGAAGCATAAAGCCCTGCAAGGCTGCCTACTTATGTGCCAGGGGGGTCTGTGTCCAGAACGGACAGGAATTTGGGTGGTGGGGAGTGCTCACCAGAAGACGCTGAAGAGGAGCCTGACCTCCAGGAAAATGCAGACTATCCAGCTTCTGGAAACTGGTTTGCAAGTATTTAGGACCTGTGGTCAGGTCTCTTTACATGCTCAAACTGCCAAGGTCTTCTAAAGTAGATGAGAAATTACTTATGTCTGTGCTGAGCCATTCAGTTACCTGGAGACATTTCTGTATCTTAAAAAAAAAAAAAAAAAAAAAAGTCCTGCCACCTGAAAGTGGCTACAGCATGAGGGGGAAGAGAGAGAAGCCTTCAAGCAGTTTTCTTTTGGATGGTTAAGGAATTCACCTTCAGTGTCACCCTTTTAATCTGGAAGAGGTTGCTTTGTAAATACCACCTAGTGGTATTAACACTGTAAGATATTGCTAAGGTTAAATGGCTGCAACCTGAACCAAACTCTTTGAAATCAGAGGAAGTTTGGGTTTGACTTGTGGCCAGTGAATATGGCATTGGGTGAGAAGGACCAGAAAAACCCCAAAGAACCCCAGCTATAGTGTGTTGTCAGCATGGCTTTTTGAAGGGGTTTATCTCTCTAGTAAAATTTTACAGTCAAAATTTCTTAAGTGTGCTGCTGTTACTATGCCAATCAGAAATAAGGCCGCCACTACCAGGTCTTGCAGTATGATGCAAAAGAGACCTGGATGTAGTAATGTTGGCATTTCCTCCCTCCCTTTCCTTGTTAGGACTCGGTAATTCAGTCAGAGACATAACTGATGAAAAGCACAAAAAAATTTTGTTCCTACTAGCTCTCCCTGGCCTGCTCGCACATGCCGTTTGCACGTGCGTAAGCTTTTCACGCTTGCTTTGAGATGGCAAGGGAAGGTAATGGGAGAAAAAAAGGGAAGACCGCCTTTTCGTTCCTTTTCTACAAATCCTCAGGCTAATCCAAGCTGGACCCTTTCAAAAGGCAAAGCTTTATGAAGATCTAGGCTCACTGTCACTTCTGTACGCAGCATTACACCTTGTGCCTCTGTTTTGGATTGATAGTCTTCACAAACAAGCTCAGAAGGTAGAATTTAAAAAGAGCAAAAAACCAAAAACAAAAAAAAAGGGATTAAATTATTTTAGCTTCATTATGCTTTGTGCTGCTGCTCCTCCCTCTTGAGGGCACTGCAGAGCTGCTCCTGGTGTTTCAGACTCTTCTCCCTTACCGAGTGAGATTTTGCGAGTTGGCCAAATTTTCTGAACCACTGATCTCGCACTGGCAATGCTCTGATGGCTCTTTTCTCACTTATCCACAGAAAGCGGGCGGGTTGGAGGGAATTTCCAGCAGTTCTTTTAATTGAAGACACTTAAAGGTCTATAATTTGCTTCTCTTCGTTAATAGTTGCTGTTTTGGGGGGGGGGGGGGAAAAAAAAGGTCCCAGTTCATGCACGTCTGCATATTCATAGAAGTCAAGGAGTCTGTGCTGGTTTGTAGTAGCTGAATTTGGCCATGTCACATGGCTTGTGTTTTTAGGCATTTGAAATGGTTTATATTACCACAGGGAGCTGGCTAATGAATACCACTTTATAAATCATATATTCCTGTAAATAAGCATGTAATTCTTTTTTCTTTTTTTTTTTTTTCTGAATAGCAATTCCTTTTCCTTTCCCTTAACTCCTACTGCATCAACAATGGCGTTATCCTACATGTTCTGCAGCACAGAGAGAGGCTTTAACTGGTTTGTTTCCTCCTCTTTCGTCCGCCCTGCCTGACTGCGGGCTTACTGCGGTATAATGTGGACAGCAGAGCCCGTGTCTGGAGATCAGGATCCGATAACCTTTACTGGGCGCGTCCAGACCCTATCCCACACCCAGTATAAAGCAACTGTAAGCCCAGGGAAGAGTCTAACTAGGAGTCTAACTTGATCAAAGTCTAACTAGGGCGCTTTCAGCCTTGCAGTGTGCATCTATGTTAATGGCACTATATGAGCCTGTTGTTGAATTTAAGCAGGGAACAGCATGTGGATGCAAAGCATCTTTCATAAACAGGTCACCTGCGGTTGGTCTGGAGGAGAGACCCCAGGGGAGGAGGGCATGAGTAATGCCAATGAAGCCTGGGTGGAATTCAACTGCAAACTGCACGCTTGTAAAATAATTTGCGACTTCAGAAAGGTAGATGGCCCATCCAGTGCAGAACAATATGTGTGCGTGGCTCTTCCCCCTTTCTGTGTCCCGCCAATATTGCATAGAAATCACCTACTGGGAGCTGAACCTCTTGAAGTGTCTCGGATGGGCTGGATGAGCTTGGGATTGTTGCAGACTCCTCTCTATCTGCTGCCTGGCTGATATTTTTCTCCCAGTCAGTGCCAGAAGGACTTTGGCTGCCCTCGCATCAATCTGTTTGCTAGGGGACAGGTGGTGGTAAGCCATCCTGGCCCCCGGGGGTGAGCTTTGCTATAGCCAGCGCCATCAAAAACAGATGAGCGTGAGATGCAGTGAGCGTGGAGGTGCGGTTTAATGGTTGGGTCTGGACACGGCCATGGTGCAGGAGAACAGTCTGGTCTCCAAAGCAGCTCAGGATGACCCGAAGGCTTGGGAGAGGCAGTGAGCACCCTTTGGCTGCTACTCCAGCTGCAGAGCTGGGACAGCCTCCTGCTTCCCGTAGGCCATCACAAAAGGTAATGGCTGGTGTTTGGAAAAGCACGCAGGCACCTGTTTTATCCCACATCCAAATTCTTCTGCCTGTGCCTGTGCACAGAGCTGTTGTATATATCAGTATTTTCTGTGTAGCCCCTCAAAATATTGACCCTCTTCTCTATGTAGCCTGGGAGGGCCCATCTTGCACAGGAGAGCAAGAGGAGGGTGGTAGTAAGGAGAGAGGAGCCATTTCTTGTGGGCGATGCTGAGCATTTCTCCTTTTTATATAAATATTGCCGCTGTTTAATTCTGCAGTTAGAGCTGGCAACAGCAATAAACAAGTTAGCTAGCAGATGTTGCGCGGAGAGAAATTATTTCTCTGCTGTTGGTTTTCTTGCCCTATAGCAAAGTTTCACTGTGAGTCAATTGTGTCTGTAATAAGACCAGCTTTCCTAGAGCTGCTTTTGTTTAGGAGACGGGGAAGTTTCACTGTGAGCCCGTTGTCTCCTTGTCGAGGTTAATTTCCTGTTTCTGGCTGGCTTTAAGGTAGCGATATGCTTGTTCTGTCAATTTACTAGCAAGAGCCAAAAGCTTTACTTGTGGAAAGCCCTTTTAGGGAAAAGTCCTGAAGAGTATTGCATATGGTAACTGCCGAGGGCTGTTGTGGCGCTGGAATCACTGGGCTTTTGGGGATATTCTAGCTACCTGTAGCTCATTGCATATTGTGTCCTGAATTGCACTGACATAAAGAGGGCGAACCCAATTTTGAGTGTGCGTAGAGTAAAGCAAAGCAGTAGGATACCTGCCTTAGCCAGGGCTCTCCAATTCAGTCTGAAAAATGTTATGTTGTCCTCAAGCCTGCTGGACTCTTGGACTGAGAGAAAGCAATCTTGACAGAATCAGCCCTGTACCAAACTTAGAATTATTTCCATGGGAGCACTTGCCGGGGAAGTCACTTCCGAAGAAGAAAGTTTCACTGCAGGGCAAGCCACTTCCACTTTCTTTCCGAAGTCTCTTCTGGCCCTGCCTCTTGTAGCACGTCAGGATGTGCAGGCACGTAAAACACACACGACTCTACTGGCAAAGCTGTCAAGGTTTGCTTGACTTGTTAATTCCACTGACAATTACAGTGCCCGAAAACGTAAAACATTGTCTTGGGCTTGGGAGAGCACGATGATATTTTTGTCACCGAGCCTGAAGAGAGCTGACTGTGATGCAGCATTGAGCTCACTGAAAACAGTATCACCCTCGGATCGCAGCACCTTGGAGGTCCTGACAGAAGTATTTGTTTAAGCATTTCAGAGCTTCCCTGTCTAGTTCTAGCTGCTTGCGTCAGCCACAGCTATTAAAGATTACAATTTAGGATAATTATTCTTTGTAAGAGCTAGGTTTTATCAGGCAGGACTAATTCGCAGCCCTGGTAGCACCATGCGTGTCCTGGTGGTGCTTGAGAACTTCCTCGTAATCATTCACGCTAATGCTGCGCAATTGAGCAAACCTCATGGCTATTTCATCCAGATAAAATGGAAAAGATAGATGAGCTCTTCACTGCCCCTGGCAGGCTGACAACAAATCTCAGATTTGTCGGACCAAGGCGGAAGCAATTACCCAGACAGCAGCTTGCCAGCAACTTTCTCCCTTAAAATAAAGGAGCAGGATGACATCATGTTTTGATCCGATTTGTCTGCGGTGAGAGAGA
Organism: Struthio camelus; assembly: GCF_040807025.1. Classification (NCBI taxonomy): domain Eukaryota; kingdom Metazoa; phylum Chordata; class Aves; order Struthioniformes; family Struthionidae; genus Struthio; species Struthio camelus. The sequence continues at coordinate 16,635,865 of NC_090946.1, forward strand.
TGCAGGTGCTGGATCTGAGGGCTGCCTTTTCCTCTAACTTCTTTCTCCTTCTGATTCTCTGCTTTCCTTGTTCCCTCCCTCTTCCTTATTTCCTCCCTTCCTGAACCCGCTTTTCTTGCTGCCATCTTGTAGCAGAGCAACAGAAAGACAGACAGTCTCCTGAAGAAGTTTGGTACTTTGAGCAAACTGAGATGGCCTTGCAGCACTGGCACTTGCAGCCTTCTGTTTCCTGCTCCTTAGTGAGTCAAGATCCAGCATGGAGCAGCTCAGATACAGGATACAGGTGATGAAAGTGGCTTCTGTTGGAAGTGTTTTGGGATGAGCAGGGAAATATTTAAGAAAAATGAGATTATGCATCCAACATATGACCCCTTAGAGTAGCATACCTGCATCTGAAGAGAGAGCAGCAGCACCTGTGTGGAGACAGTACTTTCTCCAACAGTTGCTGCACGGATGAGGTAGCTCAGAAGACTGTTAGCAGGTCTGTTGGTCCTGGAGGCTATGCAGGCGAAAGGGAAGGATGAACGCCAGGGCTCCTCATAGCATATCATTGCTTCCATAGCATCTGATATCTTGGATGGGAAAAAGCTGCAGAGCCTAAGTGAGAAATGCTTTCCAGTCTCAGTCTCTCATTTAACTAGTCTGGGAGCTCTGGAGCTTTCTGGTTTTTGGGAAGAGGGGGCACCTTTCTACTGCTTTTTTCTACTGAGTGGGTGCAGGTGGGCTGCTCTGAGCTTCATTCAGCCTCTGTAAGCAAATCGGAGGCCACAGTCATTGAGCAGAAAGAAGTTTTTGTTCAGTGAAAAGAGAAAGTCTTCAAATCAGGGATGAATGCAGGGCTCCTGTGAGGTAGCAAAAATTGCTGAGAGTGCGTATTTTAAGATGAAGGTCAAGGATAAAGAGGGAATATTCATCCAGATCACTGAAGCAAGGAAGCTAGTTAAGGAGAGCAGGCTGTTTACTCAAAGGATTTCACCTCAAGTTTCTCTGCTTTGTCTTTCCTCTTTTATTTGAGGGCTCTCATTCATCCTGGTTGATTTTCTCCCTCGCAGTATTTAAGCCCTGTACTTCTGACACCCAGCTTTCTCTCAACAGCCACTCACACCATTAGAAGGCTGTGGGAAGGAGAGGAGCGGGGACTGAAAACTGGATTTGATCTTTTTGGCCTGGCAGAAGCCCATTGCATTAGAATAGTTCTTGTGATGTGCCTCGTGGCAGGCAGGAGATCCTCGTTCTAGGCGAAACCTCTAGCGTAGCTGATGGCAAAGCTCGCTCACCCTTGGGGGAGTGAGAGACCAGGCTGGGACTGAAACCCCAGAGGAAACACTGACGTCTGTGCCCCGTGGGGGACTCGCCGGGTCGGGAGAGGGCGAGCCGTTAGAAGGAAGGCTCCTGCAATGAGAGCTTGCTGTCCCGTTGGTTGCGTTTTGTCTGTTAAATAGTTAATGTCATTGGAATGGCGATCGCTAAAACCATCCAGAGACGCTTTCTCATTACAGAGCTGCTCGTTTACAATTTGAAATCGGTCATTTAGCTCTAAGTGGCTACGGGTCATTACTTATGAGCAGGTTCTTTACAGTACAGCTGCAGACTGTAAGTGGCTTGATGATGACATATTAACAAGAAAAAAAGACTTTTCCCTTCATTCACGTATATGATTTTTGGCCTGATACTGAGAGGGAGTCCTGTTGCCCCCTTCCTACTTACCCATAGAGGCTAAAATTAGAGTTAACCCAAGCATAGGTCTCACTGTCTGGGAAAACCTCTTGTTCTGCTCTGGATAAAGTTATGCTTCTCAATGTTTGACTTCCTTTTCTATACCACATCTATCTATAATTTTGTTCTCTGGTCAGAACTACACTCTGTCAAGGTAGTGCAAGAGCGACGTGGGGCTGACAGCTTCTACACGTCTCTGTGATTGCTGGCTTGAGAATATGCGGGTTATCAGGCTGTGCTGCTTTCCTCTGGCTCTTGACTTAGCTTGGTGTCTGCTCCTACCAACCTAGAGAACCAGCTGAGGTTGTTGGGAGAGTTCCCATATGGCTGCACGGACACATTGCAACAGTCTGTCCTGAAATCATTTATTTTCTTGTGTATTAAGTTTGAATTAATTTCCACCCTTTTGTTTTGGGGGACATCCTGGATTTAGTGCACTGCCTGGTATCACGAGGCCTTTCTCTAGATTTCCTCCCTTTGCTGAAGGCTGTAGCGTTTCTGTTTGAAAGCTCTTTATTTTTGCACCTGTGGCATTTGAACTGCAACATACCCTGTGGATGTTTCAGCTTTGTCAGCCTGACTTTTATTAAGCTGTAATCATTTATCATCATTGGCAATGATTTTATGTCCTCCCCCGACCCAAGCAGGTATGGCAGACCATTTATTGGTAAACTGCTGGGAGCATGCAAAGACTTAAGATATATAATTCATAAAGTCTTATTTATGTAGTAGTGCTTTATGATGGAAGGTTGTGCTGAGAAAGCATTGGAGGTGTTGGTTTATTTTTAGATGAGCCAGAACTCTCCGTTTCCACCTCACTTCAGGCACCAACATAGAATGGCTGAGGAGCTCCAGAAACCTAAAAGCTTTTCCCTCTAATGGCACGAGAGAGTGCCTAAATAAAACTGACAAACATAAAAATGCAATAAACTACAACTGTTTCATGAATTTATGACGTGAGGGGGCAAAGTAGTAAAAAAAAAAAAAAAACTATAAATTGGCATCAGTCATGCTCCTTAATTAAGAGCTACTAAGCAATATGTATAATGCGCAACACCAGAATGTAAGTGTGGCCACCTAAATGCTTTCCTCAATTAGCAGGGTCTTGTTACACTGAGAGATTTTGATTTTCATGCTCTCCATGTGTAAATGTGCACGCAGGGAGGGTTTTAATATCTATGAGATAGCATGTATTTATCAAGGGGAGGGGAAAAAAAAAAAGCAATAAGCAGTTTTAATTAATAAGGGGTGAGTTAATTTCCAAATCACTTCAGAGAGCGTTATGAAATCTCACGATCTGACATTTGGAGAGAGAATCATCTTGTCCGTTGTTTAGATAACGGAGTGGGGAGGGAATTTATATTGAAGTCGAGGCTTTTTGCTCAGGCTGCTTCTGCAGTCAGTGCGTGAAGTAGGCATCTCGAAGGGCGATCTGTCCTGGACGCCTGTTCTGGAATAGGACAGGTTGACCCTTGGAGCTGACACTGTTTCTTTGCGCTGACGACAGAGGAAGTCTGGACGGATGGATTAGAGCTGGGCTCCAGGTTGCCTTAACTGCAGGTGTCTGGGCTGCTGTTGTGGTCAGGAGGAGTCTGCTCAATACCATTAATGGCATTTAGAGAGCTTTCCAGCTGACCAAAGGCGGGCTTGGACTATAGAAATACCGTCAGACGAGCTGCATAGCTCTCTAGATGCTGTTAATAGCATTGACATTTAAAGTTTGGTGACCTTAGACGTTGAAAAGTTAGTTATCCAAAACTGAAGTCAGATGATATATTCTCAACCTTTCAGTGTTGCAACCTGTAGTATGTGACAAAAGAAGATGGAATTTAATCCAAAAATGGGGAGACGTGTACGTAGCCCACAGAGTAAGCTCCTTGTTTGGAGAGTCCCAGTCAGGATGACTGGTACTCATGTTTGCTACATAGGCTTTGTGCTCATGTACCCAGATCCCCGAAACGGGTATAGCAAAGTAAAATCTGAAAGCAAGGGGTTCTGTGGACTTTCATCGCCGTACGTGGTAATGAAGCCGCTGATCAGAGATGTGTTTCTCTGAACGTGTTTATTCCAAAGCAGCTGAAGTGCTTCCACAGCAGATATTTGGTTGGTGATAAGAAAGGACTGAAGTGTTTCCTTTGGGGATATCAAGTGCAGAAAAAAAGATTATTTGAGGTGGCATGCCTTATGGATGGCATACTGCCCGAGCTTGGAAGTAGCTTGACATACAGGCAACTGTATATAAATAGCGTTAGTAAGAGTGCAAAAAAGCCTGAGATGCGCTATTGCGTAGCAAAGCCTAATATAAATAAACAATCGTTAGAAAATGCTAACATAAAACAAGGTAGTAATCTTTGCTTTCTGTTTTACTCCCACCCAATTAGAATAGTTTTCTAGACAAGGCATTTGAACGATTAAAGGTGAGAGATGATATTCCAGGCATAACAGTAGTTTTCTGGCAGGGGACTGCGTGCGTGGCATTGTTATGCAATTGCAGTGCGAGTAAATACTTTGTTTGCCCTTAAAAATATTTTTAACAATCTGTTTAAAAAGAATCCATAAAGGATTCAGAAACAGTTTTTGCTCAGCTTTCTGATGACTGTCAGTGAGAAAAGATGGGTTTTGGGATGTGAAGCCGCTTGTTATTAGCGTGTGATTATTGCTCGCAGGTCTGTTATCGATCGGGGGATCAATACTGCAAGTGGTAGATACCCTTCCTATGACAATTCACAATGCGAACCGTTTATTGATGGGTATGTTTAAAAAAAGACTTTTCACTGAAAGCTCGTTGTGAGGCACAAATTTGGTCCTTCTCGCCATCCTGGTGAAAAGGTAAGCTTCAGCAATGGAAGGCCATGCTACATCTTAATTTATTTCATATTTCATTACTAGTGCTGACTTACATACTTGGCTGTCCTACATGGAGCTATGTTGGTATCTGTATCTTGGATACCCTGGTTGGATTTTTTTCGTATGGGAAATAGTATTAAGACTGTATGTGTTCATTTTGCCTGTGAGCTCATATGGTAGCCAGGGGGCTAATTTACGTCTTGCAGAGTAATAGGTTTTCGTGGGAAAACACGACTGTGTTTTTTTTTTGGGGGGGGGGGGGGAAGGGGAAAATGGAGATGAAGGGAGGAGGAAAGAAGTTGTACTGGAGCGATCTGAAGCAGTCTTTGATTGCACAATTTTCTTTTGTATGGGAGGCCATAGTACCCCGCCTTGTACTCCAGATATTTTCTAGTTCATTTTACTTCCAATACTATTCTCACACTTTATATGTTTCTTCAGTGGACTGATGCTGGAGAGTGTCATGGTGATACGGACTGGAACGAATCTTTAGCTTTCCTGGAAGCGTGAATATGAAGAAACACCTTAGTAGATGCCTGTGATAAGTCTTCCATGCCCATGACTCATAGAGATAGGAGGGTCAGGCTGGAGTCATGGCACGGAGCTTTCTAGGTTTTAGGAGCTGAGATACTGCATAGAAATCTTACAGCTCCCCAAATTGTCCTTCCTGTGCCAGCTGGGTCCATTCCTGAGCAGGGGTTGAGCTCCTTGAGGAGAGAATTGGGCATGACAGGAACCGGACCAAGAGTCTTGCACTCGGAGAGTAGTGGGAAGGAGGGCCTGATGTGATGTGGAGGATTCGTGTGGCCTTCGGAGGACTCGGGTTAGGGCAGTGCAGAGCACCTCACCGGAGCAGAGCAGGTCACAGGCGCAGCACCTGCGATCGGACAGGGAAGGCGATGCTGCATTGCTGCCGTTCCCACCGACCCTCACCTCCAGCCCTCTGGCTGCCAGCTGGCAGGGTTGAGGTACAGCATGTAGACTGTACTTTGGCAAGAAAAGCAACTTCTCTTTGCAAAGGTCTCCATCAGGAAAATTTACCATAATTGCAGAGGAATACATCAGCACAATTTGGGATCTACGGGTAGGGTGCTCTCAAAATCAACTCGGAGGTATAAAGAGCCGAACCCATGGTAGTTAAAGAGATCCCCGCTCCATCTCCCAGGACTAAAGGCAGGGATTTTTTTTCTGACCTGCCTCAATTTCCGGAACTAAGTATGGGCAGCTGCAAGCGGGCCTCGTAAGAGCCTCCTTTTTTGTTGTTACCACTTTTCAGACTTTTGCATCAAATACTTGTTTAAATAGTCTTTTTTTTTTTTTTTAAGCTTTTGTGAGGGAGGATATCAGCTTTTGCTGGTTGCTTTTCACAGTATCAGCAGTTTTCTTTTTTAGACACACAACTAATTTTGCATTTCAACTGTTATATCTATGTTCACTGTGGAGGTTTCTATAGTAACCAGCCTTGTACTATTAGCATATTTTTAAAAACTTTTATGAGTAAAGGCTGTTTCTGTTGTCTTTGTACTCTTTAAGAACTCTGTTTATTAATTTGAAAATGTGAGGCATCATATAAATGCTTAGTATTTCAATGCCTCTTAGTCTAAACCCTTCCAATGCCTCTAAGGGAGAGAAGAACACTAAAAACATTAAATAATCTGGATTTTGTCCAATGTAAGAAGTCTGTGGTAGACCAGGGAACAGAGCTGGGGCCTCCTGGGTCCTCACCTGGTGCTGCGTGAACCACATTTTCTTCCAGTACTTCACTAAATGGTTTAAGCAAAGCTCTCTGCAGATGATCTTTCCTGAAATCACATTTTTTTGTGTTGTGTAAAAGATCAAATTGCACTACTTTATTTGTTTCTTTGTTTTCAATATGTAGTGTTGCATATATGAAAACAGGTGACGAGAACTGAGTCTCGATAGAGCTCCAGCTGTGGCCTTATCCCAGTGTACGCTGCCAAAGCATAGGAAGTGTTTTATTTTACAGACTGAACAGAACAGGGACTCCAGAACACGTCCAGTTCTCTTCCATTTCTGCTCCTTTTTTGAACAGGTTTAACTTAATTTAGTGGATTGTGATTCCAGAGCTCATGCATGTATTCCTCTTTACAACTGTATTGATTTTATTACCATCATCCCAGGTGGATTTAGAAATGACATTTGAGGAGCAGATGAGTAAGCTTTGATGCTTTCAGTTTGACAGAAGTTAAAACTAGAACCTGAGAAGAGGCATAATCTTTTCCTTGACTTATGTCATCCCTTTCCCTCTTTAAACGTACGCATTTGTTCTGCATTTCAGTGAGTTGTCATTAACTCAGTACTTCAATTTGATTTAAAGTTTAGGCAAGTTTCCAAATTAGATGCTTGTGGTATTGATAACCACCATCTTAAGCTACTCTGTGATCGTGTTTCATCTTTTATCAGCAGTGCTACCTTAATAGGTCATCCTCACCTGTTACCTTTCTGCAAGTTTTTGCATCCTCGGTGACATGACTTTGCAGGATGGGGCAATTAAGTGCACTACAGAAGTGACTAATTAAAGCCAGTAGCAGTTAAGCACATGATTAAGTGATTTGCTGGAAAAGGATGTGATCAAGCACATGTTTAAGTGTTTCACTGGATGTTGAGCCTGGGAAAGGAAAACATTACTTTTAGGTTGGATGTATTAACTCATAAATGGTGTAGTTCTGTTCTTTTGTAACAGTAGTTGATAGATAACTGTAATTTAGAGGAGCAGCTACTTTAGGAGAATGCTACTCATAAAACAGCAGGGATTAACTGAATGACTTTTTATTCACTTTTCTGTTAGCAGGGTGTCAGTATGATATTCTCTCTTTTGGCAACTTCAATTGTCCCCAAGTTTGCGTTAGTTGTACAGGAATGGAACTTAATGGTTGCACTCAGTTGGGCAAGATCAATGAATTTCTTAAGGCTTAAGCTCTTGAGGCTGTTTCCTTACCAAAGGCAACTGAAAAAGCAGGGGTTTCTTTATGTTTCCATTATTGATACTATGAAAATTAATGCTTTTTGGTGATATTTCTTTGCCCACATAAAGCCCCAAAGTCCTTTTTGTAGAATTTCTAGGGCTGATGAAAGTGCTCTTGGTATTTGTCAGGCTCAGGCAGGGCATGGCACATCCTGAAGCGAGGCCTAGTCTGTAGGGCGGCAGTGTCTAAAAGGAAGGAAAGCCACAACGAGAAGTACTGAAGTGTGTTTCTTTGCACCTGTGATGACAGTGGTACAGATGGCAGTGCGGATATGAAGCCCGGGATGTCAGGTTGACAGGCAGGACATGGGTCAGGATTGTAGCTCTCGACTACCCGTGTCCATGAAACGGCTGCTTGCCCTGTCCCGCAGTACCTGGAGTTCGGGACCGTGGAAACAGCGCGTCACGTCTCTTTTGAAATCTTGTTCTGCATGATACACAGCACCGTGTTGCACTGCAGACCAGACAGCGGCCTGCAAAGGAAAGGGAGACGGTGTGTTAATCACTTTGTAAGAAAAAGTCCGATATGACACTGCAGGCCGGATCCTTGGCTGTTGTTGATTAGCGTGGTGAGTTAAAAATGCAGTCACACTGAGTCACGCCAGTGGAGAACGTAGCCCTGCCACTCTTGGAGGAGTTTGGCTGCTGCTCACGTACATGATGGCCCATATTGCAAGATGAGATTTTTGGTTTTGAGACTCACTTTTAAGCAACATGAACAGAAAATGGGATAGCGAGGCCAAACAAGCAGTTTCATCGTGCTTTTAATTTAACTGTGTGCTGCTTATCAGCGGTGCTGAAGAGATTGGCATTTGAAATGCTCTGTGCTTTACTCAGTTGTGTTCTTTTAAAGCACGTTCCTGTAAGTTACAGAGATACTAGTAAAACAGTTCAACAGTGGAATGAAATGACGTCAGAATAAAATAAAATTTTGGCTTGAAATAATATACAGCCGTGAATAGCTGTTGTTCTGAAAGAAAGCCTTGAGCCTGGCAGCAGAGCAGCATCTGTTCCTGGTGTGTTATTTAGGTGGGATGTCATCTCTCTGCTAGGTGGAGTAGCACTCATACTGCCTTGAGGCCGGACGGGTCTTGAGACGCAACGCAACTGAGAGCCAACCTGCGTTAGGCGAGGACAGGATTTCCTAAATTATTTGCCTGTACAGAGGAGCTTTGCAGCCTGCAGGGTAGTAGGTTTGCCTCTGTGCAAAGCTCGGGATGTGCCCTGCTGCTGAAATCCCAAGCCTCAACCGACTGGAGACTTTTCTGTCTTTATGCGTCTTTTCTGTCTTATATGTCTTTACGTCTCTAAAAAGACCACTTCAGGGGACTACACTGAGTCAACCTGCCTGACAGTCGCGGTGCCAAAGGTGCTAGGTGGGATGTGAGGTAGAAAGGGTGTTGTTTTCATTCACGCAAGCTTTAAAAGGCTAGGAAAGCAGAGAGACTTTTCACAGTGATCTAAAGAACCTGTAAACTCGGTCCTGATTTTTTTTTTTTTTTTTTTTTTGATGCAAATTGTGAGACAGCTCAAGTGCTCTGGAGTGATGACAGCTGAGAATTGGCTGGTGACTGTCCAAATTTCGTAAGCAGGGCTGAAAATCTGCACTGGGGCTGCAAGAGCAGAAGGCAGCGCTAAAGAGGAGAAGGGAGGGCATGTGTGAGAAGAGCAGAAATGGAGTAGCTCTACTCTGGTTCAGAAATGCATTTAAAATAGTTTTACCTTGTTGAAGTGCTTTTTAAAGTGCTGCATTGCTTCTAGTTTAGCTATTGATTGCACCAACACAAGAGTCTGTTACTCATGGGTATGTTCTGTATCAAAGTGCAAAAAATGTAGCAGCCTGGGTGTGTAAAGGTTGGCAGATGGAAGGTCCTACTCCAGAGTTGCCAAGGCAGAGAGGGAAGAGACTGGACAGGATCCCTATGCCCACTGGAAAAAGAAATGCAGCCTTTATTGTACAGTCTTTATTATACAGCGCTCTCAGTCCAATGGATCTGAGAAAGCTTTTGAATTTGTTGCTTGTTGCATGACAGGCTTTGTTTCAGTTTGAAACAAGCTCTGTTCTCATTGGTACAAAAATAAGAATATTGTAAAGTAGGTAAGGAGAACTAGGAAAATAACTCATTGGTTGGTGTCTGTATCTATAACCCTTTGCCTCTGAAAAGAGGCTGATGCCAAACCAAGCAAAAAAAAAAAAAAAACCCAAATCATAGGTGAACATTAAAACTAGAGAGGGGAGCAGGAAGAGGCAGGGAGAACGTACAGACATCCATACTGTTGAGACAGTTTCATCTAGCCAAGTACCCTATTTTTGGTCATGGCCACTCAGGGATGCTTAGAGAGAATATAAGGAGGACAGATACGAAGGACGCTTTTCCAGGCTTCTCCAATTAACTGCCTAAGGTCTTTCTCTGCAGAGCTGACATCCAAACAATCATTTTTAATAAATGCTGGAGCATCTTGTCCTCCTTGGATTTGTGTAATCCCTTTTTGAACCCGCTTATATTTTGGTATCCACAAAACACTGTGGCAGTGAATTCCAGGATTTAATTAAATGTTTTGTGAAAAATACTTCCTTTTATTGGTTTTAAAGCTGCTGACCAAAATGACCTCTAGCTTTTTTTATCTCAAGAAAAAGCAATAACCAATTCTATATTCACCTTTCCCATCCCACACAGGATTTAATGGACAGCTACTACTGCAGTCTCTTCCCCTCCCAGCAACGTGGTCCCTACTAACGGCAATTTTTTTTCAAATATTTTTTCTAATTCTTTTTAAGTCATTGTTTTATCACTCAGTACCTAAAATGCCATAGCTGGGCTCACGGCCCTGTTATACGTGTCTTCACTTCTGCTCCGCAGAGCTCTCCAGCCTGATAGGCTGAGGGTAGAAAGGTGCTCAGGTCCCCCTTTACTCCTCCGTTTAACTTTTCAAAATCAGAGGCACAAAGGGATTAACTTGTATACCACCGTTGCCTTTTTCCTTCGTTAAACTTCAGACCTCTGACTAGCAGAAGAAACGCAGTTTGTGCTACGCTGAGCTGCTCTATGGTTTATCGGGCTGCGGGATGTTGCTCTAGCTCCACTAAAGGGCCCGTCCATGCGCTGGGACGGCTTCTGCGAGCTCAGGCATCCTGCGCGCTGGAAGCAGGCAGTGGTTCGGCAGCGCTGGCATCCGTCTGGGAGGTTATTTGCACATACCTATATAGACAGTCGAGCCCCGCATGGGAGCGTACGCTCTTCCCCGTTTCTCGTGCAAGATTCTGGATTAGTCAGTGCACGTACATACTTTGTTTCCACCTCACCTATGTATCTAGCTAAAAGAAACAATAATTTAAATATGCCTTGCATCACAAGAACATTTGCTGCTATTATGAATTATGATAACGTTCCTATCACTACTATTAATACCTTGCTGTTAATTTTCCGTTGTATCTTTTTGTTCCATAGTGGAAGGGAGGAAGCGTTGTCAGACAAGAGTAACCGTGTAGCAAGTGGGATTGAGAAAGACCAACATCGTTTCCCCTTTACTTTAGAAATGTGGAGAGCGGTGGGGGGGGGGGGGGGGGGAACCCTCAGACTAAACAAATTATTTTATCTACAAAACAAAATAATCGAAATGTAAGGTATGGCCAGTTACCAGTGTATTTTTTTTTTTTTAAATCTGAAAGAGGAAGTTTGGTGGGCAGTTCCTAATCAGACACACAATATGAGAAGTCTTGATTAGATGCATTTTCTGTGCAATAAAAACAATAAAGAAATACCACTTAAAGACACCAGCACCGTTATCATGAACAATGAGGCAATTTCTCCTGTGGTATTTTAAGTGTGTAGCTGTCGCTTCAGAATTAATTCCTCCAACAACACACATATATCTGGGGCTGTTTGGGACTGCTTTGGATCAATTCTAAATGTATGCACCAAAGTCTGAATAATTTATTTTCTAGCCCATTAGAACAGTTTGGAGGATCTAATTCCAGAGCCCGCTCTTCTGCCAAAAGAGAGTGTGCGCGCGTTCCCCTCGGGAGACAGACTGAATCTATGCTTTCAGAGTAAGCCACCAGCTTTGCTATTTGACCCTGCTAAATAAATGCCTATAAGCAATTTGTTGAGAGTAGAATAAACCACTCCTTCCATACCCAATTGCAAAGATCAGTTCTTGCAAAGACCCTGCTGTTCATGCCTTGGCACTCAGTATTTTACGACTGAGGTGCAGACCTACTCAACGGCCTGTCCTGGATTTGTGCTGAGGTCTGTCCTGGAGCTGACATCGAACTCGACCCTCCTCAGTCCCAGGGCTGCGAAACTATCCCCTCTGCTGCCCCAGTGTTTTGCCCTTAAAATGAAAGATTTTACAAAAGATGCAATGCTTACTGAAAGGGAAAAAAAGTCATCTGTGTGGGTTTTTTTTTAATTATTACTTTTTTAAAGCACCCAGCTTGCACTCATCAGGTAAAATCAATCCAGCATCATGTTTCATTGCCAGCAGATCAGGTCAGAGCTGCAAGGCTTCTTCCTGATCTTTTGTTTTAATGTTTAGTATCTCTTTTCACCATGACCCTTAAGCATTGCCTTAAGTAGGAGTTTTGAGTATTGTTATGTTCATTCAGCCCAAACCTAAGGGTGGGCTTGCTCCTACCTGGAAGTGGAGCTTTGAAGAGCAGTTGAGGATGGCTTTAAGGGCAGCCGCTGGCTCCCGGCACACAAAGGGGGACGGCTCGGTGTGGGAGAAGGGAACGGGACTGAAGCGAGCTGGAGCAGCCCTTGGTTGCTTGTGTGGTTGTTCCCTAAGCAGCGCTTTGTGAAATGCATTAGTTTGAGGCAGGTGGCTTAATGCTGAAAGGATCACTTTGCACATTTCAGGTTTCGATTGATCAGGCTGAGGAAGAGTTGCACATTAGCTCTTCAAAAACAGAAAGACAATGAGCTGATAAAGAGCTTGGTGTATTTTAGAGCGTCTCTGAATACAGTGTGGTGAGATACTCGGGCTGGCAGACTGACCTGGAATAGGCAACCCTGGTCTGAATGGGTACAACCACAGTCCCTGTGTTTTGCAAGAACCCTCGTCTGGTGTTTTGTACCACCAGTGAATTCCTTGTTTCTGCAGACGTGAATGACTTCAGAGGGGACGAGGAGTGGAATCAGATGCCCTAAGGGCCGGGATATCTCAAGCATTGCATATTGTATGTTGTAAAGAAATAAATAGGCAATGGAGGAGCAGGCAAAGTGAGCTTTGCCTTTCCCCGAGGAGACGCACCTCCTGTAGCACAAACAGTCCTCATAGGCGTTCGCGTCTCTCCAAGCAGTGTGGCAACACTGAGCGCCTGAAAGGTGATAAAATAAACTGCCTTTTACTGGTGCTGTTGAATTCATACCACAGAATTGAAGATAAGAGCTAAACGTATTGCAAATGGATGCCTCTGCTGCTCCTGGGCATCTGCGCTCCTTAGGCCTAATTGGGCCATTTGTGTGGCCTTGCTGCGCCCGGGGCTCAGAGGTTAATTCTGGGCAGGATGTGGACCAGTCTAGGAGGCAAAGAGAGATGCTTTCCATCTAGTTCCTCAGCCAGTCTGGCACTACTCCTGGGAGCGTATTTCGGTGGTCGGACCAGTTCAGTTTTAACTTGCTGCCTCTCCTTGGATGCTGCTCTGGAGTCCAGCAGACCTTCAGAACTGTATTCCCTTTTCAGATGCAGCCATTTTTGTCTTGGCCCATGTTGATTGCTTTTGTTCATGCCACCTCAGGTACTCTAAACAATTTTCTGTGGGTTGCTTTCTTTAGAGATTCTCCCCTCTCCTCTCCTCTCCTCTAGTTACTTCTCAGTCATTTTAGACCTTTTTAAAGATCGTGGTCCGTAAACGTGTGTAGAGGGGAGGTATTTCCAGTCTATGCAGTCGTGGCCTGGGCTGTCTCCTCTTGGTACTTATGGAGGGTACTTTGCAAGAGGGGTGAAGATGGAGATTTAGGATGCCTGTATATGGATAGCCTCCTTAATAAGACAATTTGAGGCACAGGGTCTTGGAGTCTGCTTTCTCTGAGTGGAGCCATATAGTCTGATGCAGTTGAGGTATGTTACAAGGAGGAATACCTTGATTCGTTACTTTTGAGCAAAACAGACTGGTTTGCAGCTGGAGACCAGTCCCACCTCGAGACGCGGCCTTCTTTTTCCTCCCTTATTGAGGGAGGATTCAGTACTGTGCAGAGGAGACCTTAGCAATTAGTACTAAGAAATTGCCTTTGCTTTTGTGTTTCTCTTCTGTGTTTCATATCTGAGGATTAGCTCTGCCCAGGGATTAGCTCTGTCTTTTCCCTTTTCTGGTTCGTGAGCTGCCTTATGTTCATCCACTTTATGCAGACGTTTAATTGATATGCTTCTATGTCTAACTTGCTACTCTATGAGCACACTTTCTTTCCTAGCCTTTAATTGATTTGGATAATAAAGTGCAGTTATAAAACTCAATAAAAATTGGTTATTTTAAAGGGGGAAGCAGGAAAGAAAGAAACCTAAGTGGTGCTCTGCCACGTGACTGTGTAATAATGCAAAATCCCCTTTGGTTTCATTCTATTTAATTGCTCAGCTTTACTCAATTTGTTACAATTCTGCAGGCTTTCTCCCAATTATAAGCAGCAAGCTGATAAATGTTTGCATTTTTGAAAAGTTCCTTGTGCGTACAGCAATTGTAAATTTTTTGGTTTTGTGGTGGCTGCAATGCAGTGTTCTCCTCTCCTTGCTGATGTGTCTGAGGAACATGAACTACTGTTCCCCTCTCAAACCTTTCCTAAACCAGTGAGGTTCTCTTCTGAGGGCTGAATTATCAAACCAGTAGGCCACCTTAGGAGTAAACATCTACTCTTTCTTGCAATGTTAGGGGGAGGAATCTTCCTCGCTCTCTGGCCCCTTTACACTACAAATGAGCTCTCACTGACAAGGAAGTCTTAACCTTGGGCAGGAACCATCTAAGAGGAGGTGCTGGGTGTCCTCCTAGGGGATTCTCTAGCAAGAGTTGCATATGGCACGTGCCAGGGATGGGAGGCGGAGCAATGGGATCAGAAGAACATGAGGTCCAGACTGCTGCAGCCCTTCTGGGCAGCTCTCTGAGGTGCTTAAACATGACACGAATTGTTTCAGTGCCTTTGGGATCTGAATCAATGGGAATTTCTCCCTTATTCAGTGTCCGCTTTTCCACTAGAGAAGGAGAAGCCTGATATTTGAAACTGTGGCTTGGATTTGGGAAATCTGGGTCTTTCTCTTGAGTGTTGTATCTTACTATGTGGATCTGTGCTTGAGTTCCCCCTCTGTAAAATAAGAAAATAATGTTTCTTTTCCTCCTCTGCTGTCTGTTCTACCTAGTGCTGTAGAGAAAGGATCAACTCTTATGCTGGATTTGCCCCAGCAGAGCCTTCGTACCACCGCAAAATCAATAGTGATTAATATCAGGGGTTGCTTGGATACTATGACTGAGTTGCTTTGTTTCTCTTTGTTTTCCTAGTTGGGAGGCTGTGGAATCCTTGGAGTAGGCATCTGGCTGGCTGTTACCCAAGGCAACTTTGCTACCCTCTCCTCTTCTTTCCCATCCCTGTCGGCTGCCAACCTACTGATTGTCACGGGGACTTTTGTCATGATCATCGGCTTCGTGGGCTGCATAGGCGCCATCAAAGAAAACAAGTGCCTCCTGCTGAGTGTGAGTATTAAGCCGCTATGCTATTGCAGTACTTGTTGTCTCAAGGTGCTGGTGCTATTCCAATGCATGTGACAGCGCTCTGTATTTCAGCAGGAGTTGCCCATTTGACATGGAAGAGATGCGAATCATATTTAATCATGGTTCTGAAGAGCTGCTAGATCATTCCTGACCATACTTTTAACTTGTTCTTGGAGGATGAGATCTTCCAGAAGGGAAGGGTTAGCAGTTTTAAGGCTTTCTGTGAACTCTTCCGAGAAGGAGAGATTTGTGAAGACACCTTTTGCAATGTCCCCGTGGTTTGTTGTTCACTCAGCTTTGGCAACTGTTTCCTCTAAATATCTGCTCTGGTGGGACTGATGATGTGAAGTCCTGGGCAGAAAGATCAGTGCTGCAGATATGAAACACTGTGAAAAGTCAAGCTCATTTTGGCTTCAACTGGAAATGAAGTGATTTGGACTTGGCAACACTGATTTTGCCAGTCATTAACTCTCAAAAGACTGAGATGTCAGGAAGCAAAGGTTGCAGCATAAGGAGACTGCTGTGAAATGAAAGATTAATAAGGTGCCAGCTGTCCATGATTTAACTGAGGCTTGAGCCATTTATCTAATGCATTTTATCAAAATGTAATTTGATGCCGCTGAAAGTTGGACTGGCTTTGCAGTAGTGAGTGCTTGTTGTAGTTGGTGTTAGTGTGTTTTTTGTGTCCTGTTCAGCTGAAGAACAGGAAGTGAGTTGCCTTGCTGTTCTTCAAGTCCAGGGTTTCACAATGAGGTTCAGCAAATCTCAGCATAAAGTGAAACTGGGGTTTAGTTTTGTGAGCTGGTGATTCCTTTATCACATTATAAAGCTGTAGTTCAGGCTGAAAAGGCTGTTCCTCACTGCTTTTCATCCTCATTTTGCTCCTCTGGGAGCTTAAGTGTGAGATGAGGCGCACAGCCCTCAAGGAAAATTCACCCTGTAAAAATCTTTACCTGACTGTGAGATCCAAGCTTGAAAAAGGTATAGGACTCTTTCCAGACCTCTGCCATAATCATTTGTTTCTGTTTAACCAATAGAAGTCAGGACTAGTACGTTTCTGTGGCAGATGGGTGGCTTGGGACTAAAATGAGCAACATAAATTAGAAAGTAAGGCAATTCTGTGAAGGGAAGTTTACCCTGAGACTGTTGAAGTTGTAATCTGAGGCTGAGAGTCCCAGGCAATTTTAATAGCCTTATGTAAAGACCCACTTTCTGGGGGAAGGAACTGGCCATCCTTATATTACTGGATTACAGGTTTAGTGCCAATGCAGCGGGAGCCCACAGAGCGTTGAGTCTAGCTGTATAGCTTATATGCGCAAAATTAATCATTTGTTTTGGGCTTTTTGATCAACACCCTAGCTCAGACGTGACCAGCAATGAGCTGTGTCTTCTAATGTGTCAGAATCAGGTCAAGAACAGGCAGTTTGTCCTTGGCACAGGATAAGTTTCTGACCTTTATCCCTAATGGTCTGGCCCTCACCGCTCCTTTTGGCAAGGGCAAAGTGTCCTGTGATCAGTTGTCACTGCTGCAGTGAGGGTGAATGCACTCAGTTGACCCCAGATGCTCATCCTTTTTGAGAGGTGCAAATGTCAGGGAGTCGTGCTCCTCCTAACACATATTGCAAAATACCCTTGAATATTATGTCCTTCAGTGCATGATGCAAGGACTTGCTTGAGGGATCAGACTAGGTAATGCAAAGGAATCCATTGGCTTAGGAATTCTCTGCATGGGAGAACTGGGAAGCTTGCTCTGATTTGGTACTAGCATTTAAACCTGTCCATCTGTCCTTCTGCTCGTATACTCCAGCTATTCAATGTGGCCCCCGTTTTATTCAATGTTCTTCATTTCAAATGTGAATTAAGTTAGATCTGATTACAGCTACTTTAATTCGGAATAAGTCTAACTATAGAGAGCTGAAATACAGTTTCATTAGTGTACTTTGAATGCAGTTTTTATTCAGTCCAGAATAGCCTTCCACAGTATCTGTTAGCTCTTCACTTAAATACCAATGAGATTTTGGGGCTTCTGTCAAGCCTGTCTCCAGTGTGTTTGAGAGGGAAATGGATAGTGGTAGGAGCTGCTGTTTCTGGGAGCAAAGCTTTATCATGCAGATTTGTTTGTAATCCTCCTTCCCCCAGATCTGAAGTGTTCTTTTGTGGCTCAAGATCACTGGTCCTACTTGGCTTGTGTTTGAAATGGTGCTTAGGAGTTCAAGGCAGAAACATTTGGCTTTGGCGACCTCCCATTTTTCTAGGTAATGTAGCAAAATAAATGCTCGAATGAAAGAACTCGCTGAATACCGAAGGCTGTGCTTTATGTGTGTGGTTGCCACAGGAGCTCATCCTTTTTTTTATTTCACAGGTGTTCCCAACAGTCTATTCTGTCAAAATGAATAGAATCTTTGTAGTGGTATTGTGGATAGCTCAATTAACGTACACCCCTTGTCCCTAAATATATCTGCTTCTTTTTGTTAAACATCTCTGAGCATGCCCCTCCTCTCCCCCTTTGTAAGGGGGCCGTTTCATTGCAGCTGGGATGTGATAGGATATGCCATCCAAGCTGTAAAGAGAAAGCTAGTAAGCATTGGCAACGTTGTGTGTATTTATGACTTGCGCTCTGTTTAGCGGTCATTGCGGGATCAAGTCCTTGCACTCCTTTCTACATCTCCCAGGCTACCACTTAGCATCTAGTTTTGTTCCTGGTAATAGCTAAGACTGCTTTTTGAGCTGGATTAATGTGATTTCTATCTCCAGAAGTTACTACTGCAAATCCACCGGCATGTCATGGAGTAGGTTGTCTTGCTCGTTTGTGATGTCACTGCCGTTTTTTTATGCAATGCTTGGTTTTGCTAGCCGTTCCTTAGAAACCCTTTTTCCTAACGTTTTCTTGAGTAAAACATACAGCAGTTCAAGGAATTTAGGCACCTCGCTCCCATTTAATTTCAGTGAGATTTGATTTCCTGCTTTCCTGTGGCTTCTTTTGGAAACAGGAGCTGTGATAGTACGTGGACAGAGAAACTGTAGTCTCTGTCTACAGAGACTCTGGATAGGTATGTTTAGGGTGGGCTGATGGAGGTTTTTAGTAGTATGGGTAATATTTGGTAGTACTCACTGGATAATTAGATTCTCTAATTTGCCCTCTGATATTTGGCCAGACCAGTAAGGAGGCCAGCACTGAACAAGCATAGAGAACTGGGATGGATGGAGCTGGACGAGGTCTGCAGACAGTTGAAACAGATCTGTGACAGGCTTAAAACAATGAAAAGCTCTTAACAGAATACTAAAACGAAAAAAAGTAGTAAAGGCTAGGATGTTGCGTCCCTTGTTTCAGGTGTAGTCTGTACGGTAGAGTCTGATGGAGTGAGACTTGGAAGGGACAAAAAGAAAAGTGGGTGGAATAAACCAAGCTGGAGGAGCATCCAGGGCTGCTATCATGCTGTGGTAGTAGTTACTCAAGGTATCACCTATGCATGCGCGATTAGACGTTGCTCCTCTCAGCAGAACATTTGTGCATCTCCGAGTAGCAGGTTTCATTTACCTCCCTCGGCTCTCTGCCTGGTACGGTGTGTGAGAAAGTCAGAGTTGTTAAATATAACCGTAAACAGCAATAAAGATGATGTGTCTGTCATCAGATTCTCCAGATGCTTTGTCCGTGCTGCGTGCCTGTCATCTCCTGCTCTGAAATTATGCCCTTGATCTCCTTTAAGACTCTCGTGACAGTACAAACTTGGGGACCATATGGACGTGCCTGATTTATCCAAGAACAATTTGGAGCTCCAGCTGCCGGTATCTCCTGTAGTGCACCCTGTCCTACTGTTAGGATGGCAGCAGTCTTTAGACCTGCGAGGACCGGAAAGGCAATTTTCCTGTGGAACGACACTGACTACAGCTCCAGCACCTCCTGTCCCTACAGCAGAAGAAAGAGGAAAGGATGTGGCAGTTTGAGTGCTGCTAGAGTTGGCAGAGGTGGTTTGAAGGAACAAGCTGGAAATGCTGCTAGTACAGGAGATGTAGGACAGTTTTGGAGGTCATAAAATAGATTAGGAAAAGAGCAGGGGAAGGAAAACTACCAGCACGACCCAGCTGCATGGGAGGAGCTGAAGCGTACAGAAGCAGAGCTGTCTTGTGTGTGGTGTTGCCTTATGAGTGGTGCTGCTGGTCCATGATGTGATAAGGGATGAAATTCCCTTAAGGAGTCTACTTGAGTGAAGGAGCAATGAGCAGTATTGAGGAGACGTTTCAGTCTATTTGCATTATGGACACTAGGTTGTGGAGCAGATGAGATGCTGATCCTGAAACTTCATGTTCTCCACACGTGACGTTGACGTTATGGTTGTCAGAGCAAAACCATAAGCTTTTTGGTCTTAAGCTGCTGTGATGTTAGGTATAAATGATAACAGTTGCTTACCTCTGGCATTTGCTAGCCATGTTAAATGGAAAGAGGACAGGTGAAATGTCTAAAGTAGGAGAGGACAGAGGGAGAAGTCAAAGGCAGAAGAAAATTTTACTTTTGTAAATGAGATTTTTGCATAGCTAGGGGTAATAGTGAGGAATGATCCATATTAACCCTGAAAAAGGTATTCAGGTGGTCTGAAGCTGCACAGTTTTACTGACTTGAATGGACTTACCTGGTGTTCACTAAGTAAGGAGCTGGCAGATATTCTTTATTCTGTGGCAATGTACAGCCAGGATAGTGCCTCATTAATCCCTTAGGAAAGAGGCCCATTGCTTTTCCTCTGCTCAGAAAAATAGAATACTATGAAAATCTAAAATAGAGCATGGAAAAAAGTAATTAAAGTAAACTTCAACCCTCCTGTGCATTCTGTGGAAATGTGCAGACGGAGTGAATTGCCCTGCTGTCATTTTAGGATCTCACTGAACAAAAAAATGGATATTTACAATGATCCTTATTTGCTCCAGCTACAATATGAAGGAAGATAAACTCTTCCATCATTAGATTTCCCTCGGGAAATCAGAGGAACTAGCATTTCTTGAAATAAGTATACAGCCTGGTGCAGATAATCTCATATCTGAATGCAGAGGCAAGCTGATGGGTGAAGCAGGCAAACAATGCTTTTTTTACTTCAGTAAAATTCCTTTGACGTTTCTGCTATTCTGGTCGCTGAAGAGCGTATAACAGAAGTGTCTCTCCTACAAGCTCTCCTGTAGTTAGAAAATGGCAGCTTAAATCTGATGGGTTGGGTCACTGTCCTGAACCGGTGCCAGAGGTAGTGAGCTAAGAGTCTGACTTGAGAACGACAGGTTATCGACTTCCATTGATTTTTGTAGGTATTCGATCTGCCCTACAAGATCATCTCACTGTGCTGCAAACCATTGTAGGTTATCTTGCAGCAAGATTAGGAAGCCATCTTTGCTTCCTTTTGCAAATGTGTCTCATAGTTTCAAGGTCTGTCAGAGCTATTAGCCAAATCCATCATCTTTGCCTGGCCTGGGAATTTTAGCGAAGATTGCTTAGTTTAGTCTAACCCTGTTGCAATGCATATGCGTTTCAGCTGAGGGCAGTGTCTTACAGGAGCTGGGGCACCAGCTTGTACCACTCTAGCCGCAACCAGTTGTGATGATTTGATGGTAGCAGTGATATGCCCTTTAGGTAGCTGCTGTGTGTATGAGCATGAGCGAGTGCCATTGCTCTACGCTAAAGAGTATCAAGCCTCATTTAAGTCCTTTTGTTCCTTTCATGCTCAGATGTTGGCCTGGTTGATCCTTTAGCACAGTCTTTACACAGTCACTGTAGGTTAACTGCAAAGATGTGTGTTTAAGGAGCTGGATTGCCTAAATTCTGTCTATATTCTTCACATATGTTTAGCAGAGATCTGTATTTGTATGCTTACACTATAAAGGGTCATTATTCCGTGGATAGTCTAGGTCAAAAATCCTAGCTGTGGGTGTTAAATCATGAAGGATTATATTATTTATTATTTGTATTATGGTATTCCCTGCTGGCAGCCCATGGGAGCAGGATGCTTGTGTGCTCGTTCATTGTAAGAGGCCGGTCCCTCTGCCCAGTCCCTAAGCCCAGTAGAGCTTACCATCTAAATAGATAAGACAAATGGAAAATACTATTATCCTCGTTAGACAGATGGGGGAGCTGAAGCACAGTGAAGTTAAGTGATTTGCTTAGGTTGTCCTGGGAGATGGTGGGCAAGCTATGAAGCAAACCTAAACTGTCTGAATCCCAGCTCAGTGCCTTTGGCCGTTGCTCATTGTGTGCTACAGTGACCCCTAACAAGTATTTAGTCCATGTTTTCAAAATAATAACGATAATTTTGATTTCTCTCTTTGTATATATTACATCTCAATGATGAATAAATATCCCAAAGCAAAGCTAGCTCTCAGGTTTTATCTTGTTGAACGTGCCTAATCGGCCCAACTAGCCAGTTACCGTGAGCTCTACTGCAAGCTGTCTCTGTTCAAGCTAGTCAGCCTAATTGCAAAGTTACCTTCAGTTAAATGTGAAGCAGAGATTCAGAGAAGCTGTGAAAAAGGGCATATGAACAAGGTGTAATGCAAAATTTTTTGGAAAAAAAAGAACTTGCTATTGGTCCAGGAAATTATAGTCAATAGTAAAAAACAGTATCGGGACCTCTGTGATGGAAGGATTTTAATGTCTGCTTGGTTATCAGAGTATACGTGTATAGGCATCATGTCTGAAGATATTTGTGTCTTAAATTATAACCCCTGTCCCGAAAGGAGGATAAGATTCATAGACAGTTCTTTATCTCATTGTCTGCTTTCTTGCCATTTTTTTCCCTCAGGATTTGGTACAAAGAACACGTTCTTCTGCTCCTGGTTGGGATGTGCCCAGTGACCAATAGGCTTCTCAAAAGAGGTAGAGAAAGGAGTCTGCTTGTGTAGCGACAACCTGAAAAGGCCTTGAGTTGGCAGAGGTGGCTCTCCACCACCTCCTGTCCGTACGGGGATATGTTGGAAAGGGCTAGGACCGGACAAAATGCTGACTCCTCTCGGATGAGCCAAAGCAGCTGCTGTCTTGGGAAGCACCAAATCTGGGTAGATCCTGTCAGATCAAGGATTAGATAAGTAAGATGGCTTAGATCCATCCTGTTTCCCCTGGCTCCCGATTTGTGGGTAAGCCTGAGTATTTTGGAGAAAAGCTACAAGAAAGACTAATGAGAACGGGAAAGAGAAGAATCATTAACAGATAGATCTGTGTGTTTATCCTCATTTAAATGAGAACCTCATGTTAACAAGTGAGGATTCCCTCACAGTTGCTGTTGTGAATAAGATCAGAATTAAACCACGCTGATGTCAGGTCAGGATTGGCTGTGGAAAAACCTGATAACGACATATATGTCTGAATGACTTATCCAGACATCAAAAGGCTGTTATTTATGGAATAGTCCAAGGGGAAATCGAGTGCCCCTGATGTTTTGTACTTTGCCGTTGGGAGTTTTCTGGACTTCAGCCAGCTCATCTGTAAGTGAAATAGCAATAAAGAAAATGAGGAAAAAGTTAATGAGTGGGAAGAAAAGGAGAATAAAATACCTACTGTTTTCAAGAGCGTCGCTGCAGCCAGTCAAGAGAGCTGACAGCTGAAACTCTCTTGGTGACAGGGAATTTATTTCAAAGCAGCTAAATGGGACAGAAATAGCCTGTGAATGACTTCATCTCCGTAATTTTATGCTACAGACCAAACAGTAGATTCTGATTCCAGCTTAGCACATGAGCGTGCGTCTTTTAGTGGCCTGAGTGGCAAAATCAGGGAAATGCAGGCTGCATGCAAACCAGCCTGTGACCACACACCCAGCCTGAGCCAATACTAGCCTATTGGTTAGTTACTTGTTGGTTAGCCTACTGGACTGATCGGAGAACCTGGGAATGGAGGAAAGGAAGAATAAACCTGCCTCCCTCCTGTTTTTAGACTTGAGCCTAGGCTTAATATGTGGGAAGGGCTTACCTCATAGGGTAATGTTTATTTTTTTAATATAGACTGATGCAATACCATTAGTGCCCGATAAGCTTTGAATATCCACATTTCTCTTTTGTTTTGCTACAGTGCTGCTTTATGGCAGTCAAAACACTGTAATAGCGCCAGGTACAGGAGTCAGTGAGCTCTGCTGATTTGTGCCAGCTGAAGGCTCAGCCCCTGTGTTTCTGAGCTCCTAGCTCCTGCTTGATTAATTGGGGTAATCTATTAACCAGTAGTTGTTAGCAGTGTATGAACGTCTGCTTCTAAAACACTCTGTGCCAGGGTCGCCTGCAAGATGTGGTCGGCGAGAGAGCGCTTCCCTTTCAGCAGTGAGTGGCAGGTAACCTCTACGCTCCTCGCCGGCCCCAACGTCCACGTCGCCTTTGAGCGTGGCGAGTTTTTTCACTTGTTTGGTTTTTTTCTCCTAACAATAAAATTCGCTCCTCAGATAATAATTTACGGCCTTTGCGAAGCAGCACGTATGTTTATACTTCCAATCACCGAGTTGCTATTTTAGGCATCTTAACCCTACTTTTTAAATTTAAGAGCAACATTGGCATTTTTCTTTAAGGACTTGGATTGCCTAAAGCTCAGGGAAAAAACATCTAGCTTTGGAGACAGAGGAGTGGAGGCTAGTTTGTGCAAGTCGGCATCCTTCTGTGATGCCTACAGACGGTATAGGAAGAGCTTCTGGGATGCTAGAGACATTTCAGTTTGCTATAGGAGGACCCGAGCAGCTAAAAGGTAGAATTAGGTGAACCGACAAGTCAGTAGGGCTAATTTTTTAAGCTGCTGCAAGACTGACCCCTCACATCTGATGGAACAGCAAACTGGGGAGTAAACCAGCAATAGGATTTAAATGCAGAAAAAATACTGCACTTTGGCCTTTTTTGCCTTCTTGGCTTCCCTTCCCATCTGCGTCTCCCCGTTTCCTTCACTTACAGATGCAGCGCATTTTCCGGGCACTCTTCTGAGAGCCCTAGAAATAAGGGAAATGGTATTTGTTGTAATTAGCAGGTGAGGTCCCATGGAAAGGCTAGCGAGGGGGGTGCAAATATGCATAAAGGGAAAACTGTAGGATTTCAGAGAAATTTCCCCCCCCCCTTCAGCTCACCGTAGGTGAGGTCCTGACGCTGGCAGCTGCGCAGCACCCGGGGCCGCTCTCCCTGATGGTGTCGGGGCCGCTTTGCGTGGTAGCCAGATGCGCGGGGTGAGTGCCGGTGGGAGGTCAGCCCTGCCGGCTCAGTGCCTCAGCATCCCGGCACGCTGCCCGGCGGCTGCTCTCCTCCCACTCCCGCGGCGCTGAGCGGTCCCACCGCGTTTCACGCCAGAGCTCCAGCCGGCAAGAAATATCCTGGGGGTGGGGTGCTCGGGGAGCAAGCTCTGCTGGGCAAACACATAGGTAATGTTAAGTCTGACTAAAAGGTGCAAGTTTAGATGCTAATTAAGTTTGCGTGACTTTTTTACGGATGCAGAAGACCAGATTAACCCCAGGCCAGAGCCTTGTAGTTGTATTGGCTATTTCCATCAGCTGTGTCGGGAGCGATTGCTGTGTTGTTAATGGCGAAGCATAGACTTGAAAGAGCCAGTCGGATCTTAGCTCACGCTAAGCCACAGCTTACTTTACAGGTAGGCTGAGTTTCTGTCTTGACTATGTAGGATGAAGATTTACACCCTATCACGTCATGCTTTTGCATGAAGGCAGAAGAGACGTGGTAACCTTCAGAGAGAGGGCAAGGCCAGCGAGCTATTTATGTTCTTCTGCGGCCCTGGTAACCGGCCTGTAGCAAACGTGCTGTTGTGAGGGGACGCTGCTACCTGCCTGGCCTTGGATGATACATCCTTGATTTGGAGTCAGTTTTTGTGAAAGTTGCAAAGTGACTGGAAACGCCACGAAATACCAATGAAAAGCCTGTGGCATGTAGTACGGGAACCTGCGTGCTCTCAGCTCTCGCTTTCTAGAGCAGTAAGACTGAGAGATGCCAACTGAGAGCGATGGCGAGACTAAAATGAAACTCCATTAGTCTGTATTAACACTGCATATGTTCTGTATCTTCCCAGAAATAATTACTGCAGGTTTCTCGCAGCCTTATTGATCAGCTGGCGTATCTGCACATTCATAAAAAATGCAGTCTGAACATAAACAGAGCTGTACTATATATCCGGCAGGCGTAGAGTATGCGAGTCTGTCACCGTCGCAGCAGATTAACTATGAAGGCTTTTGGAGAATAATAGCTGATGAAGCAAACTTAGATACATGCCGTTTTCATAATGGAGTTTCTGCACATACGTTTGCTTGTATCCATTGCTGCCTTTTTACAGTTAATGAGCAAACTTATCATTTTTATGCTGCAAAAGAAGATCATGAGGCTAAAGAGATTTACTTCCAAGGAGATATTAAATGAGCTAAATAAGCGCAGCGAGGCTGAGAGAGGGCTCACGTGGGACTTAAGTCTGCAAATGTTAGCCTAAATACTGTGCGCCGAAGGGAGCTGCGGCGGGTGCTAGGAAGGGCGGTAGGAAGGAGCGATGGCTTGCACCTGCTGAAAGGAGATTTGAAGCTGAATGTCCGCCAAAACTTTGAAAGTGAGATATTGAACGCGCTTTGAAAGAAATTGGTGGGAACAAGGTGCCCTTTCTCCCGCGTTGCGAGGTTCGTATCCGAGATCAATGACTGGGATTTTCTTGACTGGAGGCCTGGTGGTTGGGACTGCCTGGGCGCTGTCCTGTCATTTCTCACTGCTCGCCCTGCCTTTTCTGTTCCAGTTTTGCAGGCTGCAGGAGGAGTCATTGCTAAGATACTAGTACGATTCCCATCACACTTTTTCTTCTGTTCTCTGCTCCTTCCTCAGTTCCCTGGAAAATAAAATCAAAGAAAAATTAAAGAAGTGAGCGAGCCTTTTAACGTTCCTGCTCCCTATTAATACATCAAATCAAGATGTCTTCTGGGGATTGTGTGAAATCAAACTTCTTAGGAGACTTAGTGGTATATTAAACTCTTTTGCTTTCAAAAGTGGAAAAAAGCCTTTTTTTTTTTTTTGAGTGCTGATAAAACCTCTACCACAGATTGCGTTCTGTGGAAGTCGTGTACCAACCGGTATGTAATGAAAACGCTATCCTACAAAGCTTTCTAAAATGTTGGGGGATAATTTTTCTGATGTTGTGCTCAGAAAGCCAGAGCCAACCTTGTCAAGCGTTGGTACCTGAAAGTCGGTACATAAATCCCTGTTTAGCAGGTTTAGGGGGTGTTGCTCTCCAGCACCTGCAGAAGGCGGTGCGATTCTTGCATTGTTTTTGACCTTTTATAGGTGTTTGATTTTTCATGTATAACTTCCAAATAATTCAGCAGTAGTTTGTGGTATTCAGGACGCCTTTAGGTGCCCAGGTTTTACGCATCTAAGCTGTGCTCTGCTTTGGTTTGGTTAGGCAGGGGATGCTACCCTTCTGGAGGGACCCAGTGGGTTTTGACAGTCCCAACCGTAATGGTGTGGCAGTTGCAATGGGGCTGACAGGTATTATTTCAATATAAAGAATAGAATTTATGATAAGAGTAATGGAAAAAAATACAGACCATGTTAAATGCAAGGGAAGGTCTTCATTTTCATGCAGCTTATTAACGTGTGACTGTTGTAAAGTCTCTGAGGTTCTTTTGACCTTAATAGAGCTCTGTGAATTTGCAGGTAAAGGTTTGGCTGTATTTATTCAAAAAAAGGGAGAGTTCAAATACCATTTGCACTTTCAGTATTAAAGATAAGATGCTGTTCTTGCGGAGAAGGTTATGTGCAGCATGTGATATAATCGTTGATAGTATTTCTATTCATATCAAAAAATAAGCTAAAAACCAATAAAGAATTTTTTTTTGTTTTGTGCTGAAAGCACTCTAAGCCGGTCTGATAATCTTCCTTTTAACTAAAACATAAAGGACCTTCTCCTTTTGATGACAATAGCACAGACTTTCTGTCTGTATGGAGAGCCTGCACTTTAACATGTGCCATCGTTTTATTCAAAAATAAAAAGATAAATGTAATAAATGGGTTGCTGTGGGCCATAGCAAGCCCCAGCTTCCCTTATATTTCTTGACACTGAGAAAGAAGAGCTCTTTCTTGCAGAGATGACATCTGGAGTACTGTGCCCAGTTTGGGGGTCCCCAGTATGAGATATACGCTGACATATGGGATGATTATAGGGCTGATACAAGGCGAAGCTGAGGGAGCTGAGGTTATTCTGCCTTAAAAAAATGAAGGGGAGCAGGAGACTTTATTCCTGTCTTTAACTACTTTAAGACAGAATATGGAGAAAGTGGAGCCACAGCTTTCTGAAAGTGTGCAGGGGTAGGACGAGAGATAACAGACACAGGTCGCAACAAGGGAAACTACAATGGATTTAAGGAATATTTTTGTTACCATGAAGGTGGTTAAGTATTGGAAAAGGGTGCCCAGAGAGGCTATGGGATCTCCATCCTTGGAGATATCCAGAACGTCACTGGGCGCAGCCCAGAGCAGCATTTTCTGGTTGACCGTGCTTTGAGCAAGGCATTGGACCAGATGATAGCCAGAGATCATTTCCAAACTGTATTATTCAGTGATGCTAAGACAGTCACCTTTCAGCAGCCAGCACTGGGCTATTCTTCAAGACCAAACTTACATACATACACTTTAGGACCAGGCAGACATATGATATCCCTCCCAGGCTATGCTGTTAGACTTCTGTTGGAGGACCCAAAATTTTAGTCCAATATGAATTCTCTATAATTTCTGCTACCTGAGGTGCTTATTAATTAGGAGGTGGTATTTAGTACTGAAATTAAAGCTGATCAGTGAGGACTTGGTAATCCAGCCTATTAAAAAGGATTGTATAGAACTCGCAGTTGGTGTAGTAGGAGGAAGATTGCCTGTAAATCTCTTTTTCCCTCCATCCTGGGAACTGCTGCGGGATAACACCATTTAGCTTGCTGGAGCACTTTCACAGGAGCAACCTACCATGCTCGTGTGTCTAATCTCACATTGTCAGGGACGATTATAACACTCTCCCTTGCAAATGGATTAACAGTGCTGGCGCTAGATAGTGGAGCACGGTGCGTGCTGGCTGCTGGCGTCTTTGTCCAGTTTCTTAGATAGGTTATGCTAATTTGTAGGCTGTTTGGTCTAAACAAAGTACTTGCTAAGCCATGATTGTAAAGCTCTTGGTGAATGTGTGACTATTCTAGACAGACTGCTGCTTTGGGATCGTCTTAGGACTTCCTTACTCTTTGTCAGAGGATTTGACTACTGCTTGCAGAGAAACTTCTGTCTTCTGACACCTAAGGAAGAAGGTCTGGCGCCCTGAGATCCTACTGTCCCCCTGTGCTCTAGAGACTCCTGTCAAACTAAAAGCATTTCTTTAGGGTGGCAGCCTAAACACGGCGTTCCCGATTTCGCTATCACTTCTATCATGTTTGATTTCAGAGCACAATGGTGTAGGAGACTAACAAGACAAGCAGATTGATTTTTGTTGTGTTTAGTCACTGTTATCTTTGGGAGGCTGTGAGATCATCTACTCCTCCTGATATGGAGAGATGGGCAATTTGAGCAACATAATAGAAATATTAAGAAGATTTGGGAAGGAGAGGCAATGGGGGAACAAAAAGATCCAATCCCCTGCATTACTGTGTGATTCCCACTCATCCCGAAGAGAGGCAGCGTCCGTAACACCTGGGAAACGGGAAAATCTTGTCTGGGTAGAGGAGAAAATATAATTAACGTGGCAACTGCCTTAAAACTTGTTGCTCTGTGCCTTTGTGAACTGTGTTAGAAACATGCATTACATGATGTCCATCCTGGGAGAATCAGGAACTGATTCCTGCTCTTTAGAGGTTTTGCTTAGGGCTAGATGACGGGAGCTAGAACTAATGGGACAAAAGCCTAGTACAGCTCCACTGGGGACGGAGCTGCAGATTGGCACTGCTTTTTTTCTGTTATGTCTTTATCTAACATCAGGAGAGCAATGCTTAGCTTTGAGGTAGGCTTCACAGCAGCTGCATGTTTCCCCTTCTGTACTCCTTTAATGGGAATTTTAGTTTTCTTAGCGGTCGGAAAGCAGCCGAGGTACACAGGCAGGAGGGTATCACCTTGCCTCCCTTTTCAGCAGAAGACCTGTGGGGTTATTTCTGCTTTAATTTTTGGAGAGCTATGCAGCAGGTGCTTCTCCAGCGAACCTCCACTAGGTCGTGTCCCACCATTTGACAAGTACTGTGGGAAAGCATCTCTCTGTACAAGGTTAGCTTAATCCTTTCTGCGGGGTTTTATGTGAATGCTTTGCTCTGGGATTGTTCTTTCTCCATGCACATACATCTTAGTTATATCAGCAGCCTGCAGCCCCAGTGAACCACAGCAAAACTCGTTTTTATTCTTCTCCTTATTTATCACCGTAGTGAGATAATTCATTTGAAAAGGAGCTGTGAGAGTTTCCAGCAGGTGCAGTGGGGTGTTGGGTGCTTTGTGGATGCTGCAAGCCTTCAGCGGGCTTGTGCTTCTCCTGTTTAAATTTGAACAGGATTAGTCAGGCCTGCTGCAGCCCCTTGGCTGGCCCTCATGGCCTTTGAGATGATGCTGAGGATGGAACTGAAAGTGAACTTTTGCTGGAAGGTGCTATGGGAATAGAGGAGCAGCTTGCGCGTGCGTCCATGCGTGCACGTCAGCTTGATGGAGCAGAAGACGTGATGGAGTGTGCAGGCTGTGCTTTGCAGCCGGGGCAATCTCAAGCCTTCGACTTTCCTTCTGACATGTTGGTTTGGGTTCAGGTAGGGGTCGTCTCCTTTATAGGGACATAATGTATGCGCTGGCCTGTAAGCGCTTGTAGCTTTTACTCAACGGTGAATTTTAAGCCTCCGCCTTGAGGTTGACCTCACCGAATTTACCTTTGCAGTAAAAGATGTAGTGCCCATCTCTGCGGTGTGTGTGCAGTGGGATTACCAATGCACGTGGTTTTCTGTGATAACAGTGAATCAATGAATGCAAATTGACATAAAACCAGAGGTTTTATTTAAAAATTAAAATATTTTTCTATGGAGAAAAAGCATAATCATGCTTGTCTAGAGAGGGACTGCTCCAAGTGGGGAATGGGAGAGGGAACCTCTGGAAAAATGCCCAGGCCTGTGTAATGAAAGATTTTGACATGGCATATAGCCATCCCTAAGAAGACTTCTATTCTGAGGCTTCCTAAATTTTGAATGATCGACTTTACAATTTTTTTCATTCTTATTTCTCTAGAATGAACTGAAAAAGCCCAGAAATGCTCCCATAGTCTGGACACGAGTGAGCGGGGAGAAGGAAGAAAAAATGTTCTCAAGAGCATGGGAGAAATAGGCTTCCTAGTTTTACGCTGCTTCCTGGCCATCCTCGCTGTCGCTGGTGAGGTCCTGTAAAGCTGGCTGGAGGCCGTTGCCTCCGGGCGGACGGCGGAGAGGCCTTGCGGGCCGGGGTGGGAGCGTGAGAGGAAGGAGGATGCGCTCTGTCACACAAATCCAGAGGTTCAAAGGTGTCCTTTCGACTTGCTGGGCAGCAAAGAAGCCCTGATAAGGGTTTAGTCATTAAACCTTTGTAGGTTTGCAGGCTCGCGGCTGAGGCTAAACAGTAGCTTTTAGTCTTTGGGGGATGGCGTTCAGTGGAGTCGGTGTTGCTCATACTCTGGCCTTGCCAAGCACGTGGGGCTTGTGCTAGAGGGAGCAGGGCCGAGGCTGGAGCCGAGGAAGTTTGCAAAATTGCTCTCTCCCCTTCACCCGTCCTTGTAGATCTCGGTTTTGTGCTGCGCTCGCATAGGGCTTGCTCTAAAGTCTGTGCCGCCCCTGTGTTGACTCCGCCGCAGACTCGGGCGGCGGGAGCTGGCCCGTGTGTGTTTTAAGAGGTAGGTGAAGACAGGCTAATTATAACTGCCTTCCTCCCTGACCTCTGCAGCTCTGTGCAGCTGCCGATGCCCTACAACCACCCCAGATTTCAAGTGGCCTCATTTTCTCCCTATCTTAACAGAATGCAGAGGAAGGGGTTTTTCAGAAGTGCTTAGCGTTGCCTCCAGTTGTTCTTGCTAAAGTCAAGCCAAACTGAGGGCTTTTGAAAATCTACCTGAAATCCTTGTGTAAAAAGTAGTTTTTCCACTCCTTTGAGTTTTTGACTGTTGGACTTTAGGTAGTTGCTTGGCTGGAGAGGAGAAAAAGCTATGGACCAACTTTTGCTTTGTCTTTAGTACAAATCAGCCCCTTTCATTTGATCCCTGGGACTGGTTTGTTTATCTACCTTAAAAGGCTCTTAAGGCCAACTTGGGATACGGGCTTTTGGGTGTGCCTTTGACTCCCCCCACAATTTCCCTCAAAAGCAGCACTGACTTCATGGTTTATAGACCAGGATATGGGAAGTCTAAGCTACGCATTTCAGTGGCATGTCGGTAAAAGTCTGAGAAAATAAAGAAAACCTCGCCTGGGAGGAGTCCTCAAGTGCTGCTGTCAAGCAGAGCATTGACCTTATGAGGGGACAGATCTTTGCTGGGCTTTATGCCCTTCTCCTGAGGTCAGAGTCGGAAATGAGCCATATGTATGCCCAGATGCAGTGATGCTCCTGACGATCCCTTCACCCACTTTGGAGCGGCTACGTCTCGCGCGGCCGCTGTTGTGTTGTACCACCGCAGCTCTGTGTCTGGCTGCCCATGTGTCTGCCGCTTCCCTTTCTGCATGATCTGCTGAACGTAGTTATTGCACATCCTGAATAAGCTCAAATAGATGTTGATGTTTCTTGGTTTTGTTTTTCCCCTGCCCCTTCTTCTCTTGACAGTTTTTTATCATGCTGTTAATTATATTTCTGTTGGAGCTCACCGTTGTGATCCTCTTCTTCGTCTACACTGATAAGGTAAGGCAGATGCTTCACTTTTCCTTCCCTTTCAGCAAATTTTTGTGCCTCTTTCCCCTATAAATAAGTCATGAAGTGCTGGGGTTGGTATGCATGTCGTGCGCCTGTCTGCCTTGAGACGCCCTCCCGGAAGGCGGCTCTGCGAATGCAAAATGCAGCCCAGCAAGATGGGGCTTGCGCTCACTCCTATGCGCAGCTCAAGGTCACAGACACTGCCAGGGCATCTGCCGTTTAAAACCGAAACAAAGCCCACAAGCCTCACCGGGAGTAAGTAGAAAGAGAGGACCATCAGACGTGAATAGGACTTTTTATAAATACAATTCAGGAGCCACATTAATGTCATGACAAAGGGAGCGTCATGAGCTTGGGTAGAAAGGCAAAGGCACGCAAGTCGTTATCTTTCAAAGTTGCTCCTTGCAGCACTTGTGCACTTAAATTCGAGTGAAAAACTGAGGTATAGAAGTGTAATAAACACAGCCTTTGTTTGTGGTTTCAAATTTGACTTACATTTGACCTTTGTTCCTGCACTTAACTGTTATTTCTGTGGTAAAGGCAAGATCACCTGCATTGTCCCTCCATTAAAGAATTATTGTAGGACATTTTTACATGAATGAACCCAAAACGAAGACCACAGCTGTGCATCATCCGTCTATTCAGTTGTAAGACTTCTAACAATGTCTCATACCACTGGTGACTAAGGGAGCTGGAGAACTCCAGGGCAAGTGGCAAAATTATGCCATGAATTAAAAGTCATCAGCTACATGACCAATGAACAGCTGCTTCTAGAGTGGGAAGAGGTTCATGGCAAAATACATTGAGGATTAGCAGTAGGCCTGGCTTTACTCAGTATGTTTAGCAAGAGGCTGGATGAAGAGCGAGTAATAAAGTGGCAACCTTATTTTTTAGAAAGGCTCTAAATTATGCAGTTAATGAACGCTGCGAATGATTGTCAGGGGCACTTCTGAAGGCCTGAAAAGGACGAGCGGGTTGTAGCTGGAACTCGGAGGGAACTTGCAAGGTAATTAAAGTAGAAGGGGCAATTTAAAATTACGCATATGTGTTATGGGATTCTGAATTACTCGTAACCCCTTGGGAGAAAGATCTCCGCGTCATAGATGACAGCTTACTAAAGGCATCCACTTAGTATGCAATAGGACTCCAGAAACCAAATACAACACGTGGTATATACTTGGAAAGGTAATCAGTTAGAAAATATTATCTTGTCATTGTTTAAATTGATAGACTAGCTTCATTGTGAATTCAGTATTGAGTTTTGGTTGCTTCATTTCAGCGAAGGGTAATGGAAACGATGGG
This sequence comes from Struthio camelus, assembly GCF_040807025.1. Taxonomy (NCBI): domain Eukaryota; kingdom Metazoa; phylum Chordata; class Aves; order Struthioniformes; family Struthionidae; genus Struthio; species Struthio camelus. Next base: position 16,669,248 of record NC_090946.1, read on the forward strand.
AAGCACTAGAAAGGCAGGAGAAAATACACATGAAGAGGGATTATGGAGACTAGCTCGATTCAATTTGGGAAAGGAAAGAGATCCTCTGCTCTAGGGATCTTAAGAGAAACGATAGCAGTGTCTAAAATAATGACTGAGACAGTACAGTCACGGACACAGAATAAATTCTTGAGAATTCGAAGGCGCGTGTTTAAAAAAGGAGGAGTACTTTTTACGCTCTCCACTGTCATCTTGTACAATGCCCTTCCATTGGCCGTTGTCGAGGCTGGCAGTTGGATAAACGTGTGAGTGTGGGGGAAAGACAAGAGATGAAATGTTTATATCCGTAAAGCACTCAGGGCTGTTATGCTGACGAGCACGTCAGAAAGAACATCGGTCCTTCCTCTTCAGAGGTAAAAATAGTTAACAAGTGTCAGGAAGGATTCCCTCTCTCCTTAAGCTTGTTGATTTGCAGAATTTTTTCGCTGTTATTAACAAGGATGTTAGCAAACTTAACCTTCATCTGAGTCACTTAATGTAGATTGATGCAGGAGCCGCTCTACAGTTGTCTATAAGATCAAAACTCCATGTAAAATATGAACCCCTGTTCAAATGTAGGTTTACTGGGTTCAGAAATTGCTGTGGTCCATGTATGGCGGATGGTGAAATGTGAGCCTTGGTGTTCTTGCATGACTTTAAATCCGTGGTCTTAACAATGAGGAGATCAGTGGCTTGTGTCTGTGTTGCGCTTGCAGTCCTGCCTCTACCCCAGCTTCTTACGGAATAAATAAAACGGCAGCAGCCTAAAACTAGTACTTTCTTACAGCACGTGCAACAGAATTTGTGTCCTGGGTTTTCTGATGGGAAGAACAGTATTGTCATACCTACTGGCATGGGGAGCGTAGCTAACCCAGACAAGTCTGGGTCTAACCACCACAGTAATTCAATTAATGCAATTCCTTGGAATATCAGTGAAGGAACAATGTGCACCAGCACCTACACATCAGAAGAGAGTAGCATTAGCTTTGCATGCCTTTATCAGAAGCAAAGATGACTTTGCAGGCTCCTGTGTCATATATATATTTGGAGATCAGCAGGTTTTTCAAGTACCAGGTAACCTTGGGTTAATTATGGTTAAGAGTGTATGTGCATGTAAACTTCTTCCCAGGGTAAAAAAAAAAAAAAAAAAGGGGGGGGGGGGGCTAATCATTATTTTTAGTTTGTGGCTTTAGAAAAGGTTGAAGAATAATGGATTCCCTGGCAGTTTTCATGTAGTCCTACTTTGTCAAGCAGAAGACCTGAGCAGCGGATACTTTGTCCCCTCGCTACAGAGTTTAATCAGTCTCAGGGCAGGGTTATTACCCCCTCTCGGTGGAGACGCAGAAGGTGAGAGGCGCATGGACACATGTTGTTAGGTCCTGAGGCATGAGCAGCCGTCTGTCTGTGTCCTTTGCTGGAGTGCTTGCTTTAGTAGGGTGTCCGTTACTAAAAAGAACTAAGACAAAAAGTCTTCATAGTCCTTCACAGGGTTTTGGTCCAGAGCTTTTTGCTGTGGGACAGAGTGCAGCTCTGGAGGTGGACTGGACAGGCTGCTGGGGCTCTGGGCAACCTGGTTTAACCTGTTCTCCTTCCTCAGCCTGGGAGAAGCCAAAAATTGCCTCCATCTCTCGTTCCTGCTGACTTGGCAACAGCCTTGCTCAGCTTTTAAACAGCCAACTCGCTCCCATGCATTAGAACATCATCTTCCCATTTTTTGGTGGATACATGTTTGTCCGGATTTCACGAGATGCATGTTCCCCTGTGCTTTGAAACGTTTTTTGGACCGCTCATGTGGTGCGATGTTGTAAAGAGGGGCTTGGAGAACAGCTCAGCAATACAAAATACCAGAGTGAAAAAGGGCTAAGGCCTTGCTTCTTGGAGCTGCGTCGTGGATCTCGCTGGCAGCGGCTGGGATTACATCTTGTTCATGCTTCCTTAGGCTCTGCTTAGCCTGTTACCTTACAAAATGCGAATCCTGGAGCTCTGCAGAAAGGGGAGAGAGGTGCAGCATTCGTTTCAGGCCAGCTCTCCCCAAAGCAGCAGAGTGGTGGGTCACAGGCCGTCTTCAGCTGCTGCTCGCTGCGGCTGCCCCAGGCACTGGGAAGCTCCCGCTGGTGTTTGTGCATGTTCATCCGCAGGTTTCCAGTGTGTATTATCACTCCTACCAGGCCATTTTTTTTTCAGGCTAATTTTACTAAATTTAGGCCCCCTTTGATGCAGTCCAAATTGCAGAGAGGTAGCTTAAAGTCCTGCAAAGGGCCACCTGTTCATGGCTGGAATTTGCTCTTTAATATGTATTATTTTGATTCCATTGATTCAGAGCAGCATCTGAGGGTTTATATGTATTTTTAAGAGATCCAGGGAGTACTGGTAGGGTTAACCTTAATTTTTATTGTGACAAAAAGAAAGCAGCAGGGCCCTGTGCTGAGAGAGGCTCAGATTTTTGAGCGCTGAATACTCCTAATACTTCTCAGCACTAGATTGGACCCTGTTAGAATGTAAATTATGCTAATAAAATGCATAGTCTTGTACCAGTTCTAACTTGCACAATCCCTCTGGTTTTAGCATCTGTATTTATTTTTACTGTGATGGTTCTCCTGGAGGCACAGAAAAAAAAAGGTCTATATTTACTTTTTTGCAGCTGTAATACATTATTTTTTCAGTAGGTTTGTTTGTTCAGCTGCCTGCATTTTTTCTGCTTTACAGGCAGAGCTATGGTGCTGCTATTTAATGCTCACAAATGGAAGAATATAACTAAACCAGCATAATGTACTTTTTTCTTTCTTTTCCTTTTTGAAATGTCAAGCCAAATAACTCAAGCCAGTTGAAGGAACAAAAGCACCAAAGGATCACTGACTATGATATCTGATTATGGGAGCAGTTACTGCCACTGGCAATTTGAAGTTAAGACCAGCATTTTCAGTAAAGCTTGGGCGATTAACTCACTTGGGGTCCCTGTGAAAATTACAGCCTAAATTCCATGCCCGGTGAGCTGTGCTGAAAATGGTCCACAGACGAGGTTTGAAAAATAATGGCTAGCTCTGGTTTTTCATGAGATGTGCTCTGATTTTCTCTGTGTCCCAGTAAATTTTAACGAGTTCATCTATAGTTTTTATTGCTATTTGATAGATATATGGTCTGCAGGCGCTACATTTCTTGCTTTGTTTCTCGAAGCACTTAACAAATGATTATTATCGTTATTTTGCCTGGTCCCATACAGATGGTAGACACCAGACTGGGACGTGTTGAGTATGATTTCAAACCTAGCTCAGTCTCTGCCTCTTTCACATCTGGCTTCAAAGGCAACGGGGCCAAACTGGAGCTTTTCTAGCCTGATGAGCAGCCGCTCACGGAAATGATTTAGTTCTGCTGAGCTGCTCAGCAGGCTGAGGAAGGGGCTCGTAATCAGGCGGAAGTTTTAACCGTACCTCTAGCTCAGTCCGAGCCTGCTGCAGAGGCTCTGTTGCAGACTTTTCGAAAGTGGAGAAACGGAGGCTGAAGTAAAGGGCCAGATCAGCCCAGCTGCACAGGCTTTGGTGGAAATGTCGTGCAAAATCGGTTGGGTGGACAGCAGCTCTGGGCTGTTCTTCAGGCAGATGTCCTGCCTTTTCTACCAATGTTTCTTCATCAGCATTTGGCTCAGCCTACACCCTGATGCTGGCATACCTCCTCTTTGTGTTGAGCGGTGGTAGAAATGTTAGGGCCCCGTTGCCTCCTTGTGCCCCAGCGAGCATAGCTGTTGCTGCTGCGATGCAAGGCTGGGACAATTTCGGGACAATACTGCGGTGGGTAACCCTGCGCCGCTCAGCGTGGGGAAGGCTCTCGAGGAGCAAGGCCACCCGTAACCCTCAGTGGTGTTTCTGCCTGGCTGTGTTGCGCTAATGTAACACGCTTCGGTGCGTGCAAATTCTGCTATGTGCATCAAGTGGCTTCTGAGCAGCCTGCGTGTTCTCCAACACTTCGTTTCTCTGTTAGAGCTCCATTTGTTTTGCATTTAAAAGAGCTCTCCACACGCTGAACAGTTCCTGCCATGTAGCTACCGTCCCTCTCTTGGCAGCGTTCGGAAATTAGGCTTTTGCGTAAGTGCTGACCTAGCTAAAAGCCTGGAAAGAAGCCGCTATAAACAGAGGTTTTGGGCTAATGTGGAGGAATCTGTAGATTCTCTCCTGGACTGCATCGCCCTGCAGTTATTGCTCCATGAGGGTCCACTAGTCCCGGTCAAACGTTTTATTTCTCTAACGTAAAATAACATTGAGTGAGCGGTATAAGATAGACAGTTAGGAATGTCTCTATGGTTTATTTTACTTAGTAATGAACTTAATTTTAACTAGTTTAATAGCATTTCAGTACTGGTGTCGCGTAACAGGGAGCTGCAGCAATTTTGTCAAAAGCATTTTGGCTTCTTTTTAGCGAAGCGTTTAGGCACAGGCTTAAATCTGTCCCCATTCAACAGATGACTTAAGTGCATCCTTAAATCCATATGATTAATTTAATCATATACCTACGTCTTGTTAAAGTTGATACATACCGTTGATTTCTTTCCTTAAAATGGGAATCTTGCTATGGAAGTGGTAATAATGGTGAACAATTCTGGAGATGATGAAGATGCATCATCTCTTTCCCTCAGTAGGGAATTTGGTGAAAATTGATGAATGCTTGCATTAAAGCATTATTGCTAATCTCTTTCTGTTTGTCCTGGAACAGCTCACCATTTAATCTTAAACTCTGACACATCACTTCAACCTCTTTTTTTTCTTTAGGCAGGAGCAAGTGGGGGGGGTGGACTTTATTTGCTTGTGTGCCTGAAAAAGCAAACACACAAAAGGAAGTCCCTTAGTTTCCCTAATTCATTTGTCAGAGGAAGATTTCATTGAAAGTGCACTTGCAAAATGCTATTAACAGCGTTGTTGAGGGATAGCAAAGTATTGATGAGAAGAATGAAGTGTGTGCTCAGAAATAGGTGTTATTCAGGAACAATAACTGCAGATAAAATGCATTAGGGCGCCCCACTGGGAATGCTTGATTGATGGTTGATCAAGGCCTAATTGATTCCTTGAATAAAATGTTAGCAAGGGAATGGGCAGGGCGAAGGAAAATCAAACTTTCCTAAATAAAACTCCATGCCTTACAGAAATACCCTATGTGAAGATCAGTTAGTGAAGAGGCTGTCTGCTCTTTGTGTTTCTTATCTTCCTATTTTGGCTGAGTCCAGAAATGAAGACGAATTTTGATGTCTCATCCTAGTCAGTATAGGATTTTTGTTCATGTGGCAGCAAGTACAATATTGTTCATATTGTACTACTGTGTAATTTGGAGTAGTGCTTTTTCTCAGGAGAAATCCAGTCCTGACCTCCAACCTGGCTGACTGAGAAATTAATTCCCAGAGCTGTAACGATGAATCAAACACAGCTGCTACTTCCATTATGCCCGGCTTACCCCGGCCAGATCTATCTTTTATTTTCTGACATCACTAAATCCATCTGAGGCTCTCCTGATAAATATTTTGTGATGGATCAGTTAGCCTAAAACAGAAAGAGATGTATCTGGGCTTCCTTCTTGCTCGTTTGTAATCCCTAATAAGGAGCTAACTCATCATCTGAGGAGCATATCAGAGTATATTTATGTTGTGGGAGCACTTTCCCAATCATTTATTTCCCATGCTCATGTCTTGAATTTCAGGTTACGTAGTAGACAGAATATGAGTGGTGCAGGTCTTCGACTGGCCTCTCCCGAGGAAGACGCTACCATAATGGTAGTTATTCAACATACTGCACAGATGCATACTTTTTGTCCGGGCATCTTAAAACATCTTAGAAAAGATGAGTAGGTAGTTGAACTCCTCTTTTTCTGACAGAGAAATGAGGTTGAAGGCTAAATCCTCAAGGTGCAGTGTCTCCTGGGAAATACTAAACCCTCTCATACCTGAATGAATGTAATGGGACCTTACCCCTCCAGAGAAGTCTTTAAGTGACTCATCTGTGGTCAAATAAGAAGCAATTCCAGAGTCTAGGTGGATGGGGGTTTGAATACACTGAGGTATTCAGTGCCTGATAGAGTTAAGTGAAAGGCGCTACAGCTGATCAACGCTAGCGTTAGGTTATTGACTGCCTCCCTTGCATCTGGTTGTTTTTGTTCTAACTGTGGATACATGTTTCCTACCATTGTATCTGGAAAAGGAAGAATGGCTAAAAGAGGAAAAAAATGCTTCCGAAAGCAGAAAAAATAATTAAGGCAGCTTTAGACATGTAAGTATAAGCAGTATCAAATGCAAAGCAGTGACTGAAGTAGCGTATTGAGAGAGACAGACCATTTTTTATTCATTTTACAAGTATTTTTGATGTGTCACTATGTATTTCAGACAACATTAGAAGTTGACAGTAAACTAAATGTTTAACATTTTTTGCATGTACCAAAAGAGAAAGGAAGATGGCTTTTCATATTCTCAGGCTGTAAGCAGGCCAACAGAATAGAGCCCTCGCCTCAGACTTGTCAGCTGCAATTGAAAAATGATGTTGTGGGTAGGCCGCTTTATTAGGTCTAATTTGCAGCTGAAATTTTTTCATCTCTTCCCTTTTATTTAACTCAGCAGTGATAAACACAGAATGACTCCTAGCTAAAATGAGAGACAAATGATCTATTGACCAGCAGCTCTGGACCATTACTAGCTTTCGGTTCTTGTAGGTGGAGTTGTAGCCTGAAATATGTTGGCTTTAAGACCAAAAATTATGTTGGGATGCTTTATATCATCCAAACTCACACCGGGTATGTGCTGTACCTAATAGCTCCCCTCATCACGCCCTCATCTGGGGTATCACTGTGCTGCACGATGCTGCTGACTTCCCTGCTAATTGTGGTCTGAATGCTTGCTATGAAGTCTGGAGGTAGGAAGGAGGTTTGGCAAGTGTGACAGACACGAGCCCTTGGTAAGTTTGGGAAGATATTTTTAAAAGGTATAGAACCGGCATAATCAGAGTAAAAGCAACCAAGTATATCTGTAATCCTCTTTAATACAGACTAATTTCCTTGAATCATTTGAGATCTTGGACTCTCTGAATCTTTTTGCAAATGAGCACCAAAATCGGAGATGCATGTTGATGGGAAATGGCTGCAAGATAGAGAAGCAGATTTTGTGTAAAGGGAAATCTCTTAATAGGAAGCAGGGAGAGAAGCTTGCTTTGGCATTTCTGAACAGATGCTTTTCCTCCTTGCAAGTTCTCAGTGCCCCCGACAAGCTGGATAATCCGTAGCGTAACTGAATTTTGCTACCATGTTCTTGCATTAGCACTGAATGAGACGTACCCAAAGACCGTTTTAACCTCAGCACGATTTTAATTCAGTTTGCCGTCTTGTGGTTATTTTGTGTGCCCTCTTCTGTGCTTTTAAATTGCAGGGAATGGGTCCTTCAGAATAAACATCCTTGTATAGGATTGGTTTGTTTTCACTGAAGCTCATTCATCTACTTTCACTTTTCTTACTGCTACGAGATGTCTTCATGTCTTTGATATGATCTCTTAATGTGTTATTTTTCTGTGGTAGTTTATTGAATTACTAGACAAAAAAGTATATTTTGATTTTTCTTGCTTGCACGATTTCATACATTGCTGCCATAAGCCAGGGATGCTGTTGCTCTGCCAGATATTTTTGCCATTGGCCACCTTGTCACTCTGAACCCCAGAACAGCAACACATCATCATCTTCTGCTGTGCTGATGTTTCCCTTCCTAACCTCAGCACTTAGGAAACCTTTTCAGGGGTCAGCTTGATGGGCATACTAAAGTGCAAACCTAATTAAATGTTAGCAGTTGGTAAATTAGGTAAGTGAAGCAAAAGGGAAAAGATTCAAAAAATCATTGAGGATATTTAAGAAAGAAATTAGAAAGCCTTCCTCCAGAGAATAATGGAAGTGGAAAGTCATGGAGCATGTAAGAGGAAAGGTTTTGATTCGAAAACAGATGTTTGTTAGATTCATTGCGTAAAACATTTAGTTTTTCTTTTGAAAATTCAGGACCAAAAGAGTTGCAATAAGACTTGAATTAATCAAAATTGCTGGAGGGATATTTAAAAGCTGAGAAGACAATCAACAGGAGAAGCAACGCTCTCTATACAATGCATACATATAAGAAAACATCCTGCTGATTTCTTTCAGATCCCCCTTTTGCTTGATGAATAGCGAACGCGTTGTAGTTGGCAGAAAAGCCACTGAATGCATTCCAACAAAGAGAAGCAACGGGTTTTTCAAGGCCAGGTAGCTTGGGGAAAAAAAGAAATTGATTTTCTTTTGGGAGCTGCGAAGAAAGCAGGAGGCAAATGTGTTGCAAAGCTTCAAGTGTGCTGAGACGAGGCTGGGTTTTAAGTAAATATTGGTGGCGTGCCCTTGCTGCTACCCCAGTGCTAGTGGTCAAGGGGATTACTTACACCATGCAGTATCAGGTGTCATGAACGCACAAGTTACCCCTTTATGGGGAAATCCTGGCCCCAGCGCAGTCAGTCGTCTTCCACGGAGCCAAGCCGTTATCCTCAATGTTATATTCTTGGCATCTCTCTCCCACTTTCCCACTTGGTGCTCTGAATAGTCCTCTCCTGAGCGCAGGGTTGTGTAGTACAGTTGGAGATTGCGCTGCACGGCAACCACGTTAGTAGGGGAATTTTGTTCTCTAGCGTGTTGAACTCTTAAGCTTGCAGTGCAGCATTTCTGGGATGCTGCTGCCTGCTAAGAAGTTGGTTGAATTTTGTCTGCAGACGAATCGAGCATTTCCAAGAAAAATGAAATTAATGAAATCTAACTTCCTATGGATATTTGTTTCCTAATCTCTACTGCGATATCTTGACTTCCCCACCCATATTCCCAGTGACTGTCCTGCTCTCCCTTGCTGCAATACTAGCTCCTCCACCCAGTGTTGCCATTTCTTGTCCAGGTCTTCCAAGGGCTGGACTGAGAAACAACAGCCTGTGTGCTGCCTTACAGGGCAGCATATGTGTGCTGAGTGGCCAGATTGCAGAGCGGTCAAAATGTGTATCTGTCAGACTCCTATTTCAGCCTTTTTTCTCGGTCTGGGTACTAATTTTGGGTATCTGTTGTTGCTAGCCACCAGTTTTCACCAAAATTATGGAAATGGAGTCTAACTGAAATCTCTGTGCATCTACCAAGCATTTGACCTCAGGTTTTGATTTATAATTATTTGTTAAGTGCATATAATGGCGAGAAATAACTTCCCAATGAAAAAATGCTCCTGCTGTTGCATGTCATAGGTTTGCAGTGATTAAACAAAAGGAGAAAGTGTGAATTAAAGCTTTTTCTTGGTGATGTTTATTGGAATGAGTGGTTTTCCAATTAGGCTTTCACTGTCATTTATTTTTTCAAACACTTGTGACTTTTTTCAAACACTTGTGCTTGATATCAGCTGCTAAGGGGACAGCAGAGAGAGACCTGATCCCTCACGGAGCTGGGCTTTTTGAGGGTTTAATAGGTTCATTTTCCATACACCAGTTTATTAGATTTTGTGACTGGGCATGGTTGTATTTTTGTATCCATCCCCTCAGGATCAGCTAGTGTCAAATGGGGAAAATAGAGAATGTGGCTCTTTGCTTCCACATCGTTAGGTCTGGCCACACGGATCCTGTGGGAGCTGGATTTGGGGCTCCTTGGGCTCCTGGTCTCAGGGCAGCTCCTAGAGCTCCTTAGGCACCTTGGAAATGCCAGTATTGCTGGGCAGCTTTTTAAGCAGACTAGATCAGGCTCTGAGATACAAGCTACTCTCTTGCTTGATCTAGGAAATATAAAAACAAAAATAGGGCCTCCCCCTCAACACTTTCAGGCCCGTTTTGAGCAACGTGAAGCTAGAGAAGCTGGCCGTTTGGAAAAGCCCTGTTCGCTGCATGCCTGGAAGAGCTGTAGTCTTCCCCGTGGGGCTGGGGGTGACTTTGTAGAGAAACTCGTGGCAGGTCCTGCAGTGAATTCCCCTGCCTGTGGTCTCTGCTGTGCCCTGTTTGGCAGATAGATGCATGTAGCCAGGTTTAAAAACAGACAAACGAACCCTTTGCATATGCCCTTATGAAACAAGCTCAGCACATATGAGCAACGTGATATTTTAAATCAGTATTATTTCTAGTCTGATTATATAGAGCTCAGTAGGATGCTATGCAGAGTTATGGCCTGTATGGTCACTTGCTAAGTCCTTATCTGTGCCGCACGTTTTGTGTTTAAAGTTAATACATCTCATGAATCTTCCTTTTTAATTGCGTATTACATTCAAGGATTTCAAGTCTCAACTCATTTTAAAGAGAGAGAGAGAGCGCCCTTTGCAGTCTGGTTGTGCATGGAGGGGTAAGATGCAGAAGAAAGATGCCATCGTATTAATAAGCCTGAAGGTCTGGATCATTTCCTGTGGTCTGTGAGGGACTAACACCTCACCTCGTCCTCCATTTCAAACTGAAATGGAAGAACAAAGCAAAACAAGTCTTTTATCTCAGCAGATCTATAAAAGGGAGTGGGGAATGAAAGGTGAATTGCATTTTATAATGTAGGTCCTGGGTGTTTTAGAATAGATTGGTCTTTCACCCTCAATCTTAAAACTCCAGGAAGAGGGCAGGCAGCGTTCCTTACTCTGTGGATGTCCGAGATGTGCCCAGCTTTGTACAGTTCAGAGGGTAGAGAAGAATTCTTTCTTCTGCAAATGCCAAGGGCGATATGATTTGCCTCCATACTTCAAACGAAGCTCCTGAGAAAGCACTTTCGAACAAAACTGTACAGCTACTGAATCGGCCAGATGGGGCAGAGCGGCCTCATGCTGCACAATCCCTGACTCCGGCTGACCGGCCCGGGCTGGGGGCTAAGCAAAGGTTTTATGCTCCTGCTTTTTCTCGAGGAGAGCAGGCTGCCTCCCTGTCAGCTTCCCCTATCGCACCTGGAGCAAAGACTGGAGTCGGCAGACGAAGGAACGGGGTGAGGGCCCACGCTCTTTGCTTTGCCAAAGATGAATATGGTCAGTCCCCAGGCTGGGAGCTTTGCTTCCAGTTCTCATCGTCTTCACGATGTACAAAATTGTGGTGGAAATGGCTGCTCAAAATTCTCCCGGCAGCGTTTGCTCGCTTACTGTCTCTCTTGCCTAACGAATGTGGACTGACAGCACAAGTAGTTTAATACAATTAAAAGTTAGCTCCCGGTGAAAGGAATGATGAAGGAGATCCTTTACTTGTTTCCCATTAGTCCTGAGCAGGCTTGCTCATGAGTCCTGTAACCTTGGCAGCAAGAGAGCCTCCTTTTGCTTTGCTATCTGCAAGAAAATGAATTACACAAGCATAGAAATTCATCAACGCTGAATATTGCAATTAATTTTGTTAAAGTCTCTCTATATATTTAGTTTGGGAAGAGGAGGGAAGGAGAAGCTTATCACCAGTTACAAGTCTGAGGCCACAAATCTTGCTCTGCTTTCACTCTGAGATAAAAATGAATCTATAAGGAATCCAAAAACCCTTTATTTTATATATTGTAAGAATGAGAAATGATGAAGGCAGTAATGTAAAGTAGTGCTAACATCACAGTGTTAAATTGATTAACACGGAGAAAACACATTAATAGCTTTTTTTTTTATTACTAGGCTGAAAACTTTATAATGGCATTTATTGGAATACAGCTGAAATGTGAATGGCAGATCTTTATAAATCTCAACTTGTATGTGGTGGTGTAAACACTGTCTGCAAGTGTTTTAGAAAGGGAATCCAGACTGAACTTTCTCAGTTTTGTCCCATTTAACCTTTCATTTGTACATAATTAGGCAGGCAATCACATTGCAGATGAGAAGTTGGGTATAAAGCTGGATGTATTGGATGTGCAATTTTTTTTCTTTTTATGGCCAAAACAGGTGCATGCAAATGTTTCATCAGCACACCCATTAAGTTCCCAGTGGTAAATTCAGCCACAAGCACTCTAGAGATGCTTACTTTACATTTAATTTAGGTCTAAAAAAAGAAGTAGCAGGCTCATTTAAAATGCATTACATTGAGCTTATTTAATATTCTTATTCTCATGTATTCTTATTCGTGGTACATATATAAACAGTAAATGAGCAAGTCGTAGAAATATCCACCCAGCTCACAGTGAGCAGGGTGGTTGATCTGAAACAGGAGCAGCCTGCCTTAGACCAGGGCCAGTCATTTCATACGCTCTGTTGGAGCGAACCCCGAAATAACCCCACTGAAGTCAGCGACGCTGTGCCGAGCGCTTTCCTCTCCTCTCAGATCACCGCAGGTATTCATAGTTTCCGTGCTGCTGCCGCACGTGAGAGCGCTGCAGGGAGCTGCGTTTCCTTCTCATCTTTCTTTTTCTCATCCTCTCTCGTGGCCGGTGTCAGTCAACTTGCAAACTGTGGCATGCTCGCGTCTTGATTGCAGCCGAGGTTTCTTTGCCACGTACTTGCCGGCTCTACAGTGGTAACTCTTGCTGCCGCACAGCCTCACTGTGCTGCCAGTAAGAAGATGCAGGGACTTCTCCTTGCCCAGCACACACCTTTCCATGATAACAGAGTTTTCTGCCTCATTAGGATCCGTTTTTTCTCTGGGAGTAACTTTGAAGCCGCTTAATATATGGGAAGTATTTTTTTTTAATCACATCTGTTCCAAACAGGTGGCCAGAGATTGTAATTGCTGGATTGAGGGAATGATGGTATGATAAATAAAATGTGATAAATAAAGTGGCTGCCTGGGATTAAAAAGAAATATATTCTTGACTGTCTAGCAGGTTGCGCTGAAAGGAGCAACAATACACAAAGGAGATTTTTCTTCCTAGTGTTAGATCCATACAGGTCGGTGTTCCTTGCAGAGATGTATTTGATGCCATTTGTTTAGAAACTATCTGCCTGGTAAAGTCATGAATAGCTATATACTAAATCCTTTAAAATCTATTAAAATAGAATCATTGTCTTTCTCTTGCTTCAACATGTCCTCAAGCAGAATCACGGTATTGAGCATGGCGAGGGATTAAATTGATACAAACATCTTGGCCATTTTGCTGTATTTTCCTTGCTTTGGCATGTTGCTGCTTATTCCCATCTCTTTCAGAGGGTGGACTTTTACTGTGCCCCATCCTTGCAAAAGCTCTCCTAAGTAATAGGAACATTTATTATTTAAGCTTTTTCTCAAGTTTAGCTTGTGTCTCTATACCTAAGTTGTAGAAGATAATTTTAACAGCTTTGGAAAGTCTTCTTAAGTTGCCTGTAGAAATAAAACTAATTTTTTCCCTGATTTTTTTTTTCTGCCAAAAAGGTCTTTTGTGGAAAAAGGAGCACGTTTTCCGCCCTCGTCCCTTCCTATCTTGTTTCATCATGAATCACACTCCATTAGAGTCCTAATGTTTCCATCAATAAATGATGGATTTGCCAATGGTGTTTTAAGTCTAAAATTTCTTGCAAAGACTTAATGAAGCCTGCAAATCATAAATTAGGTTTCAAAGAAATTGTCTCTGACAGTCGAAAACTGCAAGGCCAAAGTAATTTCGAGGGTGGCATTTCTTCCCGCCATAAATTATGTTATCAGGTCAAAACAGAGGTGGTTCTGTGGGAATTGCTATTATTTTTTAAAGGAAATCAGTTTGCCTTTTGCTGCAGTAACTCTTTTTTCTATGTGTTGTGTAACATACACCCACAGGAAAAATTCAGCTCACCTACAGCTAGCTGTTAGGAGTGACAGCCCGCTGTTAATCCAGGTTTCCTGGGGTTTGATAGAGGTGCAGGAAGACTACTGACTTGCTGGTGCGATGATGTAGGACACTTCTGGTTTTGAATGCTGGTTCCTGATCTTCTGCCCTCGTTGCTAGACTGCTCAGTCTTGTCTGTCAAAAATGGTCTGTCAAAAATGCTAGACGGAGCCTCTCTGCCATTATATTTCTAAAGGACAACCCCAAGTGCTTTGAAAGCCACTGTGGGACGTGTTGCCTGCCTGATGCGGCTTTGCGATGCCACGGGAAGAGCCTCCCCTTCCTCAAAATTGCGTGTGGGCAATTAGCTGTCGCTTGGGGCATATTCATTTACTTAATTAGATCTGCGAGAAACTAATGAAGGGTTTACTGTCCTAAATTCAGAATTTCTCATGCAATCCTGAACAGGTTGAATATGTAGCAAAAATAAAATAACCAGGAGACCCACAGTTACCCCACTGATTCTCCACCTTTCATTTCCCCCAAATCCAAGGAGACGAGAGCAATCAAAGGTCAGAGATTGTTAACTGTTTTGTATTAGAAAGCTGGGAAATACCTCTAATGCTTTAATACTTGTGCCTGTAGACTTTATTTAGATTTGGTACAATTCTTTGAGCTGCGTGGTGACTACTAATTTTTACCAAAGGACCATGCATAGCCTCTTTTCATGAAACTTTTGGTGCATCTTGTCCAGTGCATTGAGATTGTTTCAGAATTTGTGTTTTTTTAAGTCCTCACATAGTTTTGGTGATAGAGTCATCTACTGAATACCCAACTTTGACAGTTCTCAGCTATTTTTTTCTGATCTGTTGAATGATTTTTTCCCCTGTATGTTTGCATAAGTGATCCTGGCTGGAGGCATTTCAACCCTGGCTGACTAGCCTAAGCACTTCTGTTGCCCAGTGTATGTTGTGCAAAGGCACGTTGTGATCATTCTCTCAAAACCTGCGCTTATGTTGAGGATAATTCCAGGATATCTGTATTCAGCCTCTTTGTGAAAGATAATCACTTTCGTTTGTCCTCAACAGCCATCAGTATAATCTCAGATAAGTAAATTGGGAAGGATGCTAATTAACATGATACAGGCTGTTGAGCCGTTGTTTGCCAAGAGACTGAAAGTGGCTTCCATTTGTGTTTCAAGTGCTAACAACCTGTTATCTCCATCTATGCAGACCAAATAAAAAATTGCAGAAAAAAAATTCAGCCACCTAGGGATGCGCATGTCAATAGAGCCTGAGATCCAATTAGGTGCCACAAAGGCTTCAGGACATGCAGAGGCAAATCAAAGCAGAGAAACAAGCCACTTGGGTTGTAGGAACTAACGACCGTTGTGTGATCATATGTTAGGCAGAACAGTGACATTGGACACAGAATCCCTTTGCAGATGCTGTGAGGTAGAAAAGGGAGGGCCAGGACTTTACTCACAGAGATGAAGGACTTGGCCACTTGCCCACTAAGCCGTTTGTTGCAGCTGTCCCATGAGATTAACCTTCTTTTTAATTATTTACAGTACTCATTTACTTCATTTAAAAGTGAATGAAAGAGCTTTCCAAGCAAACCTACTGAAATATCAGGGGAGGAGGGACGGGAAAGGCAAACCATACCTCCGCTCCTACTAGATAAGCCAGTCCTACAATCCATGTAAATGTGGACTAACTTCAAAACCAAGTAACTTAAGTTCATTTTCTCTTAAATACATGCTTTGATGGGAAAACGTAAACTAAAATACAGAGTTTGTCTGCTGCCGTAAGGGACATAAGTTCCCCACAGTTAATCACAGGCACTGGAATTGCCACCTCTTGGTGGCAGAGCTGATCAGCACGATGTTGTTGGCTCCACTGGCAACTAGGAACAACCAGGGTAAGCACTAAGGCAAGTGGGAGAAAGGGCTGGCTAAATCATGTACTCGGTGGGAGAAATTGTCCTGATTCCTCAAAACAAGGGAAACTAATGTCTGTTAACGGTCACCTTTCTCTGTACTGGAACTAAAAGACCCATTTAAATAAAAAAGAAGAAGAGCCCACTGAAGGGTTAAAATGTGTTACTCTGCCTGGAGAAACTTGCCTAGAGAGGCAGGGAAGATTCTGTGGAAGCGGTTTGACAAAACTGGGTCTTCCTAGATCCAGGAAACGTTAACCCTTGGAGGAAAGTGAGATATGCGCGCAGCCTGCTTTATCATTCTTCAGATATGCTTTCTCTGAAGTTAACTCAGTTTAAATAAATAATGCTGAAATGAGAATTACCATCATCCTCGGAGGGAGTGGAATAACAGGCCTAACGCCAACGTCACGCTCGCTACAGCAAGCTGTATGCCTGCCTTGGGATGCTCCCAGCATCCCATGGAAGTTGGCGGTTTGCACGCACCACCACAGGAGTAAGAGGCAACATAAATGGTAGGCCTGGGGAAGGGCACGCTCGGAGAGCTGCAGGGCTTTGGAGGAGTGCTTGGCTACTCTGCACAAACTGAGCAGGACCATCTGAACAGCTGCCTGGCTTTATTTCGAACAACAGGGGATAGGATCTCAATATCCTAGCTAACCACCCAAGAAGGCAATTACTATCTCCATACCAAAATTGTCCTTCCTGGAAAATACGTTATTTTCTTCCAATCTACGGACCAGCTCGTCAGGTGGTACGAATCTGCCTAGCTCCACTAATGTCAGTGGAGCTGCTCACTTTCTAGCAACTTGGGATCAGTGACACAGTGCATCCAGTGGCTTGGACGTGTTTCTATTGGGGCATATGCAAGCTTGGAAAGCATTCCCTCTCCAAAATGACATCTCTGATTTTCTGGGGGTTCTGACCTCCACCAGCAGTTGGAATTACTTTTTCTTCTTTTTGATCAATCAAGTTGCTTTTCAGCGGAGAGATTGTAAACTGGTCTGCAAAATGTCTTCAAATGCTAGTAGATGACAGAAGCAATATAAGTGAGTAACTTATTAAATGCCTCCCTTGTTTTGATGAAGGAAACAATCACAGCTCTTCACTGCGCTTCACAGAAAACAGATTTTATCTTGAAGGAATTGATTTGGGACTCACTCACTGCAAATGAATAAACTATATGGAGATTGCTTTCCATAAGAATAGAAAACAAATAAACTGCCAGTTGCACTTTCGTGACACAAAACGCAAGTTTCCAACACCCACTGGTAAGGCCAGAAAAAGCTGTGTTGCTCGTGGGAGGTCGGCCAGGGTGAGCGGAGAAGGGAGCAGTATCATCACGTAGGCAGGGAACTGGTGGACTGCAATGTTTCCATACAGGACAACAGAATGATATATACTGTTTATTCATACAAAAGTGGCATTTGCTAAATAAACAGCAGGAACTCAGCTAAACGGCAACAAAGTTAGATGAAAGGAGAAACTGAAAATCTTGAAGTGCTGCTGCTCGGGAGGCGAGCCCGTCTCCGTCCCGCCGTGTGCTACGTGCAGGCACGTGCCGGCTGCCAAACCCGGCTGCGATTTGGCCGCAGGTTTGGCTCCCCTCCCGGACCCCAGCAGCGGAGGGCGGCAGCAGCGCCCCCGTCCACGGCAGGTACTGCCTTTCGGATGGGCCAGGGCACGAGCCAGCTCCATTAACGACTGCATCTCCCCGTCAACGGAGACACGCAGCCTGTGTGTTTAGACACCAAAGTCAGCTTTGTCATGGAGGCAGGGTTCAGCAGGCTCTTCGCAGCGCTCCCCCAGAGCATCAGGCTGCAGTTGGTTTTCACTGTGTCTAAAGATATCATGGAGTTTCTGGGTCTCATTCAGACAGATGGGAGGCCAAGGGGAAAGAGGTGCAATCCAGTACCATGACCCTTCTACAACAAACAGCTGCTACTCAGAAAGCAGAAACATACGGGCTAAAATGATGCTGTACTTTTTGTATTTTTTAAAAATCCTTCTATTCTTTTATTACTGAATTTTAGTGCTCACAAGAATGCTGCCAACCTGACTTTAGAGCCTGAAATCATCTATCTTAATATAAAAAAATACAGTCCCCGTCAACAGTGATGCCAGCTCTATTAAACAGCCCCATTGCAAAGCCAAAGGAGCCGCTGTCTAGGAAAGGAGGAAGGAAATTTGCACAGTTGGTCTTTATCTGCCTGTCTCCCGTGCAACAAGAGAACAAGGTCACATCTAAAAGCATAAAGAAAGCTGTCCACAACAACGCAGGCTCAGTCAAATCACTGCCGGCTACTACACCATCTCTGTCAGATGGCAATCACTTTTAATCAGGCTGAAGCCTAAGCTGCATCTTAATCAGGATCCTTAAAGGGCGCATCTCCCCCGGATCATTCACCTTGAGTTAATTGACTGCCAGTCGCTTAGAGGTCATTGCCACATTTGTAAAGGCTAGTCAACAATCCCCAAACATCTCTGATTTGCCTCTGAGATCAGACTAAAATAATATTAGCTTAGCAAAAACATGTAGGTAGTGTCCAGAGTTGCCCATAAAAACGTGCAAATTGCCTGAAGCCTGTTGTCCATCATCACAGCACGAGCTCCCTGGGGAATACAAGCGTACAGTATGGGTTGGGTCCTGTTACAAAGCCGGGCTGCTAATTTCTCTCCTTTCCTTCTTTTCCAAAAACCTTTCAAGCCCTAAAAGCCTTCTGTCAGGCAGGATAAAACCCTGCCCTTTTTTTTCTTTTTTGGTGGTAGCTTGCACCTACTCTGCATTATGTGCGACTGACTTCACCCAGCATAGAAACCTTGTGGGGCAGTTCTGTTGTTTCAGAAAGGTAGTTTCCAAGCCACTGGCTAAAGCCCCGAAACAAATCTTTGGTGTGGGCAAGTGCTGCTTTTAGAAACAATATCTGGCTGCCTCCAACCTGTTTTGGATTTAATTGCTCATGCTTCTACCGTCTCATGTTAAAAAACAAAAACAAGAACAAAATAGCTCCTCTTTCCTAAGAAGAGATTAATTTTTTCACTAAGAGAAGCACTGATCCCAGGTCTCCTCTTAAAGCTGGAAAATGTCTTTTCCCTCTCATGCCGCTTGGCTTCTCTGGTGTCTAATAATAATAGCTGAGCTCACACCGAGCCCTTTTTTTTCATGGTGTATTCATTTGAGTCTCTCACCTTTGAGTGTTTTCACAAAACTTATCTGAGCTTATTGCTTTTGACACCTCTAAATAGCTTGAATCTGACTGAAATTTAGTATCAGGTTCAAGGTTTATGGAGGCATAAGAAAAAGGAAAAAATCAGTGCAACCACACTGAATCAATTTTGAAAAGTAAATTTACAGATAAAGAACATCATTAAAAATAAGAGATTGATCCACTGGGGGTTTTAGTGGCTTCTTGACCCAATGTTAGTCAATACTTTTCTCATTGATAGGGAAGGAAGAATAAAAATCACTGCTAATGAAATGTTGTAGATAACACACAAACTTGCTGAGCATTAAATGATCTGCTGAGATCATTTGGTTACTGCTTGGTTACATACCCTGGTGTCCTACCCAGCCAAATACACAACCAGACATTTAGGAACAAAGAAGAGAGATCGCCCTGTAAGAGTGGAAACCATATTGTGGAAAGCAGAAAATCTGTGAAAGGGCTGACGAAAGGGAGAGGAATGTGCTCTGAGGGCAACATTTCCATCTTAAAGGGGAGACACAGTCATGGATGTGTTCAACATAAGCTGTGCAACGGCTGAATGATACCCTCCTTGCTACACTCCAGAGCTGATATCCACGTTTGCAGAAGTATGTTGAAAATTTACAAAGAGTTTCGAGAAGACTGACAAGAATAACTGAATCAGCGAAAAGCAAGCTTTACTTCAAACGACAAACACTACTCTTGGATAATCTAAATAGAGTGACAGGGTTAAAAAGCAGCCTGATTACAGTCTTCAGACACCTACATGGAGAAGCAATTCTCAGCAGTAAATAGCATTTTAATCTACCAGAAAAAGACATAATGAGAGTTAATGGTTAGAAGTTTAAGCTAGACAAATACAAGACAGAAACAAGGCACAATTGTAACTGTGAAACAAATAATCTTTTGAACAATTTATTGAGGAATGATGGGCAATCAATAATGTTTTTAAATCAAGGCAAGAGTTTTGCAAAGTTACAACTCAGATGTAATTAGTTAAATGAAGAGAATACTGATTGAAATTCTGTGATCCAGAGATGACCTTATCATTTCACCTGGTGAAGAAATCTGTTAATCTTTCCAAAAGGTTGCATGGTTTTCCTGGAACAGGGACTTGGCTATTCCCGCCAGATTATGTCACCCCTGCCCTGCACCTTGCACTGTACTTGAATCCATCCAAAAAGAAAAGGTAACATAAAACACAACAGTCTATTTAGCACGTCCCATCTTGGAGACTGTGACACTACTTTTTTAGCCTGGCCCTGGCTATGATTTGAGCACAAATTCTCCTGCATCACCCTCTAAGCTCTCCAAATGAGAGGTCCCTCCAAATGAGGTCTGTCCCTAGTTTGTGATGATACTGCCTCCATCCGCTGTAACTTCCCTGTCCGTCCAGTGCTTCCTGGAGACACCGAGGCCCGGCCAAGAGCAGCCGTGCTCTTGGTCCATCTGGTCTATCTCCAGCCTACTGCCAATATGCACAAACCTAGCACATCTGGCTTAAATCCCAGCCGCTACAGACGGGCTGCGCTGGACACAAAGCACAGCAGTGAAGGCCACTGACAGTCTTGGACGCCGTATTGTTAGCCACTGCCATTCACTGTTGCTGCTTTAGTCTTGTAGTGTCTTTCTTCTCAAAGAGGAGCCTGCCTGCAGCCCTGCCACTCAGAATCCCGTTACCTTGGTATCTGAAAAACTTCCATCATCTAAAGTGTAACAATTGCAGAAACACTGCACTGGGATTAGCTGCAGCGCAACTCGCTGCCTCTCCTGACAGTCAGTCAGATATAACTGTGACGTGCAGTTTCTCATACTTATTTCTAAACTTAATATAGCTAGACCGGGATCGATAGCAATAAACTGTCTGCAGGATTCTAGGATGTCTGGAGCTGGGACCACAGTTCTCCTTACCTCATGCTATAGGCCTAAAAGCAACAGAGGAGGCCTCCAGATTTTATTGCAGTAAAAATAAAATACATAATGGCTCTTTTCACGAACACAAATGCAAGAGCGCCTTTTCTGTGCCTTGTGAATTTATTTTTGGAGGGCACTGCAAGACAGTGGAGCATTCATAACGATGTGTATAAACACTGAAAATGGAACTTTAGCAAGAATGAAAGATTGCCTGAGACTTGGTCTGCTGCTTATTCATTATTCACTGTTGAGCACTCTCTTTTAATGTTTCCTTCATTCTATCTTGGGAAGGAAAACCATCCTATTGGGCCAAGATGACAATCTAAATATTAAGTAGCAAAGACTCAAAGAGAATAGTTTTCAAAAAACTTGAGGGGAAAAAAAATTTCAAAGCTGTTCATTGAGCAGCATTAAAGAAAACTGGGATTAGTCTGTGAATGAGTATTGCCAGCTCTCAGGTTACGTCTAAAAGACACACAGTACCTGCACAGGGCGTTGTAGAATACTCCAGCTCCTGAATCCAGCAATTATAGTTGAGAATTTTGGTTTCTATTAAAAAAAAAAAGTTCTATGATAAAATGTAAAAGGTTTAAAAGGTTTAAAATATTAAAGACCAAAAGGCAAATAAAAATAACTCCAAACTTTGGAGAAATAGTTGCATTTGTCATTCTGCCTCCCCATCAATGTTATCTTGCACGATTTCCTACAGCGAGTGCGAGTGCCTTCTCAACTTTGCTAACATGCCATAGCTCCACGCTAACATGCCGTAGCTCCACGGGCAGGCAGTAGGGCTACTTCGACTATTTATAATAGTTCAGAACCTAAAAACCTAACGAGTACTGTGTATACAGTGCCTTCACCTGAGAATCACACTTGGAATCACGCATATGGGGAAGCCTTTGCTACACCAGCTTTCTCCCTTCTTTGGTTTGGCTGCTGGATGAAGCAGTAAGCACAGACAATCCAGGTAATCCATACCCAGGGACTAAACCAGCACAACGCATGGTGGCAGGGCTCAGGGGGAAACTAGACAGAAATGCTTTTGCAGTTCAGTAGGGTCTCTTTATCTGTCATAATCTTTTGCAAAATAGAAAAGGAGGTGAGAGTATCAGTTTTATTTGTTTTTTTCCTACTACTAAACTTCTTGACACAGTGTTGGTAAAAGTTTTGCCAGCGCATCTGTGAAGCCAAGTAGAGCAGAAAGAAAAGGCAGTGGCTCCAATTACCTTTCTAATTAACACAGAAGACATATAGGCTATGTAATTTCAGAAGTTGCCAGTCTAGCAAGAATCGCTTTGGGACATAAATAGGTGAAATACTCTTCAGAGTGTTGCCCAGATCACTGGTCAGATTCCAAATCTGGGAGTTGTCAGGGAACTAACGAAGGCGAAACATATTCAGTGTCAGTGGACGTGCTACAGCATGCTCACCTCAAGGGAGGAAACCCTACAACTCTTGAACGGCGTTGCGTCAAAGCAGCAAAGCGGCAACAACAAACCTGACAATGCGAAAAACTCAGGAAATCACCGAGCTAGCACCTGGGGGATCAATAACATGAGTCAGGGCACACTTGAAGAAGAAAGGCGCTATGAAACTCTGGCTAAGCAACCACCACAAGCATATATACTAAGTGCAAAACGCTAAAATGAAGAGAGGTGACAGAGCCCTCAGTGCTATCAATGGAGACATGGGTGCTTCAGAGCTTATTAGCACTGCAGTTCAGATTTGCACAGCCAAAATGAAGAGGACCACAGCAGCAGTACAGGGAGTCTTGAGGCAGGGACCAGATCCCAAATGTTCTGAAATGGGAAGGGCTGCATCCCTGCAAACGGTTTGCACTCCTGAGTAACAAGCGCTTTCCTAAGCTCACATCAGTGATAACAACTGACCTTACAGCACAATCCACCCGGGATATAAAGCATGTATTCAGCCGAGAAACACAAGTGCTGCCAGCTGGAGGTTGAGTTATGAAGAACACCTCACATCATCCAGCAGGCAAAAGGGACTCTCTCATCACAGATGCAATTTGTTGCTGGGTAAATTCACCATAGATAATCCAGTCCTGAAAACGGAGTTGAAAACATGTAAATCAAAAGCAACAGGCATTCAGGTTGTGCATAAAACTGCTTTGCAGATGACACATGAAGCTGCTTTGCAGATGACAAATGATGCTGAGCATACGCAGAGCAAATGAGTTCTGGCATCCTCAACTCAAAGAACCAACTCTGGATTCAGTTACTAGACCCACTGCACTCAGTCATTTCCCATCTGGGGAAAGACAACTCGAGCGAGGAGGCCACGTCGGTGGCACAGGCGGGAGATGGGGCTTCGAGAACAGGTTGTGAGATCAGTGGGACACAAGGCTGATGCACTAAGACACAGGAGTGTGTGCCAGGAAAAGCAGCCTGTGGGACACGTAGCCTGGGAAAGGGGACAGAAGCTTTTCTCTGCCAGTCATCTTTGGGGCAAGTATATGGAGAAAGCGTACTGCAGAGGGAGTTGCATTCTGGAAAAGAAGGTATCATCTCTACTGATGGCACCCAGCATTGCTGGTATCACTGCTACTGAAGATGTTAAGTATCATTTTTGCCAACTTAATAGTCTGAAAGAGTTGACTTATACATAAACAAAAGATTCCTGATAAGGAATCAGCATAGGATGACTCCTTAGTGTTGTACTAATAAATCTATGTAGTTCTCAAAAAACAGGCACACTTTAGTGTTTACACACTTGAAGTTCCTCCTACATGAAGACAGATTTTTGTCAGTCAAAATGGAAAATGCCCAAGAAGCGACTTAATAGCTGAGTAATTAATTTGCTGTGTCAGGCTTTTTTTGTATGTATTTGTTTTGATTTACCTGCCTACTCTTACCTAGCCCTTTCTCCATATTCACTGAAGCTTTAGAACTGCTTAGAAACCAGAAGCGGCAAGCCAAGAGTTAATGTTCAAACGTCTTATCCCTAGGTTCAGTAAAAAGAAACAAGTTGGACTTTTGTTATTGGTTTTTTTTTTTTTTTTAGCAGTCTAGGACTGGGTCTAGGATGTTCACAACCTCTTAAATAAGCAGTCAGCTGTGCTGGTGGATTAATTCTGTATGCACAGTAAGAATGTGCAGAGCTGCATCTTAACGTTTTGAGGCCTTATCTCTGAATTAGTTATGATGTACTTTATTTAAACAAGCTTGGGGACCTGATGCACAAGTTACTCAGCTGTGCAGAACAGCTTGGATTGCAGCGGTCTCTCCGGTTGAAGAAAAGTGTCCTTCCTGCAACCAACAACGTTGCATATAACTTAGTGACTTGTCATGCGTGCAGTGTCTCCAGTCGCTCAGTCCTTTAGAAAGGGCTCAGTGGCTGGGGTGTTGCAGTTTTTGGCATAGTTCTAACCACCCCCAGTGATAACTGAGATGAATTTCTATTTGACTGAAAATCTTTGGCTCCCCTGCTTGGTCATCCAGATGTGCTGTATTACTTGGCACCTCAAATTCCTGTGCTTGTGCTTGTGAACCTGTAAGGACACAAACTGAGCACGTGGCTGCGCGGACAGCACAAAAAAGCAGCGAAACTGCCAAGCAGACACGGACTGTGGTGCCGGACAGCTGGGAGCGGTGGGGTCTCTGCAAAACCTGCTTGTTTTACCACTTCCAGATGTTGGCTGCATCCCCGTATGCAGAGCATGTGAGCACTATTTAAAAACAAAACGCCACTAATGCTGTTGCTGGGATTCATTGATGTTTTAGCAGAACGAAAATGTATCCTTTGGGAGGGTTTCAGTGGCTGGCTTGCTTTGCTGCAGCCCCAGCTGTCTGCCATGGTCGGTGCCTTGACGCTTGGTTTTGAGCGTAAGCAGGTGCTTATGGGCAGGAGGCAGTGACTGAACCAGCAATTATTTAAGTGTATGCACAAGGGGTGGACCCAGCCATGGACCCAGCCATTGCCCTTCCTTTTGCTTGCTGACAAACCTCAGGTTAACCCTCTCAGTGCCAGGTGGGGTTTGTAACTCCAGTCCTTGCCCCAAATGCTGTACAGGTTACTGCAGTATTCAAATACTTCCTCCAAATGATGATAGGCATTTTAGGGCGCTCCTTTGCATGAGTGAAGTTAAGGTTACTGCAGTTTTACAAATAGGGAACTGAGGCACCAGAGAAAGGGTGACTTTTCAAGACTACATGGGAGGCCTGTGGCCCAGGTAAAAGGTCTTACCTCAGCTGACCCCAGCCAGCATGCTTCCGACCCCTTCATTCTTCTTGCAATCTTAGATCATTTCCTGGGATCATCTGCTCCTGCCTTTTCTGCTTTTCCTTCAAAGTTACAGAGCCAGAGCCAGTGTATTTCCCTCTTGGTACCTGAGAAACTGTTAGAGCCAATAAGCATGTCAGCAAACTTGTGAAAGTTTGGAAGATCTCCCAAACTTTAATTTTTAATGTAGGTTTTTGTACTCAAATTAGGAAAAGAGAACTCACTAAGAAAATGGCTTGCTGTGTTTAAGGAAGCATTTTAAAAAATGTTAAGTCCTGGAGTTATTTTACGTTTGGGGAGAAAGTGCGGATCCTACAGAGCTGAGCAAAGCACCAAGGAAGTGCTGTGTAACCCTGCTGGCACTGCCAAGAGACGAACACCTCTTGTCCCCCAACTGGTGACTTCTTGAGGAGCCATTCCTAACAGGCCTGGCTTCAAATTGTCCCTTACATCAGCAAAACTAATGCAATGTCTCTTACTTACCTCCGTAGGCTTTATACTAAAACTGTACATGATCTCTATTTATAGACAGATGGTGCAGGGAAGCTTTCAGTTGTGAAGAGACAGCATACTGCTCTCAGC
Source organism: Struthio camelus (assembly GCF_040807025.1). Classification (NCBI taxonomy): domain Eukaryota; kingdom Metazoa; phylum Chordata; class Aves; order Struthioniformes; family Struthionidae; genus Struthio; species Struthio camelus. The sequence goes on from NC_090946.1 coordinate 16,694,774, forward strand.
GTCTTGAGAGGCTTGGGGAGATCTCATTTAAAACCAGCCTTACCTGTTGGTACAATCAATCTCATCTCCTCTTAGCAGGCAAGAGGGCTCCCACAAATAACCTTATAGCTTAGGCACTTTCTGTTTACATTCACTTTCCCACGGCCTGCTATTTGTAGAGAATGATTATCAAGGCATTAAATTAAAAGTTTTGCCCAGTGGGAAACTATTGGATGTTCTGTCATTTCTACCACTTCTCCTCCCCTGGTGGAGAGACAAGACGGGTGGGGGAAGCAATCACCAGAAAGGTCGGGAATATTTACCTGCCAATATTGAAACGCTGCCGAGTGGCTTTGTCCAGTTTGACATCTGCTGTTTGGGATCGCAGTCATTTTGGTGGGCTGGCTGGGTGGAATATTTGTTCTTGATGTGGTAGGGAAGCATTGAGCCTTGAAATTAAAAGTGTCTATTTACCTGCAGGTTAGAAAGCTGGGGAAGCCGCTGGCATCCTCTATGGGGTCTTTGCCTAAAGGCTATGCCAGAGCATAAGTGACAAGCGCAGGCTGGCAGAGAGATGAAAAGGAGCTCGTAAAGATCTCCCCCAGAGTCTCCTTTTGGCCCATCTTCCAGAGAGGATCACAGCAAAGCCACCTTCCCTCTCAGCATGCTGGGATAGTGGAAGGACTTTCACTGTTTAGTATTAGTATGGCTTCAGTTTAATCCAAGTCTTGTATCGTATATGCTGTAATTATTGGTAACACCTGTGTTCTGCACAGATGCACCTTCCTTGTATGCCCATGAAGAAGTTTTACTCCAAAGTGCTTCCTCTTCCTCATCAGGAGCAAGAAGTACAGGACTGGGCGTCTTCAGTGTTTGCCTCCTGTTTCATGCATTACCAGTTACATGTATAAACTCCAAAGTCTTTTGCTTAGACAGAGAGTGAGAGATCTGACAAACCATCCACGGGAACAGAGAAGGCTACCGAAAGCCCCCATCTGTAACACAGAGATGGAAATAATTATGGGCCTCACAGGTTTCTGCAAGCGCAGAATGTTTATATAGTGCTTTCAGCATGTTTGTGTCTTTGCTAAGTGGGGTTGCTGTTGCTGTTGCTGTTACATAGCCTTTATCTCAGCCTCAATAATTCTTCAGTTATTTTACTCGGGGAGGCACGGTGGTGTCTGTCAGCTCTTGGTCCTTTGAAGGCTGCTGGCTTCCACGGCTGGGCACGTCAGCTAGCCGCGATTCTCCTTGGAGGCTCCTGCTTTCAGACGCAATGAGGGGAGAAAGCTGGCAGTCAAACAAGCCTCACATGTAAATTGTGACAGTTTAAGTAGCTCTCACAAGGGAATAGGGATTGAGAAGGAACCGCTTCCTAATTTGGCCTGATTTTATACAGAGGCTTAAGGAAGATTTTTCAGGGGTGTTTTGTCATTGTTGTGGTTCAGATGAGAGCAGGACGGATCCCTGCCCATTCTCCCTCGCTCTGCTGAGCTGCTTCCAGCCTCTTTTCCTGACCTCTGCGGCAGTTGCTCGCCAGTCCTGTTGCAGCTCTTGCAGCTCCCTTTTCTCTGACAGGAAGTTCTTTCATTGCCTAACACTCTCCACATGTGACTTGTCTACCTTGGAGTTGTCTGTTTTTTAGAAAGTAACAGGACAGTGAAATATTTAAGAGGTAAATTAGGGCCTGAGGGACATCAATGAGAAAATATTTGCACTGATTTCAGGGGGAACAGGATCTGCCCTTAGATAACGTGCTAGTAATGTGCCCACCCTACTCGAAGAAGCGGTTCCCTTCAGCTGCTTTACAGTGGCTTGCCACACTGAGCAACAAGGACACATCATTCACCTTATGTTAGCCGAAACAGCACTGAAATCTGATGATGCTGATTGATAAACACGCCTAAGGCTCCCATGTAGCTGAAGCCAGACGGCACCAGAACGCTCACAGACCTGGTGCCACTAGAAGGTTACGTCTCTGCTGTTGCCTGATGAAACCCACGGAGAAAGGGAATTTTTCTCTATTTTGGTTCCTGACTGGGCGAGAAGTCTTACTGACCAATCTTTCAGAAACTCTTTCTTTTAATGACATCTCTGGTATTCCACATGACTAAAAATAGGCATGTCATTTGGAGTAATGGTTTGCCTGCTGAGAGTTTTTATTATGCTTTATTGTGTTCCCTCACTAGACAGCTGTGCTCTATGAAAGGCATGGCTTGGGTATGGGAGAACAGAGCAGATTCAAACTGTAGAATATTTAATATGGTACTTACAGTCCCTGTTTTGTGATAGACATTTTGCCTGGCTGAGGACAAAGACAAACAAGAGAAGCTTGACAGATTGGTGGATGCTGGCTGGGATCGTTTTTCAGCAGACTTGATGAATCACTGTGTTAAAGCATTTCATTTTCAGTAAGAAAGATCATTTCTGAAAAAGCAAATGGAAGGTAGAGCATGAGACAGTTGGGGGGGGGTGTTTTCATTTAAATCAAAGATACAATTAAATTAGAATAAAGATGCATTTTAAAAATCCATGCTGTTCTGAAAATATTTTGAGGAAGAAACAAAAATCTAGATTAGCGGGAACAGAATGACCTGGAGGAACATTTGCCAGCTACGCTCCACGAGGAGGCATTGCGTTTTACTTGCGCATCTCTGGTCAAAGCCAGCAGGAATCATATGTTTAGCACTCCAAGCACCACTTCGATTAGGGAAAAAAGATCCAGCTTCTCACCTTTGGGCCGGTCATTCAAGCAGAGGCTAATGTGCTTGGGCTGCGGTAGACCCTGAACTCCTCACAGCCTGATTGAGAGAGGCGGTCTAGTTTACAGTCTCCTGTGTGCTTGTAGAAGTGCAAGGCTCCTTCTACCACAAGACTGATTAATTAAAGTAAGGTAAGACATTAATTAAAAGGGTCCTACATAGCTGGCTAGAAACAAGGGAGATGCAGACACAGATGGTGCAGGATTTCATGGTGGTATCTCGGCTGCAGATGCAAATGACAGGAGAACAAAGCCCGGTGCCTGCTTCTCCTGCCTCCTAGCGCAGAAAGTCACAGTCGTGGTGCTCTTGCACAAGCTCACTTCTAGGCCTCTGTGGTTAGTTTATCTATTTACTCACAATACCAAATTCATTGTTGTCTTTAAATTTGGCTTGACAGTTTTTCTGTGTCGCGTGGGTATATCAGGCTCTGTAAGAGCTTCTGCAGGACAATAACTGATCCCTCATTTATGGCTCTCCAGCATACTCAGAGGGGCTGTGGCGAGAGGAAGGCGGGCAGGATTCATCCTGCAGGCAAAATTTGACAAGTTGCAGAAGAGTTATGCCGCAGCCACATTGGCATGGCAGGGTGAAAGGCTTCAAGTAATGCTGAATGCCTTTTGGCAGTAGTGTAAGCAGACGAGAGCGTTTAAATGCTGTAAGGAGTAGCTGTGTGCAGAAGAGGTTTAAAATCGACGGCTCTTCAGCGAATAGCGCTCTTCAGTGCATTCATAGCACATTCAGTTAGGAGAGCTGTTAGAAGCTATAATAAAGGCGAACCCTGTAAAACATGACATTGCAATCACTCAAAAAACATATTGTGTGTGTGTGTGTGTGTGTGTGGGGATATGTACACATGCACACGCGCTCGCGCTCTGTCTCTCTCTCTCTCTCTGTGACTAAATTGCAAAGCCTCGCTCAGCCTGGTAGCGCCCCTGCCTTTCTGCTTGACTTGGGGCCTTCTCTAGACCCCAGTAGGTCCAGACAAGTTGCAGGGACCCAAGGGTAAGGAGAAATTGAAACCCTGTTTTGTAGTTTCGAAACGAATGCTAGGACCACCCCCCCCAACATATAAATTTATCATTTATATATATAATTTTCTCACCTAATCCCAAAATTTATGACAGGCCTCAGCACTGGTTTTTCTCCTCTAATTACTGTACTAATAAGTGTGTATAATCTCTGAATGAAATCAAAAGCAGCTTACATGGTAATTACAGTGGGAGCACAGCCCCTGCTGTTCAAGACAGACAGGCAGCCGTTACAAAGTGCTTGCACGACAGTTAAGGTGCCGGGAGGTAAATGTGCATCTTTTGGTACTAGCCCATTGCTGTGTTTTATATGTGGCTCAGCTTGCTATAACGTCTCTTTTGGCAGTAAACTTTTAGGCAGGAAACCGGAGAACTAGAGGAGACCAAGCACATCCTGCTGCATATACAGTGGAGATTTCTTGGACGTGATGAACTTTTAGGTCATGGGTTGTAGTGGAGTAACATTATGGCGTAACTACATTTGCTCCATAAAAATTATGCTGTAGTCAGTTCAGAATTTCTCTTTTACACTGTGGGAAGGGCTTTGCAGCCACTTCCCCCCCCCCCCCCCCAGGAGCAAGTGAAAACACGTCTAAACTGAGCAATAGAGAAGGAAAATCCTACTGTATGGTAGAAGCAGAAGATCTTGGCGCCCTCTGATAATTCAGCATTAGCGTTGGTTAATGCCTCTTCCCCCCCCGCCCCGAGCTGGCGTGACTGCATCAGAAGGGCAGTCCCTAAACACCGCCGTGTCTGTCTCTTAACGTGCATTAGCTTACACTGTCCCAGCGAAGCAAGGCGTGACTTTAATTTTCTCTTGTTTACAGTTGCAGCAAAGAAATCTCAGCATGGTACTGTATTTTTTTTTTTCCTGTCACGTTTATAGCAGCTCATTGGGAAGCAAGAGGGCCAGATCTGCTCCCCCTTGTTGGCATACCCATGCTGTATAGCAGCCCAGCAACACTGAGAATCACCAGTGTATGGGCATGTTGGAGCAGGGCTACTCAGTGCTTTTTCATTTGCAACAGAAAAATTGAATTAAGCTGTGAATATCCATTTATTTTTTTACTTCCATTTTGTTGTTTGCTTGCTTCTGTAGAAATGTGTATGTATGGTGAGATTGGGAGCGAGGGGCTTGCAATCACTGTGCATGTTACCTGTTGGAGACCAGCTGGTCCGACAATAGCCTGCACAACTAGACGAGAGACTCTCAGCTACAAAGCACCATCTTCAGTTGCAGATGCCTCTAAAGCAGAACTGTCTACTTCTAGAAAATCAACAGAAAGGCATTTACTTACAAGCAGCCCCATTTAGCAACTAAATTCTTAAATCCTAGCTGTCTAGACCTTTGCATAGCTCTTTCTCTGCTGCTTCCACATTACTCTGTCCATCTTGCCGTCCGGAGTGGGGTGCCCTGGCCAATATAATGAGCAGGATTCAGAGCACTAGTACAATGTGAATGCTGCTGTCCCACAGGCAGCGTCTAGAAGAAGCTCAGCTGTTCATAATAGAAAGATATTAAGCTGAAAGGAAGTGTTGTGGATAGATGAATATTTTCAGTTATAGGTCTCACTTGCAAAAATGAGTGATTAAACTGAATCCAGTACTTGGTAGTCAAGGGAGTTCTCGAGAGGGCAAAGGGTTTTTCTGGAGGCCTGTAGTGGAAAATGTGAACATGAACTCAGAACAGTGGCTCCTTGTTCTCTACAACATGCAGATGCCTACCACAGGTACCAGCGCTAATGGAAAATGGCTTTCGGAAATGTGTGCCATTAACTTTTTATTCATTTCAGTGTAGGACTTCTGTCCATCTGCCCTGCCCTTTGCACTTTGACTCTGAAATGTGGCACTCGGCAAATTTTGATTGGTTTTGTGGCTATTTGCAATGTTATTTCTTGTGTTGTTGGTTTCAGATTGACAAATATGCTCAGCGGGATCTGAAGAAAGGGCTTCATTTGTATGGGACAGATGGAAATATTGGTCTGACTAATGCATGGAGCATCATTCAAACAGATGTAAGTCCTGAACTTCTTTCTTCTCTTTACCCTCTGGGTTCTGTAACAGTATATTCTGGGGGGGAACGGAGGGACAGACCTACTTAAACCCCCAGATCCCAAGCCACCCTCCTCCCCCCCACCCAATCAGCACATTAGCAAACTGTCAGCTTTTTGTGACAAATGGTGGTTCTTTTTTTTTGTTTGCTTCTCCTTTGCTGAGGATGACTTATTTCTTTTAAATATTTATATTGTGTTGAGTCCTGAAGATCAATTAATTCTGTACCTTGCTGAGAATGAAGGAGATGGTCAGAGAGGAAAAAAAGCAGCTACCTTCTCTTTAAAGTCAAAGGGAACCGGACAGCTTTTGCTGGAGTGAACAGCAACAGTGTATTAAGAAGGAAACACTACTTCAAACTCTTTTCATTTCCGTCCTGTCTCCTCTCATTGCTATTGCTAGTTTCCCCTAATTAGTCAACATGGAAATTGGCCATAGCATTTGCAACCTCCTCCTACTGTCAGCACATTTTTCCCTGTAGAAGTCGGTTGTCGTGCATCACAGATGGGCTGGGAATGCTTTTTGCTATACTGTCACCACCGTTGTGTCCTTCTGATTGTCTGATAACACTCTGCTAGTATTTGCCTCATAAGGCCAGGCAATGCTGAGCTCGACAGCTGGCTTCTTCCTTTTGTCCTCGGCTAGCTCGCTGAGGAAGCACCACCCATTACAGTCCAGTGTCGTTACTTCCATCCTTCTCTTTTCATATTCAGCTTAATCAGGTCTTTTAGGTGTGAGCTTTCTGATTTGATTTCCTCTGCTTTGTGAAGGAGGAGAGATGCTGGGTTCCTTCACATTTTCTTCAGCTTTAGGAAGAAGCCCTTTTACTGCCCTGGCTTCAGTCAAACATTTTGCTTAGCTTTCTCAGAGATTCTCCTCTAGAGGCGCCAGCATGGTGCGGGCATGCAGGGCTCTGGTCTTGTCTCTGTTGTCTTAAATTGGCCAAAGATGATACCTACCCCAATGCTTCCAAGGTTATGCGAGCTATTCAGGATGATGGATGGGCTGCCCATCACATTTTTGTAAGATAAACCTGCTCATTTACCCTTTCTTTCCTCTGTTGCCATGTGGGCTGAAATCCTGAATTATGCATCTTTCAGTGTTCAAGATTCACAGCTGCTCTGCTGTACAATACAGATAGGCAGGCTGCTAAGGAGGGGTCTGGGAAATCAAAAATTCAGGCTCACTAGCAGAATCAAAGACTAGGTCTTGCCCAACCCGTCGTGCATCTTTGGGGCTGTATGAGCTATCTGCACGGAGTGCAGTAGGTTGGCTGTGACAGCACCGTGTGTCACTTGCGCAGCTCGAGTGCAGCAAACACGCTAATAAGCTCTCTATTCCTGCATTGTAACAACTGCATGTGGAAGGTTTCTCCTGTTACCTTTAAAAGGTCATGGCATTTTACAATGCTTTTTAAATATTTTATCTTCCCAATACTATGATCCAATAGGAGAAGATATTAATTGCTTAGAAGAGAAATATATTTTGAGGTTCTAGCCCAAGAGCGGGCCATGTCAGATGTAGATAAAATCTGTAATATCACTGCTTATTTGAAAACATATTATGTTTTACTCCCTCAAACCAATTAAATCTGCTTAGTCAAAATTATTAGAATTTACTAATATTAAGATGCTTGCAGTAAATATTAATCAGGCTTCAGTGACATCTCAAGAAGTGTTAAAACCATGTCAAAGATAGGGGGGGAAAAAGCATTATTTGGAGGATTTGTGAGATGTAAAACTCATGCTTCTGCTTCTCCTGCTGTAAAATAGGTGTTATGATACATACTCATACCTATCCATATTTTTTCAAGATGTTCCTAAATTGGACCTAGTTCAAAAATTGTGTACAGGAATAATCAGGATTCTGGAATTTACTTTTTAGTGAGAAATTTAAAATCTCTACTTAACTAGGAAAAGATGAAGTAGTGATCTGATTACGGCCCATAAAAAAGAGGACAGGAAGGGAAAAGGTTTTTGAAAGTGAATAGCTCTGTAAGTTTTGGAAAGAAAGCACAGTGTGATCCGAGAGCTACAAATTTAAGATACAAATATTTGATGGTGAGATGCAGATATAGAAGGATGGTAGATTTTCTTTCACGGAAGTCAGGATAAGGTGTTTGTCTAATGGAAATGATCTTGTTCAGCCACAGGTTTGGGCTTGAGGCAGGACTTGATGATCTTCTGTGGCTGGTGTAGTGCTACAAATCATACTAGCTTGTATTAATGGTCCCTCTGGCCTTCAGAGCAATTACAGTTTGATGAGTGTCTTAAAAGCTTCAGGTGAAACTAATTTCAGCAGTTCTTAGGACCCCAAAAGATAATAGCAAAGTGCCATCTTGCAAGCCACGTACAATCATGTTAAATCACTCTCTTTTCTAGCATGACAACTGTGAAATTACCACGCGCCATCTTGACAGTATTACAGTGTTAAAGTCTGCATGGTCCCAGTGCTGGGCACTGAGGGGACCAGCAAAGAGCTCCCACAGATCCATTTTTACTGCTTTGTATAGTTGGTTTTCACATGTATCTTTCAAAACTATTCAGCAAGAGACTATTGCAGTGGTGCAGTGAAAGCAATCCCAGCATGGTTAATTATGCAAAGCACTTTGCAGTTGAATAGCACTATGTAAATGGCAAGTATTATTTTTTTTTGTGTTCAGTAATAATTGTTACTCCTTACATCCCTAATCAGTAGAGTGCAATCACTGATAGGGGGATTAGGAGCATCCAGGGGACTTCCAGGAAGGAAGGTCCCAGCCCAGCTGTTTTCATTCTGGTTCCTAAGAGACTTCTGGCAAAAGACCCCCTCATTAGAGCTAATCACACGGCTATATAGGTGAATGTCTCAGCACTGACTTTTTTAATGGAGCCAACAGACATCAGTCATTGGTTGAGCAATGAGCCATGTCTACACATGGATGGAAAACAGCAGCCTCAGAGGAAAAAAAAACCCAAAACACAAAGCAAAACACGACAGTAGCAGCAATGTTAATGAGTCTTCCTCCTCCTCCTCCCCTCTGCATTCACACTCCTTTTCTTTGGAAAAATGTCATTCAGAGCTTGAGCAGAAGGATTGCGCTGTGATTAAAGCACTAGGCGTAGACACCAGGGATCTAAGCTCTGGCATAGGTCTTCACTCTTCCTGCCATTAGCTTAGACAAAGACCATCCCCATCGTGAATCTACTAAATAGGACAGTGTATAGCAACTAACAGAATAAGGGCTTCTATTTTGCTTAAAGAAGGAAAAAAAAACAGTTTTCCCAGAAACAGAAGCACATTTAGCAGGTAGCATTTGGTTTTTGTGCGACTGCTGGATCACAAATGAGAGGGGAGTTTCAACTGGCAGTATGGATACACAGTGCACGCGTTCACTTGTGAATGGTGGTGATTGTATGTCTGTCTTCTTCGAGCGCAAAAGCCCTGAGCACCTTTGACAGACATGATCAAATTCTTTTTTTTTCTTTTTCTCAGAGTAGAAGGGGAGGAATCCCAGAATAATTAAGCAGAAAGGATAACAAGTACTGTTTTTGTGTTCTTTACTCTCATTTGGAGGCTTACTTCTTTGCAGCCTTGTACCTTGAGAAATCACATCTGCTTCTCTTGAAAAGGGGAAAATCATTCTACAGTTCATTACTGGGAACACAGAAACAGCAGGGACCGTCAGCTCCATGTTTAGGGAGAAGGTTCTGGTTTTAGTCTATGACTGATATTTCCAGACTACCAATAGAGCAGTTGGGTTCTGCTGCATACATGCAATGCATGTTAGAGGAAAAGCATTAGACTCCTCTAGCAGAAGTGTTAAGCCTCTAGGTCAGGGAGCTGTTTCAAACTGGAATATCTTTTTTATTTTTTTTTTTTAAATACCTTCAGCTGACCAAACTCACTGTCTTTCTGAATGGAGATTCAGTATGACTGAGGACTACAAAAGCACACAAAGTTATTTTAAACGTGACTAAAATTCTAATACTTTAGGCTGTAAGTTACACTGAGCTGCATTAGACTCCTTAACAACAAGGACTGGTTAAAGTTACAGGTGGAGACCATTAGGAAATGAGAAATGGGCATTAATTTTTAAAATGCTGCTTCGTCACCAACATCTTTGTGATCAATATTTGAACACTTCTCCTTTTAACTAACCAGTGAGTAACTTGAGAGGGATGTAGAAAAAACATTAGCTTCACTGAAGTGAGCAGATTCAGCTCTCTTTCACTGCTGTATAATGCCTTTCATGTCTACTTAGACCACTGTAACTGAGAGAAAAATTTGACCCAATCTCCCCCCACCCCGTCATTGCTTCTGTGTTAGATTAAAACATACTTTGGATTACTGCTGAAGTAATCCAAACCATCCATTAAATATTACATGATTTCAAATTAAAACCATCTTATTCACCGCTTTTCACAGTGATGGATGAAAAAGATATATACAAGGCATCATGTCCCTAAGTCTCCCTCACAGTCATATGATACCAGAAAAACTGTAACTGCTAAAAACCTGTCCAAGACAGGGATTCAGTATCTGTGGATTTAATTTTTATTCATAAGCCCTGTCCCAACCTGGCTGATTTTGGCAAGAATTTAGCAAAGAAAATATGTGGGTCATATTTTACTGTAGCCAGTAAAAGACATACAACATTTTAACTCTTCTTCTGTATGCTTCCACTGCAACAAGATAGAAACATTTTGTTTAGTATTAATTACCAGCTCTAGCTATCCCACGCCAGAGCAGCAATTGCTTGTTAACACAAAAATAAAGCTATCTGGGAGCAGCGCTGCATCCCATAAATACAGCCCAGAGTCCTCCGTGCCGTTTGATGCTATCTGGCTGGAAAGCCCTCCTCAGCACACGGCCTCAGCCCGCAACGTCACTTGAGCAGCTCCTAATTGTCCGGAGCTCTCGGGAGCCGACTCCACACTTCCCAACCTTCCCTACCCCCAGCAGGTAACCAATATAGATTAAATAAATAAAGAGATTGATATTTCTTTAACAAAGGAGGAAAGAAATGTGTTTTGACGTTTCAGGAGACAGAGCCTCCCACGTGAAACAAATGAAGCAAACAGGTGAGTATCATCAGTATTCCTAGAAATGTTCAGCAACAAGAGCTTAGCTACTCAGAGGTATTTTGACAATTTTTCGCTTGTTTGAGCAACTCTTCCCAAATGACTCTCAGTACCTCCAGAACTACTACCCAACTGTCACCTTATCCCATAAGTACCTGTGTTCCTTCAAGTGGGCAGGCACAATTTCATCTACCCACGCATGCTCTTTCACAGCCGCAAGCGCTAGAATCAAGTGCTGCGGGTTGTCCAAGTCAAGGTGTCTTCAGGGTACTGCTATTCAAAAGACAGTATCTGACATCTTCTGAAAGTACCCCTGTTTAAAGTGTGGTAGTCTGGATAAAAGTAAAGTACTAACAGCCTGTAATTGTTTCTGAAAACATTATCCTGCCTGTTGAAACTAGGGACAAAATTAAGCAATTAGGCAGCCTTGCCTAATTTCATTGCTAACTAGTGAAAGGAACAGCTAGAAGACTGAAAACTGTAAACGTGACCCATAAAGTGAACGTGGTTGTAGCTTACCTTCCAAGACTCAAGTCTGCAATTGCTTTATGCTGATCAGGCAGCTTAGCTTTCCGGCCAGGACAAAATATCAGCCTTTGTGAAGAACAGAAAGTCTTAAATAATAACTGGCTCCAGCCAACTGCTAGTTACAGGTATTTTCTTCCATGTGATCTGTGCTTTCTCTGTCCTCCAAGTACAGGACAGTCTCCCAGTTATCCTTGCTGAGCAACCCTGTATATTTTAAAAAGAGATTGTTTCTCTCATATCTCACAAGAAAGGCCTCTTAGCTCTCCTTTCATCCTTAACATCATACTTTCTTCTGTTAGTTCCTCATCTCTCTGAAGGATCTAGCTATTTCTGATCGTTCAGCTTCGTGCACACAGGATAAATCGGGTGCTTATCAAAGATCCAAAATCAGCCCCCACACTCACTGTTCTCTGTTTGGGCCTCCATACTAAAGTCCCTGAGTTTATTGAGCCCTCAGTTTATCTGTTTTTTGGCTCTCAACTTTGCTGATTCTGTACTGGGGACCTATTGGAACCCACTGCCGCCTGTTCCCTGGTGCTTGCCTCTGTGTTTGAGCTTCTGCCATGGGTCAGTGCCTCTAGAGATGCTTTTTCCCTCCACCTGGTCTTCACTAAATGCTGAATTTCATTACTCATCTTTTCTTTGTCTTCCACATCTCTTCTCATGTGTTCTCATTTTCTGTTACCTTTCCTCCACTCCTAGGATTACTGATTCCCACACTGCTTCATTCTTGTTCACCCTTGTGCTTCTTAGTCCTTTCTCCCATTGCTAGGTCTGCTTTGTGAGCCAGCAGTAGCAGGCAAGTATCAGCATTTAATCCTCTGCACTTGTACACTACACTGAGGATCCGTGTGGGCAGGCAATGTGGGGCCAAGATCGGCCCAATTTAGCCCACTTCAGGTTGTCTTTGCAACTGCATCCCCTCCCATTTCCACCTTTAGGCTTACCGGAAATGTGCTCTTTACAGTCTCCGGAGTCCCAATCCTACACCACTTCCTAGCTACTTTCTGCTTCCTGTGCCCATTGGAACAGCTGTCCTCAACACTGTTAGTGAGCTCTTAAAAACAAAACTTGTATTTTGTCTTCATCCTTGCTGGCCTGTCAGACATCCTTGAGACTCTCAGCTGTGCAATGTTATGGAGGGGAAGGGGCTAGTCTTGACCTGTGCAAACTTGTCACTTACATCTTGCCAGAATGTCACTCAAATGTCTCAGCCCTTGCCCCTCTACTTCAATGGTGAATTACATTTTCAAGGCTTACGCTTTCCACTCTGCCTGTACCAACTTCTTACTCTCTATCAAAAGCTCTGCCTTCTGACTGATCAACTAGTGATGACAGCCTGCAAGACTTTCTTGTTAAAATTTCTAGATAAACCCTCTTTCCTCAAAAGCACGGCATTTGTTCCCTATAGCTCCCAAGCGCTTTGGGTCCTGCTACTCATGCAATCCCTGTTTGCATGCAGGAACATAAAAGGAACAATAATAACAGAAATTCACAAACTTTTTTCCTTACAAGTCCTTTTGTAGAAAATGTAGCTTGTAAACTCCCAAATCAAACACTCGCAAGCGACTGCTGCCACAGACCAAATCAGAGGATTGTGAGCAGAACTTTAGGGGAAGGTATGCTGCTCCAGCAAAGGCTTCTGACTTTTGCTTGGCACAAGAAAAATACTGTGCTGTGAGCACTGAAACATCTCTATCTGACTACCTGCTGTGAGTGCTTGCAGCAGCCTGGGATGCGAGGCAACGTGTGACACCTCTGCCCTCTATTGGCCTTGAACGGTTGATCTTCTCCAGTGAGTGCTACAAGACCTGAGCGCTCTGCTCTCCATGCAAGTAAACCCTAAAACCACTATACTTACAGAAAACTCTCCCATATCAGGATCTGACGTAGGTCTTTACCTACCTATTAGTAGGTCCTGGTGATGCAGAATCTGTATGATTATAAGTCTTTACACGCAAGACAAATATTCTGTGTATGGCTGTGAAAAATATTGTACATGCTTATATAACATCAGGTTTAAAAAATAAGAACTTGGCAAGTTATTAGGTGTGGCTGGCATGGATCTGAGAAAGTGTGAAGTACTGCCACTATTACAGAGCAGTTCTGCAGCCTGATGTTTATAAATCCACGTAGGCTATCTTGTTTTACTCACTGGTGCTAAAGTTTCTAAATACTTACAAGTTTCATACTTTCTGACTTAGCACAGGAGTGACAGATGGTTTATATATCTATTTGCTAATGAATCTTAGCTTATTTTGTACCATAGGAATGGCCCAGGATAAAAAAACAAAAAAAAAAACAAGTTCCCAGAGAGGAAAGATGATCACAGAGCCATTCCCTGTAGTGTTAGGTACATTTCCTGTGCTTTCCATTCCACTACTGAAATATAAGAAATCTAATTCAGCACTAATGTAGTCATTGTATGTTGTTTCACTGCGTATATACACTTAAAGCACCACTTTTTAGGAGTATCAGATGATGACGTTAAGGAACTTTGCTGAAGAGAGAAGAGGAGGAAATAAATCTTTTACTGAATAACTAAGAGTCAGGTTGACTCTTCTAATCTCAATACTTGGCTGGGGTTTCCTGTTTCAGCTCCTGCAGCATCCTGCTGGCAAAAAAAGGCACTTCTGCTTCTTCGTTCTCTCAACATTAGCTATGTACAAGACCATACTTAAAAAAAGACGTATTCTACAAGAGGTAAAAGAGGTGGGTAAGGGTCTATCTAGGTAAAGCTGAGGAGATACTATATTCCTTTAAAATCTCATGGCCCAGCTAAAGTAATAAGAATGCACTAGATGAGGCAGGGAAGAGTCTTCCATTTCCTCTGAATGAGTAGGAATCACCAACAGAGCATGCTTACAGTGTTGCTTGGTTCCTCTTTTTCCAGTTCAGATGCTGTGGAGTCTCCAACTATACCGACTGGTTTGAAGTGTACAACACAACCCGGGTGCCAGACTCCTGCTGCTTAGAGTTCAGCGAGAACTGTGGGCTCCACTCCCCGGGGACCTGGTGGAAAGCGGTGAGTAGCTCCAGCAGCAGCTGAGCAGCCTTCTTGCAATCCTGCAACACAGGTCCAGGCAGGCAGCTAGTCACCTGTAGGGCTATGCAGATACACTGAGTTGTAACCTGTATCATCTTTAATCAGGTGGTTTCAGAAGGCTCATACTGGGCCGCGAGGCAGGTAGGGATGAAGGCAAACGGCTTATCCGCACACTTACCACAAGCCCTGCAGCACTATCCAGTAACAGCAGCTCTGGGTCGCCCAGGCAGTCACTAGACAAGAGGGCTGTGTGAGCCTCGGTGCTCTGCTCTCACCAGGACTCCTGGTTCAGGGACTTTCCCTGCGCAGTACAAGAGAGGGAACTGCCCCACTGAACTACCTCAGCAACCCCCTTCAAGCCCAGCATTTTTTGCAATGCATCTCTGCACATCCCTGTAAGCACATTCAAAACTCAATGGGATGATTTCCCTACCATGTTCTCAGGATCATTCCAGAGCAGATAGTCAAAGTCTATATTCCTGTCTGAAATAAGCTCAGCAATTCTTTTTGCTAATTACAGGTAGCGTAATTACCCAGGAGGGATGTAGGGCAAGGCCAGCTAGTGAAGTGGAATTAATGGTGTTTTGCTGATTCTTGTGGTTTGCAAGGAAGACGCTCTGCGAGCTCTCTCGGCCACCTTCTAATGAGATTTCATATGCATGGACTGGAATTTGCTGCAGCTGAGCTCCAACCAAGCCTGGCTCCCTTTTATCTCTAGAGTACCTCCAAATCAAATTTTTAATTTAAGCACTGAAGAATTTTTGTTTCTTATTTTAACCTGGGTACCCAGATGATCAGTGCAGGTTTCCCATGCTAAAACCACATCTTCCGGGGGAGGGGGGGGGGGGATCTTAATACTTTTTTATTTAGAAAAATAAATTTAGAAATTTAATTTAGAAATTTATTTTATTTTAGTGAAAACCACTAGCTGAAGGCTAAACAGCCATGCTCATGTACATTTACAGGACACATAGTACTGTAAGGTTGTCTTACAGAGGGGGAGAAATGAGTCTGCAAGCCCATTATTTAAAGAAAGGTTCCACTCGGGCCAGTTCCAGCCCTCCCCAAGACTGGGCCAGGAACACGAGGTTATATCTACTGCAGAATTTAAACCAGGAAGAAAATAACGGAGGCGCTCCCATACTGCAATTTGAAATGATGGAAAATGATATGAACTGGTACGGCAGAAGAATCTACTGAACAGCTCTCACTAGCGCCTTCGGGGTTCTTTTTCTTTTTTTTTGTATATTATGTAATAATAACAATTATTTTTTCCTGAAACATAGGGAAAATGAGAAAATTAAAGACTCATTTTGAAATGCTGAGGTGCTCACAGTTGGCTCTTAGAAGATAGATACCCCAAATCCATTGCTTGCTTATTTTTAAATATTGACCCGATTAAATGGAGGTAACCTTTAACCTCCATTTGCTGAAGGTTAACCTTTTGGAGGTGCACTTTGTGTCATTACAATTAATATTCCATGGTCAAGCTTCAGCCTAGACATGCATCGTATTTGCTACAATGCTGAAATGACGATTCAGGCTACCTAGCAACTTAGTGTGACATAGCTCTTTTCTGTCTTCTTATTTTCAGGGAATTAGAGCCATGTGTTTATGAATAATACAACATTCCCTTTTTTTCCAGCCTTGCTATGAAACAGTGAAAATATGGCTCCAGGAAAACTTACTAGCAGTGGGAATCTTTGGATTGTGCACAGCCCTGGTGCAGGTACACTCTAATATTGATTTCAATTCCTAAGGCAGCTAAATGAATAATGGCAGACCCAGGCATCCTCTGTCTAAGCTTGTTCTAAGAATTTCAAATTTTGCATGATGTTAGACTAAAAATCCGAGAGATTTAACATCATCTTATGTTTGCATTCTGTTAAAACACTGTGCACAGGGTACAGAGCTAGGAGTACTGCACAAACTTTGTGTTTTATCATGTGCTGTGAAGAGTATGCACTTTATCAAGTGGTTCATCTAAGGTTCACCTTACCTGTATTTGTCCATTTTGTATTTTTCCATTTGTATTTTTTTTTTAAACCATACCTGTATTTGCCCCATCATTTTCCAGAGAAGACAGACAGCTTAGGCTAATATCTAACTTCTAGATAGCCTAAAGGTAGCATAAGACTTCAATCTCATTCTCCTAGATCCTAGGGTAATTTATAAGTTTGGATGTTGTTACCTTTTGTTCATTATTCACCCGACCAATGGAACAGTGTTTCCTTATCCATTAATTTCAAAATCCTTAAATCCAGACATCCTTCATCTATTAAGTGGAACGATGGGCACAGAAGTTGCCTGTTAGATTTCGGCCTGCAGTTGTTTCAAGCGTAGCTTTGGTCAGAGAAGGATCAGTGTAGTAGTAACCTTGTCTCTTTCTCTTAAATAGACATATCTTTAATCCGGCTAGCCACAATTCTGGCCACAATAGCACAAACCTTATCCTGGGATACATAGGCAAAACCTGTGCTGAAGATCAGCCTGATTCAGCTGTACTCTGCCCTCTGTTTATGCTCTGAAGTTCCACTCTCGAATGCAGTGACAGAGCTTTAGTTTCCTGTTCCACCTCTGTGTAAGCAGAAAGGATGGCATTGCTAAGCTAATTAATAGCTTGTAGCTCCAAATTAACTTGTGGTTTTAAGTTCTGCGTGGCATGTCACTACCAGCAAGAGAGACCAGAATTCAGCTCTACTCTTGCAGATTAGGCAGAAGAGCACGTCTTACTGTCTCGTATTGTCTGCAGCTTATTAATGCAAATGCCTGACTCTTTGTGGGCCAAAAATCTGTAGAGTTTTTGTTTTCCAGTATGCTAAGCAGATATGCTTAAGAAATGGATGAGCACAACAGAATTGTATGGTAGAGAGAGACAGTATAAAATTAATCTGTTACCGCATTTTAAAGAACAGCTTTTAACTATCTACGCAGCACTGAGGGAGTCTCTAAAAGATTCATTATAAACCCACCAGACCATGCCAGAGGCCCTCCCATAGACTTTGCTTATATTTAGAGTTTTTAAGAGCAAGTGATATCTCTCTGACAAATAGTAGTGACTAGTTTCCATGGGAGGGAACATTTCAGACATGTTAAAAATGCAAATTAATATTCCTAGTAAATTGTTCTGAAGTATTCTCTGTGTTTCACAGCACAAAAGCTTTTGCCAGGGTCTGTCTTCAGCTGCACTATGTGATTTAATCTAATTGATGATGAAAGATTTGATCTACTGCCACCTGAAATGAATGGGGCTCCCTCTGTTGTTGCTGTTAGGATGTTGATCCGGCCCTAACTGAATGATAGCTTTTGTTTTTCATGTTAATGATATAACACTTAGAATCCTACAATGACATAACTTGAAGGACATACGCGCATGTGGCAGAAGAACTTTCTTCAGCCATGCATGCTAAAAATTGTAAAATATATTCAATTGCCAGGGTTTTGTTATGCAGCTGTCTTTGAAGGTATTCCTTTGTTAGGAATCAGAAGGCAGTGTTCTAGAAATGACTTCCCAAAGACGTGTGCTTATATAAAACAGCAAACTAAAAGCCTAGCAGTCTTATTTCACTCTGGAAGAAAGGGAAACAAAGGAGATTGCATCTATTTAACCTGACCGTTTTTTCACCTTTGTTTATATAGTAGTAGTCTGTTATTAGTCATGTTCTCTTTAAAAATACTCCTTTCTGGGAACTGCCATTTATGTAGATAGTGAATTGTAAGTGGTCAAATTAAAATAGAATTCATACAAAAAATTCCCATCTGGCAAACCTATATCTTGATGAAAATTATTACAGTTGTGTTGCAAAGGAACAGTAAAAACCACATAGTACGTTCATGTAAGTCTATTTCAAAAGGAAGGCAAGTAGCGCTCTCTTCCCCATCCCCAATTCCGATGAAGTAACCCGCCAGAGGCGACACAGCAGGTCGGTAGTTGGGCTTGGAGAAGAACCATTGCCTACCTGCTGCTTCTCACGAATAGGCCGAGTGGCGAGACGCATGCCTTGTTGATGCAGCATTGATGATTATGATTAATGCATGGACAGCCTCCAGTGATCCCCCTCAGCGATCACTGCACACACATGCTGGGAAAAGTAAAGAATCACATTATCCTTTGGGCCAGGGATGGTGTCTTTCAAAGCAATAGTTACAGAGATAACCACAGCCCCACAGGCTGAGTGGGTTGCCACTGTAAAACATTTTTGAGCAAAAGACATCCAAATATTTCTTTTCAATATACCCCTTCCCAGTATCTGGTGGCTGCTTTTCATGGAGAAATCAACTCTCCTGTGCTCTCACTGTTCATTCTGTAAAACAGCAATACAGATAAGGACAAAAGGCAGACAGAAACTAGGAACAGAACAAGGACATGGGCCGGCAGGAAAAGCAGTATGTGATGTGTCTTCCTGTGTGTGAATGGGAACAAACAAAAACAGTGTAAGCATGCTTCTTCTTTTTCTTTTTTCAATAAATAGTTTTATTTTGACTTGCTGAAAAACGGTTGTTTGTTTGTTTTTTCTCTTAGATTCTTGGACTCACCTTTGCAATGACCATGTATTGTCAGGTAGTCAAGGCAGACACCTACTGTGCATAGATATCATTCCCAATCTCTCTGCTTCTCCTCCAAAGGACACAGGAGAAATCTCCTTCATGCTCATTCATCTGACCTTTATTTTTTTTTCCCCCCTTTGTAATATAAACTGTGTATAATGCTATCTTTCTGAAGATTTTGTGAATCACCCCACTTTACTGAAGGAGGAAGAAAAGAAAAACTGAGTATTTGAACTGGCACAGGTAAGAAGCAGCCTTCTCTTTAAACAGAAGACAACCTCCAAACAGCAATGGTTCCTTTTCATTGGCCTATGGCAAGACTAAGGAGGCTGCTTATGAGAGGCTGATCTGCAAACTGATGTTAGGAAAAAATTGCACTTGAGGAAACCTCTGTGAAAGCTGCCAGGTTGCCCTCCAGCATATCACAGTCTGGAAGAGAGGGTGTAGAAAATGAGTATTCTTCAGCATTTGAAGAAGGTGCAGAGTAGCTAGCATTGAATGCACTTATAATATTACTCCAGTTAACGCACAGGTAGAATTGTCAAGAGCAAGCTGCCCTGCCGCCAAGCGTTTCAAGATGATTTTGTAGCCAGGAGAGGATCATCTTCAGAAACATGTTAGTCTCACGTGCTGCAACATCAGGCTTTTAATCAGACAGAATCTGTGCAGTGAGATCTGGCTGTTAAGGGGAAGTAACATTGCACATTGTCTCACTTATTAATTGCCAGCGGCACTGCAGATTGTTGGCTGTATATGTAGTATATATTCATATACACCTAGTGTTCTGAAAGGAGGTGAAATACCTAGCATCTAACCTCAGAAAGAGGGAACCTTTCTATCCCATTTTACATTCCAACTGAAATAACTGAGTATTATTTCTTGTAGGAGGCACTATCACTTATACCTCTGGGAAACAAATAATTACCTTCAGCTGTATCTTCATTTCAGTAAACAACTTGCGAGTGGGCACTCTCTGTCATTCTTCCCTTTTTTTTTTTTTTAAATCATTCCTGTTTCAAGTTAGTCTGGAAAATATCACTCATTTCCACACTTGAAGATCCACACAAATCTGTCAGCTGTTCCTTCCCTGAATGTCACCATTTCATTAATTTACTCTGGGATATCATCACCTGCAGGTATGATAGAGTTTGGCTTGCTGAGGATAAGTCTTTTGCACATTGGTCATCTTTTCTAGAGTTATTAAGACTTCAGATGTTTTTATGCTTAGAATTTTTTTAGCTGCTTGCTTATGACAGCCAAGGCACGTCAGTCTTTGTTGGAAGTGGAGTCACTCTCAGTTCTGCCTTTCATAGCCATCTCCCTCCTTCTGGCTTCAAGGGCAGTTGGCTTGAATATCCCTCACATTTTGTGGAATTTGCAGAAATCAAAGTCGTAACTTTCCTTTGCCAGAAAACAGCCCACGGTTGCCTGATTTCTTCCACGTGCACTGGTAACAAGTAATTTTATGTAGTACCCTTCTGTATGAACTCTGGCTATGAGGTTAAGAATCAGATGCTTCTTATCAGTCAAACAAGTTGCAAAGAATTTCCCACCAGCAAGCAGCACCAGATAATGTGCATATGTCTATGTGATAAGGACTGGCAGAAGCATCCTGGAGAAAGCAGACAGCAGGGAACAGGCTAACAGAGCAATTCATCTGGCCCACTGCCTGCAGCCAGCTTGCTTGAAACAGATAGACCTCCCAGGTGCCCATTGCAGCCATTCCTACTGTGACAGACTAGAGGCATGCATCAAGTTCAGGCACACATCACCCTGTACCCTTTAGTGCTTACAACAGCAGGTCTCAGCTACAAGTGATGCTTTGCTTACCTTGATTTAAAGGCACTTTCCAGCAGGAAAGCTGGACTCTTCCAGCTCATAGCCTGTACAGCAAGATCCCAAACACCAGTAAGTAATCCTTTCCTGGACCTGCACCATTGACAATCCCTACTCTCACTGCTTAGCTTTTTTCTCCTCACTGATTTCCTGCAGTCTTCTCACCCTCAGGCCCAAACTACTCCATGTTTTGGGGAGACACGCTTAGGACAGTCTGTTCTGTGAAACAGCAAGTACCTTTCAAAATCCTATGCCTACCTTTATGCAGCAACTGCTGTAGTGTCAGGCATTTACTTGTGCCAGCTAAGTTGAAAGTAATACATTACTTCTGTGTATTTTACATGGCATCCCAATCACTCGCTATCACAGCAACCTAACCACCACCAACGGATTTTATTGCCATACCAACAAGCCACAAATGTTAGCAGACCTCAACCCAAGACAGAGGTTTAACTGAGTGAGTAGCCCAAGAATACACAAGACACCTCTGCCTTGAACAAGAGACTTATTCTTGGGGTTGTAATCACCAAGGTCTCATGCTCCACTTCCTGAGCCGAGACAGACCAGTAAACAGTCCTGTTCTTAGAGAGCTGGAGAGGTGGTATAAGTTTGTTCCTCCCTCCCTCCACTCTTTTCTCTTCTTACCTGCATAGAAGCAATTCCAAGTTAGACGTACCGTTAGTGTAAGTTCTTGCCATGGTTTATTATAACAGTTGTACTCACAGGTGCTCCTGCTGACAGCTCTGAGTTTCCAGCACTGAAAAGCAGCATAACAGAGTGATGAACACATTAATAAAACATTGATTTTTTTAAGAAAGATAAAAGACAGACAAGTCTATTGGTAGCAGTCCCTGCCATTAAAAATTAACACAGAGACAGCAGTCGTGAAGGCTCAGGTGCAAACCGTTGTGCAACAGAGCTCCCACAGAGGGCAACTCGCATCAATTTACCTGATGCTGGTGCAGGGAGATGAGAGACCACAACCCTCATCCTGCAAGTCTCCTAATAACGCATGCTGAGCCCTTAGATGGCTAGACTTCAGCAAAACCTACAGAAGAAAGAAAATTGATAAACAGTAGAAAGACTGAAGACAAGTCACCCTTTCTGGTTTCCTCTGATCATTTACCATGGTTTAGGCATCTTTACAAGATAAACTGCCTTGGTTTCAAAAAGAAGATATAGGCAGTTTGAGCAATACTCTATTTGTAAATCCCAGTCACCGCAACAGCAACATTCAGCAGTAACATTCAAACTGCCATTGCATAAACAGTAACATCTCCATTGGCAGTGTAAGAGTAGTGCAAATTGCTGATGGTCTGAACTGGACTATTTCCTATATTTGATGGTATTAACTCTCTTCACATAAGCCACCGAACAGATGATATGGTGCTTAAAGCATTAGCAACACAATCCGATTTCAAACCTCTGCTCATACTGCATACAACAATACACAAACAAGGCTCAGATTTAAAAGAGCTGCAGCCTCTCTATTGACAAAGTCTGAATATTGTGATGTGTGTCACAGTAACGTTATTTAAAAAGTTCCATAGTATGCATAAACTTGAGTGCACTGATTGATTATAATTACCCTGCAGCATATAATGCGCCCTTTTAAAAGGCTGCTTGTGTTGTAGGTATGCAGAGCAACACAGAAGTCATTCCAATTGCTTCCATTAGCTCTTTGTCACTTTTATTAAGCCTTTTATATTATTTTCCTGTCTTATTTTTGAACATGAAGGAGGACTCAATACATTTAAAATTAAAGACAGAATCAAAGGCAAAAAAGTCAGAGACTGAAGCAAAGCACTCCTCATTTATACTCATTGTGCTTTGTGCTTAATAACAAGGTATGAAGGAATAGGGTGTACAGCTGGACCTACTGAATTCAGCAAGACCACGATTTGGCTTTTAGATTCAGTCTGATATACTTTTGGCTTTTCTGTCTTTTCATCTTCTTCACAACTATAATAATATATATAAAAATATATATAATAGAATGTGTTTTATTTTCTTGTACAGTAAATGTCAGTAGCAGCCAAATCTTATTGCTTGTTCAATAGAATTATTTAGCTCTACATCTTATAGCACACAATCAATGAAATTCACTCCAGTTTCTGTTCTATGAATACTTATTTACTCCATCCCCTCAAACCCAAAGTTCTAAATTTTTTTTCTTCCATTTAATGATTACCATTTGAATGCAGGATTGTATGATTTATAATACACAGAGGAGGGACTTGCACAGAAGCTTGTAACTATATTTTATCTAGCATCAGCAATATGGCTGCTATGCAAGTCCACCCACCCCTCACTTCTCACAAGCTAACTAAACACTGTTTGGTTCCATCTCTCAGAGCATGTGGCTCCAAACTGCCTCTTCCCCCATTCATAGATAGGACAGGAGGTTGTCAGTATGGAAAAAGTTAAAAGCCATTCACATACCTGATAACTTCATTGTTGTGCTGTAAGTGTGGCACCAAAGGTAAGCAGCAGGAAAAAAAAAAAATGCGTGGCATTTGTTTCAAAACCAGACTCTTAACTTTGTCCTCAAGGATTCATGTTAAATGTGAATGATCTTCATAGATACTGCTTTAGACAATTCACAGTAAGAAAGTCAGGACTTGCCATGGAAAATTTTGTTTGGAGCTCCTTTGTGAATTCTTTTAGATTATCACCTGTATCTTATCACAGTGGACAGGTCTCCTCTGTTTCTTGGATTTTGTCACTGCAACAATAATGATACATTTTTGTGCATTCATATAAAGAACAAAATTTAAAATATACATTTTATTTTTTAAAAGTTATTAAATATTCTTTAAAGTTTACAACAGAATGTCTTTTGTATTCTTTTTAATGAACATATTCACACTGCAAGCTATACAGTGAGTATACACATACCCAAAGATGTGTGTGCGCATGCACACACACAGAACGCATGCAATAAAAAATACATAGCATACTTCCTTTTTGTCATTTCTCATTACGTACCTTTGATTTGATCTGTCCTTGCTTATCAGTTTTTTTGGGTTTTTTGTTTGTTTGTTTGTTAAGTGGCTTACCCATTCCTAGATAAATTTATACCCCTTTCAGTTTCCTGTTTAAGGGGCAAGCTGAAAGTATGTGAGAGGCAATACAGGTAACATTTCAGGAAACAGTGGGGGATCCAGGTTTACTGTTGATGTAACAAAAAGCATGTAGACACAAAACCCATGACTTTATGTTACTGATAATTTTGAAATAAAAGGTTTTCTCTGCTTCTGAGGAGGTGGTTGCTTAGATTCAGAAACTGACTAGGAAAACTCAGAAAAGTAACAGCAGACCCTCTGCTGACATGGACCCTTAGGAACTTTGGTACCAGATCCGAAGAAGGTCTGGTTATACCAGGCAGCTTGCCTGAAGTCATATCTAACACTTTGCTTTTTCCAATGTAATTTATTGCACCCTCTAGTTCAAACAGCTATTCTAGTTTTGCTAGTGAAATTGCCTCTAAATTCGGTGTATTTGGACCAACACAGGAGTACTATTAAAAGTATAAGGGTAGAAACGGCCTGAAAGTGGATGGAACCAGATATTTTAGAGGTTGTTGCAGGAAACCTCACAAAGGATAATCCAGTCCTTTGGTGGAAGTTTCTTCCAGCTCCATCAAGTCAGTAGCAGGTTTGCATTTCTTGAATTTCATCTTGTTAAGTGTACCACTAGATGGTCTCATTAACCACATCTATCTTTAATTCTTCTCTGAAGTCTTTAAAGCCTTTGACTTCAGTGTTATCTTATAGCAGTGAATTTCACAATTCCATTGTGCCATACACATTAAAAAAAACCTCCTTATGGGGATTTTAAACATTTTGCCTTTCAATTTCATTAAATCACTCTCAGTTCTTTTACTTCAGAAATGCGAACTTAATGGAAATTTATGGGCACAGAGCAACTCGATTACCTTTACAGCCTAATTTGTCTTCCCAATAAAGCTTAAATCGGGGTAATAGAGTATCCTATTGATTTTCAGGATGCCATCATTTCAACATACCTACTAAGTCAAGTTCATCTTCCCCAACAGCTATCCTATTTCAGTTGTCTTTGCTTTCTGAAATACATGTTGGCATAACCACCTATAGGTGTTTCTGTTTTAATCAACAGCCAGTCCAGTATTACACTTGGCATCCTGCTATTTTTCTTCAAATGCACTTAACACAACCAGGGATCTTCATGCTTACCTAATAACGCTGGCTGTATAACACGAAGAAATTTTTGTCAACAGGGCAGTGGTGCTGCAAATGAAAACATACTAACGCATTAGCAAATAAAAAGAAGAACACATAGAAAACATTTACAAACAGGCTTAAGCGCGCAGCTCAGAAAACTTCATTCGAAGTTTTTGTCTTGACACATCAGAAGTGCAGAGCCCTATGTTTCTTACTTTCTGATATGTTAAAAGAACTCAAACAAATGAAAAATCTATCATTAGTAATTTATACAACATGTGCAATTTGAAAGGCTGCTTTTCTGAAATCTCATCAGTTGACTATGTAAAAGGTCTTTCTATCCTGGGCCTTGATTTTTCTTCTTTTTTTTTTTTTTCCTGTAAAAATATTTCTCCGTAGAAATACTGCATGTCATTCTGTTCACTGGAAATTGTGATTTTCATTGAGCTGGAAGTACAGCTTAGTTTACATTCCCTCGCATAGCCAGAAAGCATTCACTGCAATCACTGTGCCATACCCACGCTGGTGTACATTAGACAGCTGCCCAGGTTGCTTATGAATTGCTTCACAATGCATAGTCTTTAATGTAGAAATGACTGATCAGTTAAAACAATTTCTCAAACAACTCCCTGGTATTTTTTCTGCAGAAATCACTGTTGAGATAGAGTGTTTTGTTACTACAGAGGTGTTTAGCAGAGAATTCACTGTACATGCAATTAAAGGAATAATTTGAAAGGATGGGATCCTTATCCAATATAAACCTCTCATTACATTCTCATGGAACTATTAGTATAGGTTTTGGTTTCAGTGACAGCCAACAGAAGAAAATATATAACTGTCTATAATTATATAATCTTAAGTTTTGTACAAAGTACAACATTAAAAAAAAAAACCCAAACCTAAAACTGTTAACATGTGTTGCTTATGTATTTATTTTATCATGCTACCAGTGATAAAGTTTTAGGTTTAAAGTACTCATCCTAAAGATAACTGCAAATTACTACAGAAATAAAGGGATTTCAGGAACTGGCTTGTGAAAGTCTATTTAGATGCACCTCACTTCCCTCGTCCACAAAGATGCTTCCTTGACTGTAAAGCTTAGTTGCTCCAGATCTACTACCTGTACCTGTGCTGCTTACTACACACATGGATACCTGGTTAATCGAGCAGCCAGTCTGTCAAATGCAGAGGGAAGCGTCTGTATTTTATAGCTTTAGACGCCCAAGGGTAGGCGCCTTGCGTGGTTTTAGGCAGTTTAGGTTTGTCACTGCGTTAGGAGACCACAGTCCCTATGTAGGAGGGAAAAATAAGTACTGTAACCATGTAATTCTTGTCACCCTACTTAGGAACCTAACCAGTGAGTAAGTCTGAATTGCTCTCTGAATGTCCTCAGTTTCCCTGATACGAGCATGCAAACTGCTAGGCAAGTACTGTTACCAAGTAGAACAGCCACTGGTTGGTTTGCTTTCCCAAAGAGACTAATATTTCAGGGTTTTGTTTTTTTCCTTTTTTCCTTTACCCAGCTTACCTTGGAAACTCGCTCAGTGCTAGTACAACATCCACACATGCAATTAACTGATCCCGATTACTACATCTCAGCTTGGATAATAAGCACCTAGGATACTGAACTGGCTGAAAAAAGTGCCTCAACCTAGAAACACTGCCATTGCTGTTCCTTTGAAAAGCTCGCATACATCCACCCCCTGTGGAGCGGCACAGTGCATGTGTCCCCACATTTGTCATTATGGTACCTTTCTGAGATAAATTCTATTCCCCGCCCCAAAAAAGTTTTCAATTGGCTTTCATTTCTCAAGGAATTGAGCCCCACACCCCAAAGGGGGTTCATGCCATATACAAACTCAGATAAGAGGAAGCACTCATAAAAAGAGCACTTCAGTATGGTCCAGGGTCTAGTGCTTTCTCAGAAACCCTCCTCTTGCTCGCTGACAGCAGATAACCAGATATTTATGACAGTCAAAGCCGTAAAAACTTCTCTATAATCCTCACAGCCGTCCTCGGTCCCCAGCAGCGCTTGCTGTCTTTGCAACTATAGCGATTTAGTTGGAAAGTGATGTTGGCATTAGCCAAGTTCGGAGACTGCATGGAGGCACACGTGACAAAGGGCTACTTGAGAAATGGCCAGCTGTGAGCTCAGCTGCAGGAGCGGGACACACGGGTCTGTCAAAAAGAAAAACAGAAATAGCCCTCCCCTGCCCTCCCTAGTCTCCTTGTGAACAGCTAAGTCACACTGCTTGGTTTTTGAAGAGCAGGGATGTCCCTAAACCTCATGGTTGAAAAAGGTTCTGCTTTTGAGGGAAGAGCAGAAACTGTGCACAACTGAAGGAACTGTAGATTTGCAAATGCAAACAGAAGAATTGGATTGATGTGTCATATAATTACCCGCTCACTTTCCCTAAACAAAATAAATCACCACCTTGAAAGTACAGCTTGTTGTCATGGAACTTGCTTGATATTTGGTGCTAATAAAAAATGAAGTTTTAAAGCTCCTTCCTGTGAAGTTCATGCATTAAAGTTCTTCCTCATTAAACACCACCTTACTCATAGCTGTGCACCACAGCTGGTTACCCTGACACAGTACACTCTTTGTTATCAAGATGTCTTTTCAAAAAAGCGCTCATGGGTTTAAAAACAGAATTATCACATGGAAAACTGGCATAATTAAAGGCTTACTGGACATCACGCTACCTTTTTCCAGTGGAATCAAGAGCTGATGTACTTCTACGTACGTACATTCTTCTCAGAACCACAGTATTCCAATACAGGCAATCTTTGGTTGCTACAGATGACAACAGGACTCCAGTTTTCCAACTTCTATGGTATTACACCATAGAAGGTGAGAAAGAAAGAACAGAGAAACTAAAAACGACAAATAAGAAGAAAACGCAGATGAAAAATATGGGAGAATGCTAGAAACAGATGAAAGAGCTGGGCACACAATGCTTGGCACCTGAGCAGAGCCTTTTTTCCTCACTGTAAGGTACAGAAATAGAGCAGCATCCCATGAATTACGTTACATAGTGAGCCCTTTCATGACCCACACAATCTTCTTTTAAAAGAAGATGCTCCCAGAACCAAATCAGGGCTGTAGTGCATATCTCTATAAACGGTTCCACCTAATCCCTATGACTTAGTGGATTTCAGCTTTTTGAGTCTTCTGTAAACTCACAGATGGTGATTCCCCAAGTTCTAGGACTGACGCAATCCCTGTCTATAGCATGCCGTTATTCAGATCTACAGAACTGAAGCTGTGATGCCCTACCGTACTGCAGCCTGGGACAACCTACTGCTGCTTGGGATCCTCCTATTGCCCAGGGCAATCATACCGGTGACTTCCAAGCAGTGGCAAAGCAGCTGCTACTGTCTCTGGGAAAAGGGGGGCAGTCACCAACCCCACCTCGAATACACAATAGTGAAAGGTCTGCAGATAAATGCTAAATGCAGCTTCGTTTACCTGCTTTTCCTTGATCCTGCTTTCCTATAGTCTTCCAAACACCACACTGAAATCCCATCTCCTCTCCTCCTAGGCTATGCAGGTTCACAGAGCTGTTGAAGGACACTGGAATAGTCAGATGATGAAATGGCTACAAGAGACATTGATTTCTCTTATATCCTGCAACCTTTAGTACTTCCAGCCACACAAGGAGATCAATCCAGGCAGCAGTGGGGGATGAATTTATAATGTAATTTAAACATTACTGAAAACTGCTGAGATCCATGACATTTAAAAGAACTCAGCATGCCATAGCCAGTGTGTTACTGGTCCACACGCTCACATGGAGTACAGTGTCCCGCAAGTTAAAAAGATTTGTTAACATCAATGCAATTATACAGAACATGAGGACATCTGGCTTTGCAATCAGATCTAGCACCAAACAGCAGAACACCCTGGTGCCTTATTTATACAAGCAGCTTCTTGCTAAGCATAAACAGAAATACGGGACAATACTGCCATTGTCAGTGCTGATGGTGCAAGCTTATTTCATTTTCATTTTAATCTAGTGAGCTCTCACTGAAAATTAAAGATTCCCTAAGAGCTTTATAGCATGAAGTGAAGGGGCAAATTAAATCGAAAACTGAGATAATCCCCAGAAATGTGTACACAAGTAAAGCAGCTTTAAGTCCAACCACCTTTCAGACTGGTAAGTTCTTGTATAAATAATAACAACAAAAAAAAATCTCCTGCAATGAAAATATTCTCAAGTCTGAAGACATCCCAGAATGCATCACATTGTGTCTACATTATCATCTGCAGCAAGACTACTCAGATCGCTATCAGAAAATGATAAAAGTACTGATGTGGGTTAAGTGAACCAGAAGTGCCATAGCATTTCACAGTCAGGATTTAAATAAATAAATAAATAAAATGGATGAGTCCAGCTGAGCTGAGCAGGTCTTTTTTGAATTTTCTCTGGCTAGCTTACTAAGAGCACACATCTCTAGCCTCCATGCAATTTTCACTTCAATTTTGCATTCACCCTCGGTATTGCCACATAGCAACGTTTGCTGATTTGAAAGCATCAGATTCTCTGTTCAGGTCAGAAAGTTGCTCAGCTCGACTCTGCAACTCTTTTTAAAGTCTAGATAAAATTGTTCCTAGGGCAACAATATAATAAGAAATGAAAACCCTGAAGGAATGACATTCTGGGTATGTAGACATACACAGAAGGAATTTAAGCCCCAGGAATGAAAGTAGATTTGCCAGTAGGCAGCGTTGTGCTGTAGTTTCAGTTATGTCTTCAATACAATTTTTGAAGCACAGAACGTGATGAATCCCCAGGGAATCTGCACAACCACAATGCCTAAGCATATTTAAAGATTATCATTCAAGGCTTTTAAATCCAACTCTATGTTTCCATTAATCCACTGAGCTGGCAGCCCAATCTCACATTGTTAGAAGGAGAGCGAGCCTGCCAATAGAGAGCTTATTAAATATTAAGGTTTTAATCTTAAATACTTCTGTATGACTGAAAAATTCTGAACAGTGCACAGAAAAGCATTTTCAAAAAAAAAAAAAAAAACCTATAAGGTGATATTAGATAAAGGCAAATGTCCCCAAACTAGCAGGAAAGCTGTGTAATAAATCCATTCATTTTAAAGTAGCCGCTGTGTCTCTGCAGTCACATTCTCCCCCGCTTGCCTAGACACAGTGTTCACTGGCTCACTCCTGAAGGCCAAAAGCTCACTTTTCTCCCGAAATGCCATCTTAGCAATTAGAGGTTCACAGCAGGATTCACACTACTCTGATAATGCTGATGGAAAACACCGGACAGGTAAAAAGAAAGATAAACCACTTGGCAAAGGCTAGAGGGATCAGCAGCACATCTGATATTTCCACTATTTTCCATTATACTGTAAAAAAAAGCATTCAGCTGAGACAACCTAATTTTTAAGCAAAAGCTAACTAAAATGCATAAACTAGGTATGTATCCAATGAGACATTTTTTTGAAAAGTCATTTTCTACCTAAAAGGGAAGGGGAAAGTCCCAGCCAGAGGGATTACTCTCCTCTTCTATTTCAAGTGGATCACTTCAGATCTAGCACAATTCAGGCCAAAAAAAAAAAAAAAAGAAAAGGAAAAGGAAAAAAAAAAGAAGAAAGAAAATCTTTTAGCTGAGATTTTTAGCTTTTAATACTTCCACCGGATCCAACAGTAAATCAGGTGGTCAGCAGGAAAACAGCAGCAAATTAGGTTCCTTCTTTGGAAGCTCTTCTGTGCAGAGAGGCCAGGAAGCAGCCACAGGGGTGCCGGAAACCTGACCGGCCCCTCAGACCAGAGACCACCACCCACGTGGAGCGCAAGCAGCCCTGCTGCTGCACCCCGGCGCAGTCCTGGCAGCTCATCTCGGGCGCGTGGCTTACTGCACAGCCTGAGGAACGGAGACCTTCCTGGTTTCAAATACGGCCTTTGCCCTCTTTCTCTGTATGCCCTTGCCTCCAAACCAACTTTTCCACAGCAATCAGATCCTCAACTTTCAGTTCCAAATCCATGAAGCAGATGGAAGGTCTTCCGCCTCCTTTACAAGCAAACTACTCTCTGCAGAGCACCGCTCCCCTGCGGGCTGGCACGCTGAAACCCCTCCGCCTTGCTGACAGAAACCAGAGACACCGCCTCTTCCCCACAGACAGAAACATCAACTCCAACTTCCCCTTCTAGACTCAAGACATGCTCAGATTTCAAGCAACTGTCAGACAGACGTTACACCACGAGGAGCAAAACTCGGATATCGCCCGAAAGGAAAGAAACGGGGGGCTGCAGAGTTCTGCATGTGCCTGCACCATCCCAGAAACCAATCAAAGCAGCATACTGGATTAGTGCTGGGGTCAGCCATGATGAAGCAAAACCCACGCGGCTGCCCGAGCTACAGCATAACTGCACCTTAGCACAGACTGACGGAGACAGCGCCGCGCTCTGCACTACAGGACGCTGCCCTGGCAATGCCAGTAGCCGACGGGCACTGCCATTCCTGATACACTACTTGCAGGTGGACCTGAGAGAGTAGTCGCAAAAGCGATGCACGCACACGCAAATTTGTCATGATGCTGTCAGATCTCCGAATGCAAAGTCACAGCTAGGATGTATTTGGCTAGAGGTTCAGCTTAGGCTCCCCCTCATGTTTCCCTATGTTATGTACATGCTCCTCAGTATGGAATCACAGAATGGCCCAGGTTGGAAGGGACCTCTGGAGATCATCTAGTCCAACCCGCCTGCTCAAGCAGGGTCACCTAGAGCACATTGCACAGGATCACGTCCAGGTGGGTTTTGAATATCTCCAGGGAAAGAGATATTCACTATTCGTGTTTGAGGAACACAATTAACGTTTAATAAAAATGAGTTCATCTCCATTGGCAGGTGCTACAGTGAAGTAAGGAGGTGCTGAGGGCCAGAAAATACATATGGCTTCAAAACCTTGGGAGGGATAAAATAGCATTCACAGTTCTGTAGGTAGTTTTGTACTGCAACTCAGTCCCTTTATTAATAGGGGATTACAGCAATCACAGAGCTTGGTATCATTCAGTACACACACACACCCCTACACAACTCAATACGTATTAACTCCTGTACATTCAAAACTCAATTCAGTCCTACGCTAGTGATACACGCACGCACTGTACACGTTTTGTGTGTCCCCTAAGCTTAGTTTGCTTATGCCTCATTCCATCCCTGAACATCTATTTTATACGAACAGTCTTTAGAAATGCTCACCACAGGTGCTTGCAAATACTGCTTCATATAGAAATAAGAGAAACAAAAAACAGAATCATTTTAACGGACAAAATGAGTTGCAAAGTTGTTTGAAAAAAACCCCAAATCATGTTACTTACGTAAGCACAGGAAAGTAATTACTCTGATATTGTGCAAAACAGTCCATGAGACATTAAATAAAAATAAGCTTTTCAACTTCTTTATAGTATCATAGCTACTAAGTTCTTTTATAATCTCCTGATAGGCAAGCCAAGCTTGCCTTGCCATAAATTTTATGTACCTCAATATAAAGCTTTATCATAATTTAATTTCTTTCCTTAACACTCTTAATTCTCAAAGTTTAATTTAACATTGGCAGAAATGAAGTGGACTAGTTAAAATGAAGCGGGGAACAGCCATCATTATGAATGCACATTTTACCAGCCTCCATTCCAAATACTCCTGGAAATAAAAGGGATTTATTCTCCAAAGCACTCTTCAGACCAAGATCCTCCATACAGATCTATTAGCACTACTACCTCGCATTTTGACAAAGACCATATATGGGACGTAATCCATGACAGAGAGGCAAAACAAGCGGTGCTTTTTAAGACAACACTACACAGCACCGTAGGGTTCATTAACTTCGTGCAAATAATTAACTTCAACTTCACTTTTTAAGTTTCTAATCGTTTGCAGGTTCTTGTTGTACATTTCCAATGGTAATGGTGAAAGGATGAGACATTCATCAGACCATAGATAATTTTGAAACTAAATCAAACATCCATCCTCAGGGCAATGCACATTCGAGAGGCTGCTTACAAAACACTGCCTTTCAGCTGGACAACATCAGCAGTTCTGCTGTCCGACAGAAATCAAAGCTTTACGGTGAAGAAAAGCCTTGCATGGAGATATGCCATTAGAGAATTCAGAAGGCTTACCAGGTGGGGGCTCACTTTCAACCCTGCTTTTCCAGACCACACCAATACTATGAAAATGCAAAAAACACTTTCACGTGCAGTGGCTCATGCTGTTACCATGCTTTGCTGGCCACTGCAGTCATTCTGGGTGACAACTCCCTGGTGTCATGGAGAGACTGTCCAATTTTAACCACCTGGCACCTGCACTGTAGAATACTTCTCACTAAGCAACAATTTCATTACGTTAGTTTTGTTCTGAAATTAGAAGTAAATTCTTTCAAACGCAACTCTCTACTGCTGAAATAGCCCTGAGAGAGCGATTTGATGCTGCCAGCAGATTAAAAAGGGGCAAGAAAAGGGGATTATCATGAAAGCAGCCCTATCAATAAAAACTGGCTGAGCTATACAACTTCATAGCATAGCTCTGTTCTGAGAAGCACACTGCTTTTCATCACACAGAGCCACTGTCCACTCAGTCATTCCAAATAACGTTTTTGAATTTTGTGCAGCATGGGGGAAAGCCCTTGTTCCTTCGATTCCTCCCATTCTTACTGAGCTAACACAACCGCAGGGGATCAAGCTGGATTCTCTTTTGGTTTGAGAGTCATTAAAAGACTACAGCCAAGCTGCAGCTGCACTGCTAAATTCCATTTTAATTATCAAGAACAGTAGAAATCTTTGAACACAACTGGGTTCCAGACATCTATAAATCACTGGCAAAACAGCGCTGGTGGCATCTTTAAGCAGCAATGGTGCCTGAATGCCAGCAATGCTTGAACACCAAAACAAAGAAAGACTACTTACAAAGAAAATGGCTTGGGACAGAAAGTCGAGCAACAGTTTGGCTCAGACATCACACAGACACAAAAAGCACGCAGTCACTTTTGGAAGAACACAGCCATATCCTCTTGAAGTGCATACTCAAGCAAGAGCAAAAAGTACAAGGTTAGCCATGCAAATGTAATGAACTCCAGATCCTTTTCTCTGTTTTCAGCTGATCCATCACCCTCCTTTTAAAGTTTATAATGAGAGACTTCATTACTGGGTAAATATCCAGGCCTTTTAAAAATCTAGCTATTGTGTTTGGCTTTCTGGCTTCTTGCCATAGTTTATTCCTCCACTGGATTGCATACTGTGCAAATAACTATTTCCATTTATCCTTTGTAAATTTACTTGTTTCTGTACCTGCAAGGAAACCAATTTTCTCTTATTCTGTGACAGAGAAAGGAGGGACTCATCACTTTTCCCCATATCATTCAGAATAGCAGCATGCTGAACTCATCCCCCTCTGTTCACTCAAGCATGCACACAACTCCATGTCATTGCCAATAGATTATTTCGAAGGGAATAATTTTGAGAAGACCCTCACAGAGTCAGTGAGGACTGACCAAACCCTATTTTGGTTTGGCTTGTTCTGGTTTCTGATGATGCAGCAGTCGGGTCTAGCTGGCAGGTGATGTGACAGAGACAGAAACCTTGGCTTCTGTTTGACTTAATGATGGACTTACTGCATGACTTCTTTCTTTTTTTTCAAAGTAATTTTCTCCTTTGTTTCCCCATCATCCTTTGTCTGCCAGGTGTGTTTAGGCTGTGGACTCTTAGGAATGCTATCTTCTCCTAACGTATAGTGCGTTCAGTTCACTTTCCCCTTCTCTCCTCTCTCACATCTCCTGATTCTCTTCCACTCTGGGAAGCCTACCTGTTATTTCAATTTAGTTATTGTCCCTAAAAACCAAGGGCTTCTGGATACCTTGCCTGAGAGAGAAGGCTTCTGATATACATGATAAATGAGTTTAGTACTGCATATTCTTGCAACTCAAATTATACACCAATGTGCATACCTGGGAAGGCAATAAGTATTTACAGTATTCATTTTGTGATCTGCAAAATTCACTCAGTAACTTCATTCTCTGCCAAAATGCACTAGATGAAGCCACCAGAACATTACCCTTATTTTTTACAAATACATTGGCCAAGAGCAGAGCACTGACTCTGCCAAAATGTTTCCTACTCCTCAGCTCCAAGAAAGAAAAGGCTCAACGCACAGAGAAGATCTGGGGAATGGAGGGGTTTGGGTTTCTTTTGCCAAGTCGAGGCTGAAAGGAGAAAGCACATCTCCAAAAGCAATTGCTTCCCTCCGTCTCTCCCACTTCCCTCTCACAGCAGTGAGCACTCTCTTTCTCTTTCCTGCAGAGAAGCCCAATAGCTGCCTCCACAAGGAGGAGATCAAATCTGAACATGAAATTTAGATCTCTCCATGCCAAAGGTTTGAGAGCTCTACATTAGAGAAAATAGGAGACTCCTCACTCTCCTGGGAATGATGAATACTATCCTTATCATTTTATTTATATTATTATTTTTTGCACTCATTAAAATGACTGATAAACCTGGCTAAGCGAAAGTCAAAACTTAACATGCGTTCCCTCTTTTATCATGCAGTAATCTCAGGTCCTAAAGCAAATGCTAAAGGTACAACTTAGCCCTCAGTGCTTTCAAATGGTTAATATGCTTCCAAACTGGGCTTTCAAGACTTGAGTTCAGCCTGCCTCCTCCGTGCAACTGCATCTTCATGCCAACCACAATTTTGGGGTTGATGTGAACAATGAAAGAAGGAATTAGAAAGAATTTTAAATCATGGCACACTATTTGACAAAGAAAGCCTATCTAAAACAATTTCAAGCTAAAAGCAAAAGCAATTTAATTTTAACAGAAAGTTCTGAGTTGTAAAGCTTAAGCACATGCAAAGGACTGATCCAGCAGATGACCATTCAGTGCTGTAGTTCTAAAAGTGTCACCGAATAAAACACTCTCTGATGTTAATTCAGACTAACGATACTGGCAAATTAGCCAGATTGGGGTGAAGAAAAAAAAAAAAAAACACACACCTCACCAGTCTGGTTTTAAGCCGTATCTACAATTGCAACACAAGAGGCAATACCTTCACAAAGAAAGGTGCTTGGGTGCTTGCCACAGGGACTTCAGAAGAAACTACTTGTCTACTTACATGTGCAGAATTTGTCTGCACAAATCAATTATTCCAAATGCCTCCAGGTGGTGCATCACCATCTCCAGCTCTAGGGCAAAACAAAGGGGCTTTAGCCTCTGCCCAGAGCCTTTCCAAACTATGATATAATATAGCAGAGTGAAAACAACACAGCTGCCTGTTTTACACAAAAGCTTTTACCACTGTACAGAAAAAACAGGTATTTCCATGGGGAAAATCAGCCCAGAGGTAGCATCTCTGAGCAGAGTTGAGCATTGTCAGCCTACCACGATACCGCTATAGCGGAGATGGGGAAAGAAGAGCTTGTTCTGCAGCTAAAATGGCATAAATTGCCTCTCCCCTCACTGCAGTCACACAATGCTCCTGGGCATCTCTTCCCTGACTTTTACAGCACTACAATGCTGGCACTGCTACTGCTGGGCTTCCATCTACTTACGAAACACAAGCTTGTCCACCATTGGCATTTGTTTTGTCCAGCTTTCAGAAGAAACAAAGGAAAACATGCAAAGGTTATGAGAAACATAATCCTAGTCAACTGACTTAGAGCATCTGAACTTTACTGTCCCACAAGGGTTCTCCTAAAAATCAGAGGAGAAATATTAAAGACTGGGTAAAAATGGACATACCCACTCCTATATACTTTCTTAATTTGGGCAGAGATTGCCTGTTTGCTATTTTTAGTCACAGTCCCCTTCACCACAACTGCAAAGGCAGCACACACCAAAGACTCTCCTGCACTGGAAGAAAACTGCTTGAAACATATCAAAGGGCCTGAACTATTCCTATTTGCAGACTGTAAAGAAGAATAGAGGAGCAAATTAGTGATTTACATTCCATCTTGTCCTCAGGTTATTTTTTCAGCCTCTTCAACACTTCCAAACATATACAAGAAGCTAAGGGAAAACAACATACTCGGTCTTACCCTTTTGAGCAGGATGAGTGGCAGAGGTATCCATAATGTACAGACTTTACATATTGGAGGAAACTTGTGAAACAGCACAGTCTTCTGACTTCTGCACCATGCATACTGATCTTTGAGGAAGGTGAGATACATCGCTCAGTCAATCCCAACTGCAATCGCACACATAGCGGGGATATTAGATAGACCTGCTCCAAGAAATTATGCCCAGGTGTACAGAAAAATGCAACAATCTGCAAGCAATCTTACAGCCAGTCATTTATACAAAAAACACATGACGTATTCTAAAAACTTGGAGGGTCTGTGCCTTTCCACCACCACTTGCACATCTGTTGTGATTTCAAGTAAACGAAATGAGGAGAGTTAGGAAGTCTCCAGAATGTCAATATGCTCTTTATCTACACTGATCATTTACACATGAGCTTTATTACCCCCCTTCAAAACAAGATGTGAGCAAGGTAGTGCCCCATGATGAAGTTCTGCTCCCACCTGGGCAACCAGCTGGGAATTCATAGACAGAAAGGCAGCTTTCTAATTCATTTTGTTTTGCCTTCCTACCTTATACAATTGCTAAATCTTACCTTATTAAAATGCCACACATTGGATGGATCAAATTATGATCATTTATGTGCCATATGAAGGCAAATCACAAGCAGCTCTTTGCTCTGCTCTCAGTAACATGGAGAATTAGTTCTAATTTCTTGGAAATCAGAGCCAGGAAGATTTTTAAGGAATGTTTTTTGCTTTCTATGAAAATACTGCACAGATATATTGTGACCAAGTAAACATTAAAATATATCTAGAAAAGGTAAGTGATATGAATAAGACTGTAAAACAACTAAATGTTTTGTATTTTGAGTCTTAGATTCTATCCAGCCATTTTTTTTTGGCAAAATAACATTTTGTAACAATGTTCTAGTTCCAATGTAATACATTTAAAGGCAGATTTTCAGCTTTTAATCTCAAATGCTAACACTTACAATAAGTGGCCTTATTTATTTTTGCAACTTTTTGAATAAATGGTGTTAATTAAATTCT
The DNA here is from genome assembly GCF_040807025.1 of Struthio camelus. Classification (NCBI taxonomy): domain Eukaryota; kingdom Metazoa; phylum Chordata; class Aves; order Struthioniformes; family Struthionidae; genus Struthio; species Struthio camelus. Next base: position 16,732,903 of record NC_090946.1, read on the forward strand.
GTTCCAGATATTTTTCATTTACTTATTTTTTTCTAAAGAGAAGATACTTTTCCCCCCAATATAGAATATCAAAGTGATTCCATGATAGACTGCAAAATACCAATTCAGGCTCACTTAGCTGTACCTGCTAAAAAGTTGTATATTTTAGCTATTTTAGCTTTACTGTGTTAATTTTCACTCACCATGTAGAAGAGATCACTGAGGAATGGAATTTAGAGGAATAAGTAAAATAGCTTCATCAAGTCTCCTCAAGCTGCAGAAGTAGAGTCCATCTGCTTTGCGCTGCCATGTGTTTAACTGAGGGCAAACACCTGCACTGCACATTAATCAAAACACCAGACACCTCCCAAATTCAGGGGAGACCGTAATTATTGTTTCTGTGAGGAGCCATTAACTTTGCAGTCTCCAAAGAGAAGTATGCACAGAACACCATCCCTTGGCAAAAAATAATCACCGCTAGTAGCTCAGAGCAGAGGCGGAAAAAGCTATGTTTTCAAAAACCCAAGCCCATAAACATCACTAAATCGTTACCATTTGATCAGCAACTTTTTATAACTAAAAAGTGGTTAAATGAGCTGTTTTCCTATTGTCATCCTTCCCTCCACCTTGTGTCTTCTCTCTCACTCCCAACTTTCTTACCTGGAAGCTACCAAGAAATAGTAATATATCTTCTGGCCATTAATTCTGGAGTTTGAGACCTGCATATGACTACAAAAAGGAACAACAAAATAAGGTACAGAAGGAATTTTCCATGATGAAGTAGCATCTCACAATGACACAGGCCAAACAGTTTCCACAATTCTCTGTTAAAACTGTGATTACAAAGATTCTGTGCAATCTCCAGTTTTCAAGACAGATACACTTAACACAAGAGACCATTATCCCATGAGTATGATCAATGTGATCTTCCCAGTATTCAGATAACTCTTTTCTTTCTTGATAAACAACAGCCCCAGCATTGCTAGCTGTTAAAATGATGTGTGGAACAATAACTGACAATAGAAATATTAGCATCACATAAAAGACTGACTGCAACAGAATCTTTTATTTTTTCCCCGCAATGAATGCAATAAAAGCCCTTCAGAAAAAGGAATTTGTCTGAACTCCGCGTAAGTCTAACCCAAAAAAGCAAGACATGGGGAAACACAAGACCAAGTGCCTGTTTTAAGCAAGCTTCGCCTGGCATCAGGTAGGCAAAACATACTGTTATTTTCATAGCACCTGAAATCTTACGCTAATATACAGAAATTTGCTCTTGCAACAGTATCAGATGATAGAGCACATATTTCTTAAATATATCTTAGAGAACTGAGTGACGGAATACTCTGTTGAAATAAACACACTTCCACTTACCATGTGCTATACTAGATATATGCTGTATTAATAGGAACACTAGATATTTATACCCCAGCCATACCCTTGATTCCTCATGTCCAACGTCTTTGGCCCTGCAAGTACTTAATTTAAGGAGTACTTGCTTCTAACTAAGAATGAAAACTTTACCTGCATAGGTAATTTTTTTGCTTTGCAGATGAGGAGAAAACAATGCTGTCTTTGCACTGTAAAACAATGCTGTCTGTTCTTCTTGAAATAAGGCAATGAAAGTCACCTACCTACTGTCATGGTTCTTAGCACAGCACCACTACAGCCCTCTCACCCACCTTCTGCCCTTTGCTCAGCTTGCCCCACCTGTCCGAAGGAGTCATAAACACAGGTGCGTTGCTGACTCCACTTCTGCACCAGTGTCTCTCTCCTATGTGATCCTTTCCATACATGTGGTGAGGTACCAATTCCAGAAGAAACCTGTCTTCCTGTTGGACCACTGACAGCATACAACTTTGTGGATTCTCTGGTATCTAATAAAACGCAAGCTGACACTGCCACACACTGGAAAGTTGAAAACGAACGAACACATGACAAATCCATTAGAAGTTGGTCTTCATTCATTCCGGGAGCTCACCAGCCTACTGGTGCTCACTTTCCTTTTTGAACAGCGAGAAGTTCACAATAAAGAATTATTGCTACTTCGTTTCTTTTGGAACATTATTTATAAAGTAACAAACATGTCTGGCCCTTTAGAGATAAAAAGCAACATCCCTGGCCTCAAGCACCTGTATACCAGGGATGGCTCAAACTCACCGTGCACTTATCATCTGGTATTTATTTTTCATGATACAGCGAGGGTAAATTTGATCTTTTGACACAGAGGTATCCATTCCATCTCCAGGGCTGGAAAAGACACTTCATTCTAACATATAGCTGAGCTCAAAGACAAACCTAACACTTGAACTGCACAGAGAACCACCATGGAGTACAAAAAAAGATGAAAAACATGGGATAAATTACATGCATCTTTCCTAGAGAGGAAACAGCAAGCTAAAATGAAACACTTTTCTTCCCCAACCCCCCAGTTTTGAAATTTCTCGTTATTTGATGGTATAAAAATGGATGCCATTTCAGATCACAACCCCTTCCATTTTTTACTGATCATTTTTTTTCTGAAACATTCTGGTTCAGTAGTGCCACTGAAATTAGGAAAAAACCCAGCATAATAGAATTTAATTCTCATGCTATTCTAGATACCATTGCCCGAGTGACTTCAAATTGCCTTTGAATGAACTAGAAAGTTCAAGTTAATTGAACACAAGGATTCACATAGCAAATTATCTTACTACTAATGGTATGGAAGTAAAAAAAGCTTGATTAGTAAACCCTGCTGGATACTTGCAATGTGAGAAGTCGCAAGATGCCAGAACTAAATCATAGAAGTGAAGATCAATAGTTCTTTAATCAATGGTGGATTACAGTGGGATTTATTCTGCTGAAACCAGCAGGGGCAGATAAATCCCCCACAGAGATTAATTACTGCGAAGGGTGGATGGAAAGAGAGGAGTGTGGCTACCTTTGTGACAACTGTAAGTGGCAAGAGCAGCAGCAGCGGGTGTACAGAGCTATTGCCTGGATCTCTGCTGGTGACCGGCAACTCTCTCATCAAATTCCCAGCACTTCCTCTTAGTTCCTTCCAAAAAACTGCCTTGAAGTCCATGTATTTCAACAAACACAAAACTTATCAAGCGAAAAGCAGGGACAATTTCAGAATGGTTTGGGGGCTTTGTTTTTAAAACGATGGATTGTTAGAGTTTCAGGTTAATAAAAATTCCATATGGTGGAGGTTAAACCACCAATGTAAATGGTAAAGGAACAGCTTTATTTGGACAGGTGCTGATCACATTCACAGCACTCACTTAAGCCAAGGGGCAGTCAGAGCTGCTGTGGGGCTCTGAATATTGAGGCTCTCCATGTAATCCATCACTGTATGCATACTTATCATTTTCATTACAGCCTTTGGTGCTAAAAGTTACTATTCACACAAACTAACCACTAATGCATAATGCACTAGTGTTAAATAGTACAAACTGAGACACTAAGCAGGCTAAGCACAAGAGAGAAATCATGGAATACCTCTTGGATGCAAAAATGAATTAGAAACAAGTCATTAATTGAAATTACTATGATTTTGAACTACTTAAGGAATTTACTAAAATGAAAAACAGAGCTAACAGCACAGCTTGCCAATGTTTGATTCTCTACCGGCCAGAGGGAAAGATATCCAATTGGTCCCTCCTCCATCCTTACTATATGTTTACTTACCTTAACAACAACAGACAGTAAGATGTAGAGTCCATCAGATATTAAATTTGCTGGACATAATCTGATGGATGCATTTGTTCACTTACAATGGTTATTACCAGGAATTGTTTTGATATCAACTTCTCAGTGTTGTTTTCTTGTAGAAAATATTCCAGAAAATACTTTGACTTCTCCTGCCATCCCAGGTGTGCTGTTCTATTTTCAATGACTGTGAATTTAGGAACTTAAAAGAAATTTATGTATGCTTTATCTCTGGATTTTATCAGATACTAATGATCACATCTGTAGAGTAAGTCAGAAAAGGTTCTTTATTGGGAAAAAAATGGAAGTTTAATACACTTATGATATAAATTACAAAAATTATTTTAAAAAATCACCTCTTCAGAATACCCAGGTTAATTGAAGATGGAGTCTCAATGAAGCAAATAAAGTCTTTCCCAGGTCGTCTCCTATTTTAAAGCAGGTCATAAAAATAATCCAGGCCTTGTCCCAGCTCCCAGATGGATATTCCAGTGCCCAACTCTTTTGCAAGCTCTAAACGCAATTGGATGGACTAAGACAAAGACACACACAGCAATCAGCTTTTACTCAGAGGCATTAGACATTCCCTGCTGCCATTTCTTCACACCATTATCAGGCTTTTAAAAAATAAACCAGATGCTGAAAAACCTAACATCTGTATTTCAAATATTCCCTGGTTACCAAGCAATCATTCAGTGAGAGACAGTTAATTGCACCAGTTAATTCAATGACCTAATACATGATAGCTACCTAAATAAACAAAATACCACAGAAATAAATCAGATTTATGAACTATGCAAAGGACTATTCTAATTTAGGCTATCATTTTGCAATGTACAGAAATTCCAACTCTTCACAGAAGTTTCCCAAGGGTAAAACAAAACTTTACCACTGAAAACAATTAGAACAACTTTTCAAATACCATCAAGGTATCTTACCTATCCTTGCCTTCTCCCAAAACAGTCATAATTTTCCACATCAGAATTTCATTTTAAAGAGATTCTGGGAGATTAACATTGAAAAATAGCCTTACCAGTGCTACAACCATTGATTTAGATGTTTATAACGGAAATAACGTTACCAATTTATATTCTGCGCTTCCCTCAGTTCACGGAATCAAAATAATTTTTTGAACCTTTTACTTTCAGGTTTTCATACTTTGAAGTGCAGCACTGCAACGTCTGAACTGCTCACACTGCAAGGGCGTGCTTAAAGCTCATCTCCATAGGAAACAGAACTAAGACCTTAACAGATCTGCTGGGCTTGGAGTTCATGACTGCTTTGAATTAATCATGAACAAGCCGATTCTGAGCAGACAACCCATCACTGATGACAGCATTAGAAAGGGGAAGAAATACACTTGTGAGGGGGAAATAAAACAATATTTAGTGTTCCACTGACCAACTTTATGTGAACGATTTGTTTTGTTTTGCCCCAGCATACAAATCTCATAAAGTATTTAGTTTCAAACTTATTGAAATTGGAAGGATATTCTGTTTCTCCATCTATAAAATTTACCAAACACCACAGCTGAGTATCTGTTATTATTAAGAGAAGATTTAATTTAAGAAAATGTTAAGGAACAAATGTTCCTTAATTAATTAAGGAACTTAATTAACCCAGCTAGTACTGACGATAGCCTGCTGAAATCATTCCACATGACCAGAGAGAACGTAGCGTGACGATATTCAGAAGAATTTATCTTTTCTCCTGGAGGTTCACAATGAGGTGCTAGGACTGGTACTAGCAAGAACATAGTTAGACATGATAATTAATATCCCACATGTGTTAGTACTTCCACTAGTATTAGATTACTGAAGGGAAGTATCTTCATCTTAATGGTACTTAGGGGAATATTCACATTTAGAAAAAGGGAGCTTTTGATAATTTCACACTGGTTTAACCATGTAAAACGTCTCTGTTCTCTCTAAATATGATATACTTTCATTACAGAAGTAATTTCCTTCCAATATTAAAAACCAGCAGAGGCTTAAGACACTGCCTTCAGGTTAATGTAAGAAAATCTAAAGACAGCTTCCTAGGAATAAGGCTGAAAGTAACCATTGTATCATATATACTGGTATACATATATCGTGTGGCCAGAAATCATATGCCCCCATATGGCCTGATTACAGCAGGGCCAAACATTTCAGTTTTCAAAACCCTGAAATATGCTGCAAGTAGCAAGAACTGAAAGAGCAGGGGAATGCAGGGCTACAGTATGAGAAAGGACCCTGCTACAGAGGAAGACAAAAACTCCCTCAGGCTTCCAGCCAGCATGATCAGAGGGAAATTTCCTTCCATGTCTCTTCTCTGGCAATCAGCAAGTCTGTACACACATGAACTGTGCATTCGAATGGATCCTCTCCGAGCACTGGTTCACCCTTGTGTGTCTTATCTCTAGACATGGCTAATCTTCAAAGATCCCAAAACCCAATTATGCATTAGACAGAAAAACTGATCTTGTCATACAGGCAGCCAGCTGAAGCCTTGAATCATAACAACTATGCCAGGGCGAATTTTCACAAAAGCGTAAGCCCCAGTTCAGAATTTTTATGAAGTGTCTCAATAATTCAACAATCAAAAAAATACTTCTTTCCTTTTCCTACCCTATGTCCAGAAAAAGGGGCACCTACCTTCAGTGTTGGATAGAAGATGGCATGCTTTCCTCCTTTATTTCTGCAAAAGCATGAAAATGAAATAGTCACAATGGGTTTGGTAGATTCCCATAGGATCTTTAGCTGAGGTTAGAATTCAAAGACAGTTTCATTCCTTCCCATAAAAAGGAAAGGAAGGTAGACTGCGCTGGAGAAAATAACTGATTTTATTCTGAAGAAGCTACTACGATTAAAAAGAAGATACATCAGTACGTTCAGCACATGGGACTTAAAATGCCCATATCAAAGGCAGAGACTACTTGTCATTTGGTAACTGGTATATTTGAGATTTCTTACCTAGTGGCCATTCCACTCTGGAAGCTGAGGGACTCTGTCTCTGAAACCAGACACTTTTAGAATCAACGTCCATTTGGTCCATACTTGCACTCTAGCTACTTCAGTTACAGAGCGTGGGGCCAAAATTTTCTCTACTTCTCTTCCTTTTCTACTGCAGATAAAAACTTCTACTCCTGTCTCTCCTCTACTGAAGATACAAACACATCACAGCACACAAATCCAAAGGGAAAGGGAAAGGAAGGTAGGCAGGGGAAGGTATGCCTCAATGATATGTCTGGAGAGTCAAGTATGCAACCTTGTTACTATCCTGCAGATATCAGCTCCAGGAATATTTGTCAGAAAGGTTCCCAGGACAACCTCTCCCGACTTCAGTGAGCTTCAATGATGCTAGCAGGGCTAGCGTTAGAAAGTTCAAAAGAAGACTGTGTAAAGTCGGAGAACTCTTTTGAGGAGTCTTTGCACAGAAATTGCATCATGCCATATTCAAGTCACAGTAACAGGGGGAAAAAAAAAAAAAAAAACTGGTTATCTAAGGAATTCCTTGAAAGGCTTCAGGATAAGGCCTTTCAAAACATCTAAAGAGTGGAACACAGCTTCTTAACAACTAATACAAATTTTGGAAAGGTAACTTTCATGATTAAGATGAAATCCAAACTTCTCCAGGCATAACATTTCATCCAAGAAAGAACTGGCCATAACAAAATACAATACAGGCAGAGTTAAACAAGAGAAATTTAATTACTGCATACTGGCAGGCATTAAGGAGGACAACTTCTAAGAGAAGCGAAAAGGCTGATGGTTAAAACAGATGCTCCAAGAAGATGCAAACCCAAAAAGGGGCTCTCGTGATAGAGATGGTTTGATATTAGAGGTAAGTAAATGCACTGAGATAGCCTGTTGTGACATGGTGTAACATTATTATAAAACTCTCAGACAATATAAGACAGTTGCACCTATGCACGTCTGAAAAAGTTGAAAATATTTGGATGTCAGGTGCAAACTGGGAAAGATTTTCTCAAATTCCAACAATTACCATCTTTTATGTTAAGCTAAATGCTACTGGTACACAAGGCAAAGACAGGGCAAGCTACACTAGGCGTGTACACTGTTGCTGCATTTTAAACCACTAGTAAGGAAAAGGACTCAAGTAACAGGTGGTCCCACAGCAGCACTTCACCAGTTAGGGCAGGAGGACATGCGGAGTGCATGGACAGACCAAGCAGATGCTGCTAGTAAAATCTCCTGACTCAAGTAAATGCATACCGTTAAGGGGAAAGAGCACAGGGACAAGCACTCAGAAGCAACAGCTTTCTCTAGCCATTTGTAATGGTAACCTTTCTTTGCCTGCTACATGAAAATCATTAGCTGTACTTTGCTTAAAGATTCATGATTTGATTTCTTAGCAATTGCAGACATGCAAGATTTCCAGGTGAGATGCTTCACTAGTGAAACATATTTCAGGCCTGGCTGCCATGAATATGCAACGTAACCAAACCTTTGTAACACAAAAGAGGCGACTGGATAAGAGATCCCTTATGTTGCCCTCTTCTGCAGTCAGCTGAACCACTGCAGACGTGCTGAGCTGCATGGCTGCCTGCCAGGCATAACCCAGAAAGTGAAGTTTAGAGTGATTTTCAGATCCAGTGTATTTTATGCATCAAAACCTCTTCCAGAAAGCCCACAAATAAGAATTTCCAAATATTACCTTTCAAAGGCAAACAACGTAGTACTGACAGGTTTTCCCTTTCCTGCATGTTCAGTTTGCAAGGAAACATTTAGGAAACGTGTTTGAGGAGTGAATCCCAGAAGCCTGCCATTTAAACAGAGCTCTCAGATTTACTTTTCAGAGAGCAGGCTTTCATCCAGTGGTCACTGTGCCTCCAGTTAGATTTTGCATTGAAGATCAGTGAAACAACACTTCTGATTTATTCCTTTTTCGTTAACACAAAAGACCTTGTAATTGTTTGCCATAGACAAAATAATTTCAAAACAGGATACCAAAGAACTCAGAATGAAAGAAAACAGACTCCAGTCCTTCTATGCAAAAAAAAGGAAAAAAAGAAAAAAAAGAAAAAGAAATACTGCTGGCCAACATGTAAATGCTTTTTCCTGGTAAGGAACACATACAGCTGAGAAGCCTAACAGCCAGGAGAAAACTGCAGGTTGAGAGAACCTTGGAAAATTAAATTAAAGATATAAAGGTAGTACAAGTTTTAGGGTTTCTTTAAGATTAAAAATATTTAAATTAAGAAGGTATTTAGGAAAAAGCAATGTAGTCATATTGATTTTTTTCTTAAAGCCTCATAAAATGTATTTTATTTTCAGCAGTGTCTTCTTTACATTACCAATACACTGCGTAATACACAAGATAAAATTTTGTAGATGTAATAAGTTTTTGTTTATATAATTTTACCAAAAAGAGGAGGTGTATAAAAAGAGTAAATTATAGAAGCTTGATAAGCATCTGCTGTTTACTTAAAATCTGTTGTAAATGGAATTTTCCAAGCATCAGGAATCCTCTTGTCATTTCATTACGAGAAAGACAGGACAAAGAAAGCTACTACCCTTCCTCTTCAGGCTCTTTCTAAAGAGAATATTCCCAGACTTTTTTAACTACTCCATCTGAAAGTCCCTTGATATTACTCCTATTACCCTTCGCTATAGTCCATTCGATTTGGTGCAAGTTTGATGCTTGGCCAATCTCATCACTAGGATCATAAAACCAGGCTCTTATTCCCCAACCTTTCCTCAGAACTATTTTTGGCTGGGTTACGGGTAATCACCTACCAGCTCACAGCACCAGTCTCTGATGTTCTGAGTAACTGACACTCAGCAGATAACTTAGATGGATAGCTTCTAAAGATACGACTCACTAGATTTCTAATCCAAAGCCTGTTTTAGCTTGTCTCATTTCATTAACCCTGCTCTGATTTATTTCTCTCTCCTGAAGCACTCTTACAGTACAACTCAGTGCTGCCATAAAGATCACAAACAGTAGAATTTCCCTTTGCTGAATTCAGTTGCATAGTGGTGCAGTATAGTTAACTGGTGACTCATTGTGTACCGGACCATGCCCAAGAATATTTGCAGAACAGTACGTAAATAACTGTAACTCACTTTTTGTATTCAAAGTAGTGTTCAGCAATTTGCTCATCCCAGACAATTTTTGGTTTGTGCTCCTTCAAGGTTTCAATGTACCTAGAGATTAAAAACATAGAGATGGAATTAGCTTCTTTGCTAAAAACAGTTATGAAATTAAGTAACAGAAATTTCTGAAAAAGTAATTTTACTGTGTTTAGATGTTGAACATCTTATCAAAAATATCCTCTAGCTAACAATTTAATACATCAAATACAAATAATTTTCTCTGCCACTTTTCTAATTTGCCCTGTTTGCATTTTTAGGCTTTTTTTTGAAGCAATGAAAGAATTAACATTCATCATCTGACAAGATCTGTAATGAGACATGATTACAGTGCTTTAACATTTCTGCAATTTGATTCTTGCATGCCAAAACACAGGAACTGAAGTCATTTCTAGGTAGTACCTAATTAGGTCCTCTAAGGTCAGTAAAGGCAATTCTAAATTATAAGCCACTATTATGTGGTGAGAAAAGCTCCTTCATAAAAGGGGCCCAAGTAAATCATCTTAGAATTAACTAAAAAAGTACGAAGATTGTCTAAAATGAAAAGTTACTGCCAAATAACCTTGCATATGAATTTTCACCACCACTAGCTTCTTGGCATTAATTTCTTGCACAGACACTTTGAAAGTGCCAACGACTACTAGTACTGCCAAAGCTCCTGCCAATGAAGAGGCCACATGGGCATCATAGGAATAGCCTCTGTCACGCGCTACTCTCTCTATTCTGCATAGGGATCTTTAACATTTACCTCTTTGGCCACCAATAAGGCTGAATTTAGCTGACGTTTTTCCTGACTAAACGTTGGGGTGGGGGGGTTATCTGGCCACTACCCAAGGAGCACTGGTTTCCTTTATTCCTCGGGGACTGCACCAGGAATTTGAATCCAAATTCCCATTAGCAGTACTTCATCTTCACAGTAATTATGTAAAGATATCACAAGCAAACAGGTTGGTTGTAAGGTATCATTAATTAAGACTATTTTTCTATTTCTGCAATATCAATTAAAACCATCTCTTCCATAACACATCTCATTATTGCCATAATTTATCTGCTCATGACAGGATTCACAAGGAGAGATTAGGCTTCAAATCTTACTTTCAAATAAAAAATTTCCATCTCTTAAGTAAAAGATGTTATAACTGATTTCCATCAACCATTAACCTGACCCTATCAGTGTTGAAATTCCATCTCACTATATACTTTCAAAAGAAGGGAATCAGTTCATATTTCTGAGTTTATAAAAGATTTATTCTCTCCTTCTGTATTATTCTTAGTGCAATTAGAGCGCTCAGTAGTAGAGTGAGTATTTTCTTTCTTTTGCTGTGGTTTGCTCAGTCATGTGTTGGTAAATAAGAGGAAGGGTTCCTGTAGAAAACTGTTGCACCTGTATCATAGTACACTTGCCTGTTTCAGACTAATGTTACCTAGACACTCTGAACATAGTCCTTCCTAACTGAGGCAGTTCCTGACTTAACAAGTGTTTGAAATATGTCATTATTTAAAAAAAAAAAAAAAAAAAAAAAGCAGATTGAAAAGCAAATTCCCTTCACACTGAACTGCACAAGCATGGGATATTGGTGTGCCTGGGATACAGGCATACAGATTCAATTCCAGCTTCCCAAGGAGGGAAAGGGACGGGCAGAGATAATCCACCTCATCGCGCACAGCCCTCCCTCCTCTTTCCACCTCTCATCTCCTTCTTCTCCTTTCTGCTTGTATTTATTGCTTTTTCTCTCTCCTCTCTTCTTATCTAATTTGTCTCTGTCTCTCTCTACTGCCACTGTCCCAGCTCTCAGCTGCTTTTATGTTCCTATCCAGACTCTAATAATTTGCTTCCTCATCCATCAGCTCTTACTAGGTTTCTTCTTTTACCAAGCTGCTTCAGCAACTAGAGTATGATAAACACTGAAAAAGCTCAGCCTCACTGTCTTGCACTACATATCCCCTGGGAAGCTGTGGCCGTTTGCAGAGAAAGTCATGCTCAGCTTCTCCAGCCTTGGCCTGAAGCAAGGTCAGCGGTGATGAAGTATCCAGAGAGAGTTGATGCTAGCCCCCAGTGAACCTCCCATGCAACATATATAGGGGATAAACGTACATGGATCGTCAGAAATAGGACCAAAAGGTACATGCCACCTGCATGTTCACCTTGCAAATTTCAAAATACTTTTCAAAAACTTGTAACTGCCATCCTGGCTCAGTTAAGTAGGTTTAAATAGGTCTGGGTTTAACGGAACCAAAGCAACGCATTTTTCCCTAAAACTTTCCTTCTGAAATAGCTAAACATTTAAAATACCAGTTCAGCTCTGACAACTGGCTTTGAAAGTTTAAAAGTTATGACTTACTAGAAGCATGGCCATATAGTGCTAATGTGTTTGGAAACGCGATTTTAAGTCTACCTGCCAGCTTTTATACAAGACTCAAAATCTGCAGCGCTTTACTGCAGTTTACGGCTGTGGCTCTGCCAAAAAGGACATCTCTTGGTCCACAGACACAATCTGTTTTTCTTACGTGACTCTGTTGGTTACAAAGCCACGGGGCACGGTGGTACTCAAACACAGCCTCTTCAAGCACCCCCGTCTGTAGAACAAATGGGAAGCCAAAATACACATATGATGGAGTACCTGTAAAGTCAGTTCTGTTAAAGCTGTTATCCATGAATAGCACTAATATGGCTGTGCCTACACACCACTGCACTTTGCAGCACATTCAACTAATAAATAAAGGATCCAGAAGAAAGGTTCTTAGAGTTTATGGCTGGTGCTCCTTTTCTAAGACACTTTTCCACCAAAATATGAAAAACGGTATGTCACCTTAGGGAAAAAACAGTGCTCTATAGACACACCGAAGGAGGTATTTATCTTAATGGGTAAGGCTTTTTCAACAAGAATATGAAGAAACAAATCTTTAGTATCATATCTTTTGGATCAAAAATACACAGGCTAGGAAAATACATAGCCTCATATATAACTGTTAGACTAGAATTTATTTACTCTTGTAAACATTTTTAATCCTCAGGTGCTTTGCTTTACTAGAACAAAGTCATTCTTCAAAATGGTACCACAGAACAGCTTTAGAGAAAAGGAAATCAATACTGAGCATGCATCCCAATTTCATGCTTTTCTTCTAACACTTTAAATTCTCTCCTCAATCTTCGCATGAGCAAAACTGACTAGAAGCAACAGGTCTCTAACTATATGAAAAAATCAGTCTTTTGCTCTCTTTTGGGGCATTTAAACTATGTGATCTTTGATGATGTACGCTTGATCTTCTATTTCTGGAGACTTGCATTGGCTCCTGCAGCAGCACACTGGGCCTGTCTTCAACTTGTTCCTAGTTAGGATGAGACTATGCATGGATACACCGGAGAAGATCTGTACCATACATTTTTCTTTCCAGTCAGCTTCAGTTACAATAGCCGTAGCTTAGTTATTAAACCCTGACCATACCGGGAAGCGCACCTCACAGCAGCAGTGCCTTTGCATGGTAATAAAGGCTAAATTTTAGACTGAACTAGATAGAGTCAATCTTCCTCCTTTTCAGACAGCCGTATCTCTTCATAAAAGCATGAGAAACTGTGTGGAAAGCTGCATTCTGAAGCTCAAGGGTCTAGATTTCTGATGCAAAACAAATGTACAGAAATACTTCCAAAACAACACTCCTGGTAGTTCCCCTGAGAACTTTGCTCAGCTTGGTCCATAACTCCCAAGCAGGATGGGTTTGCTCTGTGCAGCGGGACACTGTGCAAAAGGACAATATGTATCTTCAAAACAAGTTCTTTTTAGGGAGGATATGGTCTACAAGTCAAAAAGTTTTCACTTAATGTTGAATTTTAACTACCATGACACGCTTGCATCTTTTAACTCTTCAGACTTTTCTTAAACTATTTCCTTTTTGGTGTGAGAAAATATCATGGAATGATCTGATCTAGAGACCTTTCAAGTCTTTAAACAGTAAAGGTTTTAAAATTGAGCAAAACAGAATCAGTAGCAAGAGGAACAACTCTTTTTAGAAGGTGCTTTTGCACTGGTGGTGAGAGAAGAGATGGGCATGAGCCAAAAGAAACAACATAAAACTGTCTGATGGGCTGCCATAGCTATAGAATTGTCAAAAATAAGTTTTATATTCAAATATTCCATTTTACAGCTGCAGCAGAAATGTTTCACTGAAGCTAGCACTTGAATCTCAAGAATATTTTTATCTTTCTCTGTCTTCTTTTCAGAGGATCATTTCTAAATAGCCCCTGCAAAATTGCTGAATATACGGCTAGCTGTTAACCAAATGCAAGCGTGAAACTAACAGTTTGGTAAAGAACCCTTTAAATGGTAATAAATGAAAATACGAAAGGAACAAAAATCTGATAAATAAAAAATACATATTCTAAGTTGCCACTCGCTTGACCCCTAAAATTGCAGCATGCAAACCGTAGAGAAGTCTTGCAGTTTAACTCTCTTTAGATATTAGCCTTCAAGCGTTTTTGGAGTAAGCACAAATTTATGAAAAAACTAGCTGTACAGTCAGTAAAAGTATGATACTATATATGTGCGCATATAAATATATATACACACACAAACACATAGATATAGACACAAAAACCCACACATATGCAGAGCTGAATAATAAAGTTCAGCAATAAATAGAACAGTGAAGTCAGTTTTCACCACAAAGGTCCCACCACAGTCACTTCAGCACTTTTTTACTCAATCTCCTCTCAGAGTATGTGACGTTTAGTACCATCATATTTACCATGCATAACTACAAAACACAAGCTTTTCAAAAGGTGGTGAAGTTGTATCCCATTCTAGGCCTTTCTTAGGCATTGAAGAATCCGGACTTATTTTAAAAGTTATTTCAAAAGCAAAAAGATAGATTATCCAAGAAAAAGACAGCTAGTATGTATTTTACAGAGGAACATAGGAATGCAATAAAGATATGCAAGCAGAAACACTAACTAACGTTACATCATTTTTTACTCTGACGATTTATGTATGAGTGGAGTGGAAAGTACATTCTAGAAACCTTATTTATTCAGCCTGCATAGCATGTTACTCAAAAACAGTTCTGTTATGATCTTCATATTATTCCATGTAAGACAACCTAAAACCGAATACAGTTTGCAAGAGACACCAATCTGTTCATTTTCATTATTGTGTGGTGCCTTGGGTAAAGCTGCTAAAGGATCCACGTAGCAGTCTAGAATAGAAAAATCTATAAACAAGCATCATCTTTCTCTATTAATCTTCTCTCTGCTGTTGACTAGTCCTTTGTTTTGTCAGTCTTTAAAGGGCAATAATAGTATTTTCAAGACTTCCAACAGAGTAGTTCCACTGTGGCTGCATTGCTTTTAAGTTTTATAAAGTCATTCTCATTGATTTCTCCACAATACTTCATCACTGTCCTGACAGATGACATTCTTCAGTGAAGCTCTACTTATTGCCAACTTTCCCCACTAACCTAAGATAAAGCTACTGACCTTCTACCTTGTGCCTTGGTGCACCAGCCAAGCCACGATGTGCCAGCACAATGAAAAGGAGCAGGAGAACCTCAGCAAGATTTCTCTTGCTACTCTAGGAACTTAGAACATGCCCCTTGTTTGGCATTCCCATAGCAACTGAGAAACAACATTACTTCAGCGGACATAATTCCAGAGGGGCAGCCAAGCAGTCCTATTCTATAGGACTTTGGAGACACAAAAGACAGGGTCAGTCTTTTCATAAGTATGGCTGAATGAAGACCTCACGTTGCTTTCGTCTCAAGGAAACAACTATCATTAATAACTTTTCAAGTCTTATTATGGACACAGCAAACAGCATAAACATTGCAGCATTTCCATGTATACAGGTTTACATTTTAATGGCACCCATGATTCTCTTTCAAATTCAGAGGGGTTTTATACAGAAAAAGGCCCGTTTGAGAGCATTGTAATGGTATTGAAGAGGGAAAATATCTTTTTTATGGACAGAAAAAGAATTACCTAGAGATGGCCTTGACTTACTGCTAGAATCCAACTTTTCTTCTTCTAAGCTAAGGAAGATAAACACTGGCTTGCTTGGACTAATCTTTCTTTCTCTTATTAGAAAGGTTGTGCTCCAATTGGATCTAGGCTTTTGTTACTTTGAGCTACTCAGCCTATTTGTCTCTATACAACAGACCTCAAAAAGGAACACTACAGCAAATCAACAGTTGACTATTCTGACCCATAACTTGCCATACATCACACAACGCATCTGCAGACAACGAAGGAAAGGCATCTTGCAGCTTTGGATTTTAATCCCAGTGCTCACTGGAGACCTGAGCAAGGGTTTCAAAACTTAGACAATTGAAAAGACCCTTACCTGGGGCTACAAAATATGAACTTTTCGGTGCAAATTATTTGTGATAACCGCCATTTTACTAAATTGTTTTTTGTCATATGCATCAACTTTGCATATTTTCCATGCAAAATCTTCCTTGTTCTGACTATAACCAATGTCTCAACTTCTTTCTATCTAAAATATCAGACAATCTTTTCTCTTGTATTTGTTCAGTTAGCCATGGATTTTTTCTTTTCAATTTTTCCAGTCTAACACATGATAGGTCACTATTTACAGTGGGGGTTGGTTTGGCATCTTTTGTTGTCTTGAGAGGATGAGTTTTTTGGCTTTAAAAGCCTGCTATACAGTCTGTGCCTGTTGAAGGGCACCTTCCTGTCAGGCAGAAAACAAGTTAACGGTGGAATAGTTTACTATGCTAGAAAAAAAGCAGGATTCAGGCAACCTCCAAGAAACAAAAAAGCTCTAGAGAACTGAATGAAATAAAGCATAGATTTATGGACTAGGTTACAGACAGTCTATCTACTCATACTGAAAGAATTTCAGTTAAACTATCAGACATATCACCGGTTCCATAGACGAAGAATTTGTTTTTTAAATGAACTCAGTATATTTGTCAATTTGAAGTCTTCAGTAAACATACATCTTCATTTGGTATTGACTACCTCTACACACACTTTGAAACCTAAATTTTTCATTGTCTAGTTCAACAAAAATGGGATGTTGTCTTTGCTATTCATCAGAAAATTACTACAAAGTAGGCATTCTCCTGGGCAAAGATGAACATAATGCTCTCTCTAATAAGAAAATCGGTCACCTTAAGGTTAATACATATATTTTTCTACTCACTTCTGTCATGAATTGCACCAAATAAAAGTTTATTACACATTCACATTTAAGCAAGAATCTTCTCCATTCCTCCCCAGTTTTAAGTTGAAATTAAGCAGCAAAGAGAAAAATTAGAAGATGTGTAAAACACTCTGATGTGAAATGTTTAATAATTTAAAAACTGATCTGAAGTAGATAGCCCTCTCTCATACTTCCTATTTTCTAATTTAAAATGTTTTCATCAGCCATTACTATCTCTGCTATATGTTTAGGACAACTTGAAAAGCCTGGCTTAAGCAGATAGTCAGACTACAATCTGCAAACCTGTAATGCACCATACTGTGAAAGCAAACTGATTTTCCTCCAAATTCATACCATTCACCACCAAAAACACAAAACATAGATAATATTAAACCTAATGACACACCATTTGTCCCTAAAAAACGAATTGGAAAACACTTTTCGTCAATTATTAAAAATCATTGCAATTGCACCACAGGAGATCACTGGTCCCCACAACTGCTGATATAACCACCATTATTTATACAACACAATTAGAGTACTGCATGCTGTTTCTTTTGACATCCAAGTCGATTCCGCTGTTCTATATTGTCTAATTTCTACAAATAGCTTGTTCACACTACACAGGAAAGTGCCAGTTCAATAGTGTCCTATTGTACCAGCACAATGTAACTATTCCTTGCAGTGCTGATCAAAAGCCGAGCGCTATTTGCTGAGATATTTAGCATCTGCACACACGCAAATTGTTCTAAATTGGTTTGAAAACATATTGTTACATTACTCATGAAAAGACAATTTCAATAAAATGGGAAGAGCTGACATATCAGTAGCAGTACTTATAACACCACATGTCAAATTGCATCATCTACACTTAGCTATTAAAATATTGTATTAATTTTATACTTTATTTTAAAATCAATCAAGTATTACCACTATTCATTAAGATATTAGAAAAAATTAGTAGGAGGATATATTGCTTTTGCTAACTCTAGTGATGAAAGTATTATGGTAAAGAAATATATTATGAAGGAGAATATTCAGCAAAAAGACTTTGTCAAGAAAGCCCCTAACCACCTTGTAGGACGTCACTTTTTGAGCAGAACTTCCCCTGTTCTGAAGAAAGAGAAAATCACAGGCTTCTTGCTTCTTTTTTTCATCACTTGCCTCGTTAGGTCTCCCTAAAGCTACATATCAAGGGTTTCTTCTTGCTCTTTGGACAGGATTTGTAATCTGGATCTTGTGTAGCATAGGAAAACAAAGGTCAGCATATGGAAGTCTGTATCAAACTGAAATCCTCCACTATACAGGTGACTGCACTGGGAAAATAACCCTCGTCAGGACTATTAATGCTGTTTCAGAACGACTATACCAGCACATGCAATTCTGCGGTGCCAGAATTTGCTTCAATGGCAGTAAAGCAGTCCCTACTCCTATCACACCAAGCTAGTTTCCATCATAATCCAGCATGAGAATCATCTCAGCACCAAAGGCTTTACCACAGAACATGAATTTCCCCTGGAGACTAGGAACAGTAAATGAAAGATTAAATACATTATCCTGAGTAATAAATAATAAATCCTGCTGTCAAAATTAAATATACATAATGTATAAGTTATGTAACGAGTACCTACTATGTGGAAGAGAGGAAGCTGAGTCACAGAACTGTTAACCTTACAGAATTTGAAATACCTAAAAGTGCTTCTAGGCTTCTAAAAGAATGAGTATGTCTAAGGGAGACTTGAAAATTTGAATTGCTGAGAAGCCAGTAGGTGATTTTTTTTGAAAGTCAGGATCAAAGCACCACACTGGCATTACTGCAGCTTAATGGCCATCTCTCATAAAAGAAACACAGGTCATATTAATTCTTAAAGATGTATCATCTTGCAACAGTAGAAATATTAGACTGGACAATATCGAAGTTTAAGTTCTGCTCCAGCTCACCCAATAGTCTGGCTCACTACTCAGTCTGAGACAAGTCATAGACCCTCTGCTTAAAGCTATTTCTCAGTGTAATGTAAACTAATGCTTCTTTATCCTTACAGGCTTGTTTCAAGAATCAGAAGGTTAATCCTAGAAATAGTTTTTGAAGATAAAGTCGCCTGTTTAAGGGCGCGTTTCCTGAAACGCTTAAGTGACCCTCAAGTGAGGTTGATGCATTTTCAAATGCATGAGTCTAAGAATAAATACTGTGTTCCGCTCCTCCAAGCACTGATGATATAGGCAAAGCATATGAAAAAGTGATGCTGTATATCTCTGCCTGTGAGGCTGAAAAAACGTAGATACACTAATATATCTACGGTTCAGCTGCAGCTGTAAATAACAAAACACAGAACTACGTCCATGGTGTTGCATGTCAGGTTGACGTTTTTTACTCTGATTCTGAAAACCTTTCAAACTTTCCTCGCGCTCTAACCGTTCTTATCAGTTTTATTTATACAGTGCTACATAGATCATAGATCTTACACTGAATTTGGACCCTGGTACAGGGCAAATTTAGATGATCTTCATTCAGCGTGTAAGAGACTAATTGTGATCCACTCCAGCTATGAAAATGAAGGTTGAGGGGAGAGTCATCTATTTCAATATCCTAAATTCTTCCAAAGCCTACTTTGCTGAAAAAGGTAGAGAGGAAATAACCTACACTACTTTTCCACCCTTGACTAAGTGGTCAGATGTTCCTAATGCCAGTGCGCACATCACTGCTAACTCTTCCAGTTGCTTCTTGCATCCCAACCTCTTCAACCTTACCTGAATTAAAGCCATCCCAATACAAACTCAAGGTCAACAGCAATGTCACCCACCAGATTAAGCAAGAAAACCCAGCAGGAACAACTTTTCCTCATCATATGTTAGGAAAGGAGCAGCACAGCTCTTCCAAGCTGCATCTCAGCCCTGACTGAGCTGGGTCTGGGGTCCCAGGAGGCAACGCTTGTGGTTGCCAGGAGGCCTGTGTGAGGTAGGTGGGTGCTCAGCCCCACTGTTCCCACAGGGTTGCTAGGAGGCCCCGGCAAAGACAGAGGGTCAGGGCCAAAGCCCACGTAGAGCACGACTACAGAAAAGTTACGCTTGGTAGCAAAGGGAATGTACGTAGGACGCAAGCAGCTGAAAGCACAAAGGACAGAGGAAGGATGCTGTGGTTCAAGGTGAAGATCCACTAGTAACGTAGCTCCCAGGTGACCTTCTCTAATCAGGTGGAGCACAAAATTCACAAGCTGCAGGACTCTGAGTATGTAAAACTGGCTCAGGGCAGCAGCAGCAAGAGGACATAAATGCTGACTTAATTCTATTTTTGGAGAAAGAGTAAAGTCCAAACAGAAGCAGTATTGTTTGCAAGGAACCAGAACTTCAGGTCATGAACAAAACTAACTACAGTAAGAGAGCGTAGGCCAAGAAAGGTGACCACTATTTGAATTTCATCTGTTCACAAGATGCTGAGAATGAGACACAGAAATATCTCTCCACATCTGACTAGCCTCACAATAAGAGTGTTCAAATCCTTATGTGACCATCCTGTCAGGCCAAATGTTTTCACCACCGCTGTCACTGCCTGCTCCTCCTTGGCCTCTTTCAATGACTTTTACCTTTAAATGACCAAGCTCAATATGGCAGGCAATTTATCTTCATGTGAAAGAAACCATAAATTCAAACCCTGACTGAGTGGATTCTAATTCAGGAAGGCAACTATCCTAAAGGAAAATCTGTGGCACATCAGTAAACCCTGTAAGTCTCCAGTGTCCTATGAAGCTATGAACTGTATATTGTTTTCCATCTTTCGGGACCAAGTTAAATGAAGAACAAAGAACATTTCCGCTGACTTTTCAGTTGATTTTCCATACTTGGCAGAGGGTTTTTTTTTTTCCTCTCAGTGGACCAGATTTTAGTCACAGTTATACAGAGTTACTCTGGATTTACACCAATATAACTCAGATAAGACTTTCAGCCTTTGTTCTTGAAAAGATAGAGTGATGACAAATTCATGCCAACGAATATTAAACTCTCATAAATAATGCAGATCTCAGAGGGCTAGTACATTTTTAACATGCCTTAGAATAATCTGAACGGGGTATAATTCCTCCACTCTTGGTATGACTTGAATTGAACATGGGATATGAAGTAATAAAGTATACCTTATCCAATGACAGCAAAAATTCATGCCTTTTGAAAAAACTGTCTTCATTAGGGCAGTTAAGTGAATACTTGACAACATGCATTTTAAATCTCTTGATATTTGGCTAAACTAACTCATATTCATGTGGCAATATTTAAAGAAAACTGACACTTTGCATCATGAAAAAACAGAAGAACGCATTCCCTATCTTTGCTTTAACTCAGACAAATATTTGTATATTTTTATTTGTTTAGTTTCTGCTGGACACACATATCTGTACTACTGCTAAAATTGGTTAAAGTTAAGATTAATTTTTAAAGCAACCAACAACATGCATATATTTATGTGAAAAGTTTTTCAAAAGAATATTCACTCAAATCAAGTGGCAGCACTCCAGAACCCAAATTAAGGGGCAAAATAATAAGAGTTCACACATTTATCCTTGCACACTGGCAAAGGTAAAACAATTAGGCATTTATGGATCTCAAGTGTTTTCATATACAAATAAATGAAATTGCAATAACACTTCCAAAATACTATCACTTTGCACTCCATATATGATTCATCCAACACATGGAACAACAACCAACACAGCTGTGTAATTTATAAGAGAAGAAAGTCCTTAAAATACCTACTAATTATAAACCTAAACAAGTTAAACATTAACAAAGATGATGATATGCATGTAACAGAGGTCAAATCCATAAAGCTCAAAGAAAAATGAAACAGCAAAGACTCCCATCAAGACATTAATCACTAAAAACATAGTGGAAGACACTGATGTGATGTGGAAGGAAGAAATAAAGCCTTTTTTAAAAAAATGCACAATTTTGAAACAACTGTTGGGGAAAAAAAGGTTATCATTTTTTCTTTTTTTTCCCCCCACTTTCAGTTGCAAACAACACTTTTTCAAACGCTCAAAAAAAGCATTTGATTGTTTTATTTAAAAATGGAGGACACTGAATCAAGTCTGGCAAGATATTAAGCCAATTCACTGCCACAAATAAGTCAACTTTTCTACTTTGCAGCAGACCTGAGGGGAGAAGTAAACCTTCACTTTTCATTACAAAGGGCCATTTCAAAACCGTACAGCAGAGGTGCCACCTGGAAATAACCCTCTGTGCCCCACATGCCTAATTATTACAAGTTCCTGCTACAGTCCTATGTGCAGGGATGAGGCATGAATGACCTCGTTAAGTAAAGAAAACATAAAAAGAGAATGATAGCACAGCTAGAAGATGAAGAGAAACCGATGGGACTGTCAACTGTAAAACTGCCAAACCCTACAACGTAAGAACATGAACAACTTGCAGAGACTATTGCTTGGATTAGATGAAAGAGTTCTAACTGCAGTCATTAAAGGACTTACTGACCCGTACTTGGGATTGCTAAGGCTTTTGCTGAGAACTATTTTAACTGTGCTCGCTTTTATAGAAGGTGCAGGGCTGTAATCTGTTTCTTTCATTCGGCATTGCAGCTACTGTTTCTGCACCACAAAACTCAGTACTGCTTAACAAACGTTGTAGTCTACTATACTGCTACTGTGCCATTTCAGAAGCTCTTTTATTTCTATTTTCCTCCTCAGAAGGGCATAGGTTTTTCTCTTTGAGCAAAGAACTTGCACTGCTGGATGATGGATTCTGTACTCTGCCTCAAAGGATACTTGGTGAATCAAATCCAGAAGTCCTGAAGAGAAACAAAAATTACCTCCTCAAAACATGAAAAAAAATTCATGTTCTTGGCTTTTCAATAAGCTCTGATTCCATGAACTGGCACTATGGTTTTTGAACTTGCCGACTCAAAATCCCAAATACTACATTGCGAGTAATCCTTTTTTCCCCCAAAGCCCTGCAGATACTAGCATGGATTATCATGATTGCTCTCTTTAATCAAAGCTCAAAGAGTCTCAATACAGGAGAGAAAATTAAGAGGAAAAATAAAAAAAACCTGCAGTAACACCTGATTAACAGTCAAACTACAGAGAAAAAAAAAAAGAAACAAACACACTGGAAAGAGCACAACAGATTTTATTTTGTCCTTTATCCAGGTGGCTATCAAAACAGGGAAGCACAAAACACCTCATACATGTTATAGGTTTCTTAAGTAGACAGGAAGAGATAGAGGGGGGGGGAAAAAAGAATGGGGCCAAGACATGGTTTTTATCTTTTAATCCTTCTGAGTAAAAACCAGTAATTCAAATATGCTTCAGACTCGCTTGGATCAGGGGGATGAAGAGACAGTTAAATTATTAGAACAATTAATTCATATTCACAAAACATATTCCAATTACAATTTGCTTCTGACTCTTTTTGGCCCTGTAACCATGGCAAGAATCTCTTTAATTACTTGCCTCTTTTGCAGTAAAATACAATTAAGCGGTACTAATTTGACACAAGATATCTTAAGTATAGAAAAGGCTGGACAGTTGCTACAACAACATAATTTAATGAACGTGATTGGCAAGTATTACAGATTCATGATGATAATTGCTCCTCCCATATCAGAGTTTTGAACTGAATCCCTACTTTCAAACCTATCATCTTTGCAGCAACTTGCTATTGTGCACCTACAATAAAATAAGAACATACTGAATACAATTGTGCTCAAAGAATTCATAAACTCACCAAACTGTCACAGCATTTCATGCTTCAGAGTGATGCATAAACATTAAACAATTCAAATAGAGTTTGGTAGCTAGTGATTAAAATAAAGAAGCTATCTGGAAACAAGTTCTTCCTCTAAAAGAGTCTAGGATAACGTTAGAAATTAAACCAGACAAAAGCAGTACCAATCCAATCAGTAGTTGTGGGGATTTTGTATAATAAAACAGCGACTTTTCTCTACAATGGCAGCAGCTAAAGAGGCCACAATGTATAAATATTTCTTCAGAAATATTGTAACAGGGTTAGCAGTTATCTAGAATAAAATAATCCAAGGCATGTATTGAAAAATTATTAAAAGTCTGCAATTTTTTTTCATGATTCTAGATAGCTTCATTGTGTCCCAGAAGGACGCCTGGTCATGAAGAGAAAGTGGAATCTACGATTTTACCAAGTTAACAGAAGGGAAGTAGTTTTAGGAAAGTATATGACAAGAGTGAGTGTAATTTCGAGAGCACTTTGCTCTGGCTTCTATCTAAAGCAAATTAAACTGTTCACCATTTGAATTTGGCGGATCACTCAAGTTTGAATTTTATTTTTAAGGCAACCAAAGGATGAGTTCAAGAGGAATTTAGAAAGCTATCTTAATTTTACAGATACTGAAAAATCATTCTCTAAACAAATGATTCTACATTTTTGAGTGCAAAAGACAATACCTAAGCTCCACAGAACCAGAAATACTGTTTCATTCTAGCAATCACGTTTATGTTGCTTATGATCAAATATAAACAACATACCCAAGTTTACATAACTTGCTATTTGAATTACTGTATCTGAAGCTTACACAGTATATTTATAATTCCTTTAAGCAAGAGACTAAAGCAGTTCTTGAAAAGTTTCAGCACGAACGATTAAAATTGATGTCAATCACTGGAATTTTTCATGCGTTATCCATCATTAGCTACAACCTCAAACAGAACTGAGGAAAAAAATTCTTGACTGATGTCTGATATTCATCTCCATCAAATCTTCCTTCATGCCCTTCTGACTTCTTCAGCAAGTCAAACCAAATGGGGCAAGATAGCAGATTGATAAAACAAGAGCAATACAAGTGCTTTTGAAAAGCCACAGCTACCACTTTGCCACGTTTTAAGAAAGTATCAAATCAATTGTTTCCTTCCTTGAAAAAATGAGAAAACTTCCTTCTGCTCCACTGCTAGCCCATTTTAACAGAGCACAAATTCTTGCATTTGTTTCTACAAGTATTTCCAAAAGAGATTTTAGCCAAATCCTAAATGAAAAACTATTCAAAACATTAAGACATGTTACTAAAATGAAAGTAAAACCAAAATATAGATATAAATCCAAAAAATCTATTTAGAAGTCATTAGAAAAGTAAAAGGAATAATGTATCCACCAACCCAAAACTAGTTATTTTGCACTGTGCAGAGAGCAAAAAAGCTTTTGCCGTTTCATTTGATTCTCTATCGAGTCTACTACTAGGTGTAATATTCTGATTCTAAGACAAAAAGCAAGTTTGAAGTTTTGTTTCTTTTCAAAAGTTTTCAGAATCTTATAGAAATTTAAGCTTATTTTACTCTGACAATGCATATGGAATTTCAAAGGTTCATATCTTAAAGTCTAAGAAATATTACAATATAAGCTACTTGACTATTTCCATATAAAAGTTAGTGAGACATATTCTACTGACTTCTGGGGGTAAATATTAGGGCAATAGCATCATCATTACCACCGCAGCACTAACATCAAAGAAAAGTGGATGGAACATTTGCTTTACAATTAACCACAGGATCAATTAATCGATCTACCTACCTAATATATTTTAAAAAGGGAAATGAAATGAAAAGGATTTAAAAAGTGTACGGTTGGAAGAATGGAAGTATATTGGGAGGAAAATCATTTTGCATACACAGAAGAAGGTATTACCAGAAACAGATGCATGAGGAACATTGTATTTTACCTTCAGTATTACTACCGACACACAGAAGGATAAGAGACAATACAAACATCTGCAATTTTTCCACGCAGTACTCGAGTCTACTGGCTTAGAATTTTCACAACTATTTAAACAATCATCAATTGCTAGGGGATTTGCCTCTTAAGACATTTCCAAAAGGATATAGAAGATTATGCGATCTCTTATCTAGTTCCAATTTTCACAGCTGCTACAAAAACAATACATTCATTATAGCTAAATGCCAAAAGTCACCTCTTGTGATCGATATCTGGTAGACTCTAGGATGCTATGATTGATAGCACTCCATCCCACCCCCACAAATACTGAAGAACATCGCCCTTATGTATCAAAATAATCCTTCTGTATGGGCAAGTACTGAAAAATGAAACTGGAACATTACATCTTTTTCTGAAAATAGCTAAGATGATGATTTCCATCAGCACAGCAAACAGAATACTTTAACTTCAGCACCTCTTGAACTCGACTAAATGGCTTCTTAACTTTCATTGCCTTCAAAGTGTATTTTAATGCAATTATACCATCACTGTGTGCAAAACATCCCAATAACCTTCATAATTTACGTATTCTAAAGCATTAGGAAGGCTAATGAACCCTGTTGCTTTGATTTTTCATGCAAGATAACCTGGTTAGAAAGTTAACTCAGTTATTAGGAAGCCACTTTCCCATAACGCAAAATGGAAGAAATCTTCACCGCTGGAGAAAATACTATAAAATACATCCTACTGACAAATGAAGGCTACTTTACTCGTTCCAGAATTTTCTATGAAGCTATCATGACTTCCAAACTGAGAGCAGCTATTTGTCAGATAGCTATTCAGATTTTGCAGGGTAAAGGGGAATAATGCTTATTTTAATGCTGCTCTGGCATCTTCTACATGCTGCACCAGAACTATCCAATTAATCTGCTGAGCATCCCATCTTCCAGACAGAGAAAGGTGCAGAGATATTAACTTATATCACCAGCATCGGTGACATACTGCACAATACTCAAAATCATCACAGGAAAAGGAGCCTGCCTTGGTAGAACAGGGTGTTTCTAGATTAGTAAATGACTAATTAACAAACAGCTTCTTGAAGCAGATCTAATCCACAATTTTAATACAATTATAACAAAAAAAAAAAGAAGTAACTGCCCACCTGACAACCATTTTTATTCCTGAATAGTTAAAAAAACCTCTTGATTAATCCCTAGCTTGTTAACAGTTTGAGCATCACATCAGAAAGAAGTTGTAACTATATTCCAACTTAGTGAACAAGCTTGCCACCTCCTGTTGAAACTAAGGATGAAGTTTAACAGGCGCTAGGCAAACTTTAGGAGTCTGTAGTTAGGTTGACAGGTTCTGCTGATAAAGTTAGAACTGGATTTCAATTTAAACAAGAAATTTGCTTAGTCTTGGCAATGGGTTCATGGGTTTTGATGACAAGGCTACAAACATATTTAGCAAAAATAATTAGATGCAATAAACCAAATTTGCTGTATAAGCCAAAACTAAACAAAGGTTGGAGTTTTTGCTTTTACAGGTGCCTGGAAAAGGCCAGAGGATTGAGGTTTGAGCCATGTTTTACTTTTATTTGCCCCTTCTTTGAACCTCAGAGGACTAACTTGCTTGGATGCATGTGGAAGATTATCGTGAAGTAATTCAGTAGTTTCCTCTACCATGTTGCAGAGCACAGCTGTGAGAGATGCCAAGTCCCTTGTCACTCTGTCATTTGCTGCCCTGAGTTCAGAAACAAGAGCCTCAGATCAAAGCACTTGCCATTGCTGGTTTCCTACATACATTTCCAGAAAAAGATTTCTTTACTAGGATTGTGGCCAACATATCAACACCCTGTAAACAACTGTTTCAAGGAAAAAAAAAAAAAAAAAAAAAAAAAAACCACAAGCCCTTCCTAGCTCCTCAGGGCATTTCAGGAATGTAAAACAGGCAGCAAGGCCCAGTAGCAAGGCCCATTTCTGGACTGAAACAATTGGTGAGGAGGATCCAGCGTTCATATAATGTGCGTTTCAGAAGGAGTTACTTTGGACTATCCCTAATCTGCTCCCACAGACTGAATGCTCAGTAAGAGCCTGAACTAAGTGTACTCCCGTAGCACAGTTTCCACTTCAGATTTGTCCCAAAGGAACTTATACTATTTTTACATGTTAGTTTCTCACCAAAAAGAACGATCACATTTCTTTCTTTACAGTCTATACATAGTGCATCTTTATCATCCGTCCCCTAAAAACTGCATTTTAAAGAGTCTGTTATGAACAGCCCCACTGTATGCCAAGCGTCAAGTCAAATTGCGTTATAACGATTACAAGGACTGCCTGAATAATCAGTTTTATCCCAGGAGATGAGTATCCGAAGCATGCACGTATAAGATCTTGATTCTGCTCTTAAACGTTGTCAAAAATCAGTCAGATCAGTAAATCTTGAGGGAACGGGACCTAGGAGTTAGTACATAGAACAGCTTTCAGAGTGAAACACTATTGCTAGCTTGCTACTCATATGCCTCTTTTTTAATTACAGGCAATTCATTTCTGAACATGGAACATTCACATTATAAAACAAGGTTATACCTGCTTTTACATGACATGTTGAGACTTTAAACCAAATATCATACACATATGAAGTCTTTCCAAGGTTCTTTCAGAAACTTGCATAAATAGACTCAGTTCAAACTTGTAAGGATCACTCATGAAGAAAATCTGTAATTTTATAGCGTAGGAGAGTACCTTGAAGGATTTAGCAGTAATCCTTGTTTGACAGAAGTCTGATTTCATCCTGTTCTCCTGTATATGTAAGCTCAGTAATTAAAAACTGCTTGCAGTATGTAAACAGCAAGCTAGCAACTACTAGAAAAATACTCTTAACTATAGAAACCATGCGACAGATAATGATTTTTACATGAAGTTTTGTTTTAGTTACCTTTCTCAGGCATTTATTGATATTTATACTTAAAAAAATCCATGACTCAGTATCCTGATGTATCAGTTACCTCCTTGAAACTTGGGAAGAAATCCAAAAGTAACACAAGATGCTGGAAAAAGCAAGTCAGGAGACAGTCATGATGTTTAATGACTGCCAGCACGACCATCTCTCATCAGAGAGAACTGAGTAAACCAATAATGTGAAGACAAACAACAACACTCAGTACATCAGCATTAAGAACTATCTTTCTAATTATGAGGACGTCAAAACATGACTCTGAAGACCAGCGGGCTAACTACTTGGCCACAGAAATTTTTGGTTAAAATTCCTGACAGCAGAATCCCCGTATAGAAGTTTTAACGTAAAATGAAAAGTCACACTAAACTAACAAACCTTCTGTTTGTACTGAGCTAGCTTCTATCTGCTTTCAAAAGGCATTAGGTGCCTGTAAAATTCTACACAAAAAAGGCACAAATTGTGAGGTACCTAATGTAAGGTTTTTCAGTTTCCCTTTGGATGGCCCCAAACGGCCAACTAGAGAATCTTTAAAATTAGCATTCAAAAAGCAGCTTCCAGTTGTTGATCAAGCCTTTCACAGCTGGAATTAGATGGTAGAAGGGTCTGGGTTAGTATACTTCCACAGCTGAGGGAAGGAAGCTTGCTCTTCAGCAGGCCTACCAGATGAAGCAATATAGAACTGGACAGCAAGACCCTTGTTACAGAATCTCAAAGCAGCCCCAGAGACATTCATTATGCGCTGAATGTCAAACTCGGCTTTAATTCACTAACGGAACATTAAATACATCAAAAAAGTGCTGATGCGTGACATTCTGGCATTGGCTGTCCCACTGAGGCACGTAAGCAATGAGAATTAAGTAATTTGTGGAACACTCCCTAGCTTAGCTAGGTCAAAGGCAGAGGACCACCTTGTAAAAATAAATACGTGGCCTGTTAGAACTGACATGTCAGACAGAACAATGGCTGAATTTAAATATGATTTCAGGGGAAATAAGGAATTATTTGGGAGGGCAAGCTTCTTCCTAGTGGTTACACTGTGTTTATAACTCATGTCTACTCTGTGACAGTGTTAGTTGCTTCACTTGAACTATTTATACAATAAAACCCTACACAGCTCCATTCCTTCAACTTCATGAAAGGAACACTATTAAAATGCCAAAAATTGAGATATTTGCATTTCAAGTACATCATAAATCAGATAAACAGAAACAGACGAATAAATAAATCTACATCTATACAGGTTCTCAAAACCCCAGACAGTGGTCCCAATAGAGGAGAGTGAGGAATGCAAGCACACTGTACAATCTGCAACTTTAAAATAGAAAAAAATATAGGCTCATTAAAAATAGTAAATAATGAAGTTCAAGTACAGTCTTATCCCCCCAATCCCAGCAAAATGACTTGCTAAGTTACTTCGGACAAATCAGCTGTAATCATCACAGATGAGTCTCAAATGAGTGTTGACATTCACACTCGGTTTTGGTCAAGCTGGTTCACTTCAGGATAAAAAAAAGAGCAACAGAAGCTGCAATGACAGCTCAGTGAATATAAAGCAAGATACTGGAATATAATGGCAAGTATTACCTGTGGTTTGCAATTGATTGTGTCAAAACTAGTGTGCACAGAGCTTCTAAGAACTGACTGTCAAAAATATCAAGTCTTAAACTGAAACTTTTCGAAACCTGTGTCTGAAAGATGTGCCTGAGGATTGCTCTCAGGGAAAACCTAAAGCCTTATTAAAAATAAACAAACCAACATTTCCTCATTTCACCCTGAGTACTCAAAATAGCATATTTTCTCTAAGTGTGCTATTTAAGATCTCAATGACAAACACAACTTACAAGGCATTTAAAATGCAGAAAACAAAGCTATAGGGCCTAGAGGAGGGTTCACATAGGAGACCGAAAAGAAAGCCAGAAGCAGTACACAACTATTCTTGTCTATCATTTGGATGACACAATCCAGATCTGATAAATCTTGTTTTATTACTATTTAAAAACTAATTTTGAATACTATTTCTCCATGTTGGTTACCAAGAAAAATGTTGTTTTCAAGAAATCTTCATTGTCAAAACATGCTAAAAAAAAACCCAACTACAGAGGTACAAATAGAAGGCCTAGAAACACAACCTGAATGCTTCTGTCCCTGATTTGCACATGGCACAGCAACGCAAAACTTGTACCTTGGGTTTGATCCTCTAACACACTGAGCACCTCCTTGCAGGTGTTAAGGCCTAGATTCTCAAAAGTTTTTACAGGTTTCACTTCTATTAACGCCCCTAAGAGCGGAAGAGTTCAGTAAGAACAGCGTGCCCAAATGCCTTGGATAACCTAGCCTGCAGACTCCAGAGCTCCTGTTTAAACCTGCTGGGAGAAGAGGAGGCTCAAGCCTTTAGCATTCCAAAGCCATCGTGTTTCATTTCAAGGGTTGATAAGTGACAGGGTGGTCATCTATCACATTATTTAAATATACCTACAAACTTAAAAAGCACTGAAATGAATAATTAAAGGTAGCATAAATTTTGCATTACCCACAAAATGAATATACTTTGTTTCTCAAATATAAAAGAAATGCATATTTCATTACAAAACAACATGGATTGTTGCTGGCAATAAGAGCTGGGTTTATGCATTATTCACTGATGAAAAAATTCATTAATTCCAAGATTTTCTGATGGCATTCATGTCCTTCCACAATGCTAAGTCTACAACATTCAAATAAGGAGTGAAAGTGTTTCAAACTCAAAACTTCTGTATCACCTCCCTTTGCTAGCAGAAGGCCGAGAAATAAATACCTGTACGTTGGCCAGTCATTACATGTTGATTTGCAGTCTATAGAGGGATAAGTAGGAAGAGTGAGGCAAAGCTATGATTGTGGTAGACAATGTTTCTGTGAGGGGTAAGCTTCTTGGCCTGACCCCCACACAGGGAAGAGGTGCATAAGCATTTTGAGAGATTAGAGTGCTCTCTGCTTCAGCACCCAAGCTGGATATGTGGTGTCACTCATGAAGAACCGTGGTTCGTGAGCCTGTCAGCCTACAATCTTCTGTCATTCAGACTGTCAGCAGGTAAGTAGGAGCAGAGTGCGGTCTGCAGGTTCAGTTGTGAGCAAGTGACATTACAGAATTGGAAGGCAGCAACCGCTTTAGAGCAAGGAGGTTCACTGGCATGACAAAAGGGCACGTGCATGTTTCTCCTATTAAGGTCAGTGAGAAGACAGACTGCAAGTAACATTGGGCATACTAATACATCACTGAAAGAAATAACTGCTGTTGTAGGAACTTTTACCCTATTTTTGTATTTCTGGAGTCTCAGAAGCCTGACTTTTGCTGACTCTGAACCCTCTCAAGAAGGAAAGCAAAAACCAGCTAGCCACAGCTCTGCATTAAGTAAGGCTTTTTCATCAAATTAGTAGATATATGGACTTTTTATTCGGCAATAGTAAATAGTTGGTTTTACAACAAAAAGAGATAAGCTACAGCATTTCACAAAGATCCATGTTGTGACCTCTGCTGTTCAAAATACATATAAAAATAATCCGAAAAAGGAACAATTAGCAAGGGAGCAAAATTTGCATATGATACAAAAGCATTCAGAGCCAATTAAAACCAAACTTGACTGAACAGAATTGCAGGAGGTCACAGCAATGAACTACCTGGCAGTAAAATGGTAGCTGAAATCCTATGCCAATAAATGCAAAACAGTAACTATTCTTTTCACTTCTCCCTTTATAAGCACTAGCTAGTCTCAAAGCACAATGGCTACCACTTAAAACTGACTCTAAAAAGAACAATTAATGTCATTCAATATAATAGGTAAAAAGATTTGTTAGAATGACTTTAATTTCTCTCCTTTATTAAAAAGGAACAACAAAGTCAAAACCATTTTCCAACTGATGGCTTAAAAACACAGTGTAAACGCATCATTTACAATAAAACTCCCAACATCATTTAAAGAACGCGATTATAGCATACTAAAACTTCATTTAAGCAACCCAAAATCATAAACAGACTCAGTATTAAAATGGTAGCCTGTTTATAACGTTATGGTTGTAACTTTAGCGTGGTATACTTTGGAGATCTGAAAACTGGAGCACCATGTGCATTGGTGAAGCACCAAGAAGATACTGTGAAATTTGAGGAGTCAAAATAAGATGTCCAGAAAGAAAAGAGTCTGGAAACTTGCAAGACAGACTGAGAGGAATTCTTTACTTTGGAAATCATAAATAATAAAAACTACATAAATAACGAACATTTTAAAGAACACAGAACAAGAATATTCACACCACTTTGCAGTTTTGGACTATAACATAAGATAATCTTGTTGTTCTTATAAATGTAAAATCCTGCCAATTTTCAGTTTACCATAGTAGTTAACGTACGTAACATTTCTGAATGAGACATAAAACCATAAAATATTAAAAGTATTTCCATTGTCAGGAAGACCAGGCTAGTCCATCATGTGGTATATACTGAACCTAACTAGCACGTCACAGTTCAACTGCCCTTCATCGGCCCTCCAAAATGAACATGCACTCTACAGGACTGATACAGTTTGTATCAGCTGAGCCTAAATAAGTTACTCAAATAGAATAGGTAAAATAGGCAAAAAGATAAAGGCATCTGCATTAGGGTTTTGTCAGCATAAAGCTTTGCATGATTTTCATCGCTATTTTTCCTAATATTTCAGGCAAATGCCAGCAAAACATTTTAAAGATTCTACATCTTAAACTTCACCTGGTGTAACAACTTCTTCTCCAGTCCTATCAAACTAGAGCACATTGTGTGATGTGGATAGAATAGGAAAAAGAATAAACTCAAACTTATATCTTATCTGTGAAACTGAAAGATTTCACTACAGAGGTGTGAAAAAACCCAGTGTATTAAACCCACTTGTGATTTGCAGAGGTGAATACCAATAATGATAAAAGAGCAAACTATGGAAACCTAGAAATTGAAGATTTTCAAAGTAAAGAAATAGGATTTAGATACCTAACTCGAAATTAAAGTCAGAAGTTGGACAATTCAGTGCACATGATGTTTCTTTTCTGCTTTTGCAAGCAAATTTTTGCAAATTAGTAGCAATCTAAAAACTACGATGCATGCAGTCTGTCTCCTCATAACGAAGTACAATATTTATAGACTTAAACAGAAATAGATTCCAGAATCCTTGCAGCGACAATCTTCATTTTGTGAAAGTAATAAACAGACTTGTCTTCATTTGCTTCTTCCACATCCATGTGTTTCCAAATACCATATTGTTTCCACTTGCGTTAACAAGCCTTTGCATTGCCATTCCATGCTTCCACGTTTTATCAAACAGCAACACGGCAACAAGCTTTTTTGGAACGTTTTCTCATCTCTTCTACGCTGGAGGTCATACAAAGTACCTTCAATAAATCTTTCAAATTTCATTTCAATATGCATTTCTATCAACCACTTTGACAGTGAAAGACTAAGCCATAATTTTAACCAAAATTCATAAAACTGTAGCATTACTGAGTGCCTCAGGGTACACACGCTCAGCAGTACTCTATCAGAGCTACATTCAGTTGCCTAGATTAGGTGCAACAAAAAATTGTTTGCTGACTAGCCATTCAAATGGAGCAACGTTGGAGAAGGGTAAGCTACACAAGGCAAAACTTGCTTTACATTTGAACTCTAACAGGTTTAAAATAAAAGCATGAACTTCGATCTTCACATTAGGCTGTCTGGGAAAGAATCACCTGCCAAAAAGAGGCAAGGGTTTATAAAAGGAGGTGTTACTTAACGGCTCTCTTGGAGAAAAAATATTCAAGAGGACTACTTCTTCCTTCCACCTCCTTGCTCCAAGCAGAAGAGGAAAAGCTATGTGCAGGATGGAAATGATAGAATTCCTAAAGCCTTTGATGTTAACTTCAAATAATGCCTAATGATGGAAGTGAAACCATGAGATATACATAGTTTATTTTCTCTTCCTCTGTATATTTCTCTTTCTAGCTAAAGGGAAGTGTTTGTTTTCTTGGAGCCATTATCAAGCCCCAGTGGGTATTTGCTTGTTTGCTTTAAGTACCACAAATACCAAGTAAGACAAACTGCAAAATCAAAATGTACAACAGGAGCTCAGAGAGTGAGTGCTAGCCTAGAGTTTGCAGGATCCATGCTCATCTGGGAATTTAAAGAAGCTAGCTGTAAGGTATACTCCACTAGCAGGGAACAAACAAGGGATCTGGCTACATGAGATCTGTCAGAGAAGCAAGGCAAAAGCCCTGTAGCCAGCCATCTGAGACCCAGTAAAGGTTAAGAGCACAAGGATGATGGTGACTTTCAAACCGAGCAGTGCACACACACACAATGTCACTTCTGCTCCTTGACAATGCCTTTTTTCCAAATCCTGAAGAGATTTTCATAGTTAAGTCTTACCTGCAGAAACACCATTCTTCTGTGAAATTCCTGAGGAATTTCACTGAGGAAATTTCACTAAGGAATTTCACAGCGTTAAGAGCATTAATTACTTTAATTCAAATTGCCACAAGCTGAAAATAAATATCTGCATCTTATCTCAAAAGCTCGGGTGAGCTATATTGGAGAACACATCTACGCACTCATTCTATTTCACAGGAGCAGACTTTTACAGATGTATTTGTCTCTTGAATTCAATCTAGTCATTCATTTCAGTATTTCTTAGAACGTATGCACCAGATTAAAGATTTGGCTACAGCTTACATGAGAAAGCACAAGTACTTGACTGCACTGCAGCTGGAATCAGAACAACTACCAAGCGTCATCTTACATGCATTATTATTTTGAATTTAGCCTGTGCATGTTTACACTGACTTCAGAACAGGACTGACCTGCTGAAGCCAATTCTTTATTGGCTTAGCTGGAGTCACTATATTGGTTCTGTTCATCTGGCAGAGAGTGGCTCTAGTAACTGATTTCACCCCAAGGCTTCTCTTAGTAGAGTAGCTTTTATTTTTTGTTTATTCATACCTTCAATTAACTTGCTGCCAAGAAAACAATGATAATTTTCTAACAACAACTGTAGCTTAAATGAAGGTTTTGCTGGCACAACACCGTCGGTTATGGGTGTGATTCTTTCCTTGTTGTGATCTCTTTCATCTGGCAAAAGAGTTTTTTTTTTTGTGTATATAGCCTCTTTCACACACTTCCTTACACTAGGAACATTTGCTGTGGTAGCTATACCTACCTAAATATTTCCTAATGCCAAACACAAACATTTGCACACTGCAGTAGACATGTATAAGAGTGTTCAAACAAATGTCTGTAATACGGTTTGAGATCAGAAGTTGTATTAGGTATGTTACTGCATGATGTCAGAACCTTTAGGTGTTTTTCATGCTTATAAATAGAGGGCATAAACTAAGCAAAACTGTTTTCAGTCTTTACACGTGTACATACATACACACAGAGATGACAGCAATTTCCCTGAAAAACAATCTGAATTTTCAGCTGAACTGACATTTTGATAATGATATCACTCAAACAGTACTAGACTAAAATAAATGTGACATCAGAAATTTAAAAAATGTAAATTGTTAATTATGACACTGGCTTGGCAATTCGGCAAAGACCTCTCAAGAATCCACAAACTTCCATCTTACTCTCAGTCCCCTGTTCTGACTCCTAGGAATGTCAGTTTAGCATAAAACAGTATGACTGATTAAATACTTCTTGAGTTGTTTACCACCTATAGTATTTTTAAACTTGAAACAATATCCTATGTATCTACATTTAACTTCTACAGTTTCTGTAAGTATCTTTCTATTAGCCTTCCATGTATTTATCCATAAGGATAAATACCCTTAAAAAACTAAAATGTTAGTGTGTAACATAGAAGTAAGCATTTCAATTGAGAAAGGTAATATTCAACCAATCAATCAAGTAGAAATATAGTACCAGGCAATTAGGTACTAAAGTTACTTGAGCCCTGCGCTTTTGAACTGTATTTTCCCTAATGATGGTTTTGTTTCATACAGGACTACCTATATAAAACATCACCACTCCCTTCCCCTCAAAAAAAAAAATAGTCTGTTTTTCTTTTCCAGCTTTTCCGCAATTCTGCTGTGACTGCACGGCTTGAAGTCTCACGCTTGGCTTAATGGCATGGAAAACTAAAAAGATCCCCTAAATCATGCTTTTCAAAGGGATTGCTTTATCTACTGAAGTAAATTATAAATATTTCCTAAACTACCAGAATTTACTTGGAAGGATGTCTCCACTCTTAAATTTCCAAAACTCCTTCCAAACAATAACGTTAGTTGGATTTAATAAGTATTGGTTATGATCCAGCCTGTTAATAGCAAGATTGATCCATAGGGTGTTTTATAGCTTGTTGAAGTTTATTAGCCATTACAGATCATCAATAAGAATTATTTAACCAGCTAATTACTACATCTGTTGTCAGTGATGCTTGAGAGTCTTCCCATGTAACATCTACTCCTGAGCACCACCTACCCGACATTCCTTTTATAAGAGATTTTTTATTGCAGTTTTGTACTCTGTGATAACACAGTTTTTACTTAACATTTCTTTGAGAAATATTAGATTAGGTTAGAGCTGCAGCCATGAGAAACTTTTTAAAAACATGGGGAAAATTCAAAAATTAAATGCCTTTCAGTACCTTCGTTTGATAAGCAGTGACTTTAAAAAGTCACACAGAGTAACACAGAATGGTTGAGGTTGGAAGGGACCTCTGGAGATCATCTAGTCCAACCTCCCTGCTCAAGCAGGGTCACCTACAGCCCGTTGCCCAGGCTTGCGTCCAGACGGCTTTTGGATATCTCCAGGGAAGGAGACTCCAGCACCTTTCCGGGCATCCTGTTCCGGCACTCTGTCACCCTCACAGTAAAGAGGTTTTTCCTTACATTCATATAGAACTTACTGTGTTTCAGTTTGTGCCCGCTGCCTCTCGTCCTATAGCTGGGCACCACTGAGAAGAGTCTGGCCCCATCCTCTTGACACCCTCCCTTCAGATACCTATATAGTAAGTGCTCTGATGGGAAGACTAGGGATTATGACAGCATCTAATAGTCTTCCCCTTCAACAACTTATTCTTAGCAGAGTGCTTGTAATATGAAGACTGTGTTTAGAAATATCAATAATTTCTTTATTAACTCTGGCATATAAGCAGTTAACTACTGTGCTTTACTTAAGATGCCTGTACAAGATTATTGACTCCTCTGATGCTCTAAGAACAAACCAAAAGTCACTATCACATTAGGAAGTCATCAAAATTTGAGATTTTCCCTATCAGAAGCCAACATAGAATCATGTTTGTTGAATGTTACATGCATTTCAGAGTTTCAAACTTATACCAATCAAGTACAGCAACTTTATCAATATACATTCTGGGCAGCAGTGCCCAAGCTTTCACCAGCAAAGGGCAGAGACCAAGTACTCTTCTGAAATAGTTTTACTTGTAGAAATTCCTAGGGGAAGAAAATGCCTTTATAGCATTTTTTCCACTTATTTATTTCTTCATTTATTCCTCCTGAAAACATAATTACTAGCCTTGCTTTCACTCAAGCACCACTCTAAAGTGGGCATTTCTACAGCACTCTTCCTTCTGTGTGAAAAGCAGTAGCATAACAGCTGAGAATAGCACGTTATGACTATGAATTTCTCTATTCATAAACGTGCAAATGGAATAAGGGGAAGGGGAGTGTTTCTAGCAACAAGTCCCTCTAGGATTTACACTGCTGTTCTGCTGCACAAGAAAGGTGTCCTCAAGACAGCAAAACAGAAAAATGAAAAGAGGTCTAATTTCTTTTCACTCATTCTTAGAGATCATCTAAGATCCATTTTAAGACTATATGTCCCTTATGTAACAGACTTAGGGCTATGCCCTCCTGTTATTCACAGGCTAAAACTATATGCCATACGTTGCCTGTTCCTTCATCTTAATTATGTACCAATACTCCTTATCCTTCAAAAAGTCAACTTTTAAGTCTATTTACGTAGTACGACAAGAAAAGTGGAAGAAACAATGTAATAATTAGATATTTTATTAGCATTACCATCTATATTTTGCAGATAACAAAGCATATTCACCTCTCAATTTTCAGCAATCTCTAGCCCAGACCCACTTATCCTTTCACCTGTTTTCTGAGCTAGGAATTCCACCAGTGCAGTGTACAAACTTAAGACGACCCTTACAAATACTACTTTTGCATAAACATAACGTACCAGAACCTGGGAAGAGTACATTGTCTACTGTTTTGCTTTTCTGAGATTCTGAGAGGCTTCAGTTCCTTGCTTGAGATAGCTAGAAACTCTTGAAGCTCCTAGGAGTTCTGATGGTGGCCAGACATATTTCACGCTGGGCATGGCTGCAAGGCCTGGCATGAAAGAGTGCTTGCCACTTTGACAGCTACTTTAGGGATATTCCAATCAATGACCTACTCCCTTTTATCTAACCACAATGACTGAAAAAGTGTTACATAAGAAAAACGAAATCAGTATATAAAATAATTGTTACTTCAAACATATCCTGAAGCTACTTCCCTCTTATTCCTTGTTTCCAAGCCTCATAAGCCACTTGGATACTTTTTTCTCCTTCATAGATACGTAAGGCATAAAAAAGGTAGAGTCTCAGCTCCTGACTGTGGCATGTCAGTACCAAGATGCAAACAACAAATACATTCCAAAGCAACGTGACGGTCGACAGAACACTGATACAGTCGAAGAAAAGATCACAGAAGATGTTCCTTTTTTAATGAATACAGCTACAGGACAGGGATGAATTCAGAAAACATCCAATTGCTTTGCGGGAAAACGTGAAGGAGAAGAGAAAATGAGAAAGAGGCACAACTTCCATAGGAACTGTTTTCTAAGATGAAGCCAAAGAGGACTTGCACCAAAGACTACAGATAAGCTTAGAGCGCAGCATGTGGCCACTGACAGCGTCGCTTATATTGCCATCTATCATTCACCCTCTTAGGACAAAAACTCTGTGAGAGCCTGGCAAGTTCCAGAATCTTATACCAAGAAACTGAAATCTGGAAGCAAGGATCCTGACAGATGGCATCTTGAGACAAGACTGCCAGCCTTACAGTATGTGTCAGAATCCTAGTTTTGTCATACTCCAACTTCTAAGCAAAATTTCTTTAGACAAAGCTCTGCCAAATAGAAAGCTATACAGAGAAATTTTGCTTCTAAAGTAGCAGTCAACAAGTCTCATGAAAGCCCATATAGAAACTTTGCTAATTCCATCTGCTAATACCAGATGACTCTGAGTACTGGGTTTACGCTTGCAATCGTTGCTATGTTTTTCAGTTGTACCTTGATAAACCCCACATTTTGGTTAATGACACAGACGATCTGCAGAGCGCTGAAGAGGTCCAGCTAGGCTCAGTAAGAAAACTCAGATGGAGAAGCAAATTTTTATAGCACTACAGGTTTTAAAAGGCTACTATTTTCCTCTAACATAAAGAACTTAAAGACCTAGCATGTTTACAAACATGAGTGAAACCACAATCCAGTGTGAAACAAAGATGCAATAAAATCCATACAACGGATTCTTGTGCTTCACTGAAAGACAGCTTTTGTCTAAAACCAGAAAAAACTGTGTCACACAAAAAGTGGTTATTCATTTAATCTTGTGCCAAGAACTCAATCCATTACAAGGTAATATAGAGCAGCCCTTCCTGACCACTAACTGAAACTGGAAACAGTATACATCTCTTTCTCCTTTAATGAATATAACACTGTTAGCCGATACAAAGTAACACTGCTGTATGGCAGGGCAGGGGAAGAACCCATGCTTTTTGGAATAACTTCTTTAGCTATTAACTCCTGATGCAATGAAGTTACTTGCTAGTATCTGCTAGTATTCTCTTTCATCCACTGAAAGAGAATAAAGTAAGTACTACCCACTGTGACAATGTCAGTTTGTTTCACATAAAACGCTTATCATGCTATTGAACATAGTAGTTCACCTCACTGTATCTTTGTCCCAAAGTCATGATAAACACAGACCAGGGAATATGATTCACCCAACCCCTTGTGAACAGTCCTTTTGACTATGATAGCAGAATTTGTATTGATCACCTGTAAAGTAGGCATCTTCCAGAAAATTCTTCTCCACAGACCAGTATAGTAGCATTTAGAACAAAAATGTTTCTTTGCTTTATGCTGTCTCTAAATTGATCAAAGTTAAAAACTTGAGCTTCAAGACTGAGAAATAAGAAAAGCATCCTTCAGTAATCTAAGGTATTTTACAAACTTTGGACAGGCATTAATCATTTGAGATTTGTGTTTAATGATTCACTTTAAATGAAACTAGACTTCTGCTCGACTCCAGTTAAATTCATAGAGAGTACTGGGCTCATGTCCCTTCCAAAAAAGTTATCAAGATCACTACACTACTCAGAAGCATGGCTTTCTAAAAGAAGAATATTTGTATTTTCAAATACCTTGTTTAACTTAAACTTTACATAAACTGTAGCAACTACATGACTAATCCCATCCTGAAAAAGAAACTGAGACTGCCATGTACCAGCCCAAAATAAAGTAACTAAAAATACTTGTATTTTCTTCCCCAAGTATGCTATTACTGTGGCTGACTGCAGAGCAAGGATCACTGTAAAAGTACTTGTGCATTTACATAAGCTATTTGCATTCATGAAAAATTTGGCATAGTATTTGGATGCTGAATATTAGCTAATTATAAAAGACTGCAGTGCAAGAAACATCATTATCGTTCTTGGGTATAAGATAAAATGTATATGTTTCAAAAGAGTTAATCCATCTGCTCTACAAACCTCCAAAGTACCCAGAACTCTATAATACGTCCTCAGGATAGAATCAGTGCAATTCAGGTAATCATCTTTAGCTAAAGGACAGGTGAACTTGCATGATCTGTTTATAAAACTGATCTCCTATAAAACAAAAAAATTCGAACAAATGTTTTTCAGCCTTTAGGAAAGCAACATTTTTTGTCAGATACAAAACTATACACGCAGCCTTTTTGCTTAATCTAAAAGAAAAGAGTGAGTTGATATATTTTGATTCATCATTCAAAAATACTTAGCACACTGGATAAGAGAGGAAATTATATTATACCAGTCATTATCTATACCCCAAATATTTGTGTGTTATAC
Source organism: Struthio camelus (assembly GCF_040807025.1). Classification (NCBI taxonomy): domain Eukaryota; kingdom Metazoa; phylum Chordata; class Aves; order Struthioniformes; family Struthionidae; genus Struthio; species Struthio camelus. Next base: position 16,774,571 of record NC_090946.1, read on the forward strand.
TCAACTTCGGCATTATCAAAATACCTTACCACTTCAGCAAACCTTGATGTCCTACATGGTTCTCTTCAGTACCATTACCACTAAATGATTACTGTGCAACAGTACTACCATCAGCTTCACAAAATAAATATGCATGCTGGAATGTTAAATTCTTCAAACCTAAATTACCAGTACATATATGGCATTGGGGTTTTTCGTTGCTGCCATTTTTACAGAGTCTGAGGAAGAGATAGTGGGGAACCCAACTTCGTGCACAGATGTCAAGTTCATAGCTGGTGCATGAATTCCACAAACTAAAGTCGTTTGAGTTGGTTACAAGTCCCTATGCAAGTATACAATTAATAAAATGGGAATAAACCTTGCTGTACAATTTGTGCCAGCACTTGCTCTAATTTCCCAGACAGCCCCAGCCTCATTACCTCCAGATTTGTGCATCTCATTATGATGCTGACACACACTCTTGTGTGATTAGTGCTGGAATTACAGATTCATCCTGATTTAGTGTGGACTTTATTGCTGTTAATTAGGCAAAGAAATGTGAAAACTGTTACAGCATTTTAATTATCTAAATGCAACGAGATCTGTACAGTTTAAAAAAAAAAAGAGAGCAAGACAGAAAAGTAACATAATATTTTCCTCAAACATCAGTTGCTGGTTCTGATGGAAACAGTTGACTGACAGAAGTTTGACAGTTTGTTTTGCTCCTATTTAAGGTGATAAATTTTTTACCCATTCTGGCTGCATGTGCCACATACAGTTTTATTTTCTGCAAAAGACTAAAAATGGCCTTAAAAAAATAAAGATTAAGAAAAAGAATAAGGATGATGTGAAATGCAATCCTGTATGGGCAAGTTTTGGGAAAATGGCTGTCATACCTGTAAGCATTCTACAAGCAATTATCTGCAAGTAAACAAACATTTCTGATAATACAGTAAGAGAGCCAAGAGCGAACTGTGGGCAGGCAAATAGCTTAATCTAGCTAATTTTTTTGTATTATTTATAAATTCACAGGAAATACCTTTTATGAGACTATGTCCAGTAGGTAATAAAGTTGCACCACTAAGCACAGGCACCTACTGGAAAGGCTTTGTTGTTCCAGTTGTGAGATGGGTAATGAATGTTAACACTGGGAAAGCCACTTAAACCTCATATAACTGGTAAAATCAAGAAAGAGAAGCAAAATATTTTCATTTACCTGGTGAGTGTATTAAGACTTAAATGTGCTTGTGAAATGTGTTCTGATTATTTGAGATGAAAGCAGTATATGAATTTCATTTTCCTTGAAAAGGAAGCTGCAGTTTAGAAATTGTGAAGATAGTCCATTTTACTGTATGGGCAATCTTGTGTGGGATCAAATTGGAGATTTGGGCACCTGAGATTTTGGGTAATGTTGATACCATCAACATGTATACAAGACAGTTGTGTCCCTGTCAAAGTGAACACAGATCTAGTCATCTAGTCTAGAGTCAGGCAGGTTGTAAAAGAGCTCTGGAGGTACCTAGACCAACCTCCTGGCCAGAGCAGGTCCAGTCACAGAAGGTTGCTCAGGGCTCCAACCACTCAAGTTTCAAGTACCTCCAAGGAAGGAGATTCCACAACCTCTCTCGACTCCTGGTCCACTGTTTGGCCACTCTCACAGCAAAAACATTTCTTTCAATATCTAGCTGGAGTTTCTCATGTTGCAACTTGGGTCTGTTGCCCATTTCCCTTCCATTGTGCACCTCTGAGAAAAGTCTGGCTCTGCCTTCTCTACAACCCTCCCATCAGAGGGAGGGTTTAATAGGCTGTTGACCATTTAAATCATTCCTCAACACTCTAACCTATATAAATGTTATGTTATTAGACCATGAATAACTTCCTATACATAATACTTTCCTTTTGGTAATTCTGTTTAAGGTCTCTTAAGCCTTCCCCCTCTTTTCACCATATATTTGATACAATTTTAGGAATCTTCTTTTGCAGGACCAGAAAAAAGATCAGTATCATGTTTATTTGCAAAGAGGACATTGAACTAGTGTTACAGTTTTTAACTAGATTTCAAATGGACAAGCATCAGGAAATTCAAATGATAAGGTCCTCAAAGCAATACTAACTTTTTTATGCATTAACATATATGGCAAATATATCCATCAGTAGCCCATAATACTAGAATAAGTAGTGTGGTGATGCCCTGGGAGCTTCTGACCCCCATGCATTTAAATTCTCATCTTAAATTATATACTTCATACATTTTTATATTGATTTTTAAAATGAAATAGTCAAGGAAAATACTGTGATGAACATACTGAAGTACTTCCATTATTGCTACTGCAGAGCTAAGAATATAACATGTAAAAGCCTATCATGCTTTTACCCAGGTATTTAGTGTTTGGAAAGCATGGGAAACTGAAGGCTTCAGAGAAAACTCAGAAATGGTTTCTTTTATGTAGATAAAAGAACTGACGTCCTTTTCAGCAAAGTCATCTGTTGTTTCTCCTGCACACTGATCAGACAAGAGGGCCCACTTTTCCTCCATTTAAAAATCAAAGGTGATTACTTAAGTTCTTGGGTTAAAATTCTACTAGAAAAATGGTATTCTCTCACTTGCGACCTAATATATTTCCCTACTTACTTCTGGAGTGATGACACATCACCTTTTCCTTGCTTTGCCACAGGTCTGTCTGGATATTCTGCTGTAAAACAGAAGCACCAGTATATTTGCAAATAAGTTCTGCTCTACTGGAAGCAAAGCAAGAATACGTGAAAATAATACGTGGTTCCCCTTGTCCTGCCTCCTCTCTGCTTTTGATAGTACAGCCAATCCCTTGAAAATAATTTTGGGAACAGTACCACAAAAAATATATTATTGAATTAAGTACCTGACAGAAGAACCAAATATGGAAGAAAACCAAGACTGATTGATTTTATTTATAAAAATAAATATGAATTTATCTAGCTCTTTTTCACACTGAAGCCAGTTTCCCCCAAAAGCATTTTAAAAGATTGAGTACCAGCATTTTTCAATACTAGAAGCGTAAATATCATGCAATTTGCCAAAGGCTACACAAGTCAATATTACAATCATGATCAGAGTCCAGTTCCTTGCCGAGTTCATTAAACCACTACTCAGTGAAGCCCTTAAATTAAAGGCAAGCAATACATATTCCCAGTATCAGCATGAAAATGACGTTGATGAAATACACACTCTAGAGTCAGTGTGAAACTACTTGTAAGCCTTTAAGCCTAAAGTGGATACCAAAACTTAAGTGGAGTCTTCTCTTTTATTTTCTCCTCAAAGACACTGCATAGCTGCTTGTTTCACTTCAAAAAGTGCTCGTTTACCCCTTCACACATTGTTCCACAGAGTTTGTCTTCTGGGCCCCAGAACATAGACAAACTTAGTACACCTTCTTAATAAGTATCCTTCTCCTTTGCCCCTTAAACTTCACAACAATGTAATTACTTCACTTGCCCGCCAAACTCTCCTTTTCTGACCTTCCATTTGCACACAAACAGCTACATATCTCCAACTTCAGGAGAAAAAAAACAAACAAACTTACAGCTGTCACAACACTAGAGAAGATAGTACTGGCTCCATTAGGCCAGCTGACGGTCCCAACTCAGTGCACATGTTCCTAGGGAAATGGATACATCTTCTTGCAAGTACGATGGTCTTTTCAACATACAAGGATGAGCACAGCCAGATAGTGTACAGCAGTAAGACAGATTCACAAACGTTATCAGAAGGTCCACCCTGGACAATTTCATTAAACCAGCCCAGAAAAATTGATCTCTTCAAGTTGAAAGATGAATTAGTTATAAGCAATGAATAAAATGTATTTTATAGTCATAGTTTCATGTATGTTTTTTCAATGACAATTAAGAGCAGCAGTAGGAACTTATCCCTGCCCCCACGCCCTCTCCCTTTTTTTTTTTTTTTTGGGGGGTGGGGTGGGGTGGGGAGGCTTGGTGGAGAATGAGACAGACAACTTATTCCTCTGGCTGAAAAATCAAAAGTTGATATGTTACCCTAAAGTCTAGAAGATGTTTCCCTCTAACTTTTGCAGGTTAATGGCACTCATTTTCATAATCTAGCAGATTGCTATGCAAGCTTATTTTCCATACAATAACACCTAAGTAGCATAAGATGGGGCATTTCATTCAATAATTTGTAGTACTGCAGGACCGGGGGCACTTAAACCAATTCTTAAAAAAAGCACACTGAAATGTTATAAGACAGTTGAAAAACAACTGTACTATCTGCCATAAAAATTTATTCAGCTTCTGAAAGTCTTAGTCGCACTTGAAACAGACATTTGCTACTACTGCATTCAACTTTCCTCTTTTACAGATTCCGTCTCCATACTGATGGTTTTCCATACTTGAGGTACAGAATACCTCAACATAAACAACTCGAGAATCCCTTCTGCTAACGCAATCAGTCATTTAATGAAGCAATTTTCTGTTAAGCAAGAAGAGTAAACAACAAAATTTTGTGACAGCAGCTTAGGCTGCAAAACCGCTCCACTGCAAAGTAATGGAATACACTCGGCAACTAAGGAACACATTTTACAAAACAAAACAAACCTCAAAAAAACAACAAAACAAAACCACACACCAAGTGGCCACAACAGCCTGCCTGGGTTAACAGCGCAAGAGTGGACTATCACTGATGAAGCACTCCCTCTCTGAGCTTGTGTTTCTTATGTTCACAGATAGGAATCCTCCTCTTCCACACGCTTTGCTTTTGTTGATAAGTTGAGATTCACTGGCTATGACACCGCCTTGTACAAAGAAAGATGGCAAGAGATGTACAAGAAGCTTGTGCGATAGAGAAGTTCAAATTTGCTGAAGAAGTGTCATCAGGAATCTAGAGTCTTCTGTTTAATAAGATGGACCTGTACCAAGCTTATACCAAGCCAAAAATCCTCATAGCAAGCCTGTATTTCCTCAGAGAGGAAAGCTGCTTAAGAATCTATTCTAAATTCTAGGCATACATGTTCTGCCACTTGTCCTCAACCCCAAGATGACTGCTATATCTTCCACTGTATCTATCAAATTTCCCAGAAAATAGACATTTAAAGCCTGCAATTTAAAACTAAAATGCCCAAGAGCAGGAAAAGACAGGGATTATGGTGAAAAGTAAAGTTCAGCATTAGTGTTGCTCAGGTGTTAGCAAGGGAGCTAAGAGGCACAGAAAACACCGATAGACCACAACAACATTCAAGTCCATAATGCTATTCCAGATGGCGATTCAGATAAAAGAATTTGCTATCTTTTATAAACCAAATATCACCTAAAGGCAAACTAATTCTAGTTTTAGAGAAGTCAAAATGTTAAACCTTCATCTATCCCTTGGATCTTGAAAGACTCCCTTAATGCAAGACAGTTATACTTCTATTGGTCCATCACAAGGCTTACACCTTTGCATCTAATACTCGTACCTTAGCATCACTCATGGACTATATGCTTAATATCACTTACAAGAATGTTGACCCATCTCTCCCTGGACACCACTTCCAAAATTGTGTCATCTTAAAAGAATACATAAAATGCCAAGTATACCCATTCTACTAATAGCCCCTGTTAAAGGAATTATACTTATTATCCAATGTAATTAGCTGCAAGCTTCTGAATGTCAATTCACCATGCAAGGCTAAGTGACAGGAGGGGAACAGTTAGCTTGATCACTGAGGTCTTCATGAATTGCAGACATTAGCAAATCTCAGTAAAAAAAAAAAAATGCCCTGAAGTGTATATTTGCAATTTCACTGCTATTAGAGAGTATTAAAAGTTATTCATATGCCACAGCTAGAATGAGACAAGAACAGAAAGCTTACATAAACATCTATTATGAAGAATGAGTGCTGAATGCAAAAATAATTGAAAATGAGATTGTACGCAGCCACTGGAAGGCTAGACTTGCCAGAGCTCTAAAAATACACAATAATGTATTTGCTGGTTAGCAGCTGTAAAAAAAAAAAAAAATGCAGCTGATCCGCATCAGTTTATGCATACTGCATGTGACCTGGTTACTGAGGTAGTTACTGTATGCATACATCAATTCACTTTAGTAACAGAGCTGTTAGGAAGTTACCTAGAACCCATTGCATTAGCAACAGCTGCCAGGTTATGAATCAGGTGCCCAGGAAACATCACTGATAGAAATATTGGAGTCTTAAAGCTTCAAAGCTGCAAGACTTATTTTGTTAAAGCAGGAAAGCAAAGATCTAAAGTGCACTAAACAACCAGGAAGTCATTCTCAGCTTTCAGCTAAGCAAGAATTATTGCAGGGGCACACTAAGTAATCACAGTTTGTGCACAAGTGAATCACCTACCATTCCTTTTAAAAATAAATTCTCCTGCGGGAGGAAGAAAGCAAGATAAAGCTCAGTGGGAGCAGTCAGACCAGAAGCGGAGCCAGAAGAGCAGTGAATAAAAATGTCTCTGTCAGGACACTTGTAAGTGCTTAGTGTTGTTTCAGGTAGAATGTCAAGCATCTTAAAGTTTCCCTTAAGAAACCTCTTTTTTTTTTTTCCCTAGTATTAAGTATTAAGAATTTGTTCAACATCATATAGGGATTTACGAGCATCAATTAGGGATTTAGTGGCTTAAAATATTCTGTGCAACTAACCTAAACGCCATGTTCTGTGCTTATCTAATACTTATAAGAGTACGCATGTAAAGAAAACATCGCTCTGATCACTGTTTAAGCTAAACAGTCTATTTCCAGAGCTAAACAGTGTATTTCCACACTTCTCTCTCAAACCATTCCCAATAATTCCAAGATCAGGAGCCATCATGCCCACCTACACACACACTCAAAGCAGACAAAATTCCCATTGTAACTAATAATGGAAGATGCAATGTATGAACAGCAACCTATACTTTCACCAAATTACACTGCTCATTCTTCACTACCGTCAGTTAAAGAACCTTCTTAGTAGCAACAGAGTGCCACTAAAAGAATGAGGCTGTTTGGAGGAGAATAAAAATGATTTAGCCTTCTGATATTCAGAGGTCAGGGAGAAAATTAACAAGCATGTGTAACCATAAATGCTATATTCAGGAACTCAAGCTGTCTGGAGGTGGAAAGGATACAAAATTAAAGCTGAACTATGACCGAACAGACAGGCCAGGAACAACAACCTCTCATTTTCAACTGGTCTCTTAGCATAATATATTGTGTGTAATGGAGTCCTTACCTCTGAATATGATGCAACAGAGAATTGGCCAAATACTTGTTATAGAATGTGTTAAGGTACCAAGACATTTGCTACAGCTTTTTAAGTACGTTTCTGCAATACACTGCCCTTCGCGAGTACATTTTCCTAAGCTTCAGATATACTACTGCAATTTAAGAGCTAAATTATGTGCCATTCACTGGTGCACTGGTTTGTTTCATATAAAAAATATAAAACAAGTCCAAAACCCAGCAGAGAAACTCAGTAGCCTCAATGGATTTCTCTCCTCAATGTCAAAACTACAGAAGTATAACATCAACAGGTATTGATAACTAAAGAGAAAGGCTTTCGAGGCTCAGTCCTTAAAAATGTATTACTAATAATATCATTCAACATCAAATGCCATAGAGCTTTACAAAACGTCACGCTGAAATACAGCACATCTCTGCAAATGAGCTCATTCAGAATAACACACGTAATCATGTCAAAACTGGGCAAATCCACTGCCAACGTAATGCTGCAGGATACTCTGTGTGAGTGGAAAGGATCTTTGCTTTTCAGGTCTGATGGAAGCTCCTGGTAAACTGCATTTACTAGAAACTTACAAAAATAAACCAAAGTTTCTTATTTGTACACAAAATTAGACAAGAGTTAGGGTGTAGACAAACTTGTTTTTTTAAAATCAACATCCTCTCCTTTAAGCAATGTGCTTAAATTACGTTTTCTCTGCAAAAAGTTCAAAACCTTCTGCAAAGTTTCAGATTAAAAGTCCTAATTCCATACTCTGTACTAGTTGACATGGGGCAACTGCACTGCAGAGATCAACCCTGTGTTGCTTGACCAAACCTACAAAATAAACAGAATCCCTACCCTGCATTTTCTGTGAAGAAAGCTCCTCTAATAGTTCACAATAAACCTAAGCATTGCCCAAACTCTAACATTCTAACATTTGCCTCTTCAAAATAAAACCTGGATTGATAATGACAACAGCATGCACCTAGGAAGTTATAAAGTGAAAATATTCTTTAACCAATCCTCATTCTGGAATCACTCAAGCCTCTTCTAAAAAAGCTTTTGAAAGAAATCATGCCATGGATCACTTACTCCATACATTGACCATTGTGTTCCTACTGTCTCAATGACTGCAGTTATATGTAACATGAGCACAGTTCAACATCTCTATCACTGTTTCTTCATTGGTCTTTTGAGGCAATTTATTAGATGATTTCTAAAAAAATCAAAATACAAACTAAGTAAGGCAGAAGGTCACAGAATATCCTTGCAGATACCATGGTGGTTATCCTTCTGCATTATAAAAACCTGTTTATCTGATGATGCTGAAACATTTCACTCCTGTGGAAATACTTCCATAGATTCACTACCCCTGTGTTTTCCATTTGTGCAGTTGATTCAGTCTTGCCCTTTCAGAGATACACCCTGCTCAGTAATCTCATTATGTATTCTGCTCTCTTCCAGTGACCAAAAATAAGACTTCCTCAAAATAGATTGCAACGGCCTTGTTCTGACATGAACAAAACAAACAAATTGCAGCAAGTTCGACAACCAAGAGAGACCAACATAGCCTCTGAGACGGACACTAGTGACCAAAACACTTACCAAAATATGAAGATGCAACACACAGGAGGGCCAAGTCAGCCATCAATTGTGACTCTTCATAAAACAGCAGTTCATCAACTCCATTAATGAAGGAGAACGAAGTACTGACATTGTCTCTTGTTTCTGTCCCTATTAATCATCTGCATTCAGCTTCCATCACTCGGCTCTCATCCACTCCATAACCTCAGAAGACAGGGGGTCAGTGACCAAGACACTCGGCTGCCTCAGAGCTGAGGCATTACCAGCATACTAGCCACACCAACTCCAATAATGCCTTACTAAATTCTATTTACCATAAGGTGGGGATGGAAGTCACTGGAAATCAGTAGTTTTTAAATCACTTTACTCTAAACTTTGAAAGTCTACACTGTCCTACATTTCTTCATTGACTGTCAAAGATAACATCCTGCAGAAGGCAAAAAGCACTTCAGTGCCTTTATATGATTGTTCTTCCCCCTCATTCATGTTTCAAATTAACAAATTAGAGATTACAAGTCAAAACATACATGTCATGTTTACTTCCACATGTAAAGGCTAATTAAATATTCAGCCATATACCTATATACCAGTTAATTGAAAGAAGCCTTTTGGAAGTTGTGCTCAACATCAAAAAGCTCTAAGACTCTGAGTTTATCTTTGAGACTAAAAAGTTTAATTTCAATTTGCAAGGTAAGACAAGAGGCCTGCATTGATTTAAAAATTATCCAGTTTTGATTTGCACTAGAGTTTTTTTTTTTTTTTTAAAGGTTTCTGATCCCTAATCCCTTGAACCATGAAACAAAATTAATCTTAAAAATAAACTTCACAACATAGAAATTCACTTATTTTAGAAAATAAGCTTCAAAAGTGATACGATAAGTCAATAAATGCACATGCAAGTTTCCCTAGCCATTTTATAAATGGCTTGCATCAAGCAAGTTCCACATATAGGGTGTGGTTTTTTGTTTTTTTAAAGAATATTACTTTCCATGTCTTAGATTGATATATGAAAATAACATACTTCCAGTTGATACACTGTCTCTTTTTCTTTCTTCTCTGCTGTAGTAACAGTTTGTTACAGAAAACATAAAATGGTCTTTAAGACAGTTTAGTAAATTTACTGGGAACAAGATGTCATGGATACCATTTCCATTCTTTTTTGATTTGCAAAGGACTTGGAAAAAGCTACATCAGTTAAATATATCCTGACCATATCCCACATGAGGTAGGAGGTCAAAATTATCTGAAGTACTGCAGAAATAATCCCAGGAATACTGGAAAATAAAATGAGTCTGCAGAATTGATCTACTTTACCTCTTCCAAAATCAACTCGGATGTTTTGGATTCGCTTTTTTACTAACACAGTAGGTCACCATATGAGTTAAGTCTGTTCTTATTAGTAGCAATCTCTGAATCAAAGCTGGGATACAAAGTACATTTGGATACTAAATTCATGAACTGAGCAAGGGAAATTTAACTTTCATGTAATGATCTATATGTGTTAAGCAAAGCAGGCTGCTTTGAAGCACAGCTGAACTTGCATAGACTGAGAGATGCATGTATTAATGAATACTACATGCATATTAATACTTTGATCTGACAAAACCACATCACGCCCTACTGACTTAAATGTATTTATTTTAAGGTATTTCCATATTAATCATCCATTATTTAATAAATATTACTCTTATCTACCTTGAAATAGCAGTTAAAAGTTCTAATAATGGTGGCTGATAATCATGGCTCCGAGTAACAGAAAACAGCAACATTTTTCCATTTCAAGCTATGACATTAAATGATTCAAAAGCATTATCTCATGCTTCTTTAACAAACAAAATATGGAAATTCCTCTTTCCCCTAGCATTAATAGGCAAATACACATAAAATATATTGCTGGTAAAGGGTCATTTGCTACTTGTTTTATGGATTTTAACCGGCACTTACATCAAACTTGAGCAGAAGCTTTGTAATACAACTGATGCAGAATTAACTCCATCTTACTCAAATTACTCAGCCAGTGCTTATTCTCAGTAGAGGAGGAAGCTCCTTAGGTCAAAGGCAACAGAGGAGATGTTTCATTCCCCCCTCATACCCTAAACTCTACTCTGCCCAGACTTAAAACATATTGCTTTAATATTTGGATGCATTTGCAACTGCTTGGACAGGATTTAATATCCTTCTATAAATACCTAATCCTGTCCACATTAAAATATCACCGGCCCAGGATAACTCTTGTAAGTTTTATTGTACTTACATATAACATACCAATCATATTCTACATATGCAATACTTCATATAGCTACATATAGAAAATGTAATAATGGAATAAACATTATTTTTCATACTATAAGTGCTTGTATTTCCATTACGATAGCTTTTTTTCTTAAACCAAATAGGTCTGGATTAATAAAGTTCCTGCTACTTCTAAAGGAAAAGGCACCTAATAAGTTACCAAGAAAATTAAGCCAAATGAGGAATCTACTTTTAAGTTTTGGAATAAAAAAAAGTGTTAATTCTTTTACATTTAACTGGCCTTTCAGGATTTCTAATAGGTTGAATCTAGCACACTGTGAGATTTTAGCATTGACATGTTTCTAATGAGAGGTTAATGAAACTAATATCTCATACTACAGTGAAACACAAAATTGGGATTCAGGGAGCCAGTTCTGATAGTATTTGGCTGTGTTCCAGTTGAGTTCACTTATTATGAACAAGATTCCATCAGATGTTTTATTTCTTACTGAAACGTGAAGTGAGTTGGGAGAAAATGGTCCCTGCAGCGTAGAAGAGACTGTCAGCAGTCCAAGGAAGAGGCCAAATTAAAATAAAAATTCATTAACCTTCGCATCTGTCATTGTTGTGAAAGGAAAACAAAAGAAAAAAGAGGCAAAGAAAAATACAAGAGACTAAGAGACAAACAGAATTGCTCTTTACTTGCTTCCCAGCAAACTATCGACTAAATCAATAGTCCTAATTCTCCGAGAAAGGTACCTGCATTTGATAAAAGAGAAATGATGCTAAGCACTATTCTTCACTGAAAACTCCCTTCATCTACCTGGCATTTGAATGTGATGAAAATACCTTTCTCAGCCTTACCTTTTTTTTTTTTTCTTCCCCCAAAATATCTACTTTTCTAAACCCTTTCGCTAAAGAGTATAAAATCTAATACCACTTCATAGTCCTGTAAGGTAGGCACCTTATAGGAGAAATCATGAAAAAAACCTGAAAGATTATTTAGGGCTGATGAGGCATCTACACAGGGCAAAACCACTGAGCCTGAGACAGTGCACTTCTCATTTGTTCAGAACTTATGGAGTCCATGTCCAGATTTCCTACGTGATACTGCAATGCAAGTAACATATAACAGAAGTTTAGAAAAAGAAAATCTGTTCTATTTCGTTTTCCATAAAGCACAGGTCAAAACATCTCTTATCTTGTTGATTTTTCAAAGATGTCACAACTTTCCTTTTCCTTATTCATCCAGGATAATGCCATCTTCTCTCCTTATACCCCCCCCATTCTGCTTCCTCACTACAATCTCCCTGCTTTGGTCACCTTCGGTAAGCCCAGTTCGTGCCTGCCAGCCAGCCAAGTGACAGGTCCTAGATTACCAGCTTTCCAAGACAAATCTTTAATTCACACCACTAGCAACTCAACCACACTTAGCCATCTGTGACTCTTGAAAATAATAATTCATAGGATATATCAAATGATGCACTCTGAACACTTGCCAGAAGAGGAGTTGATGCTCAGAGCCTTACAGTTAGCTTTCCCAGCAGAGCAGCAGTGAGTTGCACAGTGTGGATACTCTCACATCCCAGCACATCACGTGCTTGTCATGAAACAGCATGCGGGTAACTGCATACACAGTTACATACACACACACTCAGTTTTTAAGCAGCAGAATTTCTTCAGAATTTTGACTAAACAGAGCAAAAGGCAAAGATCCTCCCCTAAGACTGTATTCTCTACTGAGAACCTTCAAAACTTAAACCCTGCCTAAGTCCTCCAAAAAACTGAACATTCACTTTCATGTCCAGGTTAAAACACAAACCTGGATGACTGATATCACCACCGCAACAGGGCTTGATACAATAGTATGATATGGTAACATACCAACACTCTGCCTTCTGGTGTAGGTCAAAATGAAAATCATTTGGTTCTGTCTCAAAGTTACGTGGTACAAAGAAATATTTCTTACCCAGCTAGAGGATGTTAAATAGATAAGCTTCAGGTTTTGTACGCTGCTTACCAACATAGCAACCAACTATTTGCATGAGGAAAACTGTGACAACTAACACTCTCACAAAAAGAGTATGCGGACATCAAATTAATGCCTGGTTCAGAGTTGTTTCTCTTTGTCATTAGTTATGCATCTTGCCACCCTAAGGCCACCGCTGAAGCAAAATCCAAATATATAATCACCACAATTGGGGAGAAGCTATGAGATAAGAAATATCTTACTAAGTGAATAAAAGTTGCAGTGATATCCGTCAAAAAATTTCTCATAGCTAAGAGCAATATTGAATACTTGAAAATTGGTGTCACCTGAGCTTTACAGAGCTTTTACAGAGTTTCTCTAGTTTAAATTAAGTTGAAGTTCCAAAAGCGTTTCATAAGTAGAAATAAGTTACATGGGAATTTCAACTAGAGCACTGTATTTCACAACCTTGTAATACAGATATTTAATAAATTAAATTTAAAATGAAAGTTTTCTCTATCATATTCTAACAGGAAACATGCATGTTGGCATGGACGTGAGAGCTCAGATCATAAAATTTTTTTTCACATCTAATTCATGAACCCAATTGAGGTTCTCCTTACCTTCAGGTCTACTTTGTAATTGATGAATCTTCTGTACAAATTATTTTTTTTTAATTGATGAATTTTAAAAAAATAAAGTGATCAGAAGTAATACTATTTGACCTTACACAAGACAAAGATTTGCTTAAGGAGTTTTTGTCAAGAACATTCCTGTTAGTGGGATGGATTGGGAGGTCTCAAACCTTTCTTGCACAAGCCATGAGGCAATACCAACACCCAAAAGGCAGCTGACAAGTGCACATATCACACCTGTCCTACAAGTCATGGTCTATTCAGAAATCAGCATCCCTTCTAAAGCATTTAGTGCAATTTAATGAGAGACTAATAGGAGAAAAAAAGACTTGTCCAATTTTCTTTCAACAAGCACTAAGACCAGCACTACCTAAGCAAGAGAGAAAACAATAAAAGGCAGGCACAGAATTAAAATTTTCCCTATGAAACACACCATTACATTATCTGCACCTAGTATTACATTATCTGCACCTAGTATATCAAATAAACCATTCTTAAGGCCTAAGGCACAAACTAGAGAGAAATCGCACAATAATGACAAGCTTTATCATTTAAAAACAGCTTTGTGAAGTAACTTGCTTTGTTTTTTCAGCAAAATACTGAATATTAGTTTTATTCACTGTTCAAACACTCTTGTGGATGAAGTGATTCTGATCAGCCTCAGTACCAGGAAGTGCTAAGTAGTAACCTGTAAAAACTCGTCCCCAGGGGACAAGAGTTACCAATAGCCACTGAAAGAAGAAATTGACATCTGGTCTCAGTAACTAATAGGGAGGTTTCTGAAGTCGTCTTAAATGGAAACTGATGTCAGGAATCACATCTGCATTGAGTTTGCATATTTGATATCATTCTTGTCACTTTAAATAGTACTAAGAAAATAAAAGCTTATACACTCTACTTTCAGGAGAATTGTGCTTACTCTGCAAGTTTACAGCAAATGCATTTTATCACCTTTTTGATTCTCAGGTTAGTGCAAAGCAAATAGGTTTTAACATATTTGTGTATGGTCACATCAAAACACAGAATAGCCATTTTTGTAGACTAATAAATACTTGGAATTTGTTTTTTATATTTTTTGCATTTCTTAGCAATTAGAAACCCAATTCTGCAATTTAACAGAGCCACTGCATGGGTAATTAACAACATTTTATGCAAGTTAGTCAGTCTACTGCTTTTCAAACATTGTTACATTTCTACTATGCAATTGTGAATGATTATCATCCCTCTCTGCTTAGCTCCCTTTCAAGTTTATTCTTGCCTGGAATAAAGCTGTTTTTCAATACAAGTAGGTCACAGTGATCTAAAGTCCTCTAATATTTCATATACTTCATTTATATTCCTAATTTATTTTAGGATTAACATGCTCTTCTGTCCCCCTCATCGGATCTAGAGTTGAATTTCATAATCGCAAGTCTCTTCACTCACTTTATAGGGGAACGCTGTTCCTTGGGTTTGTAAGTGTCAATTCTTAGGCCAGACAGCTCCCTTTCAGGTAGCACAACACTGGGGCAATGCTTAGGACCCTCCGAAAGCAATCCACTCCTATTAATTTGTATTCTTATTTGAGAACTTCTTCCGCATTATAAAATGCTTAAATTGATAGAATTTGAAATTAGAAATAGCATCTCTTAAGAAAAAGAGAAAGCTTTAGTACTGTAGGGGATAAGAGATAATGCATGGGTATAGTGAACTTTGCATAAGATGAACATTAAAAAAAAAACGTAGAAGCAGCTTTAAAGACTTTGGATGCATAGCAGAAAAATCATGTATCAAAATAATAAGCTTCTAACAGAAAAATATGCAACAAGATTTACAACACTGATAACGTTATATTGTTATGTGTTTCCAGCATAGAAGCATCCCATTAAAAGGGGCCTCCAAGACAGTACTGCAGCAAGCTAACAGTGTACATTCTTGGCTGACAAGGATTATTCTGTCTTGCAAGGATAACGTTCAAAACCTTTACTCTGTACGTTAACATAAACAAACAATAAAAACAAAAACCCTCAAAATCCCAAATAACTTGGAACCTACTCAAATTACAGTCAAAGTAGGTAGAAATATTGTAACATCCCTGTGATCCCCTGCCTCGGAAATATCGTTTGGATATCACCTGCTCCTTTAAAAAAAAAGGAGAAAAAAAAAAAACCCAGACATTCTCCTGCTATGAAGGGGACACTATGACTTGCCCTATCTAGCTATAAGGGAGGACTAACACTGTGCCAATTAATACTGTGAAAGAAGAGAAAGTATCAAATGTTATGACATTCACATCTTAAAAATTCAAACTAAGATCCCTTGTAGCACAGTATTCCATGATAATTTTTAGAAAAGACAAAAACTCCACAATAAAGCAACTCACTTGCAACCTTTCAAAGAAGGAAGCGAGAACACAGGACTTCTGCAAGGTAGCCAGAAAAGTTCCCCTGCTGCAGGCATCAAAGTGAGGTAGTATATTCTATGTCTACCCTGTGTTTATTCCCTCCCAGTACTTCTGGCAGCCATAAAGAGAAGGGAAGAGAGAGTAGCTGTTATCCACTGGAGGGCTGGAGGAAGGGCAACTTCTTTGGATCGTTTCCGAGATGAGTCTTGCTCTCTTACCTGCACAGTAAAAACTTTGACCTGAGACAACATTGGTGTGAAATATGTTTACAGACCAAGTACAGTTTATTTCACGTAACAGTTAATTTTTTCAACTTTACAGCAAACCTCCAGAAGGTTTTGCTTGTTTAAAAGACTACATTTATTTTCCCTGTCAAAATCTACCATTTGATCAAGTTGTCTGGAAAGAAAAGGCAATGTGATTCTACTCATGAAGATGATCTATATCAATAAACTAATTCAAACAGCTAACAAGAGTGTGAAGGTGCAGGAAATGATGCAGTAAGGGAGGGTAATCGTAAGAGCCTTGAAGAGAAGCCAGAGGAATCAGGAGTTAAAAGAACAAGAGGTAACACCTAGGATTAATTAAGTAATTGATGAAATGCATCTGATTAAAGTAATTCAGGAAACCGGAACACAGGAGAAGCTATGATTGCATCAGTAACATAAAACTTACATCTCCTTTCAGTGAGAAGTTCATATGTTCCTTCTAACAAAAGAAGTAAGAGATAAAACAAAACAAAAAACCCTAACTGTACTATCACTGCCCAGTGTTCTTGAATTTTGCATTACCTATATCTGGCCATTGTTTTGAAGAACTACCCCAACCTTGCTACGTTAAACGGTATCTTCTTAATTTTAGATACACAATGGCAACAAAACCACAAAATGCATATCAAAAAATTAATTCCAACTTGTTTCACATCATACTAAAAACGTCACTATTTGCCAAAGTTCAAACGCAGATTACCACCAACAATATTGCTGGAAGTAAAATGCATACATGTATTTGCTTTTCTGATATTTAACCTCTTCCCTTTTATTCGAACTAAGCTGCTGATGTTTTACAGGAAAAATTAAGATCTGATAGAAAATGAAAACAAGTATTTTTAAATCTATTAGGAAGTCTACTTACTTACTTCTTTTCATGCTCTTCAACAATATGAACTTGGATTTTATCTCAAGTTAGTCAAAAGAATAAGGGTCTCTTTACACAGACACCTGACTGTTTTAAATAAGCCTTCCTAATGCTTGCTTTCCAGACTGCCCAGCATCTTGATTTTGGGGGGGGGGGGGGGGGGGGGGGGGGGGGGGCGGCACTGTGTTCCCCTGGCAAAACACAAGCAGTTACCAGGAACATTGACTGGAAACACAGATTTAGCAAAAATATCGACAATGGAAAAGAAAACATTTACAAAGTGCTCTTCTCCTCAAATACCATGTCAGCAGCAGTCAGTAGATAAACATGGCTTTATTATCCAAAGTTGAAACACAAACTGAAATTGTTCGACTGAGGTTGCAAAAGGCACAGCAGGACAACTAGTTAAAAGTATCACTTTAGGCTGTGGGATTTAATATGGGGTTTGATTCTGGTCTAAGGTCACAAATTCATCCCGTAGGTTAGCAGACATCACCTTCAGGACAAACGGAATATTTGAAGCAGTTCTTGAAAGTCTTTAAAAGTTTCGGAATCTGTGGTTGCACAGGTCATTTTTATTAAAACAGTGGAACAACAATTGCTCTGTCATTATATTAAATTTGGAAACATGGCCACAGAAAAACAGTCAGCACACTAAAATGATGAAACTGATAAAACAGTAAAGGCAAGAGAACATAATACTACAACTACTTGTCACTATCCATCCCTAAAGAGATGATCATGTTAAATGGCAAGATGCTCCAACCTTTAACAGCTATGAAAGAGTTCACATACAGGAAATCATTGCTTCACATACTGAAATGAACAGCTTCACAGTTAAACTCAAAATTGGAACATTTTGTAGTAAATTCACAAATACAGAATTTAATCTCTTATGGCACAACTTTACATATTTTATTTCTTTAAGGCCCAGCACTTGCTTAGAAACAGTCTTTTTTTAAATATAACTCAGACTTATTTCTGCAAGAATTTTCTCCTATATTGCTATAAATATTTCTAGTTCAAGTTCTCTATTAATGGCTTCCAGAGAACAAAATTTGACAGTGAAAAGTAAAATTAGCTTTAAAATTGACATAGTAATACTGAATAAACATACCATTTCGTATAAACAGGGGAAGGTTAATTTCAAAAGCCTCCTCTCTCCCATTAGTCTTCTTGCCTTTACATCTGATTTGGTACAGGCTGCCTGAGAACTCATAAAACCAATAGGTTTTGAATTGATATGGATTATTTGAGCTGTAGACTTTATGTGTAAATTAGGGTAAAATAGATCAATTCAAAAATGTGTTCCTAGTTCCTAACAACAAAGAAAGATTTCAAGTTAGAAATTTAATGTGAAAACACACCATAAACAAAAAGTTTTTATTGTACCTATTTTTTTAATCAGTATCTTGTTTTTAACTTTCAGCTCAAGCAACATTCTATTAGTAACATGCAGATACTACAGCAAATTAAAATTGCCAAAATATTTTAATTGCAGTGATTTTGAAACTTACGCATGAAGGAACAGACGGATCAGAGACATTTAAATCAGCAGATAAACATGTCAGAATCACAGAAAGATTATGAATGCTGGTCTCTATGTAATATAAACGGTTGAGCAGATTACCTAGATGAGCAGGTGACCTAGATTAGCAAATATTACTCCAGTGTTCTGCAAGCACATTTTGGAATAAAGCACACTAAAGCGGTAGAAAAATAAGTGACCAACTCTGGAAACAACCCCACGCTCTCGAAATTTTAAACCCTGCAAAGGTCTCAGGGTGAGTTACACTAGACTGCTTCTGTGACTTTTCTGCACAGAACATGCAGAAATAACAACGTCATTAAAACTATGAAAATAACCCAGACCCAAGTGAACAAAAACATTCTAAAGTTTCAAATGGCAAGCTGTTAACATGCAAGAGATGGTCATCTTAATTTGTGTACATCGCTAACGAGGTAGTTCTAGCAACTCAGTGCACTGACCTCAGAGTGATGGGAAAATGAATTATTTCAAACATACTTCTGACAGTGCATGTCAAAGTACGCATATTCATGTCACTTGAGGCAAACACCACATGTCCAAATAGGCATATTAATATTACTTGAGGAAAATTGCTTTCTAGACCTGATGCAGAACCATTTTTTCAGTGCTCCAAGACTACTACTATTTTCTGAAGACATTTTCTTTTCCTTACTGCAGAAAAAGGAAGAAAAAAATTCCTATTCAAGTACAAGATTACTAAGGAGTCCTTCTGAACAAATTATTTCATCTGTTGCCATAGCCTGCCTACTGCTTAAATCCATCATCTAAAGCACGTGAATATTTTAAGTTGATGTCCTTGCACACCCCTTTTTATTTATATATTTCCCCCAGTACTGTAGAACAGGACCTAGCAAAATGTTACTTATTTTGGAAGGTCTTACTGTACATAACAAAACATGCAATTGTTCCTTTGTTATTCAGCTTAATAATGACCATTTCACCAAACAGTAATGGCAAACAATTACTTTGAAAACTGTCGGTGTTTCACTTCAGGCAAGCTCATGATTCAATATCAGGTTCTTGCCTGAAAATAAGTAAAAAAAAAAAAAAAAAAAAAAAAGATTTTCAATTATTCTTAACGCAATTGCTAAATAAGTGCTATTAGACAACCATAGGGTTCCATCCAGGCATGCCTTATGCTTAATATTCTCCTCACCGATTTCCTCAGGGGAGACTCTAGGGGTAACGAGCAAGAAGAAAACACTTCATTTTTTTTATGAGGTTTTCAGATCTGGTTGAAATATATTGGCAGAGCTCTCCGTAAAGCCAGCTCTCCATTTACTTTAGACTTACCAAGCATCTTAGTTCCTCCTGACTTAAATTTTAATAAAATTTATTGAGAGAAAGCCCCTTTTGGTTGACAACTTCCAGAGTGATGAGTTTTCTTTCATGATTAAATTCCCTTGGAAGAATAAAAAGAACTAAAATATTCCTCAGTATAATTGTTTCTAAACCAAGAAGAAAGTATCACATTTACACTGCTATATTTGGCTACACTCTTAAATGGACTCACTGTGTCTTCTGCCCTGATCAATTCATAGTTCTAGAAATCTTTTAATTGGCATCTTCTAGTAAGGAATATGGAGAAGTTGACACCTTGAGCTGTTTAAACCTTAGCAATATTATATCCATTTTACATATACGGATGCTTATAATTTTAGTTTCCAGGGTCAAAAGTAGAGCAATTATGAGTGATAAACAATTTACCATTCATCTTTAATTATTTTACTCATTACTCTATCCTTTAATTCATACTCCCAAGGAATACATACATTAGCAAAACAGAATTGCTGAAGAAGCCTTCAGTATGGAAGCTAACATATATAAGCAAAATTAGGGTGTACTAAACATGTCAGAACACCTGCACCCAAAGTGAATGTCAACAAAAGTGGAAAAAAAAATTAAAGTAAGCCCAGTACAGAAGTAATTAGTTTTTAATTTGCAACTAGGCAGCAATCATGGTGGTATAGGATATCTATATTACATTTATAACTGAAGATTTCAGTGTTACCTGCAGAGACATTATACTCTCCGTGATGTTTCACCACACCATGTATTCACTGTGTAACAAGGGCTTAGCAATGCCAATTTGCAATGAACACATTACTTTTCAGATTTGGTCCATAACGGTCTCTCACTGATTTCTCACCATATACTCCTAACTCACAAACGCTAAAATCTAGACCCATTCCATAAATTGTTGTTCCTCATAACCACCAGAACTTTTCATCCACGTTGTCAATACTAAAATATATTCCTCTATATTGAGTTTTCTCAAATGTTCTGCAGCCTCATTATTATAAAATGCTTATTTCAGTGAATATAACTGCATATCTAAACTCATTAAAACTAATTCAAATCAGGGAAAGAACATGAAAACTGAAAGCTTCATTGACTTTTTCCTTTTCATATCTATTGTTCCAAGTGACCAGCATACTAAGCACAGGCCTCGAATCTAAAACTACTCCTCAGCTAGAAGCATCATAAGGAAACAAGTTATGGGGACTCAGTCAGTATTTCCTTAGACTACTGCTGACTCAGAAAAGTTTTACTTTTACTCAAGCATGAAAAAAAATTAATCTTGCAAAACATTGCTGTCTTGCTACCTCTGTAAAGGCTAGTATTTTGGTAAATACAAAGAAACACTAATGATAAGATGGCCTCCTCTGTGCTTTAACTATTGTCAGAAAAGATAATTCAGTAATTCACTTCATTATATTCAAGATTCCTTTAAAAAAGACAAAGCAACAAAACCACCCACATCCACACATATCCTGTGTTTTTTTGTTTTATTTTTAAAAATACTTGAGGGTGGCAATATAGCAGTCCAGCCTTACAGAAAGAGGGTCACAGAATTTGCACTTCATTCGACTCCTCCCTTCTGATCAACTTTGTCCCCACACACAGATTGGGAAGTACGCATATCTGCTTCAAGCCCAGCAATACAGCTGCCTTGAACTTCATGCAAAATAAAACTTTTCTTTCCCCTCCCCAACCCTAAGGCAAGTAAATACAAAAGGCAGAAGCTAAAGATCAGGCAAATACAAAAGGTAGAAGTTATTTGCAAATAAGTCTTCAATTATTTGGTACATAGAGATCTCTTAAAGTTTTCCCCACGGACAATTTCCTTTGGAAATAGGATAACAAAAACCACATTCGATTTAAACATGAAAACATCACACACCAAACAGTAAGAAAGAGGTAACTATTTACGATATATAGAGTTTATGGGCATAATTTTGTACATTTCATTCAGCTTCCAAATAACTCAGCTATAATAATTTTCTTTTAAAAAAGTATTATGAAAGCTAAGTATCAGTGTCTGTCTTGGTTTCCATTACAGCCATAAACAACACTATGTTCCAGCAACGTTTTGAAATGCAACTCTCCTATTTTTATAGAGTACAAAATCCAGGACTATTTTAGCCAAGATTTGTTGTCCAGCACATCTAGATCCATTCTCTTAGAATAGGCACAAAAGAACTTAGGGGGAAAAAAAAAAATGCTTCCTTCTACTTTCTTATGTTAATAACACTGAAATGTCTCATAAAAATGAGAAGACAAAAACCCCATTGGACCTTATACTGCTACTGAATGTTATCAGCAGAAGCCTCATTCAATCACCCGCTGTATAACTCCCAGTATAAATAAGCTGTTTGCACAAATCAAAAGCTGTTAATGTTGTGGAACACACTTGCACTTCTAGTACTTCAAAGACTCTGCAGCTATATGCTCCATTACTGTTTGCTGTAAGTATTACTTCAAGGCTTCAAGTGTATTCCTAGCCTTACATATTTCACCCCTTAGCTCTTGATTTGCTTATCAAGTCCTTCCACAAGGAATTAGATCACTCCGTATACTTTGTTGCTGTGATTGCTACTTTTCTCAAGAAATGTAATAAACAAACATTTCTTCTTGCCCTCTGAAATGACAGTGCATAGAAACACTGTTGTAAGAAATGTTGATTTTTCTTTTTTCCAGAAATTCTTCTACTGCCTTAAGCAAAAAGCACTATTTTTTGTAATTTTACTGTTTTTCTGTAATGGTACCGTTTAAAAGCCTTGTGTCAAAATGAACGGAGGCACTTAGATGGTAGGAACTTGCCTATGCCAACCTTCTAGCGCAGACCAGGAGTGAGCTTGTACAGTGAAACTCCCAAACACCCCTAACACAGCTACCACGCTGTGGCCTGCACCACGGAGCAGTCTCAGAGGGCACAACATGGATATCTTTTGGATGAAAATACCCGAGAAGAGGCACTCTAACTGCTGCTGGGTTCCAGCCCACAGAGCCAGACTGGAGGTCAGCTTGAAGAGAAACGCCCAAGACGCACACAGTGTGAGCACCGGGTCCTCAGCACCACCGTTCTGTCACGCTGCTTGCCAGCATGCAACACAGCCAAATAGTGAAGACATGACCTTAACAGTTTAGAAAAAAGCAAGCAACTCTGCTTTATCAGGATATACTTTAAGTTTCAGAGTTTGCTAAATAAAACTGTAAAAGTGGTTCTCTTTAGCAAATGAAGGAATATATAATTGTCTTCCTAAAAATTCAATCATTGAAATTACGTTTGAGTTACACAGAAAAGTTTCTCCCAACCTTTAAATCCATACTGGTGATATTCAGATTAGTTCAAAAGACCTGTAAAAAGGGGTTTGACACTAGAATTAGTCTCTCAATCCACCGAAAAAGGGGAAGTCATATGTGGCTTATGCCTTATACTCAGGATGTATGAGAAAGCTGTTTTTGAAGGTCAACCAACCCCTTTATACCATCTCCTTAAATTTATCTGAGCTGAAGAGGAAGAGAAGATGCTTCAAAATGGAGTTCGTTACTTGAACTACTACACTAACAATCATTTTACTCAGTAGCTTTTCCTTCAAAGATATGGTGGTAGGTGTTTTTTTTTTTGGCAGGTTTTTTATTTGTCTCGGATTTTTTGGTAGCAGGGAAGAACAGAGATAGCGCGATTTTTTTTTTTGGGGGGGGGGGGGGGCAGGGGCCATGCACAGTTGTTATATATAGCTGTCGGTACTAAGTAAAACTCCCACTCTTTAACCACACACACCTTCCTCTTCTTCTGCTCACTCAATACACCACGCCAGTCTCTTTCTTTTTGAGGGTTTTTTCTTTTCTGGAGACTCTCATTGGATTTTTTTTCTTTCATGCACTACTTAAACAGGAAAGTGGGTCTCATGCAAGCCCCAAAATGAGGCTTTTTTCTGGTAACAAGGGCTCCAAGGGAAAGCACTCACTCATCCACTCTCCTCTTTCCAGAGGATAGTACCATCCTGCTCCCACCAGTGAGATTTGCAGCCACGCTTTAAATAGCTAGGAAAAAAAAAAACCTGAAAGTGGTTGAGCATAGGGTACAGCTGCTAACCCATAAGATGAGAAAGAGTGAGAGGTCTGGTGCTTACAGTGTTCACACACAAAACCTCTACTTCAATCCAACAATGAAATAATTTTTGTGGTCCCTGAAAACTGATCAGTCTTGGGCAAGTCTAAAAGTATCCTGCAGGGTAGATGGTCTTAAGTCCTTAGGCTGTTTTATGCCCTCGTTTGTTCTTACTTCAAATCAGATATTGATCTGTTCTACTAGCCACTTTCAATGCAAGGTTTTTGCTGAGCCTGTGTATCACTTGTTTAATTTTGTAAGTGGAACAACATTAGCTAAAGGACAGAAAACCATTCTGAGTCACAAAGACCATGTTATATCTTGTTTTTAATTCTGACTGCTTCCCCAACAATCACAGGAATTCAATTCATTGAACATATTAATGTTAGAAGTAGGAAATTAGGATTATAAAATCAGTTTAAGATTTTCTAAACTCCAAGCTGCATTCTTCTAAGACTTAAAAGAAAAAAAGCCTGTCTATTCAGAAAACACAGTGTTCCTCCTTTACCAAAATACAAAGGATCTCATTACTGTCAGTTTTGTAGCAAAGAGCATAGACAGAGTCTGGCTCCATTCACGTTGTGTGATAAATGAGTCCTGTCTTAAAATATCTGTATTCAGAATTATATATTCCATTACTTTATTTTTTAAGCCAGCCCAGTTTTTCAATTAGACATATTAATCCACAAAAAAAAAAAAACTGGCCTACCTCATCAAAAGCAATAGGAAAAATAAATTAAACGTAAAACACAGTTCGAAAGTAAAAACAAAAACTAGGCATGTATTTGGGGGGTGGAGGAGGGGGGCAGCAGGGAAGAACCCCCAGGTTAGAAAAAAGAAAAAAAAAAATATCCAGCTGCCTAGAGCAAACATCCCAGTGCACACATTCCCGTGAGTGGTGGCTAGGTCCCAGACTGATGGGACGTAGTGACAGATGAGCATCATCCTGTCCTAGCCAACAGACCAGGTTCTTTTGATTCAAAAAGAGAAGGACTTTGTGCCTTCAGCTTCCTAGTTGAATCCACACTGCACGCTATGCAGCAAGTCACAGTGCAGGACAGTGCAGTGCATTCAGGCAGCTCTGCAGCTTGCTCTAGGCTAAATCCAACAAACTAAGCACCTCCAGGAGGCCTTTTTACATCCATGTCCAATGGATCTGCAAGAGAACTGAGCACAGTGAGCTCCTTGTGGAGGACAGGCAACATCAGGCAGAAACTAACCATTATTTTTTCAGCACTGAGTGTGACAGAGGATGAGGCAATGGGAGCTAAGGGATTAACAGGAGAGGAATCTGAATACCAACATCGGGTTACCTGTTCTATATGGTGTGTTAATTATCATATATTTAAAGCGAGTCAGTCAGGGCTGGACATAATTTTTAAGCCCATAATTTTTACCCTTAGTGACCTCACAAATCCAAATAAGGCTTCCAAAACAATGAGCTTCTTTCACTTCGCTGTACACTGGGTGCAGACACCCACGTACAGAACCTGTGAACTCAAGTCAAATTTAACTTACAGTAAAGGCTTCTAAGGTTTTTTTTTTTGTTTGATTTAAACCATGGAAGTATTTTTCCTATTCCACCATTTTAAACTAGTCTGCTATCTGCTATTGGTTCAAGCACATCAACAAGACGTAAAGAATAATTATAGCATTACTATTTTGTTAGCATTTGACTGCCTAAATATCATGCGCAGCAAGCAAATCTACTACTAGAAAAGAATGACAAGACACAGACCACCACATTTCACAGCAACGTGCCCATCGTTTAAAATGGGCATCACAACTGACTATGTTATTTTTAACGGGTACACTTGAGATATACACACTCACCCATAGCCAATATGCCAACATCCCACAGTGCAGCTGAACTTCAGAACTAATAATTGGCCTAAAAAGCACAAGGCACCTTTCCTTCATATTTCAAAACAAAATAAGGAATATGTTTTACATAAACAATAACAGCTTTGGATTTAACTTCATATTCATAACCTGGACAAGCTGATGTATAATAGCAATAATAAATTTTATATGACTTTCTATCTACATTATACGAATTAGTCAGTCTTTCATTTTCAGATAATAGCTGAAACTTCACCTTCCACTCTTAAGGGAGGGAAGGACAGACAGGCCCTGAAAGCCTCATAACAGAGCATCCCAGAGGGAATTTAACAGAATAAATCTTTTGAAATACTCCTGAATTATTTAGACATCTGTAATACAGAGATAACTTTTTTCTGATTCCAAGACCAATTGTAACTTCATTCCATCACTGCCATAGTTTTTACATCTGACCCGGCAGTACAATTTAGGAAGTAGGAACTTAACATTTCTCCTAAGAACGGAGGAGGAAGACTACAGATTAAGAGGATGCTCAATCCTACAGGGTTGATTGGGCCATCATTTTACCTGAAATATTAGCGTCTCCTCTAAGCTGCATCAACTATAAGTAAAATGGAAGAAATTGGGGGACAGAATCCTAGTATGCGAGGAAGTAATGGAAATCCTGACAGAATTATAACAAGATGTTAAAGAGTAAAAGCCTTCCTTGCACAAGTTCTTTGCTACCTCTTATAAGACAAAAAACACAAGTCACAGTGGGCTCAAATCTTCTTAAATTGCTGTTAGTAAGGACACTGCCATGATAATTCAAGGAAAAAGCTCACCTCTAACTGCTTCTAAGTATCACTTCTTATTACCTGCTATTTACAGAATGGCAGGCAGCCAGTAAAATTCTCAGTAGACCTGTACATCCGCACAAAGCTTACAAGTCATCTTATTTTCTGTCTCTGCAGAGCACAATGCATTGTCAAATTAGTCTCTCCCATGCCTCAGCTAGCAATTTATTATATCAATCTTTTTAAGTGTTTAAAATTAACATAAAAATCCCTATTCAAATTCCCTTAAATAAAAGGTAAGCACACACAGCACTGGCTTACAACAATGGAGTTATTCACATATCTATTTTCAACAGCTACAACTGGAACAAAAGCAGCTTGGATGCAGAATATATTCAAAAGTTATTTACAACCAGGTGGAGCATCAGAGATATATCTTCCCTCTTGCAGTACCGCACAAAAAAAAAAAAAAAAAAAGACAAGACAAAATGTCTGTAATGCATTAAATTTAGCAGGGATGCGCTCAATAGAGAAGGATGATTTATTAAACTAAAGTGGCCCCATTGCCACATGAGAGCCTCATTTACATTGCTTCTAACTCCCAGATGGCAGTGAAGCTTACCCAGCTCCCATTTTGTCCAGGTCATAAAGACTCCAGATTGTAGATGGCATGGATCAGAAAAAACCCCTAGACTGCAGTTTAACCTCCCACAAGAAGGAAAAAGAAAGCAGTGGGTACTACTGCAATTGAAATATAATGCCCCAATGATTAAGAGAGAACTGGAAGAGGAGATAGGTAAAGGGGAGGAAAAAAAAAAGATATAGGGAGTAAGACGCTTATGAGACTGCAGGGTTTGCTGACCTATTGCAAATCTCAGAAAGGACTCAAGGGTACAGATGCTGCAGAAAGGCTAAATGACTTCTCAATCTTGAGAACATACTGAGGAATTATTTACTGAAGATGTACTTTTTTGAAATGAAGATGAAGTACAGTCAGGTTGAGATACTGGTCGAGGACATGCTGGAACAAACTGATCATTAAAGCAGCAAGTCAGCAACACCAGATGGTTATGTTCTGACAGGATTTAAACACAGTGGTAGGTTTTAATGACTGCACCTTCGCAGTCCAGACACCTGATTCTCAACAGCCAGAGGGCAATGAACACTGCCAGAAGCACTAGAGTGATTTGGGGAAATCACAGACATATAATCTTTAGTTCAGTTTAGCATTTCATATAAATTATGTCGGAACTAAATATATACGGGAAGGTAACTTCCCAACAGCCAAATTACACTGGTACTTGCTTGATTACAGCACCAGAATGTCCTATCATCTCTAGGACAGACTCATCATATTAACAAATAATATTTACAACTGAGCCACAAGGGAATGATGAACACGTTGTTACTGCAAAACATAAGCTGCAGCTCCTACTGGAGCAACTCCCAAAGACAAACTACGTTATACTGCAAGAGAAAAATTTTTATTTCCTTTAATTCTGATAAATATACATACACAAGCACATACACACACATATTACTTTTTATGGCATGCATGAAGGAGAAAGGATATTATATAGAAAGGTTATATATCTTTTCAGTCAAATGGCAGTCGAGTAATTCTAGCTTTAGATTACACTCTGCAAAAAAACCCACTACCAGATAATATTTTATGCAAATAGAAATTCTACTCAAAATTATTTTACAAGCTTCCTGACTGAAAAAACATTCAGTGAATGAAAACTGCTTATGTTCTGAGCCTCATTCCACCACATAATTCCTATCCTGAAGAAAGGCACAAACATGAGGCCAGTAAAGGTTTCTATACTCTGTGTCTCCGCACATAATTCTATATATATACTAATAAAAATTAAGGGCATACTATATTTACATCAAACAGCTTGAAAATATATAGTTTGCCACTGAAGCTAACAACTCTCCAGCACTCATTAAAAGTGATCAGACTCAGATCAATAAGCTTCAACCAAGACAGTGTGTACCCTGCAGTTTGCCAAGGAACAACGGGCTGTTGCAAACTTATATGTGCAATAAATCTCAAATGCAAAAGCCTAAAGAAAAACCTACTACAAAAATAATGACACCAACCAAACTGCACTTAACTAAACAGATTTGTAATTAATTTTAATACCAGTACTTCAGCTTAACTATCAGTCACTTAAAGTACTTCAGTCACTATCACTACACATATGGAGGCTGTCTTAAAAGGAGACATAACTCAAGCCTTGAACACTTCTGACATGTCATACGCCAGACTAGATTATAGCCACCAAAAAAGTGGAAGCTTAGATTCACTAAGAAGCCAAGATGAGAAAAGTAAATAATCAAGCCATACACTTCTACACTGGACACGATTACTGAGCAGCCTTTGGATGTAGCATGAAGCAGACAAAAATAAGAACAGGATCAATCTCAGCTATGTGTCTTACTAGAGAAAGACAAAACCCGGATTTTCATACGCTGGCTATATCAGTGTCGAATAAGGGAGAAGCCTTTATCGAGGAGGGGGCAGTGGTAGAGGATCTCTGAATAAACTGTGCCCATTATGGGATTCAACTGGATATGATATTGATGGTTTTCAAAGATTCAAAAATGCTAGAAATTGAGACTTCTTTACAAACAGCCTGTTACCACTTAGAATGGAAAAAGTTTATTAATTCCAGTAGCCTTTAATTTTTTCATTCAGATGCTCAGCCAGCCTATTTTTACTGTTATATTACTATATATGGCACATTCAGCAAAGATTAAGTATAACCGTGCAAGCTCAAAATATACTTCTGGAAAAATAAGCTTAACCACTGACAGGTGTTTAATGGGTAAGGCAGTAAAATCCTAATTATAGGGTTTTGTGTAAAAATCTAATCTTTTAAAGTTAAACACTTTGCTCAGAATATTGCTTCCAGTAGATATTTGAAAAATGACAGTATCACAGTCTGTCACTGCAGTATATGTTAACAGGATCATTCTCTGTAAAATACGTCTTACTCCTTACTGCGTACCAGTGCCCTATATATAGCTCAACATGCTCTCTTTTAAAATAGAAAGAGAAGCACAAATTGGATTAGGTTGATCATATACGACTCTTACCTAGGAGACTTCTGCTGTTAATTCACAAATGGCATGAATTAATCCTATAATATAGTCCCGGCTAACCTATGAAAAGCCAAAGTAGATACTAACGCGTGGTACGTTTTCAAGTGGAAACGTCACTGCAAAAGTTGTGACCCAGAAAAAAGCAGTAAAACCCTTTCATTCTGCCAGATACCGTGATACTCCTGCCAGAAAGAAGAACTGTAAATATTACAGTGAAACTACATTAGTTATGCTGACCTTGCAGAATTAGGCTTGTAAAGCAACAGTGCTTTGGACCTGTCAGTATTTTTCCTACCTAACCACTACAATTCACTATGGAAGCCATCCTCATACATCCTGCAATGATCATTCAGCATTTACAACCTTTAACTGTAGACAGTGGCTTTATCT
This sequence comes from Struthio camelus, assembly GCF_040807025.1. Lineage (NCBI taxonomy): Eukaryota > Metazoa > Chordata > Aves > Struthioniformes > Struthionidae > Struthio > Struthio camelus. Next base: position 16,804,752 of record NC_090946.1, read on the forward strand.
CCTCCACCTTGTAGTCATTTTCTATTATTCAGCTAGACTCGGACACAATTCAGCACTCGGGGGGAAAAAAACCGTCTGCAGTATTATACCCCAACAAACTGTCACAGTGAAACAGAAAGACACTGCAGACAAGTGCAATTCATATGATCACAAAGTGTTTGCATAACTGAAAGCACAGACAGAAAATATTCATGCTCTCGCCTTAGATGTGCCATCTCAGACTGTGTTTCAATGCCTTATAGGCAATCTGTTACCATACTGAAATATCCTGCTGTAATGAACTTAGTAACCTATGCATGAAAATGAGAACAGTCACCTCTTGTGCTTCAGGATTGTTTCCATTTGGCTTGATTTTGTTTTATAAGTTAATAGCAAGCTTCTGAACAAACTTGATTTTCCTGCCAAATGCACACTGATATTTTTCTCGCTTTCTCTTCTGGCTCAATGTGCTATACCCCATCCATACTTCTATGAAGCTCATTGTTTATTAAATGTGGTAATTACCCAAAAGACAACCATTCTCTTCTGAGAATCAAAATAGATTTTCAGGCTGTCTTTGGAAAACTTCCTTTTATTTATCTTAGAATTTTTTGTCTCCATGTGAGCTTTTTCTACTCAAGAGAAACTTGGTGGCATATTGCTGTTTGAAACAAATATCAAATTTCAAAGAACAGGTAGCAACTTCAGGAGCTGAGAAAACCAATCTGTAGGTCAACTGCATGAACCCATAACTGATACAGAAGATAAAACCTCAGAATATTGTAACAGAAAGGCCGCAAACTACGTATGAGCATACATAGAGGAAGGAGGAAAAATTACACAAACCATTTCTCCATAGCAGTCCCAACAGAGTATCCGCACCCTTCATCTACGCTTCTGCGCAGAGAACAGGTCTTATTTCCATAACTAGTAAGTTACTATTTCATGTGCAGATTTATCCCTTTTGCCATTTCTCTGTTATGAGCAAGTCTTTATTTCTAAACAGGAACATCTATGAATTTCTAAGACTGTGAGAACACCCGATACAGAAGTACTCGCTATCCAGAGAAGTCTTACCTGCTACCAAGGATTGGCTCCCCAGAGGCTCCCAAAGCAGAATAATCCATGCCATAGAAATTCAGCCCTAGAAGTATTTTATTCCTCCATTTTGAATCAGGATCCAGTACCTGAACACAGGCTCGTACCCATGGAAGAGGGGAATTTGGACCAGGTCTGTTGGATTAGTTAAAAACAAACAGGTTGTCAGAAAGAGCGTACAATCATTCTCATCAGCTTTCTCCTTTTAACTAATGTAAATGTAGAGAGTAAACTACAGCACACCAAGAGCAGCGAAGGTTAACACATGATCTTATGATGATGAAATGCACATTTATTGGTGGCTTGAATTGCTGATGCACAAAATATTCTGTCTCACTCATCAGTTGCCTTCATGATCCATTTCTAAGGTAAAAGAAGATGAGTCTTCTTACAGTAGGTAAGAAGAGTTTTTCACCTAACAGGTTTTCTGTATCACTCAGTCTGCCATAACTCCCACAAGAGAATTCAAAACACTATAACTTCAGGTGCTTTCCATGCTGTAACCTGGTATAACAATGGGACAAAATCCACCACTTATTTGCAGCAAAAATATAAATAAAAGAGCGACTGGTGAGCAATGCAGGTTTCAATAGCATTTGTTCAATAGCATACTTAGCATTTGTACAGTTTATTTCTGGACAAAAACCTAGATGGGAAGCTACCTAACAATAAAAAACCACATTCACAAAATGAGTACAGTCGGAATACATAGACTGGTTGAATTGTCATACATACAACATCCGGATATCATGCTCCCTCCCTCCCTCCCTAGTTCCTAGGAAACTTTCCTAGGAAAGGAAAACAGGCTTCCTTGCAAACACTCAGTAGCATAATAAAAGGTAAAACATATTCCAGTCTCATAAATATCAGCATCTTTTACTCCCTGCTAATTATCTGCCTCAAAGCATTCTGGATATCTGTGCCATTAAAATTCAATGTGCTACTGCAGTACAGAATTTTGCTGGAAATTATGTTTATATTTAAAGGCAACAATTGTGTGAGAAAATACATGTATCATCCTGTATTTCATATATTCAGACTAAACAAAGTCTAGCATAAAAAATTTGAATTCTTTTTTCAAAAATTCTCTCAGACTAGAAGCATTACACCTCAGAAACTATGTTTATTTTAAATACAATGGGTGTGTCACCTGAAAACTGCCTCCATCTCCCTTGCAAGTACAAGATCAGCAGCTCAAGCTCAGATCTAAGTAACCTAATGCACCAGTGAAAACAAAGGATATGACTGTACCATAGCAGAACATGTGATTCTAGCATGGCATAAAGCACAGCGCAGCTTCACTACACAGAAGACACACAGAGAAAGTCTCTTAGAGATTTTTAACTCAGAACGAACCCAGGGTTCCAGACGGGTTTGTACAACCTGTACTAAAGCCTATATAAGCTTATCTTCATAGATGTCTGCGTTACCAAGGTGATTAAACTGATATATATATCTCTATATCAATATATATATTTATGTGGCAATCACTCCTCTGATTGCAGTGTAGAGAGATTCTGACATACAAATCTTGGTAACAGACTTTTCTGAACAAACTCACTTGTCATTCTAGCAAAATCTCACTTTAAGTTAAAATCCTGACTTGTGAATGTTTGACCTTGAGACCCACCTAAAAATGAAGAAAAAAAATGAGGCAATGTAATATATAACTGCTGAACTAACTTGTGATTTTAGTCACTATAGATGCATTCCTAAGTAGCCTATTTCATTAACACATGCAGAAGATGCTGCAACATTAATCTAGTCAAAAAAGTGCATTTTAAGACAGTCTTGGCATTTTGTGAAAAGTAAATGTTAGTCCAAGATTCACAGTAGAATTATCATGGACACTGCAATAAGGATTCATGTTGTTGACAGCTTCCTCTTATATTTCAAAGCTATAAGCAATTTTGCTGGGAATGCAACATATTCCAGCAGGAAAGACTAATAAAAACTCTTCCAGTTTCAGTGTACATTACTACCTATATGTTCGCTTTCCCTCTAGGGCACTAGGCTTGAAGATCTAGAAACAGGGCCTGGTGAGAGATAGGAACAAGTTACATAAATTCTCTTCAGAAGAGACAAATTTTCCTTCTAGTAAGCCTGTCTAGATGTTATCAAGAAGCTAATATACTAAGGATGACAAAGGGCCTAGTGGTAGACTACACACAAAAGTGATGGCGTTTCCAAAGCTGCCAGTTCACCGCAAGCATTAACTCTGTACAGCCACCCTGAAGCAAGATACAGTTTTGGAATTCCTGGGAGACTGTGCATCATTCTCTGTGCTTTTGCAGAACGGTAACACAACAGATTCAGCAGAGTTTAAGTACCTGTTACCTCCGCTGCTGTTCCGCTTTCACACAGTTAAAAATATGGCATGGCAGAAAATGAACGTTTATGTACAAGGCTGGTGTTTTGTGTTATTTTCAGTCAGATCAGTTCCCTGATCTGGTTCACTGAGCTGCCGCACAGAAAGCTTTAGCAGACAGGGGAAGGACTAGTGGAAGAAAACAAAAACACGTTTAAGCATGTCTGCATTACCAGAGCTGCCAAAAGGCAGCCTGCTGTCTCAGGATGAAACAGAGAAATGAAGCTGTCCATTGTGCTTAAAAGCAAATTTTTCCCAGAATGACATGTACTGGATCATTCATGTACCTGTCAGACAAAAATGTGCCAAATAACCAAAACTGAGGAATCTTGCCTGGAAAAAGTAAGTGTCACAGTACCAGTAAAAAGTATAATTCTTTAGTTCAAATGCAAAGCATTTCACAACATCTGGGTGCCAAACCTACATAGCAGTTAAACACTGTTCCAAGTTCTTGACTGGTTCAAAAATCACTTACAATCTTAATTACTAATCCCCAAATTTTATATTTCGCACACTGAAAACAAACTGTCCACTTTACCAAAAGGTCAACTCATATTGCAGATTTAATAGCAAAATAATCGGGAACCAGTTACTTCAGCAATCTTGAGCTAGCATCAGAATCTTACCGTTGTGGTGTTGAATAGTCATATGTCATGAGACTGAAGCTGTCTACCACTGACGCCAACTGATCAAATTCTTTCTTTGTGAAAATTCCTGGCTGGTTAGTCCTTTTAAAATAAAACAAAACATCAAAAAGAAAGAAATTATTTTATAATCTAGTTTGCTAGATTTCATTCCACTGGATCTTTCACTGTGAGGTGGAAAAAAGAAACATTTCAGTGCCATCCTTAAAATAAATCTGTAAGAAAAAAAAATAAAAAAATTCAATGCTACTATGTTCCTAGTGAGAGGAATCAAGACTTCCAAAGCATACTTAAGAAATTAGTACTGCCAGTATGGATAGAATAGCGACTGTAAGGGCTGCGCACTAATCAAATTGCCTTAGGTAACAATCAACTGAACCTTTAATTGCCTGACCTGTCAAACTGTTCTTGTTACTTTTAAGACTAAAGTAGCTGAGCCTTATTTAAATATATGTATGAAACTGTTGATACAAAAACATAACCAAAGGTAGTGGTTTTTTTTTTAAATTAATCTCTGAAGGAAAGATAACTTCAGCTTATACTGTACTTAAGATTTTTTTTCTAATAGGTGAAGGATACGTTAACTTCCTTTCATTCACTGCTTAAAAAAAGTCCTACAAAGCAGAACACCAATACAACTTCAAGCTTTCAGTGAAAGACTACACAAACATGCTTTCTTTAGACAAAACTACATTTGTTTCTCTTTTGTTTGGGGGCTGTGGGGCAGAGAAGGAGAAGGAGCGCGAAAGGAGAACTTTTACACTTGTGCATGCAACTAACAGCAATGAGATAAGGCAAAGTAACTAGCAATTGCCAAGAACTCGCTTAAGAATTCAAGTCACCTGAAAGCATTCAGCAAGGTATGCTGCTTGAAGAAGCAAAACTCATTTTTCTTTTGAGAGCTAATCCTTTTTTATATCAGCCTATGCAGGAGCACAAATGTATATACTTACCAAATGTTCTCACTTTTCAAACAATGGTTCATTACCTTACATAAGGAAGACAGAAACCTGTCAGCCTTTGAAGAGGGCTCCAAAGAGGAAGACTGTGATAAAGAGAGGGAAATTCTATGGGTTCATTTTGTTGAATCTTGGCAGAAATTGAAGTCTAGCATTTTATGCTCACTTTGAGAAAATTCCCTCTTATGAACTAGAGGAAAACCTAGTTATGCCTTCAACACACTTATGCATGAAAAGCTGAACACAGTTCTCACTTCCTCCTTTTTTGTTCTTTCCTTTCTCATTTACAAAATGGACTAAAGAGCAGAAGCTGCTGCAAGAACCACATCCTCAGCCAGAAGGCTCTTGAGCATCTAAGATGAGACAGACAGGAAGAGCAGCAGCATGTTACCCTAAATAGCCTCAGAGACCATTCAAAGGGGAACAGTACGAAGGAAAAAAAGCATGGTTTAACATTTACAAACCCTGTGGTGCTACTAAACTATTGTAAAAGACTTGGAGGATTGCACAAGACTCCTCTAGAGGGTTGAAGAGAGACTGAAGAATACAGAACTTGCCAGTGATATCAGAAACCACTGCTTCATCTAGAAATTAGCACACCTCCCCTTCCTAGACAAACTACATATTAAAAGCACTCACATTCCACAGCAACCGAAGGAGGGGGGAAAAAACAAAAATAAAAAAAGATTCTCAGTCACAAATGCAAATAAACTGAAAAAAAAATTACATATTTTGACCCTTATCACGTTTGGATCAGTGTTTAAATTCCACATCCAACAATATGCTAGACAAATGGATATGAATGGATAAGCAGAGCATAACAGCATTCACTTACAGGTTTACAATAGGTTTATAAGAACATTTTCTGTTCCATCACATTAGGAAATAAGTTATTAGAGCACAGGTTATGAAGTGTTGCAAAATAAATCATTTAATGTGTGTGTGTGTTGTGTTATAAGGGAGCTAAGCATGAATGACATTGGCCAGTCAGGTCAATGAAGCTGACCATACACACACTGGTTTACACAGCTCTAATACGTATGAAGCATAGTGCTGTTCTGGTATTCTCAAGTTTTCAGAGTCACTGATTTACTTGTCATATTAAGCAGAAAACCAATCCCTTTCCTTCTGAGGTTTAGCGTACAAATTGAGAACACAAGTCTTCACTTCTGGAATCCATCAGTGAACCTCAGTTTTTTTGATAGTTATCTGCTTGTCATTTACTGCAATTGCAAATTACAACTTCTACAAGAGGAAAATGAAGGGCATCTTTGAAACTGTCATGGCAACCTGGATGCCCGTAGGCAAAGCAATTCCCCAATGCAAACCCCAGCAAAATACATTTTCCGTAAATTGATTTTGATTACTCATGAGGGGAAATGCATAAAAAGTAATTATATTGTGCATTAGACACTATGGCAAGTTGGACTGCTTTACAGATTAAGCAGGGTAATATTTTAACAAAACTTTGACAAACGACTTGCCCTCCGCACCCACTTTTCACATATACTGCCAAGAAATGAGAACAAAAATCAGGTTAAAATGCCTATTAGATATCATTTTCTCCAAAGTAAGCTTGTAAGTGAACTCCTTGAACTACAAAGCAATGTCATCTGAGGAGCAAGAGCATGAATTTCCAACTTGGACCAAATCTGGCTGCAATAAGCAAGCCTTGTCCAATCATGGAGGGAGTTAAAATACCACTGCTCTTAAAAAGCAAGCATCTCCCATCAGTTCAATCAGCACTGGTCAATTCCGCTTTAGTCAAGCGCATTGGGACACTGTCTGCTAGTACAAAAACAATTCTTAGACTCATGCCTTGAAGAATGATTCTGACTGAAAAGAACTGGCACTCAAGAAAAAAAAAAGATTTTTGCATGGTTATTATGCCTCTCATTTGAGGCTTTCCAATCATTCTGACACTTAAATTAATCCTAAACTCAATTCAAAGGCAGATGCATATTACTGAGTATGTAGCTGCAAAAACCAGTACAGAGAAAGTAAAGAGACTTGGCACAGAACATGCAAGGGAAGTCCGAGAGAACAGAAGTTCCCAAACCTTAGCCAAAAGCCTGCCATTCTCCTATACCCTGAGCAATGCTTCCAAAATATTCAGTGAAGTGGCAGAGACTCCATCAGTATTTATCAGCAGTGTACAATATACATACTAAAGACAGCTCGTTATTAAGTCATCAGATGACTAAAATCTTGGTCATTTAATCTGCTCACCCTCACAGCTATGAAGGGGCAGAAGCCAGGTATTCACGCATAAATAATATTAAAAGCAGATTATTTAAAATCTTGAAAAATCTTTGCGTGGTATTAACCCTGATCTCTGAACTACTTCATTTGCTTTATCTTTGAGCCCACCTGAAGACAGTTCAGATATTACATCTCATCTGGATCCTAACAAAATGTATTGGTTTAAAGAGTGAAGTTGAACAGTCAATATAAGAGAAATATGCCTTGCAGAGAAACCTGCTCCTACTGCCCTGCAAGTATATTGTAATTATGCAGCACGCATTATACACACGAAATAATTCAGATTGAAGAAGTAGTAACTTTAAAGGGGAAAAGGTACTCTTTTTATGTTAGTTTACACTAAATCCTTTTATGGTTTTTCCAAGAGCTAGGCACCCCATGTAGATATTTGCATTTGCAAATGTCTGGCTCAACACATCAAGCAAATGTTGTTCAGTTTCCTTAATATTATGCTCAGATGCACTAGTGTAGTCTTCCTTGACTCTTATATCAATTGCTCAACATAGTTAACTCTAAAACTTATTCAGTACTAACAGAAAAACCCAGTTACACAGCTTTGGAAGTGGCCACCTAATCTAGGCCAAATTTGTATACCTATGGACCATAAAAGTCACTCCAGGAAGAGAAATTCACCACAGAGAAGACATTTATGGCACTTCAGTAACTGTAGTAAAACAAAAACAAACAAAAAACAACCTCTGAACCTGTTTATACAATACATCACTCCTTTCAGCTGAGGTCTGCTTGATGAACTTGCACATCTCCTCTGTCCCTTTACAGGAAACCACTGAGTTGGAGAAAAAGCACTTTGCTTTTTGAATATAATGCTTGAGAGACATAAATATTTCTGATAGGTGACAAAGTCCACTGCCTCTACAGAGCACAGCTGTCCCTGAGGTACATCAGTATTTTTGCTTCAGTCCAGTCCATCTCCTAGAAAGGTGATAAGATTCTACTGCATACTTTTAAGAGATACATTTTCCTGGCCTAAAAAACTGATTTTTCTGCCAAAAATATTTCCTGCTGAAATCTCGTCTACATGGCCCATTACTCATTTCATTCCATTCTTAGCTAAGTCCCTTTTCACTCGAATCAAGTAGCTCCTTTGCTTTCTTGAGCTTCTCACTTTTTATATTTGTACGCTTCAAAACCAAATTTTGCTAGACAACCCAGAAGGAGAGGGACAACTATTCCCCTAGAACCTGGGCTTTATTTGCACATATTCCCTCCAATTTATCAGTATTTTTCTGATGGTAGATTGCTATATTTATATATATATAGCAATCTATGTATGTATATATATGTATACATACATACATAGAAACTGTTATATGGGCAGTCAATGTCACAGAAGAAACCACCACCTGTTTTCCTTGGTATTTCTGTATACACAGCTCAGAATTACTTGGCCCCATTTTACTATTCTACCCTTATTGCTTCTCAAGCAAGTGCAGGGTAGTTTGTTTCACAGTTCAGAATGCCTATTACCTGAATTTTCTAAATAACATATGGCCATATGCATCACAATTCCCATTAGTGCTTTACTGATAAGTATTTCTGTAAGGTTTTGACTTTGTAGTCTTTCATAGCGAAAGACTGGAAAAAAATACTTCAGTACTTCAACCGCGCAAGCCACTTTCATTTACTTTCAAATGAATCTGTATTCTCAATTACTTATTACTCCCAAATGAAATAAGATAAGTAGAAAAAGATCTTGTAACTGCCTGTGATTCCCTGCAGGTTGGAATTGCGTTCTTGTTTAGTTACCTCACCTTCCTTCTCCCTTGTAAAACAGATTTCTCCCCCCCACCCCCCCGTATCCCCACATCTTTGAATAGTCCTCCATAAAGAAAAGCCAATTGATTTTTTTTTTGGTTTACTGTATACGCTTATTTCAGAAGTCAGCTACTTGGTAATGGCTTAATTTTCTTTTCATGTATAATTCTCTATTCTCTAAGGTAGCTGTTTGCAAATCTTCTCTCCTCCTGTCTTTCTTCACCAACAGATATTATTTGTTTTCATAGCACCTCACAGGTAGCTGCATTAAAGTGTATACTATTGCATTTTATGAACACAAACCACTGAATTCAGTTAGCTCATGATCGCCAATTACAAATTCACTGTTTTTCCTGCATCCAGTCTCTTCTACATCAAATAGGAGAAAGAGCTAAAACATCTCTCCTGTGGATCATGCAATCGTAGGCGTCAATAATAAGGTAGGCAAACGCAAGCTAAAAATCCTAAATCATTTTCTTTTCAGAAAAGATCCTCTTGGCAGTTCTGTAACTACCCCATGTAATTTTAGGTGCACCAAAACCCTGGGAGGATGACAGCTCACTGAAGTAGTTCTCCACTACCAATATTCAGAGGGTAGTTCTGCAACCAGTAGAATTAATGAAACCTAGTTTCCAAGGATGTTTTGTGATTAGATGCCTTATAAACTCTCCATTTACAATGCTTTCTTACTGCTGAGTCTTGGGGGAAAAGATAGGTCTTCATCTGTCCAGTTGCCTATTTTCATGAAGTGACAGGGACCTACTTTTAAGAATTGTATGCCCATTGTCAACTTAATTTGAAACTGGACAAATGGTAAAAAAAAAAAATTTATGTGGATGGACAAAGAACAGCACAGACAGAGCTTACAGACATCCTGTTTTCTTCAGAAATCAGGCTAAAAATAGAACTAATTCTCACTTGCAATAGTATTGGAAGAAGCAGGCAAGTCAACAAGAGAACCTTGACATGATTCTGCTGTTCAGAGCCATGTGCTGTAATTACAAATCTAATCCTTGCTGTTAGAAAAGAAAGTGATCATACTGAATGATTAAGCGAAAAGAGAGATCCTCAGGCAGATGAAAACAGATTTAATACATAGTGGGGGCTGAATTCCATGCAGCTGGTTGGAGATTTTAAAGCAGCACAGTAGGATCTCCATCTTTGACCTCTCTCCCCTCAGTGAGCACATCCTTGCAGATAATATATCAAGGCTTTTACAAAGATGCACGTTACTCAGTAAGCATTTCAGAAAACGTGCATGCTTAGTATTCAAATAAGCTCACGTTTGTAATATAGCATTATCTTGCCTTTTTTAAGGGCAAAAAGTTGCAAGAGCTGAAGAGCTTCATACAATGCTATGTCCAAAATCTCTGTTAGGTCAGCTCAAATATAGTACCTGATTCTGTGGGCTGCCCACCCAGATCAGTACAACACAAGAGGGACTGTACACTGCAAAACTAAAAACGTTAGTTCACCACAGTTTTGAAGTCAGTTCATTGTGGGAGGAAAAACACCACAAATTCCACGTTAGAATACATTTCTTCCTTTGTTTACACTCTGTATGCAAGTCCGTTCCTCTTAAAAAGGAAAGAGCAATCAAGTTGAAAGGCAGCTCCATAAAACTAATTTAATCATCACTGCCCCATATGCTCTTCCAGTCCTGCCTTTTCCTCTGGTTCTCCTTTCAGAACACTCCCAATTTTACATGCAAGAGGCTTTGAGACAGAAGGGAGAAACCAAAGGAGGCTCCTTCCCCTCTCAACCCACACCCGTCTTCTTAACATCTCCAAACCACATTCTGCTCACGTAATATAACAGAATACCTTATTAGTAACGAACAAGCCAGAGAAATATCATCCCAGGAGATGGAAATTTTTAAAATATGAGCACGTGAAAAAAAAAAAAGGGGGGGGAATCCTGATGGGGAAAAAAAAAAGCCTAGCAGTTCATTTCTAATGAGTTGGAACAGCCTGAAAACCCCAAGATAATTATTTAAGTGAAAAGCACAGAACACTGTACTGCATTTCTCACTGTGTGGTTTGCACAAGATAACATTAGCTGAAGACTGAGTTAAGAGTCTGGACTTACAAGTTCCCAGCAGAAGGTGATGTATGATAACTCATAGAAAGGTCTTAAGAGAGTTGAGCATGTGATGTCAGAAAATTGAAATCAGAGAACATTGGCAAAAATACACTGGCCAAAAACAAAACAAACACACAACCTATGAGTAAAATCACTCTACACTTGCATCCTCAATTGCTTTCTCCTCCCTGTTCTTCTCAGAAAGAATCTTATTTTGCATAGGATCTGCGGGGAGGAAGTCTTACATCTGAAAGGTAATCTTTTTATTCTCCTCTATAAGAAACCACTGTAAGTAAGCATAAATACTTCTAGCCACAAACAGCACTTTTAATATTTGGTTTACAAGGACAGATATATTGAGCACCCTTTGGTTTATGAATTCTCTTCCTTTCTCTCCGTGTTTAAAATGCACAACAGCTACTACAGGAAAATGGAGCTTTACTTTGCCAGTGTATTGGATGCAGTACACATGTTAACAAAGAATTTATATTGACATGCCTTGAATGTCTAATTTACTGGTAACCGCCTCTTTGTAAACATGGAATGTAATTTAACATATATGTGTATACAATTACATTAGTAAGTATACAAAAACAGGATTGGCAACCACAGCTTATAAAAGAGACAAGAATGAGCAACTAGTTCAAATTTATTTTATTTTTTTACTTAATTAAGTTCAGGTTTTCTGGTTCGATTTCATAAAGGCCAGTTATTTTGTGAAATGTTGTGAAAACACAAGCTTTTTCCGTCACAAGGGGTAAGGGGATGGAACTTGCCTTTTGAAATGAAAGCTGACCACCACAAGCTTCTCCGTCTGGGACAGCATCTTATCTAAACACAACACCACAAGTTTTTTCAAATATGTCACTGAACAGATACAGCCTTCCTATTCAATGATGTCATTACTCGCCCTGCAATAAGACACTGGGCAACCAACTGCTGGAGTTATCAAGCCCTTCTGGTGAAAACCTGACTCATTTTCCTTAACAACAGCAGAGTACTAACACCACAGGAGGGATTGCCGTCCATTTAGATAACTGCATGATTAAAAATATAAAGTAGAAAATCTATGATCGTAATACTATTTTACATCTTTGGTTTTCTTCTTTTCCCCTCGACTTCTATGCATTCATAACTTTATTTAATATTCCAGTGGTTAGCATCTGATAACATCTATATCCCTACATTATTTTGGACAAACATTTATACCTCATGTATCTTTTTGGTAATTCTTGCAACCAGTAGCCAAAATCACGCTGTCATTAGCGTGGGTGGTCGTGTCTGTTCATGTACTGAATTCACATTCCAGATTATAACTTAGAAGTGCAAAGTATTCTTGGCATACAACTCATGTTCATACATATTAATGAAAGGAAGAGGAAAACCTGGTAAACTCAAGAATAAGCACTTAAGGATGCACAACTCGTTGAAGTGGTGTATATATAAACATTAGAACATTTCATGTTAATAATCACATGCCCCATGCCAAAATCATATTAGTCTTCTGAAAAAGAGTCCTGGACTATAAACACTACTGAGCATGGGTCATCTCTACACTAATGTATCAGTTTGCTGATACACACACTAAATGGATGTATTGTCTTTCAAATTCAGATCAGCTGTTATACACAATAAGTCTCAGTTCAGTATAAGGGGAAAGAGTTTCCAGAAAGCAATTTTCACCTGGGACAGGACAAGAAATGGCTTTAAATTACAATAAAGGAGATCTGCATTAGATATTAGGAAGAACATTTTAACAGTATAGATAGCTCAAGAGTTTGTAGATTTGCTTGTTCTCTGTCAGGAGTGGCTTAGTTTATTTTGCCTTAGGAGAATGCATCTTTCAATACTATTTTCTATTATTCAGAATAGTAGCTTACACTCAAAAAACCAAAAACCTGCAACCCTCCTTATATGCACTGCCTTCAACTGCTGCAGTAATTTCATGACAGAATTTGTAAAGTTCAGATGTCTTCAGAGACAAGGGCTATCTGTCAGTTGTTCATTGAGAAGAACACAGTTTAAAATATAAAAGATATCTCAATCAAGCGCATCCTAAAAAAACCCACGAGTCTTATTTTCCCTGCTGTTTGTTATTAGCATTCCAGACCTTGTTCAACTTCTCTTAACAGCAAAAGAACTTATTTACCAATTTCTCAGATTTGATCAGGGTAGCTATTAAAAACAAACAAAGCCCAGCCAGCTTGTCAACGAAGAATATTTGGACCAAGTGCTTTAGCTTCACAATGTCAAAGTGCTGGGAGTGGTCACTTCACAAAATAAGAGTGCTTCAGATCACTGGGGGATTGTAAATGATAACTGACTGACAAGTGAAAACTTACTGTACTCTGATCAGGAAACAAAGTGGTATTTATGTACCAAATGAAATTTTTGCAGAACATTGAGGGCTGGCACTTTTCCTCAATATGCATATCCCATCCCAGCTGTTGTCTTTGCACTCCTCGATCTCCAAACAGGGAGAAACACAGGATCTGTTCTTGTCATGGAATAGTCTGTTACACAGTTTTCATGAAGGCAGACTAATTACCTGTGGCCCATCTGGTTTAAACAGTAACAGAAGTCAAGAAGGAGAAAGTGCCAACAATTACATGGCCAGGACTGAAAGCATAATATCCCAGCAGACACCTAGGGACAAACGAGCCTGGAAATTGCTGTCTTTTTTTTCCACTAACAGATTATTCCAGGTCAGGGCCAAGGCATGCCGTCAGGCCACTATGTGCTGTTTACACTGTATTTTCTGAATAACTTAAGAATCTGTATATGAAACTCTCAAGCCAACATAAAAATCATCTAACAAAACCAGACAACCCGAACAGCAAAGAAAGTTTCTTTCACCACTTGCCATTGTATTTACTGTTTCCCTTTGTGGGGAGGTCAACTGTTCCCTTAGTGCTGTCCCTGCTACTTTGCTTCAGCCTCTTTAGAAGAGTCTTTTAAGCAAGACTATGCATAAATGAGCATCCACTGTCTCACCATTTGGTTCTCCTAATTTCCAAACTATTTCAGTGCCTTTGATGCCAGGGCTTAATGCCCAGGCAAGTCATGCTCCAACAGCAGAACATCATGCAAAACAAGCCTGTACCCTGGAGCATACGAGCTTGATTTAAAAACACTAACACACCAAATGTAGGCTTAATTCCTCCTCGCAAAGATTAAAATGCTAATTTATTTTTTAGCAGAATTTGCCAACATCACACTGAAACTTACGCACCAATTCCTCTGACTGCTGGCTCACAACTGGTAGTGCTGCAAAGGCTGGGCACGCGGAGGAACGCATTCTACCCCTCCCTCTTGTCCCATGACAGCTGGCCTACAGATTATTTTAATGATCCTCCCTAGCAGGAATTCAAAAGCTGACACATATATCTGCTTCAACACATGGGAGTGCAGCCAGATCTTGGCTGCACTAATTTTATATGGTGAAGCATAGCCTTTAAAAAGCCACCTACCTCTGAGAAAAGACTTGCTCCTCTCAAGGCCTCTCTCTCAAGCCATACAAAATGCATTGAACCTCTGACAGGTGCAATCAGAGCCATACTGTATTGGGCTGGCTGCCCAACAAACAGCAGCAAACACAGGGAGGGCATTGGCAAAGGAAACACAGATGTAATTTAGATCTATTAACAAGCATCTAGAATCACTGTAGCTAATAGAAGCCAATTTAGAAAGAAATCTCACTGGCGGATCTATGTTTTAAGCCTTTATAAAGGAAGAAACGAAACCCACAAGCAAAGTGGCATGGCTCTAAGTGTGGTTCAGTAGGATAACTATAACTGAAAGAGGTCATTAATTACAGTTACTTAGAAGTAATCATTCCCTACCCAGTTTTCTACTCTCCTCCATATAGACTCTTATCTCAAGCTGTATCCTGTGATCCAAGTCATACGTATTTTACAGGTCCTCTAATATGCAATAAAAACTATTATGCCAGTCAGCTAGCCTAGACACCCCAATTAAGAGTCATTTCTATGCCTTCGTCAGCACTGAATTTTATGCACTGAGCCCAATTTCAATATCTCTTGATACATAACTGTACCCTCCTTATCCTGAGAGTCTTTTCTAGAATACCTACAGGAAGAGCGATGACTACTGAAAAGGTGGAGGGCAATCTCTTATGATAAACTAGCTATAACAAATGGGAAGCTGTGCATAGTTGCAAAGAGTTTTCACAACTTGGTACTTCCCAGGTCACCTTTTTTGTATACTGCTTGCCCAAAGTCATTGCCTTCCTGTATCAAATTCCTTCTTTAGCAACAGCAAGCATGGAATAATATACTTGATGCATACACTAGCTAATTCTAAAATGAATACACACTGACCATTTGGAAGGAATAATAAAAAAGAGGATTTGGTCTACACAAAGATCAGAAAAGTACAGCAACAAAAATTTGATTCCAACAAAACTAGTTTATTATGGCCAGGTCTGTCATAAGCATTTTAACCTTTCACAGCATTAAGCAGAGATACTGGTAGAACTGAATCCTACTTAATAAATATCACTCAAAAGTTATTTTTCTAGTATATGTACACGTATACTGACATCATCTGCTAATTTAAAACTCCATCTGAAACAAGCTATAGGTTTCCCACTGTTTTGATCCTCAGTATTATTTACTGACCCAAATTTCAAGAATTTGCTTTTTGCCTCACATAGTTCTGCCTGACAACAATGTTAAAACTAAGTGGTGGTTCTTATTTTACTCTGAAACAAAGACAGCTTAGTTGCTGTTCATAATTTAATTGAATTTTGTTACCATCTATTATCATAAAAACTATCCTGTTTACTTACGTGTTCTGCATCAAAATTACAACTTGCTAAGCTTGTTTCTAACAAAAGTGGTCCACATGCTAGAATAGTGGACCCACAAATACATTGTTTCATATACACAAAGTTGCAGCAAGGCAATTATTTGCAACAAACACTGCAGCAACTTCTAAAGATGACAGACACTCCTAGTGGAAAACAAATTACTTGTAACAATTATGATTATCCTCTCATAATAAACTTTTATGAAAGAGGGATTAGTATACCTTACCTTTTACAGTCCTCCTAAAATCCACAAAGGACTGCAAAGATATGGTACAGTTTTGAGAAACTGTTTAAAGACAAACTGTAAATCTGTAATTCAGAGTGTTTGATTTTTTAAGAGACCAGGAGTCACTATCTAGACATTGTGGTACTTAAGACAGTTGAAGACATTGAATTAAATTAATCAATGGGCGATTCTCGATAAAGCAACCTGCAAAATGAGAGAGCAAGTTTCAGCTTATGCTTTAAATTAGCTATGATCAAGGCTTAGTTTAATAATCTCTTCTACAAACTTAAAGAAACACACACGTGAAGCAGCAGCTAAACAGAAATTGCTGTGGCTTAAATTGAAACTCTCTCTCTCTCCGATTAAGCATTCTACTGATGCCGAGAAATTTAGCAGCTGCTATCTGGAGGCACAGAGTGAATTCATTTACAAAGAGTGTCTGTATATTAATGCACAACCATTCAAATTCCTGTGATAAGTAGATGTATGTACAAGAAAGCATAAAAATGACAAAAGCAATAATTCTTGATTGATAGGAATTTGAGGAGAACTCTGACCCACGTATTTGCATTGAAATTTAGTGAAGATAATGAGGAATATTTTCAAAGTTATAAAAATGCAAACTAAAATAAAGGGGTTTTGCCTCTTTCACTGGCATCTCCTAAAAGGAGACAGGTTAACTCCATGCATTCACATCTTACCATAGCAAGACTTACTGTTCGATAAATGAAGAATACAGTTTCAAAACTTCCAAAGAAAAAGATGAGCCTTTTCAGGACAAAAATACAGAAAGCCAGATGCAGCCCCTTCTGCCCTCCACTATCACTACTACAAAAACAAAACCAAAGCAAAACCAGTTTACAGCATTCTTCCTGTCATTTTTCAGGAATGCCAACAGATCCAGTTCTTAAAACAATGAGCACACTACAATGACGATTATCAAAATAAAACTGTCACATTTGAATATAAAATGAATTCTCTTTGATAGCTTAAGTCAAAAGCACGTTGGAGCAGAAAAGGGGAAAACTGCTGAATCACAGTAAAACACTGAAGGCTTTATGATTTCCCTGCTCTAAGAACAGGGATACAGTAATTGCTCTTGAGATATTTTCAGTTTTCCTGAAAGTCCCTTGTCTCATAACACATATGCAAAACAAATACATCCCCTGCCAGCAACTTCCTGCTGCTTTCAAAAAACTTTGCATCAAGAACGCTTAGCCTCAGCATCCCACAAATGAGTTGAGATATCAAATTTCAAGGGTTCACACTTTTGAAATGAAAAAGTGCTTTGATTTTCAACTATTTTCAGTCAAATAACAAATCATCCTCAGTAAGAAGCAGTTAAAAAATAATGGTTGGGACATAACTGCACTTAACTGAGAATGATGGGAAGCAAAAAGACACTAAGATTCTGTGCTTAACGCACAGATGTGGCAAACTGCTCAGAGCAGGGAGAAAACAGCCAACACAGTATCTTTCAGAAAGTGTTTTGTTAAAGGCATATTTTGTCAATTCCAAACTACTCATGAAAAATCACATCAGATTATAAATTTCACAGTATAAAACACTGAAGAGTTTCAAACACCATTTTGGAAATGTTTACCTCAGTCATTTTAATTCACTGAGGCTAAATAAAAGCATGCCTATGAAAATCTCAATTTAAGAACACAAAGCCAAAATCTGATGTGAATATCTTCAACTGCCTCCTTTCCTTTGCTGTTTCCTCACTACAACCACTTTTTTTTTTTTAATTGCAACTAAAAGCAAAACTTCTCCAGATTTGTCTTTCCTCAAACTTTAGGAGGCTTAAAGTGTTGAAAAGTAGCTATTTTTAAAAATTTAAGGCTAGTCTGAGTCCCAAACTCAACTCCTGCATAAGGCACAAGCCACAGCTCTGCCACAGCAAGAGAAACAGGGGAAGGTGTAACTATGAATGTTTTCTTTTTTCCTGGAGAGAGCCAGGAAGTTATACAACAGAGCTTCCTTGTGCTACTCTGCAGAACAGGCATTTATGGAATACTAATACTGTCATCTGCAGAGACGAATATAGGTGCTGCACTCCCTTTGTTCCTTGCTCAGCTGTGCATGGACTGCCACCTTGATGTGTATCACCAAGTTTAAAAATGCATGGAGAGAAGCATTAGTGTTGCTGAGGCTTGGGAAGACCTCCAAGCATAGTCTTACCACCTACCTGGAAGAAGAGTCAAGAAACATTCAAGCAATCATCACTGACAATTTGCTTAACCTATCTTTAAAAATGCTTCAGTAAGGAGATGACAAAATCGTCCTAGGTGTTTCTACAGTGTTTTGCCATCCAAAGTTATTTTTCTAGTACTCAACCTAAGACTCTCTGTCACAAACTAAAAGTATTTTTGTCTTTTTCTTCCAAGCTGATGTAAAGAAAAATTTTTCACTGTCATTTATACAACTCCTGTTGACATACTTGAAGACTTATGTCTCACGACACTTTTTTTTTTTCTTTTTAATATACTAAATAAAGTCATTCAAGCTTTCCTCAAAGGACATTACGTAGACTTCTGGCCATTTTTTCTCGTTTTCCTCTAAATGTTCATTTTCTATATCCTTCCCTAAACATAGCAGCCCAGGCTCAGTTTTCCATAGAAGATCACCCTAGCACTGAGGATAACTGAATAATTACCTTTTTCTTCCTCATGCTAAATGGTCCCTGTCTGTAATCTCAGAATAGGAACTATTACTTTTCCTACATCACATGACACTGGTGACTCAGTATTTTGCAACTCTCTGGTCCTCTTCCAAGAGAGTTCTGTGCAGCCAGTTTTTCACATTTTGCATGTATATGTTTATTTCTCCTTTCTCAACACAGGGTTATACATTTATCTTTACTTAGTTGGATGGCATTAATCTCAGGTAACTTTTACTGTTTCTGGAATAACGTCAAGTTTTAATCACATCCTGTTAAGTGTTTGCTTGCTAACCTGATATCTTCCACAGACTTAAAAACAATCCACAGGCTCTCCTGTTTTAGGAAAGCATTTCAGATCACTTTCATATGACATATATTGCCCATTCCTTTGGCCAAGATTTTCCATAAGTCCAACAGCCTAGATAAGTAGCCACAAGACAAAGATTGATCTTATACTACATACAACACATCCAATGCATCCAGGAGGTACTGGACTTGCTATGCATGCGCTGCACAGTTGAGCTGAGCAGTCCTATGCATTCTGCTGTATAGCATATACACACATTTCTGCCTGGAAAACTGAAGGGCTGTGGCTGAAATACTCTCTCCTGTTCAAGGGGTCATACTCTTAAGAAAGATGTAGGAGAACTACAGAGTCTCCAAAGAAGAATAAGAATTATCCAAAGTCTAGAAAGGATGACCTTAGTAAAACATCAACATACTTCAGTTTATTTAGTTCATACAACGCTTGCTGATGGGTCCCACTTGAAATGTCATCTCAATCTGACAGTTGCACACCTGCAGAGTATACTCTTTTAAGATAGCTAGGCCCTTATATCAAATTCATACAGCTTTGGTTTTAGAGACAAGAAGGAAGCGTACCTCACACACATACTAATGCTTCCAGATTTGTCAGATCTGGAAACTGTGAGGTTAAATGTACATGTTATCCGTAACAAGTATGTTCGTTTAATTTAAATACCATTTTGATAGACCAGAGGCCTGTATCATGGGTCACTATCAGCAGTAGACTGCATGCAATTTACCAGTAGTAGTATTTTCAAGAACTTTCTTTGAAGGACAGTGAAAGCGCCAATGACTTGTTCACGACGTGCATCATTCTTGCTAATAATCCTAAACATCATGTCCCCTAAGGCTAAATGAAAACATATTGCTCAGTGACATCTGCTTTGTTCTGGCAAGCATGCTACTAAGATACAAGGAAGACGACCTGCTACTTTTGTATAGTATTATTTAAACCAAGATCTCATAGATTTAGTATTATCATGCTAGACTTGTTAAAATTAGCAAGACTGCATGAATTCTCCCTTGTGTTACTTGGGGCTTCTTGAACAATTGCAATCTATTTTTAGAATCTTTTTCTTTCGTAGCCTTTTAATTGTTATGATTCATACATACAGAATTCCAAAACTTGGGGGTTTTAAATGAATTTCTTCTCCCCAAAATGCAGTAATCACTACTGTTAAAGTAGTGATTACTTTCTATCTGTAACTGGAAGACTATTAACTTTAACAAAGTAACTAGTGCCTTTTGTAGCTTCATTATATACTCAAAAGTATGACAACACAAGCTCTTAGTATCTTAAATCTTCTTTAAAAAAAGACGACAAAAAAGTTTTCAATGGCATGTCAAATAAAAGTTGAGAAGTTTCACTTGTTTACTTGAGAGTTTACTTTATCCCACTTACAGATTCCATAAAACTTCACGGGACAAAGAATCATTTGCTATTCCAGAAACAGGTACTGTCTTGTAACCCAAAGACAGGTGTTGTAAAAGGAAGTCCATCACATAGGATATAAACTGCTTGGTGCATGTCTTATCAATATGCAAGTAAAGAGCACAGCGTTACATTATAAAGTCAGTGACAGAGTCAATGCCATTTTCATTGCTAGTTTGTGCAAAAACTTCTACCTCAGGGGGCAATAAAAGTCCAAGAAAGCGACCACTAACAACCTGTCTGCAAACACTGAGTTATTTAACACTATGTTTAATGGAAATAAATTTTAATGACTTAGTGTTTACAAAGCAGATCCTTAACACAGTTATACCATATGCTCAATGTTTGCAATAAACTATAAATACCAGAAATGGCCTGGTTATACAACCATAGAATCACTGCAAATACAACATCCTATCTGCAGAGCTCCTGAGAGATTTTGTCTGCCTCTGCTCTCTCTCAGGACAGGAGGAAACAACAGTATTACTCATATTCTTCCTGATGACATCACATCTAAAAAACTTACTATTTTTCTTTACTCATTGTTTTCTTCATAGTAACTAGGAACCACTGAGGATAACAATTACTGAACCTGGGAAAAACAGATAATAATCGAGTCAGATAAAATTCAATTTACTTGCAAAAAAGAAAGAACAACTAATTAAAAATCAAAGTCTCACTTTTTGCCTATGAAAATGCATACATAAGCATATCAGCAGAAAGAAATAGAAATGAACTAACTAAATTCCTTTGATTTACAAACTCAGGAGAACAGATGCTACCAAATTTTAAGTCTCCTTTGCCATCTTTTTTGTTTCAAAAGCTTATTTAATCCCTTAGTGATGCCTATATTTATCTGCCTTTTTTAAAGGCTGGTCTCTGCTAAACACACACCACCACCAGAAAAAACTAGTATGACCACGTAACCAGGAGGAAAGCATAAAGGTAGTTCACTCCAGCACAGCTATGCTGTTCAGAGAGAGACTTGTGATACCAATATAAAAGCATCCACATATAGCTCTCACCAGTATAGTTACTGCAGTACATTAATCATCGAGTTAGTTCCATCACTAAAAAATAAACAAGTATATTATAAATATGTTAAGACCAGTCCTAGAACCCACATACTTAAGCTAAGAATTTTCTCAAGCCCCGGTTTAGTCAGCACAAACATCAATTATTTGGTGATCAAGAGGGAGAGTATGCCTGGCCCATCACTACTGTTTTAGATATGGTACTTGTATAGTTTACACATGCATCCACATATGTTAGAAGCAGTAACGCTCCCTAACATTTTGAGGCAATTTGTTGAAAGATAGGCTGGAAGCCTTCAGCAAACCACCTGCACTAGGCAACCATTTATGTAATATGGCAATCCTAGTACCTCTCTTTAGACAAGCACGATCGTTAAGTCTCTCATCCCAAAGGGGAGCTGCAGCGTAATTCACACACTCTTTAGATCATAAACTTTATTTCTTGCTGTTTATTACTCATGCAAATCACTTACGTTTGCAGGAAAATCAGGTAATTCCTGGAGATGAGGTGGGAAGAAATGCTAGCTATCCTAATCTGTGTTTGCCAGCATGATAGCTCCACATGTATTCTCTCTGGCAGCCGAACTCACTAGAGAGATTCCCATTTCCCCTTCCTCACACTTCACATACCCTCAACTTCAGCTCATGCTAGCACAACCGTCTCTAGACAATGCTGTAAACAGTTAAAAGAAGTGACCTGCATTAATTTTTTTCTTCTCAAGAGAGATTTTCCCTTAGCCCAGAACACTTTTCAAGCAAATCAAAAAGCAAAGGCTTCCCACAATCCCTGAGTTATAAAAGCAAGTTTCAACTAGCGGATCAGTCTCACTTAGTTTAAGTTGACTGCAAGAGCTGCCTTTGAGAAGTTAAATAGATGACCCAGTATGTTCCCTTCCTGCATCATACAATTGATCTCATGTGCGATGCTGCATTTTCCAGGCTGTTTTTTGCCCAAACAAATTAGTATTTTTAGCTCTTAAAGGCACGTCTTTTCAGATAGCATTTGCTGCCAGACTGCTTTGCTCTTAATGCTTATCAAAGCAGTATAAATTACAAATTCCTCAATAAACTGCTTACATTTAACTATGCTCTCGCTTTAGATTTTAATCAGGGTAGGATACAAAAGGAAAAACGTTTCAGCCCCTAGGATCCCAGCTGGGGAGGGTATTTGACACACAGCTCATGTCTCCTTTATCAGTCTTTTGCCAGCTATTGATCTCTAAAATATTATTTGATTCTTTATGGTACTTATTTCCATGCCATTTGCTGTATTTTTGATTAACACTCTACAGTGACTCCAATAAATAAAGGTTATAAGATTAAAGCACTTTCAATCATGTTTAAGGGTTAAAATCCAAAGTGATTTTCAAGACACAAATAATTTGATAATGTGAGATATTTAATACACAATAAGAAGCACATTTCAGTAGAAGCCTTGTTATCCTATAAAACTAAGTTTTCAAGCACAGCTGCTATCTAAAAAAAGTAAAGCAAAGCAGAAATAAAGTGTCAGGATTCTGCTTCTGGATATAATAAATACAACATATTTCTAAGCTTTAAAGTATTGTGTACATTTTAGGACTTCTTCTTAACTGATGAATATACTTTTTGCTATCCATTTACTCAAGAAGTTAAGAGGTTTTTTTCTAGTTAATGCAGTTGTAGAACATAAGGAAGACAAAGACAGGCAGGTTATATTATAGTATTAATTTAAAAGAATGCAACTAACATGTTCTCCTGGGCAAATAAGGTTTATGAATAAATCCCAGAATCTTTGGGAATGCATAAAAGAACAAATTAGTAGAGTTAAAGGAATGGGCCTTTTGGATTCTTCCATATAAACTACGTGTGTTACTTCCCAGTGCTAGAAAACATGAGTACTTCACTACTCCTCTATAGAACAAGACTATTTAAAGACAGGCATATAACACATTTTTCAGATAAAAATTTGCCCTTTAGATAGAGAGCTGGGAAGAGCTCTACACAGGCAACCCAAAACCCCAGTTCACAAAAGTTTTGGCATTGTGAACCCACTAGTCTTTCAATATTCACAACAGCAGAAGCAGTAGCAATGGCAACATAACGTCCAAACCTCAGTGTGATGCTCAACTTCTAAGTAGTCCTGAAAGATATAACTAGTTACTGTAATAAAGCAAAACCTGGTCAAGGCAAAATGTATTTAAGAATCTAGAGGGCTTATGGTGTCTTCAACTCCTGTTTCAGCATTTAGAAAAATTAGACTGTAGAGCCTGATGGAACTGTATCTAAACAAAACAGACTTAATGGCCCCCTGGATGTGAGGCTGAATCTGCTAATGGCAATAGGTATAACAGCAAACAGAAATCTTATCGTTTGTATTATTCTCTGCCTTCTCCCCACCACCAAGAGGAGTGATTGCGCTTTACTATAACTACTGTTTACAGCAATTAAGTTCTACCAGAGCATGCATTAGCATTTTAAAAAGCACTTGTGTGATGAAGTGATTGACAAAGAGTTTTAGTAAAATGTTTTAAGTGTTCTCCCTTGCTTTATGTGTAACAGACTACAATTAACAGCAATAGAAAGTTACTTTAAAAAAGAACCATCAATTGGGATGAAATGCGCATCAGAGGGCAGAAGGGAATTTCATCCCAGCACGACAGATTGAAATAAACCACACACAGGAGTGAAGGCCTGTTACTACTCATTATTTTTGACTTAAGCAAAGCAGGAGGATCCGAAAATGTTTTTATTATCATAATTCAACATCCATGTGCAGTTAAGGTGTACAACCCCCACAGTTTTCCAGAGAAATCTGCAAGAAGTGAGACTGCTCATGGTCTGCCAGCGTTGCAAAGGTTATCTCATGAGCCAGGAATACGTTTTCAGGATTTAATTTCCATATCTCTATTTTTAAATAGGTTTTCAGGTTATTGCTCTGTGGTGTGGTGCTTTAACACAACACTGCACCTAACGCTTTGGTTTACTGGAAGCCATGCTAGCACTTCATACAGCGATAGTCAAAACTGTGGTTCAGTTACCAGAACCTTCTCTATAGTAGAAAGTTTTACCAGCAAATCTGTCCAGGCATCAGTAGAAGCTCCAAGCACTTATATTCTGAAGTGAGCCCTAATCACCCTCAACCTTTCCTTATCGGAGTAAGCTTGCTCCCGGAGCCTCAAGTATCACCAGCCACACAACTGCTCTCAACAGCCACACAGAGATCCATGACAACAAGGAACAATGTAACCACCCTGTAGCTCTGACTACTTGCAGACAAATATTAGATGCCTCATCCTGAAGAGCAGTGCTAATTAAGAGCTCCCTCTAAAAATCCTCAGCATCTTTCACAAATGCTGCTACTTCTGCCACCTTCACAACCATAGCTTGAGCCTTCCCTTATTCTGCTGGCGTGCTTAGAAGAGGTTCCAGGTTTACATGAGGCAATGAAGAGGAAGGGAGCCACATGCAGAGCTGTAGGACAGTAAATACTGTACTGACCAAAAAAGGTATAGTCTCGGCACTCATCTTGACCTGAACTGGATTTAGCTTAACAATTGCCTAGCAGTGAAGTGACTATTGTCTCACTTGTGATAGCTTCAGCTCTGGGACTATCATATATGGAAGAGGTCTGACAGACCTAAGGAGTCTGTACAATAAACAATAGCCCTTTGTGTTGTGGGTGAGAGAGGCTACCATACAACTTTCAGATAAGAGAACAGGTAAAATAGCCCCAGCGCTGGGGTGGGGGAAGAAATCTCTGCCGTGAATATCGCGCTGTTCCTGGCAAAGACCCCAGGATGCTGATGACTTCTGCTTGAGGAATACTGTAGCATTAACCTTAGGATCCAGAGCAACTCAGGAAAGATACCAGAGAAAAGGGGTAGGAAAGTAGGAAGGTTCGGTCTAACGGTTCTAACTGTACTATTAATGAGGCTTTTCTGTATCAGCTAGATAATTTAGACTACTAGACAGCTAAAACATTAACTGGACTAACAATACAGCGTGTTACAAGATTTGGAGCGTAACAGACTTCCAAACTGCCTCAGGCATACAGGGAGTGTATTCTGATGTGGGAAGACCACAGAAAATACAGAGTACAGGGAAGAAAAGTGAACAAGCCACACGATGACTAGAGAAAAAGGAACATCAGCATAAGCCTAACGTTGTCCTGAGAGTTGGATCTACTCTTTTAATGCCATAATGCAGTAGAATCGTAACATTCTTCCCTAAATAAAGTGTCTTGCAAAACGTGATGTAAATAACACCAGAACTGGTGGTTGAGGTGGAAACAGGGAGGCTGGGGTGACAGATAAAAAGCTCCTCAAAACGCAAGCTAGGCTGTCAGAGTCCTTCAATCCATAAAGAAAAATGCTCTGGTGAGTGCAATTTTACAGCCTGTCTACTTCATCAGCTTACATGGAACTCCTTCCATGCAATTACGTACCAATTTTCCACAGGGGCTCTTCTCCCTTCCCCCCACCCCCAAAAAAAAGCATCTTAGAAAGTAAGTATTTCTTTGCTATACATACTGAAAAATAAGAACTGCTTACTGCTACTGAACTAGAAGAGCATATAAACTGGTACATTTGTCAGATTCAAATCACTGCACAAATAAACAGAATCATTAACATTTCTAAATATTATTCTCCTACTAACATATTTTCTGTACATATGAACTACCAAGTCAAAACAGAAAAAAATAATTAAAAAAACCCCACAGCCCTATTACAGATAATTTCTTCTCGTAGCTCAGCCTTTCTTGCTTAAAGAATAAGCATTATTTATCATAGCTGAAATTGTGCCCAGAGGCTCAGAAAGATTTTTTTTTTTTTATATGCTACCTTTCTGCCATCCTTTTCACTCCTTGGCAATAAGTTATTAAGCTTCACAACTGTTTCTGCTCTTATGCTCCAGGATGTTCTTATGGCATTCTGGGCTAACGTCAACATAAGAGGCCCCTCTGCCAGTTATTTCACAATCAAAAGTTACAAAGTATAGATGAATAAACACAGTAACTAAGATTACTCAGTGTAACATGCATAAGGATATGACCACTAATCAAGCTCAAATAATGATCTACTCATTTAAATCACATAGCTATAAAGAAAGCTTTGAATTTATTGTATATCGGACAGGAAAGCATTTCTCATCTGGAACCTGCCATCTAAATAGGAATACTCACCCTGCTGCAACTGCAGGAGGGATGACCAGGATGAGTTTAAGTTGCGCTTCATGCAGAGCTTCAGAAAGGTGAGTGAGCAAGTGAATCAGCTCCCTGAAATACAAACATATTGTTAGCAGGAGAGGCAGTAAAACTGGTGCTGTATTGACACAAGCAAGTTAGCAAGTAATAGTAGGAATGCAGCTGGCAAGAGATCCAAACTGAAAGTTTCTAGTGAATGACTACAGTAGAAAAAGATTGAGGCAGACTGATCAAAAGTTTTACCCTCTTCTGGGAGAAAGAACACTGAACTGCTGGAAAGAACTGCCAATCACCTTGTAGCTAAAATGCTTCGCTGGTTTATTTTAATTTAAATGTGCACTGTTAGCATGTAAAACTGCTGGATCTTACCAGAGCAGGGTAACCAGTGAGGTTACATTCAGTAAAAAGCATGAATCACTAGAACAGCACATTATTCTGAAACTTGCAGCTGTTTATCTGAATAGATTCAGGTTGCCACTGCACTACTACGCTTGAGGTCAGAAAATTTGTAAAGATGCTTTCACAGCTAGATGTGCACTCTTCAAAGGATATTTCTGGGGCCTGTATTTAGAAATATTTCTGCTGCTTTTTTTGCTATACATAATCCTTTTGTTTCTAAATGCATTACTACATAGCTACAAAATAAATGCCTGACAATGCTGCACCTAGAAGTATCATCTTCCATTTGCTGTATAATTTGAAGATTTTCACAAAAACCTATTTTCATATCCATATTCTAAAGATTTCAATGGTAAAAAAAACTCCAACATTCTCTTCATGAAAACTGCTTCTAGTTTTCCTCAGTTGATAGCAGAAGTTAACAGTAAATTCTTCAGAGACAGACTGTAGAAACAAAAAAGTTTAATGCCTATTTTCATCTCAAGAGGAGTCCAACACTACCTTCAATTCATACTATAAATACAGCCCTTCTGTGTGCCTTAAGTTATTTGATTTTTCAGAACAAAGTCAACTTTCCTATCTACCCATGGGCAAGGTGGATTCCAGAAAGGGAGCAGGACAGACAACGTATTCTAGATCTGTTGAGAGTTATGCCTAAGCCTAAACTGAGCAGAAAGCAAACTCTCTACTCATTGCACTAGGCTGAAAGTGCCCGAGCAGGGAAGGCAGGATAAACTCAAACGATCATCCAAGTTGCGTGCTCCATATATTAAACTGGATTAGACCTGAACCCTCAGAAACAAACTTTGGTACTGTAATGCCCTTCAAGTCAGTATCACCCCAGAGATATTCTTCTGAAATCTGAGATCCACCATACAATTATCACAGAATGGTATGGATGTGTGACTTGCACAAAGCAGACACTATCCAAAGGTAATCAAATACTTTTATTTTCCTCAAAACAGTTTCATGCCTGATGAAAACTTCCTAAGGAGGCTACAAAAACCATTAATCTTAAATCCTGGCAAACAAACAAAGCAAGTTTTATCACAGACCCAGTACCATAAATATTTTGTGCTTACAGTTTGTGATTTGGCTGTGTTGAACAGCTCCTGTCAATGAGATAGCACAGCCTGCCACCTATACTGCTCGCACAAGGTGGAAACATGAGATTACAAGTATCAGCCTTTGGTATGTCTGCAGCATTTACTTCTACCATTCTTGCTTTGTGAAAATAACAGCTTTTCCTCTCATTCTTTATCATTTGCATTCCACATTAAGAGTGTCACTATTCAGACAAATCAATGACAGCAGAGAAGAATCCTTTTCCGTATGAAGCCATTCAAGAATTACAACGCTAAAGTAAATAGACATTCATTGACTCCAATATACACATCACAGCTCCCACATGTCATGGTCTTATCAAAAACTACAATCAGTATTCAAACTAGCTAAGCCTTCTTTCCTACTGATTTACGCCTCATGGCTAAGTGACCTTTTAAATAATTTTGCCCAAATTGAAGTATGAATGCCCTCTTTATTAGATGTCAGCAGTATCACATACAAGATAAATCTGACTGAAGAATCAGTTCCTCTGGTGCCAAGATTGTCCTGCTGCACTCTTCATCAGCAGGACCTCTCTTCTCTACCTGACTGCCCTTTAGCTGTAGAAACTTAGAGACCTCTACACCATGCAAAACATTTACTAACTTTAATTATTTAGAGGGTGAAGAGAAGGAAGAAAGGAAGGAAGGAAGGGCGGAACAGTGCAAAAGAATGTAACGCAGGTGGACAGCAACATAACATCAGCTATTTTTCATTTAGAAACAAGGCTATCCCTCATCTCCCTCCCTCCCCATTTCACATATCTGCCTCAGCTCCCGAAATTCTGCTATCCACATAGCAATACTTCACAGCATAAGAAAAGCATTTGAGATTTTTTTTTCCCCTGCATCTGGTTCAAAATAGTCAGGTGAATGTTACATCCAAGGTTTTCCCTTCCCACTGCAATGCAAGAAAGTAGCAGTTTCCCAGCAGAGAAAGATGTTCCCACAGCAGTCACTTTTTAAAATTGGGAGGGCCTACAGCATAGAACCACAGCCTGCAACTGTAAATGAAGGACAAAAATTCCCAGCCTGATACACAGGCAGGAAAGCAGTTCAGATTACTGTTTTTATTTTGTAGACAGCAGATGGGACTCTAACCAAAGCTAATGTTTTTTTCCTCCTTCAAACTCCACCAAAAAAGCTTCCACTTCCTCTCCTCTCCCAAAAAATCCAAGCAGCATATCTCTGGCCAAACAATAATTAGCTTCAGCTTAGAGCAGGTCAAGAAGAAAAGTGGTTAGCAGAAAAGTTGCTAATCTGAGTTTCTCGAGCAAGAATTTGCAGCTATTCATGAATTGGTCAAGTCAGGTCTCTCAGCCCTAAGAACTTTACAGTGAATCAGACAGGATTAATGGCCAACACTTAAAGACTCCATTCAAGCTCATTTCCGTTTGTCAGCCAAGACAGTACATAAATCAAATGTGCACTCTTCCCCTCTTCCCCAAAACAACAATAGAAGAATGCTTATTTATTGTGTGCTATAAATTAAAACTTTACTGTGTCCCAACAGTGCTTTCCAGTGTTTTAACACAACTTTTTACCATATTACCACTGGCAATTTTGAAAGAAGAACTACTGATGCTTTAAACATTATAATGAGGTGCAGAAAAGTAGCAACAGAATCAGTCTTCCTAAAAAGGCTTCATTAAATATTTATCACAGATTTCACCATCGTCAAAGTTAACTTCAGAGTAGCTACTAAAATATTGGCAGCTTTAAGACTCTATCATGAGCTAATTAAGGTTTACCTCAATCCTACTCTCTCAGGCCTTCTATTAGCACTACCCTGCAAAAGGTCAAAATTCTTTGAAATCACAAACACTTGGAAAATTGTCTCCTATAAAGTACACACATCTCCAAATGTTCACCACCTAGAATTATGGGGGAATTGTTTTGGGGTTTTTTTCGGGTCCCCCCCCCCATCTCACTTTTTCTGACACTGATACTTTATTGCGCTAGGGACATCTAATAGTACAGCTTAGTCCAATGCACAAAAGCGGCCTGTCAGTGTATTTGAAAAGCTTTGCAGAAGATGCATCTGGTCATTACATCGTCCTCTCCATTTATGTGACCCTTTAGAACTCTGCAAGTTTCCAAATTCAGTCATTTTACTGCTTAAGTTGAAAGTCAGTACCCCCTGAAATTTATGTCTTGTCAAGAAAATTGGATAGAATAAAGCTGTCTACTTCAAGAAGAAATTGCCCTTTTGTGCTGTTTCATTGCCTAGTTAATACGAGGAAACTGGAGTGAATTATAGCAAATCTTTGATTAATAGATTAATTTTTCAGGAACTAACATGAATGATAGATCTGCCAAGGAGAGGTATTTGCTCCTATACTCCTACCAACATTAATAAGATGCCTGAAGGTCATTTTCTGCATGATGCCAAACGCCTGCAGCACGTAGGGAGAAAAATCGTGTTTTACAGAGGAATTCTACGTGACAGTAGTGCCATCTGTCAGTTAATGCCATACTGATCAGAATAACACAGACATGCTTATGTATGCTGTGAGATTCTGATGGGCTCATTCATGCCTTTCTGACTACATGACCTAGGCTTTGGGGGTGTGGGGGGGGGGTGAGGGGGGCAGGAATAAATCCACGGGTGAGATTAGCAAAAGAAAAATGGTCCTGTCTAGCTGTAAGCTAAATAAATTGAGAAAGCATAAGTTTACCTCGTATCTCAATGCCTGTTCTCCTGCCTGTATACTTCTAAACTTAAATGCCACAGGGTGAATAACTTGGAATACTTTTCTGCAAAACCATTAAAGGAAGTTTTAGATAAAAAAAAAAAAGACAGTTTAATTAAGAGGTAGGTTTAAACTCTTACAAAAAAGAAAAGACATTCAAATTAAGGTATCATCTGCATAGGGTATTTTGACTGAGTTAGACTCTGCAGTAGGAGACTCGTTTCCTGTGTGTTAAAGTAAACAATGGGAAGATGAGTAACAACTTTTTCATTGTGCACCATTTGCAATGATTATTGGCTTGTTAAATGCTATTAAGTTTGACTTCAGTAGATTTGGGTACCAAAAATTAGGTGTTTACATTTCCAGAAATCATATGAAAGAAGTAGGTACATAGTACTTTCAAGTATCTATATTAGACCTCTATAGGAGCCTAAACTGGCCAGTATAAGCCCCCTACTCCTTACTTCCCCATGCACATTTCAAGACAATTCAGGTTTTTCAGATAGAACAAATATAAGCATCTAATGCCATTTTATGCATCCTAAGGCATACAAAACATTCTAAGGCCTCCTAAAGTCTACTGAGGAGAGAGCTTCAGCTGTAATTAATCCAGCTTTGATACATGTAGTGCTTAAATCATTACCCCATTTATTAGTGTGTTAGAAGACTAATTTGCAGTTTTTCATGTTCTTTTGCAGCCTCACCTGCCTCAAGAAATATAGATGCACTAGTGTTTATGGCATATTGCAACACCTCTGCTAAAAAGCATCACTCCACAGCCTTTAAAAGAGAGTGGATGTTGATTTCACAGTTGGAACACAGTAAAGGCTCCCTGTATTATAGGAAAAAAAAAAAAAAAGTTGTTACTCCTGACTGTAAATGAGGCAGTGTCCCAAGCACAAGTGGCCCATAAGCAGATCCCACTCTCCAGTCTTTTCAAGTCTGATCAAATATATCTGTACTGTATTCTAGTACCACTAAGGTAATGCATTGGATGGACTCATGAGTCTTCTCTATAATGCTATTAAAAACAAAAAAAAGGGAAACATTTCCACAGTCTTCCCCTTAACAGATTCACAAAAGGATGCACTAGCATAACTGAGTGCCATTTCATTATTTATTAATTTAACAGCTAAATAGCCACTCACTTTAGGTTTTGAAAAACGAAAACCACAATGATTCTAACTGAAATATTTCTTTCCTTACAAATCCATAGCACTAATCCCATTCAAAAAGCAAAATTTTATAGAATTCCAGTTTGTTCTGTCATATCATAAGCAAGCTGGCAGCTGCAACATCTCTGTGGCTATTTTTACGCATCTATGCTGATTCTCCATAGCCTACTGGTGACTGCTAACGTGAGCTTAGGACTATGCTTTTTTTCCTTGAAATAAAAGGAAATCCTCTTCTTCCCCCCGCCTCCCCCCTCCCCAGAGATATTCACACTAAAAGGTCAAAAATAAATCCTATTAGCTAGGCAGGTCTCCTGGTACCGTCAGAGAGCTCTGGAAGTAACTTGAAGGCAAACACTATCTAGGAGCATCATTATGATCTTTTGGTCCTTTACCTAGGAGTAGGTTAAGCTATTTCAGGTGTTTGACCTTGAAGGATCTGAATCAGCAAAGCCTACACTATATATCCAGGAACCAAGAGAGATGCTTTATACAGAGCATACACAATCTGTTCTATCAAGGCCTTGCATGTCCAAAGGACTAGGGCTCATCTGTGTGGACACCTACCATTCAGCTTCCCTCACCCTCCTAATATTAAGATGATGTTTTACTGTTGACATTTGTCACTTTTGAGATACACAATGCGAAAAGAAGGATCATATACAAATCATGTTACAATACTGCCACTCTGTGGGCTGAAGAGGTCATGGGCTGCTCTAATCCTTTTCTATTTTTGGTAGGAGCAAGCAAAGCAAAAGGCAGTTTATGATTACCCATTTATCAGGAACAACTCTGCTCTGGTGCAGAAGGGTAAATTAACAGATCCTAAAGCAAAAGCACTCAAAGCGCAATACAAAAATCAGACTTGCCAAGGTGCTGAGTTCACTTAACTCTGCTGCTTACAGCTGCTCAAAGCACCTGCTTGATCCCATGAACAGCAACAGTGAAATCTCCTGTGACACTGGATAACCAAGCAATCCAGCTTCAGAGTAGATCAGTAACAGACAAACTGACTTCAGTTCTCAGAACAAAGACACTGGTCCCATAACTTACCAGTATCAAGACACAATTTTAATCTTAATGATGTAGATCTCCTCCTTTCACAAAGCCTAATTCACTGTTACTCCATACACACACAAACTTAGGGAAGAGTAGCTGTAGCTTCAGCATGCTGCATATACGAGTCTTATTCGGAATGCTTGTCTCTGAGGATGCAAGCCCAACACGAGGCATTCTGCAACATAAGCACCGGAGCGGCAATGAAGGAAAGAAAAAAAAACACAGATGGAACTAAACACTTAAATCCAAACTGGTGCTGAAGAGGAGGAAGATCTGCAATTCATAACTTTTGCTTCTACTCAGGTTTTTCTGCCAAACATCTGCTTTAAGGCTCTTGATTACAATAACCCTGAGGACTTGTTTACAGGTGGCCACACAGAACAAATGTGACTGATTCAGCATAAAGGAGACTGTTACCTTTCTTTTCTACTAGGATAAGCCTCTCCTTCTCTGAAGCCATGGAAAGTACTTCCCATCCCTGTGTAGTAGTAGAAACTAGGAGACACTGAATACATAAGTAGTGCTTCCAGTTCTGTACTTTGCCTCCAACAGCATTCTGGTAAAGCAACTACACAGCAGTACCCTCTTTAGCACAGCCACTTCTTACAATATCAGATGGAACAAGCACTGTTCGAAACATTAGCACCGGGAAAAAGAGTAACATTCTTATCGTGCTGCAAGTAAACAAACCATGGAGTTAATTAAGATGAATGCTTTATTCAGTCTAATTGTCTACCATTTGCAATACAGCATTTTCTTGTTAGCGCTTAAATTGGTCTTCAATGGTTATTAAAATTACAGTAATACAGTCTAGCTTGCATTCATGTAAGTTAACTGATAAGAAAAGTATCTGTTTCACTGAATTGCAGTAAGCATAGCAGATACAGGAATCAACCACTGCATGCAACTTCTCACTTCCAGTTACCAAGCAGTTGCTATTTGCCTAAACCACCTTGCTGGCCATCTTATCAAGAGATTGCAATAGATTCAGAGCTGAGCACAGAGACCAGCTGTCAGGAATAACCTGGAAAATTACCTAATTATGACCAAGAGCATCTAGTTTAAGGATTATTCATTCCACTGCAACTGATGGGGCTCTGACAAGGCTACAAAGATTCTGCACTTTTTAATTCTTTGTTCTTAACTATTGAATTTAAGGGGAAACGTAAGACTTCCTTAGTAGCATCCTCAGTTCTGGAAAGCAACTGTTACATACCATCAGCCAATATCCTTCATCCTAAACAGAATAACCTGAAGTAACCTTTTTTGAAAGGTGAAAGTCTGCCATAATCACTCTGCTTTCTGTTTATTTCTTTTAAGCTACTTCCTCCCAGATATTTTTGGCAACAAGGAGCTAGTAGGAATACTGTGTTTTAGAGAATAGATGCATGAATTTCCTGAGCGAACTAATGCAAAATCTTTAGGTTGCTGCTCTGAATCATTCATTACACCACATGTTCTGCCTTTTTCTCCTGAAGCAGTTTGGAGCTTAGCTTACCTTGACTCTATCCAAGGTGTTAAGACAGCCCAAGGGGCTTTTGTGCAAGAAAAATGCATTTGAATATGTCAGGAAGTTGTTTGTAGCTGCTAAAACTCAAGGGCTTATCCATAAAGCAATTCAGTCCCTACAGAACTTTGTAAGAGAGCTACCAAAAGGCAGACAACTACTCCAAAGCTTAAAGTATATTCTGCTTGCAAGAACTGGCAGCCTGTTTCTCCACAAATGTGCCTGAGGTAGGGGATTTCCATTTTAGTTTCTGCACGTCTAGAAGATTTCTATATGAAGTTTTCGAAAAAATCTCCTAATTAAACTCAAAGTTGGTGAGTCTTGAAAGCATCCCATGCTTTCAAGCTTCACCCAGTAACCCAAACCAATGCTATGATAAAGGCCTGTGTCAACAGCTGAGGTTATATAAAGTTGTAGTACCCTCTTCTCCCTTGTGCAACAGTGACATCTTGCAGAACTGAAATAATAGGCTAAATGTGGTCCACTAGACCCACTATGAAGACTGTTACATAACCTTACGGACTCTGCTCCCCAACACTAAGACAAGCGGAACAACTTTCAGCTGTCCTAGAATGAATTGTATTTTGTTTATAGAGAATGAAAAATTCAAATCAATATGGGCAAATTAAGATTCAAAAAAAAAAAAAAAAGAGCTTAAAAAGAGCTGATTTTTAGGAATTGCATCCTAGAGACTTATACTTACATTTGCTTTCGATTTCCCAGCTGACTCCAAACTTCAACTACAAAACCATCAAAATTTTCATTCTTAAAAAAAGGTATTGACAACAATATAGGGTTAATCACCACACTTTTGTTACACTTGTATTACAGATAATACATTACACAATTACTTTAGCTTTTCTTGCAGTATTACAGATTGAACACGCTTTGCACTCTTATATAGCTTAATGCAGCACTTCACAAAGAAGTCAAAGTGAAGCACAAATTATTTAAGAAATATGCAAAAATTGAAATAAATTCATTAGTTGCACGTAACTTTTACTCTCACAGGATAAAGTAGTATCAGATTAGGAAACAAATTATCTATTAATGAAAGTTGGTTGTTAAGCAAATCATGTGGCACACATTTATACATATATTGGGAAATAACTTATGAGGTATTGAGTCTAAAAAGGTCAATACTAACTTCGGCATAGGAACGATTTCAAATATTTCCCATAATTAATCTCACTTGGGATAACAGAAGTTTAGCATGATCAAGAATAAGGAAAGGATCCTCTGGTCCAACAGTAAGAGGCCAACTGCTGCATAGAGGACCTAAAGTTGATGTAGCAATTATCAAATTTAAGAAAGTATTCAGTTGATCTCTGCACCCATCCTGCTCTGGAACATATTAAGTTTTCTTTACATCCTGTAACAAGTGAGAACACTTATTCTAACAGTAATTAGGAAGGATCTCATGAACTAACCACTGAAATTGAATGTCTTCTGTGTGCAAAGTTTCTAGACCTACACATATATAGTTCTAAAGCCATTAATTAAGGAACTGCCCAGAAAACCTTGGCAAACAGTAACCACTCCTTAAAGGAAACCCTCTTCCTCCTCTTCTCTCCACAGCCTCTTAACAATTTAAGGAAACTGCATTATCACTTCTGAGCAAAACTGTACAGTAACAGATATCCAGTGAGTTACACTCTTGTTACTAAAATTGGTTCATTAAGTCTAGCACATTGAGCCTAAAGGTATTCCTGTAGCACAGGACACAGCACGCATTGCACCAGTGACCTTTTGTCAGCCTATCAAAGGGAAAAAAAAAGTTTTAGTCCATGCTTAATAGATTTCTTAAAAGAAAGTTTAAAAAAAACCAGTCTGCTCACTAGATGACCTCCATGAGAAGTGTATTAGGCATCCACTAGTGTCTCAATGCTGCTTAATTTATCAGCTGTCTGACACAGGTTTTGCCAACCATTACTTATAGCTCACAGAAGTCACTGCAGCAACAAATAGGGTTATTTGATCAGACTTATGCAGCCTCACTTTAGATTGGTAAGTAATCATACTTAAATATTTCTGTACTTCATATTTATAGTAACAGGACACATTCTGGAACACATTATGAATCATCCTGCCTTATTACTTTTTTTTGAACAGAATTTAGTTTCTTATGATACAGAAGTACCAGATATGAGAAAACACTTTACAAAAGGAACCAATAATTATCTCACACTGTTTTAGAAGCATTTGTGAAAAAGTCTTTTTACCTTGGCTAGCAGAACCATATTCTTGGAAAGCTCCTCTATCTCATCTTCACTGCCAAAAACACTCTCAAAGTCTTGGTAAGTCCAGCCGTCAAACAAAATTCGAGGTACTGTCCAGCAAAGAAATCAATCAGTAGTGCAAATTAAGAATTTGTTAGCTACACTGGATATTCCTGCAGAATAAGAGTGAAACTATAATTTTATACCAGATGCCAGCAAAAGTACCACTGAACAAGATATCCCACATTAAGATCATTGCTCTTTAACCTATTTTACCAGTGCTGTAGACAATGTATAAGAGTCTTTTTTTTCCATTCTGTTTTAAGGTTATTTAAAAGGTCAGCACTAGCGCGAGTTTTAAGAAAATATTCAGTTGAGAACTGAACTATCGCTTCAGGCCCCAAGTAGTATCTCAAAAGAACACCAACTTGAAATAGCAGCCCTTCTGCAACTTGCACATCTCTCCGACCACAAGAGCAGCAAGATAGAAAAGTTCACCTCAGACTCCTGTTTGCTCTCCTGTACGCTGCAGTATATTATGCCACTCTTTTGCTCATCTCAAAAGCCTATGACAAATTTTTATTTTGGAAACAGGGGCACTTGAGCTCACACTACATTTTTAATGTTTTAAATGTGTTATTAGAAAACATTGTCAGTCAAGAGTCAGGAAAACTGCTGCTGGAATGGTCAATCATGCACACTGGGAATGCAAAGAATCCAAACGGAGCTATGCCCTTTTTAAGTAAGAAGGGAGTGGAAGAGTATTTTAGAGGAGTCTAGAGAGATTTCAAAGATCATCACCTGGCAGCTGGAGTCATTTTAAGCATCTGACAGAGCATTAAATTTCTGTAATCCACTTCAAGTTTCAGACACCCTTCTGAAGCAAGGAGAGTTTCACTGGTTTCACAGTCCTACAGGACTCTGCTAAATTTCTTACAGTTATCTATAGCAACAGTATCATCCCTACAGCAATGTCTGTCATTTTCCCTGAAGAGACACACTGTGGCAGATCCCTTGAGGTCTCAGCTTCAAGGGGAGAAAGGGGCTAAAGGAAGGCAAGGGAGGACTTTTCTGGACTGTCATGCCAGATATTCTTACTGACTCAGATTTGTAAGCCCCTCCCCTCTCTCCCCCAAACTAAACAGAAACCACGAGCACCAAGTTTGAAGCCTGCTCCCCAGGTAAGCTTGCTGTCATGTGCAGAAGTACCTCTCCAGAGGGAACCATGTGACCCAGGGTTTATCTGGAGAAAAGCAGCTAGGGAAAAGCATTAGGGCACCAACAGAATTAGCACTTCAGTTACTTAACTATTAACAGTTAATTGCATTTAGCTTTTTGGGTTTTTTTTCCCTCCAGACTTCTTCCTTCATTTGGCTATGCTAAGATAACCTCCCTTCTCCCGTATACTCCTGGGACAAAGCCTTCTTCTGATCTCCTAGTGACTAAAGATAAAACAAACAAACAAACATATATACACAAAACAGACTCACCTATTTTGATGTTTTTGGAGTTTTTTCTGACATCTTTCATCCAGCCTGTCAAACAGTATCAAGTAATAGAACAGCTTGTTAAAATATGAATGATGTTGACGATAACATTTTCAAGCCTTTTTTCCAATAACATAGCATAGTTTCATTATATGTCTTCCTGCCACAGATGACCAGTCCATAAACAATGCAGTGGAAACATAGGCTCTGGTACCCAGAAAATGAGAACATTCACCCCCACCACAGCCATAACCAGCATTTACTATAACCTTACAAGAGTTCCCTCCCCAGTCCCTCTCCCTGCTGTTTACAGTTCTGCCTCTTTATGGCAATTAGGCTACTGCCTATTGAGAATAATACTTCTGCAGTCACCAAGCACCACTTCGGAGGAAGTTTTTTGTTTTTTGTTTTTTTTTTTTTTTAAATCAGATGGCTAGTTTTAAGTCATTATGTGACTTTGTTAGTAGGCACCAACATGATCAAAAAGTATAGCTGTTTTGAATTGGATTCCATAGAAACATTTCAGTCATGTTAAAAAAAACATACACTACTTCGTTAGCATTTAAAAGCATACAATCTGAAATCTAAACTGGCTAACAATTCCTTGATACAGGAGGAGAGTGTTTTGGGGTTTTGTTTGTTTGTTTTGGGAATGAAAGATGAATTTAACCTCTCTAAAAACAAAAAACCAAAGTCACCCAAAGGTTTTGCAAGAGGAAAAACAGGTACACAACTGCATAGTGCAAAAACCAAAGGCAACTGCTGCCTGTACATGTTTTCTGCCTCATCCTTTCTTAAGGAGGACTGGTGGAAGAGCCAATCTTTCTACTTATTTCTGAACAGACAAACTATGTGCATACGTGGAAGCAGGCAAGGGCAGGCAGAAGTTCACTCTGAAGAAAACTTCCCATCAATGTAATGGTAGGAAGTACTTCACTGCGAGGCAGAGGGCAAAAAATCCACACGCGTATATTGTCAAAACTACCTATCAGCCTACACCACTACCACCTACTTGCAAAGCACATACAAAGAAAAAAAAATAAATAAAACCTTGGTCAGCATCATGGAGCCCAGTGAACTGAAACCTTTCCTTCCCTCTCCTTTTCACCTGTAGCCAGACTGGTGAGATGAGTGTAAATTTATTTCCAAATATTTTAGCAATGTCATAGCCATGGCTGTTCCACTTGCAAAAGAAAGAAGAAAAAAGTGAGAGGCACATAAGCAAGATACACAGTGCACTTTACTGTTTTACAGATAGTACAGACTTAATCTTTATTTGCCAGATCTTCACTTACTAGGTGGAGAAAACCTTCTGGGATATTATTTTCTTTTGATTAAGAAAGGCACTCCGGAAATTCTCTGGTATCTACATAAATGGCAACTTTTCAAATCGTGCAAATTCACCTGAACTACAAGAATTTGCAGGTAGATTCCAACAGAGCTTTAAATTAACAGGCTCTGTGTTTATGTTCAACAGAACTTGAGAAAAGCGAGCTTCATAGGACACCTATTTCTCTTAGGCTGAATAGTGTAAGAATGAAACAAGTGAGAAGCATCTTCTAAACAAAAAGAAGGAACATCTATTACTCAAGAGAAGATGTTCTGGATAATAAGCCCCTATAGTACAAGGGATCCACTTGACAGTAGTATGAAAGCATTACTGCTTATTCAGAAGTTTCAGGTTGGTAGCTGCATAGTATGAGGACATCATAGCACTCCTGCTCTGACTTTACTGCAAGTTCACATGACTCGACAAGGAAATACTATCATTTCCATTTTAATCAGCGAGGAGAACAACAGCAACATGACTTAGACATCCTATAAGGGGCAGGCAGAACAAGGGTTTGACACCACCCAAGCCAGCATATCAAGTAATCCTTTATTTGACTACAGACCAGACATTTCCAATTCTTTTATATCAATGATGCAAGACGGCCAACTAGCAGTCCGTGGCAAATTCATTCCAAGTGCCAATTTTAATAACTACATTATATTAACTTACAGGAGTAATATAACCCAGAACGTCTCCTGAGAAGTGCCTTTCCTTTATCTTCTTGAAGCAGTAACTTCTGTGTTCGAGTATAATATCCTTTGCCTTTGGATCAACAACTACCAGCCCCCGGTCCTGTACTTTTTTATCGGAATGCAGTGTCTGAGGGGAAAAGAATAGCCATATGAAGCAGCTACATTCAATAGCAACGAACTTGAAAAAGAACATTGAACTCTGAGCACTCCCTTTAAACAAGGCAGAGCAGTCTGATCTAAAAATGAAACAGGAAAGAGTTTGGAAATGATTTGTCATCAGCAGCAAATTTACTTTGTTTGCAAGAGGAGAAAACATATAAACAAAAAAACAAGAACTGACAAGATTAAAAAACATCAGTCCACAGCTGATGACTGCTACATTAATAGCTTAACAAGCTACTGGCAAGGGAAGTCCAAGCATGCAATAGGGCGGTTTTCAAAGTCAGAGTGGGGCTCCAGGACAATCTCTGGCAGTTAGTCACACCTTGGCATTTGCACTTTCTAAATTCTGATCTAGGACAAAGAAACATGAAAATGGTGCAACAGCAGGAAAAAAAAAAATTCTTAATGGCCAATTCTGCAAGTCCACACTAAGTTTGCATGAAATTGCAGTTCAACTCCTCATCATTTTTAAAATTTAAGAAGATGAATAAGACCCAGTTGATACCCCTACTATTTTAGGGCCACATAAACCTACACCATGCATGACAGAGTAATTTCCTAGTTTTGCTAAATACAGCCATTTAGTCTCAGTAGCTATAAATTCTACAGTACCTGTAGAGAAGCTAGCCTTCTTATTAGCTGTTGAAATCTGTTTAAGTGCCTTTGTGTTCCCCTTTGCTCTCTAATCACTGCTGACATATTATCCCCCAAATAATTAAAAAAAGGCTTAGCAGTTCTTAAACAAGATTTTAAAAAGCCTTTTAAATGGGAGATCCTTTAGCTTGAGCATGCTGCATTGTAGTTACTGGCAGCAGAGGTTCCTGACGTTTTTCTTTACAGAAGGTCTGCTTGAACTACAACACCACAGGCAGCGTTAGCAGACCAAAGGAGAGATTCAGAAGGCCTAATAAAACGTGCATGGCAAGTATGCAGAATTCTATGTCCATTGATTCAGCTAAGGACTTCGGGGATAAAGCCTTTCCTAATAGCTTGTATTGCCCTGGTGCCTAGTAATACTAGCTGCAGACTAGATTTTCCTCCTGGTAGATGCTGAGCAAGCAAGTCATAAGAACAATGAGAGAAGCATAAACATAATAGAGGATTAATTATCCTTTTTAAGGGACAGGATTTTGAATAGATCACATATCTACTTTTCTACCTAAGGTGCTTAG
Source organism: Struthio camelus (assembly GCF_040807025.1). Lineage (NCBI taxonomy): Eukaryota > Metazoa > Chordata > Aves > Struthioniformes > Struthionidae > Struthio > Struthio camelus. The sequence continues at coordinate 16,846,597 of NC_090946.1, forward strand.
CAACACTAAGTATATGTACTTGATGTGTATATACACATGTATATGTATACTTAGCACATACACTTGTGCATGTACTTTCTCTCCATACACATCGTTTCTCTTGCACTGCTGTGCCTTCTTGCAGTTTTGACAGAGACTAGGCAGGAAACAGGAACATACTCAGCAAGTTAAGGGAGGCTCCAGCACGTTGGGTCCTCTTGCTTAGACTGCTACAGAGTCTGAATCATTTCTCCCTACAAAGTAACCGCTGGTTGGCAGGCCCTCCAAACTCTTCTACCAGGATACAGGCTTCCTATAGGAAAGGCTAAGAACACCTTCCCCTCCACCTGTAAATGACCTAGCACTCTTAGCCCAAACCACTGCTCCCATATACACAGGAACGGGGAAACATCTCCTTTAGCTGCACATGCAGGGGACAAAGTCTTCCTGCTTCTGAAGCTTGCATGGGGGATGAAAGCTCCAAAAGCCTAGATTGCATTGGTTCAAGGAGTGAAGCATTTGTGACACTCAAAAAAGCTGAAGAAATGGACAGTTTCCAGTAGTTTTCTTTGTGAACCTAACCTTCAATGGAAGCTCATAGTCATATTTAATATTATATTGAGAGAATGAGAATCCCTTTATCATCTCTCAAAGCCTGACTAGTTCACTACATATCTTAAACATGAGCACTTCAGTTATTTCTCTTACCTTTTCTTCCAGTTTTTTTGAAGCTCCTTTCTTTGCATCTGTCTTTGACAAGGTGCCTTCAGCTAGCCAACCAATCATGATTAGAAAAAGTGAGGTACAGAGAAGCCTCATCTCAGTGTTCCTCATGTCAGATTTCTCCTATCTTGAAAATGCAAGGGTTCAAATCTCTGTGAATAGAGGAACATAACAGCTTAAGAGAAATTCAGCTTTGTCGTCTAATTCAAGCATTTGTCTTACCTTCTGCTCTCTATCTATAAGATGGTTTCTGGTTTAACACTGCTTTTGCCCTAAAAGCAAAATAACAGAGCATTTTCAGAGCTTCCTAGACCCTAGCTTAATCATCATTTCTTGTTCTTTGTTTCACTAGCTGTACCATGGAAAAAAGGAGTGGAGTAGTTGCAGCTTCCCTTTTAAAGGATCCCTAACGAAGTATAAGGGTTCACAGCTGAAACAGATAGATGTCTGCTGCCCAGAAGGGTAACACTTTAGCCTTACCTTTTCTATAGCAAATAAGAGATACCATCTGTTTCTTCTCCTGCCTAACCCAGTCAACAGGGCACAAGTTAATTAAGGGACAGAAAGAATTACAGCTGTGTGCCTTCACTCTAATAGCTAACAACTTTGCTTTCAATTCCTTGCCAAGTCAGTGACACATACAGAATTGAAAAAAATAGGGAACCTTTTGTCTAGAAGAATGACTTTGGCAGTTTGTTCCAGCTCAGGATAAAAGAATTTAGCATCAATTGAGAACGGTTCTGTTCACTGTTATTTATCTATCAGGCCAAAGTCCTGTTAGGAGAGAGATTTCCAAAAAAAAAAAAAAAAAATCAAATGCAGCCCAAGAGACTGGTTTCCAACCTCTCCCCATTCACCAGTTGCACCAGTTTCCTCATTTAGTTCCCTAAGAGTGGATAAGGAGACCAAAAAAAAACATTTTGGCTTTAGGGAAAGTGAGGTGGAAGGAGATAAAATATCAGAATACAGAAAAGTAGCTTGCTATTGATTCTGGAAGTCCTCAGGATCAAATTGGGACGAGCTTTCATCTATAATTGATTAGTGGCTCTAGATATATACTAGCCTGCTTCTCATAATTCTGAGATTCTAATGGAGAAGAAAAAAAAAACCCTTAGCCTTCCCAAAACTGCCTGAAGTTTTCTGTCAAACATATCCCCTTGTTCTTAAAAAAATTCTTGTTCCTCCTGTAATATTTTGGAAAATTAATGTTTGCACCACTCACTCTGAAGACTTACTAGCTCGTTTCTTCAAGAGTTATATCTACAAGACTTGCTGTTTTGCTGGCACTGATAAGAAGCGCTGCTCAACATTTGAGCTTTCTGTTTCTGCTCAGAACATCAAGTGAGGGATCCCGCAACAGCAGACTGCACACGCCAAAGGAGTCCTGTGGCAGTAACACGTTGGCAGAGGAACCTTAAAGGTTAAATGAAAGTGTACTCAATGAAACAGCAGCTATTTGAGACCAACACAGGTACAGCAGAGATGAGATCAAGAGCCCGATAAACTCAGTAGATTTGGACAGGGCTGGCTTAGCAGTGAAAGTTCTGAAAAGCAGAGAGATACATTGCAGGAGCTAGGAATTTTGCAGGAGAATAGAGGGGAACATGTGATTAGGGAACAAAGCGGGAGGAAGGCGGCAGAAAGACTGTTTGAAAACAACCAATACCACTAGCACAGAGAACAGGGAGCATCAAAAACCGTGGGTACAAAATGACTTGAGGGATTCAGTCAAGCCTTAAAGACTGAGGAATAAAAGCAGCGAGTCTTCTAATACTTCTTGGATCCAGGAGGTGGGGTAAAATGCAAACTGCTACACCGTTTGAGTTCACTGTTATTAAGTTAATGTGTTACACTTTGACTTTGCCTTCAAGGTCACTAGGTATTCCCTTGTTTTCTACATCCTAAAAGATTAGACAAAGCAGGTTGCTCTTGATAGCATCTTCTCCGTTCCCTCTAGCCTGGCAAAATCTATACACTACTGCAGAGAGGAACAACTAAGAACCTGGATAGTCAATACAAGCCTTAACAATTTGGACAGGATATTCCAGAAGCTGATATATATTGATCTGGAGGTGTTTAATTTCACATTCAGAAACAATTAGCAGCACCATTCATTTTCCTGGAGAGAAGTTAGTTTTTAACAACTGAAGCACCTAAGTTCAAAAAACCCTTCATTGAACTCTAATTAGACATCAAAATGGGCTCATTTTCTTGACATGATCATATCCATCTGTCAATTACTACAGGTCAACATTCACTCCTGGAACTATAGCAAGCGCTGAGCCTGTGACAATGGTTTCTGCCAGAGGTAGTTCAATATTGACTCTTGGTTGGAACCTTATTTTAACAATTTGTTCTTTAGCAACATCAGTTTAGTGAAACATAAGGAGACAGTATTGCTTTATTACAGGGCCATGAACTAGCTGAACTTTAAACGCTCTTAACTGAAACCATAAGCATGGACTTTGAAAGCTTTACAAAAGTTTTATCTCTATCAAATTTGTCTTCAGCAAACTTCATTTCTACAGTTTTTAATTCTGCTTATATTAACTTACTACGTAGAACAGCAAAAGCTTGGCACCCTTGCTTCCTATCTGTACCACTGCAACATGCAAGCAGGATTAAATATAAGATTGAATTCTTCTGGGTCCTTGTGCAACTCAAATTTTTCTTTCATTTGTTTTTTCCTTTCCTTTCTTTTCTGCTTTCTTTTATTTCTTTTTGCTTTTTCTTTTTCTTTTTGGCTTTTCTCTCTTCTCTCTTCCTTTTTTCTTTTTCTTTTTGGCTTTTCTCTCTTCTCTCTTCCTTTTTTCTTTTTCTTTTTGGCTTTTCTCTCTTCTCTCTTCCTTTTTTCTTTTTCTTTTTGGCTTTTCTCTCTTCTCTCTTCCTTTTTTCTTTTTTTTTGCTTTTCTCTTTTCTCTCTTCCCTTCTTTCCTTTTCTTTCTCTTCCTTTTTTCTTGTTGCTTTTTTCTTTTCTCTCTTCCCTTCTCTTCTTTCTTCTTTATCTTTCCTCTTTATCCTTCTTTTTCTTTTTTTCTTATTTCTTTTTTCCTTCTTTTTCTCCTTTTTCCTGTCTTTTCTTTTTTCTTTTCTTTTTTCTCTCCTTTCCTTTTTTCTTTCCTTTTTCTTTCTTTCCTTTTTTGCGTTCCTTTCTTTTTTCTTTGTGCTTTTTCTTCTTTCCTTTCTTTTTTGCTTTCCTTTCTTTTTTCTTTGTGCTTTTTCTTCTTTTCTTTTGTCTTTGTGCTTTTTCTTGTTTCATTTTTTCTTCTTTCCTTTCTTTTTTCTTTCCTTTTTCTTTTGCTCTTTTTTACTTTCCTTCTTTTCTTTCCTCTTTCTTTTTCTTTCTTCTTTCCTTTCTCTTTCCTTCTTTTTTCTTTCTGCTTTCCTTTCTTTCTGTTTCCTTTCCTTTTTCTTTCTTTCTTCTTTCACCTTTTCTTTTTGTTTTTTCTTTTCCTTTCTCTTTTTCCTTTCCTTTCTCTTTTGCCTTCTTTTCTTTCTCTTTCCTCTTTTCTCTTCTTTTTTCTCTCCTTTTTCTTTTTTCTTTTCCTTCTCTCCTTTTTTCTTGTCTCTCTCTTTTTTTTTTTTTTTGAGAAAGTGACCTGAAACCAAGCTTTATCTCTAAGCCAGGTCACAAATGCATCACCAAACTGAGTCTCCACATGAGGTAATGCCTTTTTTACTCAGCGGTTTTAAATGCTTCTTTATTTTACAGAGAGAAGAAAGCAGGCATAGACTTAAGCTGCCCAAAAGAAGCAACCAATGAAACTGAATAGTCCCAGAGGCTGGCGGAGGAAGTTTTTGGAAACCGGAGTTAATGTTTGTATGTCGTTTCTGGAGCAGCAAACAGCTATACCTATCACTGTGGGAGAGCTCTGGGTGAGATGTCAAGTATCCCTTAACAAAGCAAGCGCAGGAAGCACGCTGTTGGCGGCACTCTCAGGGAAACCCACAGAAGCTAGACCCGGGCGTGAAAACAGAGAAAGCAACGCTCTTCCGCTCCGCGGACGCCACGGCAGGCCTCACCCCCCGCGCTCCGCCCCTGCCCCAGCCGCCCGAGCGCTTCCCTCAGCCCCGGCGCCCCCCGCCGCGCGCGAGCCCGCCAGGCCCGCGCCACGCAGCCGAGGCCAGGCCTCGCCTCGCCTCCCTCCCGCGGGGGCGCCGCCGCTGCCGCCGCCACCTACCGCCCGCCGCCGCGGAAGTGGGGGCGGGCGGGGGGCGGAGGCGGGCGGGCAGCTGACGGGAGCCGGCGGCCGTTGAGCGCGCGGCCGCCATCGCGGAGGCGCGCGGCCGCCGGCGGGTAAGCGGCCGTTAGCCCCACCCCCCTGGCCCCCCTCAGAGCCGCCGGGGTGTGGCGGGCCGCAGCCGTCCCCGATGGCTTTACAATACGTGTGTTCTGGACTCAGCTTCTACAGCGCATGTTTTTGTGTACAGTGTGACCATGTAGCTACCGTTTTTACCGCAGCCGAAAGCTTGATGTAACCCTGCGATTTTTCTGGGCCGCTTATAGGAAGTAAATACCATATTGGAAGACGTGATGAAAAACGGTAGCGTTATCGACGCTGGGATAGGGTGGAAAACCCGGCAGGTGCCGGCTGCGCTCCTTCCAACACAAGCCTTTCTGTGAGCTACTTTCTGGCTTACTCACAGCCGGGTGCAATCTCCCAAGAGCTGAACGGGAATCGTACTTTCTCCTGATCTGTACTTTTCTCCCTCCTGCGTCATGCAGATCTCATGAATACGCTTCAGCGCTGAAAAGAAAAACAGGAACGTTTTCGCTCTGAGCGTTAAGTCTTGCCAGGGACACAGACATACGATCTCCCTGGCTAGCATCAAGTACATCTGTACTTTTTCTGCACTCTGAATCACCCAAATTTAAATTCCAGCAAGGAATTTCCTTTTGAAAGGAAATTGATACTGCGAGTATGTTTGGACCCACAACTGAAACACTACTATCACCCTTAGAAACCAGAAAGCAGGAAAGAAAATGTTCTCATCACACTTTTTTTGTGTCACTAAAACCCCTCTGAATCCCACGCAGGCTTCCACTGAAGAAGTGGTGCTTCTTTTCATCTCACGGAACTGCCTAATAGGTGTTTTTGAAACACAATGTATTTTCATTTATATATTGCCCCAAATGGAAAAGGTGTATTATGCTATCTAAAGCCGTTTGCAATCTACGGGACACCAGGTTTTCTGTTGTTTTGTAAAATGCTGTTGTTCATCTCCCACAGATGTCAAACACTGCCAGGAATGTTCCACTTCTGAATAGCAGGGAGTACAGAGAAAAGGCAGGATGGTATGAAAAATCAGGTTTGGATTCAGGCTCTCTATAATGAAATCTGTCATTCCTGTGTTGTTCATACTCTCCTGTTGACCCTCTTTACTATAGCTACAGTAGGACTGATCCAAGGGTTTGCTGCACATAGTTGATGGGGTGCATGCTGCCATTGAAGGCACCTGTAGTTGCATGTAACAGAATAACAGATTTTTTCTCTGAGATGTAAGGAAGTCACTGAACTTGGGACTATGGATTCCTCTCCTAAAGTTCAGGCACTTAAAGGCTAGGTGCCACAATGCTGAGCATCTCAGCACCTAAGTTTCCCCTATGTAAGTAACTGTAACTCATTAAATTCCTCTTTGCTTTTCCTGGGTTTATATCTCATGTTTACTAACTCAGGTCTTCCTTTATTTATTTGTTTATTTTTTCCTAGAGATGAGAAGGCCACTGAGCCATGAAGATGAGCATTTTACGTAAAAATGCTGCTCAGATTTCTGCTTGTTTTTCGTCATACTCTAGAAGTTACTGATTTTTAATACTAGATCTTTTTCCTTAATTCTACATATTTGTGGCCTGCTCAAAGAGGTGGAGTTATGTTTAATAATGTGTTATGGATGCCTGTGATGGACCCTATAAATTTTATTTATTTGTTCTCAGTTTGTAAAAAGGCAGTGCCTGAGAAAGATAGGGCACCTAGGAGAGAGCAGAAGAGTGCGCCTTTCCTGGGGAGTACCTGCATATACTGAGGAAAGAAAAGTTTCAAAATAAAAACAGCCTGGCAGCCAAAAATGAGTGGAAGCCTGTAGCCTAAGGAGAAAGAAGGGTGAGAGGAGAAACACACAGAAAGTCCTCAGGGATGAAAGGTAAGAAAACTTGTAGGAACTTGAAGGAATTATGGGGAGTCCGTTGCAACTCACAAAGCCACTGAGCTGGCTGCCATGTCTCTACCAGCACACAGGTAGCAAGAGGGGGCTTGTTGGTACCACCCTTTGTTGACCCTCATTTTATCTCTTTGAGTTTATTTTAAAGCTTAAGTATTCTATTTTACATGTTAATATAAACCTGACTTTTTCAGTTTAAAACCCTTCGGTCATTGAGGAGCTCATTGAAAATAAAATATCTAGGCAGATCCATCCCAAATCTCTGGAAGTTTGGGGTCTCATGATAGTGACATTATCCTAACTTTGGATTTCTTAATTTTGAGAAGGGTACATGTGATATTCTGACATGGCACAAGGCATTGCTGATAAACCTGTGGTCTGTGTTAATGGATAATGAATATCAGATGTCAGATGGAGAAATATGATTGAGTGTACTTGCGGAGGAGCTACTGATCCTGTTTTCTCCTTAGCTCTTTTTGCTTCCTGTATTAGGTTAGAACAACCATGGGGAGGGAAGAAAGTGATGAGAGACACTGAGGGGTGAGAGACAAATTTATCTGACAGAAGTAATAAAAGGGAAAGGAAAGACAGATTCCCTTTTTCTGTCTAGAAGTTCATTACAGAGATATACAGAGTTTGTACTTGAGAAGCAATTAGTCATTCATTCCAATTGCACATTCTTGGAAGAAAAAATAACTCATGGCAATGAATAATGCCTCAAGCAGCTGGGATTTTCATGTGTTTATTCATTTCAGTGATTGTCTTCCAACCTTCCAGCCCGGCCACTGCTCCAGGTCTTGGCAACTGTGTGTTTGAATCATACACGCCTGACCTCAGCTTGTCACGTCAGTCCCATCAGCTACATCTACGTTAGCAGATCCGAGTATGTTTTATTTCCTGGGTCTTTGTGTGTGTCTGAGCTGTTTCCCAGCATCACACGGAGTGACACATAGGCATATACCCAATCTGCCCATGCCCTAGTTTTCAAAGAAGGAACTCAAACACGTGCAGAAGTTACCATGTTCTCTCTCTGTCATGTCCCTAACCTGACAGGGTTATCGGAAGCTACGGGAGTCCATAGTAGGTGCACCAAGGTGGTTTAATACAAGGGTCCAACACCAGTCTCGATCATCTTGTCTAATCCTGCTTCATGGGTTTTGAGGAAGACTCTCAAGAGAGATACAATTCATTGTGTGCCAGTATTCGTGGTGGGGCGAGGGCAGCAAAGCTCTATACTACAGCGCTTAACTTCATAACCTAAGTACAAAGACATTCAAATTATTCTGGAGTGTGACTGTGGCAGATAAACAGACGGGACTGAAAGGACATGTGCTGGCTGCTAAAATTCCTCAGAATGATACATAGCCATACTCAAAAAAGAATCATATTTTGGCTTCAGAAACCAAAGAGAAATGCACTCTGTAACAGCACATAAAGCTCCAGAGGAAAAGATTTGAACATTGTATCTACAAACCACCCCGCAGCGCTAAGTGTTAGGCAAAAAAGTATAGTGGAAGCTGGGGTTCTCACAAATGGAAACTCACCAGCTGACTCCACTCCATTTAATGGCATTAGTTTCGTAAAGGCTAGTCTAATTTTTCCAGTCTTTGTACCAAAGTGTAATAAAGTTCTGAAAATGATTAAAGCAACTAATGTATGCCATGGGAAAAAAGTGATAGACCTTGTGGACTTTTTGGCAAACGAATATTCAGCAAAACATTTGGCGTAATAGAAACGCATTTCTTGAGACTATTTCCCCACTAATGCTGATTTTACAGTAATTAGAAATCTCTTTCAAAACCAAGTCATCTTGGAATGGATGGAACTAATGAAATCTGGTTTCAAACAGACTGGTGTCTTGTATACAGTTTTAAGCTCAAACTGGAACATTTTCCACATTTGTGAACTCAGTGCATTTGTAAAGATCTTTGCATAACATGAACTCTGTACTGTGTACACCTGAGCTCATGTTACAACCTTTCTTTCAGTCTGGTTACCTCTAGAGACTATTGAAGGGTCTCTTTCCTCTAGCTGCTATTTATTCACACAAAATTTGTAGAAGCCTAATTATCTTCTCCCTACCAAAGCGGTCTGAAACTGGCTAGTGAGTTCTAAATCATGAGGAAGGAGGGATGGACAGATACCCTTATACATTCATCATAACTGCATGACCCTTTCCGGGTGAAAAAGAAGACAGGAAGCAATGATATGTATAGTAGAGTGTCAAAAGTCAGTCAAAGGAGGTTAAAATAAAGTATTTGGGGTACGTTTATGCTGTTTCACTGCACCTTATGCATACCAAGTCATTTAGAAATGAACTAGTTAGCAGTCTAGCTTCAATAGTATAGCGCTCCACATGGGTTAACTACTTGACATTTAACCAACTTCTCAAGTAGAATTTGCAATCCATGCTGAGCTTGGTACTGCCACAGCTATTCTGCTGGCAGTCTTTAAGCTACCTCTTACTAAATGTGGTTTAAGTGTACCCGCATGACTTGCAGTCACAGTACTTGCTGAAATGCAGCCAAGCTAGGGCTGATATACTTGGCCTCTAGGTGTCACTTTGCTCATAAGAGTAGAAATTAGTTCCACATCTGATTTTGGTTAACTCACTTTTTTTTTTCTGAAACTGAAATTTGTACGTGGTGAAGTCTTAAGTTTTCAGCTTCAAAGGTAATAAAAATTATTGTTAAACATCAAAATCTGATTGTAAAGCTATAAAAAGGACAGTTTTCTTTATGTAAGCCTGCAGATGCAGAGATCTGAGTTGAATGTAAGACTAGTTGTGCACAACTGCCAGTAGTTGCACACGGTCTACGAAACCTGGCAATAAATGCATACATTTGTGACTACCACTTACTGTTATCTTCTCTGTCTAGTGGCTATATACACAAAGCACTCATATAACAACTGATTCTAAAACCATGCAGAACAGACTCTTTAGAGGTGACCTGAGTGAAGTGTACAGTCACTATCAGAGAGAGAGTATTGACTATTAGATAGTTCTTTAGGAGCAAAAAGTGTAACAGTGAATAGGCACTGAAGTTTGATGGATTTAAATTAGAGGCAAGCTTTAAATGAGGAGGATTAACCATGGGAACTAAGTACTCAGGGAAAACAGTGAACTTTGTATCTTTCATGTTGCCAGATCAGGAATGAGTCTCTTTCTGAAAGATAGGCTGTAGCTAAAAGCTACTTACTGGACTCAATTCAGGAAAAAAGAAAACAGGTAAAATTAAATGGCTTGAAATACACAGGAAAACAGATTAAACGACTAAGTGTTCTCTGCCAGCCCTAAAACCCATGATTCTAAAGATCGCTACAGATCACTAAGTGAACTAATCACTTGCATTACAACTGTACCTGTCAGCACACTTTGGTTGAGACAGACTAGGCCAGTTTTGACACCCTTTATATCTGTTTTCAGGTGATGAGATTAAATATTCTGCACTGTGCTGGGCTGTATCTCTTTGGAGTGTTTAAGAAAGTTTAACCTTGAAATGTTTTCAATCTCAGGAAGAGATTTGGTGCAGGACTGCTTTGCACTGCACGTTCACGGCCCTCGTAAGAAACATATGGCCCTGGATTTGCGCATCTGCATGCCCAGGAAGTCAGAATATGTATTGTCACATGTAGCAGAGCAAGTGAGTCACTGAAAGAAGTGATGACTGACTCACCAGGTATGTGACATAAGATGGTTCTACATATACATATACACACCTGGCTTAAACTTTCAGGCTTGCAAATGATCAAAGCGATCTAATCATTACACAGGGCATGTTAAGTAGATCCTGTGCACTGTTTTGGGCCCCCTTTTGAGCTGGAGGACTAAGGAACCGTCACTGTGGGCCTACCCCTGTGGACAGTATGGTCTTATGTATCACAAGGGAGAGAGTCTGTACCCTGGTCTCTGCATTACAGCCAGCCTGAGGCTGTATTCAGCCTGAATAGGGCTGACATGGTTGAAATAAGATCCTATAGGAGCACACTGCTCAAAGCTTACCGCTGAAATGACATGGTCTTGTCTGGAGGTGCAATCTGCCGTCCCTCTCCTTCTCCCCTAGAAGTTATATTCTCTGGGGCATCTGCAAAGCACATTATTTCTCCTTAAAAAAACACACGCGCGCGCGCACGCACACACACACACACACACACACACACATTAAAAACTCTCCATTATTTAGGCACGGACGGGGGAAAGGGGAACGGGGGAGGGAAAGGATTGGGCCGTTTCTAAGTAGAGGGGCGCGCAGGAGAGCCGCCTGCGGATTCAAAGCTATAAACCGCCCTGCCAACGCCTCCTGCGGGAGAGCGGCCCTCGCCGCCGCCGCCCACCGCGGCCTGGGCCCGCCGGGCCTGATGGCGCCGACTGGAAATCACGCCCCAGCAGCGGGGCCGCCGGCCCCCAGCCGCCCCCTCGTTCCCCCCTCCGCGGGCCGGGGCTCCTGTGGCGCCGCCGGGGAGGCGCGGGAGGAGGAGGGAGGGGAACCCCGCCACCCCCCGGCGTGGGCCGCGGCCTCGCCGCCCCGCCGCCGCAGCAGGAGGAGGCGGCAGCGACGGCGCCGCCTCCGGGCAGCAGATGGCGCCCGAGCCTCGCGCGCCCGGCGGCCGCGGGGGCGGGGGCGGCCGCGGCGCCTGCGCGTTGCGGAGGCGGCCGCGGCGGCCTGAAGAGCGCCGGGAAGGAGGGAGGTGGCGGCGGCGGCAGTTGTGGCGGTTTGGCGTGTCGCGGGGCGGCCGTGATCGCGCTCCACGATGCCGGCGGTGTCGAAGGGCGATGGCATGCGTGGCCTGGCCGTCTTCATCTCCGATATCAGGAACTGTGAGTGCGGCCGGACCGGGGCGCGGCAGGGCCGGGGCCTGCGCTTGGGCTTGGGTCGGGCCGTTGCCAGGGGCCGTTGCGCCGCGCGGCCGTTACGCAGCGCGGGGCCGAGGCGTCCTTCGCCGCCCCTCCCCCCCCCCCTCCCCGGGCTACGCGGGGCGCTCCCGGCTCGCGAAATGGCGGCGCGCCCCGGGGGGGTGGCGCGGCGCGGCGGTGCCGCCCGAGGCTTTGAGTTGATTGCGGATGGGTTTTTTTCCTTTTTTTTTCTTTTTTGTAGTGCTTTGGTGATGGCCCCCGGGGAGGGAAGGAGGGGGGGCGGGAGGTGGGTGCCTGTCGTTGTTGTTGTTTCTAAGGCGCGGAAGTGAAGTTGGCGTGTAAAATGGGGGGCGGGAGGGGGGCGGGGTGTGGCGGGCCGAGGGAGGCATCGCCGGTCTTCCTCCGAGCCTGCAAGCGGGTTTCGGCTCGAAATGTCATTGAAAGGAAGCAGGTCTCTGTGGCAGGGTGGGCTGCGCACAGGCCCTTCCGGAGCTACGCTTTACGCTTGGCTTAAATTGGCTTTCAAATGTTGCTTTGCTAGGAAGCAGTCCTTAGGAACGGTTTAATTGAAACGGGGATGGCGAGTGGTGCTGATTGCGCCCCCTTGTGGGGTGGGGGGGAGGCACTCAGGATAGGTAGGTGCCTGTGGGGAGGAAGGGGGGGGGTTGTGGAGGCAAAGAGGGGTGCTCATCCACCGGGGCTGCCGAAGGGGGCAAGGGTGTGTGTCTGGGAGGAGAAGCCCGAGTGCTCTGCTTCCCTTTCTGACTCTGGGAATGGCATGCGGTTTAATATTAATCTGAGCTAGAGACTGGAGTGCGTGATGTGGCAAGAGCTGCCTGGGGAAGGGCTAAGGTCGTGGTAGCTGGTGTGATGAAACGGCTTTATATTTTGTCCGTGTCTGCCTCTCCAGGTTACTTAAGGCTCTTTTTAAAAGCAGTGACAACAAGGTTCCCTCTCTAACAGATGGGAGTGGGTTTGGAGACTGCTTTATGCAAATTGTGGTGCTCTAAGTAGGCTTGTATTGGGATAACCAAACTGGCTTGGAAAACTTTAATTCAGAAGCCATCAACATGAAGCCCTCTGAAGATAATCTAGGAGTAATATAAACGTCTGGGGAGAAAACTGTATTGAAACTGAGACCAGTTAAACTAGGCTAGTGCCACTTCCTTAAACTAAGTTCAAATGATCTGGACTTTTAGGCATGTAACCAGGGACCTCATAAGTAAAATTCAAGGTCCTTAATCTTATTCAAGGCAAATGTTATCTCAGTGGGTGGGATTTTTTGCTTTTGTTTTGGAGACCAGAGTTTGCAAGTCTTTGAGGCTTTTCTTTTCCTTCAGACTGCACTCTTCCCTTGTGTAGAAGAAGAAGGGTTACAAAATTTGTATTGTGTATCAGTTCAAGGTTAATTGAATGCTCTTGTTCTTCTGCTTTGGTTGGCCCAACTGTTTACTGAAGATCATGTAGTGATCTACAGCTCTATGCAAGCTGCATGTGTAACACAATTTCACATGGTATTGTATCATTTAAAACTTGTTGCTGTTGTAGGTCCCCAATGTTTTTTGAATAGTTATTCTCACTCACTTAGCTGGAAGTACAATGCTTCCCTCACTCCTAATGTCTGTTTCTTGCAGTTGGGGAACATGTATTGGATTCCATTGACATAGAGGTTAGAGAAACAAGAGAAAACTTGGGCTCTTAGGTTCTTAACCTAAGTTTATAGATATGGAATAAGATGATCTGATCATGTAGTACGGTATAACAAATTAACTGCTCATTGCCCATAAGCTTGCCAGTGTGTAGCCATTGTAGGCATGCTAATGGAACAACCACACTTGATATAATATCCAGTTTGGAAGAAGCTGTCTCTCCTGCTCTGAGTGACAAAGATTGAACTAACTTGTGAAACAAAGCATTAACCCTTTCATTGTTTTACAAGTACAGCTATATCTCAGTTGTTTTGTCCCTGTTTGGATAGCTATTTGGAAGCTGTGGATGAGAAAGACAAGATAATTATGGCTCCTGGCTAGCTGTAACAAGAGTTGGCTGTAAGGTATATGCAGCTTTCAAATAGTTGTTCAATGGCATTTGAGTTCTTTTCTTTCAAGGGTGCTCCAAAGGTGTTGCCAACTAACCAGGGGCTGGTGAACGCTGAGTAGAATTCTCAAATGTACTTAATCTCACTATCTAGAGACTCTGTGCTTTGCAAGCATGGTTATTAGCTTAAGCTGCATCTTTCCCATTTTGAAGTGGGGAAACTAAGTGTCTGACACATTGGTGTGCCTGCTAGCATCCTGAATTTTTCTTAGCTTTGACTTTTAGACTTGTCTATCTTTCTATAGTTCTACCACTAATGGTTGAAGTTTTTAGCTTGCTTACAGCCCTTTCAGGTTATCGTAAATAACAGCTGAAACATTGCTGTTTTTGAAAGATCTTGCAGAGTTAATAAATTTGTATTATAGATGTTGCTGAACAATAAAAATGCAGATGTTTGTTAACTGTGCTCAGGTGGGTGCACAGCATGTGCTTCCAAGATAACGCAACTTTGGAAACCACACAAACTTTAGGGATACTTATGTAACTGTACACAACCCGAGCATTAAGGGGTGCTTATGTAACTGTAGCTTTTTTAGTTTTGGAAATACTTAATCTTCTTGTATCAAATCTTGCTTCTTGGACATGTGTACCAACAATGCCTGCAGCACTGCGTGATGTATCATTCTCTTATGAAGTTTATAAAACTTACTAATTTGGGAATCATGCTGGTCTTGTCTATCTCTTATTACTGGCCTATCACAGGGCTTCAAATTAAGCAAATTTGATAGTAATTTTCAGTGCTCACAAATCTAGCTGATGGTGGGTAAACAAACAGCTAACACTGCCAGTCTGTCTTTAGTAGCTAATAGTAGGTTATCACTTCTGTCAGTTGGGCACATTTTTGGCACTTGAGGCATCTATAGACTTGATCTTGTTGTAGACTTCTTGAATGCTTTTTGTATCACGTGTGACTTAAATACTTTGAATATAAGAATAACTTTCAATATGATTAAAGAAAGTCTACTTAAGAGAAGATGCTAGTTCTGCGAAAGTGTATAAAGCTTTTTTTAAATCAGTAGACTACTTGTAGCAAAAGTCATAAAATGTTTAAGAAGGAAAAGAGCTTCTTGTGCTTAACAACCTTGTTGGAAAAAGTCACTCAGAATTAGACTTTCATAGAGACTAGACCGAGAGAATTGTTCACTCTTCTTAATTTATCTTGAGCAAGTATAAGATTAATTTTTGAAACACAGTAATAGATGAAACTGAATTGTCCAGCACTTTGTGGTAGCTCTTCAGAGTCTTGTTTCGGGGCAACTTGTTGTAGGTCCTTTATTTTTGCATATAGTGTTCCTGTTGGAGGTGGCAGAAGGAAGAGCGATTAAGAAAAGTGAAAACAGCCCTTTCAGATTCCTGACAACTTGCCGGTAGATCATATGGGTTTTTCTAGAAGCTTTGTACAGCTAGGTTGCTTTAACATATATGAAATAGCTTTTTGCTTATCGTTCATAAACCCCAGAGAAGAGACTAGAAAGCTATACATTGGAAGCTGAACTAATGCACTTAGTTGAGAGATGTAACTTGGCCCAATGAGACAACAGCAAGACACAGCTATGCTGTGAAATAGATTGTAGCGTAGAGATAGCAGGCCTGGAAAATTCATGTGGTCCATGAAGTGCTGTTCAGGTCCGAAAGAATCTTTGTCATTGCTTACATACCTCATGAACTAATAAACCATACAAAAATTGGCATGTGTTATACATGTGAGCATATGAACTCTTGTAAAAAAAAAAAAATCTTGAAGTATATTAAATCTACTTTTCTCATCTGTATTGGAGAGCTGCTAAAGTAAGCTGATGTATGCAAGATGGTGCTTCATAAACTCTGTAACCATCTTAGCTACAAAGCAATTTGACTTGCCCACAGGATTTGGGGTGAGGAGGGGGAGGGTTGACTATTGCTTTATCCTTATCTAGTGCTAAAGTTCTCGGAATCATCTGCTACCCAGACAATTTTGTTATAATGGCAGTATTATCACATACTCACCCTAAAAACTAGGAAAGCTTATCTCCTGATTTGGGGAAGGGGGAAATAGTTTTTGTCACAGTATTAAGTGTGCTACTTACTGGTAACCCATCCTCCACTGTAAAGTGAGGAAGCATTTGCTCTTGGTTTGATGGAATGTGCCTATGCAGAGGCAAAACTTGTTACTGCCCCAGGTTTGGAGAAGACAACTCTTCTTTCTTTCCCTTGTTACCTTGGATGACTGCCTTATGTTTTTAGTGGCACTTTAAAATTGGACAGAGGGAGAAGGTTTCCTTTAGTCTATTCTCTAAATGCTTCTATATCTTTTTGAAGATACTATTTCTGTTTCATTTCTCCTTAGGCTATCTTATTTTAGAAATAAACCCAATGCATATTAAAACAATGTATTTTTCCTCTGAGAATTTAATGCATTAATTCTTCTTTGTACTAGGCAGGGGGGAGCGCTCCGCCTCTTGAGGTGTTTGACTTCAGTAACTTTGCTTCACTATATCTGGACCCATGCATAGGGTAAAGAGCATCAGGTTACAGAGAAACAAGCGTGGGGGGGAAATAAAAGTATACCAAAGTGTTCAGGTTATGATCACCCTTTTGAGTGGATAGTGGACATCAGAGTGGATTATGTGAAGGGGCAAGCATATGCATTTAAATTACTAAATACTTACCTATTTGGAGGCATTTGTTCTTGGTGAGAACAGCCGCACAGTAAAACAAACTTCACATAGAGTGAGTTGAGCTAACATAGCTTTTTTTGGCGCTCCACGCCAGCAATGTGGCTTTTGGCATGGAGGCTACGGTTAACGCATTGCTCCTCTGAGGTGTAGATTCTCCCATTTGGATGGGGCATAATTCTGAGGTAGGACTTGTTACTTCTGTAGACAGTTGAGGGCTTTCCTGTGCATCTAAATACTTGGACTACATGTCTCTGAAGAAATTTGAAGGCAAGGGGGATTGATTTGCTGTCCTATTTCTTTTGCAAGGCTGTGTCTGCTTTTCGAGTACAGCCATTTTCCTGTTGGCTTCTGACACAAGAAAACTCTGAGGAGGAGTGTAATACACACTAGTGGAAAAGTATTTGCATCACTTGTGTCTACTTGCAGAAGAGTGATCTCATGCTACTTGTGTTCTCCTTAAATCAATCTGAGGGAGAGGTGTTAAACAAAACTAGTATTCTGTGCTGCCCTCGGCTATCTGTCTTGGCTTTCTTTTGTCCTTTCACTGAACTCTGAAAGTGTTGTTTTGCTGTTGGATTTGGGCCCATTTGGCTGAGAAAGAGGGAAGAATAGGCAAAGATGATGGTTGATAGCTGAGAGGTAGTAAATAGCTAGAATCTTTCATGTGACATGCAACCTCCATTATGTCATTGGAATAATAAAACATATCTACTGGTTTTGAAATCCTTGGAATAAGGGCTGCCCATCAGGATTGGAAACAAAAGTTTTACGGATTGCTACAGAGAATGTGACATTACTTGCATCAATTTCTGTCTTTTTTATGAATGTGTTTGGATAGTCCCCCCCCCACCCCAAGGTCTCTGAAGTAGTCCCATGTAGAAGTGTCAGATAAGAGCTCGGGGCTTGCCCAAAGCCTCCTAGTTTATATTGTCTAAACTTAAACTAAGATGAAAAAGAGTGCACAGTGACTTGCACTACATCAGTGCAAATATTGCCACACCTTGAAGAGCTGTGAACACACTGTTCAGGGAAATGACTACTGAAATGCTGATTCCTCAAGGAAAGAGGAAGAGCTGCTTTATGTAATAGCCTAATGTACTTCTGCTTTTATATATTTTTCTTAGCTTAAAGCTTCTCTCTTGATAAGAACCAATGTATTTTCATCAATTA
Source organism: Struthio camelus (assembly GCF_040807025.1). Lineage (NCBI taxonomy): Eukaryota > Metazoa > Chordata > Aves > Struthioniformes > Struthionidae > Struthio > Struthio camelus. The sequence goes on from NC_090946.1 coordinate 16,864,237, forward strand.
AACTGTAAAATAGATGGTCCAGTTGTCATAAAGTTACTCGGGTATGAGCTTCCAGTAAGCTTTCTCTTCACATGGGGAAAGATCTACTCTTAATTAAATGTTAGGCCCTACTGCCTACTTACTCCTGAAATGAACTCTTTCACAGATCTGAGCTGCAGTGTTTTTCTTAAGTTGTGGTGCCTAGTTAGAAGAAGAAGAAAAAAATCCATGAATGCTTAAAATGACTAAGCTTACCATGGATTACTTCAGTTAGAGTATTTGAATTGTGATGATGGGATGTGGAAGCTGGTGTGTGCTCTTTTGTATTTATCTCCCCTTCCTTTAGGGGACAAGAAGTTAATGGATACTAGATTATAGTAAAGCCTATGACTCCCTACTGTTTCATGAGAAATCCCCTTATAGGGGAAGCCACTAAGAACGTGCTGGGGGAAAAGTCAGTTTTGTGGCTAGCAGTCCACTTTGTAGTGCACAATTTCAAATATGCAATATGATTTCTTAAATGTGATCAATAGGTCACTGAATTTTTCCATGGTAGTAATGGATATGTAATCACAACAGGATGTCCAGAAGCACAACAGACTTGAGCTGCTGTTATGCCTTTAAAGATCTCAACTTTTTGAGGGAAGGCGGAAGGAACAGAGCAGTGTTAAGAGCCTGGAGCTGTTGTCTTTTTAGGAGTATGGCCTTGAATCGAACTGATTATGAAACTACATCAGCATATCTTGCTGAAGGGAAGCTAGTACTGCTTTGATTGTGGTGTCCCTCCCACCTAATTGACCAATTGGCTTAGCTGTTTCTAGTGTAGATGCTAATGAAAGCCTAAAAACACAGGAAAAACTGTATTTGGAAAACAGTGACATGTTTTTACCTCTGGTATGTTATCTAATGCCTCTAAGGAAAATATCTAACTATCTTTAACATGGAGAGTTTCTACTTCAAGTAAGAACTCCTACACTTTTCCCAAGTAGAGTTCCTAACCACTACAGAATTCGGAGGGGAAGCTGCTGCTCTTAACACTGGCAATATTGATAGTACTGCTTTCTTGAACAGAAAACTGAATAGAATTTTCGCATGTCTCTAAGGCCTGTTTGATAACTGAATGTGAACAGAAAGGCATATTCTCTTAGGCAAATGGCAGTGCCACAAATAGTCGCTATTGCTACTACTTGCCTTCCAGAAAACTCACAGAATGCTGGCAAGCTTTCTCATGCTCATATAGCTTCCTACCCAACATGTTCTATAGTGTGTAGTTTTCCCCCTGGCCCCCACTCATGATGGCACATCTTTAATGATTGGCTCATCAAATGTCCTGTCCCTTACCCAGGGCAACTGAGGCTAAGAGATAACACAGTGAAACAATTTTGCCTTTTGCACAAATTGAAAATAAATACGTTAGCAGGTGGTTTCAGTTACATTGGTTGCTGACCATAAGCAAATTGGAGCCAGATGGGTACTGGGAATATCTAAACTATTGTAAAGATTTTTGTTTTAAATGTTGCCACAACAGCAATTTCTGTTAAAAGACTTGCATATAAAAAGCTGTTTTTTTTCAGTGTTTGTGTGGAGACTTGCATAGAACAACTGCTTCCCTGTTCCTTTGGGAAATAAATGTTTCTACTTGGTCAGAAATGTGCTAGATGGTTTGTATGTATCAAAGCAAAGTAGCAACCTTAAGGAAACTTTTGTTGCATATAACATTCCATCCAGGGCTGCTCCTAGATGCTTCTGTGCAATTTACTTGAAGCTTATCGTAGTCAGTCCTAACAATACTGAAATGTTTACTTGTATCATGGACAAAGTCTTGATTTAAATCCCAGCATTAGACTTAGCCCCTCCCCCCCCCCTTGCTTATCACTTCTAGAGAATCTAACTTTAATAGGTAGTACTACCAGTCTCTTAACTAAAATCTCGGTGCTTTTCCTGTCTGTTGATAACTGACAGCACAGTAAGGATAAGCAGCTGCTAATTTTGTGGCCTATTTGAGTGACCTACCTGGTAAGAGGACTGGAGAGAGAAACTGATTTAGTTGAAGAAAGGCCTGAATCCTGGGAGAGAACCCTGTGATAACCTGAATTAGGAGGGTTTTCTGGACAGCTGAAGTTTTTTTGGTGAGGCTTGAGTAACTGAGACTTTAAAGGTCACACAAGAGCTCAACAATAAGCTAGGGGCTGGGTTTATCTTCTGATGTCATCCAGCTTTTGCTTCAGAAATGGCACTTTAGACCCTGCTGAACATTCCATCCATGCAGGACTCGGAATATTGAAGATGGGACTGGGAGTGAGAAGTAACTATTTAAACAAGCCAGACCCAATAACTTTGCCTGCTGCTGCATAAGGTAAAACAGTGAGTTTACAGCCTAGCTTACTTGATTCAGTAGCTAGAGCCTCTGGGTCTGCCTCCGTTATATGACATCTAACAGGCAAGCTAGCTTTCATCTCAGATGTCTGTGTACTACTACTGCAAGGATGGATAGCACCAATCAACTTTTTTTTTAATGTTAATCATTACAGACTTGTAGCAGTTCTGCTTAATCGGCATGGATGCCCTTTGTGCATCTAACCTGGCTTAAGGCAGTGCAGCAACAAGGTAATCCTGCTGGAGTAGATGACTGGCCAAATAAGCTACAAGCAGCCCACTAATTCCACCCTTGAAACATTCAATTATTCTTGCAGCTCTTCTGCCAGATTACTGTCATGGTACATCTGAAATACTCTCTTCAAATGAACAAATTGTGAACAGATCCCTTTCCTGTAACTTCTGTTTTGTTGTTCTTATGTAGATTTTTTTTTAATGCAAAATTACTAACTTGATTAAGGTGGTGTTATTCATGCAGTATTGAAGCTGGATTACTGGAGATCAAGAACAGTAACCCTTTATTCCAAAGAGCTGGATTGACTTGTGATACTCAGTACTCTGTATTTGTTAAACAAGATGGTAATCAAAGATGAAAGTACACTACAAACTACCTCACATAATGAAGGCTGTAGGTAGCACAGTGGATAGTCTGGCAAACTGCCAAATATGAATTAATTGACTGCTAAGCACCTCAGACAATGCAGAGGCTGGGTATCCATTTGCTCAGGTATTCATCTTGGATAAGATTAACAGTGCTGTGGTATGCTGTTTGTTGTTTTACAGCTGTCATGTATGTCTTTATCATCCACAAAATAGCCAGCCAAGACTTACTGGCTTGCAATCACCTCTTTTAACCTCTTGTTACGGATATTAAAGCACAGCCTTATTAAACTGGAAAAGCCTGGATAAGTGGGAAGGATGTAGTCTAGTTTAAATGCTGTCCTAACCATCAGTTTGTATACATGATGTAACCTTTATTAAGCTTCTCCTAGTTGAATAGCTTGGCTACTTGTTTGATCACAGATCTTCGAACACAGCTCTGATAAACCTCTCTAAATGGGAAGCTGCCTTACAGCCTGGAAAAGAGACGGATGAAGCAATTGGCTTGGCAAGCTTGAAACATAGGCCTCTAGTTCTGTGACGTGCAACTTCTCAACTATCACCAGCAATGGTTTTATCTTCCTTTCTGACCAGCCTGAAGGGTGCTTAAGTATTCTAGTGGTGGTAAAACAAATATGCTTGTAGAAATTCTTCAGCAAGTGTTACCATGGCCGAGTAATCTGAAGAAAACTTGTAAGTTGAACGCTTTATTCAAAAAGGCTGCCCCTTGGTAGGACGAAAACCTAGCTAAAGTTGATGTCTCTCTTGGTTGGTTGATTTGTGTGGGTCGTCCCCGTCCCCCCCCCCCCTTCCTCCCCCCCGTATGTGGAACAATGAAACTGCCTGTCTGTGGGAGGGTTTTATCTCTTTGTCATCTTCTAATGCAAACAGTAATGAGTTAGAAGTCTAAGATTACCATGCAACATAACTGCTGGAAATTTGCTAACTCAAAAGTTAGAATTAAGCTGAAATAATCCTAAGTGTTGTCATGTGGCTGTCCTTAGTGGCACTTAACGCTTAGTGTACTAGTGCTGCTCTAAAACTACAATTTTGGGCATGTATATGCTGTGATGATTGATAGTGCTGCCTCCACTCTTCCTCAAGTGCTTGCGTTAGCTTAGATGTTGACATTGAGAGAGGATCTTTTGCCTGACTTCAGAATGGATATGGAAGTTAATTCATTGGCTTGAAAACTTTATTTGGGCCATTTTAGCTGAACTTTATTGGTGCAAAGGGTTGCACAATGGGGTTAACTGAAAAAAGCAGTTACACAGTCTTCCCCTTTAAATTAATGGGGAATAGATAGCAAATCATGCTAGTTTGCCAAGCACTGTCATGGCTTATTCTGGACAAGTCTGCAGCCTATTAAATGAAATGCCTAAGACATTTACGTAGTGGTTTTATTCATGTCAAGATACTTGCTTTATGGATGAAATCCATGTAGTAAGGAGACAATTTAGGGCTTAATCATGAATCCAACTTGCGTTTCTGATATGTGGTATTGTGTTTATATCACCAGGTAGTTGCTACTGTGTTTACATTTTATCAAGGTTTAGATGGGATTATATAGCGCATTCAAAACAGAACAACCTGATGGAATTATTAGGAACAGACTTTTGTTTTATGTTAATGTGCTACAAGTCTTGGACTTCATAGGTGTGTTAATTTTTAGAGAAACTAAAAGTTCAGACCTGAGGTTGCTGTTTTTCATGGATATTCTAGTCAACCTAGTGTTACAGCTTGTGCATTGGGAGGGGAGGGGGTTGATTATTGTTTTGTTGCAGCAGCAGCATTTCAGCCAAAGGGTGCTGACTTCACAAATTCCTCAAGTATTTTAGTGAAGCTTCCCTTGATGCTCGGTTGCTTGCTTATGAAACAAAGAACATTTTTTTGGAAGCAGCTATTGATGTGTGAGTCTAATGGGTAAAAGTGCTGCTAGAAAGGCTTGGAGAGAGGAGAAGGATAGCTTGGGGCTTTTAAAACAAACAAAACTTTAAGGCATTGGCTCCTTCCTGGGTTAAGAAAAACTGGCTGAGATTGATGTGCTTGTTTTGTTTTCCCCTTCCCTACTCCCCATTTTTAATATTAGTGATTATTGCTGCACTTACTGAGGCTAGAGAAACAGTTGCTAATAAATTCAAAGTGTATATTGCAACTCTTGTCTTACAGACAGAGAAAGTTTAAAATGTAAAGCAAGGACCTAGCTTCCAAACTAGCTAATTAACTATCATAGTCAATTTAGTGACGTCCCAGACTGAAGTCGGTGTTCTCTGACCATTTACTTAAGGAAACCCAAAATATTTGGGCTCAATAGTAACTCTTTATCATATGAGTTAAGTGCCCTTTCCTTTGAAAAGAAAAAGGTGTTGGTAGTTTAAACTGAAATTTAGTTTTATTTTCAGCAATTAACTTGTCCCAGTATTACCACAAACCAGAAGATAAGACGTAAGGGAGGTCTTTTTCGGTCTTTAAAAGAAGTTTTCTTATTGAAGATAGCTTATCAGTCTTGGACTTTCCCTTTATTTATGTATCCTTTTGGTATATGTTACTTACTGCAGCCCTCTGTCCATAGAGGGTATGGAAAGGTATGGACCCAGGAGCAAAAAACTTGCCATCGTTAAGCATTCACTGCTGGACTAAAGCAAGTATCTTAGACATAACCCTTGAATATCTCCAGCATATGAACAGGACAAATAATCTAACAGGATTGAGACGAATCTAAAATCTGCAGCGGAAGACGCTTCAAGCTTTAAATTCTCCCTGCTATTCTGAGTAGCACTACTGCTTTGAAATCAACTTATTTTTGGGTTGGCCCTGTCTAATTTGAAGAAAAACCCTAATATGTTGCATGAAATATTGGTAGAAAATTGGTTAAACTTGGTGATCTGAACAGATGCCTCTTAAGAATGGAGGGAACTGTACTGTAGTCTTTAGCCTCGTCAGTCCAGGAATGAATAGGAGTTTCTAGACTGAATTAAAATTAAGGATATACCTCCAACTTTGCCTGAAAACGAAGATGCATGTAGATAGAAACTATGATTTATGATTGAGAATAGGTATTGGGAGTTCTTGAGCTCTGAAAAGGCCTAACTTAAGAACGTTAAGTGGACAAGCAGCCTTTTCTTCAGGATTGGGTGTATTATTCCTTTCTGTTTGTTTTTCGGGGGGGAGGAGGTGTTTTTGTGCGTGTATGTGTGTTTTGTGATGTGGAGTGCCGGCCAAGGGTCCTTGCACCTCACTATTTTGAGCGGTGTCCCTTTTAAAACAGTGTTGTAAAATGAAAAAATTGATTTTAAGCAAATTGTAGCTATCGCTGCTAAAATGACAAGGCAAACCTATGTAGTTGCTGCTATTCTGTGCCTATTTTCTTTCTGTTTGTGTAGTGTGCTTATCTTGCCACATGTCTGTACTTTTATTTACCATTATTATAGAGCATTGCATAATTATAGGCTATTATTATGTTCTGGTATTATATAGAAAACCAATTGTTTGCTGCATCTTAACCACTTCTGAAAGTGACTTTTGCATAACTTCAAATTTTTTAAGTCTAAATTGAGAACTGAGAAAAGCTGTTTCAAACTGTATTTTTGTCTGAGAGTCCCTTAAAGCTTCAAACTAGCAACGCAGCTAGATGACTGGTTCTACTTCACTCATTTCAAGCAGTTGTATGTGATTCCTGGGTTAGATATTTCATCCTATTTCATGCTCACTGAGATGGAAGGTAACTGACCCAAACTATTTGCAGTTTCTGAAATGCCAGAAACTGAAATGCTGAGGAGTAGTGAGCTTTTCGAGTAAAACTTGCATTGTCCAAGCCAAAGTGAGTTTACCATCATCTCAGTTTAAAATGTAGCTCATTTCTCTGAATAGGGAACTTGAGTTGGCACCAGAAAAACTAATATCAAATTTTGCTTCCAAAGGTAAGTGTGAAATACAAGTTGTGCTGAGAGGATGGTGCTTTCTAATAAAATGTGGATGCGTAGGTTCCTGGTTTATGGATCATATGGGAGGTCCTGTGAACTTTAGTATGTATCCTTTCTGCCTGAGGTTTTTCAGTCTTTTTGAATGTTTATGGGTTTACTGCTTTTCCTGTTTAATGTCTAAGAACTTAGGTGCCTTTTGGTTTAATAGCAAAAAAAGACCATTTGGTAGGGGGGGGGGGGAAAAAACTTATGTTCTTAACAAGCTGAGGAATAACTAGTTATTAGTTTAGATGAGCTTACTTATTCTTCTTTTAAAGAAAGGGAATCTTCCTGAGCAATGTAAGAGGACTGTCAACCTAGTAATCAAATCAGAAGTGAAATTCAATATTTTTGTGCCAATTTAAGGAATAGAGAAGACCTGTTACTGGACTTTCACACTTTAAAGGCATCTCAGCTTAACTGTATTGAGGTTTTAATAGCTATCTAAAGTCTGCAGGTAAAACTTATTAGAACAGGGAAGTCCTATTAATGTCTCAGTTGCATCTTAAAGCAATGCTTATGTTACCTGTGTGATGTTTGCATTCATCTAGTCCTAATACTACTTTGGGAAGGGAGAGTAATAATTACTCCCAATGCTTGTGTGTTCGTCCAGTGTGGTTGGGTGGAAAGAAGCTTGGGCCAGTAGAGAGCTATATGAAACACCATATCCTGATATATATGTTCTTTTGATTTCAGGCAAAAGCAAAGAAGCAGAGATAAAGAGAATAAACAAAGAATTAGCAAACATTCGCTCAAAATTTAAAGGTAAGTGACTTGACCATTGTAAAAACTGTAATGCTCATTTTCCTTCTGTGAAACTTTCTCCTGTTCTGTGGGGGGATTTGTCTTGTTCTTACATGTATGGTGTGTTTTTTTTTTTTTTTTTTTTTTTTTTTTTTTGGCCAACTGCTACGGCAAGCAACAAGCTAGAGCAGACTGTTAGAATAACTATTGAAAATAGACTATTAGATACAGAACTTCTCAGCAGCCCCGTGAAGCTTGGTCATAATGGAAGAAAATGCCCTTCTTTATCAAAGAACTGAGCTACTGTTCACAAACTCTGTTTTCTAATGCTTTGCCACCCAACCTTGTGACTACTTGGCCTATTTTCCTGCAGAAGGCAGCTAGTAGAACTAAGGTGAAGACACAGCTGATGAGCTCCTGAGGCTGTAGGTCTTGACCATTCCAATAAGCAACAACAATACAAATTATTAATATAAAACAAAGAATATGCAGTGACTCTAGCTCCATCCTAGTGTGTTGAGGTAGCAGTTAGGCAACACAATACTCATACAGTAACTATATTCAAGTGGTTTACTTGTTTGTGTGGCTTTGTGGGGTTTTTTGTTAAGGTTCTGAGGAGTAGCTGAGATGTTTTTGAACAGAGTTCCACCAGTAATGCCGGTAGTAAAACAAACTTTCTGTTTAAATAGATACAGGACTGTGCGTAGCTAGATAAGGTGGTGTAGTGTGGAGGTGACATATGGGACTTAAAATTTACCATCTTCAGAGTAAACTTGTTTACCTTAATTTTCTATCCTGGCTCTTAGCCTGGTGTTTCTCATAGGAATATTTATTGCTTTGACAAAGTCTGAAATAACTTTCCTGAACTTCATAGTGCTCTGTTGATAGTATTTTTCTGTGTGGTATATCTCTTGAGGGCATGCTGCAATGTGAAATTGGTTGAAAGATGAAATAACATAAAACTTTTTGTATATGTTTGAGAAGTGAATGAAAAAACTTCTTTAAACTGTTTTAAACTAAACTTGGACCCTTTACCTGGAAGGCATATGCACTCCATCTAATATAGATCTTACTTGAAGACTAAACTACTTCACTTCCAAGTAAATGTTTAAGTGTAAAGTCATAGCTTTCTAAATGAAGAAGGTAACTTTGAACATACAGCCAGAATTAACAAAATGACTTTTACTCTTGTATTCAGGTTTCCAATAGACCCTTGAACTATGTGCTGGTCATTCAGTGTGTGTGTGTGTGTGTGTACTTTGTACATGAAGGTAATAGATATTTGGTCATTGCAACTGAACAATGGACATAAGTTTTAGACTAGGATTGGGTGAGGCAATAAGCTCTAGAATAGACTGTGCAAAGCATGCCAGTTCTGCCAAACTTGGACCAACACCAGTGTCTGGTGGAACCTTTGCAATGAAGAGGGAGTAAAAAAAACAATCTGACAGCATAGGGAGATGCCTAAATGAAAGTGGTGTTTTTGTTCCGCTCTTTTTTCCCCTAGAAAAATGGCCATGCAAAAAAACTTTCTCAGTTATCTTATGGCTCAGGTTACCCCTCTGGATCAAGTACCCTGAATTCTGTAAAATAAAAATGCTAGAAGCATTCACATGCCTCTGTGCTAATTTTAGTAAGAATTTATTCTCTCTCCTTGAGAGTCCTGTACTCTAGTCTACTTGTTGCCTCTAAGCTTTTGTTGACACTTAGAGTTTTTGCAGGTCTCTAAATGGGGGCTCCTGACCCTTTGTGTAGCCCTTTTCTTGCTAGCCTTTCTGGCTTGCTCAGAGTTAGTCCTGTTCTTGGATTCAAGAACTGAAATTGCTTTAACCGTATTCAGACAGTGCTTTGTTTCTCCTATATTTCTATAGGAGAGCAAGTTTTTTGTGGCATGTAGAACAGGAGAAATTGGCTGGTTGTGAAGGGCAAGACTTGTGAGCAGGTGAGATCCAGGGGAAGCTGGAGTTCCCTTTCCAAGAAGCAGAGAGTAAATGCACTCCAATAGCAGAGCAGAGATGGAGATACTTGCTGTCAGCAGACTGATCAGAAATCAGTTTTCTGAAAAAAGAAAGCTGATGCAAGTGGTGTTTTGGTGTGTAGTGTTTTTTTGGTACAACTTTTGCTTCTTTTGTGGCATGTATAACTGAAGCTGAAGAGTACAAGCGTGTTAAGTTTGTTTTTAAAAATTAGGTTAATTTAAAGTAGAAACAACTGAATGAGAGAGCTTAAACTTTTAATTCCAGTAATTGGTTTCACTCAAGGACTACTTCAAGATTCAGTGAAACTGAGAAGGCAGTTGCCTCTATTTCTGGACTTGTGATTATCAGAAACTTGATCCTTCTTGAATAAGGACTGAAACAAGTGACACAAAGCACAACCAGTTATAGTAATATTGCTGGGTAACTTGCTTGATAGCATCCGTATGCCGTTTGTGTTCATCATAGTCACATTGATACCTGAAACTTACAGAATTGCCAATATTAGACTTGATTTTGTCAAACTTATGTCTTGAAGTGTCTATGGAGTAGACCTAGAGATATGTTTGTGAATTGTCATGTCCTGCTGACATGCTTGATGCATTACAGAGGAGGAGAGAGTGAAATCATTGCTGAAACTTCTTCAGCTTTTATTGCTTTAAGATGTTTGCTGATGTGCAAAACCTCCTTAAGGGAGTCCTGGTCAAGACCTGGCCTTATATGTACCTTCCAGTGCTTTTATGAAGATGCTAATCTCAATTTCAGAGGAGCCCACACTGCGTCCCTAACATACAAGCGGATGCAGATCTGACAGATCCTTTGATCACATTGCAAGCTTTCGTGAACTGCGGTAAAACTCAAGTCCTTTCTCTTTTTAAGTGGCCTTGTGTGCAGCAGAGGTGACAAAACCCACCTGAAGGTGAAAAGTGCTGATTCGTGCTTTTGGCTTAATGTATTCCATGCTTATGGGGCAAGGTTTTCAAACTCTTGTACTGTTTGTTGGAAATGGCTCATGTAGTGCTATAGCTCAATTTATCTCTCGTAACAGTATAATTAGCTAGTTATCTACTCACTGGAAATTCTAGGTTTTTAACTAAACTTACCTCTGAACCTAAGTGTTCTTGTGTGTGTTTTTTCTTAATAAGTTCCCATTCAAGAAAACTAAACTTTTTGAAGACAGCTACAATTTAAGTGAATGGTTCTGTATCTGGGATAATTCAAGAGAGTCTTTATAAGGAGAATCTGTTTCGGGAGTCCGATTTTGTTCCCCATGAAGTTCATACTATAGCAAGTAAGAGGTCAGGAAAATGGGGGCAAGGGAAGTCCAGCACTGATCTTAAGGTGCCTAAAATTAAAGGAAGTGCCTTTATAAAATCCAGACAACTTAAGAGCAATGGAGTTTCAGATATTATCTGTAACTAGTATACATCCTTACTGGCTAGTAAGCTGCTTAGCAGCTCTTGCTAACAGAGCAAAACTATCCTTTCAGTTATTTAGCAGCACATCAAAGCCTAAGGAACATGTGATTGTTCCTAAAGAGCCCATTCTGTTATCAGAATTTCATAGTTAAGACCAACTAGTTAGTCTGGGTATGTGGAAGCTCTCTCCCCCTTTTGAACAGTTTAAATGCAATCATTCTCATAATGTCAACATAGCATTTAGTGGCTCAGTTCCTTGCAATGATTTTGTTGTTCTGCTGTTTCTAGTTCAGGTGGCTTTTTTGCTTCTGAAGATGTAACATAAATGAGTCTCTAGTCTGACTTTGTACTTCATCAGAAATGGCTACTGGCAAGTTGCTCCTTCCTGAGTGTCAGGTTTCTATGTTATGGTGCTTTGATTCTCCCTTGGCTGTTTGAATCTTCCAGACTGCCAAATAAACGTTCATTCTCAAAGACTGTCTGTTTTTTATTGGTCTATATTTGTAAAATCACTTGCTGTCAGACAGCAGCTTTGTTAGCTATCAGCTGTGCTGAAAGTTTTTCTGCACCTAAATTTTTTTACTTGATAGTTTACAAAGGACAGATTCTATAGAAAGCATCATATGACTTTACCTATAGGTATATTAACAGTTATTCTGCCTGTATCCTTCCATTGTCAAGAACAGCTCGAGGTTAATGCCTAGCTGCAAATTTTACTGCAGTCTTACTACCAAATATATCTAGTGTTTTCAACAACTTGACTTCAAGCTATGACACTCTCTTTTAAACCTTTATTTGGTTGATGGGCAAACTTTACTTTGTTTGTATAACTGAATTGTTCATTTAAAATCCTCACTAATGAAAGAGGAATTTGTTATCAAACTAATGTCATCAAACACCTGCAGAACCTCACTGCCTACTGCATATTCTGGCTTCCTCGAAGCATGAAGGAGGTTCTGTTGCCTCCCTGTTGGAGTTAAACTTGCTGTCGTGAATATGATAACTAATTGCAGAAAAGTTCCTGGTGGTTCAGACTGCTTAAAATTTGACTTATAGGGATACAGTCCAGTTCTTACTGTGTGCTTGTAGTCAAATCCTGTTAAACCATACTCTTCAGATAGAAGCAGTTAGTTTCTCACTTCTTGGGTATGGGCCCAACTCCTGACCCTTGCACCTGGCTCAGAAAAGCTCTAATCATATATATCTCCAGGATTTAAACTTCTATAACCTATATGAAAGCTAAGCATTCTAAGAAAGTGATGGCTTACGTGTTTCTCATAACACAAATTACACTCCATTTGGATCCATCCACACCCACTGCTCTGCATGCTTCTGTAAGCTTGAAAAAGAACTATAGAAAAGTGAACTGGTGAATTGTTTGTGTGCTGCAGCACACAAACACAGCCTTAAAAAAAAAAAAACACGGACTATACCTTCTGAGTGCTTTTACTAGTAAAGTGCAGTAAGTAGCGTGGGTTTTTTTTAAAAACAAACAATGACTCACAACTCAGTATTTTGTCAGTATCCGCCATCATTGGAGTCTTGCCCTGTGAAGGGTGTGCAAACATGTATTTAAAAGGCTGCTATTATCACCTCTAAAAGGCTGCCTAGCATGGTAGAGCTAGTATTCTCTGTTATTTTATATGACTGTCTCTAAAACTGTATAAGCCAGTATGCTATGAACTGTAGGAAAAATTGGCAGTAATGAAGCTCTTGGCTCACTGTGCTGTCATAGTAGCCTTCTCTGGTTAACCTAGGTAGTAACCAAACTTAATGTTCGTAGGTTAAATACTGCTGGTGGTGCAGTTCATATTTTAAAAAAAAAAAGCAAGTTCTGTTCCTTAGTGTTCTGCAAGGTATTTCACTGCATAAGTACAAAAATATTTAAAAGTGTATATATCCAGTTAGTTCTGCTCCTGTGATTAATCATGATGCGGGGGAGAAACAATCATGGGAAGCTTCAGCTGTGTACAACCACAAAACAGGCAATGATAGTGGAGTTACTTTCAGTGAAAATAACGCAGCAGCTTCAGCTCGAGTACCTTGTGCTTAGCATCCTTTAAGCAGATTTAAATAGTTCTGAATAAATACAGATTGAGCACAGTAAAATCTATAACCTGAGTGAAACATCTTATGACTAAATCGTCCATAAGTTGTTCTTGCTGTAATTACATAGTAAGTATAGATTTCCGGTGTAAGTTACCACTTAACTATAAGGACAATAAGTCAATGTACTTTGAAGGAAAACTAAATATAAAGGCTGTGAGTTGGAAAAAGCAGAGTTTGGGCAGCTCGTGGAACTGTTTGTGGCCTTTATAGTGTGGGGAGGTGATAGCAGTTTATCTGTCCTCTGCAGAAGCTCTACATGGTCTACATTGTGTGTACTGTATGGTCCTTCCTTGCAGAAGGACCGTTTAGAAATAAATAGATCTTAGTGATGCGTTTTACTCCTAAGTGGAGAACATTCAGTTTAATTTGGTTCCTTTTTATGTAGCTTTGACTCTTTTTGGTGTGTGGGGTTTTTTTTTTCTTTATTAGTTTGGGTTCTTAAAAGTCAGATGCTTGATCATGAATTTGAGATCAAGTCCCTTCTTAACTAATTACAGGAAGTGTGGGGGGGGGGGCCTATGTTAATTACCTCGCTGAAGATTTGACTGTTGGACTGGTTGCCCTTATTTGGGGAAAGATGCAACTATAAGAAGCAAGGCTGGTAGTTTATACTTCTTGTTACAAATGTGTTCTTGCTTGAGAACCCAGCTTAAGAGATGGGTATACCATCCTTTCCTTCCTTTGGGCCTTTATACCATTTCAGCATGTTCTGTTGCGATGTCTAGGCCCAAACCCAATGTGGTTCCCAAGAGGTGTTCTGATACCCTTACAGAGGTCAAATATTTCTTGTTTTGCTCTGTCAGGCAGGTCTCTCAGAGGTGGCTAGCAGGCCTGTTAACCACATGTTTGATTTATCCTTGTACTTAATAGGCTGGAATGGGATTAGAAATCTCTGCGAAAGCCATACTTTTCTTCAGCTGGTGGAATGTAGGCCTCGGGGCTGGACTTGGATCTGGCTTCTGTACTCTAGCTCAGAAGGAATATAGTACTTAAAGTGGCTTTATCTCTTGTTTTAGCGTGAGGAAGCCCTATCAGTGAGGTCAGTGTCCTTGACTGTTACTTTAAATACTTATGCACGAACTGAGACAAGATGCATGTAGTAGGAAGAAAAAGGAAAACTACAGAAGTTGTGGGAGCTGAGAATTAAGCCCAGGAAAAATATACCTTTTGTTGTAGATCTTCAGACTATGAGCTGATTTTGGTCCCCTTCTTGAGCCAAACTAGAAGTCTGGCCCTCAGAGTATTAATTAGTTTATAAAAGAGGCCTTCTGGCTTCTTGAAGAAAACTAGCTGACTTATTTATTTGTTACTTAAATTTTGCTTTGAGATATCAAAATTGTGAAGTAATGAAACTGTATGCAAATCTACATACTGATTCTACAGACAGCACAGCCTTTTTCTCCTTGATGCAGGCTACGTTTTTTCCCTTCCAGATCTGGTATTAGAGCCTAGTTTTGTTCTAGTTAGTTGATAGGCTTTCTATTTCGAGAGTAGCTGCTGGATTTAAAACATGCTAGTGTACCTTAGCGGTTTTCACTTGTGTGAGAGAAATGCCCCTATGTCAACTACTAATTTCTGCTTGCTTGCCTCTGGCTCACTTGTTTTGCCAAGCTTGAGCAAGTTTCCTCTATTATCCCAAACTGCATACAGTAACTCATTGTAAGACGCTCCAGAGTAAGCCTTTAAATACCTCTTTTAAACAGAAGCTGTGCAACAGTGAATTGCCTTTCTGCCATACTCCAAAAGCATGCAGTCTTCTACCACTCATACTTAAAATTGATCTGATGTTTTAGTTGACAGATGACTGTCAGGTTGCCTTTTGTTTTGTCTTAAGAAATGTGTGAAGACAAAGCCTGCCTTCACTGACAAAGTAAGCTATTGGAAGCAGAACCAGTCTTCAAATGTGAACGCAGTTGTAGGGCTGCTCTAGTAATACTCTGTTTCGGTAGTGGTAGTGTGGTAGCTAAATAACAATCTATGGACTTGTATGGTTTTCAGCTGCAAGTCCTCAATCTTTCATTTAGAGGGCTTGGACTTGCGCTTTTATGGAAAAGACTGTTCTTGCCTTGCCTTAAAAGACATAGATAGTCATAAAAAAGCAATTTAATATTTTTGTTGGCCTCTAAGCTATGAGTAGGCCTTTTGGTCAAGTATTGCACTAGACTGCTATGCCAACTGCATGAATATAGGTCAATGTCTAAAACTATGCAACTTAGGTAACCTAGGAAGGAAGTGCTTTGAATGCAAAGAAACATTACATGATATTATCCATTCTACTGCAGTTTTAAAGCTAAGATATATCTAGTCTTTGAGGTAGCCTCCCTGGCATCCGCATAGCTGATTGCTAGACTCATCAGGCTCCCTCCTGCCCCTGCCAACCCCTCTTCTCCATGAACGTCCTGCACGATCTGGTTGGTAGCAGGCTGTGCTAACAGGGTAGGGTTTTAAGAGTACTCAGATTAAAAAGCAAGTGATGCTTTTTAACTCGTGGACCAAATGGGAGATAGAAGGTACTGCTTGGGAACTGAAAAGTTCGATAATGTTAGTGCTTTATGCCTTCCTTCCTTTTTGGAAGGCTACCCGAAGGAGAGTGTCTAATGTGAAGTCCTGCAGTGTTTACAGAGCTCTAATAAATCAAAATGAAAATCTCTTTATGAAAGTGGTAGATGAGATCCACAGAAATGTGGAAGTAGTATCTCTGTTCTAATTTATAATAGTACCATTTGGTCTTCAGCTGCTAGTAGTATCTTTGTCCTCCCCCACCCCTCTAAAAAAGACAGGCAGACTTTCCAGGGAAAGGAAATAGTCTTCAATGTGCTTGTTGTGCTTTAAAAGCTGCTGACACGTTCTCTGGATCTTTCCTGTTTTTGCTGACTTGATGTGCAGTGTTTGAAAATGTTCACAAAAGCATTTGAAAACGAGCTGAGTTAAAAGAAAAGTAATTGTGTATGCCATCCAGACAGCATAAAATAAGCAAAAATCTCCTGTTCACGTTATCAGATGCTTTTTTTTTTTTTTTTGAAAGCACATACTTAAGTGATGAGACTTTTTAAGAGGTTCTGTTTCAAATGTTACTATAAATGCTACTTGGAAGGGAGTGGAGTTGATTAGTTAAACTTGAAACTTCCCTAACAAACTGAAACTAAGGCTTCTTCAGAACATAACTGGAATTAGACATGTACAGTGAGACCTTTGTTACTGTAAAGCTGTCTTTTGAAATTATACAGCTAAATAAATGATGTACAAAACAGGGTAAGAGAATGTGTGTACATGCTATCATCACTGAGAACTAAACAGCCACTAGTTCTCTTTAAAGCTTTATTGGCTTAGTCAATAAGCTTGCCTGTTAACGAGAACCTTCAGTTTGCCCTCCTATTAACCAGGAAAAAGCAGCTTATTTCTTCTCCATCATGATCTAGCAAAGAACAATATTGTAAAATCAGTACCTGAAACATTCTTTCCTTAGGATAGGAGAAAATACTTCAAAGCATCTGCTTTCAGAAGCCTCTGTCCCATGTATAAAGAACTGGCAATGTGCTTTCAGCTTGATAGAAACTATGCCGTACTATCAAAGATGCTTCAGATGCTTGAGGGCCTTGCTAATCTGAACCCTTACAATACTGGTATCTTGTAAGGGTATAAAGCCTTAAATATCTAGGTCGTGACTTTGAAAAAAGGAATTGCCAAACTATGACACATACTTTCTTGTGAAAGTCAGTGCAGTTCAGAGCATATATAGTTTCATCTGCTCATGTTCTTCATTAAGCAATTGGGTTGCATTATTCTATACTCGCTGTTCCCTTGTGATCTCAGGAAGTCAGTAGCTGAGTAATTCAGGAAAACAAGAGAAGGCAGTCTATACATGTAAGTTATGTGCATCAGCTGACTGAAATGTTGCTGCCTGAAAGTACTGCCAATCTCAATCCCCTGGAAACACCACTGCTGGAGACTGTTTATTCACTTAAGCTAAGGTAGGTGTAAAGCTGCTTTCTGACAACTTTTGATGCATCTGCCTACTACCTCTCTTCTGAGAGAAGCAACCAGTGATATTAATGATACTAAACATGATAGCAGGTCCTCAACTGCATAGGGCTTGGCTGCTAGAGGAACCTAGAGTAACCTGGATCCAGCTTATTTGGTGTCCCCTTCTGTGAATCTTAATAGAATTCAATAGAGGTGTTCAATTTCCTTTAATCAGTGACAAGCCAGCTGTTTTCGGGTCACTAACTGTCACTTTTCTCATTGGTTCTTTTTTCCCTTCCAGACCTCAAGGAGACAAAGAGCCAGAAAATCCCTTAAGCTAACAACTGAAAAAGTTATAAATGTTCTCTGAAAAAGTTAGAACTGTTCGTTCCCTCCCTCTAAGGAGGTATCTTTGATCTGCATGAATATGTAGGGCTACCATAATGGGATGGGAGGGAAGCATCTGCTCTTGAATCCCATTTTACCAGGAAGAGAGTATAACATAAGTACTTCTTTCCTCTATTATAAATGCAGAGGGCTTTCTTCCTTTGTTTCTCAAGCCATAGTTGGAAGATCACAGTGGATAAACAGACATGGCTGAACATATCTGCATATTTTTCCCTTTGCTTCCAAAGAAGAAAAAATTGATTTCTTCCAAAATCTGATTATCTTGCCAGGTTCTCCTACTGTTAATTCTTATATCCAATGAAGCAAACACTATGGATTCTTTTTCTTGATGAGTCAGCAGCAGAATAGGCTTATGTCAGCAAACGGAAAGCAAACTCTTTTTAGGCAGTTTTATGCGGAGATGGCTGTAGTCAGCATATCCTGTGTAGCAGGATTTTTACTAGCATGATTACCTTAGCAACACTGCTTCCTGTATCCACGTGACGTATTTGGCATGTCCTGGCTTCCATGGTATGGATCTGAAGGTTGCCTTTACCTTAAACTTACTTTTATGCTGTACAAAGCTGCTTTTTTTTTGACAACTGCTGTCTCTACTGCTTTAAAATAATATATATTTATGTATTTATCAAGATCAACTACTGTTTAAAGACTCAGCTTTTCAAAAGGTATCACTGTCTATATTAAATCTCTGAAATCATGTGCTTAAATTTGGTCTTTCTTTTAAAATATCCTTATTTTTCATGCATGTAGAAAAATGACAGCTTGAAGTCTAGAGATTCAAAAGAGGAAAGCAACCTTCTAAAATACTGACATAATTGCAGCCTGTAAGCATAAATTTTTATCTACTTCAGTGTGCCAGTACACTTTCTCCTGATTCACTAACATTACAGGGCTTAACACACAGCTAGCTGCACTGAAGTTAGTCTTCATTCCATCAAAAACATTTAGCTTATAGTGGTGGGTTTCTCTTGTTTAGACTTCACACTAAATGCACTGTCTCAACAGGTGCTATAGGTGCTTGTGTCAGGGGAAGCCTATTCTACTTCCCCACCAGTGGGTGGGGAAGAGACTCCTGTGCTATTAAGGTTCTTTATTATATGTAGTAGGCCGGTAAATATATATCTGGAATTAAAACAAAATATAGCTTGGAGGCTTTTTGGTAAAGTCAAAGGCTTAGGGATATTCTGTTTAAGCTTCATTTTATGCAATGCTGTTCTGACTGAACTTGCCTATCACTAAGGAATGCACACTAATCTGACAGATCAGTTATTCTGGACCCCAAAAATAAAAGCCAAGGAGTATATATAGCCTTCTAGGCAGCAGCCTCTACAATAACTTTCCACCCTGACTGAACCAAAGAATTAAGGCTTTTTGATTTACTGGTGCTTGTTTGTCTTCTGAATGGGGTGGTAGGGGAAATGTCCCACAAAAAGCATGTATTCCTGTTTATTCCTTTCCTTATGGAGAAGGAATGGTCTGCCTGATGAGCTGAGAACTATTATACTGCATTATAACTGGAGAGGGAAGAAAATAGTTTTAAGACCGTGCTCACAAACTTCTAAAAATATCTCTGTACATCAGCCTAAGAGTGAGTTCATTTTTCTCCTAAAACTGAAACGCTTGTGAATACTTCTATCTTAAGAACACTCTACAGCTGACTTGGTAATCTCATTTTTATGTTTTTAGGCTTTGGGATGTATCTAGATCATTCTGCCTTTCTGAGAAAGGCTTACTGTTTTGTTTTACTTTGTTGCTACCTAGTTCTCTACTGTGGAGCACTTAATCTCCTATAAATAGTATTCAGTCATAACAGAAAAGATAATTGCTTGTAGAACTTACCTGTGTTTTACCAGCTCCATAGGTTAGAGGCCCAAGAGCTTTGTGAGTGTAGTCTTCCTACTGTATGGGTTAGTATTAGTAGTTAGGAAGGATCCTTTCCTGTGATGAAGCTTGAACAGTTGGTTTAACAGGAGAACAAGTGTACAGAAGACATATACCTACTTTTTGATCACTCTTTATTTTCCTCTTTTTACTAAAATACATGTATTGACTCATAGTAAGAAACACCCTTTAAGGGTGTTTCATCAGGAGAATTCAGAGGCTAGATGGAAGGGTCGGCTTGTTTCATGACTGTCCTTTAGGATACCGATAATGGCAATAGTAAATGGAGCTAATATTGTATGAGAAAAGAAACTTAAGACTTCAGTATTTGTTTAAATCTCAAATTAACATAAAACTGATATTGCGTGAATGTTTTGTTGATTTAGTGACAACTCATCTTTTTCAGTTGTGCCTCATCTCCTCCTGGCTCAAACCATTAGCAAGTGCTACAAGCTATCTTTTATCTATTTCACAACTGGGAATAATTTTAAGTCAAGTGGCAAGTTGCTTGATTTGTCAGAAATCTGTTAGTTTGTGGTAACTTTCGTGTGTTTACAAATCTTTGCATCATTTTGTACTAGTCCTTTCCTTTAACATCAGTGTTAAGTGGATTTTTCACAATTTATTCACTGTAGAGTTATTGATTGTAGTTTCGTAAGTCACCTTTCCATTGAAATCGTGGAAACACTCGGTGATTTGCCTGTATGCTATGCTTGCATACGTGGGATCACAGTTTTGTGATTTTTAAAATCAAACAGTACAATAAGCTTTCATCTACTGTTAACTAAATTCCAAGACTAATGTTATGTAAAATACAATGGCCTTAGTAGTTATAGCAGAACTC
Source organism: Struthio camelus (assembly GCF_040807025.1). NCBI lineage: Eukaryota > Metazoa > Chordata > Aves > Struthioniformes > Struthionidae > Struthio > Struthio camelus. The sequence goes on from NC_090946.1 coordinate 16,884,497, forward strand.
TCAAACTTTGTATGTCTTATGCAGGTTTGTATATAGTGAATCATATGTCATTCATCATTACTAAATACTATTATAAATCTTCTTACTGTATCTAAGACATGATACTTCAGTGGAGCTGTTTACCGTTGCGGGGTGGGGGGGCAGACCTCAGGTCTCACTGGGGGACCTGAAATATAGGAACAACATAGGCTTAATTACTCTTTTTTTCCTTGCTTTCTAGGTGATAAGGCTCTGGATGGCTACAGTAAGAAAAAATATGTCTGCAAGCTACTTTTCATCTTTCTCCTGGGGCATGACATTGACTTTGGTCACATGGAAGCTGTAAACTTGCTCAGTTCTAACAGATATACAGAAAAGCAAATTGTGAGTAAAGCCAGCTCCATAAAAGACAAGGCGTACTGTCTAATATTCTGCCTCAGCTGTATAATACGTATTTTTAAAAAAAAGGACACCACTTCTCCCTCCCTCAAATTTAAGCCTTGTGTTGGATCTAGCAGGGGCTTGAAAACACCTGTTTGTGCAGAGGGATTCTTGTTTTAATAAGTGACCCAAAAGGTTGTGATCCTGTAGTGCCTAAGTAAAGTATGCTAGTTGTAACAGCTAAAACATGTATTCAGCGTAAAAAATTACTTGTTAGGAAACTGTCTTGAATCTGGTGTTCAGGTAGAACTTGAAAAGTCATTCGAATAAATGCGTTAGCTCCTACTAACAAGCTGTGATGCAAGCAAGAGTTCCAGTGCAAGTTTTGTGTGGTGCCTAGTATTTGAACCAGAATAAGGCAAGCACCTTTTAAATTTTTAGAATATCCCCTTAAATTTTCCTAGGGAAGATCATATTTATCAGGTAGATGTCATCCAATGATGTCTGAATAGTAAACCAAATCTTGATTTGTTTTGCATTCAAATACTATCCCATTCATGAGAAGTGATCTTACTGGTTATGTGCTGAAACAGATTGTGATCTGCAGGCCCTGAGCCTTGCATCTCCTTCACTATGAACTGGGGAGACACTAAACTGCATGCACCTCTACTTACTTCACTTGATCTTTCTAGCCTTTGCTGTGGTATCTAAGTATCTATTTCTGCCCATCCCTCCAGTACTGGAGGAGAATTGTATGTGCTCAAAGAATTACTTGTGACCTTAAAGGAAAACGTAAGCTAAGTCAGCTAAAATCAATTTTCCTTTTCCTTTCTGTAAATCACAGGGGTATCTCTTCATCTCTGTACTAGTGAACTCTAACAGTGAGCTGATTCGCTTAATAAACAACGCGATCAAGAATGATCTGGCCAGCCGCAACCCCACCTTCATGGGGCTAGCTCTGCATTGTATTGCTAATGTGGGTAGCCGGGAGATGGCGGAAGCATTTGCTGGAGAAATTCCAAAAATACTTGTAGCTGGGTAGGTATGACATGTCTCCTTCAAATACAACCCCAATAAGCATTAGAAGTGACCCAGTTCATCAGGAGCACCTGAATCTGTACTTAGATGTATGCAGCCCTATGTCTTGTAGTGAGAAGAGTGACAGTCCCCAGTAACTGTGGATGCTCTGACATACCTGAGCATGGGATTGCTTGTATGAGTGCATAAATAAAACATGGGAATTTATGTCAGTACCTTGAATAGGCTTTTATAGCTCTATGCAACAATCAAATTTTTTTCTATTTAAATATGTAGTAGTGGACACCTCTGGAACATGTATGTTTTGCTTTTCGTATCTCTCCTGGTGCTAAATGGATCTAAATGTAGAAGCTTAAACTACAAATCTCGCTTATAAAATGAAGCTGTTCAAATGGTCATGACTCCATCAGGCACGTGAAAGTATTCTTTATACAGTGAGCATCCTTGCTTCCTCAACTAGCTATGTGAATTGTCTGGGTAAGAATAGCAATTTCTGTAAAAGATGATGACTCTGACTACTTGTGGTTTAACTTGCCACATCTGTTTAGAGAGATTTAACAAGAACAAGGGAAAATGTTTTGAATTGTAGTTAAATAAACGTAGTGAGACCTGTGATTTGATTTTGTTTGGAAACTTAAAGCTTCCAAGAAGTATATTTAAACAGCTGTAGATATTAAATGTTTTGAATTGTGTATGGATCTTTGTTTTACAGCAAGCTGATGTCTGGCACTAGTTTAACAAAGTAATATGTTGTGTAAGAACTGTATTAATACTCTAAACGTCAAGCCCTGGAGCCTGCCAATATTGAAAATGCATTCGTTTATGCAACGCTAATTCTGACTTTATGTGCACTATCTGAGCTGGGGACAAAGGGAAGTATATGGTGTGATATCGGAGAGTTGTTCGAGTTTCACTTCAATTTTGCTTCTGTTGAAACAGGGCCACGATAATGCCTCATCTTAGTCAATTCCTTGTATATGACAAGGTTGAACATTATTAGTGTTTTGCAGTGCTGAAACTTAGTGTGGGCCAGAAGAAGAGTAAGCAGCCAGCCCTTGATGCTCGCCATATGTCTGGGCTGGTGGATGAAATGGCAGAGAATCCATCCTAGAACTTCATCTTTCTCAGTAGATCTTAACTTTCAGCACTAATGGTCTGTATGTTCTTAACTGTTGTGCCTGACAGAACATATAAAAATATTTAATTGACTCTTTCGTGAAAGGGAGTTCACTGAACCACAGTTGTAGCATGCTGCTCTCAAAATAATCAATTCCAGTGTCAGCAGCTTGAATGGCAAAGTGAAAAGATCCGTCGGTAGCATGCTAGGTGATACTTAGCTTACCTGGATGCTTAAAGGTTCTGAAGCTGTTGAGTAGGTCCAGTGTAACAGAGCTAAATTGTTAACTATCTGGAATTCCAGGTTTGTTTCCATGCGTAACTTGAAATGCACCTTAACTGTGTGACTTACAAGTATCTTTGGAAGAAGCTTGTACTCATGAGGCCTAGTGAACTTTTGACTAATGAATGACTTTCAGCTCTACTGAAGAGGTGTGAAACGTCACTCTAAGTTGTAAAATGGGAAAAAAATCGTTACAGAGGATACAAGAGATGTAATGGTTTAACTAGTCGAGTTTTCAAGCTACTTGGCAATTAAGAAGAACAAACACTCTTAACATAAAAAGAATCTCATTAACTAACTTCTGTTTCCATATGCTTGAAAAGATGCTACCTCGCTAGGGATATCGCAGCAGTGCAAAGACTAGTGTAATGCTGCCCTGTGATTATTGTTGCAACTTTAATACAAATGAAAACACAGTGGTTGTGTCTTGCAGAGATACTATGGATAGTGTGAAGCAGAGTGCTGCATTATGCTTGCTGCGTCTGTATAGAACTTCTCCTGACCTCGTCCCTATGGGAGACTGGACGTCCAGGGTGGTGCATCTCCTCAATGACCAGCACTTGGTAAACTAGTTTACCTCTGTTTCTGGGCCTGCCCTGTATAGGGGCTGATGTAACTTTTGCTAATTGTTAAATGCATTATGAATTTATTCCCTTCAGAGTCTTTTGAGCAAGTGAGTGGGTTTCTATTTTCTTCAGGCTTGGAGACAGGGATGGAAGAAGGTTGTCCTTCTCTGAATTAATGTGTATATTAATTTCTAGTAGGGCCCTGTTTTATTGGACTTGTCAATGTAAGAACTATATGCATAAGCTTGTTGTCTTTTGCTCTGACTGTAAATAACATGAATCTTGCGCCTTGTGATTTTAAGTCATACGTGTAGCTGTAATGGTAACTATTTTCAGGCTTCTCTGAAGAGTGGAGCTGCACTGAAAAGGCAAAGCCTGCTTTGCCAGTGCTTAGAGTTCACTGTCCTGTGGTCTCCAAGTGGCTGTTTTTATACTGCTAGTTCAAAATAACCTATTGCTCTAAATAAGAGAGCTGATTTTCCCTGTCCAGCTACTTTACAAATATAAGGCTACTTAGACCTGCGCTTCAACAGTAATGGGAGTTCTTTGATTTTCAGTGATATCAAATGTGAGCTATATTAAAATATAATGAAATATAGTAGATAAAGTATTATAAACATATATGGAAAGTAAAATATAAAATATAATTAAAGAGATTTATAAGAACTTTTAATAATCTTATTTTATAAAATATATTTTAATTTCTCCTCAATGTCATGTGGGGTTGTCAGCATATCATTAAACATATCTCTGAATTTATTTTAGATGGGCTAATCAAACATGAACTGCAACTAATACAAAGGTAGTATAAAATTGTCTGCAAGCATGACAGTATCACATTGCTAATGCTCAGAGGACATGCTCATGGATTTAAAAAATGTGCAATTGGTCTAGCTGTAGGCTAAGTGAAGGGTTTTCTGATTTGAGGCCTTGTCATGGGGATAAACTTAGTTTTCTTGTGTATTAGAATTCCTTGAAATGGAAGATGCTGTTAATTGGGACCATCTTAAACTGTTACAAAACTGAATTTATGGCTTTTTTGTTCTTTCTAGGGTGTGGTTACTGCAGCTACAAGTCTGATTACTACTCTGGCACAGAAGAACCCAGAAGAGTTCAAAACTTCAGTCTCCTTGGCAGTGTCTAGATTAAGCAGAGTAAGTCTAATGTTAACCCTGATAATACTTCACTGTTTTAATTTACTCAGCTCTCTAGGTCAGATTAGCTTACTGTTGCTTATTTACTGAGCTTTGTAGGGCAGATTAATTTACTATGCTGTTAAAAGTGAAGATCATTTAATTTCAGTATATGTGTGTTTGTCTATAGAGAGAGCAGTAGTTCAGTTAGTCTGTCTTAGTATTTGTTTCTTACAGTGACAGAAAGCTATATTAGCTTGCACAGACTTTTTTGGTGTAATCCTTGCTATGCACTAAGTCTATGGAGTTGAACAGAGCCCTGCACTTTCCCGCCTGCAAGAACCCTCACAATGTAATTAAGGTTTTTAATCGTTGTTTTCTGTTACTGCAACACTGAAGAGCAGTTGGATCAAAAATTGATTCTGGAAACTTCTGCGTGGAACCCCCAAAAATGCGGCCCATGTTTTTAATTTTATATGAACTTCATACAAGATAATGAATCTTCTTGTGAATATTCATTCTTGTGTTGTTGCTAAACTAATGTTCTTAAGCATTTAATATTCTGTAAATAGATGTAGGAGGTTAAGCAGGGGGAAGGAGCAGTGGGACGTTTCTTCCAACATGTGATGTTAAATTTCCTCACCCCACCCCCTAAGTTAGCATCTTCATGCTGTGAAACTTGTGTTACTGTTTTTTTGTCATATTTTTGACAAAAGATCGAGATCTGATCTTTTGTGTGAAGGTTTTTTTTTTATTTTTTTTTATTCCTTAAAAGCAAGGGAGTTCTAAGGGAACTGAATAGCTATTTCATAATGGAGCAGTAACCCTCAGGTGGAATAGTACAAGTCTGCAATTAGTTTTGCTCAAAGCTTACTCTATCTGTAGTCAAAGGTGAGGTGGGGGGAAATCTGTGAAGAGCAGTAATTCTCCTGAAGCCTAACGTAATCCTTGTCACATTTCATTATGTATATAAACCTTTTCTGTAAAAGCAAATGGTTCTTTCCTGTGGAGTAGGAATCTTAATGGAGGAGTAATTGGTCCTTCTGCTTTTCAAATTCAATCTGTCAATCATATTTAAAGATGCCCTGTTCACCTATCAATGGTCAGTAAGGTATAATGCTACACTTAATGTTTTGGCAGAATCCCAATAGTTGAGGGCAAAATGAATCATTAAACCAATGTAAGCCAGGCTTCTAGTTAAACATTTGATGTTACAAGATCTTTATGCTTCTCCTTAAGACAAGCACAGAACAATTTTGGGAGGAGACTCCCTAGACTACTATATCAATAAAACTTGAATTCATCTGATTAGAGAACTCGACAGTGTACTGATGGTATAACTACTTGAACCTAATTATGGTAATGATTAAACGTTACCAGTGGCATAGTTCTATAAGCCTCTATCAAAGGTGACCTACGGTGTTCGTTTTTTTTTTTTTTTTTTTTTTTGTTGAGTGCTTCTATTAATCACAAATCCCTTGAAACTTCAGTAGCTGAGGGTGCTATCTGCTTGTTTTACAGATTGTAACCTCTGCATCAACAGATCTTCAGGACTATACTTATTATTTTGTTCCAGCTCCTTGGTTGTCTGTGAAACTTCTGAGGCTGTTACAGTGCTATCCACCTCCAGGTAATGCACAGATCATAACAATGGTCATGTCTTCTGCAGTGCATCGTGTTCAGAGAGCCACTGTGGTGGTATGTGAACGCAACTTGCAGTGCAAGTACGCCATCTTAAGATACAGATACTGAAGCTTGTACTCTTCAGGAGTTTCAGGTTGTTTCAAGTGGCTGTTGCAACCGGATTGTAAAATGCATGTTGATTTGACACTCTGCTCTAAGATACCTGTTTGAATTATTTTGCGAGTGTTTCATGTTCTTTTATGTTATCAATGATATTAAAGCCTTGAAATATACTACAGTGCAGATAATGTTTGGTTTTTCTTCTTGCCCAAGTAGAAATGTAGCTTAGACTTCTTTTGTCAAATGTATATTAGGGGAGAGTGAACGGTTTAACGTATTAATATTGCCTCAATTTATTCTGTGAGATTAGCTGGGTGGAAGGCCTGAAGTAGGGGTTGGGGTGTTGAGCGAAATGAAGTTGTCCAACAGCTTGTTCTTCTCCAGAAGACCCTGCGGTACGTGGTCGTCTCACAGAATGCCTGGAAACTATTCTTAACAAAGCTCAGGAGCCACCAAAATCTAAGAAAGTACAACACTCAAATGCAAAGAATGCTGTGCTGTTTGAGGCAATAAGCTTAATTATACATCATGACAGGTGAGCTGCATGAACATTTTTATTACAGCAGTGTGTTGTGTGTGATGGTGTATATATGTGTTTTTTTTTTTTTTTTTAAATGGAAAACCGTGACTTTGTCTTGAATGCTAAATAGAATTTTACTAAGAGGGAACATCAGAGTATGAAGTTGCTTGCCAGGTTGAAACATCACCTGCAGCGCTGGAGTTGAACAGTATTAATGAACTGTATCACCACTGGCAATTTTTTTATTGCTGTTTCTTGCTCTCTTCTAGTGTTTAGTTTTGTGTTGTGATGCACAACTCTAATCCAATAGAGATTATTCACTCACAATATCTGAATTTTCATGTCACCAGCAGGAGTTCTGGCATACGCTTTTTGAGGCACTTTAAGAAACTTGCACTGTAGAAACAGTATTCTGTATCCAGTGTTCTCGTATCTGTTGCTTTTAACCCTTTACTTTCTCTCCTGTTCTGTGCAGTGAGCCAAATCTACTAGTCCGTGCCTGTAACCAGCTAGGTCAGTTCTTGCAGCACCGAGAAACTAATTTGCGTTACCTAGCACTGGAAAGCATGTGCACGCTTGCCAGCTCTGAATTCTCACATGAGGCTGTGAAAACACACATAGAAACAGTTATCAATGCATTGAAGGTAAATATTAAATATACAGTCTGTTTTAAGTCTCTTCCTTCTGTCCCCTCACCCTCTCTGCCCTATTTAGGCTAATAATACTTGGGGACCAAATGAGTTATTTCTAGAAGCTTGCTGTAGTTTTTTTCTGTAACTCTGTAAAAATTATGCTATGTTTAAAACAATAAAAGTCAACTTTGATTTTACTTTTGCAGATTACTGGTGGATCTGATACTTGTAGTTGAGGCTCCAAAACGTTACAGGGGTCAAACTGTAGATGGAAGACAAATGAGTCTTTCAGAAAAGCTGACATTTAACAAAGAATGCTCAGGAAGACTTTGTCTTGTTGCTATCTTTGCTAATTAAAAACAGACATTAACCCTTTACCACAGCAACTTGTGGGGAACAGTAGAGTAGGTGATCAACTTCCCCTACAGAATCTTAAATTTTTTCGAAAGTCAAGAAACCTTAAAGCTGGATCTCCAGCAGAAATGGAAATAGGAGGACTTATTTGCACCTATTTGCTTGGCAGTGCAAAACGCTTCAGTGTTTACGTGTAATGTTTCCTTCCAACCTCATGCTGTAGCATATTAATACATTTATCTAACCTTAAAGCATGTACCTCTGTTGTGTTTTTTTTAGCTGAGCTTCTATTGATTTGAATCAAGCTCAATGCTAAACCTCCAGGTCATGAATTGCCCATTGGCCTGATAAGTTTGGCAGTCCTGGCTGGTTATTAATGCATTTGTGACAAGTGGTACAGGTTACCGTATGTATAGTGCACCACAAGCACTATAGGGCACCACTTAGGGCAGTAGCAGAGTTCTGTGCGAACTCTTCCATATTCTCAGAGCTTGCCCAGATTTGAATATACATAAGTACTTAAACAAAACCTCATGGTATGATTTTAAGATTAAATGTTATATAAAACCAGTAAGCCCTCTGAGTCTCCAGTGACCTCTCCCAAGGTGACTGAGAGTGGGAATAACATGAGAAACTTGCGGCTCATGTCAAGGATATGTCAAAGTTTTTGAACAACTGTTTTCTGCATCTGAAAGCTTATTAACATTCATTTGTCTTAAATTTGACTGAATAATGGTAAAATGTGGAAGCTTAATCTTTTCAGTAAGTTCACATGCTTTCCAAATGCAGGTGAGATCATGTTGACCTTCTACTCTGTGCCCTTTTGCAGACTGAAAGGGATGTGAGTGTACGACAGAGAGCTGTAGATCTCCTGTATGCGATGTGTGACCGAAGCAATGCTCAACAGATTGTGGCTGAAATGCTGAATTATTTGGAGACTGCTGATTATTCCATTAGAGAAGAAATTGTGAGATATTTGTACTTCCTTAAATTTTTTTGTATCTGGCTTATGCACCACATGCCTTGTTCCTTGAGAGGGATGCAGGGTACTCTGTGATAGAGACTCTTTGAGGGTGGTTTAAAAAAAAAAAAGTGAAACTTCATAAAGCCTATATCTAATAATGACCTCTTCATTTAGGTTAAACTAATGAAAAAACACTTGAAATAAGGAATTTTAAAAACTAACTTTGGTTTCAGGCCATTGCATAAAGACAGTGAAGTGAACTTTCTTAGTGCTCAAGCAAGTACTGTCTCTAGTTCTACTGAGTTATGTCTTATCTCTGGACGACTGTTTAACTGTTTCAAAACTTAGTGTGATAAATGCTTATTTTTGTATGTAAAGTCTTAAACTGTGTGCTATGAGACCATTCCCTCACTCTAAGGATTCCCAAGAACTCTGCCTTATATGATGAGTTTCAAGGGAGGAATGTTGTCTATCTCCTTTCTCCCAGCAGGAAAAAAATGCAAGATTAAATACCCAGTGACTGATGTTCCTAGAATGTAGCCATAGTCTGTATTTACAGTAATTATTTAGTTAGGACTAAGGTGCTAAAAGTTCTTGATCAGATTAACTAACATAGAATAGAAAGTTACTGGATTTACCTCTTATATTGTCTTGTTGCTGTTGGCAGCCTACACTGACTTTGCAGATGGGCGTGAATTTCATTCTGTTAGTTTACTACTCCCAAAAGAATTGGCGAGTACAGATACAAGCCAGTCCAAATGATGTGGTAGTTTCTTCCTATTGCTGACCCTTTGCTTAAGGATATATGAATCTTGATATGGTCTGAAATGACAACTACTTTGGTGACTCTGGCCTGTCTCTACTAGCTTGAACATCCAAACTTCTTTGAAGAGTTCTCCCAAGTTCCTACTTAGTGCTGTCTCAGTGATGGTTTAAATGCTTTTTATAACAAAACATTTTCTTCAACAGCTTGTTCTCGATCGCTTAGTTAATCTGTGACTCTTCAGCTGTGTACTACTTGCAGCACATTCTAATGCATCCCTAGGACTTCCTTGTGTGCCTGGCAGCAGGCAATTCCCGGCATAGAACATCAATATTCATCTTTCACCTTAGCTGTGGGAGCAAGTGTGCTAGCAGAGACGGCTGAAATGGATGTTTCTGGGTTGCCTTGAGGCTTCACTGGATGTATAAAAGTGGATCTTGATTCACAGCTTATAGAAGATGATGATTGACTAGCTTCTGCTGTCTTGTCTTCTGTGTGTGTTCAGGTTCTGAAAGTAGCAATTCTAGCTGAGAAGTATGCAGTGGATTATACCTGGTATGTGGATACAATCTTGAATCTGATTCGCATTGCTGGTGACTATGTCAGTGAAGAAGTGTGGTACCGAGTTATTCAGATTGTCATTAACAGGGATGATGTTCAAGGGTATGCAGCAAAGACTGTTTTTGAGGTGAGAATGACTCTTCTGCGTTTGCTTTCAAAATGGTGTGGAAACTAAACATCATGTAGTCTAGCAGCTGTACATGCTTCCCCATGTTAGAGAAGAATTAAAAATCTCCTCATGAATTATTTCAAGAAAATACTGCTGGAGCTTTGTGTATAACTAGTATCATAGTCTCTGGCTCACAGTCTAGATTAGGTTGACGAAAAGTTGCTCTGGCTTGGGTAAGTAATGTGGAATCGCTTGGTTGCCTGGTTGCGTATAGGTTTCTGGGGAGGGATGGTGGGTTGTATGTTTGTTTGTTTTTTTAAATTAAACTTTTTTTTATTGCTGCATTTTAAAAACTGAGTTTTTTGAGTGGATAGCTTAGTAAAGAAACTGCATTACCTGGAAAATTACTGAAAATTACTGAAACGTGAAATAAAAGCAGGAGGCTTTTGCAAGTTTTTCCAGTTTTCTGGGCCGTAGGAATCCAAACACTCGAGATAATTTAGTGATCCTTCTAGAGTATGTGCCTATTCCTGCTGTTCAGGATCTGATACAACTGGAATTTGAACTATTAAGGGAGAGTTTTCCAAATGGCTCACTTACTGCTCTGACTCCGCTTGGATTCTTGATATGGTCTTTCTACTTTCTTGGTACCTTTTTCTGAACGCTAAGCCACTGTGGATGCCTTCATACTTTAAAAGGTAGTATTTACATCTTGGGCAGCTTCAGCACGTTCCTGCAAGAATCGAATTCAATATTAACATACTTCTGACTTTCCTAAGGATGTTAAGGAAATCTTCCTAAGGATATTAGGTTGTATCTGTCCTCAGAAGTCCACGGTGCTGCTTAGGTGGGTTCTAAGAATACTCTTGGGTTAGTGACACTTACATTAGGTATGACTTAGCTTGGTTAATCTTTCTATATTTTATAGAAAAATCTCTACTATGTTTTTGCGTAAGTGGCTTTATAGCTCCTAGACCTATGATCTGCTGTCCTAGGAAAGTACACCAGGAAACTGGCTGTGGAACTGACAGGTGGAGTAGGTTTTTTTTTTTTTTTTTGACATATTACAGATCAATGACCAACTATTAATGTGTTCTTACAGGCCCTTCAAGCTCCAGCATGCCATGAGAATCTTGTAAAAGTAGGTGGCTACATTTTGGGAGAATTTGGAAATCTGATAGCAGGTGATCCAAGGTCAAGGTAAAATGCTTTTAAAGAAGATCCCTTAAAATACTCAACTGGAATAGTAATACCTCTTTTGTAAAGAACTAACATCTGCTTAATGTTCTTAAAAACCTGTGAACAAACGATTTGGCGCTTGATAATAATGAATTAAGAATTATCATCTCTATGGAAACTGAACAAATGATTTTTTTTCCCCTATCTTTTAAGTCCCCTCATCCAGTTCAACTTGCTACACTCCAAGTTCCATCTGTGTAGTGTTCCTACCCGAGCTCTGCTTCTGTCTACCTACATCAAGTTTGTGAACCTGTTTCCAGAAATCAAAACTACAATTCAAGATGTACTGCGCAGTGACAGTCAGCTAAAGAATGCTGATGTTGAGCTGCAGCAGAGAGCTGTTGAATATCTGAGGCTCAGTACCATTGCCAGTACTGATATTTTGGTAGGTATAGAGATTTTTTTTTTTGTTTTTTGTTATGGAGAACTCTCTGGCTGTGTGAACATCAAATCCAGTTCTGGATCTTCTGTCAATGAATAAAATTCCACTAAACCTTAGCTGAGAACTTAATTCAAATTAAGGGTCCACAACCTGGCTGCTGTTTTTTCCTTTGTGGTTCTTTTTAATCTATCTACCTAATTTATCTGCAGCCATCTTTCACTTAGAGCTAAAAATTAAAGCTGTTATTGTTCTGGTGGAAAAATGAGAGTTAGTGCATGTTAATCTCATCTCGGTGAAAGCTGGTATAGTACAAGGCCCTACGGTATTTGTACACTGAAAGCCTGGTGCCTTATATTCTGAAGACTTTTACATTTCAATATTTGCATGTTCTTCTGGAGCGGTCACTAGGTAGCTGTGACTTTAACTGACAATTAAATTAGAACTGCCTGATAGCTGTGTTTCATGCAGAGTCTTGAGTGACTGGACAGTTCATGTTACTGAAGTGCTGAGCTCTGGCTTGAGGGAAGCCTAAGTGCTTGAGGAAAGCCTTACCATGGGCATTGCTCGTGGTCAAATGACGTGCATACTGTCTTTAAAGATCAACTGGAGTAGTTTGTGTGCTTTTAGAGGAAGGTTGGGAATGCCTAAGTAAATTTGTGAGTGGTAGATCAACATGCAAGCATGGACAGTTTTTAGTAAAGCATACAAAACTGGAGTTCTTGCCTCAATGGAAGTGAGCTGCTGGAGGCTGGAAGTAGATAATCGTTTAAACACGTATGTGCACACTACAACCATATACATGCAGAACCTGTAAAATGTCAACGTTGAGTATTACCTGAAGGGAATAGTAGGAGAGCTGTGTGCTGGTGGCTTGTGTGTTAATGCAATATGTTTTGGTTTTTCAGAGATTTGACTAGCATTTTTCAAAAGTGTAATTATTCAAACAAGTCTTCAAAGTCTGACACAGACTGATGTTTTTTCCTGGTCTAGTCTTTTTGTATCATTTAGCTCTGCAATGACTGAAAAGTTGATGGCAATCTTTTGAGGATTAGAAAAGGAAGATAGCATAGCTTAAAGAACTCTTTGACAAAGTCGGTACATGACTCGAGACTAAATGGAATTATAAGTCTTCCACTTAATGCTTGTGTTTTGTTTGACTCAAAAGTCATAGACTAGTATTTTTGAAAATCGACTTATAGGTTGGTGGGCAGGAAACTTGTAATTCCTTGTCCCCAGAAGTTCCCAGACAGTGTTTTAGCTTGATGTTCTCAGGTCTGGCCAGAGCATGTCACCCTCAGTTTTGGGACTGATGATAAATGTTTAGGTCTAAATAGATCGTAGTCTGGGTAGTCTTTGGCTCCAATCTAGGTCTGCTTAACTTAAGGACCTTTAGGTCTGCTGTGATCCAAGCTTTTTGCTGGTTTGTGTGTAGTTTGTGGTGTGTGTTGTTTTCTTTGTTTTTTTTTTCCTCTAATAGCACTTTTACTAGAGAAGCAATGTGCACCTGTTCTTGTAAGCACCTCCTTTGGGAAGGCTGTTCTGAAGATTATGCTCTGTGTATCTTCAAGGTCAGGTCTGTTGTCCATGGATGGTGTCATTAAGAGGGTGAAAGAGGAGGAAGGGCATTTCGGCAAAAGCTTCCAAGTCACCAAACAAAGTGGACTTCAGAAAGTTTTTTTTCAATTTTTTTTTTTTTAAAGGCAAATTTACTCTACCACTGTTTAACAGACTGCGTAGTGGTTTTCTGTATAGGTAGTTATTTCTACTTTTACCTGAACATCATGCAATATATAAGGGAGTTTCTCTTCAAAGACTAGAAGGTTGATTTGGCTTTCTTTGTAAACATAACTAATATGCCCTTTCTGTGATAAGGCTACAGTGCTAGAAGAAATGCCTCCCTTTCCAGAGAGGGAATCTTCTATTTTGGCTAAGCTCAAGAAGAAGAAAGGTCCTGGCACAGTTACTGACCTGGAAGAGATCAAAAAGGAGAGGAGCTCTGATATGAATGGAAGTGCTGAACCTGCCTCTGTCAATGCCAGTGCTGTTGTGAGTTTTAAAAACTGTTCTTATTTCAGTACTTCACAAGATGTGGAAGTGAAGAGGGAATTGCTTCCTTAAAGTGGCTTTTTCGGGGCTTCAAACTTTTGGTCTTAAATTTAAGACTAGAGGTGTTTGTTAGAAAGTCCTAGAGGAACCTGTAGTTGCTTCCCCTGCATGCTTGAATTCAGCTTTCCTTTGGAAGACTTACAGTGTAAATGAGGGGGAATTGTCTGCAGGCTAAAAAAATCCCTCTTATGTTTTTACTCTGAAAAATGTGGCTGTAACCTTAGAAATGGAAATATCCTTGCTCTGATTAAATTGCAGTGAAGGTGAGGTGCTAAAATGAAAAAGTCTTAGGGAATTTTTGGTTATCCTGCATCAAATTCGGTCTTTGGAGTACATGGTAACTTTGAGTTGACTTGCATTTGGATGAGCTACTTAAAGCTAACGGTTGTGTCTGCAAGTCTAAAACTTTTTATTTCTTTATCTCATAACTCATCTCTAGCATATCTGGCCTGCTGTAGACTAATGCATAAACACTGGTTACTACCTACCTGTATTTTGTTCGTATGTGACTCCAGAGGCTTCACGTGTGCTCTCAGTTGATGGTGCATGATTCTGTGTCCTGGCTCCTTGATTTACTCTAAGAAAAACCTTCTTAAAGGTCTCATCTCTATCTTTAGTGCTTGTAGTCTGAACTAACTACAAGCTCTGCTTTTTTGCTGTTGAGGTTTTGCCGTGTTTCTAAGGGTTTTTCAAGCTTTGAAACCCTCAAGACTAAACTAATGGTCAGCTTAAGATGCTGTGAGGTTTTTGATTCAGGCCTGCATAAAGGCAGTGCCTAATTCTTCAGGAAAGAAAAGGAACATGTTAGCTTTTTACTACCTACAGTACTTGTCTTGATTTCCACAGAATCAGAATCCAGGTGGACAGCTTTTTTTTTTTTTTTGTGTGTGTCTAACTTCTAGGTGGTGATAACTCAATTCAAAGGGGAGGGGGAAGGAACCCTACAGCATCTGTTAATGACTTAAATTGAAACACAAGGTGGTAACTGCATTTATAAAGTCTTCCATTGTCTGCCTAAACCTTGATGGGGAGGGAAGCACTGTGCTGTAGCTTAGCTGTCTATGCAAAAAAAGATCTTTTTTTAGTCTTATTTAACTCTGAAGTGTCTTGTCTTCCCTAGTCTACTCCTTCTCCATCTGCGGATCTGCTGGGTCTGGGTGCAGCCCCTCTCGCCAATTCAGCTCCCCCACCGGCCTCTAGCGGTAGCCTGCTCGTAGATGTATTTTCAGATTCAGCTTCTGCAGTTGCACCTCTTGCTCCTGGTTCTGATGACAACTTTGCGAGGTAATTGAAAATGAGACACTGTGTAAGGTCTCTGGGGAAGTATTTGCCTATTAAAACAGGATTAGAGAAGAGAATACATCCAAAAAATAACTTTCAATTTTCTTCCAGCTGTTTCAATGCATTCCCAGGTAGTAATTGTGGAAGAGAAGGGGCGTTCTTGAGCTCTATATGCTGGATATGCTGTCTTTATTGAATATTTTTGTTCATGCAAAACTGATTCTGTAGTAGTCAGCCTGAGGATATTAGCCACAGTCTTGCCTAGTTTTCTTGCTGGTTTTGCTTCGTTGTTAAATTAAGCTGCTTGCGCATCTCAGTAATACATGCTAAGTTTTGGGGTTATCTGGCCCAACATGAATACATTGTTCTTGTACATCATATCTTGTTTCCATAAAGTGTTCTAGCATCACCTCACTTATGGCAAACTTACACTGGAACAGTGGGTTGGGTTGTTCCTAGCTATATATTCAGAGATACTGTCTCGGTTTGAAGAAATATTTCCCTTGCTCTGCTACTGTCTGACAAACGGGTCTAAAGAAAAAATGGTTTTCTTTTTTTGGGAGAGGGAGATTTCATAAAATTATCTTCCTATTTGCTATGCCTGATACTACAGCTGGCAATGTATGTTATTGACCCCTTAAGAATGTTGATTGCCACTGTAGCTATACTCGCATGTCACTTGCCTAAAATTTTGGAAGTAAATAGTGTAAGATGACAGTGTATCTTTCAAAAATCTATCTTATTATTGGCTAAAAAAACATAATATTATCAAGGACGTCACGTCATGATGTGACGATGCACTTGCAGGGCATCTTAATATAAAAGGATAATTAGTGAAACTAATCTGCCTGGACCACTTAGCCTTTCATCAGAATGTTATACAAGGCCAGGCACTGTTGCAGGTTTGCAGTGATTCAACTTGATCCCGCATTTCTCTTGAAAAGCGGTAAGTGGTGTTTAATTGTGCTACACAGTACGAAAATTTTAAGAAGCTCTGCAGGCTTGTTAGAGCTTATTTTTAAAGAAAAAGTTGTTTGTTTTTTTTTAAAATCAGACTAATAGCTTCATAAGAAGAGGTTATTGGAAAAAGAATTTTCTCTTGCTGCAGAGGAAAGTTTAGCATTGTCCAGCCATGGTCTGTATAAGGTGAAACGCTCCTTCAACGCTATTGCGAAGTTGCCTTCTGTAGCTTCCTGTTGCTTTTTCAGTGCTGTTGTCACTTTTGCTTCCAATCTGTTACTTGGCTTAGTCATGCTCCATATGCCCATGTACTGTTGCCTACGCTTTAAATACTTGTGGGTTTCTTTCTAAGAACAGACTGTGCAACCATCATTAGAAATTCTAGTAATGTTGATGAGGTCTGTTTCAAAATGCAGGTTTGCAGTGGTTAATATACCCCCTCCATTTATGGTTTTGAACTAAAAAACTGTCACAGTTAAATGCCTAAAAGGATTTCGTTGTTTAAGAGGTATCAACTTAAGCTGCTGAACACCTTCAGCATCTCCTGCCTTCAGGAGGAATTCCTGGTTCCTAATAATCATGGAGTGGGGTGGGGGAAAGAAAAGGAGGAAAATAATCACTTAATGCCTAAAACCTTTCCAGGTGTACTCAACTAGGGCAGCTAATAAACTTCTCATGCATTAAACTCTCACAAGTGCCATTTTTGAGGAAGGAGATGAAGGAAATAACTAAGCACTAAGCTGTCTTTACTAACTCCTGCTATCTCTGTCGCTACCACCTTTCTTCCTTTGTGCTGCCTGAACTAGCCCTGACCTGGCTTCATCTGAGGTAGTTTCTGAGGAACCAGCTGATACTGTGCATGATGCTGATGAGCTTTTTCACAAGTAAGCAACACTAAAACCTTGCAAGGCTGGGCAAATTCCAGAATATAGTTACAGAGAAAAACAATAGTGTGCATTAGCGCTAGCAAAATTGGGCAGAAACATATATATGTGTGTGTATATTGTCAGACTTCTTGTGACCAGAACGTTTCTGTAGATGCTGTGCATTGTATGACACGCTCATGAATCCACAGCTTAGAGTTGCCTGTTTATAGTGTGTGATAGCACTGACTCTTAAATAAGGCATTTATGGCAATGCCAGCTGTATATTAAGCTTTGCAACTATTTGCAAATACAGACAACTCTTTAAAAGGGTAAGAATTTACCAACAGTACTGATATTTGCAAGCATGTTTTGTGTAGTGCTGTATATGAAAAAGGCTAATGTTCATTGACCACCTCTGTGAAGGTTAGGAGGACTGACATACCTGCAGAACAGGCTTGCTCTCTCAAAATAAAAAAACCACAATTGTCAAGTCAATGTACATGATACAGAATTGATGAAACAAGGGGGTCTTTTATGTTTCAACAGTCAGAGCTTCAAACTTTTAATTCTGCACCAGCCTAATGAATTCCAGAAGTTGCCAAAAATAGGAGAAGTAATAGTCTGTTGCCTAGTCCTTCTTAGTGTGTGTCTATAGCATGTTGTGGCTTCCTCTGTAGTTTTTCAGGTATCCCATCGAATAGAAACTTGGTTATTTTAGTGTTCTACGAGTGATTTTTAATTATAAAATGTATTCATCTTTTTAACTCTGCAATTTTCTGCAAAGGCCTCTCTCACAGACTGATGTGCTTTAGGTTAACCAGTCTTCATCCTCTATATAAACCCTGAATTTTGTGGTTCTAGATGCTCTTAATTTGTCTCAATTAAAATGCATGTTGGCTCTTTTCCTCTAGGTTTGTGTGTAAAAATAATGGAGTCCTATTTGAAAATCAGTTGCTCCAAATTGGACTGAAATCTGAGTTTCGACAGAACCTGGGTAAGAGCTTTTGCGCGGAGTGGTTAGCTATTTGTGCATCAACCTCCATATCAGTGTGATCTTGAAGATAAGACTTACTTTTCAGCTGTTTTAAAAGGGGAGTCTGATTTCAGTCCTAACTCTCTTAGGATCTTCTCTGTTTGTGGCTTCTGTGTGGGTTCTTTTCTTCAACTTTTCAGCTGCTTTTGGTAGCTGAGAAATGAGAGTGTAGGTAGTACTGTGAGTTCTTGTTTTTACTGCCTCATCATGAGGCTGATACAGCCTGGGTTGTAAGTGACCTTTCTCTTGTGTGTGTCTATTTTACAGTAGAGCTTTTTGTAACCATATGATGCAGAATTTATTTCAAGCACAGTTCTACCAAAAGATATTGATGTACAGGGTACTGAACATGTCTAGTAAAGAGCTGAGAATAGAACATAGTCCAGAACAAGGACTGCTTGGTTCTCTTCTGCATCAGTTCTGGTACCACAGTAACGATTTTGTATTTAAAAAAAAAAAAAAAAAAAAAAAAAGAAAGTATAACCTAGTGACTGGCAGACTTCCATGGATTATTTTTAGTGCCTGTGTGACAGCTATTGTGGGAAAGCTCTAATGGTTTATTTTCATGTTATTTCATTTTAAGCTGCAAATATCGCAGGAAGATAAAAGCTGTAACTGCATGTAACGCTTCCATTAAAAATGTTAAGAGAGTAAAAGTGGGTTAAGACTTGAAGGTATACATTGAAGGCCTCTCATTGAAGGTTCCTGTAGGTGGCTGATATATTAGATAAGCCTGGTTTATGTTACTTTTTCCAAGATGAGTGCGTAACAGGCAATTCTCTGTTTAACTACTTAAACCTTCTTTTTATTCATTGTGAGCTATAGGCTGCTGTTCTCAGGTGGCCATGTCTGCTTTTGGGTTAATAAATTGTGCTTTCTTTTCAAATTATTTTAAAGAAGGGTAGAAAGCCAACGTGTTAGATCCTTGAACTGCATAGTGCAATATGATTGCATGTGATGTACCTAAAACTTCTGATGCCTTTACTTATTTTTTTCTAGGACGTATGTTCATATTCTATGGCAATAAGACATCAACACAGTTCCTGAATTTTACTCCAACAGTAATCTGCTCAGATGACCTTCAGTCAAATATCCTTAAATGCAACAGCATGCATCTGTTCTTTTGTTTTGTACTGCATAAAGCACAAAAGTGTAATAAAGCTACCTGATCGAGGCTTGTTGTCCTCAAACATGAAGAAATGAGCAGGTTGTTGAATAACTTAGAAATTTTTGTAGAAAAAACCCCTAAGTATTTAGCAGAAATAGATTCTCTCTTAAAGCTGTCCCTGTAACCACAGTTTTAAACTGTTGAATTGAGAATATATTATTCTGGATAAATGTAACCTAACTCTGTAGCTTTGTCCACTGACATGAAGTAGTAGAGGCATAGGTATGATGTCCTTCCAGTCCTGCATTAGCAGATGACTTTTGATTTGAAAGAGAGGTAGAGGAATATGTATGCACAAGCATGCTAGTACCTTAAAATAAGGTCTTAATTTCTGGTTATCGTTTGCACTTAACTCTTGATATTGACAATTTGGGATTTCTGGGAGAGCATGTAGTCTAGCTTGTTTGACTCAAAGCATCACTGTAATGTTTGGGCCAAAACAAGAGTGCTGGGGCTTTTATTTTAAAGTCAGGGCCTTCATACCTTTTTTTTTTTTTTTGGATATTCCTATAACTGCAAACTTGGGAGCTATTGCTTCTTGATGTGTCAACAGGAAAAGAATAAATTTTACTGTATAAGAATTGAGCTTTGGATTTTCAGTAGCAGAGAACCAGCAGATGCAATGTTAAGTGATTTTTACTGGCAAACTACTTAAAAGCAATGTTTCTAAGCTATCAGCTCATTGATTGGTTTCCTTAACCACATCTCATGCCTGAATCTTCAGACAAAACCTGTTGACCCTACAGTGGATGGAGGTGCACAGGTGCAGCAGGTTGTGAACATTGAGTGTGTGTCCGACTTTATGGAAGCACCAATCCTGAACATTCAGTTCAGGTAATAAGCTATTTTAATGCTGCTGAATTTATTACATAAATATTTAAGTTCACCTGGGCCTCTGACTGAAATGTAGAATAGACACACAAATCGAAAGCTGTCTTGGGCAGGTAACTTTCCTGAAAACTTGATCTAACAAAGCTTTAAACTGCTGAGGGAGGGAGGGAACCAACTTTTGGAAGAGTAAGCTTAAAAAACAAACCTGCCAAGAAGCAGCTTCTGTTAGTGTCCCCATGGCTTCAGTTTCTGCTGTCTGTGTCAAACGGTAGTCTTCCTCTTTGCTCAAGAAACCTTGACTGGAATATATGGCATAGATTAATCTTTCTTCCAGAAATGAAGAATTTCCTTTTTTAAAAAGGGGGGGGGGGGAAGCTTAGATGAAGAATGCATACAGCCAAAAATAGAATCTTGTTATGTCCACTCATTGTCAGCCTTTGGGGAAAAACTTGTGCTTGCAGTCCTGATTTCTGGACTATGTTGTGTTGCTGTAGCCTAAACTGGAGGTTTTTTAATTGGTGCGTTTCCACAAGCATATCTCTTTGCCCCCTTGCTGGGCGCTATCTAGAAGGATAAGTACCTGTGGTGAAATGGAATGACATCCTCATGAGAAATTCTACCAATTCACTTTCATGTTCTGTCTAGGTAGAGCAGATAAAATCATTTAATGGTGGATTAAAACTCGCAGCTTAGAAATCACGTGATCTGCAATTTCTCAGTTAAGACAGTTGATAACACTACTTTAATTGGCAAGCAGTTGCACCTTAGTATTCATCCTCAGTTGCTTGGTTGATGTGCACTGAGACTGCTGACACTTTGTACTACATGCCCTATGTTCTGTGTATTTTGCATATAGGTATGGTGGAACATTTCAAAATCTTTCAGTGAAGTTACCCATCACACTGAATAAGTTTTTTCAGCCTACAGAGATGTCTTCTCAAGACTTTTTCCAGCGTTGGAAGCAACTGAGCAAGTAAGACCCTGTTTAAACTTGGACTTGGGGCTTTTTGGGGTGGGCCAAAGAAAGGAGAAAAGTATTCTGTGAATGCAGCTAGTGCAGCACCCTGTTCTGTACTTACGCCTGTGAGTTAGAACCTCGCCCAATACAAGTAGTACAGATAGCTGTTAAACGATACTGAATTACGTGATACACCAAAATACTCATCTGTGCCTTGCCTTGCAGTCCTAAACAAGAAGTACAGAATATCTTTAAAGCAAAGCACCCAATGGATGCAGAGATCACAAAAGCAAAGGTGGGTGGTAGCATGGTATTTCTAATTCATAGTATAAAGATAGTGGTATAAGCAAAATTTGCCTGTTTTGGTCTTTATGGCACTAGGCTCATGCTGTTAAACTAAGTCTGTGCTGTGTAACTGGCCCTTGGCATGGCTGGGTGGGAAGGACTGTTTCTCAGTATGGCTTGAGTTAGGTATAGTCTCCAACAGCACTGGAAACTTGAAGTTATTTATGAAAATGTGAATTCCATGCTTAAGGCTTGAAGTATCTTCTGCTTTAATTTGTACTAGATTTGTGCTAATTTCAAAAGAAAACAAGGTAGTATTGTGACTTTTTGTAAAGCTGACTGCCTTCAGCAGAACAGAGATGAGAGTAAGGCAGGGAAGTCTGTATCCTAATTAAAAAGGAGAATTAAATAGCATCAAAATTATTTCTCAGTTTTCCAAAAGAATCTTATTTCAGGAACATCTCAATATTGGGAGTCGCTCTGTCCTTCTAGAAGTTCCTATTGTAATAAAATTGGTATTGGGTAGTTGCTAAAGTTCTTTTACTTCTTGAACGCTTCAAATTAAAACTTAATCTCCTACTTGCCTTGCTAATTGTTTGTGGCTATGCTGGGGTAGACTGTCAATTTCATTAGTGATTGAAGTTAGTTGGTACTGCTGTCCTTCTGTCCCTACTACATCTAAAAATCTTCTGGGTTTCTTTGATAGATAATTGGCTTTGGATCTGCCCTGCTTGAGGAGGTAGATCCCAACCCTGCTAACTTTGTTGGTGCTGGTATTATACATACAAAAACTACACAGATTGGATGCTTGCTGCGCCTTGAACCCAACCTGCAGGCACAGGTATCTGTTTCTGTATCTACAGCTTAAATATAAATTCTTCTTTGCACTGAATAAGAATGTATATATGGGAAATCATTAAGATATTTTTAGAATCACTATTGCAATAGCTAATTGTGACTGCAGACTAACAAGGAGATTAAACTTTAGCAGTTGGTCCTGGCCTAGCTTGGTAAGCTACTTTTCAATGGTAATCCTTTCCCCTGTTTTAAGGGGTCACTGTGTTATTCTAGACTGGCCACATGGCATCATCTTCTCTTGAAGGTTGGGAACACTTAAGTTTTTCCCTTTAGGCACCTTGAACAAGATTAAATGCAATTGCCTGCCATGTTAAATTAATAGAAGAATGGTGTTGCTGAAAGAAAACATTAGATGAACACAAAACTGCTAAGAATTTCTTTTCTCTGACTTAAAGCCTCTTGATAGACATGTTATCAAAGTTCATTGAGGCTCTTGTCTCTTATGGTAGTAATCACTTGTCTCTGAAAGTAAGTTTGGGGTAATGGCTCTCCTGTTTTCTGATCAAGTAGTTGTAAACAGTCTTTGAACTATTCAAGAGGATTCTTCTGGTAGTCTTCCATATTCTTCCCTTAAAGGCAAAACCAAATTTTGGATGTCACCTTGCTGTTAAATGCTGAGAGATACTAGAACAATGTTTCTTTTCCATCAAGAAAGACTTACTCCAGCCTGTACTTTGAAAGAGCTATGTTACTTGATAGCTGGCTGCTTTTGAATGTTTTAACTTGAGGTCGTTTCCTACCAAATCTAACAAAACTAAGTGGTGACTGGCTATCTGTGCAGTTCATTTAACACCAAACTGTATGTAAAAAACAGTAGTAATAAAATATTTTATGTTCTTTTTCAGATGTATAGGCTCACACTACGAACAAGTAAAGAAGCTGTATCTCAGAGATTATGTGAATTGCTGTCAGAACAATTTTAATTTTAACCATGTCATTGTTTTGTTTTTCCATTTATATCATTGTTATCATACTGCAAATAAATGTCTTGTACATCACTGTCTGAGTACTGCAATGTTAACCAATACAAGCTCCCGCCATAATAGGACTTGTCCCTTGTTTGAAATTAAGACTATAAAATGTACAGTATGGGGAAGTGGCTTTTTATATTAAAAATGGCTTTTGTGTGTGTGCAAAGGGTGGGAGAGCTGTCTTATGCTCCATTTTGCAGAGGTCAGGCTTTTAAATTTATTAAAGGGAAACTAATTAGATGTGATAAGTGCGGATTTCAACTGGAAGCGGCCATAACATTCTGCCAGCGCCTTTAATAGGCGCACTCCCTCTGCTCTGAGCTAAAAGAAACCAATGTAATACTGCTCAGTTAGACTAATTCAGATATTAATGCAAAGCCAAAATGACTGAGAGCAATGAAATCAAGAGTCAGCTTCTTGTTGCATGGCTTCTGTTCTAAATGAATTTGTAAATGTCTTGAAACTTTTGCCACAAGTTTTGGATTGGATGAATTGGCAGATTACAAGATGTATTTGAATTTGGTTTAAGTGTACACTTATGCTGAATGTCACTGATTTTTGTTACATTTGCAAAATACCACAGGACCAAACTCTTAATCTTGTAATCCTTTACCATTTTCTTTTCCTACTTTTTGAAAAGTGGATGCAACACAAAGGCTGTTCTTAATCCTTCTGCTCATCTCAAGTAATGAGGTGAGCTTCTGTGGCGGGCGGTGAACCAGTACTTACACTTGTTTGTTATTAGTCAAACAGAGGTTTTAAAAAGTCTGTTCTGTGGTTTGTTTCCCATCAGATTTAGTGAATAGCAGCCCTGATGATGTGATACAACTAAATGCGGAGAGAATGGGTTCTGATCACTGTGGTATTGTAAAAATGAAAAATAGAAGAGGGAAGAAACAGGCACTTGAAGGCTGTAAGGCATGCACTTTTTTGCAGACACAAATCTAATTTTAAACAGTATTCCCCCCCAGTGTACAGTCATGACAGAACTTAAGTGGTGGAATAGTTGATACCTGAACAGTTTCTCTTCTGTCAGTGGTGATGAAAATATCCAATGTGGTGTAGGAGCTTTGTGGTGTTTTTTTTTTTTTTTTAGATTGAGAGTAGAAAGGCTGAAAATGTTCAGTTTTTACAACCAATGCCTTTCTAGCTTGTTCCACATCAGCCAGCAAACTCTTTACAGATTCTCTGCAGAAATAATTGGACATAACTTTGGCTTACATCCTTCAAGCCTTCAGATGCTACTAAAGCAAGGTAGGTGAGGCAATGCAGTTAGGAACTGTGGGCAGTTATTGGCAAGGTAGTGCTGGTCAGGGTGAACCAAGAAGTCAGCTGCTGCTTGTGTTAAAAGTGAATCTCATATCAGGACTCCCTGAAGGTTATTTAAAGGAAGCCTGTGACTGCCTTTCAATACATACAACCCAAGTTTGCTCACGCAACTTAGATACCAAGTAATAGTAGTGAAGTTGAAACTGCACATTTAAATGAGGCTCCTGTCCCCAGGATGCACTGGGCAGCATGACAGGAGTCTACATAGCTGGATGTGCCTTGCTCCCCTCACCCTGCGCTTCGAGTTAAGTGATAGAACTGTATGATTCTCATTTGGTTCAGTTTAGGGCCAGTGATGATACTTGAAAGCCAGTGAAAAGTGAGGAACAAAGCTTTTTGCTCCAGCAGTGGTCAGAAACTATGGATATTTTAACTGAAAGCTTGTCTATAGACCAGGGATTTCTGGAAGGTTTGTTTTTTTTTTTTTTTCTTGAGCAGTTGGGCCTTTGGTAGTCTTTCAAGTAGCTAATCAAAGCTCACATCACAGAAATTGTCTTTGAAAATCTTCATAAGGAGATCCTGAAGTCAGGTTGGGCAGTTTAAAAAAAAAAAAACAAAACACCATACTACTGAACCTCCTTGTGTATTTTGTCTTTTGGACTTGATAGGTCCCTTTAGTGCCATGGTGTTGTCCCTGTGCTATTGGCTGCTGCGTTAAAAATCTGATGTGCTGAACTAAGCTCTGCTAAAGGGAATTTTAGCAGGGACAGGAGAAGAGCTGCTATTTCATCTTTTTTCAAATCATGTTGTACATCCGTCCCTCTAAAAACATTTTGTGCCCTCATTAAAGGACATCTTGAGACACACTGTACTACTTTATTTCACTTAGCTTTGGTTCAAGCTGTGCTAAAATGTGCATTAAACATCAAGGAGGGGGGTAAGGGGAAGTGTCTTTTGCATAGTGGCTGTATTAAGCTTATGACTGTTCACATTTTGTGTTAGATGATGTCAGCTCAGTGAAGCCATGGGCAGAACAGTGAACAAACTAAGGACAAATACTTGATGGCTTTTGCTTTTTGGGTTTTTTGGATTTTTTTGTGAATGATGGTTGATTTACCAAAGTGATGTATCCTTTCAAGCAGACAAAGTAACTTTCTGCAGTAAACAGTGTTATTGTTTTAAAGTACAGTATTTTCAGGCATTGACATGTGAAAATAATTGAATAGCAAGACAGATAGCATATGTGCATTCTTGACCTACACTCCAGTATGTAACATTTATGGTGATTGTCTTATTTGTATAAAACAAAGTTCTGTCAAATTAAGTGGAGAATTTTCATATAGAAGACTATATATTAGACAATATATTCATCAGAAGAACATGTGAAGATTAAATAAATGATTAGAACAGTAATCAGATTGTCCTTTTTTGTCTGGGGAAGTGGGAGCATAAAGAATATGTGCATAAAATGGCTGATTTGTGCAAAATATAATGTTACGGAACAGAACTTTTCTATGTAGTGTTAAACTTGTGGATGACTGGTGCGTTTTTCAGTTCAGGCTTACCTGGTCCATGGACTTCTTGTCCCCCACAGTTATTTTTAATTGTCATGTGTTCTGACTCAGAATTCTACTGTTAAAACTTGATAGAAAAATCTTTCTTCCTATAGAAGAAAGACTTTAAGTATATTAGCAGTGTATGCTACACTAAACAGCTGTAACTCAACAGAATACCTTTTTATACTTTTAACAATTGCTGTGTTTACACTTGCTCTTTGGACTTCAGTTTATTTCAAAACAGCAGTTTTGTTTTTGTTTCCATTAATCTACAAGGAGCAAATGCCCATTTCCACGGCTTCTCATGTGTTGCCCTCCATGTTACTGCATTTGAACAGTTGGGTAAGGTAGAGTCTATAAAAAGCATACACTGATTTTATACACAAACAGGATTTATGAAGAGTTGGGTGTCTGTATAAAAGACTGAAAGAGTACCTGAACACTTAAGTAACTTAACTCAAACTTTACATCTATGCTTCAGGTTCTTAGAACTCCTCTAAACTTGCTTTTTGAAAAAAAAACAACAACAACAAACAACACACCAACAACAAAAAACCCCCACACAGCTGGGCCATAAGAGCTTCTGTACACTCACACAACTTTCTCTCAAGTGAATCACAAATAGAAACTGCTTGTGTGAACTATCTGTCTTCTGTTAAACTTGTGGTCTGGGTTCTGGTAATTATTTTGGACTCTTGAACTTGCTGCAGAAAAATGCCCTGCAAACTTCTTTTATCTGAAAGCCACTGCACACTTATGTTAATAGTATTTTTAGAAATGTTAATAGAATTCATAAATCCCACCATACAGGGGCTGTGTTTAGAAACCCCACTGCACTGAGGTCTTTGGTTCATGCAGCCCCTTGCTTTCTGGTAACAGCTGCATGCTGCTGATGACAAAAGGAAGCATTGGGTCTGGCTTTAAAGAAAAGGGAAGCGCACACCTCAGTTGCCTCTTCTCACTATTTGAAGTAATGGGCTACTCTACAGCTTCTAGTTCAACTGTAGTGAACCTTACAGACATTTTCACCTTTAAGTAATTGCTCAAACAATGAGAAATGAGTTAACAAATTCAATTCCTTCTACTTTATTTGAAAAGCAAATTTCTATTGCACAGTGTGTAGGCAAACTTTTAGCCTCTGGTTAAATATTGCCCTGAGCAAGGCCAGACCATCTCAGATATGGTCTTCCCTCCCATCCCCCATTCATCCTTTTTTTTCCCCCCCCTCTGCCCCACGATTAGACGTAATATATCATTCAGTGAACTTCATTGACATTCCAGGTAGCTGCTCAGGAGGTCTCCTGGCAAGGATAACCTTTATAATCAGTACAAGGGAGAAGTCCCAGCAATGAGCAGTCATTGCAAAAGTGTTAACTGGGAAGTTTTCATCAGCATTTAATTAACTAGTCTGGAGATCTAGCTAGTCTATGCAGCTGTCAAAGTCACAAACACAGCCATCAAATATGATTATTTCCGTAATGAGCCTTTTTCCAGGATTATCTGGGTCTTGGCATGGTAGCTGGATTTTCTTCTTTTGAAGTGTAAGTGGCATACAGCAGCTGCATACTGTATCGACCATCATTTTTTCAACATTCAACCTGTTTGGAAGAGAGGGAGGATCTGTTAGGACTTGTATATAGCTTTTTTAGCCTTCACTCGGGAATTGATTTGATGAGTTGTGACCAGTCTTCTACAGCTATGTAGAAGCAGTTGAAGCAGCTGATGCTTGCCATTTAGTAGTACTGTAAAATACAGAAAGTGAAACAAAAGCAAAACCTATCCTGGTTGTATGGAGGACTAGCACCCTTATAATATTTTAAAAGACAATATATAGACTTGGTTATTTAAAATCTCTGCTTGGTAAGCCCTGAAATCAAAATGCTTGTTCTTGAATGTTTGACCCTAACACCCCAAAAATGGAAGATGGAAGAGGGTGAGGAGGGGAAAAAAAAACAAAACACAAGTGGATCTCTTCAAAAACCTTATATCTTTTTTTTTTTAAATAAAATATCTGAATGCTTCCCCCCCTTTCTTTTTTTTACCTCTACGTTTAGAGGAAAGAGCATTATCCTTAGTTTAAGGATGCTATCAATCTACACAGACAGTACAGCAATTCACTCCATTTTAAGTTCTGAGGATATCCTTTACTGCAGAAGGAGTTCAGGTGTATTGAGCTTCTACCTTCCTTTTTAGGTCTGAATTTTCAAAGGGCTTATAGATATTAGGCCTCAGACCTCACTGGAAAATAATACAGTTTGATTTCCTTATTCTCCTTAAACATCACTGAAAATCCCAAAGTAACCATAAATATTTCAATCTTAAAGCTGTGCACTGGAATAGCTATAGTTTGTAAAAGGTCTCTGGTACAATCTGTTAGTAAAGATGTTAAATTGTATGTGATTCTTTTACACAGTTCATAGAGGAGGGGAAATTTTTTTTCCCTCTTCTGAAATGTAAGTACCAGCATCCAAGCTGATTCAATAATGTTATTTACTGGCTGTGAGGTCACATAACGTTTGTATAGTTCTTGTTGCTTTAACGGGAATAAAGCACAGGTTAAATAAATGATAGTTTGAATAAACAGATAAGATTTAGCTTCTCTACTGATAGTACTGTTATTCTCTACTGATAGTACTGAGAGTACAGTTGCTCTTCTGACCACGTTCGGCCACATGTTTAAGAGCCAACTGCGCTGCCAGACATGCTCCTATCTTATTTTTTTAGTCAGTGGGAAGTTGCATAAACACAAGCTAGAATTTGGCCTAAAGTGGCTATGTTCAGTTAAGGGAGCTACAAACTCATGGGGAGAAACTATTTGCTGCAGGAATGGCAGTAAAGAGGAGAAAAGTCTGCACAACTTCATTAAAACGAACTATTTTAATCACTGCTTTCTTGGTGATTGTGAGGAATGTTAAAGCTCCTCTAGGCTTAATGGCCCTTTTGAGACCTCTCAAGATACAAAGCTGATCCCTCAGTTTTCAAAATGCTGGGGAACACCTGAGCTCATTTTGAAAGGAACAGGTTTTTGCTTCAGGAGTAAATTAATTATTGTAAAAGCAAAACCCTTCACTGCCTTCTTTTTCTTGAACATGCTATGTGCCAAGATTACTGTGAATATCATAGCAGTTCTAACTTTTTTTTCCCCCAAAAATGTGAGCACTGCAACAGTGCTGCAGCTGAGTTCAAGATTATTAGTTTTATTGAAGCCATGATTTCCTGTCTGAAATAGTCTCCTAATGAGCAAGCAAAACTGCACAGACTGAGATACATCACACTTCTAATAGTAAAACGTCTGAGTTACGCTATCAGGAAAACACTGTGAGGCAACTGAAATTACACTATGTGTTTAAGTGAGAGAAATGTTTTAGTTTAGTCTCTTGGCTACTTGAAAATGGATATTTAGTAGCCTAATTGACCTTTTCCATCTTCTAAAAACCTGCAGCTTTGTCAGGCTCACAGGCTCTTTCTAGTTAGCTGGCTTGTATTGCAAAAGTACATTGCTGGATAGATACCAAACACATTTTTCTGCTTGAATTATAAAGGAGTGGTAGTTAACAAATACCAGTGCTTGAAGATTGCCAAATAATAAAATGAAACAATTGTAGTAATCTGTGCTATGGAAGTTCTCAAATATCCTTACTTTGCTGAAGACGGACATGATCCTTCACATCGGACCAAAGTGACGTTTGCCGAACACCCTTTGTAAGTTATTTTGTCTTCATATTCAACTGCTCTACAAAGCTCTGTCAAATGTAAAAGGAAAAAATAATGATAGTAGAAATTTATCTTGGTCTTTTAGAGTGACCTTGCTGGATGCAAAAGCCTCTGTACTAAGTTTCACAGAAAACTGTTCCTATTGCATGACTTAAGTGGGACTGAGGGATAATTGACAAGTCACAAGGGAACAACACAGCAAGAAAAGATTTAAACTAGGCACTGAAGTTGCGTAAGATAGGGAGGCTCAGGAGGACAACTAAGAAAAACCAAGCAGCTGGAAAAACAAATGAGCAAGACACTTCCTTTTAAGAATAAAGTGCAAATTATGTCCAGGAGGAGAAAACACTAATCCACTAATGAGAACATACAGCTGCAAATAAAACAATCTGACTAATTCTGATGGAATTATTTCTGGTCCACAAACTCCTTAATAGGTTTGACATATCAGAAAAATGCATATATTTGCTTCTTAAAGGAGTTAATTATTTCTAGACATACTATATAATTGTCAGCCAAAAGCTCTTACCTACAATGCCTGCGTCAAAAAGTTTGTCTTCCCTCTTCCTTTACTAGATACAACACATAATGCTACTTGTCAAGTAATAATTATATGTACTCATACTGCCTTTTTTCTGGTCAGCTCTTGACTTAAAGCAAGACGTTAAGCCCTGTATATATACAATGTGATTGAAGTCCTAAGCTGTCCAAAGAGTTTAAAGATAATACTGTATTTAACGGTTCCTGCGTTAAGGAATGCAAAGAGGTTAACAATACTATGAAGGCAGTTTATGCAGATATACCTCTTGCACTATATCCTGTACTATGTTCTTTGCGCATACTTATGTTCCTTGCTTGAAGAAAGATTATGGATTGGTTATTTTTCAGTTAATATTATAGCAGGAAGTTGTCAGTTCACCCTTGGAAAATATAGTAACTAATTGGAAGATAGGGTAATGTACTGTCCTCTACCTGTATCTCATGATCAAAGCTTAGAACTATGCAAGCGTTTAACCTCTAACCTTTCATTCTTGACTGAAAGTTAAAAGTATTTTGAAAGGTATTGCTAATATTCTGCAAGACTTGGAAGCGCCTGAATTGCTCATTTAGGGCTGAAAAACATGCAAAGAAGGGAAAACCATTCATATGCAATCCTCTGAACTCATGAAACAAATACTAGGAGGCACTGCCTGTTAAACTCCAAGGAAGTATCCTGGTAATAGTACGGTTGGGAAGGTACTTTTATGAAGCACTTTCCTTAGAAGATGAATATGACCATGAAAGAAACCCAAAGCAGGCACCAAAACATAATTAAATTAAGGAATATTAGGAAAAGTCCTTCTGCTTACAAAAGTTCAGACTTGGATTCCCTTTCTGTGAGGTGAAAATTGTGGGGATATGGGGAAAGGAGGATCACAGATAGTAGAACAACAGAAAGCACCCCACATCACTGTGTTTGTTAGACTACCGTTTCCTGATGTGCATCTGTTCAGCCAATTCTAACCTGCTCTCTGCTAAAAAGGCTGAAATTGAGCTGTTTGGTGTTGCATTATTGGTATAACAATGGGAATGAAAGACAACTATTAAGCTTTAAATCTACTGAAATAAAAGCTGGCTTCTGCATGGAAGGGAACAGGCAATAACGAAATAATCTAAAGCACCTCGAAAAAGGCAAAAAGTTGAGGGGGAAACATCTCCTGTGTGCTTCAGGAAATCCATGTTTCTTCCTACAGATTTCTGAGCTTTTTAATATTAAATAGCACTATTAGAAGGGTGGCCTATTGTAGTTTAAAAAAAAAAACAAGTCACAACTAAATGAATAAGGGAATTGCTTTAAATGAGGGGGATAAATGACAGACTGCACATTCAACTGCTTGCTCTAGGCATGCTCTCAATGCACAACTTCACCATGCCTCATGGCTGATTTGTACATGCTGTACTCTGCTGACAAGGTTAACAGTGAAAATGTAGATGAAACAGGTTTCTGCTACAGACGACTAAACCTACTGTTATACAGTGATGGTCACATCACTGTTTGAAAGAAACAGTTAAATCACAAATACAGTTTCTTTAGTTGACTTTTTGGGTCCCTATAATATAAATCAGTTTTGTGGAGTAAGACTCAGCGGATGACCTAGCTGGATGAGTGTGGTGTTCTGCTTTGTGCATTTTTTGTTGCTGTTAGGGATAGGGATATGCTTCTGGTTCAGTTGATCTGATTATAATGAAGGAATGCTGGACTTCATGTGACGGTTCAGTATGACTAAAGAAATAGTACACAGGTTTGATTGGAAAAAAAAAATGTGTGGATGTTTGGGTCAAGACAAAAAAGATGAAAATAATTATAGACCCCACATTATTATTCCTTGTCGCAGGGATGCGACAAGGAAGGCTAAGGCCCAGTTGGAATTAAATCTGGCAAGGGATGTCAAGGACAACAAGAAGGCCTTCTTCAAATACATCAATAGCAAAAGGAAGACTAGGGAAAACGTGGGCCCGCTGCTGAATGGGGCAGGTGCCCTGGTGACGAAGGAGATAGAGAAGGCAGAGTTATTGAATGCTGCCTTTGTTTCAGTCTTCACTGCTAAGGCCAGTCCTGAGGAATTCCAGACC
Source organism: Struthio camelus (assembly GCF_040807025.1). NCBI lineage: Eukaryota > Metazoa > Chordata > Aves > Struthioniformes > Struthionidae > Struthio > Struthio camelus. The sequence goes on from NC_090946.1 coordinate 16,916,729, forward strand.
TTGGAGACAAGAGAGGAAGGCTGGAGAAAGGAAGACTCTCCCTTGGTGGAGGAGGATCGGGTTAGAGATCTTTTGTCCAAACTTGACATCCACAAATCCATGGGCCCCGATGGGATGCACCCACGAGTGCTGAGGGAGCTGGCGGATGTTATCGCTAGGCCACTCTCCATCATCTTTGAAAGGTCCTGGAGATCAGGAGAGGTGCCTGAGGACTGGAAGAAAGCCAATGTCACGGCAGCCTTCCAAAAGGGCAAGGAGGAGGAGCCAGGGAACTACAGGCCTGTCAGCCTCACCTCCATCCCTGGAAAGGTGATGGAACAGCTCATCCTGGAGGTCCTCACTAAGCATGTGGAGGACAAGAAGGTGATCAGGAGTAGTCAGCATGGATTCACCAAAGGGAAATCATGCTTGACCAATCTGATAGCCTTCTATGACGGAATGACTGGCTGGGTAGATGAGGGCAGAGCAGTGGATGTTGTCTACCTGGACTTCAGGAAGGCTTTTGACACTGTCTCCCATCACATCCTCCTAGGTAAGCTCAGGAAGTGTGGGCTAGATGAGTGGACAGTGAGGTGGCTTGAGAACTGGCTGGATGGCCGAGCTCAGAGGGTTGTGGTGAATGGCGCAGAGTCAAGTTGGAGGCCTGTGGCTAGTGGTGTCCCCCAGGGCTCAGTCCTGGGCCCAGTCTTGTTCAATATATTCATCAATGACCTGGAGGAAGGGACAGAGTGCACCCTCAGCAAGTTTGCTGATGATACTAAACTGGGGGGAGAGGCTAACACACCAGAAGACTGTGCTGCCATTCAGAGGGACCTGGGCAGGCTGGAGAGCTGGGCGGAGAGGAACCTCCTGAAGTTCAACAAAGGCAAGTGCAGGGTCCTGCACCTAGGCAGGAATAATCCCATGCACCAGGACAGGTTGGGGGTTGACCTGCTGGAAATCAGCTCTGCCGAGAAGGACCTGGGAGTGCTGGTGGACAACAAGCTAAACATGAGGCAGCAGTGTGCCCTTGTGGCCAAGAAGGCCAATGGTCTCCTGGGGTGCATTAGGCAGAGTGTTGCCAGCAGGTCGAGGGAAGGTGATCCTGCCCCTCTACTCAGCCCTGGGGAGGCCTCACCTGGAGTACTGTGTCCAGTTCTGGGCTCCCCAGGACAAGAGAGACATGGCACTACTGGAGAGAGTCCAGCGGAGGGCTACCAAGATGATTAGAGGGCTGGAGCACCTCTCCTGTGAAGAAAGACTGCAAGAGCTGGGCCTGTTCAGCCTGGAGAAGAGAAGATTGAGAGGGGATCTCATCAACGTGTACAAGTATCTGAAGGGAGGCTGTCAAGAGGATGAGGCCAGCCTCTTCTCCTTGGTGCCCAGCGATAGGACAAGAGGCAATGGGCACAAACTGAAACACAGGAAGTTCCATCTGAACCTGAGGAAAAACTTCTTCACTGTGAGGGTGACTGAGCATTGGAACAGGTTGCCCAGAGAGGTAGTGGAGTCTCCTTCCCTGGAGATATTCAAAACCCGTCTGGATGTGATCCTGGGCAATATGCTCTAGGTGACCCTGCTTGAGCAGGGAGGTTGGACGAGATGATCTCCAGAGGTCCCTTCCAACCTAAACGATTCTGTGATTCTGTGATTATCAAGCAGTGTAGAAAAGGGCAGGCCTCCACGAATGCCACATACCTCCCGTAACTCTTGAAAAACACAATGAAGCAAGTGAAGATAGTAACTTGCCAGAGGTAAGCCTTCACTTTCTTTAGAAGGTGTACAAACAGAAAAGGAGGACAAATAGTGAAAGTAGTATGTCACAGGGAAGATGGAACAGTAACGGGGAAGAAGGCATTACAGTAAGAGTAAAGTACACTTTTCCAATAGCTTCTCCCTTGTATGTTGAACTAAACCAGAACAGAATGTAGTAAGTAGCTGAAATTCAGAAATTTAACTCTGCTCTGGATCCTCTAACAGTGGTTAAAACGAATAAACACACAAAAAAGAACCATCTAGGAAATCCTACTTCTACTCACAGACGGAAATACACACCATCAATCTGTTACTTTATTTTTTTTCTTAAAAGGGTTAGTCTGTATCCCAGTAGGTATTGAATGAAAACTGTCTTCTTTACAAGAGTAGAAACTACGGTTCTGCTACCCATACGGAATATTATTATAAATGCATAGGTATCTCTGTGCATTCACACCAGTGTTCCTGATTCCTATACTGTAGTTCTTAAAGTAGGATAGTTCTGTTTCAGAGAAGTAGACACCAGTAGGAGACTGTGTGCCTTTCTTTCCAAGTTATGCAGGAACTGTTAAGACTGTGGTATTCTTTCAGTCACTACACATTAGGTTATAATTATGCACAGGAACAAAAGACCATCACTGTACCTAGAAAACTGAGAAAACAGTGCCTTGCAGAGGAAGTACCAGTAAATTTCATGCATCAAGGACAACAGTATGAGAGATAACAGGAGGACTGCAAGAAGACTGAAAGGATGGTCTGTCCAGCTAAATGATGTTTTAAACAGCTTAACCGGGATTTTAAGAAAAGAAAAATTCTTGATTCCATAATTCTCACTCTGATCTGCATCTTGCCATCACCCTTAACTCATCTTTCTTCATGTATAAATCTGTGTATATCTAGGAGCCTGTTGTTATAAACACAAAGACATTCAGAAAGTTACTCTTCCAAAAAAAAAAAAAAGCTGCAGAAAGGAAAAAAAATTGAGAAAATGTATACATATTCCTTGGTTATGATACCATTTGCAACATTTCAAAAGTATTCATATACTGATGAAAACATATGGCTAAAGGCCAAAAAATGATAAAAGAAATGACAAATTACCTGGTGGCACAGAAGCCGAGGATGTTGCAAGTCTGGAAGTGAGAGAAGGAAAAGATGTGGTGTGGATGCTGGTCGGTGTTGTAGTTCGCAATGAAGTCCTTTCAACAGACGGGATCTCTGTAGAGGCACTAGTAATAAAAACAGTGGGAGCAAAAGTAATTCTGGTAGGTAAGACACTTGGTATCACAATCGGAGTGGACTTGGCAGAAACACTGGTAGGAATTATTATTGATGAAGTTTTAAGATGTGAAATAAAGGCACTTGTGGTATTTGGGGAAGAAAAAAAAGATGTGGTACTCCTTGTAGACCTGAAGGTTGAAGGAGTAATGGTTGCGGACGTAGGCTTTGGCCTGGTCGTCGTGGGAGACTCGGTCGAGACTGTGGACGGGGCGGCAAACGGCAGCCTGGTGCTGAGCGGCGTGCTGGAGGCCGAGGTGGTGGGGGGAGAGCTGGGGAGCCGAGTCGTCCTTGTCAGGGGCACTTCAGGACGGCTGGTGGGGCTGGTCTCTCTGGACACGGAGGTCTTGGAGGTGCTGCTGGCGGACGTGGCGGGGGTGGTCCTCCGCGTGGCCAGAGGTGGCACGGTTGGCTTTTTGTGGGTGAAGGCTGCCGGGAGGAAAGCGCAGGATGACTGACGGTGGGAGGGCAAGAGGTGGCAGGCAAGCGAGGCGGGCACTTCCCAGGCAAAAGCCCTCCTTGGGGACTTGGGGGGGCAGTGACTAGAAAGGCAGGACTGGGCCCCTCCGAGTCTTGGGAGGCACCGCGGGAGGAATGGGGCAACGGCCCCAGCCATTGCCCGTCCTCCTCCTCCCCCAAAACACAGGGCAGGGACTGGGCCTGAAGGATGCCCGGCAACAAGTGAGCTCCTCCTGCCTCTTCCTGGAACAGGATCCTGGGCAAGGAAGAAGAGTCTCCATGGGCTTGTGGGCCTCCCTCCAAGCGGCACGGAGAGGGTATCGTCCGCCCGCTAGCTCCACGCTGGGCGGGGAAGGCTCTCTGGCAGAGGCCCGTGTCCCAGCGAAAGACCCCAAACGGTCCGGGGCACAGGACGCAGTCAGGGGCAATGCGTGGGTGGGCCAGGCCCTGGACCCTTCCAGGTCCAAGGCGGCCCGATGCCAACGGCAAGGCAACGCAGCACGACTACGCTAACAGAGGCCCCGGTGGGACGTGCTGCTCGGGAGAGGAGGGCGGGAGCTGCAAAGAGCCGGCAGAGCAGCAGGAAGGACAGGAGCGAGACTTACCGGGATGCGACGGGCTTGGCGGGGTTGAGGACACAGTTGAGGAGGGGGAAGCAGCAGGTGACGGGAGGGGGCTGGTTTTGGCCGTGGAGGGCGCGGAGGACTCGGGCGGAAGCGTCTCTCTTGAAACGCTGGTCGTCGGGGGAGAGGCCTTGGACGTTAGGGTCGTCCAAGTGGGCTTTGGCCTGGTCGTCGTGGGAGACTCGGTCGAGACTGTGGACGGGGCGGCAAACGGCAGCCTGGTGCTGAGCGGCGTGCTGGAGGCCGAGGTGGTGGGGGGAGAGCTGGGGAGCCGAGTCGTCCTTGTCAGGGGCACTTCAGGACGGCTGGTGGGGCTGGTCTCTCTGGACACGGAGGTCTTGGAGGTGCTGCTGGCGGACGTGGCGGGGGTGGTCCTCCGCGTGGCCAGAGGTGGCACGGTTGGCTTTTTGTGGGTGAAGGCTGCCGGGAGGAAAGCGCAGGATGACTGACGGTGGGAGGGCAAGAGGTGGCAGGCAAGCGAGGCGGGCACTTCCCAGGCAAAAGCCCTCCTTGGGGACTTGGGGAGGCAGTGACTAGAAAGGCAGGACTGGGCCCCTCCGAGTCTTGGGAGGCACCGCGGGAGGAATGGGGCAACGGCCCCAGCCATTGCCCGTCCTCCTCCTCCCCCAAAACACAGGGCAGGGACTGGGCCTGAAGGATGCCCGGCAACAAGTGAGCTCCTCCTGCCTCTTCCTGGAACAGGATCCTGGGCAAGGAAGAAGAGTCTCCATGGGCTTGTGGGCCTCCCTCCAAGCGGCACGGAGAGGGTATCGTCCGCCCGCTAGCTCCACGCTGGGCGGGGAAGGCTCTCTGGCAGAGGCCCGTGTCCCAGCGAAAGACCCCAAACGGTCCGGGGCACAGGACGCAGTCAGGGGCAATGCGTGGGTGGGCCAGGCCCTGGACCCTTCCAGGTCCAAGGCGGCCCGATGCCAACGGCAAGGCAACGCAGCACGACTACGCTAACAGAGGCCCCGGTGGGACGTGCTGCTCGGGAGAGGAGGGCGGGAGCTGCAAAGAGCCGGCAGAGCAGCAGGAAGGACAGGAGCGAGACTTACCGGGATGCGACGGGCTTGGCGGGGTTGAGGACACAGTTGAGGAGGGGGAAGCAGCAGGTGACGGGAGGGGGCTGGTTTTGGCCGTGGAGGGCGCGGAGGACTCGGGCGGAAGCGTCTCTCTTGAAACGCTGGTCGTCGGGGGAGAGGCCTTGGACGTTAGGGTCGTCCAAGTGGGCTTTGGCCTGGTCGTCGTGGGAGACTCGGTCGAGACTGTGGACGGGGCGGCAAACGGCAGCCTGGTGCTGAGCGGCGTGCTGGAGGCCGAGGTGGTGGGGGGAGAGCTGGGGAGCCGAGTCGTCCTTGTCAGGGGCACTTCAGGACGGCTGGTGGGGCTGGTCTCTCTGGACACGGAGGTCTTGGAGGTGCTGCTGGCGGACGTGGCGGGGGTGGTCCTCCGCGTGGCCAGAGGTGGCACGGTTGGCTTTTTGTGGGTGAAGGCTGCCGGGAGGAAAGCGCAGGATGACTGACGGTGGGAGGGCAAGAGGTGGCAGGCAAGCGAGGCGGGCACTTCCCAGGCAAAAGCCCTCCTTGGGGACTTGGGGGGGCAGTGACTAGAAAGGCAGGACTGGGCCCCTCCGAGTCTTGGGAGGCACCGCGGGAGGAATGGGGCAACGGCCCCAGCCATTGCCCGTCCTCCTCCTCCCCCAAAACACAGGGCAGGGACTGGGCCTGAAGGATGCCCGGCAACAAGTGAGCTCCTCCTGCCTCTTCCTGGAACAGGATCCTGGGCAAGGAAGAAGAGTCTCCATGGGCTTGTGGGCCTCCCTCCAAGCGGCACGGAGAGGGTATCGTCCGCCCGCTAGCTCCACGCTGGGCGGGGAAGGCTCTCTGGCAGAGGCCCGTGTCCCAGCGAAAGACCCCAAACGGTCCGGGGCACAGGACGCAGTCAGGGGCAATGCGTGGGTGGGCCAGGCCCTGGACCCTTCCAGGTCCAAGGCGGCCCGATGCCAACGGCAAGGCAACGCAGCACGACTACGCTAACAGAGGCCCCGGTGGGACGTGCTGCTCGGGAGAGGAGGGCGGGAGCTGCAAAGAGCCGGCAGAGCAGCAGGAAGGACAGGAGCGAGACTTACCGGGATGCGACGGGCTTGGCGGGGTTGAGGACACAGTTGAGGAGGGGGAAGCAGCAGGTGACGGGAGGGGGCTGGTTTTGGCCGTGGAGGGCGCGGAGGACTCGGGCGGAAGCGTCTCTCTTGAAACGCTGGTCGTCGGGGGAGAGGCCTTGGACGTTAGGGTCGTCCAAGTGGGCTTTGGCCTGGTCGTCGTGGGAGACTCGGTCGAGACTGTGGACGGGGCGGCAAACGGCAGCCTGGTGCTGAGCGGCGTGCTGGAGGCCGAGGTGGTGGGGGGAGAGCTGGGGAGCCGAGTCGTCCTTGTCAGGGGCACTTCAGGACGGCTGGTGGGGCTGGTCTCTCTGGACACGGAGGTCTTGGAGGTGCTGCTGGCGGACGTGGCGGGGGTGGTCCTCCGCGTGGCCAGAGGTGGCACGGTTGGCTTTTTGTGGGTGAAGGCTGCCGGGAGGAAAGCGCAGGATGACTGACGGTGGGAGGGCAAGAGGTGGCAGGCAAGCGAGGCGGGCACTTCCCAGGCAAAAGCCCTCCTTGGGGACTTGGCGGGGCAGTGACTAGAAAGGCAGGACTCGGCCCCTCCGAGTCTTGGGAGGCACCGCGGGAGGAATGGGGCAACGGCCCCAGCCATTGCCCGTCCTCCTCCTCCCCCAAAACACAGGGCAGGGACTGGGCCTGAAGGATGCCCGGCAACAAGTGAGCTCCTCCTGCCTCTTCCTGGAACAGGATCCTGGGCAAGGAAGAAGAGTCTCCATGGGCTTGTGGGCCTCCCTCCAAGCGGCACGGAGAGGGTATCGTCCGCCCGCTAGCTCCACGCTGGGCGGGGAAGGCTCTCTGGCAGAGGCCCGTGTCCCAGCGAAAGACCCCAAACGGTCCGGGGCACAGGACGCAGTCAGGGGCAATGCGTGGGTGGGCCAGGCCCTGGACCCTTCCAGGTCCAAGGCGGCCCGATGCCAACGGCAAGGCAACGCAGCACGACTACGCTAACAGAGGCCCCGGTGGGACGTGCTGCTCGGGAGAGGAGGGCGGGAGCTGCAAAGAGCCGGCAGAGCAGCAGGAAGGACAGGAGCGAGACTTACCGGGATGCGACGGGCTTGGCGGGGTTGAGGACACAGTTGAGGAGGGGGAAGCAGCAGGTGACGGGAGGGGGCTGGTTTTGGCCGTGGAGGGCGCGGAGGACTCGGGCGGAAGCGTCTCTCTTGAAACGCTGGTCGTCGGGGGAGAGGCCTTGGACGTTAGGGTCGTCCAAGTGGGCTTTGGCCTGGTCGTCGTGGGAGACTCGGTCGAGACTGTGGACGGGGCGGCAAACGGCAGCCTGGTGCTGAGCGGCGTGCTGGAGGCCGAGGTGGTGGGGGGAGAGCTGGGGAGCCGAGTCGTCCTTGTCAGGGGCACTTCAGGACGGCTGGTGGGGCTGGTCTCTCTGGACACGGAGGTCTTGGAGGTGCTGCTGGCGGACGTGGCGGGGGTGGTCCTCCGCGTGGCCAGAGGTGGCACGGTTGGCTTTTTGTGGGTGAAGGCTGCCGGGAGGAAAGCGCAGGATGACTGACGGTGGGAGGGCAAGAGGTGGCAGGCAAGCGAGGCGGGCACTTCCCAGGCAAAAGCCCTCCTTGGGGACTTGGGGGGGCAGTGACTAGAAAGGCAGGACTGGGCCCCTCCGAGTCTTGGGAGGCACCGCGGGAGGAATGGGGCAACGGCCCCAGCCATTGCCCGTCCTCCTCCTCCCCCAAAACACAGGGCAGGGACTGGGCCTGAAGGATGCCCGGCAACAAGTGAGCTCCTCCTGCCTCTTCCTGGAACAGGATCCTGGGCAAGGAAGAAGAGTCTCCATGGGCTTGTGGGCCTCCCTCCAAGCGGCACGGAGAGGGTATCGTCCGCCCGCTAGCTCCACGCTGGGCGGGGAAGGCTCTCTGGCAGAGGCCCGTGTCCCAGCGAAAGACCCCAAACGGTCCGGGGCACAGGACGCAGTCAGGGGCAATGCGTGGGTGGGCCAGGCCCTGGACCCTTCCAGGTCCAAGGCGGCCCGATGCCAACGGCAAGGCAACGCAGCACGACTACGCTAACAGAGGCCCCGGTGGGACGTGCTGCTCGGGAGAGGAGGGCGGGAGCTGCAAAGAGCCGGCAGAGCAGCAGGAAGGACAGGAGCGAGACTTACCGGGATGCGACGGGCTTGGCGGGGTTGAGGACACAGTTGAGGAGGGGGAAGCAGCAGGTGACGGGAGGGGGCTGGTTTTGGCCGTGGAGGGCGCGGAGGACTCGGGCGGAAGCGTCTCTCTTGAAACGCTGGTCGTCGGGGGAGAGGCCTTGGACGTTAGGGTCGTCCAAGTGGGCTTTGGCCTGGTCGTCGTGGGAGACTCGGTCGAGACTGTGGACGGGGCGGCAAACGGCAGCCTGGTGCTGAGCGGCGTGCTGGAGGCCGAGGTGGTGGGGGGAGAGCTGGGGAGCCGAGTCGTCCTTGTCAGGGGCACTTCAGGACGGCTGGTGGGGCTGGTCTCTCTGGACACGGAGGTCTTGGAGGTGCTGCTGGCGGACGTGGCGGGGGTGGTCCTCCGCGTGGCCAGAGGTGGCACGGTTGGCTTTTTGTGGGTGAAGGCTGCCGGGAGGAAAGCGCAGGATGACTGACGGTGGGAGGGCAAGAGGTGGCAGGCAAGCGAGGCGGGCACTTCCCAGGCAAAAGCCCTCCTTGGGGACTTGGGGGGGCAGTGACTAGAAAGGCAGGACTGGGCCCCTCCGAGTCTTGGGAGGCACCGCGGGAGGAATGGGGCAACGGCCCCAGCCATTGCCCGTCCTCCTCCTCCCCCAAAACACAGGGCAGGGACTGGGCCTGAAGGATGCCCGGCAACAAGTGAGCTCCTCCTGCCTCTTCCTGGAACAGGATCCTGGGCAAGGAAGAAGAGTCTCCATGGGCTTGTGGGCCTCCCTCCAAGCGGCACGGAGAGGGTATCGTCCGCCCGCTAGCTCCACGCTGGGCGGGGAAGGCTCTCTGGCAGAGGCCCGTGTCCCAGCGAAAGACCCCAAACGGTCCGGGGCACAGGACGCAGTCAGGGGCAATGCGTGGGTGGGCCAGGCCCTGGACCCTTCCAGGTCCAAGGCGGCCCGATGCCAACGGCAAGGCAACGCAGCACGACTACGCTAACAGAGGCCCCGGTGGGACGTGCTGCTCGGGAGAGGAGGGCGGGAGCTGCAAAGAGCCGGCAGAGCAGCAGGAAGGACAGGAGCGAGACTTACCGGGATGCGACGGGCTTGGCGGGGTTGAGGACACAGTTGAGGAGGGGGAAGCAGCAGGTGACGGGAGGGGGCTGGTTTTGGCCGTGGAGGGCGCGGAGGACTCGGGCGGAAGCGTCTCTCTTGAAATGCTGGTCGTCGGGGGAGAGGCCTTGGACGTTAGGGTCGTCCAAGTGGGCTTTGGCCTGGTCGTCGTGGGAGACTCGGTCGAGACTGTGGACGGGGCGGCAAACGGCAGCCTGGTGCTGAGCGGCGTGCTGGAGGCCGAGGTGGTGGGGGGAGAGCTGGGGAGCCGAGTCGTCCTTGTCAGGGGCACTTCAGGACGGCTGGTGGGGCTGGTCTCTCTGGACACGGAGGTCTTGGAGGTGCTGCTGGCGGACGTGGCGGGGGTGGTCCTCCGCGTGGCCAGAGGTGGCACGGTTGGCTTTTTGTGGGTGAAGGCTGCCGGGAGGAAAGCGCAGGATGACTGACGGTGGGAGGGCAAGAGGTGGCAGGCAAGCGAGGCGGGCACTTCCCAGGCAAAAGCCCTCCTTGGGGACTTGGCGGGGCAGTGACTAGAAAGGCAGGACTGGGCCCCTCCGAGTCTTGGGAGGCACCGCGGGAGGAATGGGGCAACGGCCCCAGCCATTGCCCGTCCTCCTCCTCCCCCAAAACACAGGGCAGGGACTGGGCCTGAAGGATGCCCGGCAACAAGTGAGCTCCTCCTGCCTCTTCCTGGAACAGGATCCTGGGCAAGGAAGAAGAGTCTCCATGGGCTTGTGGGCCTCCCTCCAAGCGGCACGGAGAGGGTATCGTCCGCCCGCTAGCTCCACGCTGGGCGGGGAAGGCTCTCTGGCAGAGGCCCGTGTCCCAGCGAAAGACCCCAAACGGTCCGGGGCACAGGACGCAGTCAGGGGCAATGCGTGGGTGGGCCAGGCCCTGGACCCTTCCAGGTCCAAGGCGGCCCGATGCCAACGGCAAGGCAACGCAGCACGACTACGCTAACAGAGGCCCCGGTGGGACGTGCTGCTCGGGAGAGGAGGGCGGGAGCTGCAAAGAGCCGGCAGAGCAGCAGGAAGGACAGGAGCGAGACTTACCGGGATGCGACGGGCTTGGCGGGGTTGAGGACACAGTTGAGGAGGGGGAAGCAGCAGGTGACGGGAGGGGGCTGGTTTTGGCCGTGGAGGGCGCGGAGGACTCGGGCGGAAGCGTCTCTCTTGAAACGCTGGTCGTCGGGGGAGAGGCCTTGGACGTTAGGGTCGTCCAAGTGGGCTTTGGCCTGGTCGTCGTGGGAGACTCGGTCGAGACTGTGGACGGGGCAGCAAACGGCAGCCTGGTGCTGAGCGGCGTGCTGGAGGCCGAGGTGGTGGGGGGAGAGCTGGGGAGCCGAGTCGTCCTTGTCAGGGGCACTTCAGGACGGCTGGTGGGGCTGGTCTCTCTGGACACGGAGGTCTTGGAGGTGCTGCTGGCGGACGTGGCGGGGGTGGTCCTCCGCGTGGCCAGAGGTGGCACGGTTGGCTTTTTGTGGGTGAAGGCTGCCGGGAGGAAAGCGCAGGATGACTGACGGTGGGAGGGCAAGAGGTGGCAGGCAAGCGAGGCGGGCACTTCCCAGGCAAAAGCCCTCCTTGGGGACTTGGGGGGGCAGTGACTAGAAAGGCAGGACTGGGCCCCTCCGAGTCTTGGGAGGCACCGCGGGAGGAATGGGGCAACGGCCCCAGCCATTGCCCGTCCTCCTCCTCCCCCAAAACACAGGGCAGGGACTGGGCCTGAAGGATGCCCGGCAACAAGTGAGCTCCTCCTGCCTCTTCCTGGAACAGGATCCTGGGCAAGGAAGAAGAGTCTCCATGGGCTTGTGGGCCTCCCTCCAAGCGGCACGGAGAGGGTATCGTCCGCCCGCTAGCTCCACGCTGGGCGGGGAAGGCTCTCTGGCAGAGGCCCGTGTCCCAGCGAAAGACCCCAAACGGTCCGGGGCACAGGACGCAGTCAGGGGCAATGCGTGGGTGGGCCAGGCCCTGGACCCTTCCAGGTCCAAGGCGGCCCGATGCCAACGGCAAGGCAACGCAGCACGACTACGCTAACAGAGGCCCCGGTGGGACGTGCTGCTCGGGAGAGGAGGGCGGGAGCTGCAAAGAGCCGGCAGAGCAGCAGGAAGGACAGGAGCGAGACTTACCGGGATGCGACGGGCTTGGCGGGGTTGAGGACACAGTTGAGGAGGGGGAAGAAGCAGGTGACGGGAGGGGGCTGGTTTTGGCCGTGGAGGGCGCGGAGGACTCGGGCGGAAGCGTCTCTCTTGAAACGCTGGTCGTCGGGGGAGAGGCCTTGGACGTTAGGGTCGTCCAAGTGGGCTTTGGCCTGGTCGTCGTGGGAGACTCGGTCGAGACTGTGGACGGGGCGGCAAACGGCAGCCTGGTGCTGAGCGGCGTGCTGGAGGCCGAGGTGGTGGGGGGAGAGCTGGGGAGCCGAGTCGTCCTTGTCAGGGGCACTTCAGGACGGCTGGTGGGGCTGGTCTCTCTGGACACGGAGGTCTTGGAGGTGCTGCTGGCGGACGTGGCGGGGGTGGTCCTCCGCGTGGCCAGAGGTGGCACGGTTGGCTTTTTGTGGGTGAAGGCTGCCGGGAGGAAAGCGCAGGATGACTGACGGTGGGAGGGCAAGAGGTGGCAGGCAAGCGAGGCGGGCACTTCCCAGGCAAAAGCCCTCCTTGGGGACTTGGCGGGGCAGTGACTAGAAAGGCAGGACTGGGCCCCTCCGAGTCTTGGGAGGCACCGCGGGAGGAATGGGGCAACGGCCCCAGCCATTGCCCGTCCTCCTCCTCCCCCAAAACACAGGGCAGGGACTGGGCCTGAAGGATGCCCGGCAACAAGTGAGCTCCTCCTGCCTCTTCCTGGAACAGGATCCTGGGCAAGGAAGAAGAGTCTCCATGGGCTTGTGGGCCTCCCTCCAAGCGGCACGGAGAGGGTATCGTCCGCCCGCTAGCTCCACGCTGGGCGGGGAAGGCTCTCTGGCAGAGGCCCGTGTCCCAGCGAAAGACCCCAAACGGTCCGGGGCACAGGACGCAGTCAGGGGCAATGCGTGGGTGGGCCAGGCCCTGGACCCTTCCAGGTCCAAGGCGGCCCGATGCCAACGGCAAGGCAACGCAGCACGACTACGCTAACAGAGGCCCCGGTGGGACGTGCTGCTCGGGAGAGGAGGGCGGGAGCTGCAAAGAGCCGGCAGAGCAGCAGGAAGGACAGGAGCGAGACTTACCGGGATGCGACGGGCTTGGCGGGGTTGAGGACACAGTTGAGGAGGGGGAAGCAGCAGGTGACGGGAGGGGGCTGGTTTTGGCCGTGGAGGGCGCGGAGGACTCGGGCGGAAGCGTCTCTCTTGAAACGCTGGTCGTCGGGGGAGAGGCCTTGGACGTTAGGGTCGTCCAAGTGGGCTTTGGCCTGGTCGTCGTGGGAGACTCGGTCGAGACTGTGGACGGGGCGGCAAACGGCAGCCTGGTGCTGAGCGGCGTGCTGGAGGCCGAGGTGGTGGGGGGAGAGCTGGGGAGCCGAGTCGTCCTTGTCAGGGGCACTTCAGGACGGCTGGTGGGGCTGGTCTCTCTGGACACGGAGGTCTTGGAGGTGCTGCTGGCGGACGTGGCGGGGGTGGTCCTCCGCGTGGCCAGAGGTGGCACGGTTGGCTTTTTGTGGGTGAAGGCTGCCGGGAGGAAAGCGCAGGATGACTGACGGTGGGAGGGCAAGAGGTGGCAGGCAAGCGAGGCGGGCACTTCCCAGGCAAAAGCCCTCCTTGGGGACTTGGGGGGGCAGTGACTAGAAAGGCAGGACTGAGCCCCTCTGAGGTTTTAGAAAAAAATAAAGGGGCAATGGCACTCAGTATTTTCCATCCCATTGCTGTTTTTCTTAGAGTATCAAGACACCCGGATGATCTGAATGGTGTATCCAAATAACTGAATTCCGTCTTTGTCTTTCTTGGGGCCCTGAGTGCAGAATAGGAGTGTCCAATTCTTTGTGTGTCCAAGGAACGTCAAATAATGTATTTTCAGCCTGCTCCAGACTGTGCTGGAAAGGGTCCATTGGAGAGCCGAGGCTATTTCACAGGCATGGGCCATAGAGGACTCTTAACTCTCTCTGAACCAGAGCACTCACCTGTTACTACTTTACTAGTTGGAGTCTTAGCTCTGGTTGGCTCCCTTGCTACAAAGAAAGGGATGAGAGAAAAGAATGGTTGAGTCCTGGGAAGGTGCCTAAGGAAAGCATGTTCTGGCATCTCCTCAAAGGAGGGTGCTCTTGTCAGCATCAAGAAAACCTGGACCTGGGGAGCCCAACTGGTCTGAGTGTGAGAGGTTTGGCTGGAGTGTGAATGTGCATCTGCCTGCCCACCCTCCATGGATGACTTCTCTATAGTGTTGGTCAGCATCTGGCATCGTTAGCTAGGGGGTAGAGAGTTGCTGTTTTTTGGCCAGTGCTTGTCAAGGGGGTTTCAGGACGTGGGCTTCCCTTTCTCAAGGGCTTGTCTTGGCCTCTGTCCTTTGTTTTGTATTTCCCCAAACTGTCCTGAACTTCCCAGAACCGTGTTGAGCTGAAAACACGATGTGCCTTTCCCCTCTCATTGCCTTCTCTTCCCTTCCCTCCGTATACTAAGGACAGCACGACAAGGGAAAGTCCTGGGTGTCAGCTAGCATCTCGATGCTGGCTGCAAGGGAAGGAGCTGGGCAGGGTCTCTACCCAAAAGAAGGCCTGTGTCCCAGCAAAAGACCCCGAACGGTCCGGGGCACAGGACGCAGTCAGGGGCAATGCGTGGGTGGGCCAGGCCCTGGACCCTTCCAGGTCCAAGGCGGCCCGATGCCAACGGCAAGGCAACGCAGCACGACTACGCTAACAGAGGCCCCGGTGGGACGTGCTGCTCGGGAGAGGAGGGCGGGAGCTGCAAAGAGCCGGCAGAGCAGCAGGAAGGACAGGAGCGAGACTTACCGGGATGCGACGGGCTTGGCGGGGTTGAGGACACAGTTGAGGAGGGGGAAGAAGCAGGTGACGGGAGGGGGCTGGTTTTGGCCGTGGAGGGTGCGGAGGACTCGGGCGGAAGCGTCTCTCTTGAAACGCTGGTCGTCGGGGGAGAGGCCTTGGACGTTAGGGTCGTCCAAGTGGGCTTTGGCCTGGTCGTCGTGGGAGACTCGGTCGAGACTGTGGACGGGGCGGCAAACGGCAGCCTGGTGCTGAGCGGCGTGCTGGAGGCCGAGGTGGTGGGGGGAGAGCTGGGGAGCCGAGTCGTCCTTGTCAGGGGCACTTCAGGACGGCTGGTGGGGCTGGTCTCTCTGGACACGGAGGTCTTGGAGGTGCTGCTGGCGGACGTGGCGGGGGTGGTCCTCCGCGTGGCCAGAGGTGGCACGGTTGGCTTTTTGTGGGTGAAGGCTGCCGGGAGGAAAGCGCAGGATGACTGACGGTGGGAGGGCAAGAGGTGGCAGGCAAGCGAGGCGGGCACTTCCCAGGCAAAAGCCCTCCTTGGGGACTTGGGGGGGCAGTGACTAGAAAGGCAGGACTGGGCCCCTCCGAGTCTTGGGAGGCACCGCGGGAGGAATGGGGCAACGGCCCCAGCCATTGCTCCTCCCCCAAAACACAGGGCAGGGACTGGGCCTGAAGGATGCCCGGCAACAAGTGAGCTCCTTCTGCCTCTTCCTGGAACAGGATCCTGGGCAAGGAAGAAGAGTCTCCATGGGCTTGTGGGTCTCCTTCCAAGCAGCACGGAGAGGGTACTGTTCCTCTCGGCTGGGTGAGGAAGCACCATAAGGCTGGCTAAGGTAGGCACTGATATATGCCTTTATTGACTCTTTCCACCCTCCCAACCAGACCACTCACCTATTTGGGACTCAGTGGTGTAGAGCATGGCTTGGGCTCCTTGCTAAGAAGGCTGGGATGGGTAAGAACAGTAAAGCCCTGGGAAGGCACTTAGGCATAATAGAAAGTGACACTTCCTCAAAGGAAGCTGTCATTATTGGGAAAGGAACACCTGTATGCAGGCACCCCAGCAGGACTAGGTAGAAGAAATGTGGACTGGGAGAGACTGAGCACCTGTCTTCCCACTGTAGCTGACTTCCCTGCATTGCGTACCGGCCTCTGGCATCACTTCCTAGCCCAAGCAAACTAAGTTGTGATACAGCTTCCATGCAGTCTGTCCTTGTTGGCATATGAAGAACATGACACCCTAACATGTAATTTCCTTTTTTTTGTAGATAGGATTTGTGTTTTTGGGAGAAGTTGTTTCAATAGCTAGGGGGAACACTTATTCTGCCATATGTGAGTTTTCAAGAAGGTATGTCACTTTGTGGCAGAGATTTTTCCCAAATACGGAGGATTTGGAATTGTGGGTATGGTGTCTAAGAGAATTGTTAGGTTTAAGATGGTATTTGCATGTTGGACGCCGGTTCCATTGGCAAGACACTGAAATTTCCATGTTTGTATTTTTTGTTCAGTCATCCATGTCTTTTCCTATGTATTTGCAATTTTAAGACATCTAGTAAGAATAACTTTTGTTTCTTAATAGGAATCTACTGACGTGCTCTGCCTGATGGCTTCACCTGGTAGACATAAAAAGGTGATATTTACCTAGTGTTATTAATTTAGGCCTGGTGAAAGTTGCGATCTGAGATGTAGCATGAACAGGTATTGATGTGGTGGTTGTTTTCCTTTTGATAGTGGTCTTGATGGATGGTGTGGTAAACCTTACTTTTTCTGTCTCTTTTGATATGGCAGTAGGCGTAGGCTTCAGTTTCATGGTCATGGCTCTTTTTGCTGAGGTAGTTATGGAAGGTGTAGTAATTGTGGTCATGGTTGGTGTGATAAAAACTGATGTTGTAAGTTCTTTTGGGGTAAAGAATATAATGTGAGTAATCAATGTATTTAATAATTAAAAATAGATAAATTATGGAGAAGCTAAACTTATTCCAGGGACCCAATTTTCATCCTTAATATTTTTAACATTTTCTCTGTAATTGTTTGTATTTATGTTCTCATAATCTTACCAAATCTTTTTCTTCTCATATTTATTTTCTCATATCTTATATCTTTCTTTCTTCTCAATTTCTTTTTCCTGTGCTAGATTATTTTTCATAAAAATTTATAAGAAGCTAGTTTCATTATCACTCATTCACTTTGGTCTTTTCCCAAAGGATACTTTAATTGGCTAATCTTATGTTCTAAACTGGTTGCTGTTTCAACTTTTAAATTTGTATTATAAGGCCAAAGAACATCATAATATTCATCTGGCACAATGCCAGCCTTTGAAGCCGTGTTTTGACTCCTGTAGGACCGCCTTTTTTACCTCTGCTTTCCCTGATGGCCTGGTGATAAGGATGACTTACTAGTTGAACTGTATGTTATTGTGAAGTCTCATGCTATTATGAGTCTGCACAAGCCACAGAATCAGAAAATAGTTTATACTGGAGAAGTCATCTGGTCAAAGCCCCTGCTGAGAGCAACACCAAATTTAAGATAGATCCAGTCCAGCGCTTCTGGAGCCTAGAATCCTGTATAAAGTCACTGCACTGTTACCTGTCTGATTCTGCCTTGGAGCTTGCTTAAGTCATTCAGTGTTAATAGCTCGAGTGTTACTTGAACATGACTGTGCTATTGAACTGGTTATGAAAAGTGCACATGTATCAGGCTGAAGCTGAGCTAATAAATCCAAATGGAGCTGAGCTGGTTTCTTGTTTATGGAACTCATAATGTGCTTCCCAGGTAAGAGTCACACAGATAAATGATTTTTGGCTGTATTTTTAATCTATAGTCTGTATCCTTTCTCCTTCCACTCAACTTCTGCCTACACTTCAGAACATTTCTGGTTTATCCTGCTTCTCACAAACTCCTTTCTGGAAGCCTGCCTTGTCTACTTCATGATCTGCACTCTTGTTCTTGGGTGTTGAGCTAGCTTGCACTGTTCTCCTAGTACACTGATTTCTTAACTATGCATAGAATGGATTTATTAATTGGTTTTAGACAGTAATACTAACAACCTACCTGTTGTTGACTTTATCGTAACAAGAGGTGATGCTGATGAAGTTCTTGGAATTGTGATTTTTGACGTTATTGTTGGATTAGTGCTCTCTGTTGATATAGTAGCTGCAGAAGAAGTAGTCAGTGCTGTTGGCAGGGTAGTCATGGGTATTGTGACAGCAGTAGAGCTTCTTGTTACTTTAGGCTGCACTGTTCTTACTAAGAGAAGAAAAAAAATCAAAATGCAAGGCTAAGAAATAATTCTTAATAATCCATTAAAAATATTTTGGAAGTATTTACTAAAGGTAGTGTTGTAACAACTTGTAATAACTACCTTCATTTTAAAAGAAAAATTTGAGATAATTTATATAGGTATCCCTTTTGTTATTATTGTCAGTCAATACATTGAACATGAACTCTAACAGAAGTTTTTTAAATTTTTTTCATCCCTTTAAAGTGATTTTGGTGTGCATATTAAGAGAGATGGAATTGTGTAATTAGCATTTCATAATTCAGGCAGCTAACAGTATAACTTTTTCCCTAGCCCTTCCAGTGGCCAGTACAAAAATACCACTTGTCTTCAGGGAAATTAATGGAATTCCTAGCAAATTTAGGATCAGCATATACAGACTCCTTTCCTGGGTCAGGCTATTGGGGCTTGGTATACTTAGTCATAAGTTTCAATGAAGACCTTCTTAAAATGTCAGATTGTTATATTGCCAGTTACCACTATGAACTAGGCCGAAATTTTTGTGGAATATTTGGTTACTGATATTCGGAAGTGCCTAAATATACTCAAGAAACATTGTTCTCTCAATCATTTTCTTTCGCAATTTAAGATGTCTAACATATTTCTGGGAAAATGTTTTTGATAATTGTGATACTGAGATATTTTTCATTATTGAGCCTTATGCATATGAAACTGGTGAAGTCATTTTATCAAGCCAGAAAGGGTTTTGCTTACCTCAGAAGCATGTAATAGGACATGTATCAGCGTTTAAGAACTAGTTTAGTCACTGACTTAAACTAACCTGTTGAAGGTGAAGGTGTCTCCAGTGTAGTACTAGTACTTTTTTCTCCTGTTGTGTAAAGGTAGAACAGGTTAAATGTGTGAATTAATTAAAACATACTAAAAACAGTGGCAAATTTCAGATCAGAAGGTAAATAAACTACATTCAAAGTACTGTGTTAATTAGTGAGGTATTCATGAAAATGCTTACTGTTGTAGTTCAGTGTTAAACTTCACCTCAGAATAATTAAACAGTGGTAAGAAATCAATACACCTCACAGCAATCATCAACATAAGCATGTTTTCACTGTCTTTGTTATGATTTTCATGCTTAAGGGCAGTCTCACTTTTCAGGGATAATGGAAACAGGTTTTCTGTATGTAAGTGAGGTCACTAACTGTCCCAGGACACAGGTTAGAATTCTGTAACACGAAAAAAATTGGCCTTAAGTTTTTTTACATCTGCACGAAACTCCAAACTGTGCAGCTGCAGTCTATCCATAACATTATATCATCAGCCAGGTTTTCATAGCAGTACACTGTCTGCTAGTAAATCATGAGATAAAATAATGTATCTTAGGGAGTTGCTAAGTAGAGTTCATTAGCTAGATCCTGTTCCAGATGTTCCTTTTGTTTAAGAAGGATGTTGAATGTATCTGGGACATACATCTCTGCTGGGATGGCCCATCACGCACATCAGAACATCAGTATACTTTCAGGAACACTCACATTTTGAAAAGTACTGACATTTACACTGAAGGCAATTTTTCATCTTGCTAAATAAATCAACCAGGGTGATCCAACTCCTGTATTATAGCACTCCCTAGCCTAATCTTTTTTTTTTTTTTTTAAAGTTATTTTCCTTCCATTGTTTATCAACCAAAGTTTTACATAATAGAAGTACAGCAATACAGTTATTTCAAAGGGGAATTATGTCTGAATTAATCATGAGGTATTAGGAAAAATATTTTCCTTGAGAATATGCAGTGGTTTTAGTATTATTTTCTAGTTGTTGTAGAGAAAGAGGGTGAGTATATAGGCCTCTGCTTACCACACGGCATGCATTGTCCCTTCTCATGGTCAAAGTATTCATCATGAGAACAGTTGTAACAGCCTGAAGAAAGGAAGATAGTTTTGTTTTACATTTCTCAGAGAACAGCATTTCATTTGTACCATTTATAATCTAATTTCTTGCACTTCTGTTATTAAAAATTGTATTGCTTATAACATATATTAAGGTAAGCACTCTCAATGTCATCCTCTGAAGAAGGGTCTGCATACATAATAACTTTTTTTGTTTTCTTCAATTATATCCACTGTCTAATAAAAATATTATCTCTCCCTCCACATATTTTCTTACCTAAGGACAGTATATACACTTAACTGGTACAAATTAGAGGATTCCTCTTCAAGATAGGCTGAGCTCAATACAAAGCTAAATGTAATACAGGTACTATATCAATTATGTATTAACATTGTAGTAGTAATGTAAAGATTAGCAAAAACTGCCTCAACGATAACATTCATTAGAACACTGCTAACTGTGGTATGACTGCTTAAAACAATAGCAGTAAAAATAATTATCTTACTGTTTCCTGGTTTACAACAGTATAGATTATTACCTTCAATGTTGACATATTTGTAGTTTTGATTTGGACAGTTACACGGTCTGTAGTGCCAGGTGCAGTTGTCATTGCTGTAGTCATAAGAATAAACATCCTCACTTCCTGATTTTGTATGAGAATTGTAATAGTCACAATAGACAGCTAAAAAAAAAGCGGGGTGGCAAAACAGGAGAAAAGTTTAAATTTTTCAATTAGTGATGTATGCTTTCTTGAAGGCCTAGGAACAGGGAGGACAAAATTAATCAACAGTGTTTGAGCCAAAAATTTTGTCCTTGAAGTAATCACCTGTGATGCAAACTGAAATTTATGCTCCAGTGATGTGAGTCTATCTTTTTTGCAAATCTACTGGGCAGGCATTTCTATACAATTTTTATGCATAATATAGTGACATATTGAAAAGAAACCATCAAAGATGGCAACTCCCAGCACTGATTTACAACTCTAATCCTTTTTTTTCCCCCCCATGTACAGTGTTCTGGAACACATTGCTATTTTCTCCTTTTTTCAGGGTTCTGGCCAACACAGCTGTTTTTATTTCCTTGAAATCCACATAGAAAGTGATTTCATCATAGCTAAAACAAATACACACATATTTTTCACAGTTTCATATTCCCTCCCTCAAATTGACTTGTTCACTCTACAGCTGCAGCAGGAGAAATATACTGCCTTTCGTGACTGCTTTGTTTTCTCTCTTATTGCTCCGTGATAAAGAACGAACATCATATTTTGGTTAATTTATTACTAATGAAAAGTGCAAAGTTCAAAACCCAGGTGACAAAAGTCAACTATTTGTCCATAGAGAAAACACAACTTCAGAGGTACTTATATAAGCAATTCCCTACATTGCTGTATTAATATACTCATAGTAATAACAATTGTCTCTTAAACCTCCTTATTTTTGGACCAAGTAAAAATCATACTAAAAGTAAAAAGCTATCAATATACATCACATGAACCTATTTAAAGACAGCTTAAAGAAACTCACGACAGAACTCTGGCGTCCTCCAGTCAATGCAGAGACCTTTATCTAAGCATGCCATGGCATACACTGCAATGGCATCACACATGCATTCACAATCCCCTCCAAGGTCACAACCACAAGAGTCTCGGACACAGGCCTCATAATAGGGCATACGGTTCACCTGTGTTGGAAAATTAAGTAATGAAAATTCTAAGATTCTTTTGTTCCTGTCTATTTGTTAAGAAGGTGTTTTCCTGGGCTAAACAATACCTGCTAGTTCAGGGGAAAGTGAAGTGCACTTGTTCCATTAAGTGAGAGTAGCTAGTGTTTCCTCTAAACACTAAAATAATCAAAGCAATAACACAGTCCCACCTCAGACAACCATTTTTAGTAAGAATGTAGGTCCCTGCAAACTAACAATACAAACTGATGATATTTTGCTGGATATTAACTTCTAAATTCATACTGATCTTGAACACATTATGTGTAGTCAACTAGAAAACCCTACATTCATTCAGGCATAAATGTGCAAATTCATCAGCAGTACACCCTCCACAGATAGGCATGACCACTGCAGCATTACTCATGTTTCTCACTTGTGTTCACTTCTAGAAAATGGAGATTTTCCTTCTGAAGGCCTGGTTCTGATGAATCTTGCGATATTTTCATCCACAAAGTGGGTAACTTAAAACAAATAGAAGGGTTGATGATATCTTGCTCTTGGATTTCCATCTCCTGCATCTTCTAAATAATGCTGCTGATTTACTAATGAGAACAATGTCGGGGGGTGGTTTGTGTTTGCTTTTGTAACAAAGCCCGAATGGTTTCGGAAGGAGTAAACAGTGTATTGAGCAGTGTCAGGAGGCATCAACGGACTGATTTCTGATACTAAAGTCTTCATTATTTTTTTCATTCTAATATTTTGATTATTCAGTTAATACCATACTTAGCTTTTGTGCTAACGAAAGGGCTGGTGAAGTGCCAATACAGAAGGATTAAGATTAATGAGAGCCAGAATACATTTCATATATGTATTATTAAAATATTTTGGGAAAAAGAAAATCAAATGCTGGAGCATGAGCAAATACTGTTTGGCAGACTGCAGATTACGCCTATAAATAAAGAGAAAGCCAAAGCAATTCCTACCTTATTGTGACAGGCAGAAAAAACTTGGCTGTTGATGATGGAACACGTCTTTTCTGCCCAGGCTTTACGGTAAGGGTTTTTGCTACAGGGGTCCACAACAAAGTATACATCCCCACAGAGAGGATTCTCTTTCCAAGAATTGACAAACTCCAATTCATTTGATGCCACATACTTGCTTCGGGTTTCAAAATCATCTTTCATATTGCCATTGTAGTTCCCACACAAACCACATATAGTTTCCTAGACGGAATGAAAGCATTAATGTCAGTTGAGCGAGTTACAGTCACTTGCCTTCCCTCTTTACTATTGTTGTTGCTTGCTGTGTTTCACTAGTGACTGTGATCTACAAATACTCTCATATGTTGGTAAAGTCTTGTGCATGAAGTCCTGTTCATCAGTGGATGAACGTGTTTTTCCTCTCAAGTGTAATCTGCCATAATTTAGAGATAAAATTCAACCAAAATATGTTGTTATTTACCGCACAAGCTCTTAGCCCAAAGATCCCGCTTATGTAGCAGGGTAATTGATTAGTAATCTGTCTTGACTGAAAACCTCTCCTGTTTTGGAGATAATGGTGAGTAGAAAATAAATCACCAGTGGCTTCTCTGAAAAACTTTGCCATCACAGAGTTGAGACAACTGGAATCAAACGGGCAGTTCAATCTGAATTGAAGGACAGTTTACTGAGGAAGTAATTCTTCAGTACCTGTGTTTCTCTGGAGATCTTGATGAAGAAGTTCATGTGCTTGTTCCAGATAAGGGTCATGTTGTATTTTCCTGGGATAATGATGTCGAACATCAGGTGAAGGGCATTCTTTTTCACATTATATCGCACTAGAGGATTTTCCCCAGAAACAGAGAAGGTTTCATCTCGTAGTACGAATGTCAAGTTCTGAAAGAAAATTTTCCCGGATATTGTAACTTACCAAGTTCTGTTATTTTCCATACTCTCCCTATGACATTACTAAAAATGTTGTGCCACTACAAATTGTCTTGTCATTCCCACTTATCTTATGGTAGCCAGATGCTGCAGAATAATGTATTATCAGTGGTGATGTAGATCTTACAGGATAAGTGAGTTTCCTCGGGTGGTCGTCGTATCTCAAAATAACTGGATTTTTTTCCTTGAACTTATTTTTTATGCATATACAAGTTTTGATGAGAAATACACACAAAAAATCTGTCACTGCTATACTCTCATTGTTAGATGCAGTAGCTTTCTGATTGCATTTGGTGGAAATAATATTGACATCTATATGTAGCCAGAAGAGGTAAAGAAGTCTGTTTCCATGTGTTCTTAGGAATAAATTAAATGTTACAGAGAGAAATTAGCTGTCTCACTTGCATATTTTCACTGTCTCCTGATCTCATTTGTACTCTTACATCTTTTCTCCTGTCATATTGTGGTGTTTCAACTGTCTAGATGGCCAACAGAAAGATCTGTCTGGATCATGCACTTACAAAACTGTATGCAAAGAAAACAACAAACTTTTCCAGCACAGCACTGACCAGCTGACACTGCTGGTCCTACTCAGAAAAGTGGCAAATGTGCATTACCTGCAGTGACCGTTCCTTAGGATAAAAATCTCATCTGACCATATTCTTTCTGTCTGATAATGAAGAACTCTGAGATGATCTGATACTGAGGGGCATTACTGTCCCATAGAGCTGAGAATGGCAAAACCAATCTGCTTTTAGAATTTCTCAGACAAAACGGAAATGAAGATAACTGCTCATTGCTGTAGCTTCACAAATGTATCTTGGGTAAGTTAGTAGAGATCTGGAGATATTTTGAAAAAGCAGGTATTACCTGGGCTTAGAGAAATTTGGAGAGGTTTTGCCCATCATCCATGACGAGAATTCCTTCATTTTATATTATTGTTTCCCTGACTGAGTCTGGGGGAAAAATTAGTTATCTTTTGACTGAGTGATTCACCATTAAGTGGGTAAGTTCAAAATTTTATGGCTTCTAGGTAGACCAGAAATCCAAGGATGGAAACACTGAGATGAGAATTAAAAAAAAAAAAAAAAGATGGTAGTTCCTACTAACACTGAAGCTCTAGCTTAAGCACGTTAACTTTGCTTACAAGGCATCACTTACAAGACACAGCTAAAGTTTCCAAAAGTGAAGCATATGTGGTCTTAAATGGCTATTCAGCTGGATAACAGTTGAATGAGGATCTTACCCCAAGGTAAATGCTGATGGATCTGGAGCAGGTAACCCCTGATTTCCCACAGATGACATTCTCAGTAACAATTTTAAAGGAGGAAAGGGGTCTATTAACACTGCAGCCATCCTAAAAAAAAAAAAAAAAAAAAAAAAAAGACTCTGTGCCTGGAGTCTTCCAAGTTAAAACAGAAGAAAAGAAAGCTTAAACATGCCATAACTGTGATTCTGCCTTTCAGCATAGCAGGCAGTCTTTATTTTATATCCTCATTCTCATGTGAGAGAGAGCTTATCTGTGGCTGTCTTAAAATCCACTGCTGGTTGTTAATAGAGAGGTTCTAGGATATCTTATGGCTTTGGCAGCTGAAGAATTTTATTTCTTTCAGAACCTGCATCTTTGTATGGAGAAAGGAAAGAGTCAATGGAGTATTATGCTTTAGCAATTTTTTTTTTTTTTGGAGATAGCAGTGACGACCTCTGATTTGGTAGTCAAACTGACAACACTCTGCTGAAAGATATACTTGGCTGGAACATAATGGGTACTCATCAGTGACTATTCAAACATGTTAGTATATTTAAAATGCTTGCAATTTCATGAAAAACATACATCTTGAGAAGTAAAGGCTTTTGATCTTAAGTTTTGAAATAAATAGAAAATATTAAAACATGTAACTGTATATAAAGACTCAAAGTGCTCTATTGAATACAGATGCTTCCTAGGATATTTCCATCAGCCATTTAAATACAGCTATTTCTTGATGCTAAGATACTGCCAAAAGAAGTATCCAAAAGACATTACCATGGCTAGTATGTATTCACAGTTGCCATCAAACACAAAGCGCTGTCCATCAAAAGTGGTAATGTGGCCTTCTCCATAGAGATTACATGTTGAGGAACATCTAGATTTCTGAACACATTTCCATTTGCCTCTCGTGCAAGTGCTGGGAGTGAGAAGAAAAATCATGCTCAGATTTCAAGATTTCAAAGGCATGCCACCTTAACACTTCTTTCTACATGCATGCATTTTCATAGGTAAGACATTTATTTAATCGCCTTATGTACACTCTAACCAAGTTACAGTTAATAAAGGGACCATACCTAAAAGGTTAGGGACTGCTGAGAAAATTAATGCATGTTAAAGAAGAAATCTTAATTCAGTTTTTGCCTTCTTTTTTCATTAAAGAAATAACATAAAGCTCACTTTGTTGTTGTTGTTACTAAGAATAGATGTCACTGTCCTGTGTAGTTTGAGTGGTGGTATTTTTTTATACTAGATTAGAAACTGCAAAGGGAAAGAGTTGTTGAGAATGTTGCTAAAAAAGTGGAAATATTTTTGGGAGGCGTTTTTTTATCTAGAGAAGAGGAGGAAGTCTGTGTCCTCATCTTTACTTAGGTGGAGTTGTTAATTCTTGTTCTTATATAGTTACAGGCTCTCCTAGATGCCACCTTAGTCTTGGATATGCAGATGGTAAAGATTATCCTTGAAGCCAGTACGGCTTCAAGGCCATGACTTTTTCATCTATGCATATACACTGTCAAGTGTTATGCTTGTCTTTATCACCTCTGTGCTCTGTTGCTGTAGTTCAGCTGTTGCTGTTTCCTATTCTCCTGTCAATTACACGCTTTCGTCGTCTATTTGTGCAGTGTATTGAAACA
Source organism: Struthio camelus (assembly GCF_040807025.1). Taxonomy (NCBI): domain Eukaryota; kingdom Metazoa; phylum Chordata; class Aves; order Struthioniformes; family Struthionidae; genus Struthio; species Struthio camelus. The sequence goes on from NC_090946.1 coordinate 16,942,678, forward strand.
GGATCAGCAATGGAAAACTTTGACTCTTACCAGATCTCACATTCGGTTTGGATCTGCTCATCTCTTCCATAAGCAAGACCACCATATTCACAGGGACATTCTTCAGCTGGTACACACCTGCCATCAAGATTTTCATACAGCCCATTAGCACAGACACAGCCTGATTCACACTTAGTAGGTACCTGGTAAAGATCAAAAAATTGTAAAATGCAAAGAAATGTAAGGAGACCTTTTACGTTTTATGTGACTAGTGTCAAGAATCAACATGTGCTAAGTTTTGATTTGAATTTTATGATTTTACTAGTGTTACTATACTACTTAATTGTACTAGTTTCACTGAAGTTGTAAAATATACATGTTGTATGAGATAGTAAACATACTTGAAGACTCTTTGAAGAATTTATCTTTCAGTGTCAGCACCTTCTTGGACAAATAGATCATAAGTTTCTTTATATGAAAGAAACCTATTACATTATAATTTTTCCAGTCAGTCTGTTTCCTTAAAAGCAGGAGAAAAGCCATAACAGCACAGATAAAAAGTCCATCTAGCCTCCTGCATTCTATAACTGTCACTAGCAGGCATTTGGGGAAGAATAAAATAGGAAGCACATACTTCATGTTCTATCAGTTTCCAGTGACATGCAGCTTATGGAGTATCTGAGTCACAGGTGACAGTCATGGATTTTTATTCTATGAGTTCATTTAATCACCTTTTGAAGGTGTATATACATTTTTAGTGTCTACAGTCTCTGCAAAGAAGTCTGGTGTTTAACTATGTCATGTTAGAAGAAACATTCATTTTACTAGAAGGAGCTGAATCCTGGACTTCTTGAGTTCAAGGTAACAACTAGAACATTCTTCCTCTCTCAGAGCATTTATATCCCAGAGCTGTGAAACTCACACATTCAATTCCAGTGGCTAACATCTGACAGGTAGGGGCACATGTAGCTCCATACTTGTTTTCTAAACTGTCAGAACATGATATATATTTCTTAGGAGCTTTGCAGCTTTCTAGAAAAAAGGAAGAAAAAGAAATAGGAGATTGTGAAGTTGTGATTTTATAATACAGGGGAAAAGAATAGTGTTCAAAGTAAACTGTAGCCAGATCCATACCTGCAGGATTTTGAGGTTTGCCAGTGCAACTTAGCCTCCCATTAACACAGTAGCTAGAGGGGGGGAAAAAAAGGGGGAGGGGGAGAATTTCAGTGCAATTCTCTCCTAAGAAAGGAATTTTTAGGTTTTTGCACAATGACTTCACGTTTTTCACCACTGGAAATGTTTCATCTGTAATACTAGCTCCTTTGCATCCTCCAAAATGAAACGTGTCAATTGCCTCTGTTTACTTTTTGCAGTATACAGTAACATCAGTTTTGAAAGTGAACAGCGGGCCATCATCTGGTTTGTAAGTAGCTGTACAGATGCTGTTGGCAAAATCTTGTACTATGATCTACCAGAATAATCAGATTTTACCTAATATTCTCTGATTTTTTCCTTAGCATTTCCAAGCTTAAAGTCATATGTTTCCTTCAAATCATTCCTGCAAGAATCTTTGTATTTTAGGAAGGAGCAGAAAAGAAGCCCCCCAAAATAATCTTTTACCATTAAAAGCAAAGCAGATACCTCTTCCCCATTTTCAGTTTGCTCGTCTTTGAACTTGACAAACTTACCAGGTAATCCCACCAGTTACTGTTGACTGGTCAGGCAAAATGTATTTTCGATCTTCTAAATAGCAGGGACAATGAGATTTACGAACACACTCATTTTTGTGGTTCAAGTACATTCCTTTAGGACAATGGCACCCTTCAATAGGGATGTCAGTTGGATGACATTCCAGGGCTCGGTTGGAGAGTGACAAACATGTCCTGTCACATGCCTGAGCATTGTAGCTGAAAGTTTGATTGCCAGTACAAGTAATGGCTGCAAAACAAGGCAAGAGTGCGTGTTAAATTTCATTTCCTTCTCCCCTTCCCTGTGAAAGATACTAGGTTCAGAGCGATACGCTGCACACATTCTATCTATTGTCAATGCTCTTACTTCTCTCCCTGAGGATGTGGAGCTGTAGCGAAAGATATTGCAGACCATGGCTTAATACCCACCCTGTAGCTGTTCGGAAGTTTTATAAAGGTTAAATATCATCTTATTGCTTCTTTGTGTATCTTGGAATGCAATCATGCAAAAAGAAGCTTTGCAGAAATACTAATATGTTTTAATATAACTTTGAAAATGGTGCTGCTGTCTAAATTGCATAATGGCAAAATCACATCTGCAGCCAGAGTCCCTCCTTGTTCTTTCTTATCCTGTGGCACATTATAGCTTCATTTATCTGTTAATTCCAGTATTTAAATATCAAGTCCTGGAAGTCCTGGAAGTATCCGCATATTCACCTTAAAGCCTATGAGCAGTCTTTTGCTACAATCTGAAATGACAATCCTTTTTTGAGCAGCCAAAATAGAGCATCAAAACATGATTTTTTTTCAGTTTCAGGCACTGCAGTCTTGATCTCTAGCAGAGTGTTTACGAGCTGGATATCTTGCTATTCCACTTCTGCTTTCCTCTTCTTTCTCTTGTCTGTTTTTCTCATTACTCTTAAGGTGATTTGGACACTGTTTAGGATACTGTTTTACTGTTTAAGGCGTTTTGCTGAGTTTTGACGTATCTGTGAGATCAGCAGCTCCTGGGAATATGGGAACCAGGCCTGCTGTTTGACTTACTGGAGCAATAAGTCGTTATCTTCTAATGACTAATATATAGTTTTAAAATATAGATTCTTGTTCAACTTTGTCATAGGTGAATGAAGCATGGGAGTTTTCTAAATGGAAATAGATAGACCTATATGCATGCATTCATATGATGGCATACTTTCAGGATTTGGTTCAATTACTTACTGCAATTGTCCACACTGTTTCTCCAGTTTTCAAGGATTAAACCCATTGAACTACACGCTCGTGCATATGATCCCAGAGCAGAACAAATATAGGGAAAGGTTTCTTCATAATTGCAGGCCTGGTAGACGCATCTCTGAAACCCAACACATGGAGAATACTCTGTTACTGGGAAGCAGACATCTGAAAATGTTAACAATGCTGGGGTAATGCAGAAGTCAGTCATGCAAAATACGTGTTTTTGCATAACCAGAACACCGATCAAAATGATCAGATTAATTGCTTGGCTGACAAGAATAAAATATGCTAAGCAGCTAAAACAATGCCTTTATCTATTCATTGCTTTTCATTTTTTATTTTCAAAACGTTTCATAGACAGGGGCAAATGTAATGAGCTCACTTATGCACATGGGAAAATCGATACTTTGCATTGTTGAAGTTGTTGACAAGGAGAACTGCAGTGGGAGCAAAAATATCTTTCGATTCCTACTGTTGGGATTGGCAGCCTACGGTTAAGCCAGGCTTTCAGTGCAGTGGAACTCTTGTTCCTGACCAATTGCACATTGCTGATCCACATTAGTGGTGTACTGTACATGAGTACATTCTGGCCCATATTTGGACTCCCTCCACGCACCATCTATCTTAAGTTCCTACCTTGTAGAAAGGAATAGGGTTCACCACAGCATGGCATTTCTCGAACACTGTACCCTTCTTAGTAAGAACGGAGCAATGAGTTTCAGCAGATATTTCTAAGTAAAAGAAAGTCAGGGACATTAAACACTAGAGAAAGTTAGGAAAACTAGATGAGGAAGAGAGATTTTTGCCAATTACAGAAACAGGCTTAGAAAGGATCTCAAAAGCTCATCTAGTCTACTCTGGCCACAAAAAGACCAGAAATGCTTGTGTTATTACCGACCAGAATTTGATTAACCTACTGTTAAAGGCCTTCAGTAATACAGATTCCATAACATGCCAGGCAATCTGTTCAAATGCTTCATTATGCTCATGACCAGAAAATTAATCTAACAGAAAAACTGAATATGTTGCAGATTATTTCTTACCTTCCTACTGCTGATGTGGAGGGCAATGTATTATTTTCATTTTAATGGATTTGAAAATAACTATTGCGTCCCCCCTCATGTTTCTCTTTGTTAAGTTATATTCTCCCCTTTTGTTTAATCTTTCATCTTAGACCATGTTTTCTAAACCACTGATTATCCTTTCTGATCTTCTCTGGATACCCTCCAGTTGCTCACTGCTTTTCTCAAACTGTAGTTTTATTTTCTAGCAGAAAAACTGGACGCTCTGCTCCAGCTGAACTGTTAGCAACGATGGACAGAACAAAAGGACAACTTCATATGTCTTGCAGACTATACTCTTGCTCAAATACCTCAGTATGGCACCCTGTGTGTGTGTGTGTGTGTGTGTGTGTGTGTGTGTGTGTGTGTGTGTGTGCACGCGCACGCGTGTGTGTACAATAGCAATAGAGCCTTGAGAAGGCAAAGCCTGGATTTCAGTCACAACACTGGTGAGCAACAGTTTAAGACTTCCATGGATATCACAATTTCACTGCCAAACATCAGCACAAACCTCATTCATCTTTTCAATCCCAGATCTCTAGGACAGGATCTGATAAATTCTTTCAGTAAAGGCATATTCTCAGAAACTTCTTGTTGGTGAAGGAATCTGTGACATTCAAGCCTCTCATTTTCTCAAGCCCTGGTCATTCCCCTGCTTTGGGCTTATGGAGGGGCTGACAAAGCTAGCTAGAGAGATCAGTTAGAACAGGATCAGCTACTTACTGTTCAATTGACTCATAGCACAAGGGTCAGTATCTCTCTCTAAAGCAGGCTGGCAATTTCCTGCCCTCCAGGAATCTACAAACAGGGAAGCTGTCCCTTCAGTGATATCCATGCTAGTCATGAAGTCATCTGTAGTATCTCCATTGTAATTGCCACATAAACCTAATAACATGAGAAACATAAGAGACGACTGAAAATCAAAGCGTGTGTACACAATGGTCTATGTTTCATTCCTGTACAAAGTGAAAAAAAGGCGGTGGAGTGTTAACGAGCACTATAGGTAAAGTAGCCACAGAACCTTGAGCATGTGTCTTCTGCATTCAGTCATTCTGACCCTCTCACTTCTCAGGTTAAAATTATCCAGTTTTGTCTGCTGACATGAATTCATCCAGAAATTTTTGTTTGCCTTGTTTCTGAAAAAAAGGCTCTTTCAGTGGTTTTAAATTATGTAAAAGAGAAAAGCCATGAAATACTTCTACAGTTGCACGTGTGTTTTTTAAAGTATATAAAATTTGCAATGGCATATAATATACATTTAACCTTTTTTAACATCTAAAGACTCTCTGTAAATCCACATAGATAATTAGAGCGCAGGATATGCCTTTGTGGCTAATGTTTCAAAGTAAACGTAGACATCTCCATCTGGTTCTTATCAACTGAGGAGTCTCTGGATTCTCTAACGGTTCATCGTATTTACAATGATGGTTCATTGTATTCGAAGCTCAGTGTGCTCCAAGATGCAGAGAACAGCCAGGCTAACTCATTGCTCCTTCGTTATGTTGAAAAGACATATTGAAAAATGCATGTATAAAACAGATATAAAAATCAGTATTATATTGCACATCAAAAATGTTACCTATCAAATTCCATTGATTATTTTTAAAGTTACTAGGAAAAACCAAAGTCTTAACAACGCACTGCACTTTTCCAACGCATTACACTCCCTACATTCTCTTTCACATGGAGACTAGATTTCTTACCTAGGGTTCTGCCTTTGAATTGTGGTCCAACTTTCACATAGGCCTGGAACACAGGTGATGTCTGAACTACAAGCTCTAGCCCAAAGGTCGTATACATTTGAATGTAGACTGAGGACTGTTTAAAAATAGTGATGTCGCCTAAAAGAATAAGAATATTTTAAAACAGAGATTTTGGTGCATAGGAATATTTTAAAGTAATGACTGTCATGCATAAATAAATGTTTTAGCAATCTGTCTACATACGCCTTCTCCTTCCACATACAACAGTCCATAGAGGAATAGATGTGCTAGGAGAGATTTTTGACCTTCCTCTAAAACCTCTGCTATTGGCATATGTTAGAGAAAAGATGTAAATTAGAGATTTAATATAATATGCATTTAACATATATTCCCTTTTTCTTTACCTGCTCTGTAGGGTAGCCGCTTAAGTTCGTCATCGTCAGTAAGGAGTTCATTTTCAGAAATCACAATTTTGTCCTGTATGAATGAGGACATGGAATGAGAAGTAAATATCTATGTTGATGGTATTTATGTTTTCTTTAATTTAAGCACTCTATTGTCAGTGACTTATATAATAAGAAAAGATGGATGCAAGCTTTTTCTCACATATTATTCCATACTTTTTTCAGTTGTCACTTGGAAATCCTGTAGTTTTCTGCACAGAAACTCCACCTTCCTGAACTGATGTGGCAACACAGATTTTTGCTGCATATGAATGCATTGGAACACATATCTATCCCTCATAATTTTTCAGTTCAGGCTACTAGCCACGCCTTTAAATATTTACTTTGCTAGTCCGGTTACTGAAATGCTGGCTAGACCGTGGAATGATTGCTTACCTTTGTAGACAGGTAAATTACCGCACTAAGTGATGTCTCAGAATGAGAGTAACCAGACTTCCCGTACACAGCCATCAGGGTTCCATTGTGTGGCAGGCTGGAACTCTGAAAGAAAATAATGAAAAGGTGTGTTTGCGTAAGAGTAAAAGTATTTGTAGGATAAATGCGTATCACGGGAAGACCTCAGTTTGTGTACCAAAAGGAAATCAAAGACTGACAAAAAGCATATGACAAAAAGCATATACGTTTGCTTTTGTGTGTTTCTAGATTTTACGAAATTACCTTCATAAGAATATAAGTGCAAACTCCATGGAACCTGTAGGACCTAGAATCAAACGTGGTAACAAAGGAGCCTCCTTCCAGGGAACACCTTCCAGGGCAAGGCAAGTCTATGCAGTTCCACTGACCCATTGTACATTTACTGAGGAAAACAAGAAATTCTACGTAAGATTATTCCCATATTAAGTCACTATTTATCAGCAAAGATGATTTGATCCTTCTGCCTGGAGGTTTTGCTGTAGCAGATGAACCTGCCAAATCAGCTAGTAAACAGCATAAACACATGCATACATTCTGAATTTTCATTTCCATTGCCTCTGAAACGTGTCTTTACTTTCACTTTAAAAACTCAGTAACTTACTAGTGATGGAAGATGCCATTTGTATCACTTTTCACACCCTTGAATTTTCCATGCTTTGGTTTCCTTTTTCTACATACATTAGTTGAAGCTGTTCACCTTAATTTAAAGTTTCTGAACTCTTCCATGGATTGTCAGTAAAATTTCCTGAATAGATTACTCATGAAAAGTGTGCTGTTATAGTCCTGAGGACTGAATTCCATTATTTAGCCTTTATTTTGTTTATCAGAATGATGATAGCAAAGGAAGTAAAAGAAAAAAATCTACTCTTCAACTTTATCTTTTCCCCCTAAATTTAAACAATATTGACTGAAATAATTATTTTCTTATGTAAAAGGGAAAACTAGTTTCCAGGACTCATTTGGTGATTAAAACTGCTGAGAATGCCAGAAAGAAGTCGTAAGTCCTAGATATTTATTTTGTTCTAACTAATTTTACCTGCCCTTTCATACAGGAGGTAAAAATGATACTGCCTGGTAAGGTATGAAGGAACATCTATATTTGTACAGACGAATCAGGAAATGACGCAAAGGTAACCTTCTTCTACAAATGTATGGTTTGTGGCTTTCAAGCAAGGTGAGCTCAGAGATGATATGATTGTAGCTGCCATCAGAAAAGTTAGGCTAAATTTTCCAACCACTTGGTGAGGATATTTTCCACCCTCTCTTGAAAAAACCTGTTTCTACTTACCAGCTTCTACATGCTGCTTTCATTGTCTCACCAGGAGCATATTTTTTCCCATTTAGTGTACATGGGCACTGCTTAATGTGAACACATGTTCGATTCTTTGAGATGTCATCGAGAACAGTCCCTGCCAAGGGGGATTAACAAAATAAATACACTTTTCTATATCTTTACTGAGCACTAAACCTATTATAACTTGCATCCTGCTTAGCGTACCTTCCAAAGTCAGCTTGAGAATGGCATTCTTGCACAGTCACTGTCCATAGAAATACAGGAAATACTATGTGCAGGCTATTTTCCCTTAATTAAATAAAACTGACTTTCTACAAGTGATAACAGGGTTTGGCTACTTTGTTAAATGAAAATGTAAATAATTGTCCTCATTTCAAAGTTGAACTTAATCTGAAATAACGCTAAGCTTGAATGTTATTTTTTCCAATTGCCTCTATATGACACTGTAATGAAGCTGGGAATCTTGAAAGACGGACAAATTCTAGAGTCTAGAGTCCTAAGTCTAGTGTTGAATGTGTAGAACCCAACATATTATTTTTGACTACCGCAAAATGGTGATGATGTAAATACCTAAATCACAGTAACCTGAGAGAATATTTCAGTTTTGAAATTTCAGGAAAAGATTCAAATAATAGTAATAATTACAGGTTTTGTAGGCAATTTCATTTTGAACTATTTTAAAAGGATTTTTACAAGATGTCCCTAGCATTTCAGAACTTCTCTGAGGTACACTACCTTTTGCTGGTGCCCTGGGAGGATAGGCACATATTTTGGAGAAGAAATAAATTATATCTTATTCAATTTATATTATAAAACAGAACTTTAAGCAGGCAGCATATAATTATCCCATCACAGACTATGGTCATGTGAGGAAATGCTTTCACAGCTCTCTTCTTGTCAATAGTGACCAAGGATCTTTCATGACCGAGACTCTTCAAGACTCCAGTCATCTCATGCTGTCTGAGAAACTGCAGTTCTAGCAGCATAATGGCCTGAAATGCACTGCTGACTCTTTGCTTAATAATCTTATTTCAGTTACCTGGATATATGCCAAAAAACATTTCTATGGGTCATACAGGATAAGATTAATATAAAAATGATACCTTCTGGACAAAAGCAACCATAGGTACAGTGACTGGAACAGCTGTACTCTGGGTTGGAACAGGTTTTAATACACGGAGAACCACATTCCTCATAGATTTGGTTAGAAGAACATCTTCCCACAGCTGTAATAAACAACCATGCAAAGTGTTAAGATACTTTAAAAGTGTAAACACAGAAAGTTCTCTCATCTACCACAAAGGAGGGAGAAGGCCTTGTGAGCTCTAACAGTAACCTTCTCTTACCCTCTCTTGATACTCAGTTCATGATCTGAGTATTCATCATCATCATATTCACTCCAGTGTTTATTCATTTTTCAAGCCAGATTAATTAGAAACTCCTTTCAGAAGTTTGAAGGATGGCAAGCAGGTTATATTGCAGCCTAGCAAACTACCATAAATCAGACTTTCCGTAGTACTTAAAGTACTGCAAGAATACGACTCCTTGATCTTCCTGTATTTGTGCTTCTTACATATTTTCTGTTTTTCAGACTTCAACTACCCAGCAATACTAATGTATGGAATGGAAATATATGTTCTATTATGTGATAACAAGCAGAATTTTCTCTCCATCTGAAAGAGGAAAGTAAGTGAGGTAGAGAAATGGGGAAAGTTAGTGGTAAACCTGCCAAAAAAACAATTAAGACTAAATAGTTCATTGCCTTTGTATGTTTGGCATCTATTTGCAAATTTATTTGCAAAGTTTCTCACCTTTGTTTTTTGGGAAGCAAGGGCTCCCATTCACTAACTTGCACATCTTTTTTTTTTTTTTTTTTTTTTTTAAGTTTTGAATTTTATCACTTTACAACAAGTTCTAGTAATGGTGTTTTGGCAGCATGAAATTTGCCATGACACAGAGAAGACTGGGTTTTATTTTACTGTGATAAGCAAGAACTATTGTACTGTTCTGTGAATGTACATGCTGCCTTACCAATATTAATCAAAGTCTATAAAATGCCCTGAGGAACTACAATTTTGAAGGACTAATACCAGTCCGGAACAATCAAAGAATAAAATGAGTTACCAGTTTACGTAGGATAACATTGGAGAAGTGGAGGGGAAGAATGATTTCAGGAAGAAATGCAATTTAGAAGAGTTTAGGATAATAATGGAACTTACTAGGGAAAGTTTGTAGTAAGTATGAGGAAAGAATGAAAGAAAATTCATGACTAAATTCAATACAAAAAATGAAGAGCAGCACCAGTACGTGAAGATCAAGAGGAAGATGAGAAGAATATGACACAGGAAACACAGATACAGTAAAATGATGTAAGGCCTGGAAAGTAACAATGATGAGATGATAGACTATGGCAAATCAAGTAATGACTTCAGGAATACAATTCAATTGGGATTTCACCATTCTCGTCCTAAAATCGAAATGGTAGCCAATTTCAAATCCTTCTGCAAGAGGATAAGAAGCAAGGGGTAAGGAAAAACATGTTCCTGTTAAAGCAATTTATTTTAACAATTTGCTACCCGTGGCCAGGTATACATATAAAGGTTAAGCAGAAATATGATTAAACAATATGTTTCTGAAGGACAATATGACATTATGCAAGGTCATTTTGAAAGTTCCTCTTTCTTGGAACGCACTGCCATCTTTGGTAATTTAATGTGTGAGTTTGTTTAGAAATAACATCAGTTTAGGTTACTTTTGACTTTCTCATGTCAGCATGATCTCTTATAAAACAATGAAGTCCTGCTACATAATACCAACTATAGGTTAAAGTTTCAGGCAGATTCATTTCAAAAAGTGAACCAGAACTGTGATAACAAGCAGGCACTTGAAAAAAACGTGTGTCTAATCATGTACAGCTTAGAGAGTAGCTGAAGATTTGTTCCCTGTTTGCTTTGTATTGGTAGTTGCAATTAAGAAGACTGAGCATGTGGAAATGGGCTGCTGAAAACCTCCTGTGAATAAGAGGGTCTACGGCAATGGGTAGAAAAAAAGGATGAGAGACTGCAGGGACAATTTACAAGTTGTCTCTCTTTGCTGGCTAATTTGCTGAGTAGAATAACAAACAAAATATACTAAGTAGAGAGAAGAGCCTCCTGTTGGAAGTCTGAGAAACTGAACAGTTTTCACACGGTGGGTGCTTCTCTTCTTCGAATTGAACAGCCTCTGATCCAGATCTAGGAGTTACCTTTCATGCTTCCTCGTTCTTTGAGGTTTCCAAGCCTTCTCTGTTAACGCTTTACCCAAGACCACTGCTGTTTCTTTAAGAAAATCATTTCTACTTGATTCATGACAGTAGAAACTTTTGTATCAGCTGTTTTAAATTCCTGTAAATAATCATTCTCTATATATAAAATATACAGCAAGCGTGTATAAAATCTCATGCCTACAAAACATTCAAACTTACAGCAGAAGTTTTCTTTCCTCCAGTTGAACACCATTTGATGGGACATAGCACATTGCCTTGAATACTCTGACAGTGTAGAGCAAGTGCAATTGTTCTGTCCCGGCTCATTGCAGTCCTGCATATCAAGCTGACAACGAATGATAAACCCTTCCTTTGGCACACTGCAGGTTGGTGCCACCAGGTTGAGTAGCTGGGAGCAGATCAGGGTCTAAATAAAAACAAAAGGAAAACTGTTCCTGGTGGCGTCGTTCTCATGTGAAAACCGTATTGTGAAAACCTATTTAGGATCTTCTTGTTGGTTTGTCTGTTTTTATTCTACAGCTTAATAATGTTTAGCTGGCTTCAAATGCATGAGCCATTCTGCAAATGGAAGGGAATATAAATCCATTGTATAAAGGAAGAATTTTGATATGTCAAATTAGTTCCAACACTCATTACACTGAAAATGAGTCATTGTTCTGGTATCATCAATCTCCCTAAGAACGGGTGAGAATATTACGGACAGGAAGTATGTTGTCTTTACGGAGATTCAGTTGGAAGAGGAAAGTGTTCCAGGGCAAACACTACGTGGAGATAACAACATACATTCCTCTTTGAGCATGCCTTTCATGTGTTAGTATCGCCCATAACGTTGCCTACTGAAGCATCACATTTTAAAGAGAAACAACATTAAAAGGTTCAACTTCTGAGCCAAAGCAAGTCCTCCAGGAAATCAAAGCAATTTTTCAATATGAATACAAATAATATTTACAACTCTTCTTCAGAAAAGCATCTTCCTTACAGCTTCTTCAGATACTCCTGTTCTTTAATCCTGCTGTTATTATTAAATAGAAGATACAAGACTAATGTTTCCCTTCTGTTCTAGGAAAGGAAGAATCCTGAGAGGAATATCTTCGCTGACTCTTTCTCTGTAGTATGACAGCTAAACCTTCTAGAAAGAGGGATGGTTTCTATGTTCAAACTTACAGAATCTTGGATTGCTAGAAAAATAAGATGAAAATATTGAGGAAAGAAAAGGAAAAGCTCCTACTTCAAGAGAAAATCAGCTGCTCTTTTAACATGCTGCAACTATCAGGTACCTATACGTAGTATACAAACAGTAACTTCATTTGAACTGCAAAGTAAGATCATATTCTTGTGGAGAGGTAGAAATGGAACCAAAGAGCATGATCATGTTATAAAACTGAAATGCCTTTTAGAGGGTAGCAATGAGTATTTGCCATTTAGGTATATGGTGACTTTATGACTTCCTAGGTAGAAAAAACTGTGTGAAAATGCAAAATTTGGGTTTCCCTGATGAAATGACTTAACAGGATCATCCTAAGTAAGATTTGATTCCTATACCTGTAAAATCTATGAAAAAGAAGCCCTTTTGTTCTGTGCTGTTACTAAGCATCCTCTGTTGACCATAATTATATGGATTCATCATGTTAAGAGAGAGGCTGATTTTCTTCTCATCTAAGATTGAAAGTGATAGTTGTTGATCCTATTACGAATGCTGTTAACTGGCAATATGTTTAAAGTGTTGTTACATGTCTTCAAGTCTGTACAGCTTACAATGTCGAGTCATTAACTGCTCAATACAAAATCCATTAAAGCTCCACTAAGTTCCATGAACTTCCTGTGGTGACCTGCACGAACTCTTGGAAGGCTGAGAGCTAAATGTTGGTGAGTTTTTCTAAGCCATATAAATCCAGCCTTAATAATACCTCTGGGCCCTTTTCAAAATGTATCTTGATGCAAAGAAGTCCTTTTCTTTCTCATATCATGCTATATACATCTTTGACTTTATCTATTTCCATTTAGATTTATAAAATCACTGCCTCGCTGCTGATTTCTAAGCCAACAAGATCTTACTTACATATTTTTTGTGACGAATGGCAGAAATTGATATCTCCTCAGACAGGCAGATCTCTGATGGATCGTCCATTTTTTGTAATGCAGCAAATTTGTAGGTATCCAGCAATTTACCTGCAAATCGAAGGCTTATAATTTGTCAGGAAAAAAACTTTGTGTAGATTTGTGTAACTGTTGCTGTGATGTAGTAAAAGCCAGGTTCTGTTCTCTCACTGTGAAAAGTCTTATACCAAGCCCCATTTCCTGTGATGGTAACTACCTTTTGCCCTCCACCTGGAGTCTGTTCAGCAAAGTGTACTTTTAATACCTTGATCATTTCTGAGCTATTTCCTAGTCTATCACATCTACAACCTTACAAGATATCAGCTGCTACTCCTTTTCTACCAGTTGTGTTATCTTTTCCATTTGTCAGTTCATGCCTCCTCTCCCCATCCCGCATTCTTGTGTTTTCCCCTACATGTGGCATTAAACTCACCACAATCTAAAAATAAATTGTATATATTTTAAAACTCTTCTCTGTGATGCGTACAGAAAACTGCAGGGTTGATCTAAGATTGCAGCTTACTGTGCAGCTTAGTGTCTCCACACTAGCATCGTAGTTCAGATCAGCAGTGTGCCTCTGAAGCAAATCTTCTAACCATGCTAACTTATAGTAATTTGGTTTGTGTTGCGGTGTGGTCTTGGTGTACTGAGTTCTTTCAGATGAAATTGAACCAGAAGATGTACTCTAAGAGCATGCCTAATGGGCTCCAACTGCTAATGGCCATGAGTCCTTCAGACCAGACTAGAGCAAGTCTGAAGCGAAACCTGTGAACTGCATATAGTGCATGTCAAGTCCTCAGCACCAACTGACTTTGTTGTAAAGATCCACCCCTACTGGGACACACTACTTGTCAACGTTCTTGTCCACTATGTTGTTCTTATTATAGCCTCATTCTTGCTTCTGCCTAATGTAATCATTTCACCCACTTATTGTGCCTTGCTATGGACCTAGATTGCTCTGAAAATTAGGTGAGACAGACAGTGTAATCCTTACCACGTGTTTCAAAATATAATCGTAGGAAATAACAGTGGTATAACACTGGCAAATAACAGTGTTTGGCATAATCATAAGACTGGTTTGTTGGTGAGCTATGGGAGCATTTTACTCAGTTCTAAAAGTGTCTGAACAGTCAGAGAAAAATGAGTATAGCATTACATTTTCACTTTGACTCAGTTTAATTAGACCTCCTTCCATTAAGCCTGTTCTTTAGACCTTACCTTCATTCATAAAGTCATTCAGTTCTTGGCCATCATAATTTCCACACATTCCACAGGTTTTCCCCATATATTTTTTCTCAGTCAAAACCTGATATAAAATAAGTAAAACTTTTAAAAGGATCACTCCAATTAAAATTATCTACACAGCACTACCTTGCTCATACAAATTCAGTTCAAGAATCCAATTTGAGGTGACCTTTCTGATTAATTTCAGTGATTTGATGGGGGCAAGAGGTTTGCAAGCAGTTACTTCTTTTCTCAGTCAGCAAGTAGTGATTGTTATGTTTCTTTGATTCAATAAAAGAATAAGATTCTGACACATTTCCAGGGAAATGAGGGAGGATAATATGATAAGAAGCTGGAAAAAAATAGAGACGGAAATTATGCTGTTTCGTTGCTCATATTACTGGTTGAAAGAGCACAAATTTCAGGTTTGTTCCCTTAAGAAACTGAAAGTTACAGGAAGAAAGTCTGTTTTCAGAGGAATGTTATTCAGTTATCTATTGCTCTAGATGGTGAAGAAGTAAAATTGCTATAGGCTACAATCAATAAATTATCACTAAAACCTTAGATCAGGGAAAAGAGTCTGACTGTTTACAGAGTATAGTATGTACCCATTATAAAAGTGTTTCCTGTTACATGGGTAATAGTAGCACTGGTAAAACTCCCAGACAATTTACTAGGTTACAATCTCTCTGTTTTAGCAGGCTTACCAATTCAGAATTCAGTGTCCTGTGTGGCATTAATATCACAGGACAGCCTGAGAAAAGTTTTCCGTTCTCTAAACTACAACAGGATCTTTTGGGGAAAAATATGAGAAGCTATACGAAAAAGAGCTCTGAGGAACACCATCTGTTAGAAATCAAAAGATGCCCAGATGAAGCACACCAGAAATGACAGAACTATGGCACATATTACTAAGTTCTGCATAACTGTAAACAACTACAACATCCCTTTGGCAAAATACTTAAGCTGCTGGAATAGTCTGAGGAAAGGTTAAAATCCAGGGAAAACGCCCACAAATCTCAGTCTTGGTGACCTTAGTTAACTACCAAGGAAAGGAAAGGAAAGGCAAGCATAAAAAGCAAAGTTGTTTATTTCAAGGGAAATGGATGAAGCAGGAAAAGAATAAATATCCAAACAGCAAACACATGCAAAAAGCACCCATCAAGTCTAAAGAGATCCTATCGTTCCCACAAGTCAGTGAGGATTTTCTCTTCTGCTTTATGAGTTCATTTTACTAACCATAAGATAGTCATCATTGTTCCACATGACAACTAGCTCCATCTCCATCATCTTGGCCACGAGGCGGATGTTGCGTCCATAAGGTGCTATTTGAATTCCATTGCTGGTGTAAGGCAACTTAATGACACTGTAAGGAGAGAGAAGAGAAAACTAACCCTCTCATATCAATGTGTGATGCAGGCATTGGTAATCATTTTTAGAAGTAATACACATAGTAAACTGAGTACTTGTAGCAACACAATATAGAAATTTTTTCCTTCATATCTGTAACGTTTCAAGATACACACACATTTCTACTGACTACGAGTCAATACCAGCTGTTTCAAAGAAGGATCACCAAGCTGTGCAGCAAGTTGCACACTGAGCATATAAAATAAGAACCCTTAAAAATAAGAGGGAGTATGTTTGCACAGAACTCAGGATCTCCACTTGGTTTGGTTTTATTAGGGCCTTAGCTATGTATTTCAAGAACTTGTGCCTATGCATTTTTTGTGGTAGAACTATTGACAATTATCCTGAAGAGGTTCTGTAGGCCACAGCCTAATAATACAGAAATTATTGCTAACACTGAGAACCGGCAAGGTTAGAGAAAAACATAATTGGAATGGGATAGCAGAATTAAGTCTTTATCCTTGTGGCTGAATTCTAATGCTACAAACCAACAACACTGACAAAGAAATATATTTTGTTATAGTGCATATGTCTTAGAATCAAAGAAATGTTGTTTGGAAGAGACCCCTGGAGGTTACCCAGAACAACCTTCCACTTGAAGTAGGGCTATCAACAAGGTTAGACTATGTCAGCCATGGCATTTCATTCTTGTGAGTATAGGACAACAAATTTAAAATGTAGGACATTGAGTTAGGCCCATATATTTGTATAGTTCTCGTGGAAAATACACTAGCAGAGGAAATTTTTCTAGAGTACAGTTTGGTATATTAAGGTACAGCTGCAAGTCATCTTTTTGTGGTGATGGTCATTATATAAACCCAGATAAGTGTAACAAAATACAGACAATCCATAGCAAAGTTTCCTGGATCTGCACTAACCTACAGGCAAATATTCAATCCTACCTATCTGATAAAAAATGCTGAAAACTTTCCTGGCGGGATTTCCTTGTGTGGGAGCAATTTGTCTAGAAGAATGAATGAAGCAGAACCTAAAGTTTCCTATCAGTGTTAATTCCTCAGTAAAACAACTGTTTTCTGGAGATGGTAATCCCTGGCATAACGTAAACAGTCAGTGGCCTTGTACATAAGAACTTCTCTGTAGGCTCTTCCAGTATTTTTCTGTTGCTTGAACAGTTCAAAGTTTTCCTTGTATCCTAAAGACATATTACCGTTAGCACAGAGAGCTTGGAGTTATTTCAGTCTCAAATCAAATGAGCTCTAAGCAAAACTCAGGAATTTCAAGTAATATCTCCTAAAGAGTATAAACTGTTTCAGCTGTGCTTGAAATAGAGATCAGACTGGTGGTATTTAGGAGATCACATTTTCAATTTGAGAACTGTTTTGGTCTGTGAAGGTTAGTTTATCCCTTTGCCTACACAAATGTACTATAAACTTTATTCAAATAACTGCCAGTGGAATACTCATCCAGAGAGATAGCTTGGTAGGAAGAAATGGGAACAGAGTCCAGTTACTTGTCTTCTGTAATTTGTTAATTCATTTTTTGGTAGAAAGTAGTCTTCTTTGGTGTAACTGCTATATAGCTTTTATCCCATTTATCCCAGAATCTTACCCAACACTTCTGACAGAAATGCTGCCTTTCTCAACAATGATGACAGAAGGTCCCAGCTCAATAATGATCCTCGCTATTTTTTTGTCCAGCCCACGGCGGAACTGAATGTTGAAGTCTGGGCTGGTTTCATCGCATATGGTAGCAAAGATATAGTTGCAGGTCCCAGTGAAGTCATACTGGTATTTATCAAAGGTTGAGAAATGACCTCCACCCCAGGTAGAACAGGAATCCTTGCCCAAAACTAAAGAAGTGAAAGAGAAAAATGGATTTAGCTCTCCTTATAGCATATCTGCTCATTCTGATTCCCATTTCAAACATAAATAGCTGGAACAGCCAGTCAGTTTCTACTTAGATTAATTACTATGGCATCATAAGAAAACCTTTTTTTTTTATCCCCCTCAATGCAGTACTTACGCTGTTGCCAAGTTATCTACGTCCTTCTCCTCCTTTCCACTTTTTTTGTCTTTAGATGGCATTTTCATTGAATAGCCTAATTTAATCCAACAGTCCCACAGATCCCTAGTTCTCTTAAGTGCTAATATGATGCGAACAACATCCTAGCAATTTTTTTTGTAACCCCAAATACTATCTCAACTCAGGAAATGAAACAACAGCTGGAATGACAGCAATACTCTTACATTTACTGTAAGCAGAGGAGAGCTCTCTAGATTCCTTTTATCTTGTTCTACCTCCTTCATTGGTGATATAAAGGTTTTCTTTCTTATTTCAGTCTGCCCAATCTGTTTGCAAAGGCCACAGCTTGCTATGGAGAGACCATTCAACATTTCAGACATAACATTTAAGGGGCTATATATGAGATTACTATATAATATCTCATTGCACAGTCAGATCATTAGATATCCACAGACAATCTTAAAAGCTCAGTTTGTAAATCCCCACTTGTTGGGCTCTGCGTGCATGCGCAACAAAATTCAAGCCAACTTTGTTAATACATTGAATGTTTTAATCAGTTTTCACTGTTAACAAGTAATCACTTTTGGTCTGAAGGGACAGATTTCAGGAGGCTGAAATGAATCATAATAAGAGATACAACTCCAGCGCTTGATGCTACAGACATTTCTATACCTACTTAAAGCATTTGAACAGTCTCTCTGAAGTTGATAGGGCTACTGAAGTAAATAAAACCATCTACTTTGTTAAGTCATTGCAAACTTAGATGGTTACTTTTCATTTTTAAATAAATTTTGCTTAATTTTGAGTTTTTTGAAATTCAAATATCCTAGAATGTATCTAAGAAGCGCTACCTATAAGATAAGATTTGCAAAGTCTGCCTCTACTTTATATATAGCGTTTTAAAGCTGAAACACTTTTTTTAATTCTTAAAGGGTGATGAAATGACTACAAAACACTACTGTTTTTATCCAGATGATGTAGAAAAAGCTGTTTTCCAATGAGCTAGTTACCTGTCGGCAGAAAGTACTCCTCTTCCATACTTCTGTGCTGTCCAGAATGTCTGACTGGAAAATAGGAGTTGGCTAATTGTTACCGTTGATGCCTTATCCTTCATGCCAAATCCTAGCTAGTTTAATATTGTGTTTAATTTATACTGACCAGCAAACCCCAGCTTGCTCAGCGTGTGCCAAGGAACGATTACGTGGGATTACACAGTGGTCAGAGTGCAATAGGTGCTGTTTTCTATTAATAAAGGAGTGCCTTTGAATGAAGTGTAAAGGGTTTTATTTAAATCTTATTGCAGAAAAATAACCAATGGGAACGTCAGTGACTCAAGAAAGCTTAAAAACAGATTATCTATCTTTTGATATCTATATGTCTTTTGAGTTCAGCTTTTATTAAGTGATGTCTACTGATTTTCTTTCAGTTTGTGCGTATTCATGCTTAGTCCTCAAGCTGTACGAGCATACAGAACACAGAGATGAGAGGGACAGAATTTTTTTCGGCTGATCACAAGGGCTCAGTGGTTTTTCCTTTATGATAAACCTCATGCTGCTTTTCCAGGCTTATGCTGAATGAGAATTTACCTAATTCAAACCTCTCTTTGCTGCTTCTGCCTAAAGAAATGCCTCTCATTATCATGAATTTGTATTTTATATCATTCTTTTTTGTTCTACTCCTCTACATTTTCCACAAACTAGATTAAAGAATTTCATTGTCAACCACTAAAATGCAGCAATTCTTGGACAGTATGCAAGGGCAAGCTACAGTATTTTACAGCAAGATATGAAGAAAATAAGTTATTAGGAAGAATGCCAGTAAATATAATATGGTACATAATTTGTTCAGAATACTAGGACTGATATCCATATTTATTTTAGAAAATATCTAAAGTTCCTTTTTAATGATCCTATGTTTTCAGAAGGGTTGCTTCACAGCTATCATTGTCTTTGTTTGGAACAGAAAATACTACAATCACCACTGTCAAGAGTTACCATTTTAATTATAAATCAACATTTTAATTATATCCACTGTTCTCACTGTACTTTTGATAGTTAACATTTATAGTCCTTTAAAGCTATGCTATGCTAATTGTTTTCTGTGTTGGCATGGTACATATTTTGAAATGAGTAAGACCATTTCCTACTGTCTTTTGTATGTCTTAGATTCAGAAAGACTAGCACAAATTTGCACCTAAGTAGGTGGCTGGAGTTAATTTTGCTTACAGGGTGTTAGGGTGCATGCACACAAGCCATTCTTAGGAGCTAAGGGAAAACTTCCCGGAAATTACAAGGAACTGTGGCAATAACAGCTTCAGCTGGCATAGCTGGATGTTGAAGGGGAGATCTGTCCACAGCCTGACTCCCCACTGGCTATAAAGGTAAGGAAGAAATATTCCCTGTTCTGCGAGAAGCTATTTGGGGGAGTTCTTCTACAACCTATAGGTACAGCTGCGGTTATGGAGCTTCTGCAGTCCTTTGGGCCTAACAACGTAAGTAACTTTAAAAGTAACTCTCTAGTTATCTGCTGTGTATTATGGATAATTGTGCTTTAGAATAAGATGGTACTCCAAGTTGGTATTTGCTTTGATATTTTCAGCCCCAGTGTCCTTAAGTAGACCAGTACATTACATTGATCCTTCACTTGTGTATAAATCTAGTTTGACCTGCAACTTTTAAACTAACCTAGCCTACAGAGAGATTCAGGTTTCCTTCTTTTCCTTCACTTTGCAGGATCAGAAGAATCCATTTTCTAAATTCTTAGATAATATTAGGCAATGATCTACAGGAAAGAAAATCAAACAGATTGCAAGAACAAATTCAATTGTGAATTTCCAAATGTGGATTCCATCAGCTGAAAGCTACTACAGCTGCACACAGTTTCTATCCTTAAGCATCAAAACCTCAGCATGGCAGACCAAATTATTTTCCAGTTACCGTAAAACTTATCACAGCCAGGCAACAAGTTTTACCACCTCTTCATAGGCAAGCCCTTCAGTTAGAATTTATAAAACTAAGGCTTTTAATTATAAGCTCCTTGAAGCAAGGACTTATATTGAGAATGTGTTTTGTACAGGGTCTTCTGCAATATAGAACTGATGCTGACTAGAGCTGTTAGTCATAGCTGCAACATAAACATTAAATACGAGGTCAAGCACTTACTTCTCTGCAGAGATTCTTTCTGTCTTTGGAGAAAGAAGTGGGGCCAGTAATTTCCTTCAAAAGCTGTGAAAGCAGAAGGGCAACATTGATAAGTTATCCTCTAAGCACAAAGAAGGTGAATATTTGTACACTTATTTCTTTAAAAACATGGTGCAAGCAGAGTCAGCATTTACAAATGGTGTCCTGACACACAACACTGAACAGAAATTATGGTGGAAACCCACCCAGTTCCGTTTGTAATAAAATATTCTTCTGCAACTGATGTTACAAAGGCTGCCAGAAACCCAATGCAGTAAGAGATTTCAAGTACTTCAGTCTCAAATCCTGTGTTCCTTGTTAAAAACATGAGAGATGTATCTTTTCCCAAGTTTTTTAATTCTTAGTACACCATCTGGGCAGAAGTAATGGAAGGAACAGCCACAACTGGGAAAATACAGGTCATTTTCCATCTGTTCTTCACAAGACTCATGGGATCTGTGGCTGAAGAGTGGGAAATCCCCAGGCCTGGTTGCTGCTTTTACTGCTATTGCTCAGGCAGAATGCTGAAAGCTGTTACCTGCTCCTTTCCACACATTCTGTTCTAGTTATGTGAAGGCAAGGACAGTTTAGCAAACATGGAGTACCATCCCTTTTCTGTCACACACCCAGACCTACTACATGTGGTTCCACTGCAGCATGTCATCATACATGCCCAAAAATTCTTTCTAGTAGCAGCTTGCTCTCTGCTCAAAGCGAGAAGAGTGTGAAAGATGTTGACAAGGAAAGGGCTATCACAGCCACTGTAAATGCACTGAGCCCTGTGCACAGATATAGGTAGAGCCAACTTTCATAGAGTCAATAGCTGAATAGCCAAAGAAAGCTGTAAGGAAAAGGACTTGAGAGGTGCTTAAGAAATGCCCTACTCATTTTTAGTTTGTCAGGTCCAGTAACTCTTGCGTGAGAAGAGCAAAGAATATCCTGCAGAAACCTTTTAATTTCCATTATATGTTTAGCATCTTTCACAACAGAACAAACATGAAGGAATGTTACAGCACAGCATCTTCACTGGCATAAAACAGACTAGATCTACACATACATACATATACATACATACATATATACACACACACACACACACACACACACACACACTATAGCTCCACAGGATTCTATTGGTTCCTCATATACTGAGAATAAATGAAAGCCCCTAGGGAGCTCACCAACTGTAATAGACACTCTAGCCAATTCCACACTGCACTGTTGAAGATGAAGTAAGATTTACCATGTGGTGCTGCAAGGAACCTAGAAGAATAAGTGAAGTTCTTTGTCTTGTATGTAAGGCTAGATTCAGACTCCTCTGCATTTAAAATATTTTTACCTTCAGACTTCCTTCTTTGTTTCTAATAAGCTAAATCTGATAAAAGAGATATCACTCAGTAAAAATCACTATTGCTCACTCTAAGGATTGGAGATGAACATTTTGATCAAGACAGGAAAAAACAACTTTGTGCCTTCACAAAATTTTTGAAGTGGCTGAATTTTCATGTGGAATTTTCTTACACTAGTCATATAAGGTGCTGCTTATTTGGACAGGTACCAGAGAGAGTTCTTGAGAATTCTGTCAAACAAATCATAGAAGAATCGTACCATTCAAGGAGCCTGTTGGATATGCAGAAACTGCTATTAAAGCGTCTCTCATAGTCAAGGTTGGTATATCATTTTAATAGGTAGTAGAATAAAGAGGACTACTATGACCTATCTCTCTTTATACATCATCAAGCCATAGTACATCTAGGAATCCTCTTAGGCAAACTGAATATAAGGATATTTAAAATGACCGTCCACGTTTTGAAAAGCACAAGGTTACTTGCCTTCCGGGAAAGATGCAAGAGGGCAATTCAGGGAACAAGAGTTCAGCACTTGCCTTTGCCTCAGACCTGAGGACCAGACTTCTCCAACTTTCCAATCAGTCTATGCCTCAGTTTTTCTCAGGAACAATACTCAGTGAAAAAGGTGTTACCTGGATAAATGTATCTAAGCTTTTGAGAACTAAAATAGTACACTGATGGAATAGTATACAGTAAATATTTAGACAGAAGGGAAATCAGTGACTAAAGTTCAGTGACAGAAGTGCTCCCACCCCAACATTGTTCTAATAACTGGAATGGCAGTCAGTGGACTGAATATTGATGTAATTAATGTCAGCATCTACATCTCTGCCAGTTATATAGACTCTTTTTGCAGCCTGTGAAGAGAAATGCTCATTTTTTGGGTACAATTTAACTTATGAAAGTTAACAGTGTCTAATGTGGGCCAAATGGATTACGTGCAAAAATTTTATTCCTTTCCAGTAGCTATAAAAGAAACCTTGCGTGACTATCTGAGGTGCAAATGCCAAGACAGAAGTTCAGTGAGAGATATCCCCTTTACCTTCCTCCCTATGCATTGTAACCATTTCGATGGGATAGTACTCCACAAACAAAAAAATGAAACTCAGGAGTACAAGGTAACAGAATTTCTATAAATCGGAATAAGTTATCTTAACAGTGCATTAACTTCTCGATGACCTAAATAAGAATGCTCCTAAAGAAAGAAATCTCATATAGTGATCTCAGCTGTTGAGTTGCAAGCTGCTACACTCAGCTGCATGGCCAGCACTGCAAGTTCTGCAGAAAAACATTTTAAATCCTACTCACACAGCCTGGTGCTCTGTAATTGGTCAGCACTGGCCATTAATTGTTTGAAATTGTGCCCGTGTTTTAGTGCACCCTTCATGGTTGGCCTGCAACTCAGCAGGCATCTCCAGAATACAGTGTGCTGCTTCCTCTGGGCTCGCATGTTCCTAGTGCGCCCCGCATCATGGTGAGGACCCTACAAAGAGCAACAGAATCAGTCTGTGTGGCTACTGAGCGTTCACTAGACCTCATGCAGTTGCTGCATTTTTTGAAGCCCTTGATTTTGATATCTCCATTTGTTCAATAATCTATTATTGTTGGACTCAAAGTTTCGTAATTACTACGGTTTAATCCCAAGCTACAAAAACTATATTAATGGGATTTAAGAGTGGGTATAGCTGTCTTCAGAGGTATTTGACTAGCAGGAATTGCAGATATGCCTAAAACAATCATTTTGAGTAAGACTTACCTAGAGAGCTTGATGTAAAACAAAAAGTCTACAAAACAAAACTTTATGGACAAACATTTTAGATCAGAACAGATAGTGTATTGGTTTACAAAGCTTATTTGTAAGCTTTTCTAACTTACCAATTCCTAAGTCTAAGCATGCTAAACACAAAATGTTACAAATACTCCTGGTTAGATTTAAAAAATTAAATGTAATAAAAATCATGGACTACATGGAGCTATGCAAGAGTTAGTTATATTAAAAGTATGTAAAGATGTGAAATCCTCTAAAATTTTGCTCAAAGAATGGCTACTATAACAAATATAGAGCAACGCTGACTATCTGCCAAAACTAACAGAATAATTATAGTACAGTAATTATTCTCAGCATTTATGTTCTTTTTCTCACACTTAACTCTAAAGAGACTAGTAAAAGCCTCCTGGTAATTTTATTAATCATTCACAACCACATGAAATGGCAGGTTGTGTAGATGATGTAGCAAGGGCTACGGCCCCACGCAGAAGTTTTATCTAGGAACTATCCAGGAATTTGTCATTGAAAAGGCTTTCCTAGTGCTAAATGAAATTTCCAAAGTGCTGAAATCTTCTGACGTTTTTATGTTGCTGGAAATATTTTGTTTTCCTTTGAGAAATGGGATGATTTGAGTTGATATGAAATACTTCATTCTGAATTAGCTCAACAACTTCAAATAGTTCTTCATCTTCCTTGGAACTGAAATTAAAACTTTCTGTATCTTACTGTTTCCTAACTGGTCGGACTTCCTCAACAGCTATATCTGCCAAAGTGCAGTTTCTGGGTGGTTGGTCTGTCTAGTTCATAATAGGAATGCAATCCAGAAAGGGAACCTGGCTCACTGTGAAGGAATAAGTCATTTTGTTCCTCTAATACAGTTACTATGAGACTTCACTATGGGAAAATGCAATGCAACGTAGTAACGTCAAAGTATTTCAGGTCAGTTAAATAAATGAAAATGAAACATTTCCTTTTGATGAAAGATGTTAACATGAAACCTGCTTTATATTTCAGGAAAAAAGAAAAAGCGGGATTTCTCTTGTGTAAAGAGTTCAGTTTTTATCTTCTTGTTGGGGAAAATAAGAAATGTTGAAATGTCAGAAATTCTGGAAAAGAGAGGAAGAGGCTTAAAATAAGTTATATAAATAAAAAAATGAAATTTAACAACAAGGGTAGTGGAAAAGTCTTAGCTGTAATACTAAGAATCAAAGTTCCACATGTTCATGATATTGTCTCTTGAATATGAAATTATTCAATTCCCTTTTTCTCTTGCAATACAAGATGGTTGAGCAGCATATGTCAAGATAACTTCCTAGTTACATACTTAGTAAGAAGCAATACTATGCTTAAACATAAACATCTCTTAGGGATCCACGTACAGTTTTAACTATTGCAATAGACAAAGTGGTGAAGCCACAATTCAATCAATTAATCAGCATCTCTTATTAAGTAGTAGCTAGAACTAAGTTTTAGTCTAGTTTTCATTTTCTGTATGTTTTTATTAGGCTAATGCATGTTTGTAGTTTTTTGTATTAACAAGGGAAAAAGGAAGTGGATCTTCTGGTTTGAAGGAGACTTCATGCCACATATATGACATAACAACGAATATTTATATGTCTAGTTAGTGACAGACTCAAGATGCAAAATATAGATGCAGAACTAAGAAGAGGATAATTAGAGACCTCGCTATGATATGATCCACTGTAAGGACATGAGACTAGGATCTAGAGTTGGAAACAGTAAGCATCCTGCATTTTGGTCAATTTTAGAATATATATAGATCAAGGATTTGGGGTTCAGATAGGCCTCCAAAAATTGTTAGATTTTAGCTTACCTGACAAAATGAAATCTTAGTTACCTTTCATGGTCCTCAACCTAGCACAGAACTTCAAGGCTCAAAAGCGTTGATACATCCCAAAGTGAGAAAACTGCTCTGTAAAAATTTTCTAGATCCTACTTTTAGGTTTCGATGCTTAAATTCAATGGAACTTCCATCCTAGACAACACAGTCAAGTATAGATGAGGCCCTATTCTTATTTGTCAAGTCCATACAGTAAGCTTGCCGCAGAGTAGGGGACAACAGTAATTTCCCAGCTGATTGTTAAGATGAACCTTTATCAGTAATACATCTAGTCATCCAATATATAGTGCCATGTTGATAAATAACATGTAGACACCTGCATTTGGGGTTACGACCCAGGGTTCAGGTGCTTGACTTGATCTTGGCTACAATGGTGCTACTACAGTGAAAGGAGTTATAGTTGATTCTATAACAATATAACTGAGATTAGAAATTGGCCCTCAGAATTTAAAAAAGGGCCAATTTTTTTTGTAACATTTACAAAAATTTTATTTTCTATAGTGCTACAGTTTCAGCCACTGAGTAACATGTGCTCTCATGCAATTGGAACTGTGTGGTTCATTAAATGTAGTAAACACGATACAGAAGAAATAAATTTAACTTCATTCAAACTAAAGTGAAGTGAAGCATTCTTTTCAGCATCTCGGAACATGTTCTTGAAATCAAAACTGTAACAATTGATAATTATAGAGAATACATAGCATAGATAAAAAGAAACCCTGATCTTAAGCAATACTAAACTATGGCAAGAAAGGTTTTCAAAGAATCCATTGAAAACGCTACAGGAAGAGGAATGAGTAAGAAAGTAGAATAGCTACAGAACCAATGTACTTACTTATCAAGCCTTTAAAAAAAAGCACAGTCATCTGATATTTAGGTGGGCTGGATCTAAACATAAGACAGAGCTCTTTAAAAGATTGAAGAATTATATGAGGAGATATTTTAAGAGTCGTGGAAAATCTGACAGACTGGAATATTTTGCCCATTTTCTAGCTCAAGATTCTTTCTATCAGAACACTCTTTAAAAAAGTAATGCCATCTCATAGCTCATACTTAATACTTTGTGCCGTTTGTTTAAAAAAGAAAAAAGTATTTGATCATAATTCTGCACAGGAGAGATGTTCAGCTTCCCCAGTGACATCACTAGAGCACTGCATGAGGAACATCTGTAAAATGAAAGCGCTCCACAGTTTGCAAACGCAACGCACAATGTAAATCCATTAAAAAAAAGATGCCAAATATTTAGGGAATGTATTGCAATATCTGTATTTTGTATCAGTTCTAGGGAATGATCCACCAATGATATCAATAAACATAATTCAAAAAAAAAGTTAGGGAAAATACAAAAAATACTTCTACTTCAGTCATGAATTTATTAAATATGTAGTTGCATTTTAGCTTCTAGAAGTAGAAGAAAACGTGTACATATATTTCTGCCGGCAGTGGGAAAAGAAAGCAAGACTTGAATCACATGAGTTGTAGTATTATAATGGAGTAGAGTCATGGTATTATAATGGAGTATCCCATTTGGTTTCAATACATGCGTATTTTCCTTCAAATGGTACAAAAAGAGGGATAAAGTTATCTACACTTACCTGTACATTGCAGAAAACTGCAGAAGATAGGCAGTAATACTGTCAGAAACATGATGCATGCCCTAACTGGAGAATTTTTCCTGGACTCTACTCCACTATTTGCTCCAAATGGGCAGTGCTGCTGCTGCCACCCTTTAGGCTTACCTCTTCAAGCTTGGATGCTTTATATATAGAATTGCAATGCCCTCCCTTATTCCCATGGCTTTCAGAAATTGCAACAGCAGAGTACCCGCCAAACAGGATCTCCTCTTTATCAAGCTCAACACACCTAAATGCCATTTAAAAAGAAAAGAAAAAAAATAAAACATAAACCTCCTCCAGTTCATTATCATTTTACAAAGTTTTTTTAATGGCTACTATTTGTCACAGCTCAAACATGTTTAACTTCATTTACTGAACACACTTGGTATTATATCCAAAAGCAATACAGATCAATAATACGCAAATTATGATCATTATCTGATAAGGAAAGAAATAATATTGGACCAGTACACAAAGCAGAAGAAGGAAGTGCAGGAATTTCTGAATTGCTGAAAGAACGTGTGGATAAAAGATAGCAAAGCACGAATGAATAGAGATCTAGTTCTCAGATGTTTTTATTAACTCTTCTTTCATTAGCTTTTATTCATTCTCCCTAACGACTGTGTTCATCCCTCCATCATTTTCAGTGGGAAAAAAATCTGTTTACTTAAAATCCAGACCCTTAAGAAGTAATTTGGCACTAAATATTTGACCACATATCTATACTGGTCATTAACATACCCCATGGTTTCAACCGGACTGTGAACATTTGATAGTAAAATCATCCACCTGTCAGATACGACAAAAATAATCTCATCACCTTTGACTCTGTTGCACTTGATGATTTTTTTTTTTTATGTATAGATCCTTTTCAGGGATTTCACCTCAATACAGTAAAAATAATTAAATTTTTAAAATTAAATGTAGCAATGAGAAGATTTCCATTGGACTCCAATATTCAAATCTTACATATGACTTTGAGATAACTCCCTTCTGTGATGCTGGAGCTCCTATACCTAAAAAGGACATGATGATTGCTCAGCTCTTTCGGAGTAAACAGGACCTTTTCCTTAAAGGTGTCATCATAAATATACCTTATCACTAGTCACTTCTGAAAACCTTCATCAAAAAGCAAAAATACTGAGTCTTCAAAACAGCTTGACCTAAAAACAGTGAATAATTAGATCAATACTATAATAAATCTATACCTATTAATATTTCACCTCTGTAGTTCTGGTGAATCAGCTGTAAGTTCTTATTAATGAATCCTGAAATAGAATTTCATTTCTTCACTTTTAGGAAATAACTGCTCTATACAGATCAGGAACTAACAACTCCCTAACAACTCATAAACTTGATCACTGAAAGCATCATACAAAAATTCACCTTCCTCTGACTGTGCAGATGAAAAACCTTCATCGTTGCTGTCACAGAGGTATTTGTTTTCATTTATCATATAAACCTTCTATCAAGCAATACTTAAAAACAACTGTTAGCAATGAGCATTCCATGAGCTGTTCATTCCCAGAGCATTTAAGAGCAAATTTTGTGCTGTCAAACATGCCAGACTGACACCATGTGGACCTAAGATCACTGGTAATGAGTGAGAAGGATTCAAAGCCTCTACATACCACCTAAGAGTTTATTTTCCTCTTCCATTATCACGTCTTTAAGCTTTCATCTGTAGTCTTTATCTTTACCAAAATTTTTTATGTCTTCCTTTTATGAGCTTTGAGAAGAACTCATAAAGTTCAGATACTGGTAAAAGTTACTACAAATATTTCTTACAAAGTATTGTTATTTTCATTCCCCTGGATTTGTAGCAATGTTCTTAGCTGTCACTCATTCTATTAGGGAAATCAGGATAAAAATTTTCCTCTCAGCTATCCAGGAAGGAATTTCATTGAATCAGCCTAAATGCTCAGGATTCGGTAAGCAACTTAGTATTTTATGAGGACATTCAATGATGATGTGCTACATTCAATCCGACAAGTTAGGACTATGGACCAACAATAAAATATCCGCTGGAAGACCATGAGAAGTGAATAGACCCTCAGTAAAAGGATAGTTACTGTATGTGAAAGAGCTTTGTGGAAAATTGTATCTAACTGTAGATACCAAAAAATGCCATTCTATAGGCATTTATTTAGTTTTGTCTTTTTTGTGAGAGAATGACACCTTTTCCATGTCACCAATATAAGTGATTTGCTGGCATTTTAACTGTCAGAAATCAGCACTGTACAGGTGAGCAAAGATTATTCTGCTGTATACATTATATTGTTAAGTAAAAACTCCTCAGTATTTAGCTATATTTCAGTTTCCAGCATTATGCAGACTTCTGGAAGATTTTGAAATGGCAAAGGAATTTATGTAAAGCTAGAAATTATGCACATTGAGAGAATTATAACAGTTTAACTAAGTCACAGGCCATTTTGCGCAGTACAATTTATGTCAGAGTTTCTAGGTATGTCTACTTTACGGTTATTCTGATGTTTTAAAAAAATACCCTATGAAAACATTCCACTTTCAGTAATATATTGCTTCGTTGCGTATTATTTAGCGGACCTGAACATGTTTGTATAAACGGCTATGTATCTTTCTACAGAGTTAAACCAATTCATAGCATTTGATTAGTCTAGGCCTTGTGGATGTTCCAGTCATTTCCAACTTCTGTAGCTTGTGCTTGTATCCTAAGATGGTTTCCAGATTTGGTAAGATTCTTTCGCCTTTTCTGGTAGGTATAAATATCAGCTACAGCTTGGGGGCAATCTCTTTGACAGAGCAACTGATCTGATTTTTTATTTTTTTTGAGGGGCAATATTTGATTTTTCATATTATCCAAATTTTGAGTCATGGTAAAATATCCTATTTTAATATGAGACAATTAATAAATATTTTAACTTCTAGATTATTTTGGATTACTGCTCTTCGAGCAAAATGTTTTAGAATATCGATGACAATAATATTTATGCTTATTGAACACAACCTTTAATCTCAGAAATGTTACATAAGAATAAGGTAAAATGAATTTTTGATGTGATAGGCTCTTGAATACCACTGGGGTTATCGTTATTCTTCATGACTGAGACATCCACTCTGAATGACAATTCCAGCTTCTATCTGCAATCAAACAGACTGTGAAACTTCAGTACGAAGGTCTGTCATTCCAGGGAAAAATTCAGTATATGGCACTGTTTTGTAGTAACTATTATGCTATGGAGAGTAACAAGCCATGCCTATGTTCCTGTATATAGAGTTAATGGAAATAGTCGTCTTATTTTTTTTCAGTATAGACTGTTTCAAGGTAATACTCTTTATTTTCTGTTAATATACCTTAACTTTATGCATATTTGAACATATCTGGTATGGATATAGATTTGGAAAGAAGTTTGAAATATTGGGAAAATAGGATCGCCACATGAAGTGGATTTCACGTTCCCTTACATCCAATATCGTGTCCAAAATAGCCCCCAAGGTTAGAATGTTAGAATTTCACAACAGGTATGTACGGTAGAATCTTTCCTTCAATATCTAATCCATCTTTAAATCTTAATAAGCTCATGTTGTGGCAAATTAAACTTTGTGCAACTGTCACAAATGGGGAAGTACCTGAGAAATATCTAACTTTCTTTGAAGAATTTTTGGATATGACAAGAACAGAAACATATCCGTATCACTCAAGATTTTAACTGATCACTAGTTACTCTGCTTTATTTTTAGGCAGAAATACAAAATTCCTATAGAGACAACTCTCAACAATATATGCTGACTGCATCTCCCATGCAGAAGTTTGTGAATTATTAACATAAACAGAATTTAACTCCAGACCGAAAAAAAGCTTTAAACAATGAATGAAAAAGTATTTTGTCCTGTACAGGGACAACTGAAAAAAGAACGGATTATCTTTTTCTGTGTGTTATTGTAGAAAAGGGGAATATTTTTGACTTCTTTACTGCAATGGAAAAGAGTTAAAAGGAAATATTCTTAGTCTGTAATGCATGCTGAATATTTTATGTCCAATTAGATATTCTCCTGGTCTTCTGTTCTCATAGAAACAGCTCAAGTGAAAAAATTAAAGAAAAAAAGTAAGTAGTCAGTAAATATTAAGTACTTCAGATAAAATTCTCTGAATAAAGACCAGAATATCCAGTACGGTGAACATTTGAGAGGAAGGAAAAGAAGAATGCAATGACCAGGCCAGTCTGCCAAGTCAAAATTAAATGGAGCATTATGTGTTTTACCTTACACAAGGTAATTTCATTGGCATTCCATTACTCCAAAATAAACCAAAAGACCAACGTATCTGGCACTACTATGCTGAACATGAGAAAAACAGCTCTCACTTTGCCTGTTTCTCATTGCTATCTTTCATGTAATTTACCTAGGGAGTAAAGGATCACATATACTGTTACTGCTGTAGGCTAAGCTTACTGCACACATTGGAGGCTCCTGTTTAGTTGTCTGAGTAGCTGGCAGGCAAGCAGGCAAACAGACAGGATAGCCAGCTGGCTGCCCTGGCTGCCAATATGCTTTCCAAAGAAACTGACATTAAAATAGATACATACTCACAGAATGTTCCAATTTTGATAAAGAAGAAATTTTGGACTGAGAAAAATTGACAAAAAACTGTAAACAACTGTGCCATTATCCTTTTTCCTCAGCCTACGTCCTGCCTCCAGAACCCCCTAATATCTGCTTTATGTTCCAGTCTCGTTATGTTCCTTTATTCCTGTGTGCTTTTCTTCCTGCAACTCTTCACGATCTTTGTACACCTTGTACACTTTAAACTCTATCTCCCAAGCAGTATCTAGAAAAGCCCCAGTGTGATTGTGCCATCAGAGACTAATAATCCACCTTCTGATTTCCTTACGGTCACCAAAATCAAGATAGTTCTACTCCTTAATATCTAGAAAACGTACCATAATCCTGGAATTTATCAGAGGCAATCTTCAAAAGTTATGCGATACTAGATACACAACCAGAAAAATGCCATTGAGTGAAAGGGCTCCTGTTCACTTGGAGCCAGCACTGCTGTCCTCAGATATTTAACTATAGATGTTTAAATGCAAATATCATATAACAATGTAAATTATACTTTCTTGCAGTGTACATAGAAACAGTGGTTATAGGTGTTGTGAAAGATTTCTTGTATTACAGTGTGTATGGACTAAAATTCAATATAAAATAGGAAGTATACAGCATTTATATATAACACTAACACAGAGCATTCTTTCACTGTTGCCAGCAGTACTTCTGTGGCTTACATGAGTATAAAGTCAAGCCTTTCTCATATACTTAAGGAAAAAAACTAGAAAATCATTAAAAAAATATATGCCTCTGAAGTGGTAAGGACTTCATCAAGGTGTACTTCACTTTTTATAATAATTTCTTGGGGACAATGGCCTGAGACCTCCCTGTGTTGGCTTTGTGCCTTTGGCATTCACCATGATGAATATCTCGGATACTACGGCTGTGGGGACCTCGGTTGCTGTCATTCACTCTTTGTATCCTGCCAGTATGAGAGGCTGAGAAAACCTGCCACTCCCAAGGTGCTCTGAAGCATATCTGCTGGCCTGAAGACAGGAACTTAGACAAAACATTTAAAGTCTTTTTGGAGTAAAACGTGTGAAGTAAAAACAAAACAAATTAAGGCCTGCCACTAGGACCGATAGCTCTTAAATGACACGTTTTCCTTCCTGTGAACAGCAACAAGGGGAAGGCAAACTCCCCTCTTATCTCCCACAGTCTGTTCCCCTTCGGAATTCTGTGGTGTTGATTCTGGACTCAATTGCTTTGGATTCTGATCCCTGAAGTAATCAGGGCTGCAGAGTTTGCTCTGTAACAATGAATTCTGATCAATTTATGGTTATGGTGCTGACAGAAAAGGACAAAATAACTGATATACTCGTGAAAAGAGAAACCATGGAGGGAAGTTCTCCTTTATCTCTTGCCATTTGTGCACGATTTTTTTCCTCCCTCAAACACTATCATCATGAACAGTATCTGTGCAGTATCTCTTAAAGCTAAATTTATCTTCCACTTATTAGCTAATCTGCGGAGGAACACACTGCTTCTTATCATTTCATTTTTATTTGCTTCCAGTAGTGAGAATAAAGGTACTCCTTCCTGCTATTTCTCGACTATTCATGATGATCTCATATCAAAATCTAAAGACAGATTAGACTGTATGCTGAACTAAATTGAAACCAGGTGTGCTCCTTTTTCACCCAACCAGAGAAAATGTTGATACTAATTATCTTTGTAATTCTTAATATGTCATTTTAAACTCTGGGCTATATTAGCATGGGGAGCGTGTATCCTAAGACCAAAATTTGGGAAAGGGCACGTAAGTGTTTTTTTCAGCTTTTAGGCTTTAATAATTTGTATTCCTTTCTCAGGGAAACTCAGGAATTACCCTGAATCAGAAATTCCATTGAGTAGCATACATTTTGACAACATACAGCAAATAGAGCAAAGGAATGGAAAGAAAAACATTAAGGTCCCATTGGTGAGTTTTAACAAACATACACGAAAGCAGATGTGGTTGAAATGTTTCTAGCTTAGCTAGAAACCAGATCAAGTCACAGAACAACAGGCAGCCTAAGTTCTTATAGCTGCTAGCCTCACAGCTGCCATGCAGCTGAGATAAAACCCTAGTTTATAATTAATGTTCAAGCTAGATTTAGAAAAAGAGAAATAATTATTTGCCACTTGTTACATCACAATTCTATTAATTTAATAATCAGATTTTATTACCAGATATGGAATGAAAAGCAGTTCCTGTGAACCAGGAATCCATTAAGTTCAAACTTTGACCTCTACTGCTAAACTCTATTTACACAAACATTAAGAGCCGGCACCAGGAAGTCAGTGGCAATCACATGTTTACATTGTCCTTTAATGTGTGTGCATTTTATAACAGATAGTCTCCTATTGATGCTAATATAACATATGTGCTAAGAAAATACTTTCAAGTGTACGCTTTCATTTACCCTTTACTTGCTACACTTTGATCCTTTTTTTTTTTAAATGCTTTTCAGCTGACTTCGAATAAAAATAGGGATATTCACTTTGCCAAAGCACTTTGACTTCTGAATCATTTTAGAACAGATTGTAAAAATAGGACTTATATCTTGTTCTACAGTTTGGAAATCTCTCTCAAATTCTTGAAAAAAAAAAAAAAAGTTATGGAGCAAGTCAAAACTGTAAAAAGTGTGAAGGATTTACCGATGGTAGTTTCCATGCATACAGTTCAGGGGACAAAGTATGCAAATGAAATTTTTCCTTGACCAGGCAAGCACTACCTAAGGAAAATCGCAAGGGGAATACACTCAGGTCTTAACTTTTACCACTTTTGCATAACTCCATCTCTGACTAATATAAACACATGCTGGAACTGCAGAATATCTGCAACATGCATCCTGATTATTTACAAGTGCTTTGCCCCTTAGTATAGATAGCTATGTCTCTATCATATCTCTTTTTGTGAACTGATCATTTAAATGTGGTAAGACTTCACTGCCCAGAAATTGGCAGCCTTTTTGTGCTCATTTTCATATAGAATATTGTAACAATGTCAGCACTGTGTTTTCTTATAGAGATTTGATTTTTTTTCCTCTCATTTTTCACCTTAATATATGCTGCAGATTCAGACTTAAAAGCTCTTTGGTTCTGTGTGTGATGAAATATAGTCTATCTATATGCAATTATCAGCCACACAGCTACAATTATTGTAAGAACAGTTTTTTTCAGGGGGAAATAAGAACATAGTTTGAAAGTCTTGCATAATCAAGTGCACATGCACTTTTAATATTCTGAGGTTCCTAAGGGAGATTAGACATAATAGAATATGAAGAATCAGTTGGAAAGCCAAGATTAAATATCAAATTGGCTTGATTTGGGCAATTTTTTCAGTCTTTTAAATAAGCATAATATAGTACTGAATCGCTGCATTGTGCCATGTAGTTTCATCTTTAATTCCTCAAAACTGGATTTATTCCTCTTGGCTCAAATCATGGGTGTCTCATATGCAAATGTAAAGGGCAGATACAAAGAAGTGTATTTCACAGAACTTAATTGAAGATTCAGACATAATTATAGCCCTTACATTTGTGAGGACTACTCTATTGTGCCCTATGTTAAAGTAATTGCTGCGAGAGTAGTAGGTACTCTCAATGAATTGCTCTCCACCTTTCTTATTTTAGATTTTCGTTTCAGGTCCATGCTCTGCTACCTGAATTACTCATTTGAAATGTCTAGTTTCTCATGGTTTTCAGTGTAAGAACAAGCAGAGAGGGAACAATAACAGAAACATGCCTGTATGCTATGTATCTACAACCCAACACAAATAAAATGCTTGCCAAATTAATTTACTGCCAGAGGTGTAATATACTGATATCGTTCTAAGAAGTCAGGTCATTCAGTGCTAAACACATCTAATACCTTATCTGCCTAAGATTTTTTTTTTTTTCAAATAACCTAGATCAGTTAAAACTTATAACAAGACTTAATTTTCCACCTCTGAAAACTTACTGTATATATGTCTATATCTCTATATATGTACATAAACACATAAAAATACTGTTCTTTTGGCCTTTTCTGGCTAGTTCAGAGAACTGTACTGCCATCAGGTGTGGACAACTCTGTATAGAACAGAAAACCTTTGACCAAAGTGCTTAATGTAGTCCAAGGCAAGTGAAAAAATTCAGGGACAGGCTTTGCTTCACTGATGCAATTCTGGTATGATGTCTATAATTCCATTTGAGTTAACGTCACAGTTGTTCCAGAGCCTGTGACTGCCTAACTGTATACAACATACTTATCTTACTTTCTCAATAGAGTATAGCAGAGTGCTTGCTTGTTGAAAATCTGAGGCATATGATAACTTGAAATTGCCTCTGGGAAATCTAGTAGGGTGAATTGCTCCTACGCTTACCTATTTTAAATTACACAAAATTAAAAACTCTCATGCATTTCAAAGGGATTATTCTGCAAGTTTGAAAAGCAGTTGAAAATTCACATCTGAAAAGTACCAGAATGTAAAGGCAATTAAAAAAAATGTAAGTGGAACTTGAGCTTTTGATATAATTATCCATCTTCTACACATTTCCAGACAAAACGGGGCTTATTTGTTCTTCATTGACCTTACCTGAAAAGCTAGAGCCCATATTGCATATACACACAGAGTCCCACTGATTACTACAACCTCTCACTGAGTTTGGTGGAGTGGTACCTATGCTAACGTGCAGATTCAAGGAAATGTCGTGTATTTTCTGCTCCGCTTAGGAAACTTATGCTTCTGGTTGCTCTGGGGGTTGGCAGCATCAGAACTTTCATTAAGAAGCAGACATTGTAATGTTAGCAATGTTAGATGCTTACAAAGAGTCAAAAAACAATTGGGGGGGGGGGGAACCTTCTTTGTGTTATCCTTTCTTTTCCTGTAAGGACCACAACTGCAGATGCAGCAAATTTAATTTCTGGAGCACCCTTATTGACTTCTGTCAGGCTTTATATGGGGAGCTGGGCTTTGAAAGCACCTTTATTTTCAGGACTGAGTCAAATTCAGTTCCAATTCTTATTCTTCTTAATTACTAGTGCTATATCCTATCGTATGCTTCATCACATTCATGACCTTTTTTGAGTTTCTTCCAGTAACACACTGAGACATAAGACTACAGGTCTGTCAGGTACTGTTCACTCTTTTATCCTTTCACCAATGGGAGAGGTGCATGCAGCGGGGCTCTTGCTTAGAGAGCTGCTGTTTTTTAAACGTTAATGAATGTATTTGAAATGTTGATGTCAAAGCCTTGCATGTGATGTGTGATGGGTGGTGAACATTATGGTAGTCCTTACCTCTGGCTTGTTAGATCAGCTCTCAGGAAAGCTTGTTTCCCTTATAGGCTAGCTTTACTCTTATTGAAAAGATTACTAATTTACCCGAGTACATTGTTGTACTGCTAAGTATCAGCATCTAGAAAGTCCATGTCATCAAAGAAGGCTGATTCAGAAAGACACTTAATGGTTTCCCCAACTACCTTCTGCAGAATTGGAGACATAAGATCGTAAAGGTCATTCTTCCTGGATCTGACAATAACCCGCATTAAGACCAGTAACGTACTTTGGGACTGGTGGCTAAACATTGACGCAGACTTGAATGTCTCATTGAACTGGGCATCATCTTTCTGATTACCCATGCAAAATAGTATTATATCCCTTGTATCAA
This sequence comes from Struthio camelus, assembly GCF_040807025.1. Lineage (NCBI taxonomy): Eukaryota > Metazoa > Chordata > Aves > Struthioniformes > Struthionidae > Struthio > Struthio camelus. Next base: position 16,980,488 of record NC_090946.1, read on the forward strand.
ATGTTGCAATACAAAAGCAGAACGATAGCACAAAAATTTGTGGAAATTATAAAGGCTATGTTAACAAGGCAGTTAGGCAGCATCTGTGACTTGTGACATTAACAAGTCAACTTTTTGTAGCTTTTGCCAGGATCCAGTGTCCAAGTGTGACAACCGCATACCACTAGTAAAGACACTGCAGATGCTCACAAAATCACGAGGCATTAAGAGGACTCTGAAATAGACATCTCCAATTCAAATTTCCCATTTTTGCTGGGATTTTTTCCAGTACTCCATGGAAACACTTTCCACCGTTCCATGTCCTATGATGCTTTGCTGACACTCTTGCTTTGAAATCATCTGAGAATGAAACTGCTGAGCAGCTTTAAGAAGTTGCAAACCATACAGCATCCATCAAGAGCAGATCAGATAAACTCAGTTCATAACGCCCTGATGTCAAAACCCAAACATGAGCATTTTGGGGATTGCTCAGTTTTTACCACAGTTTTCAGCACAAATTACAAGAATTGCTAAACTTTTCCACTGCCTTTCTGACACTGGAGTTCTGTGGATATCAATGCAAAAATAGGCAGAAGCATTCAACGTAGCAAGAAGTTACTCTGATTCTATCCTTTTCACTATCACAAACCAAGGCCTTTAGTGATTATCTGACGTTTTGACATGTGATACTGGAGTTGTTCTCAGACTTGCCTAGCTGAACGGGTCTGAAGCACCGAATGCTTACTATCCAAGAACACTGATGCTAACTGAACAAACATAAGCAGAAGCTGACAGAGAAACATTCACTGGTGGAACAAACAAATACTGTAATTATGTTTGCGGTAGTTAAAGAGTTTCTCTCTCTCTCTAGACTAGTGAATACTTCCAGTTGTGTCCTCATGCTACAGTTTACATTAAATACCAATCATACACTTACTAATAATCCAAGACAGTGAATGAGTGTGCTGCATATTCAGCACTGCAGACTGCTGCAGCTGAATATTCAGACAGGCTCATGTTCAAAATTATTCCACCGATGCAGTCTTGTGCAGGTGTGAAGGGGATGCCTGATGAAGAAAACTGTCTGGGGAACTCAAACTGTTTTGAACTTATAAACAAATAAAGAAATCCCTTCACTGCAGACTATCCTGGAAGAGGTTAGCCAGACACCTTAGTTACATTGCAAGCAGCACACCCAAATCAATGCAAATTGATATTGTTAGCCAAAAGTGATGCCTGGCAACTCTGGAGTATTGTAAATACATATGAAGTGATACGCAACAGTTTTACTTCCCAAATTACCTGATATGGGCCACAGCATTTTTCAATAGTTCTCTGAAAAATGATCCAAACCCCACAATTTAAGATCTCTACTGATTCTAGACTATTTACAGGCCCCTTTTAGGGGAAAAAAAACTTCCTGATAGTGCTGGAGTCTTACTTGACATGACTTACGAGAGATTTTAGTGTCATCGCAAACATCTGCTGCAACATTCTCCATCCTTCAGCAATGGTTCGTGACTCATACGGTATATTTGGTAACAGCAGTGCTTTCACTTTCTTGGGCACAAGGACTTAACCAAAACTAGCCACGTGTGAGCTGTCAACATTGCACTGCGCTGAGCAAAGTCAAACTATGGCACTGTCTGATGGAGCGCCCTCCCCCCTAAAAATGAGTTTTACTGAGAAACAGTCTAGAACAATTATCATTTTAAGCAGAGAGGCTCTGCATGATTCTGCTTCAAAAAGAGGGGGGGAAGGGGGGGGCAGTGAGGGAAGAAGCTGCAAACACATCTCTCTGCCCACGGTATCATCCCAGTTTGGCCTTTTTTTTTTCCACATAGTGCACTTCCCCACCCCCCACCCCAACAGTGACTCTCCACAGCCTCAGCTGCCCTCCTCACATTCCCCCAACTTCTCAGGACTGTTACCTCCGAGGCCCACAGCTACGTCTGCTCCCTGCTCTTCCCAGCCGCTGCCCTGCGCATCATGCTGCAGGCCCCCTCACAGTGCTCCTCCTCAGCCTTCCTAGCCACCTGCTCCCCCACCTTCCAGAACCTTCTCCCTTCCCTTCCCTTCCCTTCCCTTCCCTTCCCTTCCCTTCCCTTCCCTTCCCTTCCCTGCCCCGCCCCACACCTTCTGGAACCTTCCCCCTTCCCCACACACCTTCTGGAACCTTCCCCCCACCCCCCCCTTGCCTTCTGGAACCTTCCCCCCTCCTGCTCCCCCCCTTGCCTTCTGGAACCTTCCCCCTGCACATGCTCAGTTGCTCTTGGGGAAAGCCCCCCCCCCCCCCCCCCCCCCCCTTGCTCAGGTTGTATTCCACATGTCAGGGGCTGCTGTGAGGAAGGGGAGCTGCTGCCTGTCTTCCTCTTACCTGGCCACCCTCTTTTAGGCAACATAGTATAAAATGTGCACTAAATTGCAAGAAGCAGGTAAAGCATGTGCTATCCCTTGTGTTTTGAAAAAAAAAAAAAATTAGGTGGGGAGGGAGGCTGACGGTAGCTTACGAGGCATCTTGTTTTGCGAGGCATCTTGTTTTGCGACGTGTTGGTTCTTGGGCAAATAGAGCTTGGGTGGTGTGTTTCATGAGGTAATGTCTGAAGATACTGTAAAATCTGCTTCCCATACCTGTGCACCAGGAGACTTTGTGTTTACCAGGAGTTAGGGAGCTGCCTGCACATGAGTTTCCTTCAGCAGTCGCTGGGGGAAGGTCCTGACTGCCCAAGGGCAAGTTGGGCTTTGTCCCGTCAGCTGACCGAGGACAGTGTGCCCCGAAACCTCTCTTCAGCAGCTGCTGCTCTCTGGCACGAAGTGCTTCTTCTGGAGCCTAAAGTCACAACCGCATCGTTGCTGACATGGTTGGCCCATCAGTGAGAGCTCCCTGAAGCCTCCGCTCAGATGGGACGCTTGCTCTGAGTGATGGCAAGGAGCCTTGAGCAGGACTTGCGAGCCCTCCAGCCGGCTGGCGGGTGATGACCTGCAGCGAGACAGGAATGGCATGTAAGTATCGTGTCATACCGTGGTTTGTTTTCTGCTGCGAAGGTCGGTCTGCGCTGCTGCCGTTGTGTTAGCAGGATGAAGTTCGCATCACGCCTGCTTGCCTGCTTTCTCCCTGCGTCGCGTGTATTGCCGCTGCCTGCTGTGCTGCTGTTTCTTCTGTCTGCGAGGGTGATGACCTCATTGCTTTTAACATCTAACTTTGCTATTGTGCTTTTGAAATCTATCGCGAATATTGGGATGTCTCAAAAAAACCCAAATCCCACAAAAATCATTTACATTGTCATAGAGACAGTATATATCAGCCTGAATTCAGTTATGGGATTGATCTAGTCTGTCTCGATCATTAAATCTTTACTCTTAACTTTTCTTAAATTCTTTGCTGTAGATTTGTTAAAAGAGTGTGCACTTTGCTTTAAACCCATTTATCAGTGAGATGCCAAAAAGCAGCATCTTTCTGATATAAATTAAGTCTAGCATGCTAGAAGTTATGTTTCATTGAGCTTTTAGGCAGAAAATTAAATATTGTAAAAATTAACATGACATAAAATGAAAAATATGTTGTATATTGTAGGCCAATCAGAATTTTATTTTATTTCATTCTTTTAATTTCTGTTGGCTATAAACATTATTATTTTAAATTATAGAGGGTCAACAGTCAGTTGTGCTATCTCTGGAATCTGAGTATATTAATATTATATTGTTAATTATATTATTAATATAGATCATATATATATATATATATATATATATAAAATTAATCTGGTTTCTGAGTATATTAATAGTCTCCAGCATCACTTCTATATCAAGGAATCCAATCTAATTTAAAATGTTTACTCTTAGCTATGTTTCCAGGACTTTAACTTCCTAATCAATAGATACAGTATGTTTACGTATAGCTAGCACTCTGTGAGTCACTATTTAGTATTTACAGTCAGCAGTGCTGTTAATAATACTAGGTTGTGAGATCACAGTATGTGCTGTTTCCACAGAGTATTACTTAGGCAGCACTTTGAAAGTTCTCCTTTAGGTTCAGCAACTGCTCCAATCTGAGATAAAAACTAGTGAAAGTAAGTTTGATCTTATCCCTTTTAATAGGTCTTGTCAGTTAATTTGGGCTCCCTGGATCCAAGCAAGTTTTCCACTTCTATTAAAAGGGGATATTATTATCCCAAATATTAGTAATTATCAGGCATTATTTAGGCAACTAAATATTTAATTTCTGTAACTAGTATGAGGTTTATGAACATAGAATCTTTGTTTTCTCCTACAGCACAGCAGTGAGTTTATGTTAAGGGGCCACTGACATCAGTAGGCTGAAGAAAATTCACTGAAGGTAGCTTTTTGCTGTAAGAATGACCTTATAATATTTTCTCCATAAAGTGATATCTGTATAGATTCTAGTTCAGCATGACTCTTATTCTTTCCTGCTTTCATATTTTCCTCTTTACAGCCTTTATAATAGGAAGGAAATAAAATAAGGTTGGAAGGTGAATAAAGAACATCCAAGAAACATCAAGGACTCTCCTTATATATCAAGTATTCCAGTTATTTCTGAACAGTTACCCTCAGACAAGCTTTGCTAACTTCTGGTTTGCTCTAGAAAAGCCTTACCCTCTCCCCCCCCCCCCCCCCAAAAAAAAATCTCTTTCCATGGCTTACTAGACTAATCATATTTTGATTCCTTAAGTATTGTTTAAAGTAGGAGCGTCTCCAGCATTCAAAACATTTCAGTAATTATTTTAAATTACTCTAATGTCTTTGCTTATCTCTAGTGAGTTGTTTCTGTATTCTTTGGTGAGTATAACAAATGTGGTTCCTTAAAGAGTATCATTTATAGAAACTGTTAGTTGTTCAGATAGCTAACACTAATTGCTGTTTATTCTAGTAATCTTTCCTTCCTACTGTCTCAGGACAGGACTTTTGGCCAAGATCCCAGGAATTCTTCCTTAGCTCTCTCCTCATCCCTTTTCTATGCTAAGGTATCTCTTGCTTCTGAATCATACAAACAAATTAGACACTCTCTCCTACCTCCTACTGTCCAAGTGCTCTGCCCATACACCATCCGGAAGAAAAGACTGTGGTCTTTGGGAGGCTAGTGGTAAGGAAAAAAGTCACTGCCTGTAGTCCAAGGAAGAGAAACTGTCAAGGCAGTCAGAGATGGTTAGGGGCAATGTGCAGAAAGTACAGACCTAGAGGTCTTCCACAGAGATCTGTCTGGATTTTTAGCTCTAAAATCATGGTATGCAGGGGCTATTTCCATTTTAATGTGAGCTTTTCCTGCAAGTGCTAAAATGCTGTGACTTGAGATGAATTTGCCAGACTTGGTTTCTCTGGCTTCCCCTGGGCTGCACAGCAAGGTGACCTCTACTTTAGGGTGAGGGTAAGGAGCTCAATCCCTTCTATTTTCCACCTTCATTATTAACTCCCACTACCACCTGCCCTGTTCTCTTACACTTCCAAAGCAGCATATGATTAACATTATTTAGCCAGGCAGGAAAATCAATTCTGCCGCTCCAAGGATGAGGGTACTAGGAGAGGAGAAGATAGCACTGGAACTGGATGCGGTTTTACTGCTCATTCTGCTGACAGTAGCTTATAACAGGATCTGCTTCTGTGAGGATACCTGTAACAACTACTCCCGCAACACAAACTGTCCACTTCCTCTGCAGCATTCTGTAGTATAGAAAAATAGGAATGGGCCTGTGGTTGTTTTATTGCCCTTGAAAATCCGTTACCCTGAGTGACTGGCTGATTTATCAATGCCAAGAGTAAACACTTGACTCTGGCAGCGATCTTCTAGTGCCCCCCTTCCATGCCCTCACATGCTCCATGTAGCTTTTGCGTTGTCTCTGTTGCTGCTCCTAGCGATCCCTAGATTTGAATAATGTGGAGCCCTTTGAACCATAGAGTCGCTGCCATTTTTCCTGAGCAAAAATTTGTACCGCAAGAAAATAGAAGCCTTCACATGTTGAAACAACTTTGAGGAAATGTTGAGCATTTTGAGATTTGGGCCCTTTAAAGATAAAGGGGATGGCAGTGATTTTGAATAACAGCATTAGTGAAATGGCAGTCTTTTGTTACGATTCTCTGGGATCAGTTTAAAACAAAAGTTTGAAATCACTAGAGTGCAGTACAATTTATAAATCTGTCCAACATGCAAAGTCTAGGGTGGGAAGAAACTAATTTGGTTTGCACTGGCCCCTCTACACAGCATTGCCTCTGAAGAGTATGTAATACTACTTCCCCTTTGTGGAAGCAAAACCCTGACATGGCAGACAAGGAAACTTAGGGGGAAAAAAATTCTTTGGGCACAGCTGGTACATACAATGTACAGTGGCAGGACACATTGTTGCTCTTCTAGTCTATTGGTACAATATAAATAGGTAATTGCAATGAGGTAGTGATCCCTTCAGAGTCACGTTAATTCATCTGTTTGAGGGTCTTCCTTTCTGCTTGAAAGGCTCAGACAGAATGTTTCCTTACCAAGCAGCCTAGGAAAGGAATGTCATTCTGTGTTACAGTAATGCATGTGAAAAGGCAATCTTAAGAAATTTGGAATGGAAATATGTAGATGCCCTGCTACATACCTAATAATGTATTCCTGTGATCAGAGGTCAAAATGATGGGATAAATGGTTTCTTGCAGCCAGTATAATAGCAAAATTTTCTCTTGTCTGGCTATAGGCAAAAGTTTCCCAGTTTCCCTCAGTGTGAGACCGGAAATCCGCTTTATTGTACAGAGAATCCGTGTGCCTTGGCAGGTCTACAGTTCAAACTTGATTGACCACCCAGAACTCCCTATTGTAATCCTTAGGGAGACTTGGCTGCTTCTGCATGCACTCCACTGTCCCTTAATTGATTAATATTGCTTCATTTATACAGTTCCGTAGGCAGAGGTGACATTTGTATGGTTGCATTTGGATGTTGTTTGAAATATTGCTGAGTACAGAATGGCTGTCACATTTGACAGCACAGTTACAGCAATACCCATATTTTATATGCAATTGTGCAAAGTGATTTGGGCATTTCTGAGTTTGAAAGGCAAAAAAATTCTTCTTCAGTCTATCTACAGATTAATTATTTAAAAAGAAGATTTGCAAGTTTTCACTTTAGGCTTTGCAAATAGTAAGCAAAAATTAGACCTTAACTGTAACACTGACATATATTAGACAAGCTCTACTGCTTCATAGGAGTCACTCCTACATACACAGGTAGTACAACATTTATCTGCTTGCAAATATGTATTTATGCCTGTGGGTATATTATATTTGCTCATGTAACAACTGCACAAACATGACTGGTGTGTTCCTGATTTAATAGTGAGCAATAGGGTAGCCTGTACGTTATTGGCAGTTGAGGAACTGGTGTGCCCTGTGATAATCTAAAGGTGCTCGGATTGAATTCCTGGTTATACATGCGCAAGGAAGCTACATGTAGAAATCTCATCACGAAATCATTGAATTTGCCTGCAGTCAATGTACCTTATTTAATTTTAAATTAAATTTAAATTAATTTTAAATTAAATTAATTAAAGCATTGAATTTGCCTGCAGTTAATTTACCTTATTTAATTTTAAATAAAATAAAATTAATTTTAAATTAATCAGGTTATAAAAGGAAAGACAGGTGGGAAAAAAGTAAGTATTCTTTTCTATTTGGCTTTAATAATTTTAAGGAAAAGCAAATATACAATTTTAGTGAAAGATATCCTAAATCTTCCTAAGATTTTAGATCTCTAGGGTGAATCTAGTATTATAACTGTGACGAATGCCGCCTTAATATTCCTGTATTTCTTCACCTGTTATTTTTAAAAGCGAAGTTAAGAGCAATTAAACAAGGCCTGCTTTCACCTAAATTCAGGCTTTAATCTCCACTTCCTACAGACTTTCACTAGCGCTGCTGCTAAACATCCTTGGAAGAAACACATTAGCTTTCCCCTGAAAACAAATACGGCATCATAAAGGCTTTCCACAAAGACTGAGTGAAATCTAGGCCATCCACTGTTCCTTTTCCAGCAGAAGACTGCTTTCAAAGCAATCTGGTTTTGCTGGACTGATTGACTTTTGTAAACTGAAAGCAAAATCTAGCCCTTCATGCACATATTTTGCTGTTATAAACCCAGCACCTTGAAGTATCATGCAGTATAATTTCCCATTGCTGAAAAAAGGGAACTAAGGTTATGGTGAAGGATGAGGCAAGTGGTGGTGATTAAAAAAAGGAGAATTTAGGCATTAAAGGTGCAGAATTTGCCAAAAGTGTCATTAATGTAAATGATCTTACTTAACAAACATTTTTTCTCTACTCATATTCAACTATTTTTATTTTTAAAATGTTTAATGATATTCTTTAGAATAATTTAGTGAAGAAAAGTAAAACCATTTGAAGTTCAAAAAAATCATGAAAAATCTTCCCACCCTGCAGAAAACAAAATATCCAATAACCAAAATGAAATGCCACCACAACTAAAAGATGCTGGGACTAGAGGGCAAATAAGAAAATGGTAAGGGACATAAATACTCCAGACTATCAGTGTCAAATTGTGTACTTTGGTATCTAGAAATGTTAGAGGCAAAAATGGTAGTGGGATGCTTACTTCACTACCAACATCTGAATGGATTTAAAAGAAACATTAATATATTTGTTAACAGTAACAGTGTTTTAATAGAGTGATATCAGTTGAGGAACTGCTTTGCTAGTGCTCTGAATGGGTCATCATCAGTTGCTCATTTGTTATTTCTTCGATATCATTCATGGGGAGGCGCTAGTCTCTCTTTATCAAAGTGCATATCTTTATCAAAGTGTATATCTAATTTAAAATACTATTTCAAAAACAAAACCATAATTATAATCGTGAGACCTTAAACGGATCTTTCTTCGAAGTACGGTATACTTAAGTATACCCAGAACACAGAAGTTGAAGTTGCAACATACTTTTTGGAAACTGGTAATAGAAGGATTATAAATCCTTTTCTTCATGTTTGTGGGGAAAAACACATGCTGGAGAAATATTTAATGAGTATGAGTCAGTTGTTGACTGACAAAGTGTACTGATATTCTGTGTTCTCTAGAATGGCCAGTCATCCCAAAGGAAAGGAAGGCAACTTTCCCATTTTTTCCCCATGTTCCCTATCTACTAGTGAGTTAAGATGGGTGGGTTTTTTTTGGGGGGGGGGGCCGGGGGGGATGACTGTTAATCCCATCCTGGATGGGATAGGAAATCATGGTCATTGCAATACAGCGGCAGCTGTATTCTGGAAGTTTGTATGCAGTTTTTGTTTCTGAGGAAGCATCATTTTTTGGGAAGGATGTGTCTGACTGGTTGTAGAATTCTGATGTCACCCCATTTAATATGGGGGTCAGAGAGTGCCCTCTAAACTAAGAAGCTAATAATATACTTCATAGACCATCTCCATTAGTCAGATAGAAAAAATACCCATTTGAATTGCAGACAGAATGATGTTACTTAAGCAAATCATATTCATGAAGTAAGTTTCATGCCTGGTTTTTCAGTGCCTGAAAAGTTCCTGTTACAGAGCACCAAGATGATCTTTACAAGAACTCAGCTAATACCTACTTTTAAGCCATAATAACTTTTTTTGAAGCCAATGTGCACTTAAAAAAAATAACACCCAAATTAATGCATCTTTTCCTTCTCAACTTCCTCCCCAGCTGGGCTGTAGAGCTGTCATGGTCCTAGATTCTTGGCTAAAACTCAAAAAAAAAAAAAAGTAGTGTAATGTTATTTATATTGAATGAAGTATGTTCCAGAGAATTGGGTAGTACTGAGTAATAAAGAGCTATGTCTCTAACTTTTTGGTACACACACCAACATGCAGGGAAAATCTGTAATTTCTGCGTTAGCACAGACTGAGCAGGTTTTCATGATATCTAACTAGATTCCAAAAACCTCCTCCTAAGTTTTTAATATCTGGTCTTTTGTGGTTTTGTAATTGCTTGCAAAATTAAGGCTTTTGTTGCAAGACCTTAAGCTGCATTAAGAATGTCAGCTGGGAAAAATCAGTGTACAGTGTCTGAAAAATGCAGAATGTGGATTGCTTTCAGCTGGTAAGAACAGTCTCACTATCTAGTATCTTGAAACTGTTGATGACGCTAAATTCATCACAGCTGAACAATAATTAAATTTTAAATAATATTTCAAAATAATAAAAGTAACATTTCTGCCATTCTTAGCAGTTTGTTGTCTTAGAGGATCAGTAATCCACATCAGTGTTTTATTTTCTATGTGATGGGAATAATTTGGGAATAATTAAGGCAGTAAAACACAGCAAGGTTCATTTTATCTGATTCCTGTAATTACCCCCAATAGAATAGCAGATTTACTGTTCATAATATCAAGCAATGCCAGGCGATCTGTTCTGGCCCATGGAATAACTCTTTGTTATTTTTACTAATGGGTAACATTTGACATTTGCAGTTGCCAGATTATATATATATATTGGCATTAGATAAAGTCTCATTGTGCTTCTTGAATGTCTTCTGCTTACTACATTATTTGTAGCTGAAAGTAAACCTGAGGAACTCCTGTCTCCTTTACTTGTCAGTGTTAGAAGCTGAAAGTAAAGTTACATAGTGTGGCTCAGACTCAGATATAGGCTAGGTCCGGATCCTGATGGGCTTGATACAGTAGCTTAGACCTAGATATCTAACATAGTATTTGGGGGGGGGGGAGAGGTTCAGGTGCCTAAATCTAAAGCAGCTATACAAACAATGATGTTCTGAATGTTCTTGACTGTGGAGTTGTATCATGCGGTGGTGCTCCATTTTGACCAGGATGTTTCCAAGATGCTATTTCCTGCGTGTATACCATGCTTGAAAGATTACCAAAGTGGCTCATTTGCAACGTGCAGTCTGATTTTCATGTATTTGTACAGTTTTTTAAACACAACCAGTGGTGGCAAGGCAATATGTGCCTTTTATTGAAGAGTCAGGTGGCTAGTGTAGTAAATCAAAGAATTCTCTTCCTTCCCCACTTTGTGAGACTACAGATCTGCATCTCTTACCTTCTACAAGAGTGCCCTAATAACCACTAGGCTGCTTCCTTGTATTGGGTGGTAACACTCCCCTCTCCTCTTCCATTGATGCTGTAACACTGTGCAGCAAGATTCATGGGACCAGAAATAAAGCAAATGAAAAGGATCGTGATCCTGTAGCTTCCTGGGATAGGATGCTCATCTGGGAGAGGAAAAGATCTATATGTTTGGCCCTGCTCATATTTCAGTTCAGTAGTTTTATATTATACTGTCATTTAAACCAGGAGCAATTCTAGAATCTGTACCTATGTTATGCTGTCATCAATGTTGTTATAATTTCATGCAGCTGAAGACAATATAAAAAGGATTAAATTATATGCCCTGGTTGACTTCACATGAAACTAGACTAGGGAGGTTCACCAGCAAGAGCAGGGCTACTTTTCCTCTGTTCCTTGCAGTCCCGTGCAAAAATTCACAAACAAGAACTACTAAACACATACAGACCTGAATCCTTTAAATTTGAATCCAAAACCTTGAAAGATGAGCTTGCACTCAACTGTTTCATCGCTTACACCATCTCTTAGAAAGTCGTATCTTGCAGGAAGGGAAGGGGAGAAGACTCGAGAAGTCTGCAATCCTTTAAAATACATAATTCACCTGTCTTGAAGGAGTAACAACAGTGTGCCTCCATGTGCATGTCTGTCTTCTACCAATCCTGACCTTAGGAAATCAGAATTTGATATTTCTGAGGATTATGTTGTGAGAAATGACATGTGTAATTAAACCAGTACACTGTTGTGGCAGGTTTTCCTGACTGACGAAAGAAAGTGAAATCTACTCCTGGTGGTTACCTGTATTATTGTTACTTAGTTCTGTCTTTCTTAAACAGCCCCAGACTTTTGTCTGTGACTTCCACCTGCAACATGCCAGGACAAGCAGCATATGCAAAAGTGTGGCAGGAAGTCATCTTCATGTCATCTCCTTCTCTCCATCCTTGTTAAAGATCAGCTGTAGCGCTGCCTTCTACAGCTCACTCCCTGAGCTAGTTCTGCATACTCAAATTACTTATCATTTGCTCTTGTTCTTGTAATTTCATTAGGTGGCAGTAGAGCTCCTGCCCTTTCAGAATTGCCATTGTGTTGCTGCTCCAGGCATGTTGTGATTCCAGGAAGTAAAACTCATGCTTATTTCCCTCTGTGAGTAGCAGTTCTTCCATATTTTGGAGAGAAGACAATCTCTCCTTTAACAAACACAGTTGCATCGCAGTGGATTTTCACAGCCAACATTATTTGCTTTTACAATATGATGGCTTTCTTTTCTCTCTCTTCTTTTTTTTTCCCCCCCTTTTTTGGGGGGGGGGAGGGGGGCATGCTCTCCTCTGCTGGGAAACAGTTGTTTTTCTGCCTAATAATGTCAGGTAGAAGAAGAAATTTAAAATATTGGAATCATCATTATTCTCCCATGTATCTGGGACAAAAATGCACTGGAATAATTTAAATGAAATACTATAATTCTGAGGAACCACTCCAAATTAGATTACTTATTCTCAATGAATATTACTTAGTTGTTTCATTGTACTGAATCTGGAAGGTAAATAATTGTGTGGGGAAGGATCTGTAAGGTTTAATTCTGGATACTTGTAAAGGCCATGTTTGAAAGGCATCCTCTTGCTTTTACTTCAAAGAAACCTGTGTTTCCTAAACCAGCTTTGCCTACTAGTAGTATCCCAGAGTAACTTTCTGAGACAGGCTATTTGCTGGTGATTGCAACAGGCTCCCAGCAGTTCTGTGGCTGCAGAATGGTGAACAATGCCAGGAGAGAAAGTTTGTTAATGAGTTACAGTGCCCTCAGGTAAGTTTATTGTGAGTGACCTGGATCATGGTGCATGCTTTACAATGCAGTAGTTCGCAGTGTCTTATTTTGAGTGCCCACTTTGAAGTATGTTGGGATATATGCAGTGAAAAGCCAATGGGAAAGCAGCAGCTCGTGTACGTTATTGCAGAAAAGTAAATAGCAAACTTTCAGAGGTCACAGACTGTTTTATTCCCTTTTTTTTTTTTCTTCAAGATTCTGGGATTTAGGCAGCACAATTGGCTGACAGAGAAGCTAATTAGAGGTCACACAGGGCATGTAACTGGCAACTGTCACCCTCCTAAGGGAACAAGCCTGGGTTTGTATTCTTTGAGCTTGCCCAAGAATACAGGGAGCAAACATGATGGAGGCTGATATTACTGTTTGCAGACTTCTTGCCCTTTCCTCCTTTCCGTGGTCAATAAATTCCTACCAGAGGAAGGTCCTTCATATTATTTTCCATTTCCTGTGCAGTGTCTCTATTTTCTCAGCCCTACCACATGTTGGTGGTGGATTTTGACAGCATACTGCTGCTTAATGTTTAGTCAGATAATTTCAACTTTGGAACACTGCGTAAAGGTTGTCTGCTGCTTACGCTTTCTCACAGGCAAGCATTGTTACTTTCAATTTATAGGTGACGAAACAGGGAAATGACTCATCCGTGATTGCAAAGTGTGTTGGCATACAGCTAGAGGGAGAACTCTTTGCACAAAACTGCCTTGGAAAATGTGTACCTGCATTAAAGTAGTTAACCTTTTCTGTATGAAAGCAGTATCTTCCCCCCCCCCCCCCCCCACTGATCAGCTCCACCCTCAAATGGCTAGCACAGTCTGATCCTCCACTGAAGCTCAGGCTCCTGTCTACGGGTACGCTTTTGGTGTTTGTCGTCTTCTAGAGTCAACCTCTTTATTAGTCTTCACTTATCCCATGTGCCCACCTGCCATATCTATTGAAATGAAACACTTGCACCACAGAGTGCATTGCTAGGCGTGAGGGTGGGAGTGCGTCATGTGACAGAGCTACTTGACCTGGGTTCTGGGGGACTGGGTGCCAAGGTGGGAAGAACATCCTTCTTTTTAATTGTAGGCTTAGAAATAAGGATTTAATATTAGAGGCTTGGTGTACTTCCCCATGTCAGCTGATCTGTGAAAGTCATGCTCCTAGTCTGTGGTAGTGCAAGGTAAAACAGGTTAGCTTAAGCTTAAATATAAATTACTGCATTTTACTGGGACTTTCCATCAATCAGTTACTGTGGCTCCACTATTGCAATTTATTCTGTCTCCTAGGGTCTATTCTTTGTTGGCTGGTGTCACGTTGGGGGAGAGATGGAAGAGCAGAGTGGAGAAGCCGTGATGATAAAGCTGCCTATTGAGTGAACACTGTCGCTGTGAGAAGATGGAGGCAGCTGCTGCAGCAAGCATAGAAGTGCTGCAGTGACTGACTCAACGCAGCTAATCGCAGTGAACCGCTGTGTTTACAGACTAGACATGAGGCTGTTCTCATTCAGCCACAGTGATTGAGGGGCTGCTTGTTTTAATTCAGCAGAATTGGAAGCCTCAGCTCTTGCCTACGCGTGCCCAGTAGGTGCAGTGAATTTGCAGAGAGAAACCAGGGTGCTTGCAAGGAGAGCCGAGTTCATGAGTCAGTAGCTTGTGTGAATGTGAGAACGGTTCCTTTAAGTGACTGGGCTCTGGAGCCAGGAAGTCTGAGGAGGAGCTGCAGATACTCCTGTTGTGGTTTGCTGAGACAGACGAGACTGGTTGCTCAAGCACCTTTGGCCTGGAGTGATCCTTAAGCATAAAAAAATAAGTATTTTCTCTAGAACCGAGTAGCGAATTGGTGTCTCAGTGTGTTGAAAAATAGTCCTGATAGAGTCTTCTCTTCTGGTTCATTATATTCTTCTGTCAGACTAATCCTGGAGAACAGATATTTTCATGTTTTTACCTGAACTGTTTTGTTTTGTTGCTCCTCAGGATTAAATAGCTTGTCCATTTTCTACGACAACTTAACTATATTTCAGTGGTAGGGAAATAGTCATTTTAGAGTGAAGGAATTATTCCTAGCATGAAATGTGCTTTTTTTCCATGTTTTTTCCATCCTTCTTGAAGATAGTTATCCTAATATTTCTAAGCATAAGAAAGGTCTGCCTGTATACTAATGGAGGAATTACAGATGTCTGAATGAAGGATAGTATGCTAATGGATTTTACTAAAAATCTCTGCAGCAATGTATGTGTATATATCTGAATATACACATACTTGTACAGCAAAAAATAATTTAGGAACTAATCAGACCGACTTACGATTTCTCTTGTGTTAGCTTAATTCACTGGCTCACCCGATCTTGAGGTGTAATAAGCAAGAGTCATTTTAGCTGTGTGCGTCTCGCTTTGGAAGCATGTTTCTTCAGCTGCATGCATGCAGATTGTTTCTGTATTGTATAGCTAGGAAATCATTTCAGTGTTGAAAAACCGAAAACCGTTGGGTCGTTTGCATCATATAAAATCACATGTAAGCATTAACATGAAGTGTTTTTTGCACAGTGTGTGTTCTGCCACTTCCTTGTTGTCCAGGCTGGCTTGATAATATGCTTGTATGCTCTCTTTCAGGAAATTTGGCAGCCCCAAGTGTTCGCACCTCTTAGCTGAGTATTTGAACAGATTCAGCACGGTACAGTAATTGTCAAGCTGTCATTTTATGATGGCTTTGTCTATTTTCACCTGCAATTTCTTTCATCCATCTTTGAAATAGAAGGCTCCAACTTCATTAAGTATAAGGTAGTGAAAGGTGTGCTGGTCTTCCCTGGAGTCTGCTTTTGGAGATGAAGGAGACTCAAAAGCAGCAAAGTACACTTGGTATTCATGCAGTGCTGTGGAACTGCTCCTGAATATTGCAGGAATGCTGTGAAGCTACATCCTTGCAAAACATCAGGTTCAGTGTTCAGATTGGTCATGCTCTGTCATCATTACTGAGGTACAGGATAAAGCATACGAATTCTAAGTACCTCAGGAAAGAATGTCTGCTTACAGTCTGTGAAAGTGATAGTTGTTGACATTAAGTATGGCAATTGAGACACTGGATTATAAAATCAAGATGCAAAATTCCTGGGGATGTGAACAGAAAATGAGGTCCTCCTTTCTTTAAGAGCTGCTATCCTGCAGATAATTTATTTGTCTCTAGTTATTGGTTACAAACATAATTTGGGAAGGGTGATACTTATCACCTAAGCTAAGTATATTTCTTCCTCTTTCACTGCTTATCATAGAGTGAATATAGAAGTTATTGCACAGAGTATCTTCAAAGTTTGCTTGATGTGTATGTTAGGAAGAAAACAGGAAATATCAGACAAATGTATTTTCAAAGCTGCAGAAAATATGCCTTTCCATACTGTATGTCAAGCTAAAAAGAGTATATAATTATATTGTAATGCAGAGGTCAAGGCCTAGAACATATTAAAGAATTGTTATCTAGCCTTTATAAATAAACCCTTGACTTTCAAATTTAAAGTAGCAGAGAAAAATGTTTTAAATCAAAAATTTTTCCGAAACAGTGAGGCATTGAAGTACATCATGCTCTGCGGCCATTTTTTTTACCCAACTGATTCTGAGGCTTTGTTTTATTTCCTTGATACATAGGTATGAATTATTGAAGTGTTATTTCTGTTTCCAAAAACAGTGTGCGTGTCTTTATAAAAGGTTGTTTTATACAGAGCAGAACCTAGACACTTCTAATTAAAATTAACCTATATGACAGGTTTGTTGCAACCTGCTTTTTGTAGTTGTTGTTTAATAGGGATTATTGTAGTTGTTTAATAGGATTATTCATTAATTATTGTGTAGTTTAACACCTTTTTTTAGAAATAAAACAGTTGTTTAAAAATATTGTGAATTAGGGCCTGAGTCAAACGCACAGGATGGAGAAAGCTGTGCAGAATAGTTTTTATATGTGATAACTGCATAACTGAGAATCCTCTATCTAGAAATTTGACTAGGTTTTGAAGCAGATGCAGTGATTTCTGTGCAAATTCCTTCTGTGCATCTTATTATCATTCACAGTCGCAAGATTTTAGAAGGTTTCTAGTCTACCGTTACACTGAGATTCAGTATTTTGCATTGCTTTATCCCAGTTTCCTGGTGTGGTCAGATTGATCAGTGTGACCTTTCTTTTTCTATCCCTATCCATTGCAATATAAAAACAGTATCTGAGGCAAAGCATTCTGTTTTATGCGAAGAAAAAAAGAGCAAAAATTTGTACATAGTATCAATAGCTCTGTCTGATTACATGGTTTTTGTGGTTTTTTTTTTTCTTTTTCTGGATCACATTTCCTAAAAAGAGGTAACGGTGCCATCTACTGGCAGAAGAGAAAACTTCTTCTGAAGTTAGGTACTTTCCTAATACAGCTTGTCTTCTGCTGTTGAGTTACAATTTCTTGTTTTTCATGTTTAATTCATTGATCTTGGTCATAAATGCCATACTGAGGCAATTATTTCTGTGTGCAATCAATAAGTCATGAAGAATTGTATCAGTAAAGCATGTACACAGACGCTTTTTCTGCCAAATAAAGGAGTTTAACAAGATGTTAGTAATAAGTATGGCCCTCATTATGATTTAATTAATCAAGGAAGCCAGTATTAATACAATTTTTCCTAATGAAAGCGCTCTAATAGAGATTTACCTTTGCTGTTCCTGTGCTTCAACCAGGAGGTTTTTCATCACCACCTAAACGGCAAACTGAATTTCCTCACTTTCTTAACCTCCATTCTGAGATCTCAGCAGTGGAGCTGTCATTGTTTCGGCCAAAGACAACAGCTCCCTCAGGCCCTACTGCGCTTTCATTTACTACCTGGTTTATTAATGAATGTTGTAACATATTCTCCAGAAAGGTGCAAGTATGCTGCTGCTTTGCTAGGAAGGGGAGGGTAAAATGAGGTACCAGTTCAGTGACAGTTGTCATGTTCTTTTTTGCCATGGAAATATATCCTATTTAGATACGCCTGAACAGTGGAACTGTCTTGAAAGATACAGAAAAAACATCACTGTCTCTCCTACGCTTCAGTAGTTTAATGCTGCATCTGGCAGGTTAATCCCCAAGGCTTTTCTTAGTTTAGCTTGGAAGAGCAGTTCACATTCCTCTCCTCAGTTTGAGGGAAATTTCTCTTGAGATTGGCTATAGTTCATGGGGACTGTCAGATTATGATTTTTTTTCTCTCAAGTCGTTGGACTGCCGCACAATGACTTTGGCTTCGACTCATTTCTTTGAAGTCTTGAGCTTAGATTCATTTTATAATCCCATTTTTCTTGTTTCTCCAGTTATTAACCATTATCTCAACAAAACTCCTAAAATTGCAGGAAAAAGTTAACAGTCTGTGATTGCATTAGAGCACAGGATCATCTGAGGACATCTGAAATTCTAATAATAGTCATCAGACATGGATGATGAGCTGAAATTGGAAAAATGTTGAAAGGAAAATTTATAAGAACTAAATTAAAAAGAAGAACATTCACTAGATTTGGCTTTCTAAACTGCCTTTTCTCCTTATGTAAAACATACTTATATTTTGTTTTTAAAGCCCATTTAGCTTCTGTGCTTGCTGTCTTCTGAATGCCAAGTAAATGATATTTTACTTCCTCTTTGCAGAAAACTCCTGATTCTGAGGACACAGATGGAGAATGTTTCCTGTTTTGATTTTGCTGAGTTTTACAGGTTCTGTGTAGGTCACAGAACGACTGTGGTTGTAAGCCCAGGCCTTTGAAGGCTGTGGAAGTGCTTTTCCATAAGTAACCACACAGGGGCACTTAAGAATTCACAACATTACACCATTCTTTCTGAAAAAGAACAATATTTCTGATGCTGTCTTTCATCTTCATCAACTGCTAGATGAAGGGCATTGCTTTGGTTGGATGTGGACTGTTATACATTTCTCCTCTGGGTAAACAAAAGGTATATTTCATTCTAAGAATATTAAGACATCTTTTTTTTTGTTGTTGGATATCGAATGCTGAAGACTAGATGAAGCAGTCCTTTTTCATAAGAAGGAAATAACCGTATTTGTATGATAGGGTTGTCTTACAGGATGGAGAGACTAGAACATATGTCTAAAGATAAAAATTCTGACTTCTTGGGGTTTCGGCAATGAAGATCTAAGTTGTAGTAAGCTCTGCTTAAGTTCAAGGAAGGAGGAGGAAGGAAATGAGATAAGAAACTACAAAGAACTCTCTCCATGCAATGTGATTTCCCCCCCCCCCCCCCAGTTAATTCTTAATAAGGAGACTTAGACCTGTGCTGGATCCAGTATGGCAAGGATGCAAGAGAACTTGGCTCTTGCATGGTTTTGAGGCCTTTTGTTTGAATTGAAAGCTTTCTTTCTTTCTTCTCTCCAGGGAGAGGCAACCAATTGGGGTTGCTACAGAGAAAAGGCAGAGGTGTATCACCTGTCCCTCTTACAAGCAGAGAAGTGTTTGGATGAGCATATGGTGGAGAGAAAGTGTTTGTCATATCTCCTACAGAAGAAAAGAGGGTTAGGAGGAATGTGGGAACTGAAGGCTAATCTGTTCCCCCCTACACACCTTGAAAATGGATCAGACTTCCCTCTGCTCCCTCTCCTTTCTGTTTCGTAACAGCAGGAGGGGAAGGGTGAGAGAGGATTCCCTGGAGATAGTTGGGGGACAAAGCAATCTCTGCACAATTTTGTCTCTAAAAAAAACTTTTAAGAGACAAAGACTTAGGAATTTACTGAGGGTTTGTGACGTTAACCTCAAGTGTAATGGGGATTATTTTTCTGCCTGTATAGACAGGATCTTTATCAGCGTTAAATATCTGTTACGGTAGCAATAAGATCAATGAAAAGGAGAGTAGCAGGCTCTTAGGGCAGATCTCCGTTATTTAGTTTTTAACAAGGCCTGAGTTCCTTGGGGAACACACAAAATGTCTGCCCATAACTGAATGACAGTTGCATAATGTTAGATATTTTCCTGTATTTTATATGTCTCATGGCAGTGTTAGCAAAGCTAGGTTCCGCACCGCAGACTTAGTTTGGATTTTATTTGTTTTGTCTTTGAAGGACAAAAATGTTAGATCACGCTGACAGCAATGCTCATGTTGTTTAAACAAGTTTACTATGAGTAAGCCAATCCAGCTCCTTTGTCTAGAACTTGAGTACTATTCCTTGCACCTTTGAGAAATGAATCCATAATTGGTATCAGCAGAACATTTGGTATGTTGACTCTTCACCTACATTTAGAAGATACTGTATTCCTCAATATCATTGCCTTTACTAAAACAGTGTGGGAACTAGTTATCACTAAGTACAACATTTGAAACTGTTCTTTACTGGCAGGCCAGCAATAGGCTTATTCTGTTCATTGGAAATATTGAAGTTGTTGAAATATAGTGCCCAACGAGCTTATGAGGTGAGCCACGACACCCACTGATATTCTATACTGTGGTTTGTTGTGATGTTATAAAATGGTGTTAGAAGGTTAAGGATGACCCCTAAAACAGCATAGAGGCCTGTAAATGAGATCAGTCAAAAAATTCCTACCTAAAAGGCTATATTTTGCCTGAGGTTTCCAGCAGAATTTTCCTAACTGCCTAAAGGTGTGTTCCTCTAAATTACTCATAACCAATGCCTTTGCTTAACCTAAGTGTCTAGGTGCCCTGTCTCCTTCCCTAGTATTATAAATCCAGGAACCGAGAGATCTTGTACTTCAACTCCCTGAAGAGTCTGGTGTGTTCAGCATGCTCTGAACCACCTAATTCCTTCTGACTGCATGGAGTCCGGCTAAAGACAACACTGGCTCTGAAAGCGTTGGACTAACATGGTAGGTCTGTCTGTTGCCGTCTGAGAGGTTTAAACATTTTGAGAATGTCTTCACCACCAATGTTGTGGATATTTGGTGATGTACATCCTTCCGCTCCTGTTGAGGCGGGATGACTGATGTGGAAGTCAGGTAGTAAGTCTGAGGGAGGATAGGAAAGAGGGAGCTCAGTCAGCTGGTCATCATTTACATTATGATATGTAAATAATAATCTTAAGCAACTTTGTCAGTTGATATAGAAACTTGAACGCATTTTATAATCACAATGCATCTCTGTGTTTGCCATGACACTTCTCATGTGGTTGCAAGCAGTTGTGTCCCACCTGAATGTAGTTCAGTAGAAGGATAGTTATGGAACAGTAAGATCTGCTTTCTTCCTGCCTTTTTTGGCAGGAATGTTGCATATGTGAGCGCTCAGAACTTTAATTCTCTATTATACTGTCTGAAGCCAAAGTCTATATAAGAGTGTTTTGAAATTGGCACTAACAACTTTTAAGAAAAAGTGGTGAAAGGAAGTGATAGAATCAGTGTATGGCTTGTCCAGAGAACTTTTATTGACAAAATTTTAGCTTCTCCAAATGAAAGATACGCTTTTTCATGTTAGATATGAGAAGTTCCAAAATATGCTGTTTTTGATAGGGAGGTTTCTACAGTGCTTTCTTACGTGGCCTTAAAATTCCAGTTTTCTTCTCTTGCTATTTTCATCCTGAGTCTTATATGAAGTTTCTTAGCTTTCTGTTTTATCCACAGCAGCTAAACTGGAGATCTAATGGTAAATCTGTTGCATTGTCACAGTTACTGAATGAAGTATCTTTGCCATTACAGAGCAAAGTAACGGGCAAAGAACATCATTGCCTTAGATGTACAACCAAATAAAACCCTCGTTCCTGCTTGAGCAACAGTTTTTTTTTCTAAAAGGGTAAGATTTTTGTTGGATTATTTGGAATGCACCAAAGTCACTTTCTATCAGGTGGGGGTAAATACTGAAGATTAATAAATTCCAATTTATAATGAAAATGAAAATGTTACCTCTATGTGAGTGCCCTTAATGTTAACATTAGATTAAAAGATCTTTGAGATGAAGATGATTTAATGAGAGCTTATTTTGGTGCTTAGCACCACAGGTCGATGACAGGGTGGACAGGGCTATGCTACTTCAAAAAAAAAAAAAAAAAAAAAAAGGGCTAGATATTTAAAAAATAAGAGCACTTTGTCTTGACTCAAGTCTGCCCCCAACAGATATAGTGAGAAAGTGCTCGTTTAAAAAAGGACAAGCCTCCCATAAACTTCAGAAGATAAATGAGTTTAATCTAATAGCAAGAAGGCACACAGATTAAAATATTAGAGAATAAAATATAATTCAGGAGTTAAATAAAATACATTTAAATGCACAATATGTTGTATCATCAAGCCTAAGTATGGGAAAACAAAATAAATTTCTTCCACGTTTTCCAGTTCATTTTTAGCCTTATTTTCAAACTGGTATTTTAATACTAGTTCAGTCAATATTCACTTCAGTATGAGGATCGTAACAAAATATACTGTGCTACAGAATATGTGGCATTTTAACTTAAGAGTCATAATCAAAACTCAGTGACCTGCTGTGTTGCATACAAACATGACATGTTATCATGTGTTACTATGTATGAAAACTGTCTATTTTATCTTATAGCAAGAGATGAATTTCTTTGGGCAACGGTGAGTAGAATTCTGTATTCATACAGTTGTAAGAACAACATTGTTTGCAAACCGGAACTCCTTTTCCTTGTACCAGGAACTCGCTATAAACCAGTCACAAATGTGAAGGTGGGTGCAAACTCCACATGTAGGCGATGTCATAATCATTAATTTTATCAGTTTTTGTGGCAAGCAGCTGTTGTTAATTCCTTCACTCCTCCTAGGACGTTTATTGCCTTGTTTCCTTAAGAAACTAGGCAGAGACTAAATAATGACTTTCCTCACTGGATGTTTATCTTGGGCTAGACAACTCCTTTAATGGGAACATTGTTCTTCAC
Source organism: Struthio camelus (assembly GCF_040807025.1). NCBI lineage: Eukaryota > Metazoa > Chordata > Aves > Struthioniformes > Struthionidae > Struthio > Struthio camelus. Next base: position 17,003,142 of record NC_090946.1, read on the forward strand.
CCTCTTGTAAAGAGAGGCTTCATTTTCAGTATTTGAGTATTGCTACAGCATTTCAAGAATTTAAACCTACTTCTTAAAAACCATTTGATTCTTTTCTGTGTTATTCCCCAGAACCAGTGTGTTTTCTCTGTACTAAAATGATACAATCTCAGAGATTTTCTTCCTCAAAGAGAGACCTCTGACTTAATTTGCCTACACCATGAGCCTTATCTTTTGATTGAGGGTCCAGTTACTGAAAAATTAGTGTGTTGTCCAATAAATTGAAAGTGTTTATGTGAGTTTGATAAATATCCTTCATGTTTTCAGCTGTATTTTAGTACAGCTTATTAAAGTACAATTCTGAAAAGAAGAAATTCTGTGAGGAAGATAGAGTTACGGTGTTTGATAAGGTAGTTGTAGAAGCAGCAAGCTATATTCCTGGAACTGGGGGAGCACTCTTTGCACATACTTTGTAATTTTTTCTGATTTTCCCGCTGTTCCAAAAATGAGTGCACTGAAGCATGGGCTAAAGTATCTGTTTTTTCAATTAAAGAATACATCGGTGCTAAAGGAATATAATAAATTGCTATAAGTGGGGGCCTAAATCTCCTAATATAACTAAAAAATTGATATAATAGAGTCAATACCACTTTGTCCTTCACCCTGCCTCATCATAACTTTTCCGATGCAGAGTGACCACAGGCAGTAATGAAAAATGTATTTAAGCTTCCGTGCCCGTTCACTCCTAAGTACTCAATTGAAACAAAAACAAGAACAGAATGATAAATTATTGCTGCATTTGATTATGATTCGAGTCAGACAAATGGCAGCCTATAGATATCTAGAAAGAAAACAATGCATTCATATGCAACTGCTAAACTATGAGCATTCAGTAATGACTTATTCTCAGTACCATTATCCAAGTTAGATTTGAATTTCTGACCTAAATATAAAAAGACTCTAAATCCCCTTAACAATGATTAAGAAGACTAATGGTTTATGAGCACATCAACTGAAAACTGTGTTACCTTTTTCAGGCTTCGTGCTTTTGCTTATGTGCAGTCTTCATGGCAACTCATCTTTTAACCTTTCTTCCAGTCATGCTTTTATGTTTAATCACTAGAAAAGGAGCCATACTTGCTAGGTTTCTTTTTAAGCGAGGCATGCATGCAATTTGAAGTGCCTGTGTGTTAACGTTCTTCTACTGTGTCTTTAAGACAGTATATAAAAAGAAAAGCCTAATCTGCAATGACATTCTGTCTTTACTGCCCTTCAAACTCTGCTTACTGCTGAGCTTTAGAAAATGATGATCAGTGTAACATGCTAGGTGTGTGGTACTCATGGTACCAAATTTGAAGGGATTGGTCCTTCTGTATCTCATATACTCATATACAGATATAATGATTGCAAGTTTTGTGTTTGTAAATTTTTTTTTTTCCCCAAATAATTGTAACCCTGTTGCAGGTCAGTCATCAGTGTTTTATTTCCTTCTCTTTCTGCTGGAGAATATATTAGATTGTCCCAGACATTGTGATGTAGGTGTTATCAGTATATGTTAGTTTTGCTAGTGGCAAAATTTGTAGGTTTATTACACACTGAAGATGGCTGTACGTTTAAGAGGGATACAACCATTGAATATCAGCATGATTAATTCCTGAATAAGGAAAAATCAAAATAATTGCATTTATATATATGTAGATAGATAGTAAGGGAAACTTAACAATTGCTCACACTTGCTCAAAACCTAAAGATATCGAGAAGTGGGGTATAAATTATTTCTGGAGTTCAGAAATAAGAGGAGGAAACTATTAGCTTCCACTGTATGGAAATGCCATGACTTGAATCATTTACAGCTAGACTTCACAAAATAAAAGCATGCTCCAGGAAGCAAGCGTGTGTGTAAATAGCAGAGGCAGTAAAAAGATGCTTTTGTCTCTTCATTCAGATAAGTCAGGCAATATCTTTCAGTTACGTTTGTCTGTATTGACAAGCAAAACCATTGTGTCCATAATTGATCAAATAATTTTATCTTGACTTGTTTTAGTGTGACTTTTATTTGCTTTTTGCAATAGCTTGGAATAACTTTAATGACGTAAGAAGGAACTAGCACTACTGTCTGTAAAACTGCTGTGTACCTAAGCAGCCGAGTTCTTAAGAAGGATACACTTAAAGAAGTAGGTAAATAGAGGTGAAAAGGTAATTCTTGTCTTAAGAAATGAACCTGTGAAAGAAGTCAGCCAAGTACCCACTTCATTATATAAAGTTTCACAGTGAATCTGATAGGAAGAGACAGCAACAAGTTGTTAAGCCCTCAAATTGAGAGGATTAGTTAGTGGTCTCATAAATCTGTGTTAATTGTGGGGCAAATAGGGACTCTGATTTCAGAAATTCATTTCTGACAGCAAATGCTAAATATTGGTGTATCTTTGCCTTTCTACATAAAGCATTTTTTTCTGATAATGCCCAAAGAGGAATTCAGCACTTTTTCTGCAATGAGTGCTGTCTAAAAATGGGCAGAAATCACATATTAACTCTGGACGCAGAATCAGATCCTGCTTTAGGAAAGGGGCTATGTGGTTAAATGTTAGGATTATGCACTTTTGATTATACAGATGAGAGAGGCAGAAGTGGGGAAACGAATCAGGAACATGAGAGAAGAAAGTGGTAAGACAGAATGGAGTATGTATCTTCATATGTCCATGCACAGCAGTTACATGTTCAGAAGAACTGGCATGGATTTTTTTTTCCACAGTGTTTTTTTTTCCCCCCCCCCCGAAGAGAAAGGAGATGGTTAAATGGTCTCTTGCACACACACGTGTGCATGCGCGCACGCGCGCGCACACACACACACACGCACGCGCGCGCACACACACACACACACACACACAAAATCAGAAACTGAGTTTGGAAGGGAAAAAATTGCTGACCCGCCATACTTTCTGGAGGGCATATATCTACTTTATGACTTCTCAAGCCAGCCCTTTTCTACTTGTATGATGAGCTCTTTGGTGTTCGTTTTGAGCATGTAAAGGAAAGATTATTCGTTTCTCATGAATAATCTTTTATCTTATACATGGCTCCTGAATGTCTCTCCTGCATAACTACTGCTTAGTGTTAGTGATTTTTTTAGGTCTTTGCTTGGAAAATCCAAGCAGCCTAGCTACACAACCACGCTGCAAACATTAAAATGATGTATTCTGACTTGCTGAAGACTAGACTGAAACAAAAATCCCACTGTTTTATGTGATGTAAGACTGGCCTGAATATTATATTACTCTGTTATGGTGTCCTTTTACACCACCCTCTTTATTGAGAGGCTGTGGGGATTATGCAGACAGAAATAGTCAAGCTAGGCCATCTAGAGTATCTTAAATTGTTTGTATTCTTGCAGTGGGTGGTTCTTCATGTGCAAATGACTGGGTATCCATTCTCAAGTCTTCCTGTAGAAAGAGTGCTGACTAGAGGCTAGTACCATGTGCTTGACTTGTGCTCTTTATGGCTTTGGATCCACGTGATGTGGAGCAGGGTAGCTCCAAGTAACTCGGCCGTTTTACTTCAGTTGAGGTTTCGGCCCCACTTCTTCATAGGTGGGGAGGTTGCATTTGCTTCTCGCACTGAAGAGACCAGTAAAAAACGTTGGCCTGAGCTAGTTTGTTTTCAGCACCATGGCCAGAGCACGAGGTAGCGAATTCATCACTGAGGCAGGAGATGTGTAAAACTTCACTAATAAGAGTATTTTTGTCATGGATATGTTGCTGGCTGTGCTCTCAGTGGATGAACGGTAGCACAAGGGCAGCTAAATTTGCCAAGCACTACAGGATTCTTCCCTGCTCCCTGGTAGTTAACCAGTAACAGTATGCTTGTTTCTCCTGTAAGTCAGAGCTGCTAGAAAGTACGTTGAATTGCGGTGTTAGTCACAATAGCCTAATGAGAAGTGAAAGGTGGCATTGATTTTTCTGGCCTTTAGATCAGACACAAAGGGAACTACGCGTATTCTCTTTGCTGGTGTTTTGTTTAGTTTCTTACTTAACACTGCAAGTCAGTGGATTCAAATGTTTATTCTAGGACACCATGTTCTATGTATTTGAAAAAAAGAGTAAACATAAGAACATTTAAGCTGAATCTAGGGGTGTAATTTAGCTTTAAGAAGTGAATAAAGAATATGAAGGATGAGAATAATTTTCTTCTCTTTCTGCATCAGATATTCTGAGTTTCAGGTATAAAAATGGCCTTCCTAACTCAGCCAAAGAAATTCACTTTGTAATTTGACATTAAACTGAATTTACTCTATCTTGAATTTCTTTAAGGAAACAAAATCTTTAAAGAGAGATACTGTGATTTCAGAATAGACTATTAGTGGCCTTCTCCATTGTTTAGTTCTGGAAATGATTGCCTTTTGATGGTGTAGTCCGCATTCATTGGGACTTAACAATATATAATATATACCCTTAAGGGTGGAAAGAATTGTGTGGAAGAGAACAGAGAGCCGTAGCTATTCAGTCCAGGAGATGCGTCTGAATCCATCAAAGGTCCATATAAACCGTTAACAGATTAACAGTTAACTAGAACCTCGCAGGGGAACTTTTTGACACCTTTGGGAGTCTGTTCTTCTCTGTACCTTTTCTAATTTTAACTTATACTTCTTGGGATGGATTGACCATGATGGGGTACAGTTTTTTAAGATGTGGTCCCACAAGGAATGCGTACGGTGTTCCAGTGTTGCTTTATGTTTTGGTCTCTATGCCTTTACTAACATTATATTTGAGTTTTGACTGCTGCTGGTCACTCTAGGTGGCATTTTTCTGATACTTGTCAGATTGGCTTCAAGATCGCTATCCTGAGAGGTGATAATTAACATCACGCACGTTGCTTTGCATGTGAGATAGAAAGAGACTGTGGGCATTATGGGAATTCTTTGGTCATGTTTGTTTTACGTCGATGGTCACAGAATTTTAACTGTCATTCTGTCAGTATTGTGTGCTAATTGTGCAGTTCTCTGTCAGTTTAGTTTTGGCTGTCCTGAATAATCTTGGATCGTAACAAGCCATGGAAGATCACGATTAATTTCTCTTCGATATTCAGCCTTGATGGAGGCTATGGATTACTTCTGTCCATTGTGAAGACTGACTCTTCCTTCCTACAGTTTGTTTAACTCTCTTAAGCAGGTTGCTTATCCAGGGGAGGACTACCCTTCTACTCTATAGCAGCTTGTTTTTTTTGTTTGTTTGGGTCTTTTAAGTATTTCTGTTGAATTTTAGCAGTTTTACACTTGAGCTTCTTTAGAACACCTAAAGAATGTATCCAGCCTTGGCAATTTGTTATAGGTCATTTTATCAATTTTTTTCTAAAATCTCCTGTCTTAATAGCTTGATGTACAAAAATTCCTTAGACTCATACTCTGTAAAGAGCGGCTGTTAAGGAGGAATATCTCTACATAGTGCGATATCACCTCCACAGTGAACAGTGAGAGGAAAAAAAACTATTTAACTCTCAGTTGTCACAGTTTCTTCCTTGAATGCTGTTTTTTGTCATCTGCTGCTTCTCTGTCAGGCAGTTTTCCTGCTTCTGATGTAATTGTTAGTATTTGTTACGTTATTCTTTTCTAATGACCTCTTGCTAGCTGCTCCTTAAAGCCTCTGTAAACCTGCCTTACTATGCTGAAGTTCATACTTTTTGTTATTATTTGCCTCTAATTTCTTTCTGTTTGTACTAGGATGTTACTTTGCCTCTGTACTCTGCTGTTTGGCCATACTGACTTTGGTTCTTTTTCTCGTCCTTTTGGGTCCGTTTTAGTTGGTGGTAGTCATCTGTTCTGAGACTCTAATGCAGTGCGTTTAAACAATGACTGGGTCATCTGTTGTTTTAGTTTATCTATTTCCCCTATTTAGGGGCATTTCCCATTTTAAAATTTAAATATTACTTTGGTATTATTAGTTTTATTATTCCTACAAGTGTTCTGTCCATTAAAGCATTATTACAGGCTCTCTTATCTCCATTCCTACTGTAGTGGACAAATCAGCACACAGACTTCATGGGCATTGCAAACCCAGCTGCCTGTATGTTTGATAATCAAATTTGCAACACTAAACTCTGGTAATCCCTGTGTTACTGCAAATCTTGTTCCTGGCTAATGTCATTTTCAAGAAAAACAACAAATCCTCCCAAACTTAGAGAAAAATAAAGAGGTAACATTGAAAATAAATCGCATCTCAGGATCCAAAGAGCAGACTTTACTATTAAAATTTATATACTATTGCTTTGAAAGTATAGTACCATGTATGTAAGAGAAACTGTTAAGATTTCTTGTGTAGATGATTGTTTCCTTCCTTTTTAATGGGTTTGGTCAATAATTTAGCTAGTCTTTGTGCAACTACTGTGCAATTTTCTTTTAAAGTTTTTTGAAGAATCAGGACTTAATGCTAAACCAGTGTTGCCCTAAAAGGTGTTTCAAGCGGCTGGAAAACTTGGATGCAACGAGATAGGCATGTTGCTTTGTTTTGCATTCTCTCAACCCTCCTCTTGCGTGATAAGTACCTTTTAAGGTTTGAGTCTGGTTATCTATATCATAATTAAAATCAGTGTGGTTTAGATGATCGTGAAGAATAGAACAACAAAGAAAATTAATGATCAAAGTTACCGTCATCCTTGAAAACGTATCTTGATGATTTAGGTAAGAATGACTACTTGACTCAAAACCATTGCTGCTTTAGTAGTTGAACAATGTAAATCCCATGAGGAAGAGCTGCAACAGGAAGAGGCTACTGTGTAAACTTCCTGAAGTAGGTGTGTGGCGAATTGCACTGAGATGTGAATAGACCTGTAGATGCTCTAGATCTGTCTTATCTCATGCTGTGTCAATGTGACTTATGTTTCAGAGAAGGTATGCAAACGTAATAGCGGTAGAACTGGAGAGGTACAGAAAGGTCACGCTGTGTCTCCTGGAAGCGTGTCTGTGACTAGCAACGCTCAAGATCATTTGAATGTTTTCACTAGGCTCTCTATGGAGTGGAGAGAAGGGCCTCTGGGAAGTATAATTGAGTGCTGTGTGCTTGATGGTATTTTACAGTACTGGCTACTGGGGAGGGTTTTTTTTTGCATATTTGGTTTTTGTATTTTTTTTAATACTACTTGCACTTGTTACTGCTCTTTTACTATTTTTGGCTCATGTTTGTTTAGACTTGTTCATATTTCAAGCAGTTCTAGACATGAATTAGCTTTCATGAAATGTAGTTGATTACTAAATGGGATAACGGGAAAGGAAAAGGTGAATAGTGGCAATGAAAGGTAGGTAAGAACTTAAATCCACTGCATTTTTTTTCTGCCCAAGTGACAATATTTAGGCAATCACTTTTTCTGGGATCTGTTTTGGATTGAATATAAATATCTATGAATTATGTAGAAAGTTAGAGATTGAAATATTCTTACTCATTTTTGCTATGAATCCTAGTCTGTTTTGTTCTGTTTTCTTCCAGATAGTCAAAGAAGAAAACTTTTTCCTACAACTGATATGTAATGTGTATATACTCTTAACCTAACATTCTTACACTCAGTGACTCAGTCGTATAAGCTAATCTTCTGTTCATATCAGATTCCTTTCAAAGTTTTTAAATTTACTTTGTGAAATGGGAGTTACCAAATCGTATGGGAGTTTCTCAGGATTCACACGAAGAGGATACACCTTTGTAGTCAATTAGAAGGCACATAATGAAAGTAAATGCAGGAAGTTAAACATCAGTCACTACCAAGTTCATTCAAGTGCACTTTGCTTTACTGACTTACTTTAATTTAATTAATGTAACAGGAGTGAAGATCATAGAATTATGCAAATACTATTTAGCTTTGTAAAACCAAATTCTCTTAATTCAAAATAACTGTGCACCCTTTCTGCAAATCTCATTTATGCATTCCGGCTTGGGGTGAGATGAGATGAGCCTCTCTTTGCAGGTTCACTATTGATTTTATAGAGAGACTGAGTAGACTGGCTCAGGTTTAGATGTCAAATTTTCAGAAACAAAGGCAAATGAATTCCCCTCAGTTAAAAGTGATTTTTTTTTTTCTGTTCACAGTTTATTTTGACTATATTTCCCCTACTTGCGTTCACCAAATAAAAGTATCTTGCATGTGACAGACCACGCAAAAGCAGGGTCACAACATGAAAATGACAGTGTCATTAAAAGAGGGAGTTTTTTCTACAACGGCTACAAAGTAGCTCCTATTAAAAATTAAATAATCCATGTATTTGTTATTATCTGATCTGTTTATATTCTATGTGTTTGACAGTTTTGTATATAATCACTATTATCTCATATAGTTAGTAGCGAATTAAAATCTCATACGTTCTCAGTGAAATCAAGAGGGTTTTTTGCACTGATTTGAAGGAGTTTTGGGCTAGCTAATCTGAAAAGGTTCCTGTAAAAATGAAAGGAAAAGAGTTAGAAGTGTTGAAAGAGTTGAAAAACAGGTGGATCTGTGACATATCTGGATTCCTTTTAACTTCTTACAAAGGAGGGGAGAAAGTTTACCCAAAGATGAACATAACATCAACAGTAAATAAATTTTTTTCAGGTGATTACTGCTGCAAGCCTAACTTATGTGTTTTTTTTTTTTTTTGTTACAGTCTTCTATAAATCTGCATTACAGTCTGACCATTTTTGTTGTTTTAAGCACCTTTTTTGAATGGTGGATGAAGTACAGAAGAATCCTCTTCTGTTGTCAGACAAGTGCAACCCTATGCTAAGATTCTAAAGAAAAGATCCTTTTGAAGTATGTCATCTCTGAGCTGGTGAAGAGATGTTTCTGTAAGAGTTTATATGCAGGAAAAGTAAACTTTTTATGTAATTACACGTTTGTCTGACTACAGCAACATCTAAAGCATTACTGTGGAAGTGCTGTTCTGAACTGGAAGCTTCGCTCTGGTCCTAAGTCTTGGGAAAGTACACAGAGAAGATGTTATCACTTATCTCCTGGACCTGCTTTCCATTTAGCTTTTTTATTACTTTTATTTGCTTACTGCAAACATTTCTTAAGGAGGTATTATGAAATGTTTTTTTATCTGTAATTTTTCTAACATGCAGAAACATTGCCAGAAAAACGACTGTTCTTCAGTCTCAGCAGAGAAAGATGATTCAGTGTTATCTATGTTCTGCTTGCTTGCTTACACCTCTTACAGTACATCAACAGCACTCTGCTATGCTATATTCAACTGAGTCTTATTGCCTAGGTGAAAATAAGACTTTAATTTTTTTTTTCTCTTTCTTTTTGCCTAAACTCAGTAATATCTGTGTAAATGACCTTGAACGATTTTGACTCATATCCACACCGAAGTTGCTACTCTCAGGACTTTTCCTATATTTTATATTAAATATTTGGATTTACTGAGACCAAGAGCTTCCTCTCTCTCCTCATGGGTGAGTCCCTCTAATTTCTGCATGGTAGAGTCATGCTGCTTCTTGCTTTCCTTTTCTTTGGAACAGTGACCCTCTTAAGTGTTCTCTGCTAAGTTGAACAGTTTAGAAGTAGGAGGGAGCCTTAGAGCCCAAGGATTCAGGTGTCCTCATAGGAGATGCGAATGTGACTCCCCAAGAGAGATTCACACATCTCATCCATCTCTGAATGAGAACTCAACATAGGATGAAAACAAGGGTGCTCTGCTGACATAATTTCGACGAAAAGGCTCTTTTTTTGAAAGCACACCTATGTTCATGAAGTGTTCATGTTAACATATTGGCCGTGGCCCACAGAGAATAGCTAGAATTTAGACATGTTCTTTTCTTGAGGTGTAGGTGTGTGTGTTGTGGTTGTGGGTTTTTTGGGTGTGGTGTTTTTTTTTTTTTTTTTTGCCTGGTCCTGATGGCTGCCTGTTCAGGGCATTGGATATGTGCATCCCATTTTGAGCCTTTGCTGTATATTGCATAAGTACTTTTATGGCTCAGCGCCTCTGGCTTTGTGTTTCATTCTGCAACTGTAAATAGCAGGACAGGAGTTTTGTGCAGACAAATGCACCAAAAATGTGAGATGTTAGACACTTTGAGAAACAGAGTTTCTGGGTCTCGTTTTCTTACCTGTAATTTAAAGTTATGATCAGAGATTGTGTTCAAATTGTTTATATTCAGTGCTTCCAAAATTTGAGTGTAGGTAGTTCTTCTCTTGAAGATTTTTATGGTTACTATATGAAGTACATCATAGGATGGTATGAATTCTCAGTGCCACTGCTAACTTCTTATACTGCGGAAAATTTACTTCTAAGAATTGATGTTTAGTAAAAATAACTAAAAAGGAGAAGCATTAAGGAAGGCTCAAAAGTTTTCTTTTTTTTTTCTCCTTTTCGTTCTGTATTTCATTTTCCTTTCCAAATGTATCTTAAAGAGTGATTCAGTTCAAAATTTGTAGAAGCATGGAAATTATTATGTTTTGCATTGTTCATATTTAAAGTGTGTGAAGGAAAATATTTTCCAGGTTGTCTAATTCATCCTTCCCTCTTCTTTGTTGTGTGGGATACAGCAGCTCTCAAAGTGTTGCTTCGTCAGTACGCTGTTTGTTCACAGTGGTGCCTTGATACAGCACTGTGCGTTCAGAGTGTTGCCTTCTGATGGTTCAAAGGTTAATTATAAAGTTAACGGTGTTATAAAATGTGTATGGCAGCTGGAAGACTTTGATATGAATCAGGTGTATTCTTGCATTTGACGTAGTTTTTCCTCTTAAAACCAAATGGTAGGCTCTATAAATTATGTAACTGCATATTTACATAGCAGCAAAAAACAGTGTACTGTAACTGTCGCAAATGCAGTATGTTGTTGCAGTTGGATAGTAATTTGTGGTGGGAGGAGAAGGACTAAATATTCATGCAGGTCAGCTCAGTTTTCCATAGTGTCTTGTGTAACCGTCAGCATAGTTGTACCATGGCTCAGAGGTGGGTTAGGTGATTACATCAGCTATTTGATATTAATTCTTAAACTTAGGAAATTCTTTCAGGTCAGTAGAACTGTGGACTGCACATAATTAGGTAAGCCATTCATAAAGAATTTAGCACAATGGGAAAAGCTCATAAAACAGGAGAATAAACTGTAATGACCAAGGAATCAATACAAGTTTTGGACAGTCATTAAAATAATTTCATCTTGAAAGCTAAAAAATAATCCATAGAAAATGCTGACTTTGAGGCCATATCCGCATACCACTCAAAAGAGAAAGTGAAGAGCAAAGGGATTGCTCTCTGGTTTTGGTTATGACAGTAAGGTAAGTCCGATTTCTCTTACGATGTCTGAAAGTATTAAGTAAATGCAAATTTACTTCACAATCAGTGGAGAGTTGTGAGGCAAGGCGATAAACAGAGAATTGCAGTTAAATCAAGTGTGATCTGCTTGTTTCTTACTCAGGCTATCTCTGGAATCTCCTTGATATAAGATATGAACTCCATCCACAGAACACAAGTTTAGGTACGTAAGCTTTGTGTACATTTTCCCCAGTTTCTTACTGAGCTGTATTTTCAGGAAATTCTTCGGAAAACTGAGGAAAAAATACGCGTTTTACCAGCGTTTTTCTTTTCCGTGTCCCCTACGGAGAGACTGAAAGATTCAGAAAATCCTGCTCCACTGAGACAAAATTACCCAGAGAAAGGAATGCTGAGTGTAATTCCCTTTCACTCTTCTGTGTCGTCCCTTCTTGGTTATATCCAGTTCCCTATACTAAATCCCACAGATGCCTGAGGAAAGAACTGTTTTAATTGTTTTTGAAATCATCAGGTATGTTTCCCTGTGCAGTGATACAGAAGCTGTCGTGCTGAGGCTTTTCACAGACATACCTTTTTCTAGAAGGGGAATACAGAAATTTACTAATTGAGGTTATTCTTTAGTACATCAGTTCTCAATCTCCAGTAGTTGTGCTGTCACACGTTTTTTGTCATTTGTACTTAAACTGGCAGAGAAACAAAAGTTTTGCAACCCAGGTGTCAAATACCATATGTGCTACTGACAAAGAGAAGGAAGTATTATGGCTGGAGAATGGATGCTAATCTTTAAATTTCTATGCAAAACCACTTCAGGGCATGTGAAAATGCTCCAGCTAGCATCAGCAGGTAACTTACACAATTGTATGGCTTGCCCAGTATTTGTCTGAATAAAGAATGCCAAGAAACCCAAAGACTTGGTCAAGGACACAGTGAGGAAATTAGTAGTAGAGCTGAGATTAGACCTACCAGAAAACAAATACCTTAGGATAAAATTATGGACTGATAATTAATTACATGGTAGGAAGCCATTCCTAGTAGGCAGCCAGAATCAATCAAAGATATGTGGGTTTTCATAACACTCGATTTATTCTTCTGGCATAAAATCCTGAGTGTTACTTGAATACATTTAAATGGCCATTCTATGTATTAAGGTTCTATTTGTAAAAATAACCACTAGCAATCTCCTCATTATAAAAAAGCCTGAGAGGGCGGTATATTGGTTATAGCTATGCTTTTTGCAGGTTATTGCTAATAATTTAATAACATACAGCACAAATACACTAATGTTAGCAATTCTATACCAGTTGTAACTCCATATAAAGAAAGGCCTATTTCATGTCAGCAATTTTAGGTTAATCTGTTGGCAGCATGCCAAAATGAAGTGTATTCCCAGTGCTTCTGCTTCACTACTATAAAACTTCCTTAGAACCCACTGTTCAGCATACTGCTGCTTGTCTCTGTACTTTCTTAGGTTTTTGTCATGGTGCATTATGGGGAGCTTACTGGTGTCTCAGTCAAGCAAGTACAATGATTGCTTGTCAGACATCTCTTAACTCATAATCTATTTTAGAAAGGCTACCAGGAAGCGTGGACATCACATCGCTGTGCTTGGCAACGAGAGCAGGTTTTGAAATAAATGGAGTGATGGGCACGTCATGCAGTGGAATGGGCACCTGGAAGCATTTGTATGCTGTGGTGGATTGCTGACAGATCGAAGAGTGGCAGAATGAAATCCCACAGCTACTTCTGCAGAGCACCCTCACTGATGGAGCATTGCTTCTTGGCTTGACAGTTAGCCTGTGATGAAAAGCAAGTTAGGAATGTGAAAGAAGAAATGGAAAAAGTATCAGTGACCATATGTAATTGTCCTTTCTGAGGGATTTGTATAGTTTTCATCCTGGGATTTCTGTGACAAGACTCTGCAATGAGATTTCTGCTTGGTATGTTCACAGATGGAGACAGGCTCACAATTCTCAAAGTTACATGTTCTTCCTAGAACAAAAAGCCTAGACAATTCTCTGCTCAATTTTTGCCTTAAAGCACCATAAATTTTCCATATAGGAAAATCTGTAATGCGAGTCAAAATTAAGTGTAACTTCCATTTTGATTCTCTTTATAACACAAAATATGCTATAAAATAAATTTCAACTGTATTTAGTTTGAACATAAGAGATAGCTATGGTATGCTGATAGAATGATTAGAAACAGTCTCATAAAAGTTTGAGTGGTGAAAGTCGGCTATGACTCAAAACACACTTCTACATTTATTTTTTATCTTTCCTCCGGCATCTGTTGCTATAACAAACACATATGCCATGCAATTGACTTTTTTTAACCTGACTTGTAGCATTGCCTGTAAAACACTGGTCTAAAAGCACCTAGTTCAGGTGTGTAGTGGAAGATTATGGGTGCTTGTCTTTCTATTCATGGACCTGTTCAGGAACTTTGTAAAAAATAAAAAAAATAAAAAAAATCCTGTTAAGACTCAGCACTGGGAACTAGATATGAAAACACCCTTTCTTATCATTTGCTCTGGTGATGCCACTTGCGTTTTTAAAGCAAAGTTATTTTTTTCTGAAATGGATCAAAAAATGGTCAAAAAATTTATAGTAAGTAAATTAATGCGTATATGTGGATGCGGAGTTTCCTGTGCTTTGAAAGTCAGATAGCACTGGATTAAAATGCATAGACCAACAAGCTTTAAGGTTGCTGAGCATGAAAGAAAATAGACGTTTCATGGCTCACATACTGATAATTTCTGAAAGGCAAATAAAGCAACTGGTAGACAGGAGCATTACCTTCATGCCAATAAGGAAACAGAGATGGAAAAGTTTAGAATACTTTCTAATGGTAGCAAAGATACAAATACATTTATGAATTGTGAAGATGAGGAGCTGCACTCATTTCTCCTCATGTCATCGCACCCATGTTGGTTTGAGTACAAATTGAGCGGTCAAAATTCTCAAAGACATATTGCCTTCCCTTATTCTCCAGGTTGGATGTAACAGTGAGCCACAACTCTGTGTGTCAGAAGGAGAGGCTATGAGAAGGTACAATCACTGTGAGGAAAAACAGACTTGAGAAGGGAAGTAGTCCTGTTCTATCTCTATGCTCCCTACACAGGCAGTCCAGAGCTGGAGCAGAGAAAATCAGTCACTAAAATCTAGTAATGCTTGGTTAAGAGTAGCTCTTAGACCTATCCAAGTCACCCGAAGAAAGGTGCATCTCTTCCTGTGCCCTAGGGAGAAAACACCTGCATATTGAATGAGAGATGGCACTTCTCTAGGTGACTCATCATTACCTTGCACAGTCCTAGTAAATGAATGAGGCAAGGAAGTGGCAAAGAATGCTGAAGAGCAAATAGGCAAGTTTCCAGTTTATAGCTATGAGCATCCAATTTAATCTAAAAAGGGTCAGGCCTGCTGTGTAGTAGGAGTTCCTGTTACAACTTCCAAATATCATTAACTAAATCATGGCTAAGATGTAAGCTAAGTCATGGAGATATTTTTTCTGGGACCATAGTGGTTCCAGACAGGAGTCGTCTATCTGGAAAAACATAGGGAGGAATAGAAAAGCTCAGAATAAAGTCCTTCAGGAAACTCAGAAATGTGTTGAGAAACATGCCTGAAATAAGAGTTTTGATGGTATAAAAAAAAGGAAAATTCCAAGACAATAGCTGTCTCTAAAGTGTCATGAGAATTAGACCTGCTAAAGTAAGCATCAGAAAGAGGTCTCTACAGGCAGTTTAATATCTTTTTTTTTCCTCTAAATGCTGTATTCCAGTTAGTTATTACTGTATTTATTTTTGTTTTCCAAGAAGAAATATTAATTCTGTATTCTAGTGAAAGACTCCAAAAGGAGAGAAGGGCAAGTGCTTAAGTTTAGTCAGGGCTCTTGAGTGAATGTTGTCGTATGTATAGGTGGGAGAACTGCAAATCTGTATCCTGAAACAGAAAAAGCAGAAAGTCGTAACACCCTTTTAGATGCTTTCAGAAGAAGTAGAACAGAAAGTTCCTAGGAATGAGGATAGGCTGTAATTGTGCCTACAGTACAAGCAAAACAGCAAATAAAACAACTAAAAAGCATGCTTTTACCGCAAAGGGGGGGGTTCTCCTGATTGACCAGAGCAGCCAAAGGGACTAAGTGAAGAATTTCCTTGGTGTTTTGCAAAATATGAAAGTTCTACTTAACTTGTAATTTGAGCAACAGGAATAAGGAAAACTCGGAAGAATTAAGAGGATTAGAGATTTCTAGACACTGCAATGAGAAACTTTTGCTGAGAAAATAAAGAACCTTGGCCTGGTATCTGTAAGAAGTAAACTCAGTTAGTGCTATGAAGCAATTGTGTTAAAAGATCTCCTGAAACAAGTATATTTTCTCTGACAGAACCTGTGCTTTGTCCTCTGACGAGAGTTACAGAAACACTTCTGAGAAATTCTGCAGAGCAAAATACAGTGTATGTGGAAATTTTTTATTTCTGAAGCAGCATTCTGACCTGGTACCTCTTTCTGCAGCTCTCACAAGGATCCTCTTCATCTTCCTCTGCATGGGGCAAATCTGAGCATTTACCTTCCTGTAGGATCTGACATTAGACAGGAGACTAACATTATCATTCATTTAAAGGGTAAGCAAGGACGAGCTGTTGAGGGGATTCTGTCTGAAAACAAATCTGAGTTGTTATTCTATGTGGACAGTAGTGTTCCCCTCCCCTCCCTTTTTTTTCGTTCTTCTTAAAATGTGGTGAGAGGCCCTAAAACTTTTTTTGGTGGGCTTTCTGTTGCCCGGTGACAAGGTTTGATAAGCCATGTCTTGTGCTGTTGAATTCCTTGAAGTTACCATGTCACCTCATCTTAGTTACTTTTAGGGAGTAATGTGCTGTATGGGCTGTATCTTGTTTTAGATGCACCCTAGGTTTACTAATCAATGGAATCCAGCAGTTGCCTGTAAAATAATCTTCCCATCCATGGCATTTCGCTGTTATAAGGGTTGGTTTTGTGTACCAGGAGCTTCATGAGCATCATTTAGTCTTCACAGAAGTAGTTCTGAGTGATGGTGAAAAATGAAAAACCTGTTGGCTTTAAAGCCGTTGTCTGGGGGTATCCCGTTCTAAACTTCGTTCAAGGTATTTTCTTGTTTAGCCACTTCAAAATTCACTGTTTGTTATAGGAGTTACTGAAAGTTGAACTTGGCGTTACCGTTTGAAGGATCTAAAGAAGTAGCATCCTGTAGGGCAAAGAAATACAAAAGAGCAATAAAAAAATTGCATGATTACTGACTCAATATTATACCATTTCCTGTATGCCAAATTTCTTCATTTACAGCGCAAAATACCTATCTGTTTGCTTCTTATCTTTTGTAAATATCACACCTATTTTTCTTATCCGTCCCCTTTCCTCCTCTCTTTGTATCTCCTCCCCTGTGATAGAATCAATTGCACCAGTGGGTATTATATAAGGAAAAGTTCTCAGAGGTGTTCCCAGTTCACCCACCTTAGCCACCATGGGGCTAAGAGTTGCCAGCCTTTTTATGCTCTGGCTGGTGCTTTCCTTTGCGAGCGAAATAAAACAAGGTAAGCTCTAGAAATGAAACGGTGGCTGATTGCCTACTGGAAAAGGGGAGAGAATAACATGCCACAGCAAAGGTAGAAGGAGGCAACGCATTTAAATAATGCACTGGAATTTTAAAATGTCTTAAATTTTTAGCATTGAAATACGGAGGCTACGTGACTGAGCCAAAGTAGGTAGATACTGCTGTCTTTCGAGAGGCTAGTGCCTGAATCTATTGCATTAATCTTTAGCTCAATATCACAGAATCACAGAATCGTTTAGGTTGGCGGGGACCTCTGGAGATCATCTAGTCCAACCTCCCTGCTCCAGCAGGGTCCTCTAGAGCGTATTGCCCAGGATCGCATCCAGACGGGTTTTGACTATCTCCAGGGAAGGAGACTCCACTACCTCTCTGGGCAACCTGTGCCAGTGCTCTGTCACCCCTCACAGGGAAGAAGTTTTTTTCTCAGGTTTAGGTGGAATATGCTAGGAAACTGTTTTTTTCGGTGTTAACGTTTCGTTCTATATGTTTGGACTTTCCTAGGTATGGTAACTGCTTGGCAGAAAGAAAACTATGTCAGTTTGGCAAGTTCTTTGTTGTAGCGATGAAGAGAAAGGATGGCTGTATGCATGGTTACTCTGGAAGAGCATAAAAGCTCTCATATTCAAGACTGTATTTTTAGAGCAGTCGGTGATGCATTTTCTGCAGTGATCAGGTTTGAGATATTGGTCTTGATCTCCCATGTCTTGAGTTTAACAATGGGAGGAAAGCAGTATCTTGTGTTTGGGATCCCAGTTGTGAGCTCTGGGAGAATCTCTGTATAGTCTTCCTTTTGAGGAGAGAAGTATCTAATAACACCAGCTTTGGTTGGATGCACCTGGTGTGATTGATAACACTGGAAGATCAGTGACTTAGAGGTTCTCTTGGTAGTTCTGATTTCTCCAGTTAAACACTGTTAGATAATCATGAGAAGGTGAGTGGCATGGGTGCTGTCGGTGCCTTGGCAGGCTTCTCAAGTATGTTCAGCTTTCAGGTTCATCCCTAGTCTATAACATCTTGAGACTTAACTTGAATTTGAGATCATCAGCTTCATCTTTTGCTATTGCTTCTTTATTTTGCTCCTAACGTCATTATTTTCTGCCCTATCTTACTTTCCTTCAGGGGTCTGTTGTAATAGAAATTGCCTCTGTTAGAAAAAGAAGGAAATTTTTAAAAATTCCTCTTGTGCTTCCTAGCTCTGTTTTTTTGTTTTTTTTTTTTTTTTTAGTGCATGTTGGATCAAGGAAGGGAATAACTCTTAGAAATAATAAATATAAAATTATTTACTAAACTATTACTGAGATTCAGCATAAATTCATTCATTTGGCAAAGCAACCTCCATTGTATTGATGCACCAGCTCTATAGCAGTCAGAGGGTTGTTTCCCCACCTTATGCAGGCAAGTTCTTTCACCTCAGTGAACAGTACAAGAAATACCTCGGTCCCAGCAGTGTTTATTAATGTCTTTTATCCATTGCAGAGATTCACATCTTTTCTGTTTAATAGACAAGTATTTGACTAGGCTGAAGATCTGTGGAATCACTATGCACATAACTAAAAGTGGTTTCTACTGTATACCCTAACATTCTTTTCCTGTGGACTCACTTGTGCTGCGTGGCTGAACATTATGTAAGCGTTATTCCTCAGCTGTCGTGTTGGGTAATACTGCTTAGCCTCAGCCAACTCTCCCTTGTTCATTTCACTTTTTTCATGCCTCTTTCTTTTTCATCACTTAACAGGTAGGACAAGAAGCCATGGCCACTATGTCTGCAGCACTTGGGGGAACAACCATTTCAAAACTTTCGATGGAGACATCTATCAGTTTCCTGGTGTTTGTGAATACAATTTTGCTTCTGACTGCCGAGACTCTTACAGGGAGTTCTCTGTCCAAATTCAGCGTGCTCTGAACAGCAATAATCATCCTGTGATCCAGTACATTCTAATAACAGTCAAGGACTTTACAGTGTACCTCACACCAAAACTGGCTGTGGTAGATGGGCAGATGTAAGTTCCTATGATATAATAGTGCTTTAGAGAAATGTGCTGTGAAGATAAAAGTAGGACCGATTC
Organism: Struthio camelus; assembly: GCF_040807025.1. Classification (NCBI taxonomy): domain Eukaryota; kingdom Metazoa; phylum Chordata; class Aves; order Struthioniformes; family Struthionidae; genus Struthio; species Struthio camelus. The sequence continues at coordinate 17,022,003 of NC_090946.1, forward strand.
CTTCCACTGCTGTCTGTATATCACTAAGATAGCTGCTGCAAGCATTTCCATAAGCCAAAGAAACACTTCAAAATCCAACAAAAAAACCTGCTTTGGGGGAAAGGCTTTAGTATTAATCCTGATTTGTACACTGGCATAAGAGATGATTTAAAAGCAAGTCAGGGAAGAGATTTATGTGAATCATTCTTTTTCTGACTGTGCAGTATAAAATGCAACTCATGAGCCAGATCTTTCCCTGGGGTAAAATGATGTAGCTTCATTTGTTTTACTGTACCACCTTGAGCTTACCTTAGCAGAAGGTCTGAAGGTCTGACCTAGCAGGTCCTCATAAAAGAAGATGCATTTCTCTGGGGTCTTTTTCTGTATTTTCCTGGCAGGAGAGAGGTGTCTTTTTCTGTTCTTCATAAATAATTCTATGAAGCCTAGTGGCCATTCTTCATAAGATTATAACAGATACAATGCAGGTTAAAAGGAGAGTGGGGTGTAAACTAATTAGTCTGTGGCAATATGTACTTTTTCACAGGGAGCTGTGATCTCCTATAATATGGTGACATAAGGCACTAAATCTGCCACCATTACTCCTGTTAACCCTTCTAATATGCACACTGAAACAAGTGAGGCAACTCCCAGGTTAACACGTAGCTCTGTAAGACGAAGATGGAAGAAACTGGGCCAAGTATTAATACGACTTAGCATTATTAAAAAATACCCTTTTTATTTTCATTGCCAGACTGGATTTTGTCCAGAAGTCAGCTTTTGATCTTAAATGGGGAATCCACTGCAGTAGAAACCTATTCAAAGATAGAAAATAACATTCAGTTTTCCAAGGATCATACCAGAATGCATAACAAAATGGCATGAAATCATGAAAAATGCAGTCATTTCCCCCAGCTGAAAAAGCCCTTCACCCTGTAGTCAGGTCTTAAAAGAACTCCATAAATAACATGTTTAGAGATCCTTTAAAATTTGTTTTTTTCTTGAAACAAACCTGTTTTTCTCCTAGGTATTATTCATAAAACAATAGAGCCCTTCTGAATAGAAGACTTGTAGAACTGGTTTTTGCTGCATTGGGGGTTTAGTTTTTGTAGAATTCAATTTCCCATACTGATCTTTAACTAGCACATGACCCGTTGTCATATAAAATATCATTTCACACCACCGAAGTGAAACTTATAGAGCAGATAAACGTGTGAGTTTGCCTTTTGCTACGTGATCCACTGATTAATTAAATGTCCTGGTAGAACTGGTGCCTTAAGTGTATACCCTTGTATTAGAAAAAAAAAAGTATTTCATGCTGTGATAGCTAAAAGGTGAAAAGCTGCCCAGTGTTTTATAATCTCTGTCTAAAACCATGACCTGTTAAGGCCTCGTTGACAAGAGGGTGAACAATGCAGCCAAAAGTAGAAATATAAAGGCTTCTGAGTTCCTGGCATTTTGGTGCGTAAGTCATTTGGTCATACTAAAAATGCCTGAGGAAAATAGTTGGAAAAATCTCAATGGCAGGAAATTAGGAGATAAAGTTTTCCCAGCTAAGAAACTAGTTATGAAGATATGTGCATAGACATACATGTATCCTGAGTGATAAAAACTATTCTGGCAAATGCGTAGAAAAAGAGTTGATGTTTTGGCTGGGTTCCAGCGTACACTGCTTCTGTTTGAACAGGCATCTAGTTCTTCAGATTTTATAGGATGATACTGCTTGCCACAGTCCATCTATTACTGAATGAAGTTCAGTAATTTATAGTGTGCCATTATATGGTGTTACACAGCGTCCCGTAAGATAGACATAAAAGAACAGGAGAGATGTCCAGTGAGATAGTTCCTTATTGGACAAAAACATCTATGCTCAGTCTTCTGCAAAATAGCTTCCATCACATTAATGTGCCTTCCTGTCACCATTAATAAGCTTGGTCCTACCAGTAAATGACTAAATTCTTCTTAACGTGCTCCTTTCTCTACAAGTTGTTCTACTTTTTTTGGCAGTCCCCATACCTGCCTATGCTTTTAGAAGTCTCTCTTGCAGAAGAAAATGCTTTCAACGGAACGTTCATTCTCTCTGAAATGGTTGTCAGGTTTGTGGTAAGGAAAAGCTTCCAGTCAGGTTGTTATTTCTTTGGTAAAAGTAAATGATTAGTGAGCATTCGAATATCCTGTGTTAATCCCACAATGATGCTACATTTTACTTTGATTAATTTAAAGGCGTCTGGCGTTTTACCTTTTTTTGCTAGAGAACCTATCCCCTCAGGGAGCATTCACCTTTGAAATTACTTTGCTTTTTAAAGGCAATGGTGTATCACGTCAGGTATCAGAGAGAGAGGATTTTACGCCCCATTACTGGGCATCCTGTGCAACTAGGATCAACTAGGGGGGGGACACAAAAAAGGCAAAGGATGGTTTCTCTATTGGTTAGAATATTTCTCCTGTAAGAGACCTCCATGTCACCGCTTATGTTTCTGTACTAATACAAAGCCTGTAATTTTCTTCCTAGTGTCAAGACACCTTACTACAGCTCTGGTGTGCTCATTGAAAACAATGACATTTACACCAAGGTTTATGCCAAATTAGGCCTGATTCTGATATGGAATCAGGAGGATGCACTGATGGTATGTATGATCCAAGTCGTCTTTATTAGTACTCCCTGGGTTTAACAGACTATCACAGACTGAACGGAAATAGAATATAATGGACTGAACAGAGCTGGAGTGTTAAGACTGACTCATCCAACTGGCACTCATAGTACCTTATTTTCAAAAGGTGAAGTTCCTTTCTCTGTGGTGTGATAGAGCAGCGGTATGGCATTCAGACGATCTTGTTACACTCAACAACACCTGTAACACCTGCACAATCTGATCTACATTTTCCTTCATTTATCTTTTAAAGGTGTTTCAGAGTCAGCTTTCTTGATTCATAGCAAGACTTAAATTTTATCTTGGTAGCGAAAAAGACTCCTGTAATTTTAAGAATACTTTACTTTTCCTCTCTATCATCATGGTGATTACAGTGATAATCGAAGTAGAGGAGCTTGAGCCCCTTTTTATTTTCTGTATTATTTTTTGCACCTAACTTGTGTGTTTATTAGCCATGCTACAACCTAACTTACAGTGCAAGAGATGCTTAAGAAATGGTTTTGGGTTGACTATCACTTCTATCATCTAGCAACTTTCCTTTCAAATAAACATATTTGCTTTGGAATGGTCTTAATGCTCCAATTAATTCCTTTCTGTTTTTCCTTCTTTGAATTAACTAGGTGGAGCTGGACAGCAAATTCAATAACTATACGTGTGGTCTTTGTGGCGATTACAATGGCATTCCAATCTACAATGAGTTTATCAGTGGAGGTGAGTCATACTACCGCACTGATAGTTACCACAGAAGATAGGCTTATAAGCATTGTGCATAGGAGCATCGCAGGAGAGCAAATTCCATATCAGGTATTTCTGTGATTGCCCCAAAGTGAGCATTATGTTCCAGTACTGCATTCCCATTGTAAGGGTATGTTATTCCAGGTGAATCATTTTGTTCCCTCCTCCACAGGCACGGACTTCTTTTCTTAATACAGTGTCAGTTTAAATTTTTAAGCATGCTTAAGATAGACATAATTGGAACAGAGATCCATGTCTGACAGATACAATTGATATCATAGTAACCATTTTGCTTTATCAGTAGAGTGCCAGGCATCAGATGTTCCTTGTTGTCAATTTTTTAGGCTTAGCAAGGCCTCTTTGTAATTTCTTCTCACAGTCGCAAGCTACAATTCGATTACATATGGGAATTTACAGAAGATCAGCAAACCTAATTCCAGATGTGAGGATCCTGATGAAACTCAGGCTCTTCCAAGCTGTAACGAGCATGTGAGTAATCCTAGTGGTGAACTTCACTTCCATGGGTACATGGATTCTTCCACTTCCACATGGGTACATCCACTTCCATGGATTCTTGCTCTAATAGGGAGTTAGTGTGTGAGGAGTTGGGAAGACCTCATCCCTTCCATGGCAGACATTATGTCTTCAGCTAGTAGTAATTTTAGAAAAAGAAAGCCTCATACTGCAAAAGGCAGTGAGTCTAGGTGGAAGCTTGCAGCCCATCACTAAAGGCAATAAATACTGCTCTGACCTTTGAAATAAAACCATGAGGAGCAGAGGAAGCTCTAAGGTTGTACGTAAATTATTTCCAATTCACATTTTTTGGAACCTCTGTGTGGTTCCTTCTTCCTTTCTGCAATAATTGTTGCTGTTCGGGAGCCAATAGTTTTTATGATAGGAAAGGACCTGTCTAGAAGTTCAACCATGTACGAATCTCTTAAATGTAAATATAATCTTTATTTTTCCTCCTTAGCGTGATGAGTGTGAGAGGTTGCTAACTTCCTCTGCGTTTGCTGATTGTCATTCACGCCTGAATGTGGAAATGTATGTCCAAGCCTGCATGCAGGACAAGTGTGCCTGTAACGGAATTGAGGACTCCTTCTGCCTCTGCAGCACCATCTCTGAGTATTCTCGCCAGTGTTCACATGCAGGTGGTCGTCCGGGTGAATGGAGGACACAGCGCTTTTGCCGTAAGTAGCTATATGCGTTTTATGAAGCAACAAGTGTTTCATGGATGAAGCACTGGGAAACATTTAAAATCATTCCTCTTTTACAAAACTGTATGCATATATTATAAACTGCATACCAGTAGTGAAAAAAACTACATACTGTGTTCTTCATCTGTTGCTTTTGTCATGAAGAAATGTTTTTCAGCAAGTAGAAATTCTGTTCCAGTTCAAAAGTTGCAAGGCCTGATGCTGCAGATGACTGAGATCATTTGGTCTATTCTAGACCAAAAGAGGAAAACATAAAGAAGGCGGGGGAAAAACAGTTCACCAACAAACAAACAGGCTTGGCCAAATGGAGTCTGGCTTGGGACACCATTGACTTGAGGGGAGTGGGAGACAGGATCTTTGGTTTCTGAGGAATGATGGACTTCATACTCAAATAACTGGTGATGCCTTTCGCATTCTTTTAGCCAAGACCTGTCCTGGTAACATGATCTATAGAGAAAGCAGCTCACCCTGCATGGATACTTGTTCACACTTGGAGATCAGCAGCCTTTGCGAAGAGCACTACATGGATGGTTGTTTCTGCCCTGAAGGTAAAGGGATTCATAAGCAAAATATTAAGCGTTATCAAATTATATCTTAAAAATGAATACAGCTACTCATTAATTTGCCCCCAGGAGAATATAATTCTCACATGTTTTTTTTTTTTAAAAAAAAAAAAAGGTAATCATTGATGAATTAATTTATGATTTTACAGTTAAATCTTACTGACACACGGACTAGGTCATATGTATTTGGTCATAAATCTACTTTTAGCTCTGAACAAATGGATCTTTGCCAATAAGTAGAAAATCATGCTTTTAGCTTGATGATGTCCACTGATACAGTGGCCATCATTTACCCAGAGAGTAAAATTCTCAGGCTTACTGTCAACCTTAGAAAGAGTAACATGACAATTATAGTCTACAGCATATTCCAGAAGGACTATATCTAACCGTATAAAGTTCTAAGATTGTTCTTGTATACTTCTATGGAACTTATCATTTGTGTACGGTTACGTGAATGGGTAGATTTAGATTTTCAAAGCTGGATAGAAGAATTTTCCACATGGTTTATATTTAAAAAGTAGAAATTTGTCAAATATTCTTCCCAATTTTGATAACCTTAGCCTGTGTTTTATGTGTCAAGGTGAGAGCATGCCTACTCTGAGAGTTTCTCCTCTCTGGAAAATGATCTTGTTTCAGAATGAGCTAGAATAGTTAATTGTTGTGCTTTGCAGGAACTGTGTATGATGATATCACTGAGAAAGGCTGTATACCTGTTAGCCAGTGCTACTGCAAGCTCCATGGAAAGGGATATTCACCTGGACAAAGCATCACCAGTGAATGTGAAGAATGGTAAGGATCATGGTTATTTATATACCTTTCATTGAAAGATTGTGCATGGATCTGTCCTTTTCAATCTTCTACCTAGCTGTAGAAGACTTCCTGAAAAAGCTCTGAACTTACACTTATGTTGCATGGCTATGCAATCTACTTCTGAAAGTTTTTCTTTTATCTACAGCATACAGAGGAAGTAAATCCTAAGTAAACGGTCAAAGATGCAGTATCGAAACACCCGGAGACGTCTTTCTGTTCTGCTCAGCATACAGATGTTTTCAGTGCTCTTAGCTCCTGTAATATTTACATATCTTTTTGGGTTATTTATTTGTCTACTTACAGCACCTGTGATTCAGGTAGATGGACATGCAGGGATTTACCCTGTCCAGGCATATGTTCAGTGGAAGGAGGTTCTCATATTACCACCTTTGATGGGAAGAAATACACCTTCCATGGAGACTGTTACTATATGTTGGCCAAGGTACTGTGTATTAAAGAGCCTTTCTATTATAGAGTAAATGCAGGTGTCTGTGTACTGATAACGTAGTAGCTGCGAATTGCTGTTTCATTCCAATTTTGAGGTGAGGGAAGCAGAAATGTTAGAAGCCACACTGGAAAATCCAGGATGGGCTGTAATACCACCATGCACAGTGCAGTGACTAATGAGGGACTGTGGATGCTTAGTGCAGTGGGAGGCTAACTTAATCACGTAGCAGACTAGGTATGCTGTCAGCGTCCAGTGGAGTGCTCCTTGTACTCCTGTACAAGGAATCAGAGGAGCACTGGCTGGATAGGTAGACTGCAGAAATGGCAGTTATCAGGATTAGGAGCTTTCAGGCAGGTCTGTAATAGCTAGTTCTGTATCTCAGTGGCAAAGTCAGCTAGGGAAAGGGGCTAAGCAGTTATTTCATCCATCTCTCCCTAAAATATATGGTGCCTATTCTTACAGAGGATGACAAAGATGTTGATCTAGAAACCGTACCACTAAATTTTGAAAGGCAGTTCAGCTTCTGGGGACAGTGCTGAAATGAAGGTCTTACTAAGTTCTGCACTACTTGTTATTGCAACTGATGATTTCAATCTTTTCTTTGTTTTAGAGATCCTCTTGTGAGTGATATGTTTGATTGGACTAATGGATGTTTATTTCCCTGTGATTGCAGGGTACTGCTAATGATTCTTATGCCCTCCTGGCAGAGCTGTCTCCCTGTGGCTTCATAGACAGGCAGACCTGCTTGAAGACTGTGGTGTTGCTAGTAGACCATAAAAAAAATGTAAGTGTTGTGTGAGTTCTGCTGGTGTGTTGAAAAGTAGCAAATTTCCCTTCCTGAGGAGCAGTAAGAATGTTTTGGAGTCCTTAGTGTGGATAGATGAGGCAGTTCAGAATGACTGTAAAACAGCTGAAGCTTCTACCTCAAAAACTTAAAATAGTTGTAAGCTGAACAAATGCTGAGATTCAAATAAGTTAACATTTTTCCCCTTCCTTTCTCTGCGCTGTATGATTATTCTCATTGTATTCCAGGATGGCTGGAAATAAAGAGTACCATTCTTCGTCCCCTCACAGTATTTTACTTCATTCAGATATAACTTTGCGGCTCTAATTGAGTGTCTTGCAGAAGAGATCCAAGCTTCTGAATGCTGATACAACCCAACCTTCTTAACTATTTGAATTTCATTCGCTAGTAATCAAAATTAAAGTGTTGGGAAATCTTTGACCTTTTTGCATGCATGCCTGATTCATATTTCTGTCAAGTCTTTCTGATTTACTTCAGTATTCTGATTGATATAGGAATACCTATACTGTATGGATACATAATTGTATGTAGATATGTATGCATACGTAATTTTCCTACTCGGTTTCTGGTCTTCCATGGCTTTGCCAGCATAATTAGGAAAAAACCCCAAACAAACAAACCAGAAAACCCTTATTTTATGTTCCTGTATGTACATATTAGCATTTTGTGAGGAAGTTTAACCAATTGCTTCCTTATCATGCCGAATCATAAGAAGCCATTACGCTAAAGCCATGGCGCGTGCTTTTATAGGGAATGAGAACTTGCTATTGTTCCTGAAGGCCAAATGTTTTCTTCTACTTGCCAAAACCAAGGTGCTCAATATAAATGAGCTCTGCATTGTGTTACTGCTATAACAATATAAATGAGCTCTGCATTGTGTTACTGCTATAAATTGTTTTAGGCAGGAGTGAATGAAACACCAGCTAGCAAGACCAAACCTTATTTGTATCCCGCAAGTCAGCTATCACATTCAATTTTCAGAGATTTTCCCTTTCTTAGACTTTATATTCTAGTCACAGCCTAACTGTGCAAAACTGTGCTGCTTCTCTCTGTCTCCCCTCTGATAAGGTTAGTTTTTTATTAATTTTGCTCCCTTTCAGTACCTGGAGCCTCATTGTTTCCATTTGCTTTTATGCAGGTCGTGGTTTTCAGATCGGATGGCAGTGTGCTACTGAATGAGATGACAGTGAACGTGCCTCATGTGTCAGGTAAAGGACACAGCCTTATATGTCATGTGTCACACAGCCAACTTCTAATGTAGATGTGATGAAACAATTTATCTTTTTAAATTCAAAAGTGAAGAAGAAGCATATGAGAAGTCTGAAATTTTTTCAAATTTTGAAAGAAGAATTAACTGGAATGTAATTAGACAGCCTGGGAAAGAATGTGATTTTGATTTAGTTTTCACTAAGAATTTCCTAGTCAGACTGGATGATTGAAAAAGACAGCCCTTCACTTTTTTTCATACAGCTTGAGTATACTTTGGCATGTAGCTTGGGAAAGAGTTGTTGTCATGACCTAAATTTAAACAGATAAATTAGTCTACTTTACAAAGTGGGGTTTTTAGCAGTTTCCAAATCTGGTACACGCTCTGGGAATATCCTGGCCCTTAGTCATGGTGAGGCTCAGGCATGCCCACCCCACCCCTCCTTTTCACCATGCCTTGTGTCCTGTGGGAAGGAAGCCTGGCAGCAGAGACCAGAAGGTAACTGCTGTACTTTCTGGCCAAGACCTTGATCTGGAGAACCAGGACAGGAAAGAAAGGTGTGCTATATAGCACGCCCTCATCCTCCCAGTTCTCTTGAGACATTGACGTCTTTTAAAACAATCAACAGATATAGATAGACGCTTGAGGGTGACACAGATCTCCTATCTTAGGAGCCTACGTACTGGCACGTTGTCACTATCAGACAGCAGATGCTAGGTCATGGAGTAACTTTCCAAACAAATGTGAAACTTCTCTTTATCGCTCCTTTTCAGATTTGTTCAAGCAGCATACCGACACAGTATGTTCTGCTTCTGAGTTACAGACCCATCTGCTGATGACAAAATATTTTTTGGGAAGTAATTTTTTATGTGGAGGATGAAGGATTCATGGGAGATGAAGTTTGTGAATGCTTCCATAAAAACAGTTACAGTGTGTAAAGTTTAAAGTAATTAAAGTGCTCTAGACAATAAGCAGTATAGTATAATAGACCATAAAATAAATAAAGTAGATAAATAGATCATGTAATAAATAGATTTGCCTTAAGAAATGATTATCAGGAAGTAGGAAGCCCGCTTCCTCGCCTTTGTTGATTTGGTATGTCAATTCTACCATTTTTTTCCATAATGGCTGGGTTATATTATGTTGCCCATTTGAAATATAGGCAAATTTCACTGCCTCTAGTTGTTTCTGAGTACCTTATGAAAAGTTGAGACACATGAGTAGCTGATTTAACATCTGCTCAGTTCAGTTCTTAGAGGTGATTATCCTGAGTCACGTTTTGTCATAGCAGCTTGTTCTGAGGCAGCGATTTTCATCTGTTTACCACATTGTGATCCTTTTTCCAGATGAAGGCACTCTGTCATTTAGCAATATGAAAACGGCACCATGGTTCCAATCCAATAAATTTTTGCAAACTATAGGCTGAGAAGCCCTATTCTGGGACTATAAGTCACTGAAAAAGATCTTACAGCCAAAATAAACCAGTCTTCTGAAAAGTAGCATTTTGAGATGAATGGCTTTATTTTGATACGGTATGGTATGTGCTATTTGTGAAATGGATTATTACCAAATAGGCAAAGCAGTCTTAGCCCACTGGATCAGAGCGTAAGTTGATTACTAGCTAAAAACAACTTGCGCTCTTGGGTAGTATCCCACGCGGCAGATTATTATGGGGCTTCAATGCCTTTCCCAGAAGTATGCAGCAATGGCTTATACCAGGGACACTGACCAGAAGGTCTGTTCCTCTCATGCATTTTGCTCAGCATAGAGGATCTAGGATTTTATTAGTAGTAATACATATAGCTATGTATTGACTTGTAGAGAAACACCTATTACTCACTGTATACAACAATGTTGGGGATAGTGCTTTCTCAGGAAATCTCTTCAGCCTGTTCAGCCCTAACAGGTTAGCACTGAAGCTGTCTTACGGAAAATCTGAGTTTGATTCTGATGCCAGGGCTGAATCGTTGTAGGTAATTAACTTGTTAAGTTGATAGGGACTGGTACTGGTGTCTAACTGTCCAGCAATTTTTAGAGGAAAAATGACTAATCTGATGCTGTTCTGATGCTGTTTTCATGGCCAAGCGGTACCTCAGAGTCTAATAAAAAGTATTACTTTCAGTGGCCTGTGTGTGTGTGTTTACCGCACAGTTCATGTTTTGTTTTTCAGCCAGCTTCTCAATTTTCAAGCCATCTTCCTACTACCTCATTGTACAGACTTCTTTTGGGCTTCGGCTACAGATCCAGTTGCTTCCAGTCATGCAACTGTTTGCGACTGTGAGTCCATCAGCCAAAGAAAACGTGGAAGGCAAGTGTCTACTCAAATGGGAAGCAAAGCCATGCTGTTCCACAGCTGGAGAGTTGTGTATTCTTTACATGGGTGGTAATTTGTGCGATTTATTGATTCAACAGAAGGAAAATAAAGGCAGAAGCTGTGACTTTGGAAGAAAATTGACTCAAGCAAACTAGAAATGAGTTTTTATTATTTCATGTGAAAGTGACCTGTCACTCCTGTGCCGCTTTATAAATGTTTCTTAGAATATTCCTTACTTCTTTATTCAGTCTAGCTTTAAATCATCCGTAAAACCAGGCTTATGAAGCATTGGTTTTTGTTTCATCAAAGAGCATAAAAAAATACAGATTGTGGGGAGATCTCCTGAAGCAGAGATCTCTTCATGAGGGCCATTCTTCTTGGAGCTTACAGTTTTAAAGTAGGGCTCCTAAATCTTCTGTCCTTAGCATGTGCATTAATATTGATGTGGAGTAATCAGGTGTGTGAACTTCTGTCTCTAATGTTTGTGATCAGTTGTCCCTCCCCCTTTGACTTTTTAGAATAAAACTAAGTAATAGTTAGAAAAAACGTTCGCTTCCTTTTTCAATAGGTCTTTGTGGGAATTTTAATGGAATAGAAGGTGATGACTTTAAAACAGCCAGTGGGCTGGTAGAAGCTACAGGATCTGCCTTTGCTAACACGTGGAAAGCTCAGTCCACCTGCACAGACAAGCTGGAACGGCTGGAAGACCCCTGCAGTCTCAGCATTGAAAGCGGTAAGCACGGTCATAAGTCAGATGGGTGGCTCCTGCCAGAAAGAGCAGCCCCTGATGTGAACTACTGCAATAGGCTTGTGAGAGTTGTGCTCTGGCACTAATGCTTTTTTAGAGGACTGACAAATTAATAATGCATTTCTGCAGGTATGTATGCCTTCCAACGCTGATTTCCCATCAGAATGGAGTAAAAGTTCGGGGGGTGGTTGCAGAGGAATCTTGAGCTGAAAGACTGGGCAATATTTTATGTTATGGGCAAAGGCAACTTGTGTTTTGTGGTATTACTTCTTCCTCTGTTTAACTTGGCTTTACAGTCCCCAACTGAAAATGTCTGCGACAATTCCATACAGACAGCTTGCAGTAGTAAGATACGATTTGTGAGTCTATGACTGTGTGACTGCTGCTAGATAATTGAATCAGAGAACAGATAGATTTGTACAGTTGCTGCATGTAATTTCTCCATTCCCCAAAATCCATATAGTTGCCTCATTTGTATTGTTGCACTGCATTTATTGATATGTGAAAACCTAAATGGTCATGGCACAGGAAAGGTAAGTGAATGTGATGAATGTAATAATATAATTTCATTTTTCCCCTTCTTTCTTGTAGCAAGTTATGCTGAGCATTGGTGTTCTTTGCTGAAAAACCCAGAAGGTCCTTTTGCCAGATGTCACTTAGTCGTTGATCCTTCAGAATATTATAAGGTACTGTAATCTTGCATTCCTTTTAGGACTGGTTTATTTCAAACAGGTGACACAGGCCATAGTTCAAACACTTGAGACATTACTGTATCGCTTGGCAGTAGGAGTTGGTGAAGGTTTTACAGTGATTAACTGAGGCAGCATAGCATGTATCCAAAAGTAAGTCCTATAAAGGGATTCTCACAAAGTGCTGCTTTAGAAGAAGGTGATTATCGTTCTTTTGATTTGTTGTGTTTTGTATTTAATGTATGTTTTTATTGAATGTTCCAACTGGAAAGGAGAATTCAAGAGATGTAGTTATGCACAGACAGCTTAAGTCTACCCTTACAGATTAGTTGCTATGAAGTCAGAAAAAATAGTAAAATATTTTTAAAGTTTCCCTTACTAGTTGAAATGTAACACCCAATCATTGTCATGCCAGACTCTTCATGGTATCTTTTTCACCTGTGTTCAGTATTGTCCTCTAAGAAAGGTGTTGTTAGGAGACCGGTTACTTTTTAGAGATTCAAGAGCCTTGGCTCAGGTTAGGATAAGCATCTAGACTTTTTCGTTCTGAATGAAATGAAGCAGCACTTTCAGTCCTTGAACTAATTCATTCCTTCCATTGCTCTCTGATCCTGGGAGAGGCTAAAAGCTACATCAGAAAAAGGGCACAGGATATTTCATAGAAGATGAGTTGGAATTACTAATCGCTCTCTTGTGGGTTTGTTAACCCTTTGGTTCTCGTTTCAGAAATGTAAATATGACACCTGCCTCTGCAAGGACAGTGAAGAATGCTTATGTGCTGCCCTATCCTCTTACTCAAGGGCCTGTGCTTTCAAAGGGATCATACTGGGAGGCTGGAGACAAACTGTCTGCAGTAAGTAGTGGAACTGTAATCCCTCTGGAACTATCCGGCAGGAATGGATAGGTTATTGCTTGAGTTTTGTTACACTGATCTGAAGGGTTTTGGAATATCTTGGAAATGTCCAATGGAATTAAGAGAGACAGTGCTTGGAATGTTTACTAGTAGATGTGATATTCTTTAGCTGTCACTGGTTCATGAAACAAGTTTAAAAGTCAGAAAGTACTATTTTTCACTTTCACTTTCTTTCCACATTTTTACTAGTAGTGCCTTTTCTCTCTTTGGCTAATGGAATCCCAACCCTCATGGCTTTTACATGGCTTTTACTTGTAAGTGCCTTTTCTGTTACTGTATTTGCTTGTCAGCAACAGTATAGTGTCCTTGAGAATAGAATTTTGTTATATTGCACTGTCTCTCTAGGGTTATCAGTATGCAAAACAATGGAAAAAGATATGGTTATGCAAATAGTAACTATTAGTAGGGCTTAACAAAATCAATTAATGAAAAAGGACAAATAGCAATCCCTGAAAAAGGTAATGGATTTCTTCTTCAGTGGTAGAAATCATGCATCCTCATTTAAGGAAAAAAGTTGCCTTTAGAGTATGAAGCTTACTACCTTTCAGTGGCAACCTTAAGTGGTAAACAAGGCTAAACTCCTATTACTTGCGAGTTAGGGTATCTTTATGCTTTAATAGAATCTAAGGGAGTATTTTACCATTACATGCTGCAAAGCTAAGACATCAAAAAGAAAAATGTCAGGATTAAACTGTCCTTTCCACATCACTTACTTATCAGTTTGGTTTTTTTTCCCCCCCTCCAGCTAAGGAAGTGTCTGCCTGCCCAGAAAACCAAATCTTTCTTTACAATCTTACAATGTGCCAGCAAACCTGTCGTTCAGTTGCTGATGGTGAAAAGCACTGCTTGCAAGACTTTGTTCCTGTGGATGGCTGTGGTTGCCCTGATAATACCTATTTAGACAATCAGAAGACGTGTGTGCCCATCTCCAAATGCCCATGTTACTACAAGGGGTCGTACCTGGAACCAGGGGATTATGTCACAAAAGATGAAGAGCGTTGGTATGTTTTATTGTGGCTTCTTGTTTGTGAGGATAAAAGCCCTTTTAAAATTTGCTTATTAAGTGTAAGCTGTCCAGCTCTGAATGGTGCTTTAATGAATGTTTCTAGTTTTTTACACACCATTTTCATGCTGAGCAAAGCATTGTCCTGTTGTAATGTGATTAATAAATGAGATATACAGCTTTGTTTAGAGGTGAGAGTACTGGCCTTCACAGATGAATGTGATCCTGAAGCTGCACTGTCAATAGCAATTTGTTGAGCAAAGGAAAAAGGAAGCTAGAAACCCAGCTATAATGTTATGCTGCTATTTGCTTTTCTGTCAGATACGTATTGTTTCTCTAATGTTTTCCACTGCAGGAAAGTCCCTGAGATAATCTGTTTACTGTAACGTAGGCTTTTGAAAGCAACTTTCATGATGCTGGTGTTTTATCATGAATTCTGATGACTGTTTGCAGAATCAATGCAGCATGAATCATCAGTACAAACAGTGAACTACTTCCCTCCCTCCCAAGGAGGGGTGAAGTGGGAGATTAGGCATACAGGCCAAGTTTGCAGCATATGACTTGAATAGGCATGAAACTTTACTGTGTATCCAAATGAAGACTTTGATTTAAATTAGCATTATTACCTGTTTTCTGAGTCATTAAAAAGCACAGTGTAAAAGATCAATGAAAGGGCAGTCATGCCTTAAAATCATAACCTTTCTAGACATTATGCCTAAAATCTCCCCAGACTTTTTCCCCGAGTGAATATTCACAAGTGCACTTCAACAGAGTTCACCTTGAAATATCAATAAAAATTATGCAGGATGTCGTTGATAAATACTGTCAAATTTTTACTAAAAAATCCTTAGATTTATCTTGAAGACACTAAGCTTACATTTTTTGAATTTCAATAAATTTTAAATAAATATTTATTTAATTAATTTAAATCTCATTTCTTTGGTAGTGTTTGTCGAAATGCAAAGCTCCAGTGCACTTCAGTAACTGTAAAAACGGCAGGTAAGTGACATTCTTTATAGTAGGTAACAGAAAACCCAAACCCAACACTTCACTTCTTATTTGCATTCTCCCCTTGTTTTGCATGGTTTTTTTTCCTCCTTCTGTGAAACAGTTATATGTTTTCACTTTGTTCTGATGTCTCTGATGAGCCTCTTTTTCTTACAAGAGTTGACATTCCCTGGAGTTTGTGTCTCAGTAGCTGCTACTCCTCACACACATTTCTTTCATCTTGATTCACCTAAACCAACAATGTATTTTTATTCAACAGAATGTCCTCCTCACAAGACATATTTTGACTGCAACACATTCCAGAACTGGACTTCACAAACACCAGTACAACTTAGCTGTCATACTCCTCGAACTGATCATGTATGTAGTCATTTTTTCTCCAAGTCTTGATTCCTTTCTCTAAATGGCGCACTGCAGCAGAGGACTCCAGGAAATGCAGTTGTAAATAACAAATTATTTCCTTTCATTTCCCCCTTCCCTTTTTTCAAGTCCATTTCTTTCCTCTTTTCCCCCTCCTTTTTCTTTTCATTGGGTTTTCAGTAGAGGCACACCTCCCAAGTGAAATACGATTCATGTTCTTAGGCAGTCAAGAATCTAGAAAGAAAAACCTTACAAAACTAAGTAATATGAAGCTGTTCATAAATGCAGCTTATTTCATGAGTGTTTAATAAGAAATGGAAGAAAAATGTAGTGATTGTTTTATAAAATAACAATTCCTTTTCTCCTTATACTCCTTAGTTCCAGGCAGAGTGTGTCTCAGGCTGTGTGTGTCCTCAAGGTCTGTTTGATGATGGGAGAGAGGGCTGTGTTGAGGAGAAGGATTGCCCATGTGTTCATAACAATCAGTGGTATTCTCATGGAGATGAAATAACAGTGGACTGCAAAACCTGGTAAGTTGTAATTTTCTACTCTCTTCTTGTGGCGTATAATCCATGCAGGGAATTAGTAGTCATGCCTAGGCTAAGATCACTGTAAGTGTAAAACTTTTATTCTCAGGCGTACTTAGTGACATCTGAGGAAATACAGGTTGTACTGAAAATACGGGGGTGGCCAGCTACCTGTTTTCAGCAAGCAACCTCTTATTGGGAAAGTGTACTCATTTGTGAATGTGATCATTGACTGATCGAAGAAATGTAGCTGTCCAGAGTTAATAATTTTAAAACAGACTAAACTATTAAAGTTGAGACATAAGACGCTCTGTAACACAGAAGCGTGTTAACGCACATTATCTTGTTGTGTCACGTAGCTGTGTGGTTTGCTCTGCAGTTTTCCAAACAGCACACTGTTGGTGGAATCTGAAAACTCAACTCTTCTGCTCTCTCCTAGTATCTGCCAAAGAGGAGGTTGGAGCTGTACCAAAGGTGGTGTGTGCTATGGGACTTGTACCATATATGGAAGTGGCCATTATATCACCTTTGATGGAAAATTCTATGACTTTGATGGGAGTTGTGAATATGTGGCTACTCAGGTAATATTCATGAGGAGGGCTGAATTACCATCTTGAAGTGCTTTCAAATTGCCTTGAGAATGTACTTTCCTGTTTGATTTTTGTCATTCTTTATTGTCTGGTGTCGCTGTTCCTGAGATGTTTGCAGCTTCTGCCTTGATAAATTCTGTATTTTCAACCCAGGCAGGTTGTGTGAATGTGTTCTTCTGATAAAGCAGTTATAAATTTTGTGTAACAGGACTAGTTTATAGTGAGAGCTGACAGATCATCACCAGTCATGTGAAATAAATAAAAATTCTGAGATTACAAAACAAGGATAGGTTTATTTAAAACACATTCTTTGTTTTGTTCTGTTGTCCTGCTTGTTTCCCAGGTTTTGGCACTAACAAGACTGTAATTACTATCTGTGTGTATTCATAGGTGTGTGTGTGTGTGTGTTTGTGTGTTAATCCATATGTATTTAGAATTTTATATATGAGCAGTGATAACAATTTATACATTGTGGAGATTTAAATGATTGCATTTAAACTATTTTTAGATTGAAATCAAAATTAAATGTTCTACTTAATTTTCTTATGCTATTTTATTCATTTTTTAATAGGATTTTTGTGGTGACAAGAATTCTAGCAGCTCATTCAGTATCATCACAGAGAATGTCCCATGTGGAACTACAGGAGTAACCTGCTCAAAGGCTATTAAAATGTTTCTAGGGGTGAGTAATGATACTCAGTGAGTATACACCAAGTATTTAGCTAACAAAAAAGTAATGCACCAAACATGTAGAAGTACTGAGCCATGTCCTTAAAGCCACCTGTAACAAGTAAAGGTTATCAGTGTGTAAAGGGATAGGTTCTCAGATACTGAGACCTGTTCTAGCCCTGTCAGACAAAGGTGCTGTACCACTTTGTGTCATCTTGGAAAGTTAGCCCACAAACTTTGAGCTCTTAGTCTCAGATTGAGTTGTACTGTTAAGGGGGTCTTAGACGCCTTTATAAGACTTAGTATTGTAATATTTTTCATCTTCTTACCTTTCAGAACACTGAACTGAAGTTGGAGAACAAGGATTATAAAGAAATTCAGCGAGATGTTGGTGATGAGGTGCATTACAGAAAAAGGACAGTCGGCCTCTACCTCGTTATTGAGGCTAGCAATGGCGTGATGCTTATCTGGGATAAGAAGACTACTATTTTCATCAAGCTGACCCCTGATTACAAAGTAAGGAGCTGTCTGTCTTCTTCTGACGTAACAGTATGAATGGATGAGATAAGGAAACAGGGATGATCTTTTATTCTGCCTCCCAGTACTGCTGTTATAACCTCTATGCACTGGTCATTCATACATAGCTTAGTATTATAGCTTGTAGTGGGTGCTGTTGTAGTATCCTACAGTCCATTTCAATGCATTGCAGAGGTTGCATAGTATACGATTGCAATAAAGCAAAGTGTCTAAGGCTTTCTGAGTTTGTGAATATTAAGATCCAAGCATCCAAAGTAATGTAAGGGGTGCAAAATGAGTGTGTATGCACTTGGAAACCTGCATGGAACCTCAGGCTTGAGTTAGACTCAAATTCCCTATGCAATGTATGGAGATTATAGGTTTCTGAAAACCAGCGTGCTGAATTATAGACCACTAAATTCTTTGGGCTGAATGGGGAGGTGCTAGGCTGTACAAACAGCAACATACTGTTCTTTGAGGGGCTTATGTATCTCAATTAGCACTACCAGAAGTCCCGTCCTTGAGGGTAGGTAGCAGAGTTCTTTTGAGAAAAAGTGACTGCCTCTTTTTTTTTTGTTTTTAAATGGGTAAATAAATGGTGTCAGTTCAGTAGAAGCTACAATACAGATGTTTTTGAGCAGATTCATATTCTCTGGTTCTTATTAGTAGTATTGATTCAGCTGAATTACAATAAATCAAGAAGAATGGGAAATAAATCCGTTTTTCACAACTGGAAAGAAGTTTAGCCACTCTTGAGCATTATAAGTTGGGTGAAGGGCCTCAGAGACATGGAAATACATGAGATACAATAGGTTTCAAGGAGGGAGGAGATGGGCAATTGAGTAGTTTGCTAAGTAGACAGACAAATGAAGATTTAATTTCTGTAAAAATGATTTGAAAATAAAAATGAAAATACATAATTTATAGGGAGGATCAATTGTCCTTTTTAAAGTCAGTATTTTCTTCTTACTTTAGTAGAGTCTGTTTCTCACTTCCCTGGTATATTTAAAAGCTGTGGATGTGTTCATTTCCTTGTCCAGGGCAAAGTGTGTGGTCTCTGTGGCAACTTTGATGGCAAGTCCAACAATGACTTTACAACAAGGAGTGGATTGCAGGAGACTAGTGCTCTGGAGTTTGGGAATTCCTGGAAACAGTCTTATACCTGCCCAGATGTCACAGAAGAGATCCTGCCCTGCAGTGTGAAACCACATCGCAAGTCCTGGGCAGAGAAGGAATGCTACCTCATCCGGAGCGCAGTCTTTGAAATCTGTCATTCCAAGGTTTGTAGAGAGCTCGTATGTCATGGGACAGCACAGTACCTTATCACAGGAACAAAGATACTATCAGAAATGAATGAAGAAACAGCTAAATAGAGTTATCTTCAGCTGAGTTTGCAGTGCATATGGAGGTGTCAGGACGCTTCAGCTAGCCTTAATCAAAGTGGCTTGAGTATCAGGGGCACTGGAACTGTGGCAGCAGAGGTGCCAGCACAGGCTGTACAAGTCCATATTCATCGCCGCAGTTTCACTGCTACTGTTAACGTAGGTTAGCTTCATAGATATTGCCCGGGTAGGTCTATGCGTGCAGCAGTTGTACCGTCGCTTATAGAGAGACTGTGAATTCTGAAAGGCCTTGTAATCGTCAGACCCATCGTCTGACAGAAACACGTACTATGCTTGAAAGGTGGCCGTTGCAGAGACCACCGCTCCTTGTAATATTCAACCCACCCAAGGTATCTTCTTGGAACTCAGCCACGTCATGCAGTTTAGGCGTGCATAGCTGCTAGTACAGTGCATCCAAATCATATCAACGTATATGCCATGTCGTGCTTACAGCTTTCAGAGCACAGTGTAATCTCTCTTTTCCTTGTCTCTTACCTGAAATACAGTAATACTAACAATAATTTATGCTTATCTCACAGTGGAAAATTCACAAAGATTTTCACTGATTTAATACCTGTTTCTATGTTGATTCCTTGAGGGACTGAAATCCAATCTAGGCTTTCTCCTCTTGTAGTCCAAAACGAAAAGGTGGAAAGGCTTTGCTGGTGTGTGATTGGGTAAACTCCAAAAATGGGCAAGCACAGAACTCTGCTTCATGTTTGTTGTGAAATGCAGCCTTTCTGACTGGCTAAGCTTGCTGGAAGATATGATTTTATTGACATCAATCCGGTTTGGTTTTGAGAGCAATAAAATGGAATTCTTGTGAGAAGATGCGGAAACGGCCCAAGACTGTATTTTATTTGTTTGATCATAACTTAAGAAGGTGGTGTGCTACTTCAAGTCTATTATTATCTGAAATACAGTAAGCAGTTTCCAGCCTGTAATGTTTGTTTGAAATTTAGTAATTCTTAGAAACGGTTTTGCACCTGCCCAGCTCAGATCTCATCCCTCAAGAAATGTTATTTTGAGCTTGCAAGTTTACTAGTTAGAAAACCAGTTTGGAGATGAACTGAGGCATCATTTCATCAACAGGTGGACCCAACTCCATTCTATGACGCTTGTGTTCATGATGCCTGCTCTTGTGACAGTGGTGGAGATTGTGAATGCTTCTGTTCAGCAGTTGCTGCGTATGCTCAAGAATGTATCAAGGCTAAGGCCTGTGTGTTCTGGAGAACTCCTGATATATGCCGTGAGTAACAGTTAAACACAACTGCATCCTGCTGGCTGTTGCCAAAGAGCACATCAAATAAATCATGAGTTCTGTTAATCCAGGGTTATGCTGGCTGTACAATGTGATTTATTTTCTCAGCATAGCTGGGAAGAAACAGAACTGGTTGTTTCGTAGAACTGAACTCATTTGTTACATTAGTAACAAACATTAACTAATGTATTTCAGAACTGCAGTACACAAATAACATACGTGAATTTCTTTTACTGTTTTAATGAGGCTATCATGTTTTAATATATTAAAGCTGGATTTCAAATGATCCTTCCATTTTGCTATCTAATTGGTGAATGGGAATTCCCATTTTGAATTTGGTTTTAGCAATTATATATTGATATACTCCTGTTTGGGTGCACCTCATCTGTCTTGAGTGTATTAAGCAGTGTCCATTAGCGGGGCTAATTCTCATCCTAGTATGCCATACAGAAGTGTAAAATAATCTTTAAATTAATATTCCTCAAAACAGTATTGGAAACAAAATTTTGAGATTCCAAGTGCTAGAAATGTCAAATTTTTGAATTTAAAAAATTCATTCTGATTCAGAAGTAAGGCCAGTTTTCAAGTGTGAAAAACAGTCAGTGCAACAGAAGTTAAAAGTTTCAGCCAGCTCTGTTTTATAGCATACAAAAGTTCCTTTCTCTGTCCAGAGTCAAGTAAGCTGAATTCTGTTTATCCATAAAATCTCATATGCTTGTTCTTGGCCTGCTGGAGATGACTCTTGACCCGTGTGATACAGGAAGGTAAAACTGCTCTGAATATACCCCAAGGGTATTTAGGAGTTGGCTAATAGGGAAGAAAAAACTCACAGAAATTCTCCATTCGTTTTAAATTAAAATCAACACTGATTCTGAATTTTTTTGTGATTTGAATCAAGACATTTTCCCTCTGCAGCTCTGGTGTTTAACATCAGAATCCTGGGCTCCAGAGTTATGACCCCCCAAAAGCTCAGTAGAACAGAAGGTGGTTCAGGTCTCAAGCGAATTAGTGCCAGCTTATCACGTACATTTATTTAGCACGTACCGTTAAAGACAAGAACCAGGCTGTATTCTCGCAATTGCATTTTTGATCGACCTCTGCTTTTTCTCATCAGCAATATTTTGTGACTACTACAACCCTCGTAATGAGTGTGAGTGGCACTATGAGCCTTGTGGCAGTGACATCCTGACCTGCAAGATGATCAATAATGTCAGCACCAACTTCTCAGTGCCGTACCTGGAAGGTAATAAATTCACGGCCACGTTTATCTTTTATTTCATAAAGCATTGTTCAGGTATCATTTAGTGTTCTGTTAGGTTGAACTTGTGTCTCCAGTCTTGCATAAATATTTCATATACTGTAATTTATTATTTGTAAACATAAGGGGATGATAGTCACTTTGCTAACATGCATAAAACGAAGTCTCTGCTTGGATAGTATCTTGAAACATGCGAGATTATTTCACCATTGTAATTTTGTAGCCTATCCTAAGGGTATCTCAAGAGAAGGAAAACCTTTCTCATCATAAAGGAGCATGTTACTGCTTGGGATTTTTTTAAATCTAATTATTGTTATGTGTCGGATGCATCTTGATTTTGTTAAATTATTACGCAGTGCGCGCCTAGCATTACAATGGAAAATATCTTTGGTGTCAGACACGCTCATGCTGCTGTATATTGGGTTCTTAATGGAAACCACAACATGTTATCTGGAGGCTAGTACTTCTCTTCTTAATGGATCTCCTTTGCGATTTTTATTTTGGCTTTAAGATCAAGATGTGAAGCTTAGCTAGGTTATTCCGCAGTCCTTCTCACTTAAGAGGGCCAGCATAAGGTACAGACACCACTTAAATCCCATTGAACCCCTCAGAGGATGTAGAGATGTGATTTAAGTAGGAAAAAGACCTTACACTTGATAACTGAAAAGGGATTTCACTTTGGTATGGGTTTGTGATAGTAGTGTTATGGGAACTTTAACGACCTAAGAATGTGAATGAGGATATAAATGTCTTCTATTATACCATAGAATAAAGTGGGAGAAAACAGGCATGGTTTTGGCCACGCAGTCTTTTCTTTTGATCTGGACCAGAAGCGGCTGTCTTCAGTGTAGGGACTGGAAAGAACTGCCCTGAGTTTAGCTTGGTTATTTTAATCCTTGTACTGCTGGTAACGTACTTGATTAAAAAAAAAAAACTAAAGTGACCCATGTTTTGAAACAGATCGATTTAGATTATCAAAGAAACCTGTAAAGCATCAGAAGGTAGATTATTGGATGTCCAGTTATTTTTCAAAATTATTTTTGTTTTTTATCTTCAGTACAAATGTAGGACACACTTTCTTTTGTTAGGACATTTTTAGCATAGTCTGGTAGTGCAAAGTGACTTTTAGCTGCCAATTAACTATTACTGGTTTATTAGTTATATTCAGTTCATAGGCTACAAGTCCAGTATAGTATAAAGAGGACTCAATGTAATTATGAATTGGGCATTTTATGACAGTTATTTCTTGGGAAGCAGCACGTGGTAATTTATGAAATGTGTATTTACATGAGAAATGCAATGAGGACTGAGAAATGATTAATTCCCTGCCGGTAGGGTTTGGGTCACTGGCAGAGAGTAGGGGAAAGCGCAGATGTATTTTTTGTTTCGGGTGGAGATAGCTTGTCTAGTAAAGGTGCAAGAACAAGGTCTGCTATTCCAATAATTGTAATGAAAAATTTGTTAATTATTGAATCCACTTTCATATTCTTAACAAAAATTCTTAACAAAAATATTATTGGGAAAGTGATCACGTTTGAATATCAGAAAAATAGTTAAGTGTCTTTGTCTTAAAAATTACCAGCTGCCCATAGAATATAGAGTAAATTAAGGGTTGCTGCAATGTGTTGAACTAGGAAAAAAAAATTCCTGCTTTTCATGAGTAGAGTCTTATTCAAGCCGTCTCACCCCAGTATCATCAGATTTAAATCTTGTGGAAAGCCTAATTGTTCAGGGATTAACGTAAAGTCAATAGGGATTTTCCATTTCTTTCCCTGTGCTTGTTTCAGTGAGCAGCATTTGTTAATGATAGTGATTTTCCTTCAGAAGATATCCTATCATTGATTTAACTTTATTCTTTATTTCATCTTGTACTTTGCGCTGTTTGTGATCTCAACAGGTTGCTACCCCAGATGCCCTCCAGAGAAGCCCATTTATAATGAAGAGACAAAGAAATGTGAGACCAGAGATGATTGTGGGTGTTACTTCAATGGAACTTATTATGAACCTGGGAAAGAAATACCTACACAAGAGAACTGTACAAGATGGTATGTAGAAATGCAAAAACATGTGCAGTGATCCAGGAAATAATTTATGTATGCTGAGCCTATCATTTTCTTCACTAAGCCTTAAGCATGTATTTTAATAAGTAGAGAAGCAACTTTAAATGAAGAGCTGGTATATATTAGTATTTATCTGTACAAATCAGAGGAACAAAGTCAGTTTATTCCAGAGGAGACTCAAACTGTAAAATTTGTTGAAGCACCACTTGAAAGACATAAACTTTCTAAGGTTTTGATCCATAATTTGAAATACTCCAGATTTCAAGTTGATGGTGTCTTTTTAGTAAATATATTAGTAACATCATTAAATTTACTTTCAGAAGTGTCACAAATGATACAATGACATGAAGTCTGGATGTGTCTCTAGAACAACCTTTTGATTTTCCTGGCTCTTCAGGAGCAGGGGGGCTAATCTGTCTTGCATTTGCATTTAAGACTAGAATTTCAAAATCACTGTAATCTCAAAGGAGCTCTCCTGTCCCTGAAAGAGATAGTCAAGTCCTAACTGCTCTCTCTCAGCGTCTCACTAATGATAGCATTGACATCTATGAATCCACGTGGTGAGCTGAGGCAAAACAACTGCTCTGGTTTGAAAGTTCACCCCCCAAAGAGCAGCTGTTATTACACTGTTGCAACTTGCAACACAAAGCAGTTCATGATAGTTTCAGGCGCTGTACTTTAAGACAGCAAAATGGTGATTGTGTTGGAATGAGATAACAGTATCAATACTGGAAAGCATTACACCCAGAAAAATATACAGTTGTATGAATGAAGATCGAGTGACAAGTTTGTACGTTTCTGTGCTCTTAATCATGCTAACAGAGTGCCATAAAACATCTGAAAATATTTCTAGAATTATCTTGCTGCTGGTTTACAATGTTTTAATTTTTGAAATTTTTCTTTTTTAGTGTCTGTGTCTCCTCAGGAATCACAAACTGTACAACAGTCCAAGGTAAATAATGTTGGGGGGAGGGGGTGGCTCTACAAATAAAGGGAAAAAAGAGGCATAAAACTGCTATGTCTGTCTCTACAAAAGGCTTAGTATTGATTTGGAATAATTTTTTCCAGTGCAAGTTAAAGTTGTGGCAAAAGAAAATTGGGCAGCACTTGTGTTGAATGCTGCTGTTAGTACTTTTTGCTCAACTTCTCTCATGTCTGTTTCCTCTTTCCCCCTCTCCCACCTCCAAGCTAACAGATTTCTCTATAAGATTTTACCCTCCTGGAACATGTGGTGTAACAGAAAAGTATCTGATGCTAAATTGCAGGTGTTATTTCTCTTAAAGTATTTTAAAACGTGGTTTGTAAGCCTATTCTTCCAAGCCATTTTATGCAAGGCTTTATTGTATGTGTTTTGACTTTTCTCTAAATGTAAAGATAAGTCAGTGTGACATATAGATCTTGAACTTCAGATATAGCTCTGGGAGGAGCAAGCATGACACATTAAAGTACTGATTTGTATCCTGGGAAAGTTCATAAGAATTATGCCTTTTTCTTCTAGCTGATAGATTCAGCAGAAAAACTGCACAGTAAAGCTCTTTCTTACAGGCTGTCCTTGTGTGATCAATGGAACAAGATATGAAGTGGGACAATTTGTGGGGCAAAAACAGGAAGGTGACATATGTATAAGGTATATGTGCGGAGAAAATGGATCTATAGTTGTTGAAAGTATTCATCCTTGTGTGACGACACATTCGCCTGCAACCACTACAACTCCCGTTGGTACTAGTACTCTTACCACAGGTAAAGTTTCAACAGAGATACATATCTAATATAATCTTCTTTCAGAAAAGTACTTTAAAGATACAGTGTGCAATATGTAGGCTTGTCACAGTTGAAACAGCTAGAGTGATGCTTATGAACAGTTTTGCTACACTGCACGAAGAAGGTTTGAAACACTTTATAATGGTGTAATCCTCACGGAGAAAATCATATCTATAAAGGTACTGTTGTGTGCCTTCGTAATTCTGAAAATATGTTGCAGTATCCTCCTGGGATCTTAAAGCAAATATTATGATTTAATACACTAATAGCAATTATTTCAGCGTCTCATCAAAAAATTATAAATAGAATATTTAAAACAACCTTTACAATTTTTTCTGAAACTTGCAGATGATAATGATAAACATGATAAACTTGCAGTAATACTTTTTTTTTCCATTTCAGTTACCTCTACAAGCCCTCCAGGGACTACAAGTAAGTTTTTTAAATATAAAAAATAGATATTGTAAAATGTGGAAGGAACGTTTAAAGGAAGGATAAGTTAAAGATGGCCTACTACAGAAAAACAGTTTTAAAACCTAGCATAGGAAAATATGGTAAGACTAGAGAGAAGAAAGACCTTTCTTTGAAGGCTTTTACAACTTGGTGGTTTATTTTGATGTGAAGCTTCTGGTTGAAAAACCTGATAATATTGAATTTTTGAATTCATTTCTCTTGCTAAAATTATGTGTTGCAGTGCATTATTTTAGCCCCTAATGGAGGAGAATAAAAACATAACCTTGTCAGAATATCATCTGTGAGCCTGTATGCTGAACCTCCATCTTCTCTTGCAGCTTCATGCCTTGGATTAATTTGTAACTGGACTAAGTGGTATGACGTTAGTAAACCTGAAGAAGATGGTGGTGACTATGAAACCTACGATGCAATTAGAAATGAAGTTGGAAATGAAATATGTGAAGTTCCTGAAGAAATTGAATGCAGGGCTAAACATAGTCCTGATACAAGCTTAGAGGAGCTTGGCCAGAAAGTGGAGTGTAATGTTACGTATGGACTAATCTGTAAAAATGAGGAGCAAAGCGGTATCTGGACTCTTTGCTATAATTATGAAATCAGAGTGTCCTGCTGTAAGTGGCAAGAAGTTCCTTGTGGAACTACACCGAGTCCAGCACCACCTGCAACTTCCACCACCACCAGCACAACAATAGTGACGACCACCACACCCTGGCAGCCAGTAATTACTACCACACGCAAACCCACCTCACCTACCGCAAGCCAGTCCACACCGCTATCTACCACCCCAGTAACTTCAACCACCGCAGGTATTTAGCAGACCCCTACCCTCTGCTCTTGCCTTACCATAGAAGAAATAAAGAGCTTTCAGCCTGTTAAGGCGTGCCATGTCTAAGGCAGATACTGAGTTGCCCAGGAAGTCTTCCTTTTGCTGGTGTTGAGCTCCATCCTTCTGCTAGAGAGAACCTACTCAGAGGGACCCATATGTGAGATGGGAGTGGGCCTTGATTTCTGGCACTGTCATTTTAGGCTTTGTTTGGGTACAGCTGTACAGAATTTCTTCCCTTTCTCCTTTTACTTTCCTTCTGTATCAGCACTGACACTTGCCTACAGTTCTGGATCTAGGAAGGTTAGTTTCCCTAGGTAGGGTTCAGAGAAGGGTTTCAGTCTGATGAGAGTCCCTTGCTGTGAACTGTGGTCCCTGGTTGCTGAGACTCACCAGTATTTTTATGAACCTCTTCCCTCTGCCTGCCACTGCAGCTGACAGTACACTCTCCTCCTCATGTCTTATCCTTTGGTGGCTTTTTTTGATTTCCTGAGGAGTCCATCACAGCAATGTCCCACCACTCTTGAAGAGAAACAGTTGGCTTGACTCTCTGCACTAGTTTGACCCTCTTCAGCTATGTGGAGCCAGAAGGGAAGGCCTGATCATACAAGTGAGCTTTGCTGTGGTCAGGCTGGATTGACCGCTCTAGGTGTCTGGCAGTGCTCTGAGTTGGCCCTTTCTGCAGGGGTCCCTTAATGGGACATACGTGCAGCAGGTTTCTGGGAAGGAGGTTCAGCGAAGGGTTTAAATCCACATTTTGACAGTGGCTGTGAACTGTTGCCTTTGGATGAGAAGTCCCCGCAGTGCTTCTGTGAACCTCTACCTTTCTTGTGCTGCATCATAGGGAAGCGAGCCGACACTGAGTCAGGAATATCTGCTTGCTATCCAGTCCCGACCTTACTCTCAGTGGTTTCTCCCTGAGTTAGCAAGGAGAACTGAGTGGCAGGAGATGAGACAGAAGCAAGAGGTCCCGCGGGATCTTGCTCCGCCTCATGTCATACCGTGCCACCTGGGTTTTCTTGCACGTGAGAAGCTCGTGACCGGAGTGCCTGCAGGCTCACCAGTGGAGCGCAGATGGCCCGTGCCTAGCTCTGTGACTATTTCTCATGAGGGCACTTTGTCGGGCTGGAGGGGAAAGTATGGTCATACAGGTGAGCTTTGCTGAGGCCAGGGTGGGTTGACTACTGGTAGGTGTGTGGCAACACTCTGAGTTGGCCCCTTCTGTGCAGCATATATCCCATGTGCGACCCTCATATCTTCTTTCACCCTTGCCAGTTATCTCCGTCCCAGCTGTTCCTAATGGTTTTGTTGATGTCTGCCTGTAGCATCCTGCGACTGTATCTGGACTGGCTGGATTGATGTGAGTTATCCATCTTTGGATGAAGATGGTGGTGATGATGAATCCTATGAGAACATCCAGAAGCATGAGCCTCTCTGGGTGTGTGCCAAGCCTGAGAATATTTCGTGCAGAGCAAAGAAATTCCCGGACAATTCCATCAAAGATTTAGGGCAGAAAGTGGAATGCGACATTAACAAAGGGCTCACTTGCAGGAATAAAGACCAAGACATAGGGGGTGTGATCCCAATGCGAGTCTGCCTCAATTATGAGATCAGTGTCTGCTGCATCCCAAACAGACCAGACTGTATTTCAAGCACCATCTCTACCACTCCCACCACTAGTACAACACCAAGTATAATCACCAGGATCCCACCGCCTCCAACCTCTGAACCTCAGAGTAAGTGTCTGATCCATACTCTCTGATCTTGTCTTGCTGTGGGAGAAATGAAGCTCTTTCAGCACCTCGTGTCATCTCTGTAGTAGTCTGGGAAGGAGTTGTCCATTTCACTTCTTTGTTTAGCAGGGAGAGTGCAGGAAAACATTCATAGTACACTTTTCTCTTGGTTAGCTTGAGCCTGTGAAGGTTTTTTACCCTGGACTCTCTACCTTTAGCCACTACTGAGCTAACGGGCAGTCCATCTTCTGCTGGTGTTGGGCTTTGTCCTGCTGCTGCAGGAGAGGTTATCGCGGTGAGCCATTGTGTAAAAATACGATGGACGACTGATAGGGGCCCTTTTCCTTTAAGAATCATTTGCGCAGTGTTGCTTCACTTTCCCATGCTGTCCCATGTAGACATTTGTCTGCAGTTCCAAATCTAGGAGGGAAGGTTTCCCCAGTAGGCTGCGAGGGATTGGGTTTGAGGAAGGATATCCATCTGCTTGTCCCTGGTGGCTGTGGACCAAACACCCACTCTAGCATCCTCAGGTACGCCCTCACCATCGCCAACATGCACCACCTTGCTATGGGAGATACCAAGATTTGTCAGCGCCTTGTGTTTGATACTGTGCATTTCCTAAAACAGCTGGGTCCATAGCTACTCCTGGGGCTGACTCTGAAGTGAAAAAGCATACAGTGGTCATGGGGAGATTCTGTTGTGTTCCCTGACTTAATAGGGCTCCGAGAAAGTTTTTCATCCTTCATGCTCTGCCCAGCCTCTGAGTGTCATGAACAATTTATTAAGTGCCGCTCAAAAGCTATTTTAAAGGAGCCTGCTTTAAGGCATGTAATGAAAACTGGATTGCTTGTGAGTTTAGGATTCTAGCATGCCAAAATAGCATGTGAGTGGGTAGTTTCAAAGGCCTGGGAGACAAGGTAAGAGAGATTGCTCCAGGTACTGCTTAGTTTTAGTGGAGCCAAATGACCCTGAGCATGAGCAGAGCTGGTTTGAGTATGACACATCAAGTGGCACAATGAATAGTGATCTCTCCCTAGAGTACATCATGACAGCAATATAGAAGTAACCAAAGAGCTTGCTGACCTCTGGATTTAGGACTGCAGAATTTTTCTCTGCAACATAAGAGTACTAACAAACCAGAGAGCTGATCCATCCAACACAGTTGGATGTGAACTGTTAGATCACTGATTCTCATGCAAGGTTTGGAAGGTTTTGTTATAATTCATGCATTAATAAATATCCGTTAAGAAAATTCTTTCTGATTACTGTTTAATTTAGTATCCATAGGCTTTTGTAGAATTTCTTTTATTTATTGGAGAAAGACAAAAAGTTGATTTAAAAAAAGAAAAAGCCTGACTTACTAAATAATATTTTCTCTTTCTCTTAAAAAAAAATACAACGTATACCAAAAAAGAAACACAATACACATCTACTACTATTACTCCTTCATCTACATCGATGCCAACAACTAGGATTACAGAAAAACCCAGTACAGTATCCCCCACAACCACCGGTCCACCATTGCCACCAGGGTCAACAAGCCCCCCGTCAGTCACAACGTCTGGCGTCACTGAAACCGGATCAACCACCGAAGCCACCACGCGTGGACCCACGCCCTCAGGAACGACCTCCCCCACAGCCACGATCGTAGCAACCACGACCACTGGGCCCCCTCCGACAGGATCAGCTACCACCAGCACCAGCAGCCCTACGACGATTTCTTCAGAAACCTCGTCCCCCCTGTTGCTCGCAACCACCAGTCCGCTATTGCCACCAGGGTCAACAAGCCCCCCGTCAGTCACAACGTCTGGCGTCACTGAAACCGGATCAACCACCGAAGCCACCACGCGTGGACCCACGCCCTCAGGAACGACCTCCCCCACAGCCACGATCGTAGCAACCACGACCACTGGGCCCCCTCCGACAGGATCAGCTACCACCAGCACCAGCAGCCCTACGACGATTTCTTCAGAAACCTCGTCCCCCCTGTTGCCCACAACCACCGGTCCATCATTGCCACCAGGGTCAACAAGCCCCCCGTCAGTCACAACGTCTGGCGTCACTGAAACCGGATCAACCACCGAAGCCACCACGCGTGGACCCACGCCCTCAGGAACGACCTCCCCCACAGCCACGATCGTAGCAACCACGACCACTGGGCCCCCTCCGACAGGATCAGCTACCACCAGCACCAGCAGCCCTACGACGATTTCTTCAGAAACCTCGTCCCCCCTGTTGCCCACAACCACCGGTCCATCATTGCCACCAGGGTCAACAAGCCCCCCGTCAGTCACAACGTCTGGCGTCACTGAAACCGGATCAACCACCGAAGCCACCACGCGTGGACCCACGCCCTCAGGAACGACCTCCCCCACAGCCACGATCGTAGCAACCACGACCACTGGGCCCCCTCCGACAGGATCAGCTACCACCAGCACCACCAGCCCTACGACGATTTCTTCAGAAACCTCGTCCCCCCTGTTGCCCACAACCACCGGTCCATCATTGCCACCAGGGTCAACAAGCCCCCCGTCAGTCACAACGTCTGGCGTCACTGAAACCGGATCAACCACCGAAGCCACCACGCGTGGACCCACGCCCTCAGGAACGACCTCCCCCACAGCCACGATCGTAGCAACCACGACCACTGGGCCCCCTCCGACAGGATCAGCTACCACCAGCACCACCAGCCCTACGACGATTTCTTCAGAAACCTCGTCCCCCCTGTTGCCCACAACCACCGGTCCATCATTGCCACCAGGGTCAACAAGCCCCCCGTCAGTCACAACGTCTGGCGTCACTGAAACCGGATCAACCACCGAAGCCACCACGCGTGGACCCACGCCCTCAGGAACGACCTCCCCCACAGCCACGATCGTAGCAACCACGACCACTGGGCCCCCTCCGACAGGATCAGCTACCACCAGCACCAGCAGCCCTACGACGATTTCTTCAGAAACCTCGTCCCCCCTGTTGCCCACAACCACCGGTCCATCATTGCCACCAGGGTCAACAAGCCCCCCGTCAGTCACAACGTCTGGCGTCACTGAAACCGGATCAACCACCGAAGCCACCACGCGTGGACCCACGCCCTCAGGAACGACCTCCCCCACAGCCACGATCGTAGCAACCACGACCACTGGGCCCCCTCCGACAGGATCAGCTACCACCAGCACCACCAGCCCTACGACGATTTCTTCAGAAACCTCGTCCCCCCTGTTGCCCACAACCACCGGTCCATCATTGCCACCAGGGTCAACAAGCCCCCCGTCAGTCACAACGTCTGGCGTCACTGAAACCGGATCAACCACCGAAGCCACCACGCGTGGACCCACGCCCTCAGGAACGACCTCCCCCACAGCCACGATCGTAGCAACCACGACCACTGGGCCCCCTCCGACAGGATCAGCTACCACCAGCACCAGCAGCCCTACGACGATTTCTTCAGAAACCTCGTCCCCCCTGTTGCCCACAACCACCGGTCCATCATTGCCACCAGGGTCAACAAGCCCCCCGTCAGTCACAACGTCTGGCGTCACTGAAACCGGATCAACCACCGAAGCCACCACGCGTGGACCCACGCCCTCAGGAACGACCTCCCCCACAGCCACGATCGTAGCAACCACGACCACTGGGCCCCCTCCGACAGGATCAGCTACCACCAGCACCACCAGCCCTACGACGATTTCTTCAGAAACCTCGTCCCCCCTGTTGCCCACAACCACCGGTCCAACATTGCCACCAGGGTCAACAAGCCCCCCGTCAGTCACAACGTCTGGCGTCACTGAAACCGGATCAACCACCGAAGCCACCACGCGTGGACCCACGCCCTCAGGAACGACCTCCCCCACAGCCACGATCGTAGCAACCACGACCACTGGGCCCCCTCCGACAGGATCAGCTACCACCAGCACCAGCAGCCCTACGACGATTTCTTCAGAAACCTCGTCCCCCCTGTTGCCCACAACCACCGGTCCATCATTGCCACCAGGGTCAACAAGCCCCCCGTCAGTCACAACGTCTGGCGTCACTGAAACCGGATCAACCACCGAAGCCACCACGCGTGGACCCACGCCCTCAGGAACGACCTCCCCCACAGCCACGATCGTAGCAACCACGACCACTGGGCCCCCTCCGACAGGATCAGCTACCACCAGCACCAGCAGCCCTACGACGATTTCTTCAGAAACCTCGTCCCCCCTGTTGCCCACAACCACCGGTCCAACATTGCCACCAGGGTCAACAAGCCCCCCGTCAGTCACAACGTCTGGCGTCACTGAAACCGGATCAACCACCGAAGCCACCACGCGTGGACCCACGCCCTCAGGAACGACCTCCCCCACAGCCACGATCGTAGCAACCACGACCACTGGGCCCCCTCCGACAGGATCAGCTACCACCAGCACCACCAGCCCTACGACGATTTCTTCAGAAACCTCGTCCCCCCTGTTGCCCACAACCACCGGTCCATCATTGCCACCAGGGTCAACAAGCCCCCCGTCAGTCACAACGTCTGGCGTCACTGAAACCGGATCAACCACCGAAGCCACCACGCGTGGACCCACGCCCTCAGGAACGACCTCCCCCACAGCCACGATCGTAGCAACCACGACCACTGGGCCCCCTCCGACAGGATCAGCTACCACCAGCACCACCAGCCCTACGACGATTTCTTCAGAAACCTCGTCCCCCCTGTTGCCCACAACCACCGGTCCATCATTGCCACCAGGGTCAACAAGCCCCCCGTCAGTCACAACGTCTGGCGTCACTGAAACCGGATCAACCACCGAAGCCACCACGCGTGGACCCACGCCCTCAGGAACGACCTCCCCCACAGCCACGATCGTAGCAACCACGACCACTGGGCCCCCTCCGACAGGATCAGCTACCACCAGCACCACCAGCCCTACGACGATTTCTTCAGAAACCTCGTCCCCCCTGTTGCCCACAACCACCGGTCCATCATTGCCACCAGGGTCAACAAGCCCCCCGTCAGTCACAACGTCTGGCGTCACTGAAACCGGATCAACCACCGAAGCCACCACGCGTGGACCCACGCCCTCAGGAACGACCTCCCCCACAGCCACGATCGTAGCAACCACGACCACTGGGCCCCCTCCGACAGGATCAGCTACCACCAGCACCAGCAGCCCTACGACGATTTCTTCAGAAACCTCGTCCCCCCTGTTGCCCACAACCACCGGTCCATCATTGCCACCAGGGTCAACAAGCCCCCCGTCAGTCACAACGTCTGGCGTCACTGAAACCGGATCAACCACCGAAGCCACCACGCGTGGACCCACGCCCTCAGGAACGACCTCCCCCACAGCCACGATCGTAGCAACCACGACCACTGGGCCCCCTCCGACAGGATCAGCTACCACCAGCACCAGCAGCCCTACGACGATTTCTTCAGAAACCTCGTCCCCCCTGTTGCCCACAACCACCGGTCCATCATTGCCACCAGGGTCAACAAGCCCCCCGTCAGTCACAACGTCTGGCGTCACTGAAACCGGATCAACCACCGAAGCCACCACGCGTGGACCCACGCCCTCAGGAACGACCTCCCCCACAGCCACGATCGTAGCAACCACGACCACTGGGCCCCCTCCGACAGGATCAGCTACCACCAGCACCAGCAGCCCTACGACGATTTCTTCAGAAACCTCGTCCCCCCTGTTGCCCACAACCACCGGTCCATCATTGCCACCAGGGTCAACAAGCCCCCCGTCAGTCACAACGTCTGGCGTCACTGAAACCGGATCAACCACCGAAGCCACCACGCGTGGACCCACGCCCTCAGGAACGACCTCCCCCACAGCCACGATCGTAGCAACCACGACCACTGGGCCCCCTCCGACAGGATCAGCTACCACCAGCACCAGCAGCCCTACGACGATTTCTTCAGAAACCTCGTCCCCCCTGTTGCCCACAACCACCGGTCCATCATTGCCACCAGGGTCAACAAGCCCCCCGTCAGTCACAACGTCTGGCGTCACTGAAACCGGATCAACCACCGAAGCCACCACGCGTGGACCCACGCCCTCAGGAACGACCTCCCCCACAGCCACGATCGTAGCAACCACGACCACTGGGCCCCCTCCGACAGGATCAGCTACCACCAGCACCACCAGCCCTACGACGATTTCTTCAGAAACCTCGTCCCCCCTGTTGCCCACAACCACCGGTCCATCATTGCCACCAGGGTCAACAAGCCCCCCGTCAGTCACAACGTCTGGCGTCACTGAAACCGGATCAACCACCGAAGCCACCACGCGTGGACCCACGCCCTCAGGAACGACCTCCCCCACAGCCACGATCGTAGCAACCACGACCACTGGGCCCCCTCCGACAGGATCAGCTACCACCAGCACCACCAGCCCTACGACGATTTCTTCAGAAACCTCGTCCCCCCTGTTGCTTGCAACCACCAGTCCGCTATTGCCACCAGGGTCAACAAGCCCCCCGTCAGTCACAACGTCTGGCGTCACTGAAACCGGATCAACCACCGAAGCCACCACTTTGGGACTATCCCTAACATCAATTAGAACTACTCCAGTGTCTAGCACGATACCCGTAGCAACGGAAGTCACTTCCACTGGTATGTTTTTCGAATCATCTGTTCCTTTTTCGATATCAGCCAGCTTTACCACCTTTTCTGAAACAACTTCTGTAGAGTCAAGTTCATCTCTAATGGTCTCTTTTTCAGTTTCAGCTACTACTTCTGGAACAACTCCAACAGAGTCATTCACCACCACTTCAGGAACAACTCCTACTAGTTCCAGTACTACCCCTGTAACTACCACCACCTCTTCACCTGGTTCAACTAGTACCTCTGGGCCAACTACTGTCTCAAGCACAGGCAGCACTTCAGAAGTTTCCACTTACAATACATTTACTACAGTTAGGTCAACAAGTGCTGTACCACCTACCACCCCTGGAAAAAATTGTTCTATTTACCCTAATCAGACTTTTTCGGTTAGTAAAATTCATGTGCTTTTTTTTTTTTTTTTTTAGTATTCTGTTTTGAACGGAGACTGTGCATGCCAGTATAATTGCAGATTAGGTTTTTTTTTCTAGTATTTCAATTATGTATTGGCACATTCTGGATATTACCTTGACCTTATGCATAGTTACAGTGCTAGTTACGTAGAGGTAGATGCTATTCTGGATAGAAAAGAAAATATCAGAGCAATCTGTTTTATGCTATTTTCTTGGATATCAGCATGACTTGAAGTGATTTTTGGTTTTGTAGCTCATATATTAGTATTAGTCCTCCAAGGATAGTTTTAAATTGACTTTTCTTCAGGGAATAGATCACAGCTCAATGTTTATTGTGTAGGAGCTTTGGTGAAGAGATAATGAAGCGCAAATTAGCCCTTGATTACCTTTTCCATTTCTCCTTTCTGATAGGTAGAGAGTGGGGAGATTTGACTATAGTTAGTTTTTTGGAAGCCTCCATCTCTGACACTCAGGCTCATGGCACATACAGTTCTAAAGCCTCCTCACAGCTAAGATGTTTGCAGCCATCAGTAGAACTTCAGTGATAAAAGTAAATTGTGGCTGAAAAAGTAAATTGTGGCTGAAAAACTGACAGAAGTTTGAAAAGCTGTGTATGATCACAATGCACACATATAATCATCTTAAGACTTTACATGCCAATTAGTTGATGTTCTCTGTAGCTTCAGCTGCTTAATCTGTTTTAGGCGTCCAGGGAAGGTGATAGAGGGAGCCTAGATGTTGAGATTGGATTAGACATCTAGCATTTAGATAGTTGAAGCTAAAAAACATTACCCCTTCTGGTTACTGACATGACTCTTTACAATTAATGCCTTTCACTTATCACCTGTCAATGGAGCTAGCTCATTTTACAGGCTTTGGTGATGAGGCTGGGTGCTGCAATTAGTTCCCAAATTCAGTCTTCTGAGAAGAAAACAGTCAATAAATATACTCTGTTTCAGAACTCTGCAAAAGATATTCAAGCGTAACTGTTACCAGTCTGACTATTTCATAAAGCTTCCCTTTTTTTTTCTCCCTCTCTCTCTCTCTCTCTCCCTCTTTCCAAATACAGTCAGGTGACTCATGGTGGATATGTGAATGCCTAAAGGCCATATGTATAGAAGACAACAAGGTCAAGGTGATTCCAGTAATCTGTAATCCACCTCCTAAACCTACTTGTACCAATGGCCTTGCCCCTGTGAAAGTTATTGATAAGGATGGATGCTGTTGGCATTGGGAGTGTGATTGTAAGTATATATTTTGTGGAATATTTTCTCTCTTCTGGGATCATTGGTAGCGACAAGAACAATATGTCATGGAACAGGGATTGTGGAAGACCTCAGGACTGTGTGAGGACTGTGACCCTCAGACTTACAGTGTTGAGTTATTTGGAGTGCTACATTGATTGGTTTTAGCTAATCTGGGGATTTTACCTAATTTGATAGCATCGTTTCTATGTAACTGCTGTCTTGCTAAAATACATTGGTCTCCCAAGGTAGGATTTTTATGTCCAGATGCAGACATCTATAGGCTGGAATAAGAATTACTTGCTTAGACTAGCTGCTAGTATACTTCTGTGATACAGTTCATCTTATTCTCAGCTATATATCAGAAATAAGTTGGATGTATTGTGCCCTGAAAGTGCCTCTTTTTCTCCATCTCTTAGAGATGAGTTCCAGACAATTAGCTCCCAAATTGATATCTACACTTTTTAAAGTGTAATTTTTAAAGTTAAATGAGATGAATCCCACACCTACAGATGTGGTTTATAGTCTGATCTGATTCTGTACGTTGCCGTAAAAAGCTAACCTAACTGAATGTCTTGGTAGGTTACTGCACAGGCTGGGGAGACCCGCATTACGTGACTTTTGATGGACTGTACTACAGCTATCAAGGGAATTGTACATACGTCCTTGTGGAAGAGATTAATAAATCAGTTGACAACTTTGGCGTCTACATTGATAACTACCATTGTAATGCACATGATGCAGTCTCCTGCCCACGAACGCTCATTGTGAGACATGAAACTCAGGAAGTGCGCATAGCAACAGTCCAACCAAATTCTCTAAAAGTAGAGGTATTGGAGAATGTTGCCTTTTATATGTTGATTGAAATATTAATTCAGCATGAACCTGATAATTGCGTTCGCAAGGAAATCTATCTTTGCTGAATATTAGCGTTAGTTCCATAGGTTTATCATAGCTGTTGTATTTAAATAAGCAATATAAATTTTGACTTATTTCTTTCATTTAATTTTCTTAAAGGCACTTTCCCTTTCTTTAGGTGTTTTTTGGTGATTCCAAGAAAGTTAAAAGTTTGTGGTCTAGAAATTCAAGAGAATTTTATATTGCATTTTTAGAGGACATCCTCAATGCCATAGTCACTCTAATAAATCTGTAGTGTTAGCCTTTAGCTGGTTTAAACCATAAAAACCTTGTTTATCAGTGGCTGATAGGCCTTTTCTTTGGCTCTGAGAAGTTTGACTTTGCAGTAACATAAAAGGAAGCAGGGACGCTTGCTATGGACAAAAAACACATTATTTGCCTTCACGTTCTGTCATTCTATCTCCAGTGCAAAGTAATGAGCAACTGATTTATTTTCTCAAGCCAAGCTAAATATATGTCTCTTTTCTGTTTTCTTTTGTATACTGTAGGTGACAGTAAACAAACAGGCAGTGGCTTTGCCTTACAAAAAATTTGGTTTGACTGTCTATGAGTCAGGCATAAATCGTGTGGTGGAAATTCCTGAACTTAAGATGAATGTAACCTACAATGGCTTGTCCTTTTCTATCAGAATGCCCTACAGTCTATTTGGCAACAACACTCAAGGACAGTGTGGTAAGGCTTATTATAATAATTTTGTACTCTTAGAAAACAGCAAACAGGGAAATTACAACCCTTCCACAAAGATTAATGGAATTTGAGAACAAATCTGTAAGTGAGTTTTTTCTCCCCTTACCAATTTTAGGTACTTGCAATAACAACACAGCAGATGACTGCATGTTACCAAATGGAAGCATTGCAGAAAACTGCGAAACCATGGCAGATCATTGGCAAGTGGTCGATCCCTCTAAACCACAGTGCTCTTCAGTCGTAGTTCCTACAAAGGTGCCTAGCACAACCACAGGCCAGCCCTGCAAAGAATCTTCAATCTGCCAGCTTCTTTTAGGAAGGTAGATATTTCCTCAATGTTTATAAGCCTTGATCTTCAAACTAAGTGGCAATTTTGCCAATTTTGGTTCATTTCTTCAGAAAAAAAGTGTTCCTAACTATTCTTCTATATTTCTTGAAGCTCTGGGGCTGCTTCCACCTCTTTTGTTGTTTCTAGATGTCATTTTCTTTGCTGGTTTAGTTTGCTTCCATGTATATGACTGCCACATTAGCCTTCCTTGATGTTCTCACGTTTTTCTATGCTGTCTGCCCTCCGCTGTGCTATGCACTTGACTTTTACTGTGCTCACTCAGCAGCAGAGACCCGCTGAAGAT
Source organism: Struthio camelus (assembly GCF_040807025.1). Taxonomy (NCBI): domain Eukaryota; kingdom Metazoa; phylum Chordata; class Aves; order Struthioniformes; family Struthionidae; genus Struthio; species Struthio camelus. The sequence goes on from NC_090946.1 coordinate 17,060,984, forward strand.
AGAGATCTTCATTTTTAGAACCTGGTATCGGAAGAAAAAGAAATTCAGGCTCTATTTGGCAGTGTAGTGCATGGCTACACTTGATAATATTCATCTGGCTCCTGGACAGAAAATAATGGTGCCTGAGTATTTTGGAGATAGAGAGAAAATGCTTTAAAATATGTTGGAAGGTTACATTCTTGTCAAGTGCTCTTAGGAAAACTCTCTCAGTTATAGTTCTTGTTCACATCTCCCTGAGTATCACTTCTGCCACATTATAACATATTGAGCACAATGAAGACTACATCAATTATTCAGTAGTTAATAATATATATGTTTCTGTTGCTAGTGTGTTCGAGAAGTGCCACAAATTCATTCATCCTGAGAAGTACTATGCAGCCTGTGTTTTTGACAGTTGCACACTTCCCCAGTTAGACCTGGAATGCTCAAGTTTGCAGGTCTATGCTGCCACCTGTGCTGATCAAGGCATCTGCATTGACTGGAGAACTCATACCAATGGTGTTTGCTGTAAGTATTTTGCCATTTCTGTTGAACTGTTAGGGAATCTTACAGGGAACTATTTCAGCAACTGTCCTGACTGTAAGTCAATATTGCCTTGTAAGCAACAAAAACACCTCCCTCTAGTAATTTTATAGACAACATTTTTTACAGTAGCAGTGATAAATGAGCCTGCAGAAGTATACATCCATTGACTGTGTCAGAGACAGCTTTATCAATAGACACGTCATTTTTGCACAGGCAGTTGTGCATTTTGCAGGCATCAATGAATCACTCTTGTATTTAATGACGTCTGTTAGTTTTCAAGTGTAATAAGAAGAGGATGAAGGGTAGAAATGCGTTCCCCTTTGAGAACTTGTACAAAAAAATCCCAAACCATGAAAAAAGTTGTAATTAAGATGTAGAATCCTGGCCTTAATCTCTATGGCACCTTATTTCTAGGCCTAGGTTGCATAAAATAATCTCACTCAGAGACATAAGTCAGAGAACTGTTTAACAGTTTGCTGCTTATGCTCAGGTCAAGATTGTCAAAGATACGTAGGAAAATGAATAGTTAGGGTTTAGCTTCTTGGCATAAGTGGCATAAGGTCTTGAGGCTTTTATATGATATTCCTACTGAGCTCTTCCTCTTTTTTTATTCTCCCATTCAGCTTATAAGTGCCCTGCACACAAGGAATATAGAGCATGTGGTCCTATTAAAGAGCTGACCTGTAAATCAAGGTAAATAGTTCCTTCGCTGCTAGTTCCATCTCGTAGAACTATTCGGTCATATCTAATTTATAGGTGGATAAGGGAAGTCAATCAGCCTCCTATTGTCCTTTGAATTGACTAGCAAAGTTGTTACCACTGTTCTCTTGATCCGAAATCTGGGTACCTGTACTTTTTATGTTGTTTGGCTGTTTACCAAAACAAGAATGCTGACAAATCCCTAAATCACAGATTTGCAGATCATTTGCCCCTGAATTTTCTGTTAAAGCGTATTTTGCTTAATTTTCCTCTGCGTGCCTGTGACAGTAATGGTGTTCCTCTGAACATTTTGTCTCACGCAGTCCAGAGCAGCAAAACCAAACTGAAACTAAAGAAGCGGAAGGCTGTTTCTGTCCTAATGGAACAATGCTGCATGACTCTGGTGTGGATGTTTGTGTAAAAACTTGTGGTGAGTTTTACTACTGCACTTGAATGCATTTTTGTTTCCTCTGTGTTGTTGCCTTCTCGTGCATACAGCATAGATCTAACGGTATGCATTAATCATACCACACAGAGATGTGTAGTTACATGAGTGGTAATGGAAATTTATTTTGATATTTTCACAGGTTGTGTTGGATTGGATAATATACCAAGAGAGGTATACTGCTATTTGTTTTTGTATTCCAAGTAGAGGTTTGGGGGAGGGGGAAGCAGTCTTCACTGGAGCAGCCTTACTTTATTGTCTCCCAGCTTTTCAGTCCTGTTCTTATTTCTTTTCTTTTAACTGCTAACCATGCAATTGCTTTCTTTATTTTCTTTGATGACAGTATGGGGAAAAGTTTACAGTAGACTGTAAAGACTGTATTTGCCTGGAAGGTGGAAGTGGCATTGTATGTGAGGCTCACAAATGTGCTGAACAAAATAAGATCAGTTGTGATGGAGAAGGCTTCTATAAGGTCACTGAAGTCAATTCTGAAGATCCCTGCTGCCCCATTATCACCTGCAGTGAGTTTATACTTGTTTATAGTATTTCACTACCCTTTAGGAAGAGTAAAGGAAAGAGAACTGAACTAGTTCAGCACCGCAGGCCTGCAGTAGACAGTCACAAAATAACGTTTTCACTCATGCTTCCTAAATCAGTTTGTCCAGTGTTGGGAGAAGTTCCTTTTAATATTGCGGTGGCTTAACTGGATCTACAGTTCTTGAGTTCAGGGTCACATTTTATTGTAGTAGTATGCAGACAGGTTATAGAATTCTGGGTAGCTGTAGGATTTTCATTTTGCAGCAATTGCCTGTAATCTCGGAGACACAGAGTCCTGTAACAGTTGTCTACTAGTTCTCTGCAAAGAATTGTGATACTTTTCTAACACTTGGTAATTACATACTAGAATAAGTTTCATAAACTAGTGCAGTCCTCCATCTAATGCCTGGATTTGCTAGGAAAAAAATGAGTCCTCTATCTGCAGTTTTTTTTTTTTCCTTTGGGGAGGATTTGGAACATTCCCTAGCAATGGAAAGTCTAACCTAAATGTTCAGGTGGGACCCTAATAGATGATTATTTGTCCGTAGCCATGATATAATGTACGTTCTGGCGTACTCCTCTTTTCAGAATGCAACACGAGCTTGTGCACAACCAAACCCCCCAAGTGTGAGCTGGGATTTGAAGTTTATTCTCATATTCCCAGTGGCCAGTGCTGTCCTGCGTACCAGTGTGGTAAGTGCTTTAGAAATATATTACAACAATTAGCATTATATTTTACGTATTTTAGCATCAAGGGTTAGGGAGACTGTATGCAATACCCTCTTGAAAGAATTAACAAATGCAGTCAGCTTCTAGATGGTTACTGGCCCTGCAGCTTGAGAGAGTGGTGCACAGGGAGTCAGATATGGCTCATGTGGCTCAAGATCAATTTTCCTAGTTTCAAGTGTATGTAAGAATAGTTACAGAATAAACTGAGATTATGGTCTCAGCTTAACCTAGCAAAATATCCCTGTAAGTATGCTGAGGAGAAGATAGCTTTACAAAGTTGATGTTATTTGTGTAATGGACACAGGGAACTGCTTGTACCTGTTAAGTGGACGTTCTTGGCTATGAACTGGACTATGTATATGAGGTCAAACCTTCCTCCCTTTTTGCATGTGCAGTGATTGTGCTTATATCTTATATATGCCATATCTATTATTGGAAATGAGAAATAACCAAATAGTTGAACATGTACATTGTGGTGTGACTGGAGTGGGGTGAAGATAGTATACTCTTTTTTTTTTTTTTTTTTTTTTTTTTTTTTGGCCTATGTAACCTCCTACTCCTCCCTCTTTAACAGTTTCCAAGAGGGTTTGCGTACATCAAAATGCCGAGTTCTTGGTGAGTTCCTATTTCAACAGTCTTCAGTAAAAATGCTTTTGAAACTAGTTAGCATATTTTAACAGAAGTGCTATGAAGATGTTTCCATCTATAATATTCCATTTTTAAGAAAATTTCAAATTCCTATGAGGGATTTATCAATTTCACAAAGTCTAAATCTTTTCCAAAAAGGATTGCTCTGTGTGAAAGAGACTGAACTGTTGTTTCTAAATGTCCATACCAGAGAGAGGTTTGGTTTTAGAATAAAGTATGTATAGGTCTAACAAACTCAGTCTGCAGTTAGTGTCAGCGTTTCATTGCGATTTTAAGACTGTGCTTTCGAAAATGAAAAGATTTGTAAAGAAGGACTATTCTAAACAGACTCAAAGTCCTGATAAATTCTATTGGTTTCAGTGATTGTTTTATTGCAGATGTTCATGTGACACCTGCCCTTCTAATTAACCTGAATTCATCTTTCCTATATAGGACGTATGTTGTATGCACAAACAACTAGCCAAATAGCTATCCCAAAGTGTTTGTGGTGGATTCCTTTTCAGTTGCTTGGTTTAGAGGTGTTTTAGGAATTAAGAAATGTCTGTCACGCGTATATCATATGTCATTAATATATGAATCTTTGTTTCTTAAAATTTATAGCCTAATTCCTCAGTCTTTGTTGATAAGTGTCAGAATTGTTTCTGCACTAATGAAGTTAACGTCACTACTCAACTGAATGTCATCTCATGTGAACATGTTCCTTGCGACACATACTGTGAACCAGTAAGTGACAAACTTCAGAAAAAAATTCAAAAAAAGAGCATATACATGGAAAGTAGAGCTAGAAATCCAAAGTCCAGCACCAGCATGGACACTGACTCTCCTTGAGCAACCTATTCTGTACAGCTTGATAACGTAGCTAACAATACTCTGTTCACATGGGGAGAGTTACCTGAAGAATTTATGTAGAACACTTGATAAAGTAATATTTAACTACTAGGCATATTTATTACTGTGTTTTAATTGACTCTATTTATAGCCTGCTTCTATTACTTGTTTTCTTTGGGGTTGGTGATCTTCCAGCACAGAAAGCACAAATCTAGAGTGTACTTCAAAGCATAATCAATTCATGGATTATTGTGTTTTCGGTTATTCCTCAAAAACGCACCTATCACAGTGCTTTAATTTTAATTTAATTTTAATATCTAGGGATATGAGCGTCAACCAGTGAAAGGTGAATGTTGTGGAAAATGTGTGCAGACTAAGTGTGTTATACATACCTCAAAAAGTTCTGTCCTCATCTTGAGTGTAAGTATGTTCTACATCTTATATCTCTACCAAATTTGTAACATTCCCTTTGTCTTTATGAAAGTGTGGAGAGACTTGATAAAGAATTACTAATGGCAGAGATAAGGCGCAGTTATTAAGTTTGCATCTGAAAGGTCAGAGGCTCACCTTAAGTAAAGCCTACCTACCGTTTTCTGGCATGAAAGATGAAATCCTGAAATTAAATTTTCTGGAAAGCTCTTCCTGAAATGACAAGTCAGGAGTACCATAGGAAGGATTTTTCTTGCAGTATCTAGAAGTTTGTGCTTTTTTATATTATTTGATTTCTGCATGCTGAAAAAATGCTAGAAAAGCCTGCATATGGAGCAATTTTATTGCCTCTGTGGGGTGAAAATTCAGGCTTGTTCTTAATCACCATATGGAATTTTAGCTTTCCCTAGGCAAAATCCAGTGGCACAGGTGAGATTGTTCTTAACTCTAATGCACTCTGCGTGCTTTAGAGGGATTTTTCTTCTCCACGGGAAATCCCAGCTGTGGCATCCTGCAATACATGCAATAAGCTGTAGCCAAAGTGGATATTAACCCAAAAATAATTGACTGGGAAACAAAAGTCATTGTCAAAGGACAGAAAATTTTAGCTTGAGCACCCTTCAGCTTTCTTTATTATATTTTGTATTTCCCTTGCAGCCTGGAGAGTTTAAAAATGATCCTTACAACAACTGCACCATTTATAGCTGTGTAAATATTCACAATCAGCTTATCTCCTCCACGTCTGAGATAACCTGCCCAGCATTCAATGAGGAGAACTGCAAACCTGTAAGTAGATATGAAAAACTCACCCTCAGTGCATAAATACTTCAGTTTAGTTCATCCACCTAACTAGCAAAAAAGTAACGCTAAATTTTGGTGATCTTTCTCCAAAGTTTCTCTGTCCCAAGAGCAGGAATTTTTGCGTCCATGCACAGACCTACGGTGTGTATAAGATACCTGTGTGTGTGTGTAAGGCTTATTACTGCAACTGTCTCTTGGTAGCCTAAAAACTGATCAACAATGAGATGTAAGGTCCTCACAGGTTGCTTTGTGCGGGGCCATGTCTGAACAAGAACCATGTTTTCTTGAACGTCACAGAAATGCAAACCATCCAGTCAGTAGGCTGCTGGTTGTACCATGCATGTTCCCCTTCAAATACAACAGTGTTTGAGAAAACTGTTTCAGAATTGTTTCTAAGTAGAAGTAGCATGCTGATAACTGTTCACTTCCTTCGAAGCATTATCTGTGTCTCCATGTTCCTATGGAAATTGACAGATTTCAAATCTGGAAGAGACCATTGCGTTTGTTTATTCAGATCATCTCTACAGTTCTCTCTTGTAGTTTCCAGTTGTTCTCCTCAGTTACTGGCTTAGAAAGTTCATTACTATAGGGAAGTAATACCGTTCTTTTTGCTGTTTCTTTGTTTTTTTCAGGGAACTGTTACATTCTTACCTAACGGTTGCTGTAAAAAATGTAAGTATGTTAGTGAACGTGAATCGACAACAGTACAGAGAAGGAATTTTCATCTTAAGTCAACCTGTTTTCTGTTATAGAGACTGATAGGCTTACATTTAAATAGATACTTGCACATTTATATTTGTTGTTCCAAGCATTCAGTGTCTGATCTCTCTGGAAAAGTTTAAACTGAAGCAGAAAGAGTTTAAACTGAAGCAGAAAGAACGCTTAAGCCGGTACTTTTAGTGAACTAATGAGACCTTGAGTGTGCTGAACTGCAAGGAGCTTGTGGAGCTGTTTCACTTGAAGGTATTTTCTGATCTTTTTTCCTGACAGGTGCACCTCTGGATAGCCCCACACCATGCTCTGTCCGTCAAAGAAAAGACTTTATTGTCTATCAGGGCTGCCATTCTCTGACAAGAGTTGACTTGACTGAATGTGAAGGAACATGTGGAACCTTCTCACTGTAAGTAAACTGATCAGACAATGAGATTTGAATTCTGTGGGCACTGAGTTGGTTTACATAAAAGGAACAATAAATATATAGACTACAGAATGGTAGAAGACCTAGAACAGCTCTCAAAATAATGGACACAAAATCATGAAATCTGTGACTGAGTCATCTTAGCAGAAAGAGAAGAGGCGTATTAGATTTTCTTGGAATTCAGACAGCTATGATGATGTATTTTTATCCACTGAGAGCTGATTTGTTTGTCGTTTGTGTCAGATCATCTTGGATACAAATCAGTTCAGCAGAACATGGAATATTTCCTGTAATGGGAGAGAGCCCAGAGAGAAGCCAAACCTGATGCTCATTAGCTGAAAAGCTGCTTCTCAAGAATTAGCATATAAAATGAAATGCACATACTTCTTTGAATCTTAAAGGGAAGATTCAAACATGCACAACTTTTGTACAGTGAAGAAGTGAGAAAAAGCTGCCTTTGGGGTGGTGTTAATGGAGAAGTTCCATTCTCTCTGAAATGAGAGCATCTTCAAGAAAGTGGCTATAAGAAAGTGACTGGTAGGATACCTAGTATAGAGCTATTAAAACCCACTGGAAGACCATAATCAATAACAGTAACTCCCAAAAGGAATCATCATTTGTTGCCTATCACAGAAAATGTATCAGAAAACTGATTGTTAGTCTCAGATTGAACCCTCTGATGAGCCAGAGGGTTAATTAGTATTTTTGAAATACCTCGTGGTCTCAGACAAAGTCCTATTGTAGTTGCCTCTGCACACAAATTATAAAAGGAAGATGGCTCTTGACACAGTTTACAGCCTGATATTAACAGATTCTACAGGTTAGGAATGGTTCTTGGGCAGCTGATGATCGCAAGGCTGCAAAAGGTCCTTTGCTGTGAGGTACAAACAGTAGGAGCTGTTGCTTCCCCTTTCTGTAGTACTGTCTGGTTTGGAATTGCCACTGTGATTCATATGATACAATTGTAGCCAGCTGTGTATGCCGCTTTCTCCTTCAGTCATGGCTGTATCTGCCCGTAAGTGTTTGATCTGGTATATTTAACATCCATCTGTGCTGGGATTACAAAAGGAACCTAAAGAAGCTGAGCTCATAGAACTCACTAGGTTTTTTTTCAGTCAGACTTAGATAATAACTGCCTTACCACAGTATCCCAGCCAATGCAATGAATTTTAAAAGCGTGTTACGTTACACCAATATTCTGTCAAATGAGCTCATCACTACTCGTTAGCCACAGCAGTGGCTCTTTTACATATTATTCCAAACTCCTCACAGGAGCTCTGTTTCTGATTTCTCTCTCTCCACTGTATACTGTCTTCTAGCACAGAATAATGTTACCTTTTTTCCTATTTAACAGATACTCTGCAGAGGCCAATTCTATGGAGCACAGCTGTTCCTGCTGCAGGGAAGCAAGGACTAGTGTAAGGGAAGTGGAACTGAAATGCCCCACTGGGCACTCACTAAGACATAAGTATGTATATGTGGAAAGCTGCAGCTGTCAAGACACTGAATGTGACATCTCAAAGTCCATCTCAAAGTCCAAAGAGTCCACAAGCACAGAAGAAAATGACAAGGAGAGCGCTCTGAACCGTATCAAGAGGGCTATCAGCTTAACATCAAAATGAAGGGGAAAAAGCTAACAGCCTTCAAGTAAAGGGACTATGCACCATTCTCATCTTCCTTGACTAGTTCAGAACTTTGCTTTTCCCAGTTATTGTATCCTATGCGTTCTCTGATTGTTTCTAACAGTGCTCTAATTTATTTGTGTGCAAAAGTAAGGGGAACTTTCTTCCAAGTGCATAGTCTTTTGGGTCCATTTGTAATCAGCTTATTTGCTCTGAATGATTAAAAGCACATTTCAGAAATTTGGGTTTTGTGCTTACTCATGTTGTCTGGATGACCTTGAGTTTTAAAAGGGAAGGAAAGTTCTTTTTCAAGCTGCAGGAAGTCAACTGACATATTTCCTAGATCTCTTGAGTATCAATCCGTGGCTCCTTAAAACCTAAAATACATGAAGATCTTGTCTGGAGGACTCAACATATAAGGTGAGGCAGTATTTGATGCTGTCTACCAGACAAGCAGAAGATAAATAAAGCATCATGATGTGATACAAGTGACTTTAAGAAGCTTTCACTCTAGTGCAGCCCCAAACTGTTTTTAGCAAGGTTGTGTGTGTTTTAGTACTGTCTCAAGGGCTGCTTTTTTCCATCGCAATTACACATTTTCACTGAGAAGACAGTTCCTCTGCTATGAGAGTATGAGGTTCATTCACAGTGTTTGAACTTTGAGGGATGCATAGTTAGTAAGACCTATCCAAATTCAGTCCTTTGCAAAACAGATGTCCATCTCTGAGCTAGTCATCCTAGGCTTTCTCTACAGCAAATGGAAAGAAATAGCCATTTTGGACATTAATTCATCTCATACTAAAGGAGATATCCAAAGGAGATTGGCTGGATTGCATTCTAAAGTGCCTGTTTATCTGGCCTGACTGTAAAGGGAACTGAAGATTAGCTCAGAGATGGACATCTATCTTGAAGACATCTGAAGTATACTCCGCCCCTTCTGTGTGTGAAGACTGCATTTAGCATTATTATTGTCTCTGCTAGTGAACACTAATTGTGTCTTACCTTTCTGCGAACTTAAACCTGTTTGAGTCACAGCTAACCTAAATGCAAAGCGTCTTTCCTAAATAAGGTAGAATTTGTGGCACGGAGACATGCTGTGCTTTCAGGACATACTTCTTCATGTGAAAAAAAGAGCTCTTCATGCTCTTTTTCTCTCTCTTTTCCTTAGATATCATCCATTCTGTGCTTCTGTTAGCCCTGCCAAATGTGTTGCAGTTTAGAAAGCAGACATTGGTAGGAAGCACAGAAAATGAAACACAAGTAGTGTTGCATCTTCAGAATACTGTCATTAGAGAGCTAATGTCTGTGGAGGGGGAGAAGTAGCTGATCCAAGAAGGAGGAAGTTTTTTAAACTTTAAAAAGCAAGCTGCAGAACTACTGAAGCCTGGTTTCTACTTCAGTCTGGGTTTCTAAGGATTTATATCTCTGGGTCATCTGAGAGATGTGACGGAAATTTTTCCCTTGAGGCAGTTAGAAGGTCACTCTCATGTGTGGATTCTTTGTTGTCTAACAATTTGTATACTGACGGTACAGTCTACTTTTCCTTGAGTCATGTGCAGAGACCACTTGTCTCAAAATCTGTCGATGTTTCGCTGTCTTTGAGATCTTCATTTTTGCGGTGCACGCTGTACTTATACTGAAGACCAAACTCTCCCTTGTTTCATTTTTCCCCCCTATTTTATCATCTGTATTGGCTCTTTCTGTCCTTCTAGTGAAGGGCAAACTGACTCTAAATAAGGAAGTGAAATGATTTGCTGTAAAAGTCAGTAGAGCTGCAGATTTTGGCTATGCCACTATAGGGCAGTCTGTGGCTAAGAATGTAAAGTTACTTCGGAGACAAAAAGCAGGGTGCCTACAGAGGGGAGATTGTACATTGCCTAGTAAAGAGTTTTACCTCTGAGAAGGAATGTTGATGTTTCCCCACGGACACTTGTATGCTCTTAGTAAGCACTAGGAAAAACTATTCTGACAGGTTTACATGCATGCACAGCATGGTGTTCCTTGCAGGGCTCTGGATTTTAGCAACCCTTTCAGTTTTACTACTGGGTCAGTGCTGCCCATAATCAGGTTCCCAAGTGGGTACTGTCAGAGAATTCTGAGTTATAGGTACTTGGCAGAGTTCCAGGTCAAACTGTACCTGTCAAACCTCCACCCTTTTCTGCACTTTTGGTCACCTCAGAAGTTTGCAGTTCAGTTCACACCTGTATTTCCATTGGAACTGGATGACAAAATTGAGCAGATTAAACTTTATAACCCAGCAGAGAAATCCACAAAGAGCCTTTCAAAGAGAAATTTCTGTAAGACATGCCCAAGAAGAAGGGAAACAATTGCTGGAAGAGGACTTTCCCTCCAAATCTGAAAGCGCAGTTGCTCAACCAAGAGATTCCTTCTCTCCAAGGTTTATACCCTGCACAAAAATGAATTGCTGCCTCTAGGAGGAGTCCATTATGTCCACTTAGAGATTTCCTACAAGCGCTCTTCACCAACAGAGAACGCCCTTTATAATAATGTCCTGATAGAAGAACAAGCTTTGCTACTTCAGGCTAGCATTACTTCTGTGCTAAGCAAGTGACTAGGAGTCCTGCCTTTTGGTAAACTTTTCTCAGCTCGCTGAGAAGAGTTGGTGCTTTCTGGCAACGCTGGGAGATGGAGTTAGGGCTCCCTCATCGGGAGGGGTCCTAGAAAAAGAAAGAAGTTGTAACTGAAGAAGTTGTAACACTACAAAGAGTGTAGTGGTGGCAGTGAGCAGCACTCTTCCTCCTTCTCATAACTCTCTTGAAAGAAAATGGAGACCTGCCCTGCCTGATCGCATGGGGCTTTTTGCTTCTTAAGTTCAAATAGGAGCTATTGGGTCTGCAGGCCACAAGCTCAGCCTCTTCTGGAAAACCCAAGGGAGCTATTTAAGAAATCTCTCACAAGGCAGTGCCAGACATTTAGGGGCTGCAGAGGAGATGGTGGAATCTTCTGACCCCAATGCCTTTTTTCCCCACTTGCACTCCCAGGCAGGGCCTACTGCAAGTGTATCACTGACAAGGGAATGGACTTAACTCCCTCTGTCCTCCAGGATCTTCTCCATCCTCCAGAAATTTCTCTATCCTCCAGGGTCTAGCAAGAAGGGAGCAATAACAGCAGGCCCAGCAGAGCTCAGCTGGGTGGCAGTTGCTAAAACGCTGGCATGGGTCCATGCTAGAGAGCTGTGTTCCCCTCCTCTCTTTTTCTCCAGCTTCCCACTTCCATTTGTGGTAAAGGACTTCATTTTGGTTTGTTCCTTTGTTCTTTTTTTAATCTCCAGTTACTTAGAAGTTCTGGCTTTGCCCTGAAAAAGGAGGAGGCCTTCTTGTGAGGCGAGTGGGACTTCTACCCACACAGCTTCTGAAAGCACCAAAAGCCCAGTGTCCTAGCTGTTGCCCTACAAGAGCTTCTCAGGTTGGCCTCGCTTTGGCACACTGTCCTCCTAAGTGAGAGGTGAGCAATTTCCCTAAGCATGGGATTTGACCGTGTCCCTGAGCAGTGCAGTTGTTGAACCTGCTTGGCCATTCTGGTGAGCAAAAAATAAGTATCATGGCCTTATTGCTGCCTTCCCCAAAGGAGGGAACTAGCAGCCTGATATATCCCAAGCACAAGCTGGAGCTAGGATCCATAATTGCCCTGGTTGCAGGCGATTGTTATTTTGTTATTTTGGGTGCCTGTTTCAGGTTCATGCTCCTACAAGGTGGCCTGAAGCTCAAGGAAATCCTTCCCAGGCAGCTGCAGTCTTACAGGAAACTCTTCATGGCATACAGCCGGATGTAGGAGACCACTGCCGAATGCTCGGGCAAACCTGAGTGGGTTGGCTGCACTTTAGGCAGGCTGCCATTGCCATGCAAGGTAAGAGTGCTGCTGCTGGGGTTTCCAGTGCAGCAAAAAAAAAAAAAAAAAAAAAAAAAAGACATTACCCTATTGCTGTGGGCTCTGAGATGCACCCTGAGCTTGCCCTGATGCAGGTTACAGGCTGGAAGGGTGGCAAATGTGGCATGCACCTCATCTGTGGAAGCATGTGGATTTAATTCCTGATTGTACTCTTCTCCAAGGTAATTTGAAGCTTAGACTATTTCTTCCTAATTATCTAGAGATGCATTGGAAACTTCATGTTGTTCATATGAGTCTACAGGAATTCAGTGAGAATTTTCATCTGGAGTTAAAAAGGAGCCCTCAGAATATTTTCTGATAAAGTGAGGATGGTTGTTTTATCAAGAATTACTGGACAAGCGTTTCAAGAACACCGATGGCAGAAAGGAAGAGGCTTGTTAGCAACATGGAAAAATCACTGCTGCTATCTAAGGTGAGGTGAATAGGGTTCAGAAGGGGGGAGGAAGCCACATACAAAACAAGAACAAACCTCTCCAGAAAGATGCAAGGAAGGGATTTGTGATCTAATAATTACCTTGTTTAATGATGTAACGATATATTATGACATTATCATTTTGTGTGCCGTAGAAGGGGAAAGGGAAGATAAAATTTTCACTATGTTTACTCTTGGAATGCACTTTGCTAAACCATACTTCACTGAGCTAGGCACAGCAAACTGCACGTAAGCCCCAATCAAAGGACATCAGCAAAGGCAAAGCCATATGTAAATAAGCATGTAGTTGCAGTGCTTGTTACACACTGTTTGAACTTGTATAGCACAAACTCAGATACTGTGTAAAGAGAGGAGGCAGAAATAGACTCATAAGCTCTAAAATCATAGGAAGGAAAAATTCTTGCAAACTTTAGATCCCAGAAAAACTGCAGTATATTTAAATAACAGTAGCACTGATAAACAATTGCCTATATTTCATCTCCTAGCAGAAGCTTTGGCAGTGTTTTAAAGGAGAACAAATTCTTCAAGGTAAACATCCTTCTGCCTAAGCCAAATTTTCTAGATTAATTTAGTCTTTTCAGGATGCCATATACTTCTGTGCTATTAACTGGCAACCTCCCGAACAAACTTCTGACCAGACTATATTAGGCATGTTGACAATCACTAATGCAGATGACGCAGTAATCATTATAGTTTTTTGAGCTTCACTTTTTAAAAAAACTGATGGGTTCAAACTGGACTTTCTTTAACCTTTCAGTTTTTCAACAGTCAAATATAAAAATACTTGAATTATTTTCACAAACTTATCTCTAGAACAGTGAAAAACACTACTTGTAATTTTTTCTTTTTCCAAGACTTGAACTTTAAGAAAACCCACCAAACAGCAGAATTGGAGTTGTGATACTACTTCAGTGCAACGACTTCCATGCCAGAATGTGTTTCTGTTGCAGGCCAATTTATAGCTAGGAAAGGCTTTAGTTAGTCTTTTTCTTTGCTTTTGGCCAGCCTCCTCTCCACATTTCACCAAAAAATGGGGTTTTCCCTACCACTGTCAAATTCCAAAAGCTTCCTTAGTTCCAGGAAGTCATGGATCTTCCGGTGATAAGCAATTCCATTTCAATACGACTGATTTCAGTAGGATACTGTTTTCATGCTGGAGAACAGATCCATATTTAAGCTGAATGAAGGTCTAAACACTTTAAAATGTTCTGTCACTTCTACCAATCTATAGATGTAGATATAGATATAAAGTATATATGTATACATATAGATACACACGTACATGTGTGTGTGTATATCTATATATATAAAAACATTAGTAGACAAAGAGTAGCTTGTAAGAATCATTCTGGAAACTTGTTCCTGGTTATACTGTATGGTATATTTGGCAGGTAAAATCTTTTCATTTGCTTTGAGGGTTGAACAGAAGGACTAGTCCTGAGAGCCTAATTCAGCTAGTCAGACAAAAGCTAATCTTTGCACATAGCAGGAACTACTGCCTGATGATACAAAGGCAGTTTATTATCTCAGTCTGAGCTAATTAGAAGCATCAAAGATTTTCAAATTGGGCAAGGATTAGAAAATACGTGGGGAGCAAGGTCAGGAAGAAACCTTGGATTCTAAGGGAAGCAACATAGGTAAAACTACCCTATTCAGCAGAAATCAAGTAGAGGATAAGTTTGGGAGAGCTGGGGTTGAGAAGGAGTACCTTTGCTTCATGTAGCTCTCTTTCAAGCAGTAACAAAAAGCAACAGGCCATGTGATCTAGGAACATGTCTTTGTACACAGTGCCTGAGACCTGACACAGCAGTGGAATTTCAATGGCCTGTCCCTTTGGGCTACATTAACTGAGCGCTCCCTGCACTCTGTGGTATCTACTAACACGGCTTCCGCCTTCTGTAACTTGTGCCTAGGGAAATTCATCTCTCTCTGCTAGCTTGTGTTTCATGGGAGTCTTTGCTCTCCCGTTAATGCACTTCTCATTAAGCTCAGAGGAAGGAATCCACTTTGCGATAGCCTAAGTGCTGTCCTGCTGGCATGGGCAACTGCAAGAAGCAAACATACTTCATGGTCTTCCTTGTTGTTAATCATCAGCCTCTTGACAGCTGGAGCTGTATGTTCCTTCTCCTCCTCCTTAAAAAGGTGCGGAGCCTGAACTAAACACAGCACACCCATGTGGCACTGAGCGGCAGCTAGCTATTGGATGGCTAACGCTAACTCCCACTGCATGCTAAGCAGAGGCCTGGGGAAAGACTGTGGCCCCATAGTCTTTTCGTCCTCTCTCTGGATAGTTACTTGGATTTAAAAGAAAGTCAGTATTCAATCATGTAGAAAACTGCTTTGGTTTTAGTGGCTACACGTGTTCAAGGCACATCAGAATGCCAGAGAGCCCAAGGAAAGCTCTAAAACTTGGATGGCATAGAAGAGTTAGCTACCCATTGTGAAATGTCATGGTTCATGCTGAACCAGTCATTACCTCATGGATCCAATAGGAATGCTCCAAAAGAATTTTGGATCAGGCCCTTGAATAGTTAGATAGTGTAAGTCCAATTTAGGAAACAAAACCAAGGCCAAGATTGCTTAGCTTCTCCCCTCAGGCTGTTCCTCTGCCCCTTCTCTCTGCCTTTCTTTTGGCTTGCAGTGGTTTTCAGTCATGGCGGACATGTTTACTCAGGATGTAATTTCAGAGCTATAAGGACTTCAGTATTAAGTGTGCAGTGGCCTTTTCTGACTTGGCTTGGCATCCATAAAGGTAGAAATGGCTGTAATAAAAAAGAGGTGGAATCTGCACTTGCCTGAAAGCCAAAAAGCTCTAATTCTTAAAAAAGAATTTTCACATCCTTCCCCAAATGGCTTCCCTTTGTTCTAGTACCTTATGTTCTAATATGTTCTATGTTCTGACACCTAATACCTTACCTTCTAATACCTTTTTTCCTCAGGAAGGCTGTTTAAAGCAAAATCTTTGAAGTAGAGAAAGCCCGAGGGCCCAGCTTCTTGATGAGATGCCTTTCTGTGCAGGGAGTCTTTCTAATGTGAGGAACTGCCAATAGGTCAATGAGACCTGCGTGCACAAACACCAGTCAGCCGTGTCATTACTCCTTGTATGTAGATTTAAAAAGATTTATATCTTCTTAAAAAAAAATCAAAAAACCAGCAGCTAAATTTATTCCTTGCAAATGGGAGTAGCTGATGCCCTTGATTGGTTCAGGAAAGGTCAAGAAACCCTATGGCAAGATGAGAGGTTATGGAGCTTTGTGTTTGTTCTAAGACAAAATGTAAGAAAATATCCTATAATCTCCCATCAAAATTAAAATACTAAAGACGTTCTTCATGTATTTTAATAGAGAGTTAATGACATAGACCCACTCCCTGCCCTTCTTCTGCCTCTTATAGATCACCAGAAACTATCAGCCCTTTTAAGCTGTGTGGTGGACCTAAACTTGATGGAGCAAATAAATCTTTGATGTAAATTTCCTAAATTCTGTGAGCTTATGCTAGGGATTAAGATATAGTCCAAGTGGTTCTTGAATTCTTTTGGCAATGTAGAATGTGCAAAATCATATTGTAACCATCAATTATGTAAAATATTTTGCCAAATTCATTTCATATGTCTTTATCACATCGATGACTGGTATGAGGGGGCTTGAGACCACATGCGAAATTGACATTTTCCTGGCTAACTTTACCTTGTTAATGAAGTAAACGGTATTTCTCTATAGAGTTGTTATCTTGACAGTACTGGTAAAACATTATTTTATAGTGGATTTACTTAGTAAGAAATAGTACTATTTCCTTTGCCTAAAATGAACTGGAATATTTGAAGCTTTCCAGGCAGAATCTTGTCAGTGCTTGGACTAACCCTGGATGGTGTGTCACAAGAAACTTTGTAGCCTTAATGCTTTACAATACATATGGGAGCACCCTTTGACAGAAGAGTGCGAAACAAGTGCAACTGCCAAACTTCAGTGCTGCAGTTGGGTATGGATGGTGTTAATCCCCCTGAGGCTCCCAGTTTAAGTGCCTGAGTTTGTAGCGAACAGTATGGGGCGTGAGTCATTGATTAGCTTCGTACAGGTTTATCTCCTGTGAGTCAGTGATGATAAAGAAGCTGAGTTAATATTTACCTATTGTATTTACTAAAATCATATACCCTTTAATGGCAAATGATCCATGAAATGGATTGTAAAGGAGCCAAGAGGGATTGTTCTTTTTGCTAGTACAGCTGCAGCAGAACGAAGGCCTCTTAGGCCGGAGGGCCCAATAAAGGGAAGAGTTATTAATCCCAGTGTGTCGCCACAGGGAGAATAGTTATAACTTGTGTGCCTGCAATAGCAATGATTCGGTGATAGCGGATCAACATATTCACAGGCTTCCTGTCAGTCTGAATTTCTTTCTGAAAACCTACTGTGTTTTCCTTCTGAAAACCCCAGTGTTGTCACACTTGAATATAAAAACTTCATTTAAATGCAAATATCCCTCCCCTGTCAGTAGTCCTAAAATCATTTCAGGGGATTGGAGCATCCAGGGATTTCTGAGGAGTGCAGCCAGCACTCTCTGCAGAGAAGCCAAAAGCAGCAGCTCTGATTAGTGACTGGCAGGAGCTCTGTTCCCTGAGAAATGGCAAAGGAGTGGCCAAAATGACAGAGGAGGCAAGTGGAGGTAAGAAAATGGTTAGGGTGCAGACCAAAGGGTCAGGTTTTCCTGTTTCTTTGAGTAGCAAGAGGTATGCTCTTGTTTTTCTCAGGGGAGGATCCCGGATGATTGATGTTACTTTCGCAGCTGAATGGAGCAGAAGGAGAAGGTTCAATGGATTGTCTGTTTTATTCTGTCTGTCCCTTGGACATGTAGTTTTAACTAGTTTATGTTTAACTAGTTTGACTTTAACTAGCTTATTTAACTACAGTTTATGTTGTTCATTTTCCTCCCAGGCCCATATATGCTAGCTGGGACTTGCAGTGGGAAGTCATACTTTAGCTCATCACTCCTGCCCACCGTGGCATGCCCTTGAACCATCCCACATGTAGAAGAGAAAGGGGAGGGAGTTGCGGTCATCGGACTCACCAGGTCTTTGTCAGGTAAGGACTGCTCCAGCCTGAATGGTATCTTTGGGAGGCAGTTCATATATGGTTCCTGCTGCTTTTGCATTGCCCACTTGGAATAAAGGGATTTTGTTTTAGGTTCAGGAATCAGACCTCTGGTTTTCTGTTCCTTTTTCTCCTCTCATACCAGTGTGAATGAAAGAGATGCCTTGATTTCCTGGGTGGAAGTGGGAAGGGAAGAGGACTGCTATTAAAAAGATGGGCTCTATCTCTGCAGAGTTCTGCACTTGACTTTACCACGGGACTGGATTTGGGAAAATGAATAGAGTTCAGCCTTTCCTCTCTATCCTCAGCTAAACTCTTCTTTTCTGTGTCAATGTCAGTGGGGTACTGACCTCTATGCTTTCTCTCCTGGGCTTCACAGTCCTTCCGCACATCAGCCATTAATACTGTTCTGTGGCCTGAAAGAGGAGGCTGCATTAACCGAAAACTGACCATGAGAATCTGCTGAATCTGAGTGTTACTGTTGTAACAGTATGGGATATGTATGGGATTAAATATCATCCTAATATCTACTATGTCATAATCTCATAGTCTGGGTTATCTGCTAGATGTTCTGCTGTTTGACATCGTAATTGTTTGGATGGAGAAGAGTGGAGAAGGAGCTGTGATAAAAAGGAAAAGCGGCAGAAATCGACTACTTCCATCACTGGTGCCGTAAAGTCTGTCAGCTCTGTATGCCAGCCAAAATGGCAGGGCTTCAAGAACAGACTTTACCTTCCAATAGTGCCCTGCCTCAAGTTGGCTGACAATGGAATTAATGGGGCACGGACAGTGGGAAAGGGGTAACATGAACTCATGTTTCATGTACTGTACAATGCTCTAACCCGCTAGTGCAGGATTTTCTTAAGAGCAATGGCAGCAGCAAATCTTCTTCTGGCAGATATTTGCACCTGCACCTCTGAAAGCCACTTACTGAACAACTCATAAACCTGTAGGGGGAACAGCTGAAAAGAATCAGCTTTAGAATACTTAGCTCTGCACCTGCCAGAAAATTTGGTAAAGCAGTGCACAAGACACAGTCCTGGAGGCCTGGCTTATTGTCAGCCAACCAGATAAAAGGGCATGCGCCCTTGCCAGTGAGTCGGTGGACGGACTGGGGTCGAGGAATTGTAGCAGGGGTGAAATCTAAGTCCACTTGAAGCCATATGTGTGCTCACTTAGTACTGGGAATCATTCTGGCATTAGTGTATTCCAAAAGGGCTGTGTGGTAATTGAAGGTGTCAAAGCACGTCATGCATGTTTGTCTGATTTGCTGGGACTGAGTGAGAGGCTTCCTCTGTGACAGAGATGGTTTCCCAATAGCTTGGATAAAGTGGAGCAGCATTAGGTCAGCTTGTGCCTTCAAAGGTCAGCTTGTGCCTTCAAAGCAGGTAAATCTCCAAAGGAGGCCCTAAAATTACTGACATCAAACATCTATGGCAGGAAATCTAAGCAGTGTCCTACAGTAGAATATGCATCAGCTCATGACTGAGCCCTCTGGATTTTTGATGGGTATGTTCTAGGATACTAAAACCTTGATAACTGCAACCTACCCCATTGAAGCAGTGCAATTTAAGAACTGAAGGAATGAGTGGTGGTTTTCGTTTTGGTGGGTCTTGGGCACTACTGGCTAATGCTGTTTGGAAAAACAAAGGTTCTGCATGTATCAAGAACAAATTAACCTCCCATGCCTGACTGGTACAATCAATTACATTTGTGTGGTGGAGGTGAGAAGTTTGCAGTGTGCGGACTGATGCAGCTCCTGGTCTGTTGAAGCAGTAAATCTCTGGCCTTTTTTGTAAGGTAGTTTGAATTCACTTGTTAAAGGCCATTTCCCTCCTGCCAAAAGTTTTTGCTCTAAATAAACCATACATTATGCCTGACCTTACACTATTTTTTGCTCCAACACTTAGAAGTAGCCATCAAGCCAGCAGAGGCAACAAACACTTTTCCTTGAGCTGGGGAACTGCCCTGGTGTGCAAACCAGATGAAAGCTTTGAATGAGGGCAGTGATTGCTTGTTACTAATAAAATGCTATGAAAAAGAAAAACAATTCTTGCCAAGGAAAAGGCAAGATGGTAGGGGGAAAAAATCTTTGTAAGGAAGGAGAAAAGAAAAGGACAGCTCTCTGTCCCCACATAAAGCAGGAGAAAACTAGATACTTGTTTCTGAAAGGTTGCTCGGTGCTAAGCATGAATCACTGAAAGAAAAATGAATGAAGCTCCACCTTTCAGGGACCATGCCATCAATGTTTTGTTCTCATGCCAAATTCCTGGACTATAAAAATCTGCCTATAAGTCAAGAAAAAAACACTTCCCTGGAAGAATTTTCAAGTTACCACTTCATGGCAAGATGGAAATAAAAAAGAGGAGGTCATTTTGGATCTTCTGCCTAATTTGGAGTTGTTGCAAGGGCAAAGAACCAGTTCAGATAGGTAAGAAAAAAATCTAATTCTCAGATTATTTACTCACATATTGGTCTTGACAACTAGAGTTGTCAAATGAAAATATATAACATGTTCATATAAGAACTATAGGCATGACAGATACTGTTTAACAGTATACATAAGCATCCTTTACTTAAGCCATTTAAGTATTTTAGTGTTTTTCTTTGCACTACTAGGTAATTTAACAACTATTTTATTTCCTGAGTGGGTAATCTTGAAGAATAGGCTTTCTAGATCCTTTGTAACACATTTAGCTTATCTTCTTTACAGGAGAAATATGTCAGCATAATGCCAGCTAGGCTTGATTGGCAGTATGAAATTAGGAGTACTCACTTTTTTGGTGTTCTGCTATACTGTTTGTTACCTGGGTTGGTTTTGAGTGTCTTACACCTTTCCCAGTCATTCAATACACAAACAATTGCTGAGGTGTTTATTGCTATCTTGGTAATTCTAGAAACTCTCCTTACAAGAATAAGCCAAGTTTTCTCATTTCCCATCACTACGGTATAGAAACGTGCTAAATTACCATACTTTACTTTAGTGCTGCAAACAACTACGGCAAATTACAATCCCTTCAAAAAGCTGTTTCTGTAAGGACTTGGCACTGTAGTTCATGTTGCGTATTTCCAACATTAAGACTGGAATTTTTCAATGCTCCCCCACTGGTTCTTAGATACGAATATCTCATAACATTTTAGAGTTCACTGAGTATATGAATGATTTTGATTTGATCTGTGATGGACCTTGCTAGGTTGATGTTCCTAAACGCGCCATATCAACAACAGAAAGAAATTTGCTCGTTTCTTCTTGCCATTCTTTCACCTGGGCCCAGAAGAGATGCTAAAAGCATAATATAGCAAGCACGTATTTAATGCAAGGTGTAGGTTTCTTTGCTTCATATTGGCTTTGTGCAATCAGTGGTATGAAAACTACTTGCTGAAGTGCTGTCTTATATGCAGTTAAAGTATCTCCAATACCTTAGGCAGTAAGTGCAACGCAGAGCTCCAAGGCATGTGTTTTGGCTGAGATGAAAACTAAGTAGCTCTGAGCTGACTGCTGAAGCTAATGGCAGGCTCAGCTGCTGAGATCAGCAGCTGCCATTTTGCTGAAAAGTCATGTTGTTTATGATGTCTCCTGGAGGAGAGTCGATAGAAGATTTCAAACCAAATTCTTGCCTGTTTTAAGGGATAGGATTTCAAAGGCAGAAATAAGATGTAGGCAGCCAGGATGGGATTCCCCAGGAGGAACTTCTCCTTCCCACTTTAGACATCTACAGCGTAGAAGTATTTCTTCATGTAAGTTGGCACACCTCGGCACCCTTTATAGACACACAGTCTTGGAGCACGGTTCATTTTCCTAAGTAGATATGTAAGACAGGGCAGCTGAACCCCTTCTGTTTTTCGCTGTTGACTTCAAAGGAGCCTGGGCTGATCTGCTCGGATTGGAGCTGTCTCTGACGTGGACTTCTAAAATTAGATGAGATTAATTTCCTCCCTGATGTGTTCTGGGGGTGGTATTTTTGCCTTTGAAAATGTCTCCCTTAACATTTTTCAACAGAGATCTCAATTGCAAACCAGCACTTCTAGAGTGACTCATTAACCTGCTCACTCCGACTCTTTCTTCAGTCCAGGTCTCCACTGTCAGCAGGAGTGAATGTGCCACCTGGGGCAATTTTCACTTTCATACATTTGACCATGTTAAGTTCACTTTCCCTGGAACCTGCACGTATGTCTTTGCTTCGCACTGCAATGACAGCTACCAGGACTTTAACGTCCAAATCAGGCGCAGTGACAAGAATAGCCTCTTGATCTACTTCACTGTCACCATTGACGGAGTAATCTTGGAGGTGAAAGAAACAGGCATCACAGTGAATGGGAACCAGTGAGTAAAGACTGTACTTCTGTTTTCTTGTGCTGCTGTTTTATTGTTACATATTAGCTACAGGAGGTCTGTCTAGAAAGGGGTCCTATCCTGCAGAGGGACAAATGGGTGTATGAGAGATGCTCACTTTGAACAGAGTCCAGCCCACAGTGGCGGAGAAAGCAAGAAGCATGTAGATGCCCAGGAATCACAGCAACACCTTAGCAAAAGGCAATATAATGGAACTCTAACAAAATGTAAGGTGTAGGTTTCCTTAATGCTATTTTTATTTGGGTAGGGTGTTCTGGGGGAGTGTCTCTTTTCTGAGGGGAGGAGATAAGATCAACATTTATTCATAGAAGATTTTGATTTTGCAGAAACTTAAACTTTTTTTTTCTCAAAATATTATTTCTGTGGTACTAAGCTTACTGTTGCCATTCAGGAAGAGATGATCCTTTTGGTAAAGGTTTTCTGTTTCTGGATAGGCAAGTCTAGAAATTGCACTTCTTCACAGATCACAGCTTGCCATGGTTTATGAAATCTTATACATAACTACAAAGGACAGAAGTTTCAGAAGTCAAAATCCACACCTTTAATTCCAACCTGAAATGAACCAGAAAGCAAACTACAGATAGAAGGGCAAAAATACTCTGTGAGGAAATGGATAGTCAAGTGCAGCAGTAGCTGCGTTTGGTGTAATTTTAAGGATGACCTTCATGAGAGGTTCAGTGATTTGCTCCCAGCATGTAGGTATCAAGAGCTCAGGCAAGCTTTGACTCTGGGAAGAACCCTCACAACTTTGGTGAGAAAATTGCAAGCATTATGGACTGTCTTTTCTTGATAGTCTTCCAGAAAAATCACTTGGTTGTAATTATAGTAGCAAAACACAGATGTGTCCTAAATCAAAGGAGCAATACATCTACTATCTTCTCCACTGATTTTCTAGAGCGCCTACCCCTCTCCTGATGTAGGACAGGGAAAGCGCACAGAAAGATGGGAAAGGTTGAGAACCTCAATTAATTACCTTAATTAAACTGAGGTTGGCTGTTTAAGCCCTTGGTGAGATAAAAAAGTGATCTAGGTCTGCATGACATCAGTACATGGGTAGCCAGAACAGATCAAAATTCCTCTGCGACTCCCAAGCACCAAAGAAAAGCCTGGAGAGATGGTGAGAACCTGTGGTATCCTCATGTGGGGAACAATTTCCCAGTAGTGCGATCTCACTCCTCATATCCTTATGGGTTAGGTCCTCAGTTCATGTAAACCAGCATACCTGTATCGGTATCAGTAGAGCATCTAATGTAGTATTGACACGCTTGTGACGAAAATACATTGTCTTGTGGATTAAGGTTAGTAAAAGGTCACTATGGAAAAGGTTACCATACCTAAACTTAATGCACTGTGTGGATCAAGCCTGACCTTGAAAGGCATGTCCCTATGGCTTATTTGGTTCCTTTTGACTTGTCTTTTTTTCCCATATATCTGAAAGGATTTGATCAGTCTCTCTCTCTTTTTTTTTTTTCCCCAATGTAGTTTGTTTTGTTTCCTCCAATTTCCAGGATCCCCATGCCCTTCAGCTTGAAGAGCATCCTGATTGAAGACACCTGTGCTTACTTCCAAGTCACTTCCAAGCTGGGCCTGACACTCAAGTGGAACTGGGCTGACACTCTCCTAGTATGAACAGCCAGTTAGTTGTTTTTCTCTTGGTGAACCTCATCAGTGGTGGAAAGCAGAGCTGCACACAAGCACCATGTTTATTGGAGTTTGGGGCGGGGGGGTATCACTGTATCCGTAAGGTGATGAGGACATACCACACTGGTTTGTTTCCCAAACAATACCGCACAATTGTTTCATGAGGCAGGTGAGTGCAATCGCAATACCTAGGTCTCCCCAAGCAATTTTACCTGACAAAAGATGCCTCTGTCAATGCCTGGATGCCTGGAGGTAACATCCCTGTAATTACCTGCTTCCTGCATTGAGCACTGGCAGAAGCATAGCTAGTCCCCCCAGCTCTGACTTGTTAGTTACACTTTGTCCTGATGCACATCTTGTGTGAGGAAACTAATTTAATATGCATGGTCAGTTCAGTCCGTGGCCTCTCTCATTCCAAAACTGCATATTGCCATGGGGGAGTTCCCCTCTGTACATCTACCCGCAATGTACCCTTTGCTGCGGCACTCTGTTTACATCTCTGGGAATTAACAGTAATTCTCCACAATCGGAACTGGTAAGATTTCCAAAACCTAAATAAATGAGAGTTGTATGTCGTGTTTTGCAGTACAGAGAGCCAGAGAGACAGTAGAAAGGGAACAGAGAGAAAAAAAAATTGGAAGCTTTGTGTAGATAGAAGGCCAGAAAGAATATAAGGCCTATAGCAAGCTTCTACAATCAAGTAACGCTTCTGATTTAATCCAGTGTTTACTTCCCTCTCCTCCATGATAATTAATACCTGAAGTATTACAGGCACCACCTGTAGAGTGGACACGATTTTAGAGTGGCACACGCATAGGAAAAGGACCACCTTTTACAGATGGACCTGAGTAAGTTCTGTACTGCCCCCAAGCATGCATGAGTGATGAGGTGCATTAGTTCAGTCTAGTAAACCTGGCTCTTTATTGCACAGAGTATGGGAGAACAAGTAATGCTGGGCAGGCCCACCCCTAGAAATACAATATAATACAATTCCATTTAGCCAATGAAATAGAAAAAGCATTAGGTGCTGCTAAGAGTTGACCAGAAGCTGTTTCTTCACAGCATCCAGCATCACAGCACAGTTGAGTATCTGTCCTTCTGCCCAGAGCAAAGCTGTGGTACACTGCATGAGGAAGGAAGCAGGTGTGTACTGGAAGATACTGATACAAGGTTTAGTCCAGTATTCAGCATGCCGCAGTTAGCCATTTAGTAGGTAGGAATAACAATTGTTAGAGAATTATCTTCCCGCATAAATTCAGCCTTTCTGCTGGTCAATTTTATGGCAGATTTATAACTGAGAAGGAAACTGCTAGAAAGGGATAGAAAGCATTTCTACTACTGTGCTTTTTTACAGTGAATAATCATGTACTGTCAATGGGGAAAAAGACTTTAAACTCTGGGTTTCCTCTTTGCTTTTGTTTCTTAGTTGGACCTGGAAGAAACATATAAAGAGAAAATATGTGGTCTGTGTGGGAACTATGATGGCAGTAAGAAGAATGATTTGATTTTGGACGGTAGGCCATGATTACAGCATGTTACCTATAGGACAGGACTGTATTAATAATGTGACATATAACCTGACATCCATTTTCTCTAGTAGGGTTTCAGGTTTCCTGAAAGATGTTCTGAAATACATGAAGATTTCTATATAACAGAGATGCCTCTTAAGTGCTTCTGGGATGATTTGGGATCCTCTGCCATTTGCAAATTTGCAAGAGTCTCTCAAACCTCTTTGACCCAAGTTAATTGCAAGGCTGTCATGCAGTGCCATTGCCAGGTTTCCCACTGATTGTGGTGTCAAATGAAGCATGAGTGGATTTGTTCTCCTTCCATTTTCATCATTTTACAGTTGGGTAGCAAGTGTGCTTCTGTAATGAAATGGCTTTAGGAGGGCTTTTGTTTCCAGAAAAGTTAGTGAGACAGCAGCTGAAAACAAGGCTTTTGTGGAAATTGTTCTCTCAGGCCTGCAACCAGTTAAGAGACGGAGCCAGTGTAGGAGAACAGACCTGATCAGAAATCTCTCTATTAAACTCCTTTTTTAAAATGGCAGAAAAATGGCAACTCATGGATGCTCTTCATAAAAATGTATAAATTTCAAAAAAGCCTTTTATCAGAAAGATTTCTTAGATCTGGACTCAAGTTTTTGGAAGTGCTTTGGGAAAATGTACTCTTCTAGCTAGTGTAGTGATTGCATGCAGGTATTGTGCATATGTCCTCCTTCTGTCCCTTCCCATCTTCTCTAGCCAGTGAAAAGCAGTAAATTACCACACAATTAGAAACATAGGCACCTAAGGCTATTCTCTAGTTTATGATAGTAGAAAACAACTAAACTGTGTGACTGTTACGCATGCAAGCACAGAACTCTGTAGATCAGATACACCTGTAGAGAACCAAAAGTTCTGAAACTGATGTGCTGCAATAGAAAAGTGAAGAGTCCCATGTGATTATTTTGTGTATGCCACCAGCAGTCCAGACACGAGCGCCAGATTTCTGATTCTAGCTTGGTACAAGTTAGATCAGGCTGTCATCCTCTATATTATGGATGTTGTGATTAGATCTGGGCATTTTGGTGAAGAACACATTGCCTTATAGCACAAAGATTAAATGCATATTCACAAACCATTAACTGATCTAAAGGACTGCTGTGGATCTGACAGTTACTCAGATGCATCTGGGGATTTTGCAGGGTATAAAATGCACCCAAGGCAGTTTGGGAACTTTCACAAAGTAGAGGATCCATCAGAAAAGTGTCCTGATGTGAGTCCAGATGACCACACTGGAAGAGATCCTAGGAAGGAAGATGATAGATGCAGTAAATATGTAAGTATGTGGGTCCAAGACGTATAAACCCTCCCGACCTACAGTCCTGGAGAGATTGTGTCGAAAGAAGTGTTATGTGCAGAGCATGCAGTGAACTGAGTTTATCTGGAGTCCAGCCATGTCTCAGAGAAAAAAAAAGTTGATTTTATAGCTGAAAGAATGTGCTACTGTAGTGTTAAAGAAATGCATAATGGGAAAATACACAAGTGAATGACAGCTTCCAGTCCAAGAAAAAGAACCTCATGACAGCAGGTTAGACTGGATGACATCCTGAGGTCCCTTCCAACCTGAATTATTCTATGACGATGGACTTGTCATCAGAAATTGGGATGAACTTCATATAAACCTGAATGTTGGTAGAATGTTTGTTATTGCTTTTCTTTTCCTTCTTTTTTTTAACAGAAAAAAAAATGTAAAAAACTTCTGTCCCGCTTTGGAAACTGCCCCAAAGTGGTTGCTTTTGATGACTATGTAGCCACCTGTGCTGAAGATATGTGCCACTGTGTGGTTAATTCTTCTCACTCTGATTTGGTTTCCAGCTGCATATGCAGCACTTTAAACCAGTACTCTCGAGACTGTGTCCTCAGGAAGGGAGACCCTGGGGAATGGAGAACCAAAGAGCTTTGCTGTAAGTAGCTAGTGCTCTAGAGATTTTTTTTCAGGTTAGCCATATATGGCCAAATCCTGATCCCAGCAGAGCTGAGCTAGGAGCCCTGTTACTACAGTGAATCAAGCAATAAGAGCACTTTGGCAGAAACATTGTTAATAGGAAAGCTTCTATAAATTCAGCTTGATTTTGCTCCTTAAATTTGAAGTAAAATAATATGAAATCATGTTTCCAAACAGTACTGTTTTCTCCAAAGATGAAGTAACAGTGACCATAAGAAGTTCTTTTAGTGATTAAAAGAACACGACAAGTCTGGGTAGAAAGTTTCGCAACCAGGATATGGAGGAAAGGAGGAAGAAGGAGTTGGGTAGTGATGTAATGATTCTAGAGCACTTATAAATGCATCATTAACATATCCCATCTTGGATATACCATCCCATTTGGTCTTGCAGATCAGGAATGCCCAAACAATATGGAGTATATGGAATGTGGAAACTCTTGTGCCGACACATGTGCTGACCCAGAGAGGAGCAAGATTTGCAAAGCTCGGTGTACAGATGGCTGCTTCTGTCCCCCTGGTAAGGAAGTTCCCTTCTTCTAATGGGCCTACACATCAAGAGACGAACAGGGAGATTGTTCCCTTTCAGTTAGCAGCAAATTTTTTTTTAAAATCATTTTACACTAAAGACAATGAATAAACTGTTTCTTCTACTTTAATTAGCAACTCTCTTCTTGGTAGAACCAGATCTCTATAGATTCAAGATCCTGACACTGGGGTAAGGGAGGGAAAGGACAGATGTCTAAGGAGAGGACAGAAAAAAATGGTACAGGTGTAGTGGAAAAAGAAAAGGAGAGGTGGTCTGTAGGTAGTAAGAACACAGGTGAGGATGTCTTGTGAGTTGCTTCCATGTTACAAGTCTAGATGAATGTCCAGCCTATTGGATGCTAGACCTTGTTGTCGCAAGGAGAGACCTGGTGTGTCATTTTCCTTAAAACCTACTCTACACGTTCTTAGAAATGCTGAAGTACTCCTGTTTTTTTTTTTTCCTTACTCTGTTCTTCCTTCATGGTATTCCCAGACTCACCTAAGAAATATTAACTAGCCAATGTGTCTGAACAGGAACTATCCTTGATGACCTCAGTGGCAAAAAATGCATCCCCAGAGACAGCTGCCCATGTATGTTTCAAGGCAAAGTCTACTCATCTGGAGGGACTTACTCCACCCCTTGCCAAAACTGGTACTGTTGTAAACTTGTCTGCACTAACAAGGGAGAGGCATTTATTACAGAACATTGATGAGTTGCGTTCTGTTGTTTGCTCTTTTTGTTTTTTTTCTATTCCTAACATTTGTCTTAACTAATAATGGCACTAATGCAAAACTTGGGGTCTGAATTCCAGCAGCTTCAGGAAAATTTAGAGACAGGCCTCTACCTCACATAGTTATGATCCTCACTTGGAATCACCAGCAAAGACTGAGCCCAAGATTTCAGAATGCAGAAAAATGAGACTCTTCGCTGGTTAGCTCGGAGGCATTAGCCACTAAAGTGGGGCAAAGAGTCATACTGTGTTAATGAGTTACGTTTCCAACCACCTCTAGATCTATAAAAGGCTGTTTCAAGGCCTGGATCTCAAAAGTCCCGATCCTTGAGAACGATTTGATTTGGAGCAAAACCTGTAGCTTGAACCCATCTCTACTCTGCACTAGTGAAAGGTGATAAGACCTCAGGTATATTATTTTCAAAACAGTTTTATTTTTTACTCTGATATCCATTTAGAGAATGAACAGTCATATGTGTTATTTATGCTCCTGTGACACGGTATAGTTTCCTTGACTTTAGTTCTCACATTTACTATAGGGAGCAAAGAAGTACGCTGTGGTACATGTTGCGGCAGAGCAGATGTTCTGCAACCCCTCTTGGATCAAATATTCTGTGCATTGTCATCTGCAGTTTTGAGAAACTGGACCCAAAGGGCTCTGGGTGGTTCCTATCTACTCACACCTTCACTTACTGCTCACAAAGTCTGAGCTAACATGGCCGTGCTGTTTTCCGCTTGTGTGCATGTGTCTGAGAATTATAACTGCTCATTAACAGAGGTCCTCCACAGAAACTTGCTTAAAAGTTGTGTTAGTGGTGTAAAATGTGAGACCCTGCTTAAGGAGGCTCTTTTGTTCTTTAACAAAATAAACAATTTAGGCCCAGGAAAACATTTCTTGCTTGAACAACCCAGTGTCTCTTTGAAGGAGCTAGTATTCAAACTTTTATACTGTAAGGGCATAATGTAAAGCCTTCCTCCCACTAGGATTTAAAAAAGTAGATGAATAACAAGCTAATAAGACAAAGAAAGATTGGCTCATCTGTGCAGATTCAGATATAGATGTTATCTCTTCCTTTGCTCCTTTAAAGCTATGTTTATTCTAACTACTCCTTTTTGGGGGTTTGTACAGTACTTGCACTGGAGGCCACTGGAACTGTGTCTCTCTGCCCTGTTCTGGAAGTTGCAATATAGATGGAGGATTCCACGTAACAACATTTGATAATAAGAGGTTCAATTTTCATGGCAATTGCCATTACGTCTTAGCTAAGGTATGAACAATCTTCCATTTCACTCCTAGATCTATAGCATAGCAAGAGGCATTAAACGGAGCTGGAGCTTTATATGACTTCATTTGATCAAATGGCCCCAATCCAGCAAAGCACTTCAACACATTCTCCATCTTAAATGCCATAAATTCTCCCACTTGCAGTAGATTGCAAGTCAATTACTCTGTGCTTAGCATCAGCATTTTGCAGCTTCAGCATAGTTTTACATCTTTTTAAATGGATTTATTTTCTTACTGGATTTATTAGTGTAGATCTAAGGATTTCTCCTGAAGCTTTCTTCATGTATGACTGTCAAAAGGAAGTGGATGATCTAATTCCTTCAAAAAGATTGAATTCCATGTGAGTGTCTGCAAATACACTGTCTACACAGGTTGATAGCAAGGAAACAGTACAGAGGAAAAGCAGTGAATGTGATTGATTTTGGCAATGAAAGGTAGCAAGCAGTCTGCCGTTACAGATTAAATGCCCCAGTTCTTTCAAGGATCCATTTTAGCCTTTTAGAGACACATTTTTTTCCTTCTAGCTCACTTCCTGTAATATGCTAAAACTGTCTGCACATTTGTTTTCTCTCCCCTTTTCAGAACGCTGATGACACATTTGTGGTGATTGGAGAGATCGTCCAGTGTGGGACATCAAAGACAATGACTTGCTTAAAGAACGTATTAGTCACACTGGGAAGAACGGTAAGTAATGTGCTTTAGTTAGACACACAATATGTCACTTTTATTTAGGTTCAAGGATGGGTTTTCTCTATCACAGTGAACTCTTAGCTCTGCTGCGGTCCTGAGATTGCAAGATTAGTACCAGCAGATGATGTGTTTATTAGTTTTGTTCTGCAAGAGTTACTGGCTTTCCAGTCCTTTTGGATTCTGTCTTTTCTGTTTGCTTCAGAGGTAGATGGTTCAAAATTATCCCTGTCAGCTTTCCCTTTTTCATTATTTTAAACTTTTTCACTTGTTTCTTTTTGAAAGCTGGAGATTTCTGCAAGAAAAGACTCCCTTCTTTTTACTGTAGAGTTTTGAGACCTGAGGTTTTCTCTGCTAGTAGAAGTAGTAGCAGAATTTTCCAGATGAAGGCCTGAGGCTTCTCCCACTGCTGTGATTCAAACTGACTTCAGTGGAGATAGAGTTAGGACTGGTATTTATACACTCCTAAAGATATACAGATTTATTCTAAGGCCTGGATTCATCCTGTCCATCTGGTACTTAACTGATATAAACACGTTAGGAGATTCAGCCTTTTAACCTCCCTCTATAGTCAACAAAGGAAGATGGGGATCTCCAAAGGACCAGTCAGCCCACCTAAGGTAGGAGGTGGCTTCCGGAGGTGCCTGTTTCCCTCCATTGACTATTGAGGGAATTTGAGACAGGTAACTCTGATTTGGGGGATATTACATTTCTGATCAGATAGATCAAGACCTACATATAGTATTTTGACTGCAGTTCTCAAAAAGATAACCTATTAGGTATGGGAGAGCATTCAGTCAGTGCTGTTGCCCATGGAGAGAGTTTTTCATTTTTCGTTATGACTTACAAATTTGCTCTACACCACTCTGTGGCATCCAGACACTAAATTGCGTTCACCCCAGACATGATCATGTTTTAAAGATGTTACTTCTTAATGAAGCTTGTCAAGTAACTGTTATCTGTCTCATGTCATACCTACTCATTATTGTGGGCATTTTTTTTTTCTTTTCCCTGCAGAGTATAAAAATATGTTCCTGTGGAAATATCTACATGAACAATTTTATTGTAAAGCTGCCAGTAAATAAAGGTAAGTGTTCCTTTGTCACGTCTTCCCCAGACTAGCCGACATCTATTTACGTAGGGATACCTGTGCCTTGCTCTGAAGAACCTGATCCTGTCCATTGTCAGGATATTTGACTAGGTGGAAACTAGGTCAGGGATGCACTGGGAATGCCTGTGTTACCTTTGGATGTACTGGTAAATGGAAGTTCCTGTTTACTTTGCTTCATATAGATTTGCAGGTACAAACACACTTTATTTTCCTTTTTTCCCCATTAGATGGCATCACCATCTTCCGACCCTCAACATTTTTCATCAAAATCTTGACCTCAACTGGAATACGGATTCAAGTGCAAATGAAGCCTATAATGCAGCTCTCCGTAACGGTTGATCATTCTTACCAGAATCGCACATCTGGTAGGCCACGTCATGCTCTTTCAGTCTTCTCTTATACTCAGTTATAGCTACTTGCCCGTGACTCTGAATGAACCAATTATTTGATTTTATTTTGACTTTGATTTGTTAGAACCCTTAATTAAATCTGTAGTCTAACTGGAACAAAGGATTGGCTAAACCATTCGATTTGCTGAAGTAAATAAGTTAAGCTCTGTGATGATTAGTGTGTGCAGATCTTTTAGACTTCAGGTGCAAATGCAGGCCTCATCAGAGACTTGTGGAATGGAGGCTGTGTTCTTGTTTCTGCCACCAATCCACTTTTTATGTTGCTTAAGCTTTTTGTGCTTCTCTTTACTATCTGGGTAAATGAATGACACCCCATCTTGCCAGCTTGTGGGGGTTCTTTGATTTTGGTTTGTTATTTGATTTTTACCATTTCCTTTTGTTGTAAACTTTCTGGGAAGGGACTTCTCAGTCTGTCAGTGTTTTCTGAAGCAGATTTAATCAGCCTCCAAGCTACCACTAAGTGCTACTATAGTACAGAAAATAACAGTTATGCTGTAAAGATGGGATCCTGTCTGATTTCTGGGGGCATCAGAGAGTCTCTGAAGAAAAGTGAGCTTCTCTCAGGCGAGACCTATTAGAATACTAAGAGCATTCATCTAGAAGCCATTCCTTTTAATGCTCATCTTGTGTGTGGTTTTTTTTCATTTGTTTTTTGGTTTTGTTTTGTTTTGTTTTGTTTTGTTTTGTTTTGTTTTGTTTTTCCGGCCACCCACTCAAGGTCTTTGTGGCAATTTCAATAACATTCAGACTGACGATTTCAGAACAGTCACTGGAGCTGTGGAAGATTCAGCTTCTGCCTTTGGTAACTCATGGAAAACTAGAGCCAGCTGTTTTGATGTTGAAGACAGCTTTGAAGATCCTTGTGCAAAAAGTGTGGATAAAGGTAGCAGGTTTTTCATCCCTGGATTATCAGTGCTGAATAGTTCTCATATGTTGGATAACCTAAAAAGCTTTAGAAATCTTACAACCACCAAAAGCCACTGCCTCTGAGGCTATTACTAGAGGAAAATATATAGGTTTTTGCAAGCCTTTAAGGTGACAGCTTTGCTTTTAAAACAGAACAAAAAATGCACTGCTGGATAAAGAGATGACCTTGTTCACTGATGACTTGAAGAGCACGCAGGATATCGATCAGAACAATTTATGTTTAAGGCAGAAAATACTTAGTCTATACTTGGGCCAGACCTTCATCTGATCTAAGTTGTTACAGGTAGACTGAAGTCAAGAGGAATAAGTTATCAACTAGCTTCAGTAAGTGCTAGGTCCCTATCCAGCTTCTCATTTTGACTGCAGTGAAGGTTTGGATATATAGAGTCTACTCTCCCAGGTAGTAT
Source organism: Struthio camelus (assembly GCF_040807025.1). NCBI lineage: Eukaryota > Metazoa > Chordata > Aves > Struthioniformes > Struthionidae > Struthio > Struthio camelus. Next base: position 17,094,377 of record NC_090946.1, read on the forward strand.
ACGTAACAAAAGCTACCGTTCTTAGTCACACAGCTCACTGATTGTTAGATGCCTAATGTTATTGCTTGATTATAATTTGTAAAGGATTAGGAAAGTTTGATGGAAAATGAAAACTGAGAGTTTTAGTAGCTGCTCTGTAAATCCAGAGACAGTGATAACATTAGTACTTGGAAAAGTGAAGGAAGGTGGCTAGTCACCCATCTAACCATGCTTATCACCTTGATATGTTAATGCCCACTATTTCCTTCCAGCATTACCTGAGCATCTTCAGAATATGACATTCTAGATCTGATTCCTGATAAGAATATTAATTCAGACAATAACGTGGTCCAGGTGATTAAGGACAATGATCTTTTTTTCCGTTTCAGAAAAATTTGCCCAACATTGGTGTGCTCTTCTGTCTAATGCAAGCAGTGTGTTTGCTGCGTGCCATTCTGTTGTAGACCCTTCTGTGTACATCAAGGTAAGCCTCTATTCTAAATGATTGTTTTAGTCTCGTATTGAGGTTAATCTACCATAAATGTGCTGTGGTCTATAGGAGTAAAATAGGTTACAACAAAGTCTGTTTGCAAAGAAGTTAACTGACGCTGATGAGGAAAATAACAAAATAAGTTTAGGTAAGATACCATGGACCTTTTTGGCTGCAACTCTGGAAATGTTAAGTAACTGCCTTCCACGAGCAGCACTACCATCACAGAAAGTTACTGTTGCATGATCCAGAAGCAAAAGAGTAAAAATGGGGTTTGCTGTTTCTGAAAGCTGTTCGGTCTTTGAAAACCCAAACCAGCAATTCCAAATGGAATCCAACTAAGGGGTTTTATTCCCCATCATGAAAAAAATATTTTTAGTTCCCACTTTTTCTTCACATATGGAAAAGTTCAGACATGTGAGTTTGCTTAAAATATTTGATCTGGTGAAAGACTCATTTTTCACCAAAAAAGCCTCCTGGGGAAAAAAACAAACAAACAGGCTGTTGTGTAGTTCTGCTGAAATCTGTAGGGCTGGCCATATTTTTGAAGTTAATCCCAAGCTGATCTGGACAGAGGCTTCAGTAGTCAGCAGGACACTTACACTAAACTAGCTTGCTGTCTTTCCGGTGTAAAGTGATGAGAACATTAATGTCCACAGAGATAAGATGAACTTCTTGATTCCTCTGCTGTTTGCTAAAGCAGGAAAGATAATCCCATGTGTCACTTCACTAATTCTCAAGGAAAATTTTTGTGATACCAGGCTTTCTGAAACATCTGTCTTTCCTTGGATTCCTTCTGATTTCATTTAAGTTTCACATCTAGGGAAAGAATGTTTACTACCTTTGCATCTTTTATATACCACTTATTATTATGGAAGCATGTTTGTCTCTTTGTATTTAGAACGCAAGAAGCTGCCCTTAAGTTCTCTTGGTATATAGCTCTATAATGTTGTTGTAGAAGTTGACTGAGCTACAGAATTACCACGTTTATGTGGATAGTAAAGCAGCTTCTATAGCAGCTGCAGAAAAGTCATGCAGGGGATGTATGAGATACAACTTATTGAGAGATTATCTGAGGTTGGAAATTTTCCTTTAATTTAATGTATCTTTGGGTACCTGAAAAATATGGCTCATGCTTCTCCCTGCCCCACCAAATTATCCTCAAGAATTGTGTCTCCTTGGAATTTCATATTAATTAAGGAAAAGTAATAACCAATTTCTTATTGGTTCTTTCTGCTCCTGCTGATCTTACAGGATTTTTCAAATATGATCAACCGAAGTGTATTCCATGACATCACTGGTGGCAGGATCAGACACCATCTATGCAGTATGAACATAATGCTCTTTAGTAACTGGCTGTATTTAGAAAGAATATCAAGATTTTTTCTACTTGGGTCCTTCTGTCCAGTCACGCAATTAAAAGAACTTGATCCTGAGGTCCCCTTTATACATATTTATTTAGTTCTTTATGTGCCATTACATACAATTCCCTATTAAATCATCTTCTGTGATGCACCTGTCATTTAATATCTTACACACTAGGCAGGCACATAAGCTCTCGTCATTACTGTGCAATATTTTCACTTCTATATATTTGAATGCTGTATTTGGACATGTCCTAGACTGTACGTCCTCATGGGAGTCTGGTGTAGACATTTGTTAGTGCTTTAATAGACTATAGATATCTCTTATTGCTTTATTATTCATCTGTTTGAGTGTTAGACTTATCATCATTGAAGTTATATGGCTGTACTTGATTTTCTATTTCTCAGATTTGCATAGTATTTCATTAGCATATATTTTGACTTAGAGGTGTTACAAATTAAGTCTCATTTGTGATAATACTTTTCTGAAAAGTTATTACTTGCATGCTTTTTGAATTGCTAAATGTCTCCTTGCTTCTGCTGTGACCTGGGCATAATAATACCTCTGTCCTTGTCTGTCACCTAGAAATGTATGTATGACACCTGTAATGCTGAGAAGAGCGAAGTGGCACTGTGTAGTGTGCTCTCTACTTATTCCAGAGACTGTGTTGCAGCAGGCGTGTCCCTGAAGGGTTGGAGGCAGGGGATCTGTGGTATGCATCCTATATTACCTTGGGTAGGGACATGGGGGAACATCTTCAGGAGAGCATTTTCTTGTGGCAGTCTATGTTTCGTGCTTACTCATCAAGGTAGTGGGTCTTTGAAAAATATAATAGACACGTGTTCTGGAAAAAAAAGTCATTTGCTTGCCAAAATCAGTTTATGTTCACTTCATGAAGGGGCTCTTATAATGCGTGTTCCTTGTGTAAGATGTTTGGATAATTCAGGATGGGGGGGTGTAGAGTATAAAGCATATCAATCAGATCAAAACAAGGAATGGCAGTCAGCTTAGCTTTGAATACGTGGGCCTCTCCATGTATTTTAATTCTGAGACCTTTTTTACAGTTCAGCTCAGTCCTGCTGTCACAGACATTGCCCACACACATGGTATCATTCTCATTAGTCTTATTTTTTCCATGTTACATGAAAGTACTAATAATTTTTAATAAATGTATATTGCTGATAGCTGAGAATGTGGAAGTGTTTAAAGGTATACATTAATTCAGCTCAGGACTAGGTAAAAAATGAATGCAAGTTTTCTGAAACATAAGTTTATATTTGGACATATACATTCTCAAAAAATCCCAGGTTAGGAGTCCAAATATGCATATATTTTTTTGTGTGACACTACCAGGTTTTATTATGTGGTGGTATAAGAGCTGCGAATAAAACTCAGGAGTTCTAGCTTCTGAATTTTATTTTCTCATTTCCATTTTTCCATTGATCAGCCAGTTCAAGTGAGATTTGCCTATTTCAGCATGAAAATAGATGTGTGCGTTTCTTGAATAATAACACTTCTGAATATGAAACATAACAAGAATGATTTTTATGCAGCTTAGATGCTACTATGATCTATTTAGTTACTTGACTTAGAGGCTAACTGGAATATTTAGTAGAAAGAAACAATGCCACTGGTGTGGTGCTTTGTAGAAGGAATTTAAGGTTATGGTAAGAACCATTTAACAAACTCATGTTGAAATAATTCAAAAGGAACACAATGTAGTCTACAGCACATTATCCTAGAATCATGCAGATTTCTGTGCTAGATACAGTTCCTGTCCGTTGAAATCTTCACAGTCAGGTTAAGAACATGGAATTAGTGACATTCTGTATGCCAAAGCAAGCCTGGCTTGCAGCATAGGTTAGACTAAAATCTGTTGGCTCATGACACAGTAGGTAATACTAGCTCAAACAGTGGAAACCTCAGGAAAAATGCTGATGGCTTGATCTGCACGATCATTTCCAGCTTTATTTAAAAAGAAATAATTTTTCGGGAGCGTGCCTGTGATAAGCTAGAGGTTTGCATTATTCATGAGTGGAAAAGTAAATGGACTAGAAAAGTCACTCAGTGGTCTGTTCTGTTACTGGGGTTGGAAAGGCTTGGTTGGCTCCTGCACCTGTGTCCAGCTGTACCAGGCTGCAGGCAGTGTCCTGGGCAGGTGGTATCATAAGGGGATGTCTACATTACTGTCAGCTGAGTAAACTCATACTAGCTAACAGATGGCAGTGTGTATATGTGGCATAACCTTTAATGGAAACAGCAACCGTTTCTTAAGTTGCTCATTACCCAGAAGCCCTTTTGGGTCAGTAGCCTTTGCTAAGTCATGGCAGCGTCTGCTCCCTGTGTAAGCTAGCTTAAAGCTATCTGTGGTATGCTCATGTGTCCTGCACTCAATCCTTCAATTGCGATGTGTATATAATTTAGGTTTACAAATTTATGACCATGGATACTATAATCAACCTTTTTCCTCACAAGATCTCGCTTTACCAAGATTGATCTTTTCCTTCTCTGAACAATTAAAGGGAAAAAGTAGACATATCATTTTATTGCATTCCTGACTAACAATTAAAACACTCATTCAGGTAAATCTCTTGGAACATGAAGTGGACTGGGATGTAAACTCATGTTTAAGGCCTTTTTTGAATAAAGACATCTATCTTATTTGTAGTTGCCTCATCTTCATAGTACCCCTATGAAGCAGAAAATGTGGGCTGCCCTTTTTTTACACAGAATATCTTGTCTGCTCCAGTCAAGACCAGGAAATCACTCATCAGCTGCTTTTTGTAGTAGCTGTTGGTTTTTAATGTGTACGCAAGCCTAGCATACTAATTAATCTGAGAAAGTGCACTACGGCCATGGACTGCAAAAACATGCATAGCTTTATTTAAGCATAGAACCTAATTGCTGATCTGATGATACCGTTACTGCACAGCTAGCTAACCCAGTTCCCCATTAACAACCCCCCCCTCCCCCCCGTAGCTTCTAGTAGATCTGTGTATATCTGAAAAACAAAACTATGGGGCTAAATCTTTGGGGATGCGAATTAGAAAGAGGTCTAAGACTAGGCCCCTAGTTCTCATTGAATTTCAGTGGAATCTGTATGCCAGGCTTTCTTGAAAATCACAGCTTTAAAGTAGGTGATATTTCTTGATGCAATTTGATGCTTCCTCTAAGGAGTCCTTCCTACAGCAGATTTTGTGGCAGAGTTTTGAAGGTGGGGTTTCTTGATAGCCCGGGAAGGTTGATCAGCTTTTCACTACCTTACAGGGACAGTTGAGCCCTTTAGGCTTTTGTGTTTAACTGTTTGGTCTGTCCAGAGGGCTTAGAAGGCTACTTCCTCATTTCCTCAGAGCATGCTAAGAGTTTTCCTCAAGACATTTCCAAAATCTGTGAGAATTCAGACAGTTTCCTTGGTAACATCAGCTGATCAGCAGAATGTTCTGGCACTACTCACTTATCTTCAAAATTTACCCCTACAAAATGTGTTCATTCCTCAAATTATGCCCAGATGGAGAAAGCATTACTAAAGGAGAGCATTCCTTTTTAACTACAAGGACAAGTTAGAAGTTAGTGGTTTCAGTTCCTGACATAAGATAGAACTGTAAATTTTAGAAACAACAAAATTATATTGATTCCACTGATCAGTCAAAATTTCTCCCTGCTGAGTATTTCAGCATTCAATCTCACCTAGTTTTTTAACGTTATGTGAGCAGACTTCCCCAGACCACTGGGAGACAAGGTCTTTTAGTTTGAAAAAAAAGCACATTTATGGCTACCACCAGGCAGAAAGTTGCACTGAGAGAATGAATGATGATTGCACAGAGACAGCCATACATCCATTTTATTTCTCTTGCCAAGATCCCTCTGAGGAGTGTCCTGAGACTATGGTTTATAACTATAGCGTGAAGTTCTGTAACCAGTCTTGCCGCTCCCTGGATGAACCTGATCCGCTGTGCAAAGTTCAGATCACTCCAATGGAGGGCTGTGGTTGCCCTGAAGGGACCTACCTCAATGATGAGGAGGAATGTGTAACTCCAGAAGACTGTCCCTGCTACTACAAAGGCAAGATCGTTCAGCCTGGGAACTCCTTCCAAGAGGACAAGCTGATGTGGTAAGAGGGTCTGCCGATGCAAAAACTGTGTACCTGGGAGAGGTCAGCGCTCACCTGGGGTTGTCTCTGCTATAATCTCGAAAGGTGGCCCCATAGAGTAAGGAATAATGACATATTTCTTCTTGATACAACCAAGACAAATTTTAGCCTGGCAGGAAGAACAGCCACAATGAAGGTTAGGATCCTATATTCCTGCTAGCAGCAAACAAGAACCTGAAAACATGTAGAGTAGAGTGATATTTGGGATCTGTCTGTACTGCAAAGTTCTGAAAATATGTGTAAAGTAAAAATGTGTAGTATGAAAAAATCCATATACGGTGGGAACCAGTTTTCTAGAAGATGCAGGGAGCTTGAGGGAAGGTTTTGGTTTTGAGATGAAAAAAACAAAGTGAAAAACAGCCCGATCGCTGTATAAAAACTAAAGATGGCCCAGGAAAAAAAGCAAAATCTCAGTTTTGAAGCATCAAAAAAAGAGAAATTTGGGGGAAAATACTAAAAATAAATGTTTTACATTTTCAGTGAAAAATAATTTCCGTTCTCAACCAGCTCAGGGTAGCAATGTGAGCAAATAGTAAGGAAAGACTGAACTATTCAAAACAATTTCTTTTGTGTCTTTAGATGCCTATGTGTTCTCTCTCTCTCCCTCTTTCTCTCTGTATGTATATATGTTTGCATATACATATATATATGTTACATATTTTTTTCTGAGGATTTGAGACTATTTTGTAAACACAGATTCATTTGATAATTAAAGAGTTCTCATTTAAGAAAGTATTAGTAATATCTCACTCTAATAGAGTGGGAAATAGATGCTTAGGAAAGACTTGATTTAGGGAAAATATATAGCAAATCAGTACCAGATGGAAGAAGAGGATTTAAGAGCTGGGTGTCGTAATCTTCCTTCTGGGGATAGTAACTCATGTCTGTGAACCTGATAGCTGTACAAAATACTCATTTTAGAGGGATTTTGTTATTTGCATGATTAGCAAAGCTTTGCAGTGACTTCTTCTGTACAGTAAATGTGCAAAGAGCTGATGTGTTTTATTTTATGGCATCTCTTTAGTAAATGCATTCAAGGAAGATTAGACTGCATTGGAGAAACTGTCCTAGTAAAAGGTGAGATTTTGTTAAATAATTACATTATGGTGTCAGTATTTGTAATGTTTTCAATGTATCGCTCACTTTCTGCAACACTTATTCTCAGATGCATTTTTGCCTTCTCCCTGAAATCTGTCAGTTTTTGATAGCTATTGTCTTTGTAAAAATGTTGCCAGAGTTGCTGAATTCTTAAAAATTGAAGGTATTTTGCAAAGGTTAGTGGTTGTCTGCCCCTTTGTCAGCCCACTGCTGCTGTTAGAAAGAAGCAAAAGCTGATATAAACGAAATATGAGAAACGTGCTACCCTCTTCCTTTGAAAACTGCTATTGCAAAATATCTGATGGCGGCCTCATCACTTTCAGTAAATGACCTTCCTATAACATTTTCTTCCATGTATAGATTGCCCTGCTCCTATGTATTACTTCAACTGCAGTTCTGCGGGTCCCGGTGCGGTTGGATCAGAGTGTCAGAAAAGTTGTAAGACGCAGGACATGCACTGTGTAAGGACCTCACCTCCTAGCAGGAGCATGGGACAACATGATTGTGCATGTATGATTGTCCTTAACAAATGCTGACGGTAACATGTTACAGTGTTCACAGACCAACCATTTTCCTGATAGTGCAGAAGTTACAGCTGTGCACCTAGCTGTGATGCTTATAGTTTGATTGCCAATGATTTACAGTTGTGGAATTTAAAAATAATTTAAAAGTTTGGCATCCAGAGCTAGCATCTCTGCTGGTTCTCTGTACTTTCTGTGTATTAACACATCACTTTGTATTGTATCTTCATACGTACAGTATGTCACAGAATGTGTCTCTGGCTGCATGTGTCCTGATGGGCTGGTATTGGATGGCAGTGGGGGCTGTATTTCAAAAGACCAATGCCCATGTGTCCATGGAGGACAATTTTATAAGCCTGGGGAAACCATCAAAGTTGACTGCAACACATGGTATGTTATTCCAGGGAGTCTTGTTTTATAATTTGCAGCCTCAGAAGGAAAATGGCTAATAAAACAAAATACAAGTAATGCATCATGAGAACATGGGGCAGGATGCATTTTGAAACCTTCCTATTCATCATGAGAGCAGTCAGGCTTTTACTAACAATAAAAGAGAAACATTTCCTCTCTGCATCACATTGTGCCAACCTGCACTTGGGGAGAATAGGTACCAAGCTTTTCTGTCAAATGATTTCCATTCTCCTCTGTAGACTGTTTGCACACCAGTCCGGGAAATACCAGCCCCATCCAGGTTAGTCTGTGGCTGGTCATCGTACAAGCATGCAAGGCTGAGGGGAGAATTGGAGTCTGTCTCCATTGGGCACAGCTGAACCTCAGAAAGGGGGTGAATTTCGAGGAGGGAGGAATTGCAGGGATCTTTCAGCTACTTGCAGTGCTTATGGATTTGTAGTTCTCAAATACGATAACTGAATGCTCCAATTGCTGATGTGATGCTGATATAGCCTTTACAGCTTATTACTGATAATGGTGGGTGACATTTTTTTGTATAATTAGACACTATTTAGTGAGGATGAGACTGTGTAGTCCTGCCAAGAGGAGGCACAGAAAATAAGAGAGCCATAAACACTTTGGCCTGATCACCACTGGTATGAGCATTCAAGTTTAACATATGAGGCCAAACCCTGATAAGCAGTTGCTGATATTACAGAGGCCATTAAGAGGTTTTATTGCAGTGAGGGCTTTGTTTTCTTAGGAGAACAGCATACATGTGGAGACAAAATTGCCGAGTTCCTGAGCCAAGGAAATAACAACTAAAATATTCTGTGCGTGGTCCCCATGAGTGGCGGTGAGGTTTGCCAGAGAAGACAGGAGGATAATCTTGGTTCACACCACTACATTCAGGAACAAAATTGGCCTTCTGGTGCATCACAAATCGATACTCAAAATACGGTTGAAATATTTTGTTCTTCACCATGAGCTTAAATCCTAAATCTTCAATGCCCGTCGTCAGGCTTTAAAGGTCTAAGTGATAATTTAAAGGAAAAATAGAATAAAAATAGGCAAAGTTCAAAGATGTATCTTGGTAAAAAACATGAATTTTCTGATTAGTAAGCCATCTTGTGTCATGGTCTCAGAACAGCTGTGAGGGTAAGCCTGGAAGAATGAAAGGTAATTTCTTTCTTTGAAGTACTGCAAAAGATTAACCTCTGAATTATTCTGCATCTATGTGAAGTTAAGTAAAACCATGCTTGACACAAAGATTGTGAACCTTTGCATTTCATCTCCCAGCACCTGTGACAAAAGGCAGTGGAAATGTACAGACAATCCTTGCAAAGGAACCTGCACTGTGTATGGAAATGGACATTACATGAGCTTTGATGGAGAGAAGTTTGATTTCCTGGGAGACTGTGATTATATTTTAGCTCAGGTATCGAAGTTTTCACTTTCTTATCTGTGTGCTTTTCACAGCTTACACTGCAGGATTCAGTTTGAATAATGAGAAGGCTATCGCATGCAAAATAGTAAACCCTGGTGAGCAGAGCCTCAGTAAGACGCAGAGCAGATGCAGTAAGATTTTTCCCTACAAAACAAAGCAATTAACCCTCAGAAATGACGCAAGAGGGCACTGTGTGATCCTAAATGTTTTACTGCTGGAATAGACAGCCCTTTTCCTGGTGTCTTCCAACATTTGCAGTGGGAAGGGGATTGCTATGGTGTTGAAAAGCTAAATGTTTCAACAGACCATCCTAGTGTGACAGTACTTTTTTGCGAGAGAAGCATGTAAACGTTAATGTGTGAGCCTCAATTCGTGTACAATAATTGCATGTAATGACACAGAATTCAGTGAGATGTTTTGCCGTCTCCACATTACAGTTGTCTGTGCTAATGTTAAGAAAATAATACTTGTATATTTTTGGCTGTGTGTGATTGGTGCTACAAGAAGTTCATTTTTCAACTAAGACTTTCTCCTTAAAATTTCTGGTCCAGTATAAACAGTTCAGCTACCACCAAATTCTTCTAAAATGCCTAGAGTTTTGGTGAACAAAAACGTGACAAAATAGCTGAAGTCAGATAGACGTATCATTTGTTTAGAGCTCCTGAAAATGTTTAAGACTGGACTAGTTGGATGAAAAGACCTAATACAATGTTGTTTATTTTTCTAAGGATTTTTGCCCCAATAACCTGGATGCTGGCACATTCCGAATTGTAATTCAGAATAATGCCTGTGGGAAGTCTCTCTCCATCTGCTCCCTGAAGATCACACTGATTTTTGAGGTTTGTCTAGAATCAGTTATAACTGAGGAGGTGTGAGTTTTAATTATGTGAGCAGTTGGTGTATTATGCTCATGTGTTCCAATTCAGCTCTGCTAGAGAATGCCTATTTAAGTCAAACAGCCAGAAAGCAGAGGAATACAAGCTGGGAAAGGTCTAGGTATTCTGTGTCTTGATATGCAGAATTTGCCAGGGCTGGGCGCTTCTGCAGGGGAGAGGACACGTGCAGGGAGACAAAAGCACTCTATTGTGTGCATGTGTGTGTGTGTGTGGTGCGTGCTCATGCGCACATATGTGTCCATGGCATTAGTGTTGATGGGGTGGTGATAAAGAAAGTTTTTAGAGGAACAAGTTTCTGTGCCATGGTTTGAACACAGGGCAGACCTAATTACAGAGGGAAGAGTTTCTTCCTTCCAGCTCAGGCCTCGCATTTCTCCAAAGCATACATAAAACAGCAAAGTGATTTCTCCCAGGAGGGAGGAAGACTGTGAAACAAATAGGCATGACAATGGGCATTCTAGCACACCCAACTGCCCATGTTCTTGGGAGTTGCTGTGTCCAGCAAAACACATTTTTGCTAGAATGAGAACAATTTCTGTGGCCATGAGGTAAAACTTGTGATGCATGGGCAGAAGATTCCCAGAGAATTCACTGAATCTTGTCTGTGTCTTGGAGACCAATTTTCACAATTATGAGGATAGAAATAGGCCAAGCTATAGTGCAAATATGACATAAAAATGAGATGAAGGACAAAAGACAGAACATCAGCCCTGCTATGCTGAGTTTTCTATTCTGTTTCCTTCCATGCAATTTATTTGCTCCTTGTAGAGCAGTGAAATCAGGCTCTTGGAAGGAAGAATCCAGGAGATAGCTACTGATCCAGCAGCTGAGAAGAATTACAAGGTGGATCTCAGAGGAGGTTATATTGTAATTGAAACAACTCAAGGGATGAACTTCATGTGGGACCAGAAGACTACAGTTGTTGTTCACGTGGCACCGTCTTTCCAGGTAGGTACAGGACTGACTGGGAGTTACCGTGTCAAACTCGGAGCTACACATGTAGAACTGGAGACCCAGTCTGAAAAGCAGGGCTTGGCAAAGTGTTCAGTCTAGTGGACAAGTAGAAGCAAGTGGATCACATTTTGTGTTTTATTTCACCATCCAGTCAGTACAAAGTGCTCCAGAATATTTGGAGCTAGAAGTAAAGCCAGACACATTGCAGGATTGGAGGGCTAAAAGAGTGATCTTGTCACTTGGACTCCAGCTTTTTCTGAGACATATTTTGATGACTGCTTAGAAATTTGCAACTATTTGTTTTTTTTCACTTACTGTGCCTACACAAATTACCCAGGGAAAAGTCTGTGGCCTTTGTGGGGACTTTGATGGCCGCTCAAGGAATGACTTTACGACCAGAGGGCAGTCAGTGGAGATGAGCATCCAGGAGTTTGGAAATAGCTGGAAAATAACCAGCACCTGCTCAAAAATAAACATGACTGATCTGTGTGCTGATCAGCCTTTCAAGTCTGTTCTGGGACAGAAGCACTGCAGCATCATTAAGAGTAACATCTTTGAAGCCTGTCACAGTAAGGTAATCTTGTTCTCTTCTTATCTGCAGTACTTTCACACTAGGCATTTTTGGCAGTTACGGAGCACATTCATGCATAAATCGTTACTATTAAAGGCTATTACACAGTGTCCTAGAGTACAATGGCTACATCTCTCAAAACCTCACTTTTTTGTTATGCCAGCAAAATTCTGTTGTACGGTACTAATGAACCAGAGTGGTGCCTGTTTGGAGTAATCAAAGACAAAAAGGAAAATGTTTGGCCCCTAGAAGCAAAAAGCTAGGTATCAGTTTGTGAAATTTATAAATAACTCAGCATAAGGCTATTCCTATAGGGATCCTTAGCAAAGTCAATTCAAATTACCTAGAGGAATGACTTATTTGATAAATTTTGGAAACAAATTGAATTAATCTAAACAGAAGAAAGGCTAATAATTCTCAATGAGAATGTCTATACCAGGCTTCAATGCAGTTAGTAATCTCTCTTAAAAGTTAATTTGGCTTAATTTCCTTGGTTAGCTCACATTGACAAAGGTTAAAACATAAGTGATGTGAAATTCAGTGGAAATAGGATTTCATTTGATACTCATTTTATCATTATCTCTCAGTTAGAGAGTACATACACTATACATTTGCGCTAACTCACATGAAGGTAGATCTGTCCTACAGAAATCGAAAGATACAGTATCGAAAAGATACTTTGAGTGTAGGTGCCAGTATTACAAACATGAGAATGAGAAGATTTAGAGTCCAAGTCCACCAGACAGATGAAAACTAGAAAGCTTTACCTGTTGCCAAATATCAGAGCTCCTTCATGACAATCCCAGTCTGTCACTGACTCAGCCTGGTTCTCTGCAAGAACCTGATGCTGGATGGCAAAATTTCAGAGCCCCTTCTCTCATTAAAAGACAGCGCGGGAGGAATATCTATAATAACAGATCTGTTGATATTTTGATAGGTGAACCCAATACCATATTATGAATCTTGTATTTCTGACTTCTGTGGCTGTGACAGTGTGGGAGACTGTGAGTGCTTTTGTACCTCAGTTGCTGCTTATTCAAGAAGTTGTAGCAGAGCTGGTGTCTGTATTGACTGGAGAACTCCTGCCATTTGTCGTAAGTATCCCCGTGAAAATGCACCCGGAAAAGCAGTGTTCCATGTACTCAGGCACGTCTGAAATAGAAAAGAGGAGAATTCTGACTTCTGTGCACTTGCATGACTTAATAAGCTCTTGTTTGTAAGAATTAGAATGTAAACCTTACCAGATGTCTGAGATTTGGAGGGTTTTCTCCTTCTTCTATTCCAGCTGTGTTCTGTGATTATTACAATCCTCCTGACAAACACGAGTGGTTTTATAAGCCTTGTGGAGCCCCTTGTCTAAAGACCTGCAGGAACCCACAAGGAAAATGTGGTAACTTGCTGTATAGTTTAGAAGGTAAGTATTGCTTGACTTTGATGGAGGGTACAGGAGGCAAAGCTAGTACTCCGGTTTTAAATATCTTAAGCATCAAGGTTGCTGTCTTCTCTTGAAAGACTGTTTCATTCCACTCCCAGAAACTCACTGACTGGGCTAATTCCCCGCTGTGCCATTCATAGCAGAATTTGCCTGTTGCCTTTAAAATTGAGCAGAGATACAAAGACATTAACTCTAAATTTACAAAGAATAATTCACCATGACAAATAGAGTTAGTTAAAACCCGTAGGGGCGAGGAAAAAGAACGTGATGGCAAATAATTGGTAATATGAAGAACCCCACATTCATTTTGGGATCAAACATGCCTCTAATAGATCCAGGGCAAATACAAATACCTCTGTGTGAAGCAGACCAAGGACATGTTGCTTACTTTAACTTTCCAGGCTGTTACCCAGAGTGTGGTCCTGAGAAACCGTATTTTGATGAGGACCACAGGGAGTGCGTCTCCCTCCTTAAATGCACCTCATGGTAAGTCAGGTGATGGTAAGAAGGGTAGAATAGGATTGGAAAGGACTATTTAGGCAATGTCAGCTTTGTGTTTAAAGGAACTCGTGGCAATGGCAGTAATGATTAAATCCTAATGGAGTAGACTTCTTTGTAAAAATAGATACAATTGCAGACTTTTTGTTGTTATTCCATATATTGATTCAAGTCAATAAAACAAATTCTTTCCTCTTTGTCTTCAGTGATCCTGAAGAGAAACTGTGTACCACAGACTTCAAAGGTAATTTTTCACCTCCTTCACCATTCCTGTTCATCTTATTAGGATGAACAGGACCCAACATCATGTGTTACTGCAGTCACATTGCCAATAGGACTTCAGCTAGCTAGTTCAGTGGATGCGAGGCACAGCAGTGCCTTGATAAGCAAAAAGAAGCCTTTGACCTGAAGAAAGGATAATCTAAGGATTATCCTAAGGATTAAGTCTAAAGGATAATCAGGAGGAGTGAGGAGAGAGGCCTGAAATGTGGGATTCATCTCACCTAGGTAAATATTAGTTCATCAGTTCTATACTTCCTTTGTGGTCAATGCAGACAGATAACAGCCTGAAGCAGGCTGTTTGTGGTTCGGTGTTTTAATGAGCACATTTAGAATGGGGTGAACCTTCCTGTAGTGGTGCTATTTGCTGAACCCTAATGACATAAGAAACCTAGACAGCTATCTTACGTGAAACAAATTTGCTGAACCCTAATGACATAAGAAACCTAGACAGCTATCTTACGTGAAACAACTGATGTTTATATGCCTCAAAGCATTTTGGAGGTGTGGGTTCTGCTTCCAGAGCTGCAGTGAAATGTTAAGCAAGCCATGCAAAATAGCTCGCTTAAGATCAGATACCAGTTCATTGCCAGAACTGGGAGAAACCACATCTCAAAAATAGAGGAGTAATCCTTGACTCAATAGACAGCACTTCTTCAGTTTTGCCGATTTGTTACAGTAATAGATATCTTCTACTGGGGTTCCTGAGCACACATGCTCCAGAAATTGGACAGCTTCTCATATATTTAAATTAATTTGTTATCATTGCAACTTTGTAATTAGCGGATGGAAATGGCTGTGCAACAGCTTTTTAGCCAGGGTCTTATCACTCAGCAAGAGTGATAAGTAATCCCAGTCACATCCCCTGTCAAGAGGGAATGGCCTCAGTGCAGCAGGCTGGGTGAGCACAGTGCCAGTTCTGACTCTTTCACTACCCAGGAACTCCTGTATGCAAACTGACTCTGAGAAACACCAGCAACAAGAATCCCACCTATTTTAAGTAAATGAGGTGGCTTCTCAGTGTGACTCCTCAAGTAGAAACTGAGGAAAACTTTACAGCCAGGCAATTCACATTCAGTGATATGAGCCATAGAATGGTAAATCCAGAGGGTTTGGTGGGGTTTTTTTTGTTTTTTTCATTTGCGTTATGAAACAGCGTCCCTTATATTTCTGATATAAGACAGTGTCACCTGTTACCATGGCATTTGCTCTCTTGCTGCTTCAGATTGCCTTTGCTGCTACAATGGGAAAACTTACACCTTAAATGAAACAATATACAGTCAAACTGGGACTAAGTGCAGTAATGCTGTCTGTGGCCCTAATGGGGAAATCATTAAAACATTCATCCCTTGCAGAACACCAGCCGCACCAGCACCAGGTACTAAATTTATAAGGGGTTTGGTGGTGATTTCAGAAAAGTCTGTAATGGTGACAATTCCTCTGTCTTGGAAAAGACTACTCCTACTTGATATTATAGTGCTAGGATAAGCACAGAATTTTAGGCAATTGAAGTTTCAGGGAAGAGGGGGCAGATCTTATGGGTCTCATGGTGGGGGCAAAAGTGTCAGTTTTTTATAGATTCTTATTCTTTGAGGGGAAAAGAGAGAACAGAGAGATTCAGCCACTTCTCAGTACAGCTTTTATAATAGCTATGGGCTTATCATAATTGACACTCTGTTAGTCCCATTATTTCATAGTTCTAAACCCTATTTTCTTTCCTCTTATCACCTATGTCTCGCTATTGTTTTTACTGTTCTGGTTTCCAACTTGGAGTCAGTCAATCTCAAATGGGTCACTGGAGCAAGAAAATCAAGGTACCCAGTGGTTTTACTCCCTTCACAAAGGAAAAGTTATAGAATGAAGAGGAAGCGAATACACAGAAAATAGAAAGTAAAAAAGACATAAAGAAAAGATGGAAGTATGAAACATGATTATAGCAAAGAAAAACAAGTGGCTAAAAAAGTGTCTTATCCTGATAGCAAACTTTACAAAGTAGGACAAGGAAAAGTAAAGGTTAACATAAGCGAGTAGAAAAGCTAAAGACTTGAGGGTCAGCCCATGTGCTTGGTATTTGCTACGTGTGTTAACATCTGGAGTAAGACAAACAGTGGGGTAATGGCTAAGAAAGGAAAGACTATTCAAGGCAGAGTGTAGAGTAGCTGAGTTAAGTATCTAAATGGTCGGTCTGTATTTAAATCAACAGATATATTGCAACCAGGCATTACAAGAGACAACGGTGTCCCACTGGAAATCACCTCTCCAAAGCAAGGTGAAGTGTCAGAGGATTAGAAAGTTCAAAGAAACTTTAATTTAGGAACAATTAAGAGGCAGTGGAAGGACTGTACATTTTATTCTATACAGAGAAAATATGATTACAGTGTGGAGTGTGTGTGCATGATTCTAATAGCATACAGCATGTGTATATAAACACAAAAGGAACATGTTTTTAGAGTGCAACTCTACAGAATGTGATGAGGATGTAAAATGATTCTTTCCCTTTCTTGTGATTGTATAGCATGTAATAGATGATACAGAACTTGAATTTAGAGTAGTGGGGATTTGAATAATAGTTGATTTCATTTCCTGCAGAGATGCATATGCAACCTGTAACATCTGCCCCACCATCACCAACGGTACCATCACCAATGGTAGCCACTCCGTGCTTCTGCAGTGACAATGGGCAATTGATAGAAATGGGTGAGAAACCATTTAATTTCTTCTGTCTGCATCATTGATGTAGGAAGATGTACTGTTAGATGTACTGTAACTAGCACCTTCAGACTTACAGCTCTTCCATAAACTGTAACTTTTCTGTAACTTCCATAAACTGTAACTGTTCCTATTGTGAAGGAGCTTGGAGCAGATATTAAGTTCACTGGGCTCCAGCACAAACCGTGGATCCCAAATCCCCAAATGTGGGTTTGTAATCCACATTTGTATTGCAAAGGTAGAGGACTGAAGGCTCTTCGTCTACTAGTAGCTCGTGAAGCACCCATCTCCCGGTCTGTGTGAAAATAGGATGCAGTCAGTAATGTACCCCATACGCTCCTCTCTTGTACTCGTTTTCAGTTCTCACTAACGTACTTACTGAATACAGAAGAATTGCAGATTAGCCACCTGTGGCCTTCCCTTAGCCTTTGCTATTTGAATGAATTGAGCTCTGGCTCTGTCATTAGATTCAAGGATTTGCCGGCTGAGAGCCACAGCTGAATGTGACTGTTGGACGCAGACAGGACCAGCTAGTTAAAAGCAGGACTGTGTATGGGGATGAGTATGTGTCTGACATGAAAGAAAAGTGTTCCATGCCGCATGGGCCCTGAGAGTTCATAGCAAATCTTTACCAGTTTCATGAGCAATTCAGTGCTAACTTTAGGGTTTTTTGGCCTTGCAGGAGAAAATGTTTCCCTGCCAGTGAATATATCAGGTCACTGTGCTTACTCCGTTTGCAATGCGTCGTGCCAGATTGAATTAATCTGGGCAGAGTGTAAACTAGGTCATACTGAGGCTCTCAAGATCTGTGATCCAAACTCTGAAACCTGTCCACTGACATCTGCTGTGAATGCAACAAGCCCAGTTCCTGCTTCCACGACAGCTCCTGTGAGCGATTGCCTTGGACTTGTTCCTCCTAGGAAGGTGAGAGACTTTAAAGGAGAGGACATGGTTCTTTAGCTACCGCATTGCCTGCAGCCAGTATTTGGCTTTCTCTAAATCCGGACTTCTCCGATGCTGGTAACTATTACTACAGCTGGATTGCAGATGTTGCTGAATTGGATGATTTAGCAGAGGTACGAGGGCTGAACAAAGGTCATGACCTAATATTGGATCCTATACAAAATGCTGTAGAACAGAGGTAGATATCAAGGCTCTATTGATTGCTATATGTTTTCTGATTCTCAGAGAAAGAGTAGATAGCAAATATCGCCATGCCATACAGTTAACTGAAAGGGGTGTGGTTGGTGTGCGTGATTTAAAAAAACTTTGGTGTATTGCTTTGGTGTGTTCCTCTCCTGCTCTCTTTCAATCTGTCAATAGTTTAATGAATCGTGGAACTTTGGAAACTGCCAGATTGCCACTTGCTTGGGGGAAGAAAACAATATTAAACTGTCCAGCATGACTTGCCCTCCTCAACAACTGAAACTCTGTGTCAATGGTTTCCCATTCACGAAACACCACGATGAAACTGGCTGCTGTGAAGTCTTCAAGTGTCAGTGTAAGTACTGTGGCAGAAGAATTCCTGAAATTTATGTTATGTCCCCCTGGGCCTCAAACAAGATGAATCTATATGGTCAATTTCTGTATTAAGTTATGATTAATTCAGTGGAAAGTAATGGAGCAGAATTCCCACCTAAAACACTGTCCGTTAAGTGCAGATAAAAGTGTCACTGGTGAGCTAGTTTTTCTTCATCTAACGGGTCATTTCAGCTCTCATGGAAATAGATAAACAGCATAAAAACTAGTTTGTATTTGCAGGGAATTGAGAGGGAGCCCAACTTGAAGTCTGTTGCTCTGTCTTCCAGGTATTTGCAGTGGATGGGGAAATGAGCATTATGTGACTTTTGATGGAACATACTATCATTTCAAAGAAAACTGCACCTATGTCCTTGTGAAGCCAGTTCAACCTGACTCTCACAGTTTCTGGATTCACATAGACCACTACTACTGTGGTGCCACTGATGGAGCAATTTGTTCAATGTCCCTTATCATTTTTCATTCCAACTCTGTGGTTATTCTGACACAAGCAATAGAACATGGAAAAGAAACAAACTTGGTGAAGTATTTTATTAAAATGAGTTCTCAATATTATTACGTGGTAGTTATATTTCTGTACCACCAAATACCCTGCCATGATAAAGGATAAAGCTTGTAAAAAATGGGATGGACGGCAAAGGCAGTTATATTTCTATCTCTCTCTTTTTTTAAGGTCATAAAAAAATTTGCGTATTCTAAAAACTTGATTTAAGTAGGAAATGATCACATAATTGAAAGCTTTTTTTTTTTCCTGACATGAGTATTCAAATACAAATTACAACATATTAAATAGGTATCATAAAGAACCAGCAGGCCACTGCTTAAATGACTGCCTTTGTCAGATTTTATTTGGTGCACCTGAGGTCTGAATTTGTGTTATGCCTTCCAGTTACCCAAGCTGTACACTTTACACAACAGAAGGATGTTCATAGAGCACTTTTGTGTTTCTTTTTTTAGATTCTGTTTAATGATAGGAAAGTTGTTCCAAGCATTTCCAAGAATGGTATCAGGATAACCAGTTCTGGCCTTCACGTCATAGTTGAAATACCTGAATTAGAAGTTTATGTCTCCTACAGTCGACTTGCATTTTACATAAAACTCCCTTTTGGAATGTTTTATAACAATACTATGGGGCTGTGTGGTGAGTGTCCTGTTCAGCTGGCAGTGATGAATGTAATGAAGTTTTCTCCTCTTTTTCTCATACCCTTATAAATGTCTCTGAATTCATGCTGCTCCACTGAGTTTTGTTTGGCACAAAGTTTAGAATATGGAGTTTTAAGTTACTCTCTTCCATTCTGTCTGCATCTGATGGCGGATGGGGATGGGTTCTTTCTAAACCCTGCCTCCTGCTCATATCTACTCAGGATGGGAATGTAGGGAATCTGAAGGGCCCTGTGCTAGATAGAACTATCTTTTTGGCTTTAGCCACCTGAAGGAACGCATCAGCTGACACCTCAACCCCACTTTTCATGGGTAACTGGCAAACTAGCTCTTCTAGCCTTCTCTTCCTAAAAACAATTGTGAGCTCCTCCCGGACCATGTATTTGTTACCTTCCTACAAGGGTGAGAGCTTCCCTCTTTCCTTGTTGTGAGTGTAGCTCTTTTCTTGAGAAGCGGCTTTATCACCTGTCCTTAAATTGTCATTTTATTTTTGTATTGCTACCAGGTACCTGCACCAACCAAAAGTCTGATGATGCTATGAAGAGGAATGGTGAGATCACTGAGTCCTTCAAAGAGATGGCATTAAATTGGAAAGTGCCAGATCCTCCCAACAGATACTGTAATCCAGGTGCCTCAGAACTGGCTGAGGTTGAAAGTCAGCAGCATTGTGAACCTTCTGATCTGTGTCAAATCATCTGGTAAGACAACTCCTGAAGGTGCCAGATAGACAAGTCCACAAGATAATTCTGTGGTTTACTGCATGGCTCCGGAGAACTGCCTACAGAACGTGATGAGAATGTGAAGTCTAGCCTACCTTTTAAAGCTGAGCAGTGAAATGAAGTGTGAATGTTCCTGCGTTTGGCAGATATTTTTCAGCTACATCATCAAAATCAGTCCTCCTTTAATAGTGTCTGCTGCTTGGCACTGCCGTAGCCTGTCAGTTCTGGAAAAGTTAAACAGGGGTTCTTAGATATAATTAAGTATCTGAAAACTCTGGGTGAAAAGGGACATAGTCAAAATGCAGTAAGAAAATGTGTGTGTCTGTTTTTAAAATAATTTTGTGGTTTAAAATAGGATTGTCAAACATGCTGACATAAAAAAACTCTGTATTTAGAATTACAGCTGTCAGCTATGAAGAAGACTTTTCTTTGCAGGTATCAGTCCAATGTAAAACTGCTTCCCTTCAAAATGTTGTAAAGAATGAGAAGTAAAGCTGATTCTTAATTAAGCTATGTAGGTCTGGGTGGTATATAGTGCCACAGGCATGTTCCCTATCAGAGCAATTTGCAGTTGGATCTTTACCTTGAGGCTTTTTCCAGATGGGGATGTTTGGTTCTGAGTTGAATTCATCCTTGGAAGTAGTCCAAGGAAGTGAAAAGCCCTGCCTGTTTTCTTGCTTTGCAAAGGAATCTGAGAGCCTGCCACGGCATGGTTCCCCCACAACCCTACTATGCGGCCTGCGTGGCGAGCGGGTGCTCAGAATGGGGCCCCCGGGCTGAGTGCCAGAGTTTGCAGACATACGCAGCCTTGTGCGGGCTCCACGGGGTCTGTGTTGACTGGCGGAGTCAGACGAACAGGCAGTGTGGTGAGTCCAAGAAAGATCTGCCGGTGGCAAAGTGTTTCCAGTCTGTTCTTTCCTCACCTCCACATACCAGTTTCTGTTCCTCCGCATAATCAGGCTTGAATCTTTCCTTAGCGGCAGTGAGAAATTTTTCCTGAGAAAAATGGGGACAAATCAGAGAGGTTGTTGCAGTGCAGAACTAATGCAAACCAAGTGGGAGACTGCCCCAGAGTCCCCTCTGAGCAGCTCAGCGGAGATGCTGGTTGGGACCTGTCCCACTTTTCTCCCCTGCATGTTATCTACAGCTTCATCACTAGATGGCAATAGGCAGCTTCTTTCTCCTCCCGGGAGGGGGTGGTTTCTAATTCGTCTGTGTGTGTGCCAAAGGGTGCTTGTTGTCCTGGGCGCTATGCACCGAAGGGTGCTGGTGGGCCTGGGCGATCTAACCCCCCTTGTTGTAATGCTCCGCAGAGGTCAGCTGTGCTCAGGATCAGGTCTACGAGCCGTGTGGGGCAGCAAAAAGAAACACTTGCTTCAGCAGGTGGGTCATTAAAGGTCCATAATTTGAAAAGTGCCAGGGAAGGCAGGATGCTAGCTTTCCTGTGGGATTTAGGTGTCAGATTGCCTGTGGGCACATTTCTGCCTCTCATTATTTTCCTATTTATATTCTAATTGTGCAGAGAACTCGTTGCGGATACCCTCCCTGCCCAAAATAACACACCAGTATTTGTTGAAGGATGTTACTGTCCTGATGGGAAAACTCTGCTGAATGATCGCGATGGCGTTTGTGTTTCTGTCTGTGGTAAGAAATAATATAACAGGTGGGGTGGGGAGAGGGCATCAAACCCCAGCTAGAACTGCATATAAGGGTTTGCTACTGCGTCCCTGGGACAGCACTCTCTCCGCAGCAGAGGGCCAAACATATTCTGGGGGAGACCTTCATGCTGACCCTTTCCAGTTAGGCTAGAAATGTTTGGGTGACAGCGTCCCCCTGCTCTTTGGCAGAACATGCAGCTTTTGGAAGAACAAAGAAAAAGATCTTTAAGATCTTCTGGGTAAACAGCCTGTGACTTTGCACTACGGGTATCTCTCATTTAGTGTCCATTTTTCAGATGTCAAGACCCACCTTCTATTCTTGTCTTCTTGCTTCCATTATTTTCCCCAATGCAATTGTTAAAGGAATCTGTAATTTGTTCTGTTTTATAGGTTGCACTGCACAAGATGGATCAGTGAAACAGGTAAGGAAAATGCTGTCCTTATGCTGCAACTAGATTACTAGACACTGTAAAAGTGATTGCATGAGTTTCTTGCTCTTTTAATTCTTAAAATCTTAAATCCCAGTGAACTGTAATGATACTGAGGAAGAAAACAACACATTAATAATTGCTGAACTTCATTCCTTACCTGAGATACGGAAGCAGAATTAGCAGTCTGTGAGAATCACTGCTTTCTGGTAGAACTATCGGGTTTCCCTTATGAAATACACAAACCTGTAAAGAAAGGCAGCAGATAATAGCATTTTTTCCTTACTATTCCCTTCTGTTCCTTCTGCGATTTGGATCTGATTTTCCTATGTAATGAACTAGGGCAACCCAGCCCTACATTGCCTTGCAGCGGGCATTCATTAATCTAACGCTTCTAGATTTTGCTCTCTGAACTGCTGCTTCTCTTGTTTTCACAGCCCAGTGAGGCTTGGGAGCACGACTGTCAATATTGTACTTGTGATGAAACAACCTTAAACATCTCTTGCTTCCCCCGCCCTTGTGCTAAGTCTCCACCTATCAACTGCACTAAGGAGGGCTTTGTACGCAAAATAAGAGCACGTCCAGATGACCCATGCTGTACAGAGACAGTCTGTGGTGAGTGGGGATTCAGATCTCACCGTGTGGTATAATCTGCCTTTAGCAGTGGTCCTCAAGTGAGATTACAAAGACATCCTAGGCACTAGATACAGCTAAAAGCATTGAAGTGGTCAGTCTGCATCAGACCACAGGTTCTTCTGGCCCACAGGCTTCTTTGCAGATTTCATTACAGTATAGGCAGCGTATAGCAGGCTGGCATGTGTCTTGCTCCATGTGACCACTTTCACATGCTCCAGTACAACTGGCGATTCAAGGGGTCTTCCCCAAAACCTGTCTAAGCTGCCAGCCTTTTACCAGGGCTTCTTCAGGACCTGGGAGCACTTTGGAGCAAGCAGGTCTGCTGTGGCTACCAGAGAGGAAAGTGAGAGGATGTTTTCCAAGCCTCTGCCCACCTCATGCAGGACTTCAAGTGTATGTCCAGGGAAGAGCTTTAGAACGGAGCAGCTTAGATACTTCACCTGAATATGCTCCCAGCTTCCAAAAATGTACTGTTCAAGAATCATCTATTTCTGTGCAAGTTGCCTTGTCTAGTAATTCCTATTGGCTTACTCAAGGCCTGTAAAGTAAGAAGGCCTTTGTCAGTAAGAAGGCCTTTGTCAGTAAGAAACACTTAAGCATAGGCGCTTACACTGAGTTTTGTCTTTGGGAATCTAAGTCCCTAAAAACAGAGTTTTCACAGGTCAGAACCTGAACCTTGCTAAAGGACAGCAATTAGGAGATGGTTTGGATGTTCAAACTTTGGTGTAGAGATGAAACTGCCAGAAAGGATGCTTTGGCTTACTTTATCTACACTGTCTGTTGCAGAATGTGATATAAAAACCTGTATTATCAACAAAACAGCATGTGACTTAGGCTTCCAACCAGTGGTAGCTATATCTGAGGATGGTTGTTGTCCTGTTTTCACCTGTAGTAAGTACCATGTTTCCTTAAGGTGTTTTATGTATTCATTAAACTATTACAGTTTTTCTAAATGGAACTTCATCCAGGATCAAAATTACAAAAAGTAACCTCTCCTCTTCCCTCCCCGTCTTGAAATTTATTGTATTTTATTGAAGCGGAACAACTGGTACAGGTTATCAGCTAATATGTAGCTAATATTCAGGTATTGAATTTCTGTCACATAGAAACCACATAGAAACCATCCGGAAACTTTGCTACGAAACTGTATTTTCAGAACCTCTTGCCTGACCCAACCTCCCATTTTCTCTCTGAGATGGTAAATAATAAAGAGGAGCTCAACTGATTTCAAATGTGGGTAAAAATATATGATGTAATTAATTTGCCATATGGAAAATGCCAGCATATAGAGTTCCACCCACTATGTGCATAAAATTAGAGCAGGTGCTACATGTAGGCTTCAGGATAATAATTAGCAACATGTCCCAGCTACCTTTTTTTTTCCCCTCCCCCCACCCCGATACGTAGACTATTACGGCCAATGGACACGGTCAGTTCTACTCTGCCTCTCCTATAAGTCACTGAGAATTCAGAGATTAGTACAGTAACCAGTTACATCATTCCTAGCACCTCCTTTTCATTTTATTTTTCTTGCAGTACCAAAAGGTGTATGTGTTTCTGAAGGAGTTGAATTTAAGGTAGGTCATCTTCCAGACGTTTCTTTCCACAGGCTGATACAGCCTGAATCAGAATGCTCTGAACTTGTTATTGTCAACATTCACATAAAAAGCAGTATTAAAATAGCCCATAATTTTTCCCTGCCAGTAGCATTATGTATTATTGGAAATGTTACTGAATAGGTGCCTCTAGGGACCAGTAACTTGCTTACTAAATGAGGTCTTACTTGTGTTTTAGAGTCAAGAAGTCAGGATTGTAATTGAATACAAATTTTAAATCTCATTCGATGTTGTAAGATTAATTACTAGGCCAAACTGAGGAAAAATTGGAGTATGCATGAGATAAAGCAGTAATTCATTTACCATGGTTGATGCACTTGGAAGTATCAGCCTCATATTAATTTTGTGATACTGACAGTATGAGGTTTGAAGTTAGAGACCTGAAAATACTCATTTCAGGAAGCTCTGTCAAAAATAAATCCCAAGCACAAATATTTATTTTTCTATGGTCAAGAGAATATGTGCATATCCTTGAACTGACAGAGTCCTTACCATGTCTTATCTCCTCTTTCTATTTCTTCATATTTTCAGCCTGGGGCAGTGGTGCCTAGAAAGTCTTGTGAGGACTGTGTGTGCACAGACGAGCAGGATGTTGTTACACAAACCAACCGCATCCAGTGCGTTCCAGTGAAATGCCAAACTGCCTGCCAGCAGGTCAGCTCCATGCGCTCAGCCTCTCGGACCCAGAACAATGGATGTTGAGGGGATATATTGTAAAACTGGGACAATATAACAGGTTTCTCCCTAAAAGGGAGCAGGATATAATCATCTGTTAGATTTTTTTTTTTTTCTCTAGCAAATTTAAGAAGTCACCCTTGGAAAGATGTCCTGAGGGAAAATGATTGCAAGCCAGTTAAAGTGAAAATCGACTGCTGAAAGACCATGTTTGTGTTGTCTGTTTTCAGCTCAGAAATTAAGATCTCAAGGAAACTGTATATTCTAAGTGGTTTTCCTGTGTCCACACACAACTCGGTACTCATGAGCTGAGAGTGTGCATACGAAGTGTTGAGTACATTACTGAAGGCAAGCAAAGAATGGTTTCTTTTCCATTCTCACCCAGATATGACCAGGCCCACTGTCAATCCTAAAAATGGACAAAACCATTATCCTTTATTCTGAGGCCACCTACACGTTCTTCAGCTAAAAGAGTGAAGTATACCTAAAACAAAGGGGAGGAAATAATTAATGTATGTGTGGTCTTCTTCACATATCTGACACAGTGACAATGCTTGTGAACAATTGTGTAGACCAAGCCCTTGAGGATGCAAAGTTAATTACTTTGTCTCTAACTTAATTAACTTGTGTGTTAGCACAAAGAAGAGTGGCCAATGACATGGTCTTCATGGTGAGTGAAGTGCTCCAGAGCTTGCTGTTCAATTAGGGAAAGAAAGAGTTGAACTGTCAGGTTTAGTTACCAGGTTTAGAGCAATTTCAACAGGTTTCTAAAGTCGTTAGACAACAGAAGGATAATCAGAAGACTTGACTTATTCCCCGGCCACCCCCAGTGTAGCTTTCATCTGAGCTTGCTTCATGAACAAGACCCCGGGTGACATGGCTAAATGGTAACTTTATTCCCACAGGGTTTCCGCTACGTGGAAGAAGAGGGTCAGTGCTGCAGCCAGTGCCGCCAAGTGGCTTGCGTGGCAATTTTTCCATTTGGCAGTGTGACCATTGAGGTGAGCACTCTTCTTGCTCTGCACACAAGGCTGAATTATCAAAAAGGCTTCAGCATTTTTGAAGCAGTGTCATACTTTTTGAGGCTGGGAAGACCATTAGGAGATATAAAAATTTATATATTTCCAAATTAAATGCAGATATTTATATGGCTGCTGTCTTTACTATGCACATCTTACAGACACTGTTGTGTTGAGAACTATGCATCTCTGGCAGGAATGGAAATCAATTAACCCCCCTCTTCCTGGTATGCAACAGAGAGAAAAATTTGGAGGGGTTGTTCACATTGTGTAACACAGCTTTTGCAGAGATAGATGAGCTGGCTTCACATCACAGCGCTCCAAAACTGGAAACAGTGTCATTATGTTGCCCTGGGGATACAGCGCTAAACTTATCTGAGTGAGCTGATACAACTAAACTGACACTATTTCTGAATTCACTGGAACAGCAATCAAAAGTGGCATAGCTGCTTTAGCGTAGTGTGCCTTGGTAACACACCCACATATTATACCATGTCTTCCCAGTTTAGCATTGTGTAGACATAATCTAAGCCTCAGGCTAGCTCTTTGATTTTCTTACAGTCTGCTACTCCTATAAACAGTTAATGATGTTGCCTCACCCAGTTACTGCTGTCTTAAACCCTATTGCTTCTCTGATAGCTCAATTTTGCATCTTTTCTATTTATCTTTTTATTCGTTGATAATTTATCTTTCAAGCTACCTTTTCATATGCCAATATATTCTTTTTACATTTTCCCTCAAAAAGGAGGCTACCATGAGTAGGCTTTGCGTTTATCCATTAGCATCTGTTGTAAAGACTGTTTCCCTCTTTCGCATTTTAGACTTTTCTTCCATTTGTTGAAAAAGCAAACTGCTGAAATCCTTTAAAAAAGGGATTTTTCTTTTGCGCATACTTCATTCCACATATATTAACACACGCACGTTCTGTACTTAATAGTTACTGTTAGCATTTCTGTTCATAACTCCTTTCTCATTCTGCCATCAGCTTTTGATTCTTTCCACCTAGGTGGCAACAGGGATTTCTGTATAGGCTGGTACTGGACGGGCTTTGTACATAATTTGCAGATTTAAGTTCCAGACATTTCAAGACCTTCAAAGTGATATGAGCACTCTGCCAGTGTTCCCCCGGTCCCTCTGCCGGTTCATTGACTGCATTACTATAGTACTATAGTATTATTCCATTTTTATTGTTAATGCTATATTGTAATTTGGGGGTGTTTTTTTTTCTGTCTTTATTCAGGTTGGAAAGAGTTATAAAGATCCATATGATAACTGTACTCAATACACATGCACTGAATCAGCAGGCCAGTTTTCCTTAACTAGTACGGTAAAGGTTTGCCTACCATTTGAGGCATCAAACTGTGTCCCAGTAAGTATTTTAGAACTGGATAAAAGCCTTCTGGAATGAGTCCTTCTGCTGTTCTGGGAGGTTTCACTCTGAAAGGTTTCACTTTGAAAGTGAGCAAAACTAACTTAACCATGGACCCCCAAGGGAACTGATATACACTGTGTCTTCTGCGACATGGTGGAAAGGAGGGGTAGATGACTAAGCAAGATGAATAACAAGGGGGCTCATCTGTGGCCTGGTTTTCAGTGGTTAGTGGCTTCCAGTGACTTTCAGAGGTGATGCGGGATTCACAGCAGTTCTGAAAATCGAAGTAGGGATGGAGACTTGAATTAGCTTTGCATGAAGTTCTGCATAGGTACGGCTGTCTGATTGTGGGAGAAGATGTAATACTCCGGCTTTGGAGCTGACTGAAATTTTTGGGGTGGCTTCAATAGGATCTACATATGGTCAGGCATGCATTATGGAACATTTTACTTGGCTTGTGGTTTTTCCTTGCTGTATTTCTTTAAAACTCGTTTGTATATAACTGGTCCAGTCACAGTTTTGTGATGTGGAATCAGCGTGTTGGTTAAAGATGAAGGAAAGTATTTGAACTTTCATCATTGCTGTTAATTGCTTAGCAATATGCACATCTTGGATTAGAGAATCTGAACTGTTCTCGGTATGTTTGCTTTCCACACAGGGGACAATTGATGTGACTTCGGATGGCTGTTGTAAGACATGTGAGTGTGTTATATCATTGATTCCCTAATCAAGCACTGTTAGCTTCTCCACTGCTCGTAGCCCCTCATCCTTCATGCAGCAAGCATCTGCAGTTTCCACAGATACCTGTGGGACTGAAGGACTGTTCGTACTTCTCCAGTGTTGTTTTGTACCTCATAGCTGAGGCTCAAAATCTGCCTCATTCTTCCAGTGGGGGTACTAAAAATCTTCGTGATCTCCTTTTCTGTGTTTTTTAATAGCTGAAATACTGTTAGTTTAAACTATATTCCCGAGGAGAGAACTTGTAGAAAATATGTTCTCTGTTCTTCCATCTGGAAATTACATGCAAAAAATTTTTTTTTTTCCTTAGGATCCACCCATCCACCCAGAAACTATTGGCCGTTATAGAGTCACGCACATTAACAAATGTCATTTATAGCAATAAAAAAAAAAAACTTCATGTCTCCTTTAGGTCTTGGTTCAGCAGTAGCTTTACATGAACTTATACATAAGTCTTCATTTGAGTTAGTACCCAAATAGAAAAGTGTCTTGAAAAGCATGGAACTGCTTTGCTGAATTAGTGCCTCTTTGGTATTTGGTTATACATTTGAACTATAACAGGTTTAGCAGGATGATCTGCCCTTGCTTTCCTAGCAAGTATCTTTCAAAATGTTTCCTCTCCAGTCTGAATAAGTCTAATAGAAATGATCTCCCACACAGGTATCGACCTGCCACATAAATGCAAACGTAATATGAAAGAACAGTATATTGTTCACAACAACTGTAAGTCTGCTGCTCCAGTCCCCATGCCTTTCTGTGAAGGAACGTGCAGTACATATTCTGTGTAAGTAGGAAACCTTTCTTGTTGTTATCTGGTCTTCCTGGGTTCCTGTCCCCAGCAGATGCAGCTATTTGTCCCCTTCACACTGTGAAAGGACCTGGTTAGGCAACCAAGCGGGCAGAAGAGCAGCTTTTAGCGATGTGACTGAACGTCACGCTTAGCCTTTAGCATGGTAGGCGTGCCCTGTCTTAGCTAGGAAATTAGGTCACTATAAAAACAAATCTGCTAAAATTTGTTAACTAACCTGTTCTTACACACCCCCTATGCAATTTTTAAACAGCTCTGGGGTTTGGTGGGTTTTTTTCCCCCCCTGCTCTTTAGTCTCTGCATAAATTGCTCATTTCTGTTTTGCCAGAATGGACCTAACCGAAAATCCACTGTAGTTACTAGGATTTTTCCCATTGGCATCAGAGGATCAGGCCCTGCATGGCTCGTAGCTTCATGAGGATAGACTGTTTTGAACAAGCAGAAAAATGGATAGGAAATGTTTACTCCCTTGTTCCTTAGAAGTACCTACATTAGGAGCAGCAAATACCGATCGGCTTAGGAAAGCAGCAGGCTGCGGGCTGATTTGTGAATCCTGTTTCCACAGGTATTCCTTTGAGGCCAATGAAATGGAGCACAAATGCATTTGCTGCCATGAAAAAAAGAGTCATAAAGTGCAGGTGGAACTGCTTTGCTCTCAGGATAAGACAATCCAATTCACATATGTGCATGTAGATGAGTGTGGATGCGTGGAAACAAAATGCCCAAATAAGAGAACATGAACGTAAACTAATGGAGACATTTCACCTCCCATTTAATGCTTCCCTAGCATGTGAGTAGTTTAGAACATAGCTATGAGCATCCTCCTAACAACGGTACTTTTCTCCTTTACTTTTTCCTTCTGGTAATATATGCAGTTATGGAAATTAGCCAAAGGATTTTGTTCTATGTGTTTGTAGAATAAACTGCATTTTAAAGAGGACTTGTTCTCCTGTTTCAGTGATGCTGCTTAATGGAGCAAGGTGACTAATGTCTTTCCTCCCGTAGTGATGTATAAACTGAGATTATTACAAGGCAGTCTAGAGACAGCTGATGCCTTTCAAAAGTCCTGCCTGAAGAAAGTATAAGTTATCAAACAGTACCCATACATATCACTTCATTTCACTCAGAAGGGAAACAGCAGTAGCTTTTACAGCTGCATTTTAGTCTATCATACAGGGCTGAGCTCAGGGGTTTGTACATTGAGCACAACATCAGGAATGTTAAAAACATATTTTACATATATGTAACAGAGTTATTATATTCATGGCCTTTTAAAGTTCTTATCTCACAGGTGTACTCTTTTATTTGCAAAGACCAAATCAAACTCTGAGATGTGTGTCCAGTGAGAAACTGAAATTCAGTCCCACTACTCATTACATGACTGTCTTGTGTTATGAATGACTGACTACCAACTAGTAAATCCCATGGGACATGTAGTTTGTGACAGTATCTTATGTAGACAGGGGTCAAGATAGCTCAAAAATGCCTTCAAAGTATGCAAGGACAGCAGCTGCATTTGCTATTTGAGCAGTTTGGGTTTTCTGTGACCTGAAAGAGAACTGAGAACTGTGACTTTCTTATTTCTAGTGCAGTGTGCCACAGCCTGATGTATGGGGCATTTTGGACTCTTTTTTTGAAAGGAATACTTCTAAACTGACCAAGTAAATATGCAGTTCATTAACCTTTAGCTTTCCATTTTTAAATGCTGCAGCTATTGAGCTCCCAGGAATCTATAGTTTAACTGTTTTTCATAGTCAACCATTTTAGCTGCCATCAGGTTACTTTCATGTGTGCCACCTCATTACGGTATTACTGATCCTCGCCTGACAGCTTAGTATTGCTGGAATCCCAGACTTTGACTAAGCATAGGAATTGAACGATACACTTTTTCTCTGCTCTCACCTGAGAGGCCCATGCCTGTTTGGTACATCACTATGATACAACAGGGAAGCCCATGTTTCCTCTCTGTGGGATTCAGCTCAGCGCATTTTATCTGTCTGGTTCTCTAGGCTCCTTCTGGCATGATTTGTCTCAACCTAAGACTGGTTTGTAAGATAGCCCTTGGGAAGATGCTACTTTCTCCTTACTGGCTATTTTGAGAGCCAAGGCAGTCAGCTGAGAGGGGTACAGTCAGATGAGGTGAATTTCATCTTTGTTTTTATTCTGTTTTCTTAAAAACAATAAGAGAGGCTGGATGTTCCTAACGATGACAGTGGGAATAGGCACATTGCAGGTAACTTTGGGAAACAGGGCTGACAAACTCCAACAAGGAGTAGAGGAGCTAAAGCAATGAATTGAACCTAAATCTCCCATTCCTAGAATCTGATCTAGTCACTGGACCATTTTGCTTGCTTATAAATGAGAAGAATCCCCAAATAATACTGAAAACTCTCAGTACAATGCAGCTCCCTTGGAAGGCAGGTGTTGCAATTGTTTGGCATTGAGGCTCACCTATAAATTTCACATTAGCCCAGAAAATGTTCTTACTGATACAAATCAAGTGCATGGATGCTTTAGCAAGGCAAAAAGGCAACAAAAGGCATTCCTTCCTTTCCTCCTTGCCTTTGCCTGAAGGGGGAGAAATCATTCTTGAGTGGTTTTGTCATCAGAAGAGTAAACAAGCTGTGCTGGTAGTCAGATACACACTCATGTAAAGCTTGCAAATCAATCCTTCTCAGCAGGATGGCTTAGCAACAGCACTGGTGGAAACCTTTCACCATCTCTGCATTAACTTGAGGTGGAAGAAGGGCCTAAAACATAATCTAATCTCATCAGGTACACTTGGAAGTCTGTTTTCCTGTGTCTTTTACTGATTATGAGCCTTCATTAAAAAAACTGAGATTGGCACTGATTTTAAGATACACTGTTCATTTTTGGCATGCATTTTGCTTTTCGAGTGAGTGAAATTACTTTAGCTGAAGCAAAAGCATATGCCTATCTGCGGAGTGCTTTTGAACAGAGATCAGAACAGACCACTTGAAATCCCCCATCTTCCCCTACTCCACTCCCCGCTAGGCCTGACCCATCATTTACTCACTCAGCCCAGCTTCTAATTGCCTTGTGCTATCCTATTTACAGCTCAGGGAGGGCCAGGTATTAAACTGAACTCATTGCTCCTCTGCCGGTGGGTGCAGAATCCTATTTAGCCAAGACACAGCGAGCGACACAAAGCT
Source organism: Struthio camelus (assembly GCF_040807025.1). Lineage (NCBI taxonomy): Eukaryota > Metazoa > Chordata > Aves > Struthioniformes > Struthionidae > Struthio > Struthio camelus. Next base: position 17,126,701 of record NC_090946.1, read on the forward strand.
TCTTTGTGAGATCCTTTGGCTTCCTCAACTCAGAGACAGTGAGGAGGACAAACATCTTCCCCATCCACCCACAAACACGTGCACGCATGCACAGAAACAAAAAGCAGGCCGGAAGCTGTTCTATCTCAGGTATTACACTGAAAGTGGATAGCCCTAATGAACCATTTGAGAGCTGGCCTTTCGTGCCAAAAGATGCTGCCTCCTTGCTGGCATGCCAAAGCAAGGAGCATTGCCACCTGCGCAGGGCAAGCCAGCTTGCAGCTTAAGTGTGCATGTCCTACTTCAGGGTACCGTCCCTAGCCCCCGCCTCCCCCGCCCCCCGGTCTTGTAGGGCGGGGACCAGAGTTGGCAAGGGTACAGACATGGCCAGCTCTTCCAGGAAAAGCTTTCTTGGTGAGCTGTGAGTGCTCCTTCTCCAGCTGTGGTCCTGCTGCTGGTGCGTGGCCCCTTCTCTTATGTGTGCACTCAAGCCCTCATCTGAGGTCACAGGTCATCTCTTCCAGTTAGTGAGTAGTCTCTGCAAGTCAAATGTTTTCTTGGCATAACGCAACCAAAATGAGGGGTGTTCTGCAAGAACTGTTTCTTCCCTTTTGCATGAATTCTTTGTGCCAGCATCCACTTTAACAGCGTAGCCGCAGAAGAACCACCCTGCGGGCAAACCAGTTGGGCCAGAGCTCAGCTGGTTGCATGCAGCCTGTAGCCATTCTTTTCATATCAGAAAAGGATGGTACTCCCACTTGCTGGACAGTTCTGAGGCAACACACCAGGAAGTACTGTCCCATATTGCTAAAATAAATATTTGCCTGAGATATTGCCTCTTGTCAGGTGAACAAGTCCCACGGCACGTTATCATTACACCAGTGTACGCTGAACCTGGGTTGCCATTCGAACATGAACTCTGAATTGCCCATTGGTTTGTGGTTTTGAAAGCTCTGTTTCCAAAACTGCTTTGACGTAGTTTAGCTAAATTCTTGTTTGGCTTTTGTTATGAGTTATTGGTGTTTGCAAGGAGGAGAAGAAAATGAAATATCTGCTCTGAATTTTTGTTTGGGGAGAGGTTTGTAGTCTTTTGCAAACCTTTCCTTTGAGTGGATCCCCTGGCTGTGGAATCAGCCCTCTAGTGTTATCTACAGTGCACTGTATCAATATCAATCTATTCTGGTATCTATAATCTTGAGCTGGAAACAAAGACTGTGAACTGTAAATGCCCTCTAATACAGAAGGGATTGTTTAAAAGAGTGCTGCACCTATTCTGTTTTGGCATATTGGCTTAACAATTAGAATGAGAACGCTGCAAGGTAAACATGAAAAATTTTGTCTGAATATCACTCAGGAAAGCTACCTGATTAGTAATGAACCAGAAAAGAAAATAATCTGTCTGGCAAATTCTATGGATCATCTTGCAGGTAAGGCAGAGACCAAGCATTGGGTGGTCTGAGATCTAAGTCTTCTATAGGTTTTGTGCGCTCTCATACAAGTCATTGGCTTTGTTTATACTTCCTCTCTGATCTAAGGTAAGGGTAGAGGTAGGCTCTTGTTTCTTTATGCTGTTGTAACATTAAAGTTCATAAAGCCTTTTTTGCACCATTCTAGTTGCAAATCTGAAGGGGCTGCACTCGCTTGGGGTAGGCATCCCAAACATCCTTCAACAGAAAGAAGTGTGACCAATTTTACAAAGACACCAAGACAAAGGTATCGGTTGTAAAAATCTTTCTGTTTTTATACACTCCAAAGGATCTGATTAGTCGGTATCTTTAGGGCAACAATGGGATTTAAGTCTCAGTTTACCCTGTACAAAGCTATTCTCACAGCCATTTAATTCTTTGACAACAGCAATCCCTCTTTTAGGAAAGCAACCCAATCGGCTCTGTGCCCAGGCAATTGGCTTTGTGTCAAAGGCAGGCCGGGGTTTGATCATGAGTGTGCAGAAAAGTTGTAATTCCTTATGCACTTTATGTTTCTCTAGGCGTGAAGACCCAGTTCACGAGGAATCCTTGAAACAGTTTCATTGATACTCACTGGCTGAAATCTAAATATTTCTGAATTCAAAGGGAATCTGTCAGGTGGCTTCTGATAGCTTTGGATTGAGTGCTCTGTTTAGAGACGTTCCTGTTTCACTCAAGCTTGCGCTCTGCAAAAGTGTGTTTTTAAAATTTCCTCGCTGGAAAGGAAATTATTTAAAAACTGATCCTCCCGAGGATCCATTCAAGTGAGGACTCCCATTGATATTGGTAGAAAAAAAATCAAGGAAGATTGAGTAGGTAGGCCTTGGTTCATCCCACCTAACTTTAAATTTTAAAGAAATATGATTAAATTAGGATTTTAGGCTTGTAATCTGTCTGTATAGTTACTGAAAATTGCTATCCACCTTACCTGAGACTTCACCTGTCCTCTGGAAATGCCCCTACCTCCACCTCCTTTGACTTCATAGGCAGCCTAAGGTAAGTACAGCCCTACCTTATCTAAAGCCTTTAAAGCAAAGCAATGTAAGAACCTCATCCCAAATACCAGTTTTATATACTTGTTCCCCCCTCCCCGATACTTACATCGAATTCTGCCAGCCCTATGTCTTACCTTGGACACCTCAACCATCATCATGATTCTTAGTGAAAGACTCTTTCACCCTGATTTATAACACGAATGATGTTGAAAACAGTTTCATTATTTTTGACAGAATCTTTAGGTGGGTTTAATCTCCTTCAACTTTAACATTTGTAGTGGTTATGTGAATTTTGCCTTTACTCCTTTTGTAATTTTTATGTATTCCATAGCAACTGATCTCATTTTCAGCCATGATACTGAGTGAGCCATATTTTGACCGATGCCAGTCTCTCTTAGCATTATGCCAGCAGCTCAAAGTGACCTTAAAGTTGGGCTAACTTGGCTGGCAAGGAGTTTGCTGCCATTCCTATGTGTTTCGTATGTAAGTTAGTCTCAGCTTGCATTTCGAAGGTCACTGAAGGAGTGCATAAACCCTCTTGCTGTATTGCAGCTTGTGCATTTTTTTCCCTGTCACCACCTTTCCCTTCACTGCTCTTCAAAGATAGTCCATTGCGATTCCTTTACATCATTTTGCCTTCGCTCCTCTGCACATCCAGACATTTTTCTGTACTGCCTGATCCAGTTCCTGTAACAGCATAAAAAGCTGGCTAAAAGCCGGAGTTTAATCTGACCCGCGGTGAGCAGTGTTCTATAAAGCAAAAAGCTACCTCTCCTCAAAGTGCCACGTAGCCACACCAGCAAATCATTGCTAGAATTTGCTCCTTTGTCACCTAGAATTAGCTTTCCCCCCGAGCCATGCCTCTTGAGGACCACAGCAGATACCTGTACATCCAAAAGCATCCCACCTTATAGCTCTCCTAGTTACACTTTCTGTTTGCTCATGATGACGTTCTCCAACCTTTTCAGCTACATCCCTTTCAGGGTGGGCATGCAAAAGATTTTCTGGGCATATGTCCTAGAACTCCAGCTTGCTTTCCTATTACCCCAGGAATATTGTCTGGAACTGCTACATTCATCACATCCTTCCTAAATAACTAGTTTAGGAAATCCTTCAGATAAATTTTATAGCCTGCCACCCTTGCTCTGTGTGGTGAAGTGCACATCTGCAGGCTGTTTACTGAGAATCAGAATAGCCCCAGTGGCACCAGTCTGGAAGCTTGTTCTTTTCCATGGGCCAAAGAAATCAGATCGGGCATTTTCCTAAAGACATTTGTGCTTTTCTAGTAGCAGGTGGTTCATTGGACAACTTTTTTATAGCCTATGTTGTGCTGCTCAGGCTAGGTTACAATATTGACCCTTTTAGCCTTCCTAAAGGAAAAAGCAGTTCAGGTAAATTCTCACCCTCACAGCCATAGCTTAATTGGATAATTAGGCATTCAGTTACTGGTCATGCATGGATTTCTGGCAAAAAGGGCAGCTATGCTTATTAATTCACCTGTTCCTCCCTCAAGCTCAATGAGTTGAAAAACATCTGAAAAAAAACAAGAAAGTTTTCATAGTAGTCTTATATTTTGCTTTTAGAGCAATGCTTGAGAGCGTTCTAGATTTTCCCGTCATGTGTTTATTAATAACTAATGAATTAAGTGGCTTTCAATTGAAGGTGGTTTTGCACTTCAGAGTAAGAACTGTACCCCGGATCCAGTGCACGGCATTTCTTTGTATCTTCAGTGTAGGTATTACCACTGTGTCTTAGATCTACTCAACTGATACTTGAGGTAGGCTTTGTATACTGGTCATACATGTTTCAGGGGGCAGTTTCTGCCCTAAGTACCAGTCACTCACAGAGCAGGAGGGAAAAAAATGTGTGTGTGTGTGTGTGTGTGTGTGTGTGTGTGTACACATACGTACATATATATTTAAAAAACACACACGTGTATATATAAAGCAAGTATTCCAGGAACCTGGGCTACTGCATTTTCAGAGGACTGTCTTCCTTTTCTCCATCTGCACTTCTTTGTAATGATTTTTTTTGTCTATTTGTAAAAGAAACTCTCAAAAAAGGACAGAAATTCTTCCCTCCCCATCCTCTGTAAACCTGCCACAAAACCCCTAAAGGTATGTGCGTGTTCAACAATACTGAGTCTTGACATGAGTCTTTTTCTCTTGCTCCACACTGCCACAAGCCAAAAACGGTTTGGTGTGTCCTATTCCAAAGTCTACACACATGGTAACTCAGAGGAAAGAGCAGCAGGTGTGGCTCCTTCCAGCTAAGACAGTCTCTTGGGCCTCCTTTCAGGGCTGCCTGGAAATTCAGCTTGATGCTGTGTATGTCTGTTATTGCCACTCACTGCAATAGGCAGAATGGGATGGGAAGGGCGATGGAAAAAAGGACAGGAAGGGAATTTCTTCCATTTCCATAAAAGGATGAATGCCTCGGTCTGGTTGCTTGTGCCGGAGAGGGGATGACAGTCACAGATGGCAGTCAAAACCCACTGAGTCCTGCCCTGTGAGAGGAGCAAGGCAGCGCGGGTGGAAAGCGCAGGCTGCTGCAGAAAGCACCGGTGGCAACTCTGTGACTGAGGCAGTAAATACCCAGGCCTAGCGTGTCCTCTTACCTGGGCTTTGTGTGGCAGAGAAATGACCTCAGAGGGAAAAGTACCAAACTGATGCTGTAGTCCTTAGCTAGCATGGTGCTTTGGACAAAAAGGTCTGTTCTATAGAAATTCTAAACGAAGGAGCCATTTTTTTTTTATTTGATGAACAGTCCTATGTCACTGTGTAATATCACCTCTCCTAGTGAGGCCAGGTAGATATCGTCTGCCTACCTAGACATTGAGAGGTTCTGCAATAGAGTTACATTTCACTGATACTGAATCACTTCAAATTCTTCAGTTTCTAATAGCCCTGGGCCTGATTCTCTTCCTAACTTCTAGTGTATAAATCTAGGATAACTCCAGAGCCATCTTTTCTCTTATACACCTTTGAAACTGAATTAGACTTTTTAGGTTTCCTTTCCCTAATAAGGTAGCGCCTTTGCCCAGGAAAGATTCTCCTAGCAATACAATAAATAATAATTAAAGTTCTTCATTATCATCAGCAAAGATTAAATACTTTGTATGAAAAGCATGTAAAACACTGTAGGCTCCAACTACTTGGACAAAAATAGACTCTATTAATAATGCATGCAAGAGATTATTAGTAATTAAGATCTATTTCTGCAATCAAAATTCTGAGTAAACATTAAAATATGTATTTTTTGTTGCAAATGGGTTCTGACTGAACTAGAAGACTCTGCTTCATCTGCCCAGCTTTCTCTGGAGGAAATACAAATCAGTTAAAGTTTCAGTTGATACTATACCTGCAAAAAAATGAGACGCCTCAATATTATCCCTTAGTGTGAAATATATACTTACACCAATAGAATCTGAAAGTGAGAAAAGCACTTTCTTTTTGTGAAAAAAAACCCAATGTCATTCAATATGAATTGACATTGAAAGCAGTGTTACGATGGGGCAGAAAAGTGCTGTGACAGGATCCCAAGCCAGGCAGTGCACTCAAGTGGAATATCTTTAAAGCAAAAAGGACCCTCCCACACCAAAAAATACCAGATATTTCCAGTCTCTTCAGCCGTATTTTGCTAGAGTACAAAATAATAATCTGCAACTGAGTAATTCTAAGAAGAGGCAATGTAGAGCTGGCTGGCGAATCTGATTTAAAAAGGTTTGAAATAAACATGTCTCCTTTCATCCATGTTCTGAATGAGTGGGTCCTTTTTCCCCCCAGTATTTTCCCTCGAACCTGACCCTGCCAGCACTGTTTGGGTGGCCAAGTCTCTCCAGGGTCCCTAGGACGTGTCCTTCTCCCCATCACTGGTGACTTTTTAAATTTTTGGGTTTGCTCCCTGCTGCAATCAGCCCCAGGTGCTGCCTGTTCTTGGGGCCTCTGCCTTTGCCCGGCCGGTGCGCTTGCAGATGTGTTCAGGCTTCGTACAAAGTTGTATCCCAGGCTTTCATCCCACACAGTCCCAGCGAAGTAACTGTGGGTTGCAATAATTTCTGGCTTTAAAAATTGTCATGCATAATTGCATCACTGAAATAGAAACCTCCTGCTAATCTGGCTTTCTCCTTCAGCTACGCTGCTACACCTGCACTGACTGCTAGTACTCAGCAAGGTATCTTAGTTGCTTTACATAAATCATGGTTTTCTTTGTGAAAAGATTTGGAATATTGTGTCAGAAAATAACCTGAATCTGAAACTTTTTTGGAATTTTCAAAGGTGGCAGATTGCCAAAGTGAAAAAATTTCAGAAGTGAATTTTTTAAACCTGTTTGACTGACTTAGATTAGATTGCATACTGCTGTAGTCATAATACGATTTGTGCTCTGGCTTTTAAGTTATACCAGGGATGTTGTAGGCAGTCTAGAAATGAAACTTTATAAATTGCCAGTTTATTCACTCTGCCAGGCCTTGACCTTTATTTTATAATATCAAGAGAGCACAATTAACACAACAAAGCTATTAACAGAACAAATTAAGAGCCAAAAGCATGTTACACTTAGACGTATCAAGATGCTTTCTCATGATTTGCTAAAGGATCAGAATAGATCGTAACTCTGATAGTAAAATTTTAAGAAAAAAAGCTACAATTTGACTATGTCTCATTCCTGAGTAAACATTTTCTTGATTTACTGGAAATTCTTTTGGATTTAATGGAAATATGGAGAAAAATTCTTTTTAAACCTGTTCTGAAAATCAATTACCTGAATTACTGTATAAGGCTTTTGTTTCATTAAATGTCAAACTATTATAGAATTAGGAGAATTTTATATATAATCATTATGGCTACACTGAACTATGCTTAATTGCTTGTTCATGCTCTTAGACAGAAGTTCAAATTTCCTGGTATGTGTTTTGAAACCCTTTATTTTTTTTCTGCTTGCACCAAGGTCTAGTGCAGGCATATTACCAATGGAGTTCTCTCAATACATTCATATAATTAGTTAAGGAACATCTGATTATTAATTACTTTCCATCTGTTTTAGCATAGCATATGCATATGGGGAGGAAATATTAAATGCTACTGATTGGTTTACCCTTTAAGCCCGCTTGAAACAATGCAAATAAGGACACAAGCAATGGCACACTGCTAGAGCGCTACATGTCTGTTGAAGGTGTTGTTAGCTACACTTCTTTTTTTACTTAGGCCAGTGTAAGACAGGACAAAATTAATTGAAGTTAATAGAATTTTATTGAGGCAAAAAATTGGTGTGAAGAAAAAGTTATTCTTGTGTTTACAGTAAAGCATTAGATTTATTAGTAATATATCCATATGACTGCATAGCAATCCTGTTATTTTGTTTCATATGTCCTATTTTAAAATTGTAGATCTCCTAATTCCCTTACAATTGTAAATCTTTCTCACTATAAAGGCAAATGTTTGTTGAGAACTAAAAATATTCAGTGCTGACTGAAGTGTATTTAGCTGAAGGATATAGAGCCAATTTGCATATGTTAGTGCATACGCCATCAACACCCAGAAAGTCAATACAAGAAGGGTGGAAAAATCAACAAGTTTTGCAGACGTATTTGAATTTTTTCCTTAATCTTGAAGTCAGACCTAGCTCATAAATCATCAGAAGTAAAAGGCTCTGAAACAACTTTTTTGAGTGGATGACAAAGGCAAGAAACTTATTGGGCTTAAGAGGGGAACTGATAAATTTATGAGAGATTATCTACCATGATTCTGTCTGGATGCAAGAAGGGCATCTGATGACCCAAGAGCTCCCTTCCACTTCCAGATTCTTAACAAATTTAACCTGTAGGTGTGGGACATGATTTTTATTGGCACAAGCCAGGAATGCCATGTTGATCCTTATAGTACACATTAAAGCCCATCTTGCTTGTTTGAACAATATGTCCCTAACTGTTGGCCTATTTTTGTACAGAAGAGCCAAGTTAAACATCTCTTCCCTTCGATACATGATTGGAGATAGACGATGGCTGCAATGGCATGTCAGTTCAGGACCTTTGCCAAACTGAGCATTTAGCATAGCATACCTCCTGAGTTAGTGTTCCTTACCCAGCTCCCATACTGTTTTTTTAGTAGTAGGTTTACAATTTACATTATAATTGCAGCAATGTCACTGTGTAGTTACCTGATGTTATTAGTGACCCTTTCTTCACTACGACCACACAGATCTCAAGACCTGAAGTTCAATCATCTGAACTGACCTCTTTTGCTGTGCCTGAGGAGGAGATGTGGCATCCCATAAGGCTGTCTCTTTTTCATGATTCATATGTCTGAAATTCGTTGGCATGAATTCAGAGCCTCTCTTCGTATTCATACTGCAAAAAAGATGACTGTATCTCATTAATCCTAGCTCAACCTGTTTTTTTTTAGGCTAGCACATCCTGTGAACCTGGGTGGTACGCCAGCATTATTTTGACATGCTTTGCAAGGTCCTTAAGGAAAGCATTAGTGCTATGTGTCACTAATGGTGTTCTTGCATTGGACAATGTTTGCTTTTCCAAACCCACATACAGTAGAGTTAATAAATCATTAAATTGCTCTCCACATGTCCGCTGCAGCACAGCTAACCTCCTGCTTAAGTGACCACGCAGAATTCAGCAAACACTGCACATGGTAGAGCTGAAAAAGGGCCCAAACATAACTGCAGTGGTTAATTTGTTTCTACGCTAGCAAAACAAAATCAAATGCCAGCACAGCTGAATCACCCTAAAACACAGTATATTGTGTTGGTCTTAGGTTTTTAACACAGGAAAGAGCCTGTGTCCTCGTTGTTTTGTTCAGTATGCTAGTAAGTAGTCGGGTTTACTGTACAATTTCCATGGGCTCAGGCTCTGTGCTTGGTTAGTTACAAGGAAGTAGCTATATAAGTTAATGCCATTGCATTTCAAAAAACAAGACAAAAGTGCTACCAGGCAAAACTGTTCTCTAACTGAGCAAGCTCTTCTGAATGGCTTTTAAGGCATTAGACACTTCAATCATCCTATCCAGTTCCAGTCCTGAGTATTTTTTACCCAGTGCCAGTGAACTGCATGTCAAAAGTGAACAAATTTAGGAATTTAGTAAATTTTGAATGCCAGCCTAAGTGACAGGAGCCACCTATGGAGCAACAGATGATCTACATGGGGGCTGGAGAAGTCCTGCTGCCTGTCGTTCAAGAAAACAAAACAAAGTAAGTCCAGTGGGAGATGACGCAGGCCAACATTGCAAAAAGGTATTGGTCCAAATGGCTTCTAATGTGTTCATCAAAGGTCACTAATAAAGGAGTCATAAGACAAAACCAGGTCTGCTAGACATGGACCTCTTGTTCTCCTGTGAGAATGACCCAGAGTTAAGGAGCCAGCTCTGTTACAAACACAAGGGTCTCATCTTTGGACTGAACCTCAGATTCACAATCTGGAAATGTTCCCGTATAGCAAACGTCCTAAGAGATGGACTGAAACTAGCTGCTTCCTTGTTTTATCCTTGTGATCTTCCTACAGAATCCTTACTCTGTTTCTTTTGAAAACCCACCAACGGTGAGTCTCTGTGGAGCCAAATATTAGGATAGCCATGGGAAGGTTTGCCTCTAAGCTTGTCAGATGTATTGCACACCAGCAGATATCCTGAGTGGTTGAAGTATGCAATAAAAACACTCCCAGGGACACCTCTGGCTTTCGAAAGCTGTTGCCTAGTAAGATTTCTCTCTTTTTTTTTTCCACCCCTTATATTCAGCCTGTCTCTTTCAACGGCAGTTTATAATTTTGCGACTGTTTTGTGTCTTGGGTCTCAGGTTATTTTTTTCCACTGAGTTTATCAGCAAACGCTGGCTTGCTAAAAAAGATACGCACCTGTTAGAAACTAGAATGGGAGTATTTGTTTCATTTCACCTTTGACTTAAATTAAATATAAATCCTTGAAAAATAAACCGAGCAGTGAACCCACACCTCCAATTCTGTTTCCTCCGTTTACACTGGTTGTATAGTGAACTTACTGAAAGCTTATCTCCCTACGGAAGTGAATTTGGATCAAGGGTGTGTGTATGAATTCAAGCTGTGTTGCTTGTCATTGATTGCCTTCCCGGGCGATTGCTCTTATCTGAGAATAAAGAGTGGTCTGTGGAGGAAGTGAATTCAGAATAAGACATTTTCCAGATTCAGAAAGCTTTTTCTCTGAATCATCTTCATCGACAAAGTACCCGTATTCTGGGATAACAGCATGCCGCGAGGAGTTCACAATGATATAACTAATCATGTAAGTATATTTTCGAGCATGCGAGGCTCACAAGAGGCAGGAGGAGATGGAGGCTGAGGGCTGTTGGTCTTGGCCATAGAGGCCAGTCAAGAACGAACTCTCCCCTCCCTGGCCGGCCCAATTTGTACTGCAAGTTTTCATTATGATACAATACAAAACAAAACAGCGATCACCTCCATAGAGAACGAGTTGCACTAAAGGCCTCGTTCTAAAAGCTTCCAAAGAGACTTTTCCAGAACCACAAGAACTGCTATCGGTTGAGACAAAAGGCATCTCTTTGCTGCTGTTAAGTCTCCATATGCACCCTGATTTGGCATCTCAGACAGTATTTACAATTCCTCCTTACTTGTGGACATTACGATTCCTACACTATTTTTCATAGAGGTAGAACTGTTAATTACCTGGTATATATTCCAGTGTGCAGCATTCCATGTGGCTTATCCGAGTTAGTCCTGTGGTTTCAGCTGCTGTGATCAAAGGATTTGCTGCTTCTTGTTCTTGTTCTGTTGACTGCAAGCAACACTTGTGCTGTCACTCAGTGGGCTCACAGGGCAGGGCATTCCTATGAATTTCCCAGTTATTACAGCTGCTGGTTAATTCAACCATGTTAAAAAAAAAAAGCTGGCACCATCTTTCCCTCATTCTTTTTAACTACTCAGACCTTTACCTAAGGAATAGACATCTTTCATGCTTGGCCAACAGGAGATTTGGGGTTTGTTTTGTTTGTCCTAGAAAAATAGTTTCCACACTTTGTTTTTAGAAATGCGATTTGATGTTTCTTCCTCTGACATTTTTTTTTTCCATCCTGACTGCCATTCTTTTTCCTTTCTCAATTTTTCTGATCTTAGATTTAAAGGGCCAACAGATATAATTAGCATAGGCACTCTATGATAACAACTAAAAATCTACACCTAGGAGAATAGAGACTGATTAAATCTTGACACTAGGCCTGTGAGCAGTGCCAGTATCGACTACATTTACTATCTACATTGGCTAATAATAATAATAATAATAATAATAATAATAATAATATACAAAGCCAAAGAGGAAAAAAACAAATCACTTCTCCGCATTCTCAGGCAGCAGCACAGATTATCCTTTTGGCAATATCTGATGGCGCACATTACTGAGACACATTCTTGTTGCTCACATTAACACTGCTGCTGCAAACAACTGTTGGTTTTGTGCTGAAATTAGACGTGGGAATTGAGGTGCAGTTTACTGTTCCACTGCAGATACCCTGACTTAAGCACACCACTTTCAATCCATTCCCTATCCGTAAACAGAGATTACTACATCTTCCCTGTCTCTCAGAGACACTGTAGCAGTAAAGACTGTGTTGGTAACAGGACACTCTCACTTTACCACAGCTAAGAAATGCCATACATGGTGGAAAGGATTTCACTGCCCAGTTCCTAACAGGTGCCTCCAAAGCAGCCTTCTTTAAACCTTGAGGAACAGGAGAAAGAGGAATCATTCCTATTTAGTCATCCAAACGTCACTTTGGATTTAAAGAAATACCCGCATACTACCCAACACTTAAGACAATTCTCCACCTATTTCAGTTTCAGATTGACTGGCCCTGTTGAACTAAACATGACTATATGAGTTTTGCATGACTGTACAAGAACATTTACTGAATCAAGAAGTTCAAAAGTTTATTTATAAATTAGTACACTAGTCACTTAGACCAGCCCACAATCCTATTTGGCCTCTTGAATTAGGTTTAAGAGGACTTCTGTTAGCTCATCGACATGAAGATGTAGGGACTGTTTGTTTAATTGAGATAGTTACCCTAAGATTGCTAGGATGTTATAGTCTAATGGAATTAAGCAGCATGAGCTAGTAAGGGTACCTTTTCCCAGGGTTGGTCTCAGATAGCTTTCTTGAAAAAAGCAACATCACCTTCCTGCTTCACTCAAGACTGAGCAACAAGGCTTTTACCTTGTGTTTTCTGCACACCCAGAGAGTCAACAGTAAGGACTGGTTGGGACCATGGCAATACTAATATCATTCAGTAAGGCTACTTTTTCGCCACATGCTTATTTTTGTCTTATTTTCACACACACACACAAAAAAAACCCCATCAAACTGAACAGGAAAGGCTGCAGAGCAAAAAAGAAAGCAGCAAATGAAAAGTCCCCTTAGAAAAACTGCCTAATGCTGCAGATCTCCTGCACATTTATTTTTGTGGAAAACAATCTGTAAGCGCTATGGAGGTACGCGCAAGTGCATATTTAACAGTAGAAAAGGCACTGAAAATGCAATGGATTGGTAGGAACATTAACATTCTTATGTTTTAAAGCATAATTTACATGCAGAGCTGTAGTGCTGAATGTATTTTTAGTTAAGATAGCACATACATGGTACAGTTTGTTTCACAAGAACTTAAAATCCTTGGTGAAGAAAGGCACCATTATAAACGCAATACATGATTATCATTATTAATATGTTAACAATTAAAAGAGTTATTGCAGAGGAAGTGAACTAATTGTTCAAACAATATCACGTTATCATCAATTCCTATCTACCTGCAATATTAATGGGATTGAATCCAGGCCATAATAATGTCAAAGTCCAACTGAATTTCATTTACAACGCATTAAGCAGGAAAGAGAGATAATTTGGGAAGTGTGGGATGTTGGCATTTTGTTTACTTTGGCAAGACCCGTTCCTGTATAATACATTCCTGGCTCTCCCATTTCTGCAGTTAACATCTTGCTTTTAAAGGCTAGGAGATCGACATGCTTATTATAAAACGGAGTTGCATAATGATTCTGGCACGTGTGAGCAGAGGGGAAAACCCCCTCTATCCCATGCCCTATAGCCTTTCAAAGGACATGATGACATTTTTCACTCTGCCGCACATGGTTCTTTTTTTTTTTTTTTTTTTAACCTTGCTGCAGGTGAAAAGCAGCACAGTGTTTCGATCGAATGAGTCCAACATAGATCTGGATGGCACTAGGTCGATGTATTTGGGCCCCACACTGAGCCCTTTGTGCTCCTCAGCTTCCCCCGGTAGATGGGGTTTTTTTATTACTGGCTTTTTCCTTTGTCTCTCAATTGCATGTCCTTGGCAAAGCCTCTCTCTCTCAGAGGTGAGATTCAGGGAAACAGTGCCAGGGCTGCTTTCTCAGCACCACCCCCAGCTTCGCCATCTGTTCTCCAGGATCTCCAGCCCAACTGGCGCTCTGGATTTACAGCAATCCCAATTGGACTTTGCTAGGACTTGTAAACACGATTCCTCTTTAAATGGTAAAAAAAGCTGTATGGCGGAGGTGGGACAGAAAGAGGACTCCTGTGCAAGCCATGTGCCTTGCCTGGCTCTTTTCCCTCGCCAGCTGGGAACGTTCTCTGAGAGTGACTCTTGCACCCGAAATCCCTCATGCATATGAGACAGGGAGTTGCAGGATGCGAGGGAGGCGGCAGCTACAAGATGATCCAGATTGGCAAAGGACTTCTTTGAGGCCATGGCTTAGCTTGCGGCAGCCCCAGGCATAAGCAATGCAACTCACTGTCTGGAGTCCTGACCTTCTAGCCATCCTATGGACCTGCCTTGGTCATTTCTCCCCCTCATCGAACTACTTCAGACTAGCTGCTCCACAGCACCTGCATGGAGGCTTTCCCTTCTCCCTTGCTCCCAAAAAGCTCCCCACTGCTTTTTGGTACTTTATCTGTGCCACAGTGCAGGTGCCTGCAGATAAGAAATTACTGTGGGACAGCTGAAGTTACAGCCATGCTCCCGCTACCTGCACGCTAGTATCCTATGGGGTTCCTGGCCACCAGCAAATTGTTCCTTTGTAAGATGGTGGCCTCTGTCTCCTGTAACTGCCTCACTGCATGTTTCACAAAACCCAACACATTGCGACAGCCTCTTCTTTCCCAGAGAGGCATGGGGCTGGCAATGAGGGGAGGGAGGTGTAGGGAGAGCAGAAAGGCAGAGGAGCTGGCACTGCAGTTTGAGAAGGCAAGTGCGTGGTGGGAGGCTGTGGGTCTTGTGTGGCCCTTGACAGGTCTGGCCAGCCTTAATGATGGGCCACCAAAATCTGGCTTGGGGTGGGGGGGGATTAAAGGCTATGTCTCTCTGCTGCAGTGCGTACAGGATCTTTTACCTGAAGCTGATGGTTTCTCCTCTTAATCATGGAATCTCTCTCCTCTAAATGAATTTCCTTTGACCTTGTTTGAGTTTGTACTCAGAAACAGGCCTATTATTCCCTTTTGTGCCTCTCTCTAGCCTCTGAGGCATTCAGTTTTATTAGACCTCTCACAGGTCTCATGACTTTTGTTGTGCTTTGGGAAAATTCCACTGCTCTACACTCTAGCCATTTTCTGGAAAGTAAGCGAAAACCGGCTACTCTTAGTCGTTGTTTAGTCTGATCTTGGACCAGTCACTAACTGATAGCTCTTAATGACCAATCTCTTTCAAAACCAGAGTTGTAGGCGCTGCTCCCTGGCTGCTTAGTGCAAGAAGCAGGAGGAAGCACCCAGAGGAGACAGAAAGACAATTTTCATTTCAAAACAAAAGATCTCCTTTTCTAAGACCAAAAACAAAAAAAGTTCAGTCTTATTACATTTAGAGATCAATTTCTCTATTCCTTAAACAGTCACAGCATGCAGCTCTGTGACTTCCAAACACAAACAGTACCCGGAAGTTCATTTCATTCTTTGCTGATACCAGATCAGAAGTATTGCGTGTTTGACGGACCATATCTGACCGAATCATAAAAACCTTTAGTTTGTCAACCTGTTGCCTTTACCGATTCTAAAGCTGTGGATATTTCTGAAAAAGGACACTTTTCCTTTAAAAAGATAAAATACTGAGCTGCCAGCCCATCCCCTCTTGATTGATGTACATTCAAGAGTCATGGAGGGTTGGCCTTAAACAAATATCCCAGTGGATTTATTACGTCAAAGTCATGTTCACTCCATTGTGTCTAATGCCAAAGGTATTGAGGAAATTCCTAGAGTAAAATCATTTTCCAGTCTCCCCGCATTCATTGCCAAGAACACCATCAGCACAGGCAATAACCAGAGTTGTTACTGGTCTTTTGCATTTTTTTCGGAGGAAGACCAGAGCAAAAAGAGTAAAGTCACTGAAATGCAACATAAATTGAGAAAAATTTTAAAACATCACTTTCTGGTCTCAGCCTAATGCAAATATCTTGAGCTGCTCTAATAACTGAATTGAACATGACTTTACATGAAGTCAGTGGACCTTAGGCCTAAAGTGAAACATATCCTAAAACTGGCTTTTTAAATAAGGACCTTGCCCTGGTAGAGACCAGCCCATCTTTGGTATAAATGAATAGGCCAGTCCAAGGATGTTCAAAACTAGTCTGTAAGTGAAAGGCTCCTCAGGGTGCACTTTCCTCCTCAGCTCATCTCCTGCATGGCTCGCCTTATACCATGCAAGATCCCTGCTTATACAATTACTGCTCTCCAAGGGCCATTCCTGTTGCCATTTGGTTCACTTCCATCTTTGTAGCAGAATAAGGAGGTTGGAATGAAAAAAATAATCATCTTCTCCATCAGCTAGGATTTCTCTCTAGCAAAGTGAATGAAAAGATTTACAACTTGTAAAGTTCTAAGTGAGAGTCATTTGACTTGCCTCTGCTTCTAATAGGCACCACGTCCAGTTACTAAATAAACAGAGGCCCCATGTACACACACGCTGTTCCTCATGCCTAAGGCCAGAACCCATTGTCTCCCGTGAACAAAATCAGAAAGACTTCAGCTGTTTTTCAAACCAGATCCTGGCACCAAAACCAGCCAAACTTTAACGTGTTCACATTCTGGATTCTGATTTTCCATATGGCACCTCTCTCTATTTCATAGCTGCCCGAAAGAGACAACAGAAGGACACGGTTCTTCTTTTACACACTGCAGAGGCTAAGAGCCTCTCAAATTGCCTCTCCCACAACTTACCTTCATTCTTCCATTGATTCTTTCCCATATCATGGGCATGATGCAATTGCAGGAACAGTATGTGGCTTCACAACTGAAACCTTATAGCCCCAAGATTACTTACTGCACTTGTAGAGCTGGAAGAGTTAATAAAGAGTAAATGCCACCAGGCAACTTGAGAAGTGGGAGAGATGTTAAGAACTGAGGCATTGTTTTCTGAATTAATGGTTCGTACACTGAGAGAAAGTCAAAACTTTTCCTGTTATAGGCAGTTGGGATTGGTACAGAATCTGGTCATACCTTTAGAAGAAAAATATCTCGGCAATTTACTCCAAACAATTCCAAGTAAACTGAAACTTTCCAGGTTGTTTAGTCTTCCTGTCTGATATATCATAAGGTGAAGGTTTAACACTTCTGATCAGAGCTGTAGTGAGGGGAAGGGAAAAGTGACCAATGGATATATTTGTGCCTGAGTCTTCCTGTTCTGCTAACCACAAAGAGGGGCAGTAGGAGGTAACTGATGGAAGAGAGTTTAGAAAGGTAACACAAGCACCTTCAATTAAGCCTAGAAAGACCAATCCTAACAAAGAATCACTAACAATGGCTATCAAATCGCATTAGCAATGTGTTCAATCCCTCTTCTAAGAAAGCTGCTATCAGGTTGGTCTATACAGCACGAGCTGCTATGCAGAACTATCTTAAAAAAGAAACTTACCTCTAGAAAAAAGAAGTGAGCACAGTCAGAAGAAATATCTCCAGAAATAGTGATATACAGATCCTTCAGTATCAAGCAGTACACAACAGTTTGTTCACTTACTTACTGACCAGCAGATCTCATTTTCAGTCTCTTTTCTCTCCCACACTCTGCTTTGTCTTTCCGTAGATGATTGCTTCTTCCCCATGGTTGCTAAGATGATCACTAGGCATTTGCATTCCTCATGAACGTACTCAGCAGTTTTGTTCCATGGGAACACTGTCTTAAACTCATTTAATGAGAAAATACAACCTGTTGCTTGACCTACCCTGCATAATTGTAGATTGGCATAAGATCAACACCAGTCACAAATCTCCTGGAGCATCTGTATTGTATTCCGCATAACAACATGTAGACCCCTGCTCCATCTGCTCCTGTATTTACAAGAGCCAGGTGCTTAAGAGGCAGAGCTGGAACACAAGTTTGCTTGATGAAAATTAGGAAGGGACAGTCTAAATATTTGTTCTATATTGTGGCCCTGAGAAACAGGAGACAAAATCTCCTATATGAATCATAATAATGCTCCAGCATGACAGAAAGCCCTAGCAGCTCAGGTGTCAGGTCTTTGGCAGTAGTTCACAACTGCAGTAGCAAAAGCTCAGGCTTCAAGGAGGCTTTCCTGGTTCAATGGGACTTCACATAGTTACAAATTTTCTGAGCATTAGTGGCCCATCAAATTAGATGTGGGTTCCTAAGATCCCCTTGCAGTTCTAGTCTGTATAGATGGTGTTAAACTCTGAACACCCAGAAAGGTATGTCACACTGGGTGTATACTACCTAATTTGAGCCATTTAACTGAGGTAGTGAAGCTGAGACCCTCAGCTCTCCAGCAAGTCTATGCCCCATCAAGGCAGCTTGGCCCATTAGAGATCATTATGTACTCTCCATTGACTCTGCCCTTATTTTAGGTACCTCAGTTAAATGCCCAAGTTAGCCTGAATGTGTTTAAAGACTCCATATTTCATTGGTGGGTAAGCTGCTGGCATCCATTAAAACTAGAAATTGTTTTGAATAACCATTTAAAGATACTTGGCAGGACTCCAATCTGACTTGCACAGCACAAAGAATCTCTCAGCCGCCCTACCTGTTGTCCCTCAGATGATCAGAGTCTAATATGGAAAGGTACTCCATCAAGAATAGCACCCAACTTTGACCCTCCTTATTTTTTATCCTGCAATTATTTTACAGGTACTTTGCAATTCCTTCTGCATCTTCCTTGGAGAAAACAAATGCTTTCTATCCACATTCACCCACAAAGCTCATAATTTATCCTGCACTTACATTCAATCATATAGCAATAAAATCAAGAAATTCTGACATAGACTTGTTAGGAGACTACAGACTGTTACTGAAGATTAGAAAGACAGCATCAAAATGGTACTAACATCACGACCAAGGACATTTTCTGTAACTTTGGGGAAACAGAAGTCAATTATGCTGTCAGCAAATGTCAAGTTAAATATTACTGCGATTTCTGATGGCAGTCACTGTTTCCATCTCTTAGCCCTGCAAAGCTACCCAATCCCAGCATCACTCCTGTCATATGTACTTTTGTGATTGGTAGCATCTCATGGAAGCAAGTGCAAGCAATGTGATCTTCCAGGAAGAACCACATCGCAGTATCAGGGGATGGTTTCAGCTTCCCGAATCAAGCAGTCCATTTAGTACAAAGAATCAGATCTCAAGGGCAGACAAGTCAATGGAAAGATCCTCACTGTCTACCATTGGATTTGGATCAGGTCTGTCATTCTCGTTTCACTGCCTCTGGCAATTTTGTGTATCGTCCGACACAAAGGAAAAGGACTCCAAAAGGGGGCTGTAGCAATGCATAACACATGGGTACATGGTCCCAGGAGTGAACACCGATGCAGTGTCTACAGTAAATCAAAGGACCTCCCTCATGGCAGCAGTACCATGGCAGTACCATGGCAGCAATAACTCAGCAAAAAAGAGGGCTATTAGTCAATAAGAAAAGGGCCTTGCACTGCCACATCTGTTCTTAGCATTCATTCTTATCAAACCAGGAGGAACATTCCTACAACATGACTAAAACAAATTATAAAAAAAAAAAAATTTCTTTTTCACAACATATTAAAGTTCTCCACCCCAATTACTATAATTTTAGCCAGCTTCCTATTATCCTGTTAAGAACTTTGCATTGTGAATTTCTCTCCCAGATCTCTCCGTCATCCCATCTATCACAGCAAGCTATAGATTACTTTGTTAGTGCTGCCAGGACACTGAGGAGCTTCACAATACTGTATTTCATGCTTCTTTAAAAAGATGAAGTGTCACTTAATGACAGCTAATCCTTTTTTAAAGTACAGTTCCTGCCTACTGATTTCAGTTGCTGGATTTTTATCCTGCTTTTGGCCTATATCTGTTTTTTAACCTTGAACAATGCCTCTAAGTTGCAGGGACAGTCACATGCAAGACCCTGCAAAATGAAACCATTCTTTATGGACTAGGTTTTCCTATCAACTCTGGGAATTAATAATAGGTGGTATTGTTAAACTACTGGAAATAATAGAAAATAATATATTAACCCACCTTCTTTACAGGTAATGATTTTGGTGTTGATCAAATTTCTTCAACTACAGTTTGAATAGTTCTTCCTTTGACTTTGTTTATAAGGTTAAAAGTATCCTGATTAAGTAGAGCTTAAACAAACATTCCCATGGTTTTTCACCATCACTGAATTGTTATGCAAAACTATGTAAATAAATGCACCTTCTCAATATTAACCACTTCCTTTCTTTTGGGAGATGCGGTCAGAGGTTAATAAAAGGAAATAGATAAAATTTCCACAGAAATGAAACAATGATTGCATGCTTGCATAACTACACTCAGACCAGGAGGTTTCTTGTGTAGGGACGCTCTCATCTGTTTAGACATAAACTTGTTCAGGTCTATGCTCAACAGTCTAGAAAAAGCAGAGTCAGGGATAGCCCCCAAGGAGCATTTGGATTCCTCAAATTAGGCCTAATCAGTCATTCGAACTATCCAGGGGCAGCTCCAGCTTATTGGAGGGGCAGGTGAGGCTCAGTGGGGTCTGCCTGACCACATCTGCTGGCCTCCCTATCCTGCCTCCCCCGTTCCTGTGAAGATACACTTCTCCCACCCCTCTCCTGGTTGTACATGGGCCTGGGAAGCAACAAGAGAGATGGGAGCTACTGAGCTGTAAGCACCAGGTTTCTATCAGCACTGAATGTCCCTATATAGAATTATTTCCCATCAGGCATCTCCTTTATTTTTAAGAGCACCTTTGTGCTGCCAGTGGGGAGCAGAGCAACATTCATCCGCTGGGTGTCCAAGGCCAAGACTCTGCTGCGTGGCAGTGGATCAGCGTTGTGAATCCTCCCAGCACAGGGGGATGGAAAAGCTGGAGAAGCATGAGCAAACAGGAACCTGGAGCTTGCGGAAGGGCACTTCGCCCAGGAAGGACTCCTCGACGTCTCTGCAGGAACGCTGTCAGAGCAGGCAGGGCTAGAGGTGAAAAGGAGTAGGGACAATGGGTCAGCCATTATATCAAAAACCATCAGGAACATGCCCCAAAAAAGCCAGAAGTGAAGGAAATGTGATCTACTGAAGACTGGTGAGGTTGCTTTTTCCCTCAGGGAACCCTAGCCCATAGCCCAAGTAGTTAAGATGTGCAGTATATTGTTTGCTTCATAGTGGCTACTTACGTGACAGTTCTCAGGGTCAAAGCACCATAAATAACACTTTTTTTTGTCAGGATGCTTACTAATCTAATGTAAACGGGCTCCTGACAAAAATGCTACACCACTGGAATGGCCAGGAGCAATTGATTTTATATGTTTACTGCTTTTCTTCCCCATATTCAAAATAATCCAGTTTACAGCTATATGTGAGTAATCATGTGAGCTATTTCAAACTTTGAAAGCCAGTAATATCAGTGACTTATCAGTGACAAATTAGCTAGCTAAAAAGAACTGAGAAGCTTATTTCTCATAAAACCATTATCCATTTTATTCCAAATTATTTTCCCAAATATGTATATGAAACTCTTAACCTAAGTTGCCTTTACACTGAACTAGTCCCAGTTTATGCTGGAGCTCTCCTAGGACCATTACAGAGCAGGACTCAGTGAGTCCACAAAAGGCTCCGCAATAAGATGGGAAAGTCAGAAGAGTTAAACCCTGATTACAGAGCAGATGAAAATTTTACCCAAAGGATCTCTCTTTTTCTATATCTAACAGGCAGGATCCTACTTTCTATTAAATTAAATAGGAGGTAGCATGTCAAAAGTAAAATTACCAGAAAATCTGCTGAAACAACTGCTACCCCAAGGCAATGTGAAATGAATGGGTCACTTGCACCAGGGGCACATGTGAAACTCCTAACCCTGCCAGCACTGAAGAGCGCACTGAATTGAACAAAATCTTAACAGGTTAAATTTCAGTATGATCACAGGTGGTTTGCAGGTTTCATTCAAAAATAGGAGAGTGATATTGATTTAACCAAAGTTATGCTAGTTTACATTACCTGAGGGGTTAAGCCACTGTGCGTGCTGGGAGTGGGAGGAGGCAGACAAAATCTAAGCAATAAATCATTGTTAAAGAGCTAGCAAAAAATATGATGACCTTAATTATATCAGAAAAATACTTTGATTTGAAAATTACCAAGTGCCTGGGTATTCCCTTTAGGACTCTCAGACATTTGGGAATCATTCAAGCAGCTTATTCTGATGCTTCCAACTGCAAAACAGGCTGTTACATCACAGAAAACATAAAGAAGTCATTTAGAAGCAATAAATAAGTGTCAGAGCCTGAGATGGTGGCATAACATGATTACAAGTGAAAAAAGATAAAACATTTATAACAAGTTACAAGCCTCAGTGATTTCTTATCAGGTTACGTGAATAACAAAGATTAGACAAGTGCCAGTTAAAGAGTATAATAAAGTCTATACAACATAAGGATTTAGCAATGTTGACACTTTCAGGAAACCAGAAGTTAGGCTATGTAATTTGTCTTAATAAATCTCTTTTTATTAAGCACTGTTTGCTTGTCATAAAATCAAATTAGTAACAAAGCTGTCTGTGCAGAATCCTACTCATACAGCTTTGGATAAAGAAGGCTTGTATCTTAGTCCCTTACATTTCCTTCACAGGTGGACACAGCCCCACTTCATCAATTTGTCTTTTGTCAACACTTTCTGAATCATCAAAGTTTACAAGCAATACAGCTGGCAAGTTCAACCGACTGAATTTTAACAGAAAAACCACATCAGGAGACATCCCACATCCAGGCTGCTTTAAAATGAGCCTTTTGAGGTGTTTAAAGGGGGAAAAAAGTCATTTTTTTCTTTTTTGGTTTGTTTTGGTATTACAGTTTTAATTTATTTAAATGCCCTCAGATATAAATATAGTCCATGTATTAGTATTTAGTATTAAATATAGTCCATGTATTCTTTATATTGATATTTTCCCATAACATAAAACATAACTAAAACTGATCTAAATTAGAGCCACAGAAAGTAACACTTTTTACCTTGCTGAAGCAATTTTTTCCCGATTAAGAGTGTCATTTTCTGTCACATGGTCTTGTGAAATATTTCCATTTTATTTCTTTTTAATGTCCAAGTGTTTCATAAATATTTTTCAGACTAGCTCCAGTTCATGAACTTTGAGCAATTTTGCCTGTAGTATTCTGCATTTGCACAGCAGGTTGAGTTAAAATGATAACATACTACTCAAAGAAACATGTACTTAAGAAACCAAAAATACGCCAGTGGGTCAGCATGCAAGCCACAGAGTAACAGCATTTGCTCCAAAATCCTTTTAGATATTCTGAAATGATAACTGGTAAAAATTACGAGTGGATTATGATTCCTAATGGAACTATAGATGCTTTATACTTAAAAAACACATTAATTTGTCTTAATATGATAATACTATCTTATCACAGAATCACAGAACGGTTGAGGTTGGCAGGGACCTCTGGAGATCATCTAGTCCAACCTCCCTGCTCCAGCAGGGTCCTCTAGAGCATATTTCCCAGGATCGCATCCAGACGGCTTTTGAAGATCTCCAGCGAAGGAGACTCCACCACCTCTCTGGGCAACCTGTGCCAGTGCTCTGTCACCCTCACAGTGAAGAAGTTTTTCCTCATGTTCAGATGGAACTGCCTGTGTTTCAGTTTCTGCCTTTTGCCTCTTGTCCTGTCACTAGGCACCGTGGAGAAGAGTGTGGCTCCATCCTCTCGACACCCTCCCTTTAGATACTTCGTACACATTGATGAGATCACTTCTCCGTCTTTTTATCATTTATCCAAAATAATTCATGGGTTGCTAGTTCTCTGATAGTCCACTAAAAAAACTCTAGTATCTCGGGACCTACTCAAGGGTTCACCAGAGTGAGCAGTAAAGCTCAGAGTAGTTCTCCAGCTATCGCTCAGTTAGGAGGAAGGCAACTGATACGTGGACATCATTTGGAACACATTTTCCAACTAAAGTATACAAATCTTTAAGCTAATATTTTTATTGTGTGTTGATTTACTAAAATCTCTCTAATCTGCAAGAAGTTACAGAGGTACAACTTGGTTCAGGTTTTCCTACACGCAACAAAGAAGATTAGACTTAGGATCTTACACAGATCACAGTATAATCACTGACTAATCACCACATAGTGATCATACAGATCACTGTGGAAAAAAGTACATGCCAACTGGAGAGCAAGCCAGAGGATCTGTATCAAACACTGTGAATGTCTGCTACAGCGTCTCACCAGAGAGTTAGCCAAGAGTTACCAAGACAGGAAAGGGCTCAAGCCATAAAATAGACCTCCTCTGCATTTCAGACACATTGGAACTGGCAGTTTTGCTTCATTTGTAATGATGGGGCCATGAACAAAACAAACAAACAGATTAAACCTACCCAGAGCCAAAAGCCAAATTCAAATACTGCTGCATTTCAGACCTGGCTCTGATGTTGGTCAAGACAGAATAAAGAAAAGGCCAAATCCCTGCATGCTGTCAACTGATGCCCTTCCGCTGAAGTCACCCAACAGAGATTCCCAATTTATGATCTCCTGGTGAGTTTCTCCTAGGAAAATAATTTTTCAAAATTGTCCCTTTACATGCTGAAGCCATTCAACAAGCAAGGAAAATGTTTTTAAGGAATGAAATATAATAGGGAACAGTGACATTTTATGCCATCGCCCCGCTGCAGCAATAGTGACAGGAAGATATCTGCTCCAACATTTCCATGGGACCCTCTGCCTACATAGCACTGTTTACTTTACTGACAACTCCATGCTCACTTCTGGACTTTATCCTGCTATCCTCTCAACACAAGCAATATTTGCTTTAAGACAGACACCAACAGACTTTGAGGCTTGCCATGAAATAGTGAGTGATGCCAAGCCTGGCTTTAAGCATACATTTGCGTTGACATAAGGAAATGCTACGCAAGCGGGGCCTATTCCCTGTTTTCTTGGCAGATTTCTGGTAGGTTTTCACTGTTAAGGTTTTCACTGTGCCTGACTAATTTATCTTCTCTTGTGTCTCACAGCAACATCTGTAGTAAAATGGCTAGCCTCTACAAATCATTCGCTATACATTCTTGGAAAGATATCAAATCCAGGAAGAAGTTTAATTAACCTCTGTAGTCACTCTGATAAGGCACAAACTTATTTGCAACAGTAACATTGGCCAAATACAGATAGCTAAGGTTGACAAGGACATGAGCCATCAATACGCCCTTGAAGCTTTTACTTTACATATCTTTTTTGTATGTGCCTTTTATGATATCTCCCCTGCTATGAAAGTTTAGATAGATGTAAATTCTTAGGGGGGCTGTGGCATGCAATTTATATCTCTGCATATTTCCACCCAAGGAATGAGAAATTATCTGATGCATTTCTCTGGCTTCATTTTGCTGTTTTTATGATGACGCTTCTCGCACATGCTTAATACTGGTGACTCACTTTTGGGATCTTTTCAGATAAAAGGTATGATCTAAATGGAAATTTTAACTGTTATAAACACCACTTATAACCTTGTGTTAGAAGTTATATCAACAGAAATTTGAAAAAGCTTGGTTAATTCCCTTTCAAATGCAGGGCATAAGCCAGCTCCATCACATTCCTGGTTTGAGCCTAGAATAAGAGGAATTCAGCAAGCCCGGGAGTTAAAAGCCTATCAGAGCCTTGCCACTGCCTTCAGCAGCTTTGATTACAGCTTTACATTTCTTGGCACACCTTTGCTGCTTTCTTGGTAAAACAGCTTCCAACATTCCTCCTCCGCATAAGCCCTAGGAGCTGCCCCTCACTGAATTCGTTCGTTTTGCACCACTTGGAACAAGACAACACTGCATCTGCAACACATTCAAAGGGATCTATCTTGTCCCAGAGAGCTGGGTCACTTTTACTATGTACTTTAAGGATGAATACATCAGTTCATAAACACAAGAGTACAAACAATCTGCATGCCAGAACTGTTCAATCTTCTTTTGGAAGTAGATCAGAATCTGGCTTCAACTCACACGCTTTCTGCAATTGCTAAAGAACAATGATCACTTAGAAGTTGTCTCCGCGCATATAAAAAGTTTGTTTGTTATGCCTTCTGCCAGCCACCCTCCCTCATTTACACCAGGTCTTGTATCCTGCCCTGAACCCACACAAACAATGTGCATTTCTTGAGCCAGCAGCAAGAGTCTTGCCAGGTGACCTTGCCAGGCAATATTCACCCTTGCTAGCAACATCTCTGCAGACTCTAGCCTCGCCTCCACACTTCTCTCTACCCTACATGGAACAAGAGACATGGTATGCTGACCGGTCAGAAGCCAGGAACAAGGAATTGTGCAATTCCTGTCCATCGGCTTTCTGCGTTAAAATCTGCACGTGGATAGACTCCAAACACGCTGTAGAGAGGGCATGGCTGGGAAGTCAGCAGCAGCAGGGTCAGTCTGCTACGTGGAGGTGACCAGACCTCCTATCAGTCAGACTGGATTGCTCTTCGGGGTCAAGTGAAAAATCTTCGGGTTGAGATGCAAGGCAGATATGGACCCAAGGCCAACATTAAGGGCAATGTAATTTCTACTCCAGCTACAGCTTCCCTGACTTAGGAAAATGATGCAAAACCAGGTAAGAGCATGGGAGCACAGATTCTTTACTGAATATACATCACAAGCTGCCCTACTATTTTCAGAAGTTAAACTTTAGACAAAGCAGCATGGTGAGGGATTCCTCCAAAAAAAAGTTTTCCCAAGTAGTAACCTCTACTGTTGACATAGCTGAGGAAAAAAGCTGGTCTTTCAGGTCCCTTAATCCTGCTAGTTTGTGACATTAGACAGTTCTGACAAAATTTCTATTGATATAATTTCTAATGCAAGGTTAAAAGTGGCTATTTATAACAATTAAAATTTACATTAGAACATACCTTTTATCCAAAAGGATAGAACTAGAAAGAAACTACTAGAGTAAATATTTCTACTATCCAGCCTGCAGCATTCTCTACACCTCAAGCATATGCACACCCCCAGTAACAAGACTCACATTAATTCAGGGCTTTTCATCCCGTAGGGCTTCACAAGCTGTTCTAAGAATATTGTGTGGACTGGCGATTTCCACTTATAGGCTATGCACAGAACAGAGAGAAATTGCAGAATAGTAGGTAAGAATTGTACTATGTTTAGCTGAAAATATAAGGCAAGTTTCATAGCCATGAAAATACTTCAGCCTGAAATCTGATCAAAATATGGGATTAGTATCCTCTCCTTTACCAAATTTATCCATGATCTTCAAACTTATCTGTAAAATTATTCTTTAAGTAAAACATCATCTTCTAATGATATGCAGGATGCATGGGAACAATGGTCCAATGCTGAG
The DNA here is from genome assembly GCF_040807025.1 of Struthio camelus. Taxonomy (NCBI): domain Eukaryota; kingdom Metazoa; phylum Chordata; class Aves; order Struthioniformes; family Struthionidae; genus Struthio; species Struthio camelus. The sequence goes on from NC_090946.1 coordinate 17,153,910, forward strand.
ATAAAAGGTGAATGAGTCACCTACTGAATGGCCAATGCACCATTAAGGGCCTGTAGAAGGTACTATTCAAATACAAATCAGCTGAGACTATTTGCTACATCCAGCAAAAGGAATTACAAGGACCATATATGTCCCACTCTCTTACTAGCATTGGTAAGTAAAGAAGCAAGGTAATGGAAATCGTCATTAAATTCAGATGTGCAAATGTCCTCTGAGATTACTTTCCTTAAAGTATAATTACTTCTCCTTCTTAAAAACTTAAGCTCCTTCACGATACTGGATGACTCATAAATACACACACAACACAAACATATCCAAAATAAAGCTCCTGTGGGCTGCTCTTAACCATCAGAAAGATGTCCAAAGTGAACACATCTCTCAGGTATTTGTTCTTGCAAAGACCCTTAAAAGAGTTTGCATTTTTGAGTTATCACAGCGGTTCTGCTCTAAAACATAATGAAGTCAAACGGAGCCTTTCCATTGATTTTATTGGCTTTTTTATCAAGGTCCCTATGTCTAAGATTTTGCTGTGTTTTCCTTGGCAAAGAATCAGAAATTATGTGATTTTGCATTTATTTTGACTGACTTTTTAATGGAGATCAACCAATGACCAATCCTACCTTGCTTACCCAATTTTTGTTAGTTTAAAAGTTAAGACTCCTGGGTTTTTTTGCTGCTGCTGTACTGAAAAATCTGATATGTGGTGACCTAAAGCTCAACGTACTGCTCTTTTTTTTTTTTTTTTTTTAATTTTACTGGTATAGTAAATGTATGTTAGGAATATAGACATCACCTTCACTGAAAATATCAAGGGTTACCCCACTATCTTCCAATGATTAAACTTTAGAGAGACCAGAAGAGAAAACAACAGCATGGCAAAGATTTCTTTCTAAGGAGCTTTTCCTAATGATAATCTATACTACTGCCTTTCACTTTGACCAAAACACATTGCCTTATAATCTCTGTGGGTATTTACTTAGGCCATGCTGTTGGCTCACTGTTTTTACCTAGACAACAGGTTTCATGGCAACATCCACATATCATAATCTAATCACAGATGAGATACTGTAAACAAGCTTTGCATGACTGTACTAGAGTGGCTCAACAGGTTTTGGTCCACGTCTAGTACACTTCTGAGTGCTTTTGATTTATGGTGAAATCCCATCAGATTTCCATCCAGAAGGACAATTTAATATTAGTTTGGAAACATCTTACAAGAAGTTGTTTCTAGTCTGTCACAGCAAATTGCTTCTATAATTGCTTTATGCGTGTACTGGTCACATCCAGTAAGCAATATTCCAAACTATTTGGCAGATCCTTTATTGTTCTTTCTCTCAAATCAGGATGACCTGTTGGTGAAATAAGTAGGTGCAATGTTTTTTGCAACTGTGTTGACCCGTTTTCACAATAAACTTTCCAAGTGCCTGCCTGTTTTTGGACCAAGGGTGAGAGACTGAGCTTTGTGTCCTCAGTTTGGGCATGGTCCAAAAGCCAGGGACATTACTGTGTCTCTTTCCATTGACTTCAGTGAACCCTCATGTGCATCCCTCATTGCTTGGCTGCATGTCTACTTTGTCTACTAGTTTTTCTGAAAAGTTAATGAATGCTGCAGTATGGCCTATTTTAGAGGACTTTGCCTTTGCTGTTAATCGATTCAACCAACCTTACTCAAGACCTAACTGAAATCCAGGGAGCTGAAGCAAGTTCAGGGAAGGCTCGTGCCCTAGAGAAACCACTGACAGATTTGCTTGAGGAAATGAGAATTTGAGTCCCTTTGGAGACTGGAGATAATCTCAAAAGTATGATAAAGATATTATGTAACTAGTCAATGGCATAAACAGATAAAAGGATGTCCACAAACACTGATGAAGCTTAGGTCTACCTCATGAAACTAATATTTTTGCCATAGACTTTTAATTATTAAAAAAAATCATTATCAGAATAAACCAGATATAAACGAATATTAATGATAGCTTCTCAGTTTGTTTCTTTAACCATGCTTTCAGCTAATTCCAGTATTTCAGATTATGTGAAAACAGGACAAAAGTGGAATGAGACTGTATAGCCTTTGAGAAGGCCTAGCAGTACTGCACTCCTTACACAACCTCTTTCCCATGAGCCCTGAGCCCACAAATTTTGTGATAAAGTTCATACAACCTGCTTTCAATACTACATTATGAATCCTACTGCATTAAGAGCGCTATAAAGAGCCTGTGGCAGCTCAGTCCCTGCAAAGGGAGGCAAAGGCATCCAGTACAAATATTGCAGATATCAAACAGCTGTTAAGATAAATCCCACCTTTTTTCTTTGATCTAATAAGTTACAATCTAGAAATAGTAGCCATATCTATAAACTGTTATCCTTGTAACAGATCTATTGGGAGGTGCTCCTTTGTGTCATATGCTTTCATTCAATATTGCTAATGTAAAAATATACAATACAATGTAGTGAGGTTTGTTATGGTTACTAAAGATAAAGATCTGCGCATCCTCCCCCTGCCTTTTTTGAGGAAACTTTTACCTGAAGGTTTTGTTCCTCCACCCATGGGTGCAGTATCTCTAGGTACCAGTGAGTCAATGGGGTAAAAAATATGCCAAAGTGAGAATGCTCCCTATGCATCATTATCTTTGAGTGTTGTGCACTGTCAGAGAAGCAAAGGAGAAGATACATTTCTCATCTGCGTGCCTAGCTCAGTGCATTACTAGGTTTGAATCTTGCTGATATGGTTTGGAACAGCATGGAGTAATTTGGAAATGCCTCATAATTAAATGACTTCACTATGACAAACGTCATATGACGTTTGATGTCATATGTGAAGATGTGCCAGATAGGTGACTGCTCAAGCAGGCTGTGCTGCAACCTCTAGATAAGTGAAAATTCATTACTCATAAGCATGCCAAATCATTTGCCTTCTTAATATTACATTAGTTCTTCTACATAATTAATGTTGGATATCATCTGACTTGTGGGTGTGTTCAAGTGAAGGAATACTCATCATTCGAATTAGGAAAATAATGGGCCATTATTCTCCATAGGTGTCCTGAGGCATGTTTTATCACTAATGTACCAGCATAGACCTTAGCAAGACCATGATTAGAGCAATATAAAGGTATTACACTCCATTGTTAAGTGGTTCCCCATAGTGTAAGAATAAACTTCATGAACACAGCGCATTTATACCGATCAAAGTATAGCCATGCTACAGAGGATAGTAGCACTTCAAATATTATGATAGAGGCATACATCTTCTGCGTATAGGAAAAGCAAATTTGATGCAAATATAAACAAGCAAAAAACTGTCCACTTGGAAGGATATATAAAAAATTTAGCTAAATAAGCAGGGCTATTAGGAAAAAACACGTTCCATGAGCTGTAGAATGAGGCCTGCTTTCACACAGATCTGCCTGAGCAAGGAGGCAGCCCAAGGTTTCCTCCCACACCAACTCTTTGTACACTCCTGGGCAATGAACTTCATGCACCTATACAGAGAGTCCCTTTACCTGTGAGACTGCAATTACACAGCAAGACTCCCCTTCCTCCCAGATCAATTGGCTTGAAACACAGAGGAATGGTGCTTGCCAGAGAGAGGAGGAAACCTTTGAATGAGACACTTTCCAGCAAAGAATGGCCACTTGGCCAGTTCTATGCCACATGCTTTATCGAACCGCCCAGGTGGGTGCATCTCTTCCATACGGTCCTTGTTCTTGGGCACTGTCCTGACTCCTAGTGAAAATTATCAACCAGCACATGCTGGAGCAAAACTGTGTTAGCTAAAGGTATGAGAAAAGTAAATTTGCTGTAAAGTGACATTTCCCTCCCAGCCTTCCCTTCAGCCCTGTATGAAATAGAAGCGAAACAGCCCCAGCTACGAGGACCAAAGTCTGCATTCCTGCCAGCCCATCCTGAACAAACAAATACCTTCAGGTCCTCATCCATTTCCAAGATAGAGAAAGAACAACACCTTCCATGTGGGACCTACCAGATGACACCACTTTGTTGTTATGCTACGTAGGATTGTTTCAACTGCAAAGCAATTAGACGTGTTTAGGTAGTTAAACAAAAAGTCTCAGCTTTAGCCTGTCAATGTTTCATATCTCTTTAGAGTATAGAAGGACAAACTAACCCTAAGTATCCCACACCAGTTTTAGAGCAAAATCCTACAGCAACTTTTCAGACACTTTAGGAGGGGACACAGAGTACAAGCTATTGGAGTTGTTTTGCTGAAGGAAGCCTTTTGAATCCAGACTGGATTTACATCAGTAAGATCTTTCCTAGGTCTTACTGTCCCTCAACACACTTTCCCTGTGCGACAGCCGCAGTGTCTTACGGCTCTCTGGCAAATAGGCTGCAATTGCTCTAATCTGACTTGGGGATTGTCCAATGATTGGCTTCAGGATAGAAGAGAAGAAGGGATGGGAAAGTGATTTTAAAAGCTTTTTTTCACTACTTTGATTTGGGACTTTGATTTTGAAGAATTTCAGATGGACTCAAGGAGACAGCCCAACATCCTGCAGAGGCACTGAACCTATTGACTAAAGATATGTTTGCTGCTGCAGTGTTAGATTACAGTTAACAGAAGGGAGGCAGGGGCAACACACAACAACCTTTCTACTGAAACATAAACAAGTCCTTGCGCAATTGCCAAGTGACATTTTTCTGCATTTGTGAAAGCATTTTGAACATTAAAAGCGGCCAGTTTGCTGAAGTTAAGAACGGACCTCATCAAAAGCTGGTGGCCACTGTTGAAGCAGCAATCAAAATTTTGCTTAGACTCTTACCCAGCCATAAATACAACATGAAAAAGAACCATGTGGACAGCATTGCACTATTTCTTGAAAGACCCAACTCTAAGAATGACAGCAAAAGAGGAGGACCACAAGGAAAGGATCAAAATAAAGACTGATTTAACTTGACTATACCAGATCTACATTTTCTTCCAAGTACAGGTACTTTATATAATAATGTTGTTCCCACCTTTATTACTTTGCTGTCTCTGCTTCTCAGCAAATATAACTAAACTATGAATATTTGCCTTCAGCTGCTAGCAGCATACAAATACAGTAAACCAATATCTAGTGTGTATACCTGGTTACAGCTACAATACCTCCAAGTTCTGCAAAAAATTAATTCAGCATTGGTCCACTGACCTCAATGTAACTGTTAGTGCTGAGAAAGAAGAAAGAGAGGGCTTTAGACCAAAAGAAAGAAAAAAGTACTGAAATTGCTCGCTAATTGGAAATGTAAAGAAAATGTTCGTTCATAAGCTGGCACACAGTTTTTAAAATATTAGCATGTTCTCAGGATACCACAGTTACTCGGTAAAAATGATAGTCAGGAATGCCATTTTCCCCAAAGAGCTTCTGGGCTCCTAAGCCTGTGGCGTTGCTAGAAGCCAGGCTCTCCAACTCTTTCTCTGGCATCAATGAATCTTTCTGAAGAGCCCCCACAAAGATGGGAACCCTTCAGTCCTGAGGTCCCCAGGTCGGGAAACACTTTCCAAGAACTGAAGTAGCTTTTCAGGGGGACATTACCTTGGATTCAGAGAAACTCTATCGAATACAGCATACTGGAATAAAACATCCAAGGATCAATGAACAGATACCCTCCAACTGTAGTGACTGCATTAGTTGGAAGCAGCTCATGATCAGACTCCAGGTTTGTAGCAAAAAAATCCAGGTGACCTCAGAAAGGAAAGCAAACTAACTGTGAGCTGGTATTTTCTCAGGTATTCACACACTGTTTTGTCAGTTTGCTACAACTTCACTGAAGGGGACTACTGTTGAAAACTCACTTCTCTCTCAGGTTTTACTTACAACCAGTATGAAATACTACTTGCTTTTAAATGGTTCAAAGTGTGTTTTCAGATTGCAAAGTTGAGCTTTCTAGAATTCTTCATCACCAGCTTGTCAAAAACAGACATAAGAAGTACTTGTTAAACTTTACAAAGTAAACGTGTTACCTGCATACACAAAGACAGTGGTCATAAAAGTCCACAAAAACATTTGCTAAATTGCAAACTATGGTAAAAGGTCAGAGTGTCGATATACATTGAATATTAGGAATATCAGGAATACTAGACTTTAACAAAAATCAAACATTATCAATAGAAAATGTAAAGCAAATATTGCATCTCCTAAATAAGGCTCTAAAGCTATGCAAACTGCTTAAATTCAATTATATAGAAATACATGCATGCAAGGTTGAACAAATACAGGCTTATTAAAGGCTTTTTAAAAATCAGTATCATGTTTCAATACAATCACATGACATTAAAGTATAATAGGATCTATTTTTAACAACACGATTACTTTAGTACCTTTTATTAGTAAGATCACGTAGTATCCTAAGAATCAAATCACAACAGTTTTTCTTCTCACGCTCACAAAGACCTTTGCTTAAGAGAAGCAAGAAGAATAACAGATGTTAGAGAGGAAGAGTTATTTCCTTATTTTAAAAAATCTCTAATAAGGAATGAAATACAATGGTTTTATCCTCAAACTATCTGGCATTTGCACTTACAAGGTATTTGCATTGGTTCTGTATTTTATACCCTTTATTTTATTGGTTAATGTTATAATTACATCACTTTTATGTTATTAATATCACTAGAAACATAATGTCAAACATTAACTTTGTAAATGTCTTGAAAAATACCACTTGACTTAGAAGGATATTTGATGCTAAATTATCTTTACAGTGCAATTTATAAAGATTTCAATCTTAACACAGGAATGCACTACAAGATTAATTGCTTGTATTAGTCCTTTAAAGGCAGCCATATGACTGTTCTTATATTAAGGTAAACCATAATATACTTATTTTATTTTCATGTTCCATTTCCATAACCTTTTGTCTATTCGAGAAGTTATACAGCTTCCAGCAAGACCTCTCAAACGCTAATTGGTTTCTGTTTGTATAGCTCTATGGCCATTAGTGTTAAAAGCTTTAATATAGTGAATAAACATCTTTATATGGCCAACTGACTGCCATCTACTTTCCTGTGCAGAAGTACTGAAATGCCCAGCAAAGGCTACTGTTTTCAGCACTGATTTTATATGCGAGTGTCTTCAGCCTTACGCCAGACAGCATTACGCTCACCTTGGTGACTTTGTTTTTCACACAATTTCTTTAGAGCCTTCAGTGAGGACACGGGAGGAGTCTAGAGCTCTCATTTCACATGCAAATCTGGTTTAGCTTGGATTTGGTGGATATGAAGGTGCAGAGTAACTGAACAGAGACACAGAGTGACCACATTGCATAAGGCTCTTTCCACATCACTTCAGCAATATAAAGTTCGAGCACATAACACCACATAAACAGCACGCTTCATCTGTCCTGCTCACCCCAGGAGAGAGGAATCATTTTCTAGATGTGTCCATCTCTCTCTGTTGACTAAGGAAAATGTATCTGAACACATTAGGCCAGATGTCTGCCTTCAGATAGCTGAAGTCAGGTGAAAGGAGTCCTACTTAACATGACATCAGTATATCCTAAAGAGATTTTAGCTCATTAGCCTGGGTCCTGTAGAAATCAGCTGCAGCGGTACAGGCTAATTTACATTATTTTTACATGGGTTTTGTAGGATGCCTACACTTCACTGCTGTTAGAGTGACAGCAGAATAAATATGCCTTGAGAAAACGGGATGTCAGTGTGTTGGGTGATCCATGCAAGGCGTTGAGAGCCCTGAAGCCTTGACAGTGGGTGTGCAGATGGCACGCTCTGTCCACAACTAGGTACACTACTCAGCATTGCCTGAATGATTCAGTGATTTATAACACTCTTGCAAACTAATACGAATAACCGAAAATAAAGCCATGAAATAGAACAGATGATTTGTAATGCAAATCACCATGTTCCTTTTTTTTTTTCTAGTGCCTAATAAGATAAGCAGTCTAACACGAGCAGATAAGACAGCATGTTTTACTGCTTCATTCAGATGCGGTGTGGGGCTGAGGAGCTGGAATATAGTTAAGAAGTGTGGCACTAACCCTGGATGCAAATGAGTTTCAGCTATCCACAGGCATCTTACTCCTAACACTCCTGGAAGTTAAACTAGATTTTTGCGTTAGAATAAAACACTAGGATTTCCCTGAAATGAAGGATTCTGACTGAGCCAGCATATTTTTTCTTCCTGGGAAAGACCAGTTCGCAACAAGGAGGAAAAAAAAAAAAGAAATTCTCAGATCTCTTGTAGGAAAGAAAAGTGTTTTCACCTCTTCACATCAGCAATATTTTCCTAAATAAGTGGTACCTGGCCACAGCTGCACATTTATGACAACCATATTTTCAATGTATACTCTCTTCCTTTTTTTTAAGCACTTACAAGACGGGTGTGGGTAATGGGGACTGGTGCTTCTCTTCCAATTTTAGTTCTGGCTTTCTGAGGTATATAGGAAAGAAGCTTTATTACTGAATATCTCCTGTAGTGATCAGAAATTAATTCTTTCTCTTACAGATGGCAGAATGTGAAAGGGGCAGGATTTGCTGATGTAAATTATTTGATGGTCTAGACACTCCTATGAAATTTCACAGGATGTCACAACTCCTACATATTAAAACAATTCTTAGGATTTCTCCCAGGAATCTAAAGTCTGTAGACATTGTATGAGTCCCTGAAATGCTGATTTGGAAGTGGTTGTGCAGGGTTAAGGTGACCACTGTGAAGAAGAGATCTTTTATGTGAGGGCAAGGGCTATCTAAGAGCAGTGAGGGAAGGGAATCTGAACAGTGCTTTATCGTACCGTCACAAGGGAGAGGCGGCAAGAAGGTCCTGCACAGTTGGTAGACTCTGCTTTCGAGGCATCTATATCCATGATGAGGGACTGAGGGCAGAATTCACCTATCATTTAGCACTGGCCCTCCCACTCCAGCCAAAGAAAAAAGGACTCATAATTCTGTCCGGAAAATTGCCTAAAATTGCCATTCTGCAAAGAATGACACAGTTAAAAAGGCAACACAAAACCCTGAAGGCATTGTTTCACTTCCTTGGGTGCTATGTAGCAAGAGCTAGAACTATCCCTGTTTATCTAGTGTTTATCTCAAACATGCGTGAACTACCAAACGTAAAAAGAAGCTATTTGTAAAGAACAAATATCTGTTTCCTTATCTACTTTTTCTTCAGGCCACTGAATCTTAACTGGCAAACAAAAATGGTTTTGTGGCTCTGAGGCTTATCAGTTTTCATCAGAAACGTTTATTTACAGTTACAAGCAGTTTCTCAAAGCTGAAAGTATTATACACTAAATTCAAGTGTTTTATAAGCTAAGAGTCAGCACTTAAACAAACTGATAAAACACCATTTACGTGAACAGTAGCACATTTGTGCTTTTGACCTAACATGTTTGCTTACAGTCAGAGGATCAGTCAGAGTCTTAGTCTCATTCTGGAGGTTTTGTCACATTCAGTAGTAGAATCATTACTGAGATTGCCAGAGTTAGCTCCGTTTAGTCACAGGGTAAAATACCACGGATTGTCTTGGTTCATCAGAGGTACTCACCTTTGAAGTTAGGAATTTCATTTTATTCAATGTGTTGATTGTCCAGCCTTCTATGCGCTGAGCACAAAAGAATATGAACAACCTTGTCTCCGGGGGCGGGGAACATAGGCTCTGAAAAGACATGCAAAGGTTGGGCTATCCTTTTACAAGGGCCTTAACAAGAACTGTGTTCTTTAACAAAGGCTTTAACGAGGGCTTCTGCATACCCCAAAATCCCATTACAATCAAACACTGCATGCTGTGTCTCCCTCCTGCCTCCCTTGCAAACTCCATGAATTGCACCAGAACTGCCAACCCTCTGCCTAAAGCTTGTTACTCCCCATGTCTCTGCTCCTCACTTGGTATCTTTTGAACCTACTTCCTCTGTTTGGAGTATCACTGAAGCTCCTCTACATAGCACAGCTACGTGGCGGCTACACTGATAAAACAGCAGTAAACAAAGTCACCAGATCACTCCATGGTTCTCACCGCTGTCTGAGGGGTGGCTGCTCAGCTCTCTCCGGCCCATAGATAGATACTGAAATCATTGTTATACAAACCCTCAGGCTTCTTTGTCCGAAGAGAGATAGGAAGAAAGTCCTCTTATTAGTAAGTTATTCCTTCATGGTCTTTTGCGAAGTTTCTCGCACTTTCCTTGGAAGGAGCTACTGGCGAGTCATTGCCAAGGGCAACTTACAGGATTTGCAAGCTTCGCTGCCAGAGTGAGTCTGACGCACTCCTTTGCAAATGTTTTCCTGGTGTATTCATACTGTAGCTGCTTGACAGCACTTCCAAAAAAACACAGAAGCACTTCTGGGCCCGCCAGCACTTGAGAAGACTGTATGTGGGGTCTGCTAGCACCTCTTCCTCTTACTCCAAACATGCGTATGATGAAGAAAGAGTTTGTATAGCCCAGAGAGATGAACTCTGAAGAGAGGGAAGAAGTTCCCGGTAGGCCAGAGCGTGCGTAGGAGACATGGGCAGTTTCAGTCTATGGAAGACTGAATCCCTATGAAGGAGGCATCTGCCTCTGTGGACACTGAAGATATGGGTTCCCTTCTCCTTGCGATGCTACCAGCTCTCTTTTCCTCTGAACAACGTCTACTTTAGAGAGTTAAAGGATTAAAAATACTCCCTTTCATAATCCATTACCTTAAAACCATATAGATCAAGGCATACATGTTGAAATTCAAACAGTATCCTAACAGATGTTTGTTAGAAGCTTTACCTGTGCATATAGCTTACTACGTACACAGATTCAAATCTATCCAGACACATAGAGAGAAAAACACTCAGGAGAAAATGAAAACCCAGCTTGAAAAGTTAGCCTAACAAGAAAATCCAGCCTCTTCAAATCCTCACTTTTTTCTATATTCCATAGAAAACCTTTTTCAGATTATTCCCTTTTCCCTTTACCTACTTCAGAACCCAACACCCAATTGTTTCTTGGAGGTGAATATACTCCCAAATTCCAATATAAATAGCTCATCTTTCTCCACCTATCTAGATGTAGTTTGATAATACTGTAATGTGCTTTTCAGTTTGTCAGCACTGCTTTGTAACCACATTTGACCAGAGAGATAGACGGCAGAGTTGCTCCCCTGCTTGCCTCAGCATTACACACTTTCTCTTTAGTCAGTTTGTACAAAACTAAAACATGTATGAAGAGATATTAGACTTTGTGCATATCTTTCTCTAACAGCCATAGCTGGAACTTACCTTAACAGGCCTTATACACAGATAAAACAACAGTAGAGCCAGGACAGGAGAAGAAGTTGCACTTTCCTGTTACATACTTTCTTTATCAGCAGCAAACCTTCACAAGAATTCTCAGTGGGGAGCTAAACTTTGGCGTGGAGCTTATCTCAATGAAATATTTAAAGTTAGAGCGTTAATAGACCAGATTCTCTGCTAGCTTAAACTGAAGGTAGGTCTAGCGAAACTCAAGGGGCAAGGGTTGCTGACAACAACTGCAGGTACGGCCTGCTATCCACAGTTCAGATACCTGCTTTAAGGCATGCCCATGTTTTATTGCCTTTTGGACCGAAATGAGGTAGGAAGACCAGATAAGCAGGCAAGGATGTACAGAATTCCCACATACCAAATAACTTTATTTCTCTGTAACACAAAAAGTTGAAGGCAAACTGGACTGGGTTGTAGAGTTGCATCCGCCTAGGCATGTTGCATATTGACACCTGTTTTACAGACCTTTACATGTCTTGAATTTCTTCTCTCATGCAATTTTAGCAGTCTTCATCTGTTGAACTTTTCTCTTTGCTATTGTGCGTGATGTTGCTGCCTGCTTAGCTAAACATATAGATAAAAATTTGAGAAGTATAATGCAAATAAAGTCATTATTTAATCTGTGAGTCACAGTTAAATGAACTACAGGGGCACTGAGGCATCAGCTACGTATAAATCAGTAAGGCAAATACAACCTTGGGCTCCATTGCATTAAGAAGAAAAAAATATTAGTTACCTTCCTCTTACTAGCAACAGAAAGACATTATCTGATATCAAAATCAAACTCATTTCACTATTCGTTTTCCTAATTTTTGATACATGTAAGTTCTTTTTTCAGAAAACAAGACTTCTAACACTTCTATTTGCCTTTCTCAATCCCATTTTTAGAAAAATCTTCCTCACAAAGGCCATAGCTTAAAAAAAACCTCAGAAACAGGGAAGATGGAAAGAAGCATGGCTGATTTCAAGTCCAACTCTTGCAGGCTACTCTCCCCTGAAAAGCCACGTCTTATTTTTGCATTTTTTCTCCCCAACTTAATGTTTCTCTAAATGTGAGTGACCCAGAGGAGTTATTCAAGCCAAATCCGCAGAGGACTTGTGCCTTGCTCTATGAAACTACTTCTGAATTTCGAAGTTGCTCTGGGAAATTCGAGTACACAACCATTCACTACCAGTTCTGGTCTCTTTCTTCAATTCAAATCAGTTTCTAAACAGTTTTCTTAATTTTTTAATCTGCTTCTGAACTTGTCCCATCTGTCCTCAGTTACCTGGTCCCTGATGAACTCTTTGCTCCTTGCCTGTAGCCACTGCACATAGCTCTCTGAAGCAGAAATATCAACAATCCTTGTTCAGTCACCTTTTTACCTCTTCCCATGCTTTACCCCTTTACTTCTCTTTACCCCTTTCACTACTGCAGCCTGTCAGCATTTCAGATCCTATGCTTCACGACTGTGCTAATGTCAAGGGAGCTCTGCTTTAAGATGAAAATCAGGGCTCCAGATGCAGAAATGTCTCCTGAAATACATCTTTAATAAAGTTAATTGGAGACTGAGAAGTGAACTGAAGTGAGCTGAAAATGAACAATACCCATGCTTGAGTTCAGGAGTTAAAATCTTCCCCAAGCACATGAAAACAAAGAAATTGTATTATTTCCTTCTTCATTTTCATATGTTTTCCAAGCATCATCATTATGCACCTCATTGAATCAACAGACCTTTTTGTTGTGACTGAAGATAGCTAGAGACATTTCCTTCTCAGCTGCTGAAGGACTTACTCAAGTGACCAATACAAATGCATAATTTTGCAGAATGGGGAAGATGCTACATATGTTCTGTGGAAAATTTACCTGGCTGGTAACACAACCTGACAATCCTTCCTCCCCAGAGTATAACACAGAGAAATATGTCTGGCAGTATAGTACAGCAGTATGTCACATCAGTTGACAAACTCACCAGGAGGCCTGACCCTCCTCTAGAACTCAGATAACTCATTCATGAACAGATTTTCTTTCACCTTTGCTTGTGGGTTACGGAGAAGGGAGGAAAGGGGAAAATGTGGATGTCACACCAGGAACAATAGAAGCAAAAATGCTGCCTCATGAACAGATAAAACTTCTCAGTCTGCTTTCCCAGTTTCTCCAGGGACCATACGTGTGTTTGAGAAGGTGTGGCTGTTTGCTGCCACTTCTTTTCTGCCTGACACACCAGACAGAAATGCCACCATCCTGCCTGCTCTCTGTCCAGCACTTAACAGAGGAAACAGTACCAGTTCACCTATATGCATTCAAACCTAAGTTCCCAAGAGAGCATAAAGTCATTTCTGTGCTCTGTGGGTACAACAGAATAATCCCTGTTTTCCTGGAAACGGTGGTCAAAATGACTGAGCTTTCTCATATTAACATGCTAAAGGGGGTTATTTCCTGTACAATGTCAAAGACTAGCAAGAAGTCCCCAATAGGACTATCCTTCCAGCATGCAGCAAAACCAAAATGCTGTCCAGAAGATGGCTATGGATATCTTCAGCAAGGTAGAGAGGCACCAAGTTAGGGCCACATTGTTGCCAGAGGACAAGGAAGGCTATCACAGAGCCTTTGTGCACAGCGCTATCCGGTGCAGGTTTCTACCTAGGTGAAGGTCATGGCAGATGACGACCATGGAGTCACAGGGGGAAAGCTGCTCAGGAGATCAGCAGAGGCCACACAACCTGCACACTGCAGATGGTTTGATCCCACAGTTCCCTCTATACCAGAAGTATCAAAATTTGCCCAAATAAAGACCAAGCTTACCTCCAAAGATTGCAAGCCCATGAAAAGAAACTCAGGACCAGCTTTGCAGCACTCTTATCTTAGGAGGAAAAGCAGCTGCCCAGAACTCCCTGTTTCAGCTTACACCTGTAAGAGGAAGCAGTGTTCTTTCTCTCTCCCCAACGCAGGCTCTAGGAATCATCCTCACGTCAGAATTAGGTATATCACCCTTCTTACCAGAAATCCCCTTGGGCACCACAGTTTGCACCCTCAGGGTAATGCACTGGCTTTTACTAGTGCTTGTTTCACACCGAAGCCCCGATCCTCACAGATACTCAAAGGTCTATAGCTCACTGAAATTAGCCCATTGAAACAGTTCAGAAAGCACCACTCTAGGCTCTTCACTTCTGTGAAGTCAGGATCCTGTCCTCCCCTCCTCCCTCCTCTCCTACACAAAGGAGATAATGTATGTATGGCTACAATTCTTAAACGATTCATCTTATTTTGTACAAATGTTTGCTTACTTGCTGTGTACAGAATCTACGATTGTGCTCCTGAGAAATAAACCTTTCAGCACTTGGCTTAAGAAACAAAAAGGTTAAGAAGCAGCACAGCTGAAGCCCCTTTTGAGATTTCAAGAATCAGTTTGAACTTGATTGTATTTGGGGCTGAAATGTTTCCTGAAAAACATGTGTGGTGAAAAATAAGTAGGAAGAAAAGAAAGTGAACTGAGTAAGGGAATGGATCAGAATGGTAAGACTCTTTAGAAAGACAAAAGAAGAGATTTTGCTGACATTTCTGTCCATAGCTACAACTACTGAGTGACAGTGGAAAGGGAGACAACAAGCAAACAGCCTTATTTCTGTTAGCGACAAATTCTGATGCACTGCGGTTTTTAACCACATTCAATCTAGGAGAAGAAGAAGGATGGGGAAAAAAGGAAAGGAGAAAGCTTAGAGAGTCTTACTGAACCGTGACTCATGATTACTTGAAAATATGTGATGATATAAGAAAGTATAGCTTTCAGACAAAGGCCAGAAAAAAAGAGCTCATTCATTGCTCTCAGAATTCAGACAAAGGCCAGAAAAAGAGCTCATTCATTGCTCTCAGAATCGTAGCACAAGATAATGAGCCACACAATGGACTCATTCAGTTCCAGGGGGGAAAAAAAAACAACAGCAAGTCCACAGGCATCAGACCTCATGCAGCCTGGTTTTCTAGGGGTTTCTGTCTTGTTGATCCACAGAAATTTTAATTGAATTATACTAAATTGAATTTTAATTGAACTACACTAACACAGTCCATCCAAGCTAAGAATGTTATGAATGCCCCAACTTTCAATCAGCATTTACATACTGCTAGACACCACCAAATCCACCCTTTACACCAGATATCTTTCAGGGGTAGGGCAATGAAATTAATGAAGCCTTGTTTCCAGCAGATAAGCGTTTTGATGTTAAGCTCTCATGCTGATTCCCCGGTATGCAATAAGGGGCAAGTTAATACTGGGACTTCTCCTGCAGTGGAAAGACTTTAACAGAGAAATCTTAATGAGATTTTTTTCTTTTACATGGCTGACTACTTTCTCTAAACTTACAGAAACTTAGCATCTTTGAGATATCTAGCCATCTGTCAAGTTTGACTGAAATTGGCCTAAGGTCCAGAAGATATTCTGGGAGACAGATAGATGATGGGAAAGTTTTCTACTACTTCCTGATAGTAAAGTTTGTCAAAGTTTCCTCTTTGACTGATGAGGAATATTTTTATTTTCTGCACACATTAACAAGGTTCTGGCGAGTGTCCTTAGCAAAGCAGAGCACATATCTGTGCATACTCAGTATTGTTTTTGGAAGATATTGTTTCTGCAAATACAGATTATACTTGGCTTGTGTTTAGCAAGGCCAGAAAACAAAATTAGTTTTTGAATGTTCACAGGGTCTAACATTTGCATAGCTGGCATGCTACTCCATGGGGAAAAAATAAAAATAAAAGCACACTTGGGAGAAATAAAACTGCAGGACCAGAACGGTGTGTGCAAAATTTGGAAAGATCTCCACAACTGCTGGACTCCCACCCTCTAGTTTTGATCAGGCATTTCCTCACTGATTAATTCCAGAGCCAAAAAACATGATGTCAGTTCTCTAAGATTTCCATTTGCTGCTTTCAATGTAAGTACACATCACCTTCATTTGTTTGACAGCAAGGTCCTAGATTGACTCTTCCCTGATATTTACTTCTTGGAAAATAGGAAGTCTTGATGCCTGCAAGTTTGTGGTTCAGTTTACACCGGAACATCTCTAGGATCAGATTCTCCCGCCCACAGGAGATAACAAGTGAAAGATATGTCAGGGTTGGCTCATATAACTTAATATACCACAACTCCCCTTCAACACTTTGCCCTGGATAAATCAGATTGCACATCTCCCACCAGCAGCAACTAATGACTGCTTTGCAATGCAGTATTAAGCAGTTTGGGATCTATGCAGACCTGCAGTATACCTACAGGATTTCTCACCACTACTAGACTCAATTTACAATTGTGACCACCCTAATAGAGGCAAGTCCACCTCTTCTTCACACATGTGGCAATACATTCATCCATCCTTCTGCTTCTATGTATGTATTTACATGCATCTATCTAACAATCTATTCTATATAATATAATATAACATAACATAGTATAAAATAAAGTAAAATACAATATATTATATTATATAAACTCAGAGGTGCCTGGTCCTAACTTCACCAGGGCATCTCCTTGCCATATGTCATCGCATTTGAGTTTTGGGCAGGGCCCATTATTACGACGCTCCTGCATCAGATCTTATATTAGTGTCCTGAGACTGAATCCTCTTTCTGTTGTGCTGCTGCCTAGTAGTGGGTGGTACTTCCATCTGTCGGGGTAATAAATTCCTTCTGAGCTATTTCATTTAGACTGCTAGCCTGCATTTGCCCACTGTCTGAGACTGCTTCTATTGCACACTGCTCCACCTATCCACCTACTGCCAGTACAATTTAAGGCTTATCAACATCCTGGGCTGCATTAGGAAGTGCGTCACAAGACAGTCAAGAGAGGTGATTATGCCCATCTCCTAAACACCTGTGAGACCAGCCTAGAGTACGGTGTCCACTTCTGGGCTTACCAGTACAAGAAAGACATGGACATACTGAAGAGAGTCCAGTAAAGGGCCACAAAGGTGATTAAGGGACTGGAGCATCTGTCACATGAGGAGAGGCTGAGAGAGCTGGAATTGTTTAGCCTTGAGAAGAGAAGGCTCAGTGGGGATCTTATTAATGTGTGTAAATACCTGATAGGAGGGAGTAAAGGAGATGGAGCCAGAATATTCTCAGTGGTACCCAGTGAAAGGACAAGAAGTAATGGACACAAACTGAAATACAGGAAATTCCATGTAAACACAAGAAAAAACTTAAACACAAGAAAAAGCTTCTCTACTGTGAGGGTCAAACCCTGAAACAGGTTGCCCATAGAAGTTGTGGAATCTCCATCCTTGGAGATATTCAAAATCCAACTGGACATTGGGTAATTCGCTGTAGTTGATGCTGGGGGGGTTGGACTGGGTGATTTCCAGAGGTCCCTTCCAACATCAACCACTCTGTGATTCTGTTTAGCAATGCAATTAGTATCAAAGTACTAGCTGATATAATAACACAGTTGCAAATACAGCAATGAAAGTCCAGTAACTTCTTTGTGCTGTGTAAGTGCACTGAGAACTTTGGGGTCTGCTGAAATCCCACTATAAGTATATCCCTCTTCTTTGACTTTCTCTCTTTGCTCGATCTGTACACGTAATCTTCCTGAGTAGCTATAGCATCAGGATATAGAATGTTTCTGGGGACCTCACCAATGGCACCATTGCCATATGCTGGTTTATATATATCTTTCTGCTTTTCACGTTGTAGAAAGTTTCTAAACTGCTTATTGCTAGGAATGGATGAGCTAACCCAAAGGAATAATATATCTTTCACACGTCCTGTTCTCATAACCTTCTGTAAGCATTTTCTGCTATTCACCCTAAGAGACAAAGTATTGGTCTTAATCTGTAAGGCACTGTTTACATTCTTACATTTTCAGTAGAATATTCATTGGCTCATAATGTCTACATTCTTTAGATACATCTCCTGCTTCTGGAGATCTTGCAGATGGTCCCTTGGCCTGCACTTCCACCTGGCAATGCCATGTGGCTGTTTTGGTCCTATCCCTGCACAGTTCAGCTGCACTTGTGTTTTTTTTTTGGAGGCTTTTCTATATGGCTAGACCAATTGCTGCCAGTAAATTTTCCTGTAAACTGGAACAATATTCATCTAATGACCCTGTTCTGTAGTTGGGAACTTTCAGAATCTCCAAAGTTGTATGTGCCATATAGTGTTTGGCTCTGTGATGTAAGATTTATTCCCTTTTCTTGTTCTTGGTTTCAGATAAGAAATAGCATCTTGCTAAAAGCTTATTGTGTTGTTAATTACAGTACCCATAATCTCAGCGATTCCAGTGTTGCAGGCAAACTTGTCACCCCTGCATCAACCTGACTTTTCTTACGTTTTGGAAGAGATAATAGAAAGCTAGTCTTTCATTTTTTCACCCTTTTTTCATTGCCAACTGAAAGCCCAAGCACATGTGCAGGCTTTATATGTTATTACTTGTTGAAAGACGATTCATTTTTTAAATCACTTTTGTGTATTTTACTTCTCAAAATGTTATCATGTGGAAATAGACTATCGCTTGCCTATGCCACATATGGAAGACTGCAGTACAAAGTTAAAGCTCTGTAAATGCAACACAGCAGGCTATGCCTTTTCTCATCTGTAAGAACATATCACAGAGAAAGTTAAAGACACTTATGCAGTGTTCCATAACAAGTCATTGAAGAAGCCAGGATTAAAAGAAAGGACCTGGGAGCCTAGCTTATCTTTCTCTCACATTGTAGGCCTGTGCTTCTGGTCCACCTAGATTTTACTTTGCAAGTGCTCTTTTCAGCAGTCTCTCTTGTCAAGGCCTGCTGGCATTATTGGCTTTTCTGCTTTCAGGCTCTCACATAAACTATTCTGACAACAACACAATGTTGTAAAATTATGGACTATTCAAACAATCTACGGACACATGATTGATTTATGAACACAGAATATAATTTAAAGATTATTGTATCATAGTTATATATGCTACATGTCTGTTAACAACTGCTTTACTGGCCAGATGAATCAGCTAAGGGATGTTTTGTGCAAGAAACAAAGTTAATAAGGGATAATGAATGCAGATTTCTATTGCTGGATGTCTGCAGATATCTATTCCAGCTAACCATTGCCTCTTGGGCAGTGTAACATTTAAGTGAATGTACATGATTCAAGAGTCCTGAAAATACAAAAGGGTTTAATAAAGGACAGGACTTAATCCATACTTAATCTAAGAACTGACACAGGACTCGGATTGAAAGTGAGAGACTCTGTGAGGGGTTCAGTTTACTTTTGACGCAACAAAGTCTTTGCCTAAGAGTTAAGTGAACTTCTGAAAGGGAGTGTTGTCTATATTTGTTAATAATCTAGTTGTGAAAGGTCAGTGTCAGAGGAGACAGTCCCTAAACCGTGTCTCAGCTCATGAGATAAAACTGTAGCCATCCTAACAGCAAAAGCAAGTCAAAAAACAGGAAGGTTTGAAACAGATGGGTTTGAATCTTGAAAAAAGTTAGTATGATGCTTTCTGTTTGGCCTGCATGTTGTTAGGCAGAGTAAAGGCAGGCTTAGCCCAAGTCCTGGTGCTCCACCAATGTCTTTCGGAAGTGCCTGGGGCTCCTGCTGCCATGACAAAACACTGCTGGTTTCCAAGCAGCAATACTTCACTGCTATCTACAGTATTACTATCAGAAGGTTTTCTTGTTTAAATTGAAAAAGAAAAAAAAGTCACATCTCCTTCCTACACAGGTGCTTTGTTAAGAGCCATGTTGGTAAAAGTTCAAAATGATTCAAAGATTAGACATCTGAAGGGAGCAACAAAGGAAGGAGCACCAAACTATGAAGTAAACTACATGGCATTTTCCCCATAGCTGTTTCCACCCTTTGAAAAGGGAACGTAAGTTCTAAGAGCTTATGTCTCACACTACATATCCAATTTTCCATTACTTTTTGATAGTGATAGTTGACAACAGTTTCACAGATGGAAAGGTTTGGTCTTGTTCCGGGTATTGCAACACATCTTATGATCTGCAGTTACTAGATGATGTAAACAAGGAGAACCCGGCTTTCTACTTTGGGAATTCAGAATTTTACTCAAATTTGGTATAAATGGCTGACACCTGGTAAGAGAACTTGTAAACAAGCATGTAAATCTGTTATATAAAAACTCAAGTCTCTGCACTGTTTTATTTCCTTGATTTCTAAAAATGGCAAAAATACAAAAGCTCAAAGGATACTCAAATGGAAACCAAACCTTCTGATACCAAGTCTTTAGAAAACAGATCCCTACAAACAGATGGGCCCCACCTTGCAGCAAAGAGAACAAATAAAGGATAATTTATCTCTAGATGCAATAAGCATCTTTTATACGAAAGTTTGCCAAAGGCTGGATAATTCCACAAAGTTGCTCAGCAAGAGGCCAGAAGTGATTAGAAATGAAAGGTCTCACAACACCACCCTGAGTACTCAGTTCTTAATCAGGTTATCAGACAGCAGGGCTTTTCTTAATTGAGGTAGCCTTTTATCAAATGAGGGTCTTATCTCCTTGGTGAGGTCATATAGCATGAGTAACACAGAGTCAATAGGATATCTAGCACAAAGGCAATGCTATCTGCTATAGAGTATAAAGATATTGTAGTTGCTATTTACTTAAAGGTAACTGGTGAGTGCTGTGGCCCTCTCCAACCTTCAGAAAAAGCTATGCTAACCCCATTCAAAACTATGCCTACTGCTCAGAGTAATTCTGCTTACCAAGATTTGATATTGTTGCCTTGACAATTCAAAGCGACGTTTTGAAAATAGGGTCTAATTTCTCTTAAACAACTGCAGTTCCACTGATTTTTAATTTTTAATTGCAGCATAGCTGTAGCTGAGACTTCACCAAATTAGGTGAAGAAAAACATTATGAATGAAGTATTTCACATTTTTACCAAAATTTCATCTGAAAATGGATGTCAGTCAGCACTGCATTTCTCATGTTGGAGAAGTGAACTGAGATCGTTCTTGGTTTTGTATCTAAATTCTTGTGTGACCTTTGGCAAGTCACTGGCTTCTATTTTCTACAAGTCTTTGGCACCTAACTCTTACTTAGGTGCTCTACTCCTGCATAAAAAACAGTACCTGAGCCTTTTCTTAGCCTCTATTTCTTTGTCTAGAAAAAAAAAAAGTTGCAGCTTTTCCTCATGGAGACACTGGGAGAATGGATCCATTAACATAATTGAGGCATTCAGCTGACAAGAGAATCCTAGCAAAGCCCACTTTGCTGTTGTGAAAAAGACTTCCACACTAGAGCCATTACCTAGCTGCTAATGCTTTTAGTCAGAGAAAACAATGCACTGTATTACAAGAGCCAGCCACAAGATCAGCATGCAAATCATCTTCTTCCTGAAATTATTTTCTAAACCAAAACCAAAATCTTTGACTTGATTAAAACATCTTGTTTCGTTATTAGACACGTTCTGTTTGAGTTTCAAGTCCTTTAAAATCCTTTAAAACATAGAATTTTGCAAATATAAAAGGCAAAAAGAAAGAAGATTTTACAGCTCCCTTGTTCTTAGCAAGACACTTCAGCAAAGAAATGCTGGAAAAGCTATGAAAATTGATTCCCTATTTCAGGATTTATGCAGGTGCATAGGAATTCATTGTATCATTGGTTAAATGTGTCATACATAAGACCTGTGTAGTAATGAATTGACAAGAAAGTTAGTTGACCTAGTTAGTGTATAGAGGATGTAAATAAATGCTATATTGTCCAAATGAGAAGTGAATAACTTCAGTTTATGCAGACTTATCCTGATATTTCAGTACAGGAACTAAATGCCTAAGAGAATTAATAGTGGAATGTGAAGACTTTTATTTCTCCTAACACTGAGGTAACTCCTATCCTTAGTATCAGGGGCTGTGACTTACCATCTCTTGACTATTAAGTGGTACAGTTCAGCCTATGGTGTAGTCCTATGGCTTCCTGTCAGTACAACTGTCATGAAACCACAAATTGCTAACAGTCTCACAGAAAGACAACTATTTATATGGTCACATAAAATGGCTTGATTTCTAGCTTTCTCAGGTGGTGAATGCAGCTCAGCTTTTTAAAGTACGTTGCTGAAACTGGATGCAGATTACCTTGCTAATCTTGTGAACACAAGAGAGGTAATCAATCAAGAGATGTCTATGCTAGCATCTTTACGCCAGTAGAGAAGCAAGAGGTGTGCGCATAGAGAATTTTAGGCAGACGTTGAGCTCATTGCCTGACTGAAAGTCACATAGCCTGGGTTAATAACGCTTGCAGTGATAAATAATTCAGTTGATACTAAAATAAAAGAAGAGCAAACAATCTATTCAATCCTTCTCTCACCTCCTTGTCCCATAAGCTTGAATTTTTCTCCCATTATCAATGGAAGAGAGGAGCAAAGTGAGCCACTGCCGAAGGCTATGTCAGCAGCGCGGCTCACTTGGTTGCACAGTGATAGCAATGCTATCACGGCGCTCTATGTTTGCTGCCTTCTCCTAGATGGTCAACTCCACACCATAGCTCAACCACACCATAAGTTTCCACCTAATTCCTGACAACTAATAATTAGCGGATGTTCCATAGTATGATGTATATATGTTACCTAACGTAAGTGCAGATATATGCATTGCCCATATAACTGTCCAGTCTCTTTCTGAATTCTACCTTATTTGTTGATCTGTCTTTTCTAGTATTACATTTACCAAATCATATCTGACTTAAGGATATAAGAAGGAACCTACATGTGGCTAGTTATATTCTCTGCTTTGCTGAACAAAATGTAATGGTTTCTATTTTAGGCTGACTCTGGCATATGCATTTTAAAAAGGAAAAAATCACGTTTTAGAGATCTATAGCTTTTTAACTAGTTTCTTATTCTTCCCTTAGCTATATTTCTTCTCTTCTCTTTGTAAAAAGATCTCCTGAATTTCATATAACCACTCTGTGGCAATACCTTCTGAAGCAATGACAGGGCAATGTACTTGCTCTTGGAACCTTAACAGTCAACCATATTATAAGAAAAGCCAGTCATGTAAAATGAAGGCAGGATTACCACCTCTGTGTGAAATTTAATGGTTTCAGAAAGATCAGTCTATGGTAATTTTGCACCACATTGCAGTAGCTTGAGCTTACTAAACTAAACACGTTTCAGTTAGGTGAGTCTTAAATCCTATGTTCAGGTATATCATCTTGGGTCAGTTTGGTGATGCATCTGACTATGAACTTCTCATATCACCTGCACTGTGCTGAATTAAAGCCTCAAATCCAACAGCATGCATGAACTTTGCAATCACCCCAAACTTTAAATTAACATGAATTAGTAAAACAAACTTTTCCATTAAAGAAAAATAAATTGTTCCCTATAACTCTTTTTTCCAGTTTAAACAGAAGGTAAGTTAAAGAAGAAACAAAAGCTAAGAAACTAAAGAAGAAAACTAAAGTCTCAAGAGAGGAGGTATCTGGAATGAGAACCTGCTCATCTGAACACTGCTGTGTTATTGAGTTAGCACTTCTCATGTCATCTACAGTCACCAGAAAAATCCAAATAGGTGCACAGCAAAGCCAACTGGATCTTACTAAACATTTCTCCTTTTGCTATCTCATAGCTCATGCCTTTAATGAGGAAACCTACCTAACCTCTTCTAAGTAAGGAAGCGTATGTTTCATTACCAACAGTGGTGCAGAGCAGCAAGCAGTTGTAAGAATCTGGAGGATCTTGTTTCAGTGCGGCTTCAAATATTTGCTCATTCTTTGACCAAAAAGAAGTGGGGATTTCCAGGTAGAGAAAAGAGCGCCTTACTGCAGTAAAGAAGACTACGTTTAATGCTTCCGTGTGTTTGTTCCCTGGATGAATTCCATCAGCCCTTAATTACAGTTCGGCCTAAATACTACTACAGCTCCACAGGCCAGAAAAGGTCAGCAGGTGGGCAGTCTGCCAAAGAAGTCAACACAGAACAGAAACAAAGTTAATGCTGAAAATATTTATTGGCAAGTTGAGGGAAAAAACCCAGTACCCTAATTATTCCAAATCCCTGGTGCCATAAAGTCAGAGAAGTCAGATATTAGGGTCTTCCTTACAATAAATCTAACTGTGCCTCTGCACCCCCATATTCACTGCTGAATCGTGGTCTCGATTACTCACACTTCATATACCAGTTTACTCACAGGCTCTTTTCAGACACAAACTAAGTCCACTCAAGGTGAAATCTGGATTCAGGGGATATTTCCCTTCGGGAACTTCTCTCCAGAGGCAGAACGGATAAGCCAGTGTTAGGACTGGCTCCTTCTGGCCTACATCATCCTTTATCATTATCCAAACTGGCCTCGAATCATCAAATGTCCTAATGTCATGGCCCAGATTTGCAGCTCAAGCATTTGGCATCATGCTCCAAAACACTCCTCTCCCCTCTCACTCATTTGTGCACTTTAGACTGAAACAGCCCCAAACCAAACGCAGAATAATTGTGTCTTAGGGCCACAGAAGCCTCACACAGGGCCCAGAGGAAGTACAGCTCGAGAGCTTCCAAGCATGAATGGGGCCCATCTGCTCCAGAGGAAATTAGCCTTGGGAGATTGTTTGGCTGATGCTTTCATGAAATTGTCTGAAACTGTGTATTTTATGCTCAAGTCCAACATCGTTTCATTTTTTCAAGTATGCTCACAACATTTTCTTTTAAATGTTTCAGATGATCAGATTTTTGTTTCCTCATTTCTCTTCTTTCTCTGCCTTCCACCTTCTCCAAATATTTCTTTCCTTCTTTAGAACACATGCAATAAGAAGAGAGAGGTTCTTCTAGTTTCATATTTGCTTTTGTACTTTTGTTTTTGCCTCCTGTCACTTTTCAGTTCTGCTGAGTGTTGGCATAGTGCTGTGGCACAGAAGGAGTTTCATTTTCCTTTTTGAAAGTTCTGATAAGTTACAGTGGTGAATAGAAAAATCAATACAGTAACAACCCCATATATAAATAATTTAGAATAATCAGTGAAAAATGACTTAAATTCTTTTTATTAAAGCCTAAAACTCTTACAAAATTGAATTTTTTGATATTTTTGATAGATAATTGGAATCAAATCTGAAAAAGTTGTTGAAGTTTTCAGACAAGAAAAAAAAGCTTTTTTCTGTTTTCTTTGTGGGACTGCTGCCAAATATATGGATATAGCCAGTTGTCACTCACAAGTCTCTGCAATACTGGCATCTGCGGAGGTCATATTTCAACCTTGGGATGTCTCCATCCTGGCCACGAGTTGTGGCAGCCCTCATTTGGTGGCATGTAGTCATGCACAGGAGGAGACTTGACTGTAGCCCTACTGTGCCTTTAAATAGGCCATGTGCCTCAACATTTGTTTGGATAAGAGGAAGCACTAGCTATTTGGGCATCACTTACTTCCTGAACAGCTGCTCCTCCTCTCTTCCAGGAAAAAGAGAGAAACAATCCTGAAAATGGACTGTGCCAACAGGATGCAAGTGGCTCACCCTCCAAAGTCACTGTTCTTTCTGAAGGGAACTGATGTACAGTCAGTGTTACCATAAGGAAATAAGCCTTGCCACCAGCCACCAGCACAGACAATCTAACCCGCTGATGCTCTGAGTATTGACACCTGCCATGCAGAATTGAATCCTGTAGTATCTTGAAAGATTTCCAATTCACTATTAACCCTGAGTGTTGGGGGCTTTCTGCTGGTGGGGATCCCCATGGATATCAATGTAAAGAGTTTTACTGCCTGCTGTGGGCCTGGGTAAAGTCCCTAAAGGCTTCAGTAAGGCAAGTTGACTTCTGAACACTTTGGAGTAAATCCAAGAGTCCTACTGTTGACTTTCCCAAAGGTTTCTGCCTTTCTCTTTTGAACAAGTCAAGTCAATGCCTTAAGGAGATGATTTTCTATAGCTGGTTAAGAAAAAAAAAAGGCAGGATAAACACTCACGAACACTTAAATCTTCTTTTTAAGACCACAGGTACTGTTTCCTGTAATACACCTTATGTGTTGTCAAAAATACAGGCTTTCAAAAACTGCATTGAAATCTTGATTTGGGAAACCAGTAAAACATCTGGAAACTGTTGACTATTCTGTCCAAGCTGTGAATGCTGAAGCCTTATCACCTCCTCTAACTATAACATTTTGATTCAGTGAAGTCTACAGCAAAGCTTCTCCCTCCTCAACGTAATTTTCCCAGAAGGTCTTTTCCCTGATGTGTCCGACTGCAGACTATTATTGCTGATGCTCCTGCCCTTGCTGCCTGAAAGAAGCTGAATGAGCATACAAAAGATATGCTGCCTATGCTGCACTCCTCTTTCACCACATCACTTGGGCAGTTAGACCTTGCTGAAAGAGACAGACAGTATGGGTGGTAAAACAGTATAAGTACCAATAGAAACTAAAGGTGGGGGAGGCAGGGAGGAAATATATATATTTTTTGATTAGCTCATCTAGCCAGGGGCATCATATAAACATAATCACTGAAACACAGATTTACTGAGTTGGAACATTACACAGACTTGTTCTTTGGCATCAATCCTGGAAGAAGCCAGACTCTCTGATCCAGCAACATTGCACGGATAGTTATTTCTCTGATTGTTAACTGGCATTTCAGAGCTAATAAATTGGTAAATTGTTAGCATATCTGGATCTGAAGTCAGCAAGTTTGACTTGCTCATCCAGTTACTGTTGCGTATGCTTTGACATCAACTTTAGCAAGGGAGAGGATCTGAACCAGGAACTCTTAAAAACTTTCTTTTGAAATCTGATTAGCAAGTCATAGGTGCTAAGTGGTAAGAGAAGATTTTCCTGCACAGACTTCCTTTAGCAGTCCTGAGCCACTGGCAGCAGAAGGATGCAAGTCTTCATATATGCCCAATAGGTAGAAATGCTAATCCACTGTCCTTCAAAAAGTTGCAGTTCTAGCTTCACTTCAGCAAGCTATGGAACATAAAAAAAAGTGAAAACATTTGGGGAGAGAATCAAACTGAAATGTCTTTGCTTGCTAGTGTTGACATCAGGGTTCTTTGGCAGTAAAAAATGAACCTTCCAACAAGCAGCCAAAAAGCTGCTTGTTGTGGTTGGGGTAGAAGGAACTGTTTGTTTTTTGGAGTTGGGGGGTGGGGGGGTGCTAGGAGAATCTTTTTAGTAAAATAATCCTGGCATAAAGTTCCTGACCAATTCTGTTTGTTAGTTTCAACCCTTATACTGAGAGGAATCTAGCAACCTATGGATGCTCAACAAGAGACTCAGAGGCCCATGCGTGGCAGTGATATGTTGAATTCATAAGCATACATTGGTATCAAACCTACAGAAAACCCTTTGAAGAGCCAGAGGCACTGAAGCCTGTGGTTCCTCCTCAAGCGGGCAAGCAAGATACACTGAAGGAGGAGTACTGGGACAATATGTGAGAGGGCAGTTTATCTTCTAAAACTAACAGAACACCTCCCCTTTCTTTCCCTCTGCTTAACTTGGATGACAGTGGCCTATCTCAGTCTTGACTCCCTTGTTTCTGGCTGGACTACCAGAGTGAAGAATCAGAGTGGAAGCAGGAGGATATTATAAGCAACTTAGCAATCTGAAGGAAACCAAATTGTTGCCAACAGAAAAGAGAACTGTCCAACCTAAGATTTTTCTGTCTCTCCTGTCTCCTGCTGGAGAAGCAGTCCTTCTGCTGATGCACTTGTCCCATCAAGGAGATGCTCATCTCCTCTTTTTGTTCCATAATATACATAACACCATAAATTTTCACGTAGTTGCCTAACAGGCTCTTTTCACATGCACTGGCTCCTTTATATCCAGTAAGTTGAAACATAAATGGAAGTCTCAGCAGAACAATTTAGAAGTCTCCATGTGAAGTCCATATCTGAAGAGTGCCGCTATATGCACCTGAAATGCTCACATGACTCCCATAGCACATCAGCTCATTTTGCTTCTACTCGTTCTGTTTTCCACAGTACTTCTCATTACACTCTGTAATGTCCTGTTACTGCACAACAGGAAGTCTCTGGCCAAAAAGAGCACAAGCCTTTAAGTTTTGCCCACAGATTACTACATCGCAACCAAACCTACAATGTGCCTTTTTTGACAGCCACTTCTGATTTTAAAACCTCTTGTGACAGAGAATTTACTAACAACTTGTGGCCATCTATTCCACAGGTAAATTCCTCTCAGCTACACGAGCAACTAGCTTTCCATTTGAATTTAGTGACACCAACTCACAACTACAAATGTCTGTAATATATTGTCTGCTAGGCTGCAGAGCGTCTACTACAGTTACCTTGTAGGTCAAAGACATTTGCTTCTCCTCCAACCTAGATGATGATCTTTTCAGATATTAACCTGCTACTTTATTAACTAGATAGATAGAATACCTTTAGGGTGCACCCAACCTTAACCTTAATTGTAAGACACCTGAGTTGGTTTCTTCCATTGTCTGACTTGGTAATGCAGCTACTGTCCAGAAAGCATGCAGAGGCAACAGCACAGCATTGGATTTAATAAAATACCCTTAGTTTGGTGGCAGGATTTATTAGGCTAGGTACTGCATTATGCTCACCTGGCTGCATGACTTAGGACTGGATCTTGTTTGTGTCCAGCAAGTTTGAGTAAAGGCAGAGGAAATACGCAATTATTTGCACTTGCTCATGAAAACAAATCTTTACGTCTGTTTTTTTCCACCTTTCTGTAAAAATTCTGCCTTAGATATATCCTTAGACCATTGCAATTATGAAAACACTTGTTGCTATATTTTTAAACTTCTCTCAAAAATATGATGATAAGCATTCCAAAATGTAGGATATTTCCAGCATAGGAATCTTGTCAAAATCTCTAGACTCTTCAAAATCTAACCCATAGCATCCTATCCAAAATGAAATCAGGAATTACATACAGGGGATGAAAAGCTCAGAGGTTCAAATGCACTTAACTGAGACCCTTAAATCCAGCATCTAGTTCCTTAGTCTTCCTCTGTTAACGGCACCTCCAGGAGGCCATTTGGCCCACCTAAAATCTGCATGAAACATGTAGAATGGCTACATCTAAAGTTAACATTTCTGCAGCAAGCACTACCACAAGAGCTGCAACACCTGACACAGGAAGCTCAGTGTCACTCCTCTGACTTCATCAAATTCAATGTTAAAGGAGAATATTCATTATACTGCTGTAAAATGGAGCTATGCCCTGTACATCCAATTTTGTAATACACAGACTCTAGCTAGGGCTCTAATCTGTTATCAGTGTGGTGGGTCATTACCCACAGGTATGGTGTTTCTTTTGTTAATATTTGTTGAAGTCCACAAATAAATGGATTACCCGCATATATATGTCTCTCTTAAAAGGTCTGCATGTTAAATTTGCTGTTATCAGATCACAGGGAGTGTAACACAAATTTATTTACATTCATTTCAAAGAGCTAAGCTCCTTTCTCACTCTGATGATTTACCACAGGCATGTCTCAGTAACATCATTCCAGGGACAGAGATATGATCAAAAGACATACAGTAAACGCAGAGCAGGAAAAAATTCTTTTCCTTTTACTTTTCTAGATATAACATGCAATAAGCTAGTCAAAAGATTTCCCATCAAAACTAATTTTAAAAGGAAAAATAGTTTCTGGAGTAAATGGGAATTCATTAAAAAAAAAACTTCCAAAGGAAATGAAAAGAAAAAGCTCAGGAGAAACAACTTTTTTTCCATTTTCATTTTCATAAACATTTGAAAGGGTAGAGAGGAGACTGTACTGCAGATCTGTATTGGACACCCCTCACATCTCTTTATTACTCTTCCGGTGGAGGTGTGAATTTCCATCACATTTTCTACTCATAGTACAAATTTTTTCCAGTAGTGGTTCCTACTTTAAAATGAACAGAGCTTTAAGGGAAAAGTGCCACAGAAGCCAGTGAAGAATAACAATCTTTCTATGATGCCTGGAAAGCAACTTGTAGCACCTACCTCACCAGGCTGCCTTGGAAGCCAAGGTCTTATTGAGGTCACTAATTGAGCGTCTTCCAGTTAATATGATAGTTGAGGCTCCTGTGAGGTTCTTGGTTCAGTGGTCACCTCCATTTTCAGTTAGTGGATAGCAGGGGTTTCCTGACTTCAAAGGAAATAAGTTTTTGTGTAAAAATGGCACATTCCATAGATGGAGGATAAACTCTATTTTGATTTGACTATGAACATTCACTCTTTGAACTGTAAAAGGGGACTTACAGAGATGTTCTGAGTCTAAATACTGCCTTGAGCAAGACTTGCTCTAACTCAAAAGTAATGCTGTGGAATTCGGTGGAGTTACAAGGATACTGAAGTGCAGAACATGAAATCAACAACAAGGCTAGGCATTTAAGTTCACAGTGAATGATAAAGTCCATTTTTCATGCTACACAGCACTACAATTAGAGCTACCAGTAGTGGCTATTTGGAGAATCCACTCGCATGCACTTGCACTGCATTATGATAATATTGACAATGAAAAAAGAGAAAATAGTATGTAATTTAAAAATGATTAGGCAAAAAGGGTGGAAAAATGGGGGGCAGGATTCTGCAAGAGCAGAAAAGAAAAATAACCATTATTATAAATATAACCTTTACTCCTGAAAAACTATCACCTTCACTTTTGTGTATTTGCTTTTATTTTTCTCTGCTTCCTGTTAATAGAAAATAATGTCTTACACAAACCGCTTCCATTTATTTTGTTCCCAAACGAATTTATTTCAAATTAAACTATATTTCTGCTTCGTTTGCCCTTGTTTTTAACTCTGTCCACATTTTTTTCTTTAAAAAAATATGAATTTCTCTTTTCTAATTTAATTTCTAGCCAGGCAACTTTGCGGTTGACATTTTCTCAGGTAATGCCAATTATTTTCTTTCCCACTTCTTTAGAAGTCCCTTTTCATTTTTATGGTTTTCTGGCTTTCTTTCTTCTGAAATGGATGTACTTATCTCAAACCTTTTATTACAACCTTTACGGCTCTCGTATTTGTACATGCTACTTTTTTTTAGAAATTTCTTGGTTTTTTTCTTTTTAGAGGAAATTACTTCTCTCTCTACTTTTCTATACATTTTTTACATTTTTTTATTGGATAAACAGAATACAAATTCTACTTTCTAGAGCATTAGTGTGTCAAAGGGTAGAGCCACTGACTTCGCTTTTGTTTTATTAGATATTTAAAAATTGTTTGCCTGTTTCCTAAAAAGTGGGTGGTAGTAGTAGATGTTAGGCCAATGTATGCTCCCACAAACCATCATATTAGGATATCAAGTGTGCACAGCCATAGCAACCTATTCTTAGACTTTTATTCTGTATGTGCAGAGCATATATCACTTCTCATTATAATTATCCGTGAAGTGTCCATGTTGCCAAGGCTTTGCCTGTGTTGTAGTTTTTGCTGCTATTTCAACGTGCCAATGACCGAATAATCAGCTTATTCCCAGAAGTCAGGTCCAACAACAATAACTGGCAAGCAGCATAACTTTTACCTTTTCAGAAATCCTGAAAATTATACTGGCAGGGCCAAAAAGCTCTGACCATATTTTTGCACACGAGCAAGAACAGTTCAGGGGAGGGTTTGCACGTTTCAAGACTTTTTCTGACTTCTCCATTCCCACTACTGGTGATACAGCTATCCTGCCTCCCTGGTCACACACACAAAATCCTAGATGGGCAGCTGCAATGGGTGAGCTCCCACAATCTCTGGGCCAGCAGGAATCCATCACTAGATGCTGTGCCAGGAAATAGACTGAAGCGTTGCCAGTGCTCCTCTGCACGGCTAGTATGGAAATACAGTAGAGCGCTGCATCCTTGAAAAGATAAAACTGTTGTGTCCAACAGCTTTGAACTCTGAATTTGAATTTTGAGAGGAGCTGCTGGCTAGGAGACGCTAACTATGAGACGTGTAACTATGAAAACATGGGAACTTCAGACATAATCAAATTGGGGTGTGTTAGATTTGTTAACCTTTATGTGTCTTTTCATTTCATGGAGAACTATTTGGGGAGGGGGCGATTAATGCAAATTCCCCAAGGGATAAACCACTTGCAAAAGCTCTACTTCCTCCCAGAGATCTGCATATGATCCACGACCCATCTGCATATGCAGAAGACTAATAGGAGGATAAAAACCTGCACTGACATGGAGCAGAGACTATTCTTATTTAATCCTAGAACTGCTATAACTTTATGTCAGGAAGCCACTGTGCACAACAAGGATCCCATATGCTTAATGGGTGACTTCTGATCATTTTTGTGTGTAAAGGTGGAGATGGGTTATTGTTTTATGATCTCTTTTCATAATTAATCTTTATCATCAAAAGATATTGTGAGAGCTTACTGGTCACTGGTTAACCAAGTCATCACATCTGAAAGAACATCATGAAAGAAATTGTGTTTGGAGACATCTTGAGACCTGACCTGGGTGCCATGAAGGAAGCCAGAGTAAGAGAGGAATAAGGGTAGATAAGCTTAAATCTGTGACAATTCTTGACCACTGCATTTGTGATGTGTATGATGTACTGAGAACTCTAAACATTGTCCTATGTGCTTTGTTCTGTAATATCCAAGATTTTTCTTTTTTTACTAGAGATGTGCTATGAAACCGGGCTCCAGAAAAGAACACATAAACTTAACAAGGAACGCTTAAGTCTAGTTTGAAGGGGGCAACTAGCTGAATACTCATTACAAGCCAGTAGGAAATGTAATTGATCACTAGCCAAAGATTTGTGATTTTGCAACATCTAAAGATACGTGCACGGCAAGAATTCAGTAGGAGTTGGACCACTCTGGTTCCACCAAATCCACCAAACTTCAGAAATGAATCATAAAAACCTCCCTAATGCTAGAACTTTGCCAACTTAATAGAATGGGAAGAATGGAGCAGGATATCAGTAAGGAGAGCATATTTGGGAAATGACATGAACTATTGGCTGTAACCATACTAGGCGATCTGTATTCCCTCCCCAATTCCATCACAGATATGCTTGATGGCAAACTACAAGTTTCATCATTGCTGTTTCTCAGTATTCCTCTCTATTCAGAGTATGAGTTGTTCTAGGGAGGGACTAAATTTCACGCTACGTGTATGTG
The DNA here is from genome assembly GCF_040807025.1 of Struthio camelus. Taxonomy (NCBI): domain Eukaryota; kingdom Metazoa; phylum Chordata; class Aves; order Struthioniformes; family Struthionidae; genus Struthio; species Struthio camelus. The sequence goes on from NC_090946.1 coordinate 17,187,118, forward strand.
GTGCAGAGCATTACTGGGTTCCAACTTGCAGTTTGCTACAATGATAATAATAAACATTGCATACTGCTGTCTTTTTACCTGAACTGTCTTCTGTTCTAGTTGTTTAAGATGCCTCCCTGCAAGATCCAAAGCTTTCTGGCAGAGAAATTATTCAGAGAAATGCTCAGCTTCTCCAAAGGGTGTTCATCTAAGTGGCACAAATCAAAAACATCAGACTAGAAAAATATGTTCACATCTCTTCAACCTCAGACAGAAACCCAGTAATTTCATTTTCAATGTAGCTATCAAGCTCTTCATTCATTTGACATTTTAGCCAACCATTTAAAGACATATCAGTGAACATCACTATATTAAAAAAAAAAGTGCATCTTTTCAGTTATCCCATGGTTAAATCACATCTTACCTGCCCCAATATAGAAACAGCTAGTTCCCAGCATTTGTCATTGCTGCTACATTCTTCTCTTTCCTCTTAATCCTTCCAACTCAGTCACTGTTTCCTTCCTCCTCCTCACCTCCTAGAGCTCTTCCCCTCAGCCCAACACTTTCCCCACTCCTCAGAGCCCTGCCACTTCATTGTAGCACTGGTGCCCCGAAGCCAGGGTTCAACTTTGGAGCCCGTGCTAAGAAGCCCAACAACATTATGATGAAACTGTTTTTTGCTTCAAGTCTCATCTTTGCAGTTGCACTAGCACACTGTTTGGGAACTAGTGGTCTATGTGACGCTGTCAAACCCACTTTCAAAAGCATTAAAAAACCACCCAAAACAGAAGCAGGCCATCTGAAAAAACACAGTAAATGCCTGTTCTCAAAATCAACTTTTTACATAGCAGTAAAAAAGGGAGACACTTTTCTCACTGTGTCATTAACACCACCACTCTCCCCTCTGGATACTGCTGTGTTGATGTAGCTGTTGAAGCAGCAATAGACCATGGCTATCAGTTTGAGTGCTGGTTGAAAGTCTTGCTCCATTACCACCATAACACAGTGAACAAGTGTTCAAGTTTATGAAGACCTCCTTATTCATGGAAGAGCTGGTTGTACAAACGGTACATGTCTCATTTAGCTCAGGTCTGTCACTACAGAGAGGTATTCCCTCAGAGGGAAAAAAAAAAAAGGAGAGAGAAATATTAGCTGTGGATGACTGACTGAACTGAAATAACTGGAGAGTAAAGAGGTTTAAAATGCAGCTCATTTCCCTCTTTGACCTAATCCCAGCCTTAACAATAAGATCTCAGAGGTAAAAGTGCGGAGGTGGCAGACATTCTTCCTGCAGGGCATTCTCATTTTGCACGCAGTTTCATGAGTTTCTCCTTTTATGAGGGTCTTATGCAAGGCTGATAGCCTGACAGAACGGGCTGTGACAGGGTGTATTGACATTTGGATCTTGCACTTGCTCTTTCCAATTGGTGGAATGTATTAAGGGAACAGGTGTATAGTGGCTGAACAGATCAGCTGATTTAACAAACACATCCATTTTTATTGGACCTGGATAAATATCTCAAGTAATTCTTTGCTAATATTTACTCAAAGAGTTCTCCTCTGTTCCAGGGAGTTCCAGGGAACTGCTGCGCTATATCCTGCTTCTACACTTCTGGCTTTTGCACTTATTTTTACCTAAGACCATTGTCCTGTATGCTATTACTTTTGTGTGCCACCCGCTGCCTATTTTGCTGCCTGTTGCTTTGTTCTTTGGATGCAAGACCTTTGTGGCAGAAAGGAATTTTTCGCTCTATATTTACATGTCCTTCGTAGCAGAGTTTTGGTCTGAGATTGTTATAAATAAAGATAAGAAGGACTGCAACTCAGCTTCTGTCTATATGTTCACCTCTTCCTACCTCTTCCACAGCAACTTTCTCCAAGACTGGCTATATGACTGTAGGTCACCTAGCTGTTTTTCCTCATGCATTTCTCAGTTCATTGTTCCTGTACCAGGCCATCTTCCCCGAATTCCCAACACTTCACTTTTACCAGGCACACTGTTTAAGCTGTGCATTATAAAATATCAGGCCTTTACCTGCTATAAATGTGGAACAAGCAAATCCCAGTCTGTAACCAGAGGTAAGAGAAAAGAATGTGATCCAGATCCAAATTCTCCCAGGCTTTGGGAAAATATGAATCAATATTTGAATGTTACCGCCCAGGTGTACGTCTGAATAGCCATAGCGCAGGACAAAGAACCCTAGTGTAACATCTCTTTTAAAGGCTGGCTCTAGTGGCTGCGTGGCACCTCTTTTGCAGTACTTGATGGACCAAACACCTAACTTAACTAAATTGACAGAGCTAGATTTAAGTAAGTAGAAGATAGTTGATTTACAGTGCCTTAGAGTTTTCTCCGTTTATTTTCTGGGAAAAAGTAGACATTTTCTAGCCGGGTGTTTCCAGACCATGGCTTCCTGTGATATTTGATGTTATTTAAAAATTCTCAATGTCAAATTTTAAGGTTTTTAGGGACAAATTATACCAGAACATGTATAATTTGAGTTTAAACTTGCAGTACAGACTGCAGGACTGTCACACGTTTTGGGAATAACCCATTCTATTCTCATTGGTCTACATTTACTTTTCATGAATAGACAGCAAGAAACCTGCACCCTGCCAGGATCCTGCTTCAGCTGTAAATATTTAGAGGCCTTAAGACCAAGTCTGAAATGTAGCACCACCTTTGTCCTGAAACTTTGCTCAGGAGCCATGTTAGTGCCAGTTTAGGGAGATCACACATTAGGGATACAGTTTTTTTATACCTAGGTATTTGCATCCACTGAATTTGGATTAAATGGAAAAATTTCTTTTCTACTTTAAATAATCTCATCCTAAAACATTATAATTTCTTTGAATGGTTTATAATTTCTATATGCTGATGTAATAATTATTTCCCTGTGTAGAGTAAGCTAAGCGCAAATCTAGTTCTATGTGCTTGTAAATCAAAGTCAGTGGATTTATGTCCATTCATAACAGACCTGAACTGGCAATAGTTATTTGGCCAGGTCTAACTTGTAAGCTTAACTGAACTTCACCTCAAGTCCTAGTTTGACTTTTTTCCCTTTAACACAGGCTTTCTCAGTCTTTTCAAAGGACTCATCTAAGTTACAAGCACCTTCATCATATTTTAAAGATTGCTTTTCAAGATACTTGAAAACCAAAGTAAACATTATCAGTATGATTTCCTCTAAGTCACTCTCAGTAAAATCCGGCATAGGCTGCAATGGCTACATTAGAGATGACAGCTTTCCAAAGGTTACTGTCTTATGCAGCCTCTTGCCTTTCTAGCTGAAGAGCTAATTCTGCGGTCAGATGCCTCTGGAAGGCTGGTTACCGAAGCGGATATTAAAAGAGATTAGCAAATGTCTCAGAAAACAATTTGACAAAGGAGCCAGAGGGCCTGAGCTGGCAGAAAAATCCAGCGTTAGCTGGTTGAGGACTCTGCCTTCCCTGCTTCAGCTGGCTAAAAGTCAATCTGACAGCAGATGAAAAAGGAAACTACAAGGCTACTGCAGAGAAATGACTTCCTCCCCATCCGTTCATATGAAAGTATCAGCAGAGAGAACTTCCTTTTCTGTGAGGCTTTGTGCTCTCCTTTCATCTTGTTTGAGATCAAGGAGATTTTCTGCTCCTCCACCAAGAGATCTGCATTACCAATGGGCCTTCAGCCAGGCCTCCTGCTGCTTCACCCTCTGAGAGGTCAGAGTTCTCCTTCCAATCTTTTGCAGGACTGGTTGCTAACGCACTGCAAGAGAAGTGAGTGCCTCATGAGTGCCTCATCACAACCCCTAAATACTCTAGCATGTATGCCCTTAACTAAATGGTGAGAGGAAGCACAGCTGCAGCTTCAGGCAACTGCACCTTTTGCTTTGAAATTCTCTGCTGGGCTCCTCTGATCCCTTTGTGCTGGATCTTACTAGTGAATCCTGTTTCTCTCAGGAAGCAAATACAAAATACAAGCAGCCATGATCTAAAACTGTACAGCATACAATCAGAACTCACAGGATAATAAAGCAGATGTCTGATATAATTAATTACAAGCAATATAGGGCCACTAAATTCCATTGCTTCAGCAGCAGACTTTACTTCAGACAAAGAGAATACACTTCACAGTCCATGGTTTGACCTGACCACAGTGTTTTTACTGACTGAAACTTGTTGATCTGCAAGTGAATGTAATTACTATGGACAGAATCTGGGGCATGCACAGAGGCAAGACAAATTTTTAAGGAGGGTCTCCATTTCCTGCCATTTCTTCACTGCTTCATAGCTATCAGCTACAATTTCCCCTTTCAGGTGTATTGTTCCCTGTTTAGTCAATCAAGAAAGAAGCTCATGGTAATGTTCAGGGTCATTTCCAAGTACCTGTGACAGAGAGAATATCATCTGTCTCTTGTATCTAGTAAAAGAAGCAGTTTGACATCCCCAGAAGCTATATGTAAACTGCCAGTACATACACTGACTGACAGTGGTATTTGGCTAGGTATATTTAACCTCCTTTGGGCTCTACAACATCCATCAGGAGTAAATGATTGCTCTATTTACATTAGATTCGCCAAGAGACCCCCTTCAGGTAAAACCGCAATTTTCTTATTCTGCAATCAACACAGAAATAAATGGATTTAACCTTGTAGTCCTTGACAGCAGTGAAGTGGAAGTTTTGGCTGAACAAGAATTCCAGGTTTGGGGCCTCCATGGTTATGGTCTACATGCTTGCTATCAAGAGAAAGCCTGGCTATTTGGTTGAGACAAAATGAAGTAGGAGTTCTGTACTTTGTTCTTACTGAACATGAGAAATTTCCTTTCAGGTATCTGTCTACACAGCACAGCAAAGTATTAAACATAAACTTCTGGGTGAAAACCATTCAACAAGTGGAATTCTTTGCTATTGTTCTTTTTCTCCTAAATAATGGTTTGAATAGGCTGGCCTTTGTTTTCACAGACCCTTGGCTAAAAGGTGTTCATTTCTGGCACCAGAGAGAACAACATTTTGGCAGTGCTGTACATTCTCTGTGGCTATTTACATGATAAATGTTTTGTTTTGAAATACTGTCATGATAAGAATTCCCTCTTCACTCCACTAGAAACTACTGACATTTTCAAACAGCATCGTTTTTGCACCAATAACTAATAGAATGGGAAAGTGCTAAGACAGAAACTCTATACATTAATAATTTATTACGCTAATATAGCAAGCTCATAAATTACTAACATAACCACTAAATGCTTCTGCACAGTTAGATGGCTGCATGGCAAGCCGAAATACCTGCCTTAGGAATACAGGGCTGCTGGTCCACCTTAATATCACTGTTGGTCCATCTTCCATTTCCTTGTATTCCTTGTAAATTGGTAGCTGTCCTGGATACAGTTCTACTCAGTGTTTCATTCATGATTCGGATAATGAGTTTCTTGATGATACCAGCTTTGGTGGGGCAACAAGTACTCTGGAAAAAAGAATTAGCATCAGAATTATCTGAATATTTTGGAAAAACATCTAAAACATTAAGGCCAGGACATAAAAAATATTTAAGCGGTTTACTTTGGTTTGGTAAAAGGAACTTTGGAATTGCAAGGGGCATTAATTATTGTTAATTCATTATTAATTAATGTTAATTGCAGGCTATGGTAGAGACACAAGAACAGAGAATTCTGTTTGTAACATATAAAATCAGTATAATCTCTCTCAATCACATTTCCAGAAGGTGCTCTTTTAGGTAATCTTAACCAGTACTGCAGTATCCCTAAGAAACAGTGTGCCATAAGCAAATCTCTTTCATGATCATGGCTAGAACTTAAGATGTGACATTTCCATTCTACAGTATATTGGTAACAACTCCCACTCCTCCCCCCAAATTCTTTATGCTGTGAGTGCTTTTCCTCCCCTCTCTCCGAATATTCCCATGAGAGCGACACAAGAAAATTCTCTTTGCATGCTTGTCAGTGCACATTCTAGAGTCGTCCTTGCATCAAGTGCAGTTTTATTCTTTGTGGTTATTGGAATGAAGAGAAAAAGAAGTGCAGAGGAGATCTTTATCTGGAGCTGTTTCTCCAATGTTGTGTATCACACCATTTCTTCCCCGGTTTGAATAGGCGCATGTCAAGAAGGTTGCCAGCAAACGCATTGTCTCAGGCTTCCAGTAATTCAGCAAACACTTTTCACACTACGAAACATGGCTCTGAAATTTAAGTGCCTTGCTCTCAGTGCATGGCAAAGAGAAAAGTTATTGAACTGCTGCACCCAGAGTTTGGGCACTTAAAATCATCACTGCCATAGCTGTGGCCTCCACCCCTTCTTAGCACTTAACCTACCATTTTGAGTTATTAAATGCCAAGCTTTGTTATGCACTGCCTGAGACAGTGTCTGGGGCTTGTTATGTATTTAAGATTTTAATGGGATTTGTCCTGGCTAATCTTGTATGTTGGAACTGTAGTGTAACAGTCACTGCTCTTTACACAGGGGAAGTGTCCTTAGACCCATTATTTACTGATTCATTTACATTCTAGCTCTGATCAGGTTTCTCAGGCACTTCTACCCTATCCCTTTATTTACCACGCTGGGAACCAGCATAAATCACCATCCCTTCCACGCCTCTGATTTTTAAACCCCTGAGTAAGTAGTCAAGCGTGCATATCTGTTCTTGTTTACCACAAAAAATGTTTGCAATTAAAAAGTTTAAAGACTCATATTCCAGACCCATGGAATTTTCCCTCAGCTTTCCTCATGGAAAACAAAGAGCTTATCAAAGTAGATTGTCTCCCAGGACCACTGGATTTAATGGGTTACACAACATGGAGATAACCATTACTTCCTGTAGACCCGAGGGCAAGCTGAGCAAAGATTTTACTTTTTTTGTGAGTTTCTGCAAAGAAGTCACTCAGTAGATAAAGATTTTATAGGTCACACACATTATTATTCTGAAACCTTTTTTTATCACCTGACAATCTAGGCAATTATAATGTTGCATGATGGAAAATACACAGAATTTATCTTATGAGCTCTTGGTTCAGCTTGGATGCCCTACATATAAGTGGAAATAATCAAAATAAGAAAACATAGGGTACTTCCTCAGCTACTTTAATCTGTGTAAATACTATGCCTTCATGTGAGCCATGACAAGTTGCTTCATACGTGGGCTCTGGCTTAATGGAGTTTCAAACCATAATGTACATAAATAGCCCACTAATTATCCACTTGACTGTTACACACATCTTAAGAAAAAACATGAAATTATTTAAGCCTGTTGATATGCAGTGCTTACAAGAAAGCTGAAATACACCACAAAGCCTAAGTGGCCATTGCACAGCTCTAACATGGCCAAAATGTCTCTGGGTTACATGCAACCCAAACAATTCCAAATACAGCTAATGGCTTCCCTCACTTTTTAACCCACAGTCAGTACTTTGCCTCGATCTGATCTACCTCTTCTTGGTTCAGGATCAAGCTGGACTGCATCCCTAGGAGCTGGAACTCTCCATGAAAAAGGAGGCAGTAGATCCTACTCCCAGCAAATTTTGTCTTCCATCTTTTGGCAAACTGCCAAAGTAGTGCTCAGCTGGGCAACATTTCAGCCACTAATGCACGTATGTTTCCTCCCCTAGAGTCTATATTCTAGATAGACAGGAAATCCAAATTCTAGATGGACAAGAAAGTCTGTCTCAACGTAAGAAAAACCTTTTTTACTGTGAGGATGATTGAACATTGGAACAGGTTGCCCAGAGAAATTGTAAAGTCTCCATCCTTAGAGATATTCAAAACCTTCAGGTTTACTTCTTGCATCTCCACTGAGTTATGCTGAACTACATTAAAAGTGCACCAGTACAGAAGACTTGAGTTTCCTGGACTCTTGAATTCAATCCAAAATCTGTAAGAAAGAAAGTGCTCCCCACCTGTTTGCATGAATGATTCACAGAGAACAAATGAGCATACAAAGGAGTTCCAAAACTGCAGGATCCACACCATAAAAGCAAACTTACTTTTCCTGTTTCTCTTCCTGTTGGACGGAAACAGAATGTAGAGATGGACAACTTTCTGGACTGTGCTGGTTTCAAAAAGCTTAGGAGCCCGCTGCCTACCATGAAACATACTGCAAGTTTTTTTATTTCTTTCCAGGGATTGTAGCGGACTAACTTCTTTGTTCGTGCTTGTAAAGATAGAAGAAATATCTCCTCATTTTATGACATTTTCTATATCAAAAATGTTATTGCATTGATAAGGCTAACAATGGAAGACAACCCTTTGTGTCAATATTAATCTGAGATAAACTTTATAATAAACCCTACTTCACTTTCAATTTCCAAAAAAGTCAGCCTCTTATAGAAATCTATTTTGCAGCCACTTACATGATGATGTAATTAATTCCATTACAGATGAGCTTTCTTCAGATCTCTTCCACATCCACTGGGAAAATACGGCAAGGTATTGTCAGTTGAGATCTGCATTTGATGCACTCATTATTGAATTTCTTATGGACTCTAATACGGTGTTTTTCATCTGTAGTGTTCAAAATGCTTTTCAGAAATAGTAACAACATCCCTGTTTTAAGAAGTAGGAAATGAATAATAGTGTTGAGCTTAGTTTGAGTCAAAATCAAAAACTTGCCCTCCACAAAATTACCTTAAATTATTCAACAACAGGGCTTAGTGTTTTGACCAATAAGCAGGATCTACCAGTATTTCAGTCATGAAACTGACACATACATAGATAACATATTCCAACCAGATAGTTAAATAGATTCCAGCCCGAGCTACCACATACAATATTCTCAAAAGACACATGAACAAATGAAAAAAGGACATTTCCCTGAAGTGGAGCTTTATAAACAGGAGCTTTATAAAAGAGGAGCTTTTCCTCATCATACAAAAGGAATCATAGGTTTTCTATTTTGCACTGTATAATGGCTTCAGCGCATGAACATGTACCAGAACTAGCTATACATAGAGTAAGACTTAAGATTAACATGATATAGGACAAAAGTATCAGGAAAATAAAATTTGACAAACATTTGTCATCCTATTTCACATTACCACAGTGGCCACTGTATCAATAGACAGATGAGATATGGAAGAAGATCAAGTGTTTGAAAACCTGGAGAAGAAAATGGAATGGCAAATCTATCTTCTAGAAATTATGTACTTAAACTTCATTTTTATTATGAAAACCAAGTAAATTTGGCACTGTCCAGGGAATCTGGATAATTTTTTTGATTTCTAGGGTGACTACCAACAGTTTATAAATTAACCTTACTAACCAAACGCTGCTCCAGATCTGAAGTCTAAGTGGGATTCTCTTTGTTCATTTTATTACCAATAATGCAGACTCTGCCTTCATTCAGTCAGAAATACTGCTAGCATTCAAACAAGCTGCAGAGTTTGAAGATGTACTCTGTCAAAATCAGGCAATGGCTACAGCAATCACTACCAGCTTACAGCACGACACTCCTGCTGACAACTGCTTGATAGTCAAACCCTCATTGATAAAGTTTGCCTGATTATGAGAAAAAAATGGAGTAGAATCATCTTCTACCCACCCATAACTTCTGCAGTCGTTTCAGGTCAAAGGAAGAATTTTCACTCTATACAGTTCTGCTATAAAACACACGAATATGGGACACGAGTTTCCAGTCACTTACAGTGATGGACCAAAGCAGATAAGGGCCGTCAGAATTTTCAGATCAATAAAACAGAAAACCGACTATAAAAAAGGTCAATAGACATTTCATCCACTGACATATTTAATGTTCAATAAAGTAAAAGTCCAGTTGTTCAAGTCTGACAGCATTCTTGTTTTATACCATACTTTGGCATTCCAAAATGATAAGCAGGCTGACAGCTTGGCTTAGCAAAACACGCAGATCAATTAGTCACCTTCATAATGCATGTTTAGAGAACATATCTAAAAACCATGGTCTATGATAACTTACAATATAGATCTCAGAACCCTCCCTCTCATGAAAAATTTGCTTCTGTGTTGTCACACTCACTGAAGAAGGATTACTTACGTTAGTAATGTCTGCAAGCTATCTGAAGCTCTAAAGCCTTAATGTGCTGTCTCTGTGCACAGGCAGTATTATGCAGTCTCTAATTACGTGATTGGATCCTGCCATCCTCCACAGGCTTTCTATTTCACTGGGAGCACAGAACGCACTTGCTGCAGGGAGGGTTCAAGGCTAAATGAGAGCATGTGGTGAGTGCGACTGCTGTCCACAGCGTTCTCTCACCGCCTGGACAAGTTGGTTGCTGCAGAGTGAATGAGGCGTGCAGATGGCACCATGGAGAAATGGATTCAGTTTCTGCCTCAATTTGCATCATTCTTTTTCAGTGCTTGGCATGTCAGTTTAAACTGCAGTTTTCACAAATGGTGATTTGTTTTCTTTTGGATGCTCAGCTGGAGACTTGAACATCTCATTTGCAGAAGTGGAGGACCTTCACAGTTCTACCTGAAGTCTATGCTCTAAATATGCACGCTACTAAAATAAAACTCAGTACTTTGAAAAGTAAGGTCCTAGGAGTCTTAGATTGTTCACCTCAAATTACCAAACACCCATATCTTTCTGTGTCTCAGTCAGCCATATGTAAAAAAAAGGTAATAAACCCCAAATATTTCCAAACATGTTTTCAAAAGTAAATCATTACTAGCTATGAATTGCTCGGTACTCTAGTGATGGGCACCACAAAAAAGTCACTAAGGAAATTAATAAATCTATATTCAGACTATGGTTTGAATAACACACAGTAACACAGTTTTAGGGCATACAGCTAAAAATAATTGAACAAATGACAGAAGAGCTACTCATTACCTAAGCCATGTCTAGCCTTTAGTCTAAAAAAAAGCAAGACCCTTCTAACAAACATGGTATTTCATCATGTAATTTAAAACTGTCTTATGAGATCACACTAATGGTCTTAATACCAATATGTCCTAGCTTTTTGACTTGTGAACTTAGTAATATTTAATTAAAAAATTAATGGGAGTTTTACATAAAATTTACTAAATTAAAAAAAAAAACAAAAGACCATCATACTAATAACCACACGAATGATCATCATGACTGGAGCGGTCTTCAAATTAGTTATGGTCCTTACCCCTGCTAGTGCTGCTGAAGAAGGGTCTTACAGAACTGAAGGTGATTCCTCTCTGATGCTTACAGTTTCCATTTGAAATTAATTTATGGTTAGTTTGTACCTTCCTGCACTTTGTCCAACCTCATCCTTTAACTTAGAGCTCATCCGTTTTCCTGCTAGCCTATTATTTAAGTTTGTAAATTGAAAACCTAAATATAGGAAAGTACATTTGAAAAGTTAATTTACAACAGAAATTCAATACCCCCTTCACGCAATACAGCATTCTCAAGGACAAAATACAAGCTTTAATTATTATAATGAATGGGAATATTTGAATTAAAATACTAAAGAGGTCTCTGCTTATATTTATACCATAACTATAAAGTCAATTCATTTCTCAGATTCTTGAATCATACATGCACAAAAAGTTTTGTTTCATTCTCCATTTTTGTCTTTGTTTACACGTATTTGCTTATATTTTGGGTGCACTTTTTGCTTAAAGAAGGTGTGTTACAGACTTAACCTAAAGGTATATTTGCAAGAATCTGGTGGAAGAAGAACTATAGGTCTTTCACTCACAATAGGACTTCTAACAGGACTCCCCTGTCCCTGCACAAATGCACCAAGAACTTCTGTGACCCAATATAACTCTACCATTTACAACCAGTGGAAGAAGAGAGTCATTTGTTACTATGATCTTAACAAACCTAGCTTATGTTTTGTGATTTTTAAGGTTTGGAAAGTTCAGTTAAGATCACATAGGCAGGGAAGGAGATTCCAACATATCTCAAAATTTCAACATTCCAGCCCTAGCCAAATTATTGAAAACCTTAAGTATACTTTGTGTAGCACCCAGGCTTTCCTGGGCTTGAAAGATGCAATAGCGTCTAAAATTATTGGCAAGCTCTTATATTTGGATACAATAATTGTTTGGACCCCTCATATATTCAAAGAACAGATATGTTGAAAAGATGGTGTAGGTCAAGACCCTCAGATATTGCTCATACCCACAAAAAATTGAAGTGAAGCCAATAAAGTAAGCCAAACAAGTCTGTAAATACACTACTTGTTCAATATGGTTGCTTAAGATTCAGTGACAAACAGGAAACACTGGCTGAGACTCTCCTAACTGCCTATTACCAAAAGAAATTATAAGGGAGTAAAAATGAAGGAGAAGCCATTATGAGTGCAAAAGAACAGGCATTTCACAGGAGGCAGGAGGTCTGAAGAACAATCCCAAGGAACTGTGACACCTTAGTGTTTTGGGAATGGGCTGTATAATTCTATGTATCAATATAGATTATACATACGGAGGTAATAATATAAATATACATTGATTTCTTATATAGGCTATTGTTTCTATTATTACAAATAAAAATGTATTACAAATAATGTGTTTTATCACAAAACTTAAGACTAAATCAGAATTCACTTGTTCAACAGAGAAGAATTGTACAAATAATCTAAAATCTGGCATTTTCTGAATGTAAACTGTTGATTTTGCAGTCTCAGATTATGTCTAAACAAGTCTCAAAGAGCAGTGTAAGGAGTAGGTTGGATCCTCTGCCTCCCGTGCTCTTGGGCAGCTGGTAAGCTATGCCAAAATGCGCAGTCTGCAAATAGTCTGTGTGAGCTTTCCTGAGGAATCCAAACAGCTTAATGCCAAGCTAACAAGTACTAAATAACTGCCCTAACAGAATTCCCCAAGAATTCCCATAGTCTTTGAAAAAGATGATTGTAAAACTGCATTCTCAGCATCTTCATGGAAACCATAAAAGACTCATGGGAGAGAAGACTACAAATATGCAGACTCTGAACACCATTATGGATCCAGGCAAGAGGTCAACAAAGAGTGCTTAATTTTAGAATAAAGACTGACAAAAAGCATTACATCCTTTTTCTCTGCAGAAAAGAAATAACCCTCTTTTGTCTTTCCTCTTTTGTCTTGTTTTAAAGAAGCATTTTTGCACTTCATCATGACTATTAGGACTTCCAAACTTAGAGCAAGAGACACAAGTTTTACACTGCTTGCTAAGGAACATAACTCAGATGCTTTTGTTTTATTTATCAAAAAGCTCCCGAAAGACCTCTCTCCATTTTCGCTGTACTGTGGGGGAGGAAGGAAGGCAGGAAAAATCAAGTGAAGGGAAGAACTAGCAGATACGTCAAGAAGAAGCTAAAGGATAGTGGGGGAAGAAGAAAAGAGGAAGGGAAGAATGCAGAGGATCATAGAGTGCAGCTAGAACAGAAGTGGAGAAGCACTGACAGATGCAGCTGGCAAAAGCAGCCAGTCATTAGAAGGGTTATTCTATGTGCAAGAATCCTGGGAATGACAACCTGCAATTTGGCACTGGACTTGCGGAGAAGGTGCAAAGGAAGGCATGGACTTAAACAATGCTGTTCAACCTCAGAATGTTTTATTACAGTAAAAACACCTTATACCCCTTTGTAGAGCACTTAGGCACAAGCGCAAGGTTACACTGGGAACTTGTAGTAATCTCACATTATTGTGCTAATGCTAGTACTATTGTCCTCTTGACCTAGTTAACACCAGTCATGACATTTCAAATCTTTCCCAGGAAAAGAAATTTCGTCATTATAAGAGCATGGGTAAATTTGACATGCAATACTTTAAAAATGTTGTCTCTTTACTAACCTAGAGTAGGTGGAATTCTCTAATGTAGGACTCTCTGATATTCTGTGACTACGCATCTTCCTAAATGAAAACTGTTAAGCAAAGTAACAGATACTATCATCATTATATTTCAGTTCCTAGCTATGATGGATAAATTTGCACCTTATGTTGCAGCTAGACTGCTCCAAATGCCTGATTATCTGGCCAAGCTTGCCTTGGGTTCCTCTAAATGACACTGCATGAAAATAGATAGCTAGCATTCCTTCAATAGATCCTAATCATACTACATACTATCTGCATGACAATAAAGCATAGAGGCTGCAATTGAGATCAGAGCATTACGCATTTGGGCCTCTACAATACACACACTAAAAGACAGCCACTGTTCTGAAAAGATTACAATCTAATATAGGAGAACTATTCATGTGAATGAAATAGGGTTTGAAATCCTAGTCACTAAAGTGATTTGATTTTCAATTCGATGAGTTTTATCTAATCATTTGGAAGAAAAGGAATGGATCAATGGTACTATGCTTGACTAAGATCTAGAAAAAGACATAAAAGAGTTGTATTCCTATTTTAGTTTTTAGCTACAGTTTTACTCTAGGTATATCATACTGTATTATAAAATATTTACTACAATTGGCAGAAATGCAGTTCATCATCACATAATTAAAAGAATAACCCCTGAAAAGTAAATAAACAACTTTTGACTAGAAACTGATCAGTCACGTCACTTTTTGGAAATTTTCAGAGGATAAAAAGCTTGGGTTTGAATCCTCACAGATCAAAAATCAGGGAAAATCAGAATGCTACTTCTGCTGAACTCCAAGACTAATGCCCCATCACTAATTCTGGAGCCAGAGCTCAGCCTCAGAGCAGTGCAAACGACCAACCAGAGATGAACGCAGCAGAGAGATCTTTGTTAATTTACATACTAGGGTTGACACTGAGGAAGTGCAACAGTTTCCATCAACTACAAATGTTTTTATACTTCCCACTAAAATGAAGCTATTCCAATTTTAACAACTTCAGCCTTCACTGGCTTTTCTTCAAAGACAAAGAAACCAATTAAATAAAAACTCTTCTCCTTTTCCAGTCTGACAAAATTTTTATAGAAAACCACTGTCTCCTTTTTGCCAGCTCATTGGACACAGTCTCTCATAGTATCCTTACAGACAAACTGGTGACATTTGGACTGGATAAGGGGTCAATAAGGTAGGTGGAAATGTGGCTCAGTGGTCAGGCTCAAAAGGTTGTGATCAATGGTACAAAATCTAACAGGTGGCTGGCTATCAGCCGCATCCCTCCAGAACTGACTGGGGCCAATACTGTTTAATATCTTTATTAATGACTTGGGCAACAGGATGGAGTACTCTAACAACTACAGTAACTAACAGAGACAATAATAAATTGGGGGGGGACAGTGGAAATGCTGAATGGCAGTGCTGTTATTTAGAGAGACCTTGACAGGCTGGATAAACAAGATGACAAGAACCTCATAAAGTTCAGCAATGGCAAATGTGAAGTCCTGCACATGGAACCTAAAAATCCCACGCAGCAGTACAGGCTGGGGGCTAACCAGCCGGAAAACGGCTTTGCAAGAAAGGACCCAGAGGTCCTCATGGACAAGCTGACCATGAGTCAGCAGTGTTAGAATAACATGATCCATGACAGATGAGATTTGGGACTTTGAACCAGAAACTCAGATATAGGCAACAACTTTTGATGCTGCCTTAACGCTCAAACAAAAGAGATTAATTTAAATGTAGACCAGCTTAGGTTTCAGCCTAATTTGTGGGGATTATATAATAGGAATCACCAGTAGTGACCAAAGTGTGATCACTGATCACACTGATCTAATGACTGAGAGGTCATTATACTTCCCTGAACATGTAGGAAATGTTAACCTGTGTATCTGAAACCACTGCATGGCAACTGTTGTTATGAGTTGATTTTTCAGTGGTAAGCAATGTAATGATTCATAAAACATATTTTTCCTCTCACTAGCACAGGTCTCTCCATTAGAACTGATAAACAGATTCACGTGTATTATCCAGCTGTGTTTACATTATTATTTTACCATGTCTATAATTACTCACCAGTTACATCTCTTACAATTTCTCTTTCATAACCCTTTGTCCTGGTATTTTGATAATAACTATCAGAGGTGATAACACCTTAATTTTTCACTGTATTCATTTCTGTATATACAAGTATCTTGTAGCCATCTTCTTCTCCTCATTTAAATAATTCTACATTAAATTATACTTCATTGAAGTTACCAGAGGTATAACTCATGACCAAATTTGCCCAATTCTCTTCCTCAGCACTTTCAAATTTATTTATTTGTATTACATTTATGTAAATACTATTAGCCAGTTGCACTTTTAAAATATTCAGGGAAGACAATGTCTTTTCTACTGCTTTGGAAAAAAAATAGTGCCTTTTGCTTATCTCTTCTAAGCATTGAAACTATTTCCTCAAATATAACTACTTCAATAGCAAGAATGGCTATAATTTTTTGGAAAAATCATAAAAAATAGGGTTGGAAGGAATCTAAATGGCCATTTAGTCCATTCCCCTGCCCCAGGGCACTATCAGCTACACTTACACCATTCTCAGGCAGGTATTTGTCTAACCTGTTCTTAAAAACCACTCGTGATGGAAATTCCAAGGTCCTCTCAGGTCATCTATACGAGTGCTTCACCATCCCTGCAAAAAGAATTTTTCTTCCTAATGTCTCATCTTGTCTTGTTCCCAGTGAACATGGAGGACGGTTTAGTTCCTTCTTCTTTGCAGGAACTGTTCAACCCCATGTAGGATTATGGGATTAGCCCTACGGAAAGACTGAGTTTCTCTACACCACAAGGTAAAAAGGTTAACTCACTAAAGTAGTCTATCTTTAATATATCTGTTAATAAATACATTAACATATTCACAAAACACTGTTCACATAAGAGGAACTGTTGCCATAAGAGGAACAGAAAAAAATGTCAAGTGTTTCATTTTACGGCGCCCCTCAAAAGTCATTGAGAAGTCCCTTAAATTCTGTTTATCTCAGAACATATAAATGATCTGGGAAGCAAGACTGAGCAAAAATTTTTCCTTGGCTGCTGCTCATTTCTCAATGTTTCATCAAAAACTCTTGTAGAAAGAAGTCTCCTCCTAGAGTGTAAATACCTTAGGGAAGTCAGAGCATCATCTATTTACCTGTGCACCTGCAAAGGAAAATGAAAATGTCTGTAGCCCCACCTTTCAAGAACCTTGTGAAACAATCTGGGAACTGAGCCAAAATCTACTCTCTCACTATATAAGACTCGAGAGCAGACAGGTATTTTCTCAGAGGCAGGTTGTTCGGTAGTTCCTACCGAACTTCCCAGAAGATGGGCACAGGTGGTGGGACACGAATACCACTATGGATATCAATACTAGCACTTGCCTTCACACAGATCAAAGGTAGGAGGATTTACTTGTTTTGCATTTTTACTGTTCCAAAGAATTTATAATCTGTTCAGAGTTTGAAACGATTTTCTTGGCTTTGTGAAGCTAAAGAAGATTTTACCTTTATACTAGATTTTTTTTTCTGTTACAAATACTTTCCTTCATAAGAAGACAAAAGTAACTGTCTTCAAAGTTCATATTCTAGTCCAAGTTCTTACCTTATTTTCTCTAGCTGAAATTTGGAATAGCTTCAACGGAGCTAACTCATGTTTCTACTGAAGTACCTCGGAGGGTCATTTAGCCTTTGATGTCCACTTCATGAGGCAGAACATATGCAAATGCACAAACCAAAAGCTGTAAAAACGGCTTTAGAAAGGAACAAATTAGTGGAGTGCTTCTGCATCATTAAAGATTTGGTTTGTTCTATCAGCTGATGCTACAGTACTGAAAAAAGGGACTGATCTTGCTTTAAAAATGTTGGACACCAAATTTAAGATGTTCATTTGTTCTTGCACACAAGATTGTACAAAAGCTTAGAGCATAGAGTTTTTTTTTTGAAGAAGTGAAACCAACTGGATTTCTGTGAAATTGGGATTCATAGTGTCTTAAATACTTGGTATTCATGGTGCCCTAATTATTCTACAAAGGCACTTAATACTCACAGCCAGGTGGAAACTTTTTTTTATTAATACTACACCTATTAATTTCCCCTGAGGTTTAAGGTAATAATAATGCTAGTTTTGAGCACATTTGGATCTCAGACACAGATCCTGGTGAGTCATTTTACTTCTTCCTACTCCCAGGGAATTCCACACTAACTTACATTAAAAGTAGTTCCTTTAAAGAACAGCCCATGGAGAGGCTAACCATAACATTACCATGCCACGCAAAGGAAATAGGCATCTGGGATGTGTGTGGCATGAGGCAGAGCGTTGGCACTGGACAGCGCATGGGACAACAGGCAAAAAGCTCTCTGGGGCTAGGAAGTTAAGGAAGGGAGCCCAGAAGCACGGACTGGTTTTGCCTCTCTAAAAGGGACACAATGTGTCCTTCCAATGCTAGCTGGAAACACCCAACTGGTGTAACAGGGAAGGAGGCACTATGGATCTTACTGCAGCTCTGATTTCAGCGTTAGCCCCTCTAGCGGTGTTACCCGTGGACTGCCCTGTTGCGGGACACACCAGAGTTTCTGCCTGCCTTTTTTGTTTTCCCTGGCCGGCCAGCCAGCATACCTTCCCCTGCAATCGGCCCTCTGCTCAATCAGCTTGTGTTCAGTAAGGCATCGGAAGCTGCTCCAGGCCCTGCAAATTTCCTGTGACTTCCTATTTTGAAGCTGACCTGGAATGGAATACAAAATGGTTTCATCACTGGAAGCAAAAAATTTTGCTTTGCGGCAAAATCAACAATAACAGACATATCTACTGGAAAGGCCTAGTTCTTTCTGTCTGGTTTGTAGGTTCATTTTATTTCTGCCACTTATTAAAAAAAGTGCTTGAAACTGTAAAATACAGAGTAACTTTGGCTTTCAGTAAGAGAAGACAGAGATCATCCCTCTACCTCTAAAAGAGATTCTTCCAGTAAAAAAGGGACCTATTTTTAAAGCTCTCTAGATAGGCAAAGGGTTTTACCAGTGATTAAAGCACATAATGATCATAAAAACAGAGAGTGAAATGAAGTCCTTTATCTGAAAAGCTCATAAGGGCATCCAGGGGTACTGTGAGAGTAACAGAACAAGGATCTGCCCAAATTCTCACCTATGTGCTTTTGATGGCTTCAGTATAATTATTTATTAGCCTAAAGAAAAAAATAGCTCAGGGAGTGATATATGGCCATCATGATGGCGTGTAATACAGATCTTGATGTAAATCTGATCTCCTGCACATCAGGGTAGATTTGCTGATTTTTAAAATATTCGTTACGTGTTTAAGCAGATATAACTGAAAAATGATGAATGTACTCCTGCAAATTAAACACTAATATTTTCTTCCTCCGCTCTTCTTGGTGCAGTTCAAGCCCAGGGCAGTGAACGAAACTATGTTTCTCCGTCTATCCAGCAGCGACAAGACTGTAAGTGTTTTTATGCTGATCTACTTCTAATATTTTGTCCAAAAATTAAATTGATAAATAAGAAGATTACCAGAATGGGCCTAGGACGGCTAGAACATGGTGTGACAGAGACAGAGAGACACAGAGATCTCTGACTGCTACAAACTGGAGAAGTTCCTCTGAGACCTGGTGCAATGATTTGGTCTACTGATGAGATACAGTTATCTAATCTTTAGTTTCATGAAAGGTACATACCATCTATCTGAAAGTGTATTTTCAGAAGGGGTGTGTGCATACATACATATCACAAATGTAGCTGATAGTAGGAAATAAAAGCTACATGTTTTATGCTGTGTCGAGACGTCACTCACAAGAGAAAATAAGAAAACCGTAACTGCCTTAAACATTAGAATGATTAAGCGCTACATGATCATGTATAAAAATAGCATTATGGCACATACTGGAACACAGTAACTGTACACAGCAAAATAAGGGGAAAGGATACGACACCAACTGGTGTAATGCTGATTACAGGCCAAAACCAGTGTTGCATAGAAATTCTGACACATTTTCCTAGTTCTTACTATAAATACATCATAATACTATTTACCATATTGGCATGAAATTTAATCATTCTGCCTGCTGCATTCTGCAATTTGTGAAGTCAATAGCTGGCAATTAAAATAGTGATAAACCTCAACTGGAAGTATTACACGAATTGTGTAGTAATAGTGAGTTCAGTTAATCATTGCGACAGACTGTCAAGTATATGTGCTTTCCCTAAAAATCTTTATATGAAAACTAAATTAGATTGTCTCTCTAAACTACATATCTGTCTTAGGCATCCTTTCTGGTCTAAACAGAAAGCTCAATGGCTGATCTTGCAGTCTACAGTATGGAAGTCATCAGACTCTATGATTATGATACTTTCAAGGGGGAAACTGCAGCAATTTCTCAAACTCTCATTTGAGAAAATACAGTCTGGATTCTCTAAGTGTCATACCCCTTTCATAGCTGGAACTGAAGAGAAAACAATAGATTTGGACATGGAAAATTTAGGGCTGGATCCTGCAAACAGAAGTCCTTCCATGAAAAAGCACATTAGTAAAGTTTTACAGAATTTAAAGTGCTATTTTTTTTTTTAATCTGCTTGCATTTGGTGTGTAAAAGTGCATGTTTCCTTCAGCACGGAGAAAGATATGAGCTTCAGAAAAAATTAGCTGGTATTTCTCATCCTACCGCTAAGACTCTTCAGCAGTTTTCAGCTTCCAAGTGTATCAAGAGTCCAAGGTCCAAATGTAGCCATTGACGCTGCTTTTTCTGCATTACTATTACAACACTGAACTCTCAGGATCAGATTGTTGCATTTGAGCTCAGATTGGCAGGGCCAGCATCAGATGGGAATCTCGAACAAATACTGGAAGAACTACAGCCATACAGAATGCTCTTGGGGATCTGGCTGTTAGTGAAACACACAGGAAGACAGAGCACAAAGCACTGTGCTAAACCATCAACAAAATGTCATGGAAACTCCACCTAGGGTGTATCTAGTAGTAGGAAATGTTAATTGTTGAAAGAAACTAGGCAATTTCTATTGTTTTTTAACACTTCAAAAAAACTCATCCTTTTCCTCCTTAGATTTTAGAACAGCCAGTACCAAATCAAAAGGAGTGACAATCATTCCACCTCTTCGAAACACACTGGCAGTAAAGCGTAAGTTAAACAAATTTCATGGCTCAGATATCTGTGTTTTGTGGATCATAGAGCCCAGAGTGACTGAACAGATTAATAAGTTGTGTAAGATCCTTTAGCCTTATAAAATAAAAAATGCAAGAGAAGTATGCAGTTCATTAAGTAATGAGCCCAACCTACATGTGGCCCAAAGCTCAGCTTGTATTTCGTTAATATGATGCAGCCATAAAAAGGACAAGCATAATACTGGGATATATCATGCACACTATTTTCAGTAAAAGAGGGTATTTTTAACATGTTCAAAACATTGGTGAGACACCTCATCTAGGATATAGGGTACAATTCTGATTACCATTGTTCAGGCAGGGTGAGTGGAAATCTGGAAGAGAGGCAGAGAGGAACAGTGAAGATGATCAAGGAGATAGGAGCTTGCAGTAAAATGGAGGCTGAGAAGAAGTAAATGCTTTCTATAATAGAGGGGGAGAACCAGGAGGTGGAACTCCTTTAGGGTAACGGGTAGTCCTGGCACAAGAAGAGGCAGGCATACACTAGTCCGAAATCCGTTTCCAAAGAAATTGGCAAAGGTCTTCCAGCTATTAGAAGAGTGGGGTAATGAGTGGCCTTCCCCAGAAGGAGTACTAGCTAGTTTTAAACTAACTTTAAAATGAACTGGCTTTAAAAAAAGGTGAAACTTCAGACTTCATACATTTAGAAAAGGGTTTATAGAATATAGCTATCAGCAGAAACAGAACAGCGGACTTACTTAGTGACCCAGGAGGTCTCTTCCAGTCTTATTCCCTATATCCTCATGCAAAAAGATGATTAAACGCAAAAGATAATCTAAATAAATAATAGCTAACTAAATAAATAGCTTTACAAGAAGGCAAATGAAAGATGGAGGCCTTTTGGCTAGTGAAAGAAATAAAAGGGGAGAAACCATTTAAAAAGAAGGTAACCACTGCAAATTACAGAAAATTCTTACAGCTCATTTTGAATCCACAGCTGGCAACCCCTCTCACAATGGCCAAGTGTGTAGCACATGGGGTAACTTCCATTTCAAGACCTTTGACGGGGACATCTTTTACTTCCCTGGGCTCTGCAATTACGTCTTTGCATCCAACTGCAAGTCCTCCTATGAGGACTTCAACATCCAGATAAGGCGTACAATGGTGGAAAATGCTACCGTGATCACCCATGTCATCATGAAGCTGGAGGGAGCAGTGATTGAACTGACACGCAGAGCTGTCCTGGTTACTGGCAAGCCGTACGTTCATACCTTCTACTATGCCCTGAAACTGCCATTGCTGCTGTTGCTCCCAGTAGGCTCTTTGAGGGAGCATCCCTTTCCCTCATGTGATCTCAGACTACTCCCAAGCAGCTGGAGGGCACAGGTCCTTCTTGAAGAGGCAAGAGAAATAAGACAGCCTGACAGTGAGCTAAGTGCCACCTCTGTGCATTACCCTTGTGTCTATTTTGTGCAGATGAGCTACATCCCAGTTGCTGCCCCATTGCTACAATTTAGATGTGTAACCTGAATTCAGCCAAAGTATTAAACTCTTATACCCTTTAAGTTTCTACTCTTCCATTGCTTTTACCAGAATAGGAGCCCTGAGAGGAATTTCTGGTGGCTTTTGTCCTTTTGGTGAATAATGTGCAGTTAAGCAGTGACTGCAGCTTGCACCAATATACCTGAACTAGCTTTAAATTAGTTAGCTTGGAAACTTCCTATTTATGTAGCAGTGGTAGCACTAACTTTGGCATGGGGTATGAAAACTCTCCAAAAGCCTGGGTAAATATTTGGGCAGCTATCCCACAGTGATCTGTGTACTACAGCAGCTATGCACAGCAAGCTAGTCCAAAGGTTATCTTGGGTACATCTTGTGAATGGCAGTCATGTCACATAAAGCCTAAAGAGTCTATCTCTTTATCATAAAGGGCTTTAAGGAGTAAATAGCAATATCCTGACGCATACTGCCTGCAATCAGGACCTCCCAGGACTTCTCTGAACAATGTAACCTAAGACTCAAGCCAACGTTTTACCTACCAAAACACCATTCACGGAGATAGTCAAAAGGAACAGCTGTGAAAATACGGCTGATCCATTTGTGCACTGAGAAGCAATTCCACAGAAAACAGTCAAAATGCTACAAACTTGTGTTGTCCTTATTTAGTTACTGCTATTACTGATTTCTTTACTTACTCATTTTAAAATGTCTCAAAGAGAATGAGAATGGATATCAGTGTGGATATTTAATGGCTATTCTACCCCTTCCCCCACTAAATTACTGTGATTTTTCCCCAGGATTCAGCTGCCCTACAGCCAGATGGGAATCTTGATAGAGAGAAGTAACAGCTACTTGAAAGTTACTGCCAAGTTAGGACTGGTCTTCCTTTGGAATGAAGAGGATGCCCTCCTGGTAAGAAAACATACAAAATATAGCAGAAAACCTGCATTTTGAAAATACTCTATATACATCTTTCCAATCTTAATCACTTAGGCAGGCTTTAATTAAATTTGAATTTGTATCCATTTTTAGTGTATTGTGCTCTCCTCCTGCTCTCTCCCAATTTTCTTTTCCTCCCACCCCAGATCAGCTCAGAGTCAGTATCTCCACAATTATAAGGTCCTCACAACACAGTGAAGTACTTTTCAGATTCCAGACACAGCGACACTCTGATGATCACAGATAGAGTAAGACCAAGTTTTTCTTGGTGCTCACTGACATTCATATTGGTGCCTAACTTGTTACCACACCACACAGTTTGCATAGCGCACACACGTTAGACTTTGAGTATGTAAGTGATATTGATATAGATTGTTCCTAAATGTCAAGGTTAACATTACTTTGAATCTAAACTCACTTTCCTCATTTATTTTAGGTGGAACTAGATAAGAAATATGCCAATCAGACTTGCGGGCTTTGTGGGGACTTCAATGGAATACCAATTAACAATGAATTTATTTCACAGAGTAAGTAATAAAAAATCTTATTAAATATTGGTGCTTTGTTTTTCTTTCTTTTAGCAGTATCCTGTGACATGGATTGAGAGTCATATTAACTGCAAAGTAGTGATAATTTTGGCATGTATTTTCATGATGTCAGTTTTAATACTTATGTAATAGAGACAGAGATCTGAGATGCATTAGGCTGTTTCCATAACCGTTAGATCTTTTTAAAACTTGCCACATGTAATATTCTATTTTTTCCAGTATTTAGGCTCCAGTCACTTACCTTCTTCATCTCCCTTTGGCATTCATATTATAGTGATAATATCTGGTAATCACTATTGATGTCACGACTGGTAGTGTCACAGAAAGAATGTCTCCATGCAAAAGCCAGTAAACCAGTAGATATTCTCCTGATATTTTCCCTGCTTTTTACAGATACAAAACTGACTCCCCTGCAGTTTGGGAATAGGCAGAAGATGGATGGACCTACAGAACAGTGTGATGACCCTATTCCTGCTGCTGTTCTGGGGAATTGCACAGCTGAATTTGTAAGAATTTCTTTATCAGAGCTTGTTTTTCCTCATACATGCTCCCTTTCTTTCAGTTTGAAAACAAGTAGTTAGGACTGGAAAAAATACAGCAGGTACATGCCCCCAGCTGTGGATCTGGAAAAAAAATGTTTCCAAATTTAATTTTTAACTCTTTGCCAAGGTGAATGCTAAATATTTATACGAGTTAAGGGGAGAGTGGGCATTTTCATGAAAAGAGAAATTCACAAAGAAGTTCCATATATGCAGAAACTGTATAATGCTTAGGAAGTCACCTGAGCTGAAAGTAGCTGAAAATAGGGAAATTCATCAAGTGAACACATCACAATTTCATGTATACTTGCCCCATTATATTTTTCCCCCTAAATATCTGCTCATGTTTACTGTTGGAGAGGATTCTGAGCCAGATGGACGTTTGGTCTGCTCTGGTACGCTCCTTAAATAAAATAATTTCATTTTTTCTAAACACTGTTGTTTTATCATCTTCTCTCTTTTCCCTCCTAGGGTTCTATCTGTCAGATAGTATTAACCAGTGAAGCATTCAGAAGCTGTAATGTACTTGTGGATGTTCGGGACTACATTGAAACTTGCATACAAGACCTATGCCACTGTGATAACTCTATGGCTGACTTCTGTATGTGCAACACCTTTGCTGAATACTCCCGGCAGTGCGCTCATGCAGGTGGACAGCCTCTGAACTGGAGGACTTCTGAACTGTGTCGTAAGTATCTCTGGAAGAGGCTTTCACCTATGCTCATTACCCATATGCAATAAACTCCAATTATGTGAAACTTACCCTGAAGTAGACAGACATTTAAAGGCCCATGTAAATTCATGACATCAGTTTTACCCTGAGCATACTCAAGACTTTTGGGGTATATAGGTTTAGAGGATTTTGCTTTACTAAGGGGCTTCAATATATAGCCGGAGCTCTAATATGTTACAGATATTAATGTCTTCACTTGGATCAGGATTCCCCATTACATTTCAACAGAAAGCATCCTAGATTGTAAAGACTGTTTTCTCAGTGTTCCAAAGGAAAAGTAAGCATTACGCTCTTCTTTTTACTTTCAGCCAAATCATGTCCTTTCAACATGCAATACCAGGAATGCGGCTCTCCCTGTTCTGACACCTGCACCAATCCCGAACGATCTGCACTTTGTGAAGATCACTGTATGGATGGCTGCATCTGTCCTCCAGGCAAGTTTATTTCCTACACTTTTCTCATGTCAAACTGCTAGAACACTTACTGGTACACATTTAGCAACTTTCCTACTCTCTATCATGTGCATCACAGTCACAGTAACAGCCATGTTCTTTCCTTGATACACATGCACAATTTCAACCCAGGTCACTAAAAAACCCTTTCAAATAATAAACATGTGCCTAGGACATGCACATAATGTCTGAAATGGGTACAAGATACTTCAGTACTAATAATATGGGGAAGCTTTCTGTTCTCAACATCCACTGTCAGTTTAGAGAAAGTACATAATAGGTGATCACATTCTGCCAACAATGGTAATGCCTGGTGTTAGCAAAGCTGGGCTTGGCTCCTCAAGGTACGATATATTTCCTACTCAGTGCAGTGTGTCACCTCCTCTTTCTAAATAAGGAGCTGAGAGACCGCTAGGCAGTTTATAGAATTTGGCTCTTCAGAGAATTACACACAAAAACCGAATGTCAGGATGTGATGAATAATACAAGCGTGCTGTCCTCATACATGCTTAGTTCTGGTGCTGACAACTGCTCTTGTGAGTGACTGTGCTGCATGATGTTCTCCTATTGCTGATCTGCCCATCCTCCATGAGGTCTCACAAAACTATCACTTGTTTGTATAATCTCATTCTCTTCCTTTAGGTAATGCTCTGCCTTAGGGTGCAAAAACATTGATTCTATGAATACGTCCCCAGGTAGCCTTATAAATAGTTAATCTATTCCATTTTGCTATCTTGTCATCTAGTAATTCCAGTCCTAATTCCAATCTAACGAAGGTCATAATAGAAGAGTATTTCTCTCCTGATCCCCTATGATCACCTTAAGATTTTAGTTGGCTTTCAACTGAATATTGCCCTTTCAAGCTCTACACAGCTGACATGCCATTATTTCAAGGCTCTGATTCTTCATTTTCCTTATAATACAGAAGAAATGCAGCATGCTTTCAGTATCTCTAACGTGTACACCAAAGCAGGTTCTGCAGTGCACATCAGAATGAGTAACAGATCATTTTTTTCTCAGGAATGGTATTTGATGACATTAATGGTGCTGGCTGTATTCCCCGTAAAGAATGCCACTGTACCTATGAAGGTGAAATTTATGCTCCTGGTGCCTCCTTCTCATCCAAGTGCAGATCATGGTAACATACTCCCTTTCTCATACTTCTTTAGATGCATTACCTGAATATATTGAAGAGACGGAAAAATTACCAATTACTCCTTGAAAAGAAATTAGGAACTACCTGTCAACTGAAGTTCTTTGATTAAACATTTTTTAAAAGAAACTTAAATCCTTTTTTCCTCTTCATGCATGAAAACAAAAATTTGAGCTTAGATATGGGCACTCCCATTTCAAGACCAGTCACCTAAAGCAGACAATCAAATTCAAAGACTGGAGGCTTAAATCAGCATTTACAAATGTAGATTGCTGTGTCACGTGCTTAAATGCCTTCGCAACTCTACAGCGGAAATACTATTGGGGGCAAAACGCTTAGGGACATGTTGCATTATATGGATTGGGAGATCATGTTTCAGGGACATTTGACAGACATGGTATATATTTTTCAATTTCATTATAGTTACTGAAGTATTATTCTGCAAGGGTATGCAAGTGCATCTATCCATCTGCGAATACAAGAACCAAAAACACACATGTTACTTTCCAAGAAATGCTTAACACATTTGAAGCTTGAGTCATGCTAATGGAGATGAAGGCACATCCTTTATATGCAGCAGAACGGATACCAGGCTCACTAGGACTGAATTCTGTCCAAAGAAGGATTGGCAATCAATGGCATAATATAAAAAAATTATCAGTGATATAAATGTGTCTTTCTGTACTTATTCTGAGATTTCAAAGCAACGTTGATTATTTGTAACCATTCTTGTCTCTAAAAGACAGTATGATCAATACTTCAAGAGGAAAATGAAGGCATTAGCTGCCCTTATTGTCTCTTTTGTCATTTATACTTGCATGACCCAAGCTTACTGAACGCCTTCATCATTTCAGTACCTGTGCTGGAGGTGAGTGGACTTGTGTCACCCAGTCATGTCCCGGGACTTGCAGTATTGAAGGAGGCTCCCACATTTCAACATTTGATGAGAAACATTATTCCTTCTTCGGAGACTGTAGCTATGTCCTGACCAAGGTAAAATGAATCACGTTCCTTGCTAAAGCATTATGCTAAAGCAAAATGCTTTTATTAAATATAATTTTGTTTAATTAAAACTAATAATAATGACATTAACTTTCTGTAACGTAGAGACTCAACATGGACCCTTAAATGGATTTCAGTGGGCTTTCTGTCAGAGTTACAGTAAATGAATATACCATAGTATTTTTGTGTATTTATTTTGACCATCATTTAAGAACTGCACTGCATTTTTAGGTTTTGTGAAATAATCTGTATGCTTCTCATTCACTTTTTAAATTAAATATTGCCTATCCATTGTTTTGTAACTATTTCTTTCTGAGTAACTTGCTTATTGCCTCCACTGGGACTATTCTTCTTGTCACAGTTAATATAGTTCAGGGCCTTATTTGATTAACAGTATTCATATTGGAATTATTATATAGAATTCACAGGAGATAAGTTATTTCATACATGGTGATCAGCCTTCCAAATAGCCTTTCCCAGTAAACATATAAAACTCTAGAATATAAAGCAAAAAGCTAAGACGTCATACAGATATTCTAAAACCTATATCAGAAATAAATAAATAATTAAGGAAAAAACCAACCAGGATATACTGGGCTTCTTAGATTACTAGAGACTAAATCTTGAGCAGGTATGTCTAAATTAATGACTATAGATTTGCAAATTTCAGAATCCTAAGTATATTTACTGCTGATTTGTATAGTGTGAGTGATGTAAACTAGTTTCATAAAGGCTTCTTATTAAATAAAACCTGCTCTCAAAACAATCAAACTGAATGTTGCCAGAAAAGAGAATTACCAACACTTAGAAATGAGCTTAGAATGAGGTAATTTAGAAATAAAATAGGCTAAATCAATGAAAGTCTTCCATAAGAATCACAAGCAAAGGGCTACATCCACAGTGGGAACACAGATCAAACTTACATGCTAAACTCTCCTTTGGGCACCAACACCTAAAATTAGTCTCAGAATCTCAGGAGGTATAAAAACATCTAAACCTGTACACAACAGTCCTAAAAATCTACAAATTTAACAGTGAATTACCATTTAGCTATAATTCTGCATCTCAGCTTTCCTCAATTCAGTCTTGACAATACCAAGGAAGTCCTAATATATGTTCAGATTTATAGTGTTCTGCGTGATTCCCTGTAATGTCTCTGACCATGACGCACACAGAACACACCCTCTGAAAAATCAGAATCAAGCGAAAATCTGCATTCCTCCTCCTTTATTCAGTAGCTTAGTGAACAGTGATTTTAGTTCATTTTTTTTCCTATGAGAGGATATTTAAATGGATATCTCCTACCTGTTAAAAGAATGTCCGGACCATCAGGTGTTTTGGTACACAATCTGTTCTGCGCAGAAAAAAAATGGAAACCATTTCTCCTCTCTCGTAGGTAAATGCCATAACTGAGGGGCAAGAAAGTCACACTTGATCCCTCTTCTCGAGAAAATTAAACTAGCATTACCTAAGCATTAGGAAGTTTTAACATTCAGTTTAATATATCTAACTTGCCTTTCTCTTTCTAACCTTTAATGTCAGAAGTAATGGATAGATTCCACTGTGAAATATGCATGAATGCCAGCTTACTCTGGTGATTGTATACAGTTATATAAGGACATGTGAGCAGGAAGAAAAGGAATAAACAATATTTTAAAAGACTCAGTTTACTAAGAATGCCATTTGAGCGTGATCTCTTTTAAGACACTGGGCATATTTTGTTTTCTTCTTCTAGCTCTGTGACAGCAATGATTTCACTGTTCTGGGAGAAATCCACAAGTGTGGCCTGACTGACACAGAGACATGTCTCAAGGGTATAACCGTCAGTATAAGTGGAGGACAAACTGTAAGTAGCAAATGCAAGCACCTAACATTCTGTAGGGATGTTTTCAAAACTGAATAGACAAATAGGTTGCAAATGACATGTAACAGCACAGATAAGAAAACTGCATTGATTTTTATCTCATTTGAACATTAATCAAATAAAAATTAAGAGTAAAGTACGTACACTGGAAAACAAGATCCTCGTAGTTTTCAGTCATTTAGTTATCTTTGGGTTTTTGTTTGTTTTAACAGTCAATGGGCCACTACAATAAAGAGTAACAAAATAGTATAGGAATCAGAAAATCACCAAACCCCAAGCCCTCCCTCCACTTTTTTTCCTTCATCCTGAGTTGTACTAGATTTAAAAACTTTTGGAATGTGTTTTATCTTTCCTACACATGCTTAATAATCATTGCCTTTTCCTTTGAACAGAACATTGTGATCCAGCCTTCTGGCAGTGTATTTGTGAATATGATCTACACACAACTGCCATTCTCTGCAGGTAAGTTCCTCTGGAAGACTTTTGTGGTGGTTTTTGTCTTTAACTGTAAAAACTTATTACATTACTTCATCTAAAGCCAATTCTACCTTTGGTTACAGTGCAGCAAGCCCGAGGAACTCAAACAGAACTTCATCTCTGATTCTTAAAGTACTAAGGTTTGTCTATATGAAATTAACTCTTTTCTGTTCTTTGTCCCTAGCAAACGTCACCATCTTCAGGCCATCATCTTTCTTCATCATTTTACAAACAACCTTTGGTCTTCAGCTAGAGATTCAGCTTGTGCCCATCATGCAACTTTTTATAAACTTAGACCCATCACATAAAGGGCAGACCTGTGGTAAGTGACCTTACGGTAACAACTGCCTTCTCACTATGCTTGATTCTGTTGGAGACTTTCACAGCCCTTCCGCTTCCTTTTAGGTCTCTGTGGAAACTTCAATGACGTCCAGACAGATGACTTCAAAACAACCAGTGGTGTAATAGAGGGTACTTCAGCTGCCTATGGCAATACGTGGAAAACGCGGGCTGATTGTCCTGATGCCAAAAACACCTTTGAGAACCCCTGTACCCTCAGCATAGAAAATGGTAAGCTCAGCATACAGTAACCTCTCCTGTTCTCTTCTAAGATGGAAAGAGAAAATAAGCTGATCAACAACTAAGCATTTAAGCCGAAAAAACAGTGGACCATTTTCACACACACTGTTCTCCTCAGAAGACACTAGGTGTGTTCAGTTAATAAATAATAACTCTTAGCTCTAGTATATGATTTTGGATCTTCAAAAATATTCCTTTGGTTTAAGAAAGCAAGTGCTGGTTTTTTCCAGTTGACTTAAGGGGAACTGGAACCACACACCATACGAGGGATCCACTCCTGGAAATCACTGAGTGTCAAATAGGAAAGAAACTGTGTATGGGCCCACTGAAGGTTGGACCCAGTATAATCTTTCCACTGCCAAACTGTGAACCAGACTTATAATTCATCAGTTCATAGCTCTTAGACTTCATTTCAGCCAATGAAATACTAACTTTTTGAGCATCCACAAGCCACTCTTCTGGCTTCTAGGTTGAGCTAGTGCATTTTTAATGCACAATGGGAATCTCCTTTTTCAAAATGTGGCTATGGGTGATTAGTTTGTTCCATGACAAGTACCATGAGTTAACTGCATTCAATTTATTAAAAGTTCATATTTCTGTATAGAGGAAGCAGCAGACTGCTCTTGTTTAAGGAAACGTAGAACTGAATTCTACTTTAAAATTAAGCTTCTACAGTTTTCCTGCACGAAGTATAATTACAATGACAAAATAATTTAGAAAAAGAAGCACAACAGAAATTCTTAACATGTTCTAAATTCACAGACCAGTATGCTCAGCACTGGTGTGGACTGCTCTCTGACACCGCAGGACCTTTTGCTGAATGTCATTCAACAGTGAATCCAGAAGTTTATCAGAAGGTACTTGGCTCATAACTTTTTCCTGTTTAAAAGAATGAGACTCGGATTCCTGATACTAACACCTGAGGGAGTAAATTGCCGATTGGGAGGACCTGTTTGAAATAAAATATTCATGACAATCCTTTTCCAGCCAACAGTTCATTTTCATTAATGCATCGTAACACTTAGTGCTTTGTGAAGGTATCTTTCTTTCCATTCCCAGGAACTTACAGGATACTCCTGCTGCCCATAATTTTAGGCACTAATCTAAATGTCTAAGCTAGCAGCTTGGACTCTCTCTCAGGTTAAAGGACAGAAGCAGCCCCTCCTGAGAGACATAATGAGAGCCTTAGTCAGGAGCTTAACCAGTACTTTGCTTAGTTGCTCTGAACGCCTCTCAGGATGCATCTACTTTTGCACATATCCAAGGTCAACACAAGAAATGCATGTAAAAAGCAGCAAAGAGATTTAGATAAGATGTGAACAAAAATGTTGCATGAGTTTGAGGTGGTGAAGCTCTGGAACAGACTGCCCAGCAACTAACATTGAAAATCTGTTAAGAATATGTTCAACAAACATCTTTGGGAATGACAACACTATAGTGACCTTGCCTGGCATAGCAACAGATTCATATTAAATATACTCTTGTTTTCTTCATTCCTCTGATGTAAAGAGCCCAACCTCCTATCTGAGGTGCTAAAAGTCAGGTGATATCAAAAACTCTCTAATTGTTCCACTAAGTATATATGGCACTGTGGTTACAAACTGAAAGAAACTGGGAAACACACCACTACCCTCTAAAAAGGTAAAAAAGAACATCAAGAAGGACAAAAAAATTGGAACTGTGGGCCTCTAACTGCTATCCCTCCTTACAAGGAGTTTTTTCTGCAGGGGCTCCAGGCAATTTTTAAATGAAAAACAGGCATATGTTTGCTTGTGTATACGAATCGCGCTGCTTTTAGCACTAACAAATCTAACAGTCTAAAAAACACAGACTTTACTTTGATATGACTATCTGGTGATCATATGTCATCCTGTGTCCCTAGAACTGTATGTTTGACACATGTAACTGTGAGAAAAGTGAGGACTGCATGTGCGCTGCTCTTTCAAGCTACGTCAGGGCCTGCGCTGCTAAAGGAGTTCTCCTCACTGGATGGAGGAGCAACGTCTGCAGTAAGTTCCGCATTCCTTCGTCTCTTCAAAGTGATCATCCATAAGGTCCCACAGACCTTCTTTCAGGATATACAGGATTCTCAGGCTAAATTGTGTTACATTGTGTTTTAAGTATAGCAATAGGAATAAAATAAGTAGGATATCTCTCAACATACTGTTACAATAAATATTTTTGTGGAAGAAGGAAAATAAGCACAAAGAAAAACAATACTGTATACGTTAATATTTAATTTAACTTCTTTTCTTTGACCTAGAAACAATTGTATTTAAGGCACTTAAAAGTGTAGGGATAAATTTTGCTCTAGAGTACAAAAAATATTTAAATTATACTATTGAGGACATCAGCAAAGCATGCAGCCATCTTTTTCAAACGTACATACACATAGTGCCATTTTTGATCATATGCACTTCACCTCAAATATTGCATTTATACCTACATTGATTATTAAATGGACCACAAATGTAACTCACCTTATTTTACTCTCTCAAGAAAAATATACCACCTCATGTCCCAAAACCTTGAAGTACACTTACAATGTTGATTCCTGTCAACCCACTTGCCGGTCTCTGAGTGAGCCTGATGTCACATGCAATATCAAGTTTGTCCCAGTTGATGGCTGCACCTGCGTAAATGGAACCTACATGGATGAAAGTGGCAAATGTGTGCCTGCGTCTAGCTGTCCTTGTTACTACAAAGGAACCTCTCTGCCTTCTGGGGAAGTTGTTCATGATAATGGTGTTGTATGGTAAGAGATTTGTAAAGAAAAGACAGATGGATACGGGCAATTGTGAAACCATATGTACCAGATGCAATCTATTCAAATCCAAAGAGTTTCTCTCCCTAATAATTTCAATGTGAAAAATCACAAATCCTCGAAAATTGTTAGGGCTATTTAAGTTTAGAAGACTGCATTTAGACTAGTGCAATACTCCAACAAACCATACATACTTTTCTTATCCATGAGCTTAAAAAACTTCTTCCATAGGGGCAGATGCCACAAGTTTGATAAACCCGTTAGAATTAACGGTATGAGTGGAATCTGGAATATTGTAAAGGACAGTTTTTAATCAGGCAAATGCACTGAGCAAACATGTCCTTATATAAAACAACGTACTTCTATTTTGGACAGCTCTAACATAAAATACATGTAAATAGCACAAACAATTATAAAGGACGTTTTCTCTGTTTTATCACATAGTGCTTTTTCAGTGTTTCAAATTCCTTAGGAAACAAACCGAAACCTAACAAGAGAAGCAAATATAATTCCCTTCTGTTTTCTTATAGCACTTGCATCCATGGAAAGCTGAGCTGCATTGGAGAGAAACCAGAACCAGGTAACATACCACTTAAGATTTTCTCCCTTTCCATCTTCCTGCTTTTCAATTTGCTCTTTTTTGTCATAATGATGCAAATTGGCCAAGTCTGAAGTCAATCAAGAAAATGAACTGGTGACCTTTGTAACATATAGGATATTTCTGAAACAAAAAGAATCACTGGGCTAATTTTCAGATGGCAGGAACAAGTTATAACAGGGTTATCCAGGTGAAAAGAACATTTTTTCACTGCTTAAAATACTGCGTATGAGGAGAAGAGCTTCCACATTTTATAGAAAAGTACTAAAAGCCAGTCTTTGCTTTGCGGTTTTTGCTGAAATGAAGATTTGCATGAAGATAACTCAACATTAATTTCCATGGGTAAGCCAAAAAAAGCATAAAAAAAGATCAGCATCACTACCAAATAACATTCAGTTTCTTTTTCCGGTCAAATACATCCTAGTAAGGTGCACGTCACAAAGGAGTCCAAGTGTTTTTCTGTATTAAGTAAACACAAAGGTATAAATACACGTTTGATCTCATATTTCTCGTGGCTTTTCCTCTTCCAGTCTGCACACCTCCCATGTTCTATATTGACTGTGGCAATGCC
Organism: Struthio camelus; assembly: GCF_040807025.1. NCBI lineage: Eukaryota > Metazoa > Chordata > Aves > Struthioniformes > Struthionidae > Struthio > Struthio camelus. The sequence continues at coordinate 17,221,699 of NC_090946.1, forward strand.
ACTTCAGACATGATAGGAGCTGAGTGCCAGAAGAGCTGTCAGACTCTAGACATGGGATGCGTAAGTATAGATTCTTTATACCCAGTTGTAAGCATGTTAAACTAGATTTCTCTACCACTTACCAACTGTAGATGGACTCTTCCATCAGGGCGCTATATCAAATCATGTTTTATGCATGGTCCTTACAGTACAGAACGCAGTGTGTCTCTGGCTGTGTATGTCCTGGCAATCAAGTGCTAGATGGCAAAGGTGGCTGTATAGCTGCAGAGGACTGTCCATGTATTCACAATGGTGATTCCTACCGTCCAGGAGAATCAATCAGAGTTGGCTGCAACAACTGGTAAGAGCATATGGAAAAATACTATTTTCAAGCATCTGAAAAGGGATAGTTTAAGCTCTAAGTGAATCACAGTTTTCCACTCTAGTAGTATCAAGATTTACAATTGACAATGGAATCCTATATAAGACGCTCCACTTAGTTACTAAGATGCAAGCTCTTTTTGTTTTTTTACAGCGGCACATAGCACACAAATTGCAAGCGGTCAGGAGAACAACATGTTTTGGATGCTCTCATATTCATTAGAGATAGTCAAGAAAGCTTTTTTCCGCTCAGGCTATAGGCAATCCCTACATTTCAATACATCCAATAAGATTCTGAAATGTGAAAGATTTAAAATCTTTCCTAACTCAAATGACTCATGATATATTGAAGCACCACAGTCTTTGGGTACGCCCCAAAGGCTAGGATGCTATGCTGTGTTTCTGCTGAGAAAATGCAAACTTTACTTTTTCATTATAGATGTTACATTTTAAACACTGATAAATGTGCATGCAGAAATGTATATATATAGTGTATTTGTTTCTTACATTTGGCATGCTTTTCATCTCATGTAGCACTTGTAGAAACAGAAAGTGGCAATGCTCTGAAGAACCTTGCCCAGAAACCTGTTCTGTTTATGGAGATGGGCATTACACCACCTTTGATGGCAAACGTTTTGATTTTGAAGGAGACTGTGAATATGTGCTGGTCCAGGTAACAGAGTCCTTCCTAGGATTTTGCACTGCTGAAGTATTTTGCATATGATGACCTAGCTTCATTAACATTGAATATCATTCCCATTTTCAGACCCTGCATCATTAACGCTGAATATCATTCCCTTTTCTCAGAACTACTGCGGTAAAAAAAGTTGGAATCAGGGAACCTTCAGAGTCATCACTGAGAACATTCCATGTGGCACTACAGGAACCACCTGCTCTAAGTCTATTAAAGTTTTTATGGAGGTAAGTATTTTCTTTAGTAAGTTGCGCCCAGGGCCTTATGTGGTAGAATGACGAAATAGCCTCTTCCAGATAGATTGCATTGCAAAAGTGTCCACCAAGATGTTGAAAATGTTGTTATACATCCTTGCTTGCTGCCAACAATTCTGCTCACTGCTACAGAAAACAAAAGAGGGACTTCTACAGTGAAATTGCTAAAATGAGGTGGCTGAATAGAATCATTTTGATGATAATAGAATCAATTTCAACAATAGCTAGTGCCAATATATAAAATTGGACACAAAAGCTGCCTTTTTAAATTGGCTTCTGACTTCTTCTGTTCCTGTCCCAGAATTATGAATTGGTGCTCACTGATGGACACTCTGACGTCATCCAAAGGACACCTGGAGGAAAAATGCCATTCCAAATCCGTTCCATGGGCATCTACATGGTGGTTGACACTAATGTTGGCCTGATACTCATGTGGGACAAGAAAACCAGTATATTCATCAAACTTAGCCCCGACTTTAAGGTACATGTTAAAAGCCAAAACTTGGAGACAACTATTTCTGACTCAATTTCATGTTGTCACTCAAAGGAAAAAACCAAAAAGTTAGGCTGTAACTGGAAGATTGAACGACTGGCAACTGCATATTATTATCCTTGTAGTACTAACTTAAATTCTGTACTAAACATTTTCCATAAATTATGTTATTCAGCAATTGCATAACTACAGCTACATCAGTAAGCTTTCTTCATGAAAAGCCATCAGTAAAGAGGTATGTTCAGAATTAGATAAAACTAATTAGCTCAATATTTACAACAAAAAAACCATGAGTCTATTCTGCTTCTTTATCTTGTCTAGCAATAAATTAGAAGCACCTCTTCATGAAACTCATGTTATAAGGCTGTCCAAGACTGTTACTGAAGAAACCATCTTAAAGTTAAAATGGGTTTCACCCAGAGGTCCCTTACTCACAGTTACTGATAAACTACACCTTACTGATCTTCATCTTTTTGTGTTTATGCTCATGCAGGGACATGTCTGTGGCCTCTGTGGAAACTACGATGGCAATGGGAACAACGATTTCACTACTCGCAGCCAGTCAGTGGTAGGGAATGTGCTGGAGTTTGGCAACAGCTGGAAAGTGTCTTCTACTTGTCCAAACGCCAATCGTACCAAGGATCCCTGTGCTGCAAACCCTTACAGGAGCTCCTGGGCACAGAAGCAATGCAGCATCATCACCAGTGAAGTTTTTGCGAGGTGTCATTCCCAGGTATGACAAATCTTCACTCTGAAATTCTCTTGAGCCAGAGCTTACATTAGTTTTTATGTGAGACAACTGGATAATACACTAGGAGTTAGATTAGCACATACCTGACAAAGTGAAGCTAGAGCAAGTTCCAGGGAGACTATATAGAAATGATAGATATTCACCTTCACTTCCTCAGCTATGACATAAACTAGTACACCTGAGAAACTGATGGTGGAAAAAATATTATCAGTTCACTTCTTTTTAGAAGGGACAATCACGGATAAATGTCAGGGCATGTTTAATTTTTAATGGCATCATCTTCTGCTAAAACAGCTGCCTGATATCTATGATTGTGTGCTAGAATCTACTAAAGTAACAATTATTTCTGCAAATGTGTCTTTAACATCAGATAATTCTTAGGGTTATGACTTATTATTAATAGTTGTATTCTACATTTCTCAATTGATTTTTGAAAACATCCTTTCTTCATTTCTTTTTACTCACCTTTTTATGTGAGAAAATTCCTTTTCAAAGAAGAGAACAAGTGCATGAAATAAAACACATCTGTTTTCTCCAACAGGTTGAACCAAATGAATATTACCAAGCATGTGTGAATGATGCTTGTGCCTGTGACACTGGAGGAGACTGTGAATGCTTCTGTACAGCAGTAGCTGCCTATGCTCAAGCATGCAATGAGTTGGACATCTGCATTTCATGGCGAACCCCATCCATCTGTCGTGAGTCTCATCACACTTTCTGAAGGGGACAAGAGAGAAAGAAAACAGAGACCAAAAAAGGAAAACAAGTAGGAAGAAGAAAGAAAGGAGGATAAAATTGTATTTGCAAGAGCCATTGCTGTTTTCCAGATGCAGCAAAATAACACAAAGCAAGCTGTGTATCAGTGGAAGCCAATCTATCTTACTAAAATGAAATAATACACTAGTAATTGTATCAGTGGTGCTGTTAGTGTCCTATTTACTTGTTGATCATGATGCACTACTGGTAAATTATAATACTATGATGTACTCCTGGCTGTCTACATCTGATTTTAGTTAATATACACTAATATTTATAAGTAAATAAGTAAGTGTATTAGTAAATACACTAATATTTACTTACTTATAAATATCAGGGTATATTTGCTAAAATCAGTGCTTTAATTAATTGATTTTTAATGCTTTATGTGTAACTCTGTTTGATGCTTTACAACCTTATTGGTCTCAAAGGATGGTCAAAGTACAATAATCATATTAAATTAGAAATAAGATACACTGTTCACCTCTTACATGATTATGCTAATGACATAGGATTTGTACCCAGAAAAACTATAGCAATGAAGGACCTCAAGGCAAAAAAAAATCGGATGTATCTTTCTGCCATTTCTCCTTCCTCTAGCTCTGTTCTGTGATTACTATAATCCACAAGGGGAATGTGAATGGCATTACAAGCCGTGTGGAGCTCCTTGTATGAAGACCTGCAGCAACCCAAGTGGGAAATGCCTTCATGAGCTGAGAGGTTTGGAAGGTAAAGATAATTATGCAGATCTCATCCTTCTTATAAAAAGATAAAATGGAATATAATGAACAAAATTCATATTACTCAATATATGAAATGTTTACATTAGAAATTGCAAGAGGAGATTTTCTAAATTGTATGTAATTCCCTAATGGATCATGAACTTGTTTGGAGTGAATGTGAGAAAAAAAAAAAAATGCTCCAAAGCTCAACGTGCAATTGATGGAATAGCAATAACGGAAGGTGAAATTCCTCTCACCAAAAGGAATGATTTGGGGAGAAAAGATATTGGCAGAGTATAAAGTTACTTCTACCTGTGACAGGCCTAGTGTCAATATAACTCATCTTTTTGCAGGCTGCTATCCACATTGTCCAAACAATAAACCCTACTTTGATGAAGAAACCATGACCTGTGTTTCATATTGTGGTTGTTATGATGATAATGGAAAACGTTACAAGCCAGGAATGAAGATGCCTTCAAAAGAAAACTGTAAATCATGGTAGGACCAATAAAGACTTTTAAGAATGAGTTTAAGGTTGTGATTGAAACATAACTCATCATGCATTAAATTTCTGTTTGCTAACAGGAACTAATATGCTGTTAATTAATGTCTAATTTTCTTCTGTTTCCAGGAAGTGAAATAATGACAGGGTGAAACATTTTACTGTAGAGAGGTTAATTTAGTACTCATTCTGTACTCCTACTGAAATAATTTTAAATTATTATTATTAAATTAAGTAAGAATAAATTAGTAATAACAGTTACTGCAATAGTTACAGAACTTTTATCAAGTTATCCCTAAAATCACTATGTGAAATTACTTAGAACTTAGTAAACAACTAATCCTACTTGTTTAGAGCTTGTTTCTGTTATTCTGCTGGTGCTTAGGTATTTGCTACAGTCAGCAAGTATTCCTATATATTCTGTCAGAATTAATGAATATAGTTATACATGTTGGGACAAATGCTGATAAGCCTTCTATCAAGCAGCACGAAGTTAGAAACAGTTAACTCATGTCCTAAGATATATTTAAAGTAGCTACACTGAATACTGCAAGCAGTGCAGCCAGAACTAGCAAGGAGCTTAGTGCTGAGACCATCTGAGCATTTACACAACTTTCATGGCATGTTTTGCAGTTCATAGACAGCTTTGCCCTGCATCATCTATGTGATTAAAGGCACTAAACCTAAACTGTTAAATACATATGTGTATTCACTGAAGTTTATTCAGTGTACAGATGCCCTTAGCCACAGTAAATAAAGATATCAGGAATCAGTTCTTAATAAGTAACAGATAAATCTCCATTAAAAACAGACCACATTCTCACAGGTAATTTCTTGGAAATCTGGGGAAAATTCTCTATGGGACAACCTCAACATCAGCAATACAGTGATCCTTTCTCAAATGCTACATTTACTGCACTTTCCCTTCAAGGGATAAGTGAACTTCTTAAGGAGATGAAAAGAGTTCAAATCACGCCCCCCATCTTTCCCCAGCCTCCGAAAGCAGCGTTAAGAATACCCAAAGCTAAGTACACTGGCATATAAGAATTGCCTTTCTTGCCTGAAAACTTGAGCGATCCTACCTAACTTGAATTTGTACAGCAGAACTGAATACCTGAAGCAGAGAAAGATAAGGTCTTTCTACATTTACACATACAGTGAATAGCAAAGGAGCAACAGAAAAATTAAACGAGTAAAATGATGTCATTAACAAATATATTCATATTTATTGTTTCCTTTCTTCTTTTCCAGTGAATGCACAACTAGTGGCAAAAATTGCAAATATGATGCATATGGTATGTTGACAAAGTTGTTTTTATCTGAATAGGATGCATTTGAAGCTCCCTACTCACGTTTCAGGTACTGACTGATAACATTCTCTTTTGATTTACAGCATGCCACTGCATTTATGAGGGACACATATACAACTATACAGATGTGATCTACAATACTACAGATGGCACAGGAGGATGTATTGTTGCAACCTGTGGTCCCAATGGGACACCTGAAAGGCATATCTATGAATGTCCAAACATAACATCAACCACAGCATCAACACCATTTCACTTCAGCACTACGCCACCTGCCACTACTCACACAGGTACATCCTCTGTTGCTCATGTGAACTTATGCTATTCTTTAGTGAGTAAAATATAGATACCAAACCATGCCCATGCTTACAACCTAAATGAATCAATACAATGTCAAAATATATGAGAGTCAGTCTCATTTCTTATTAGCATTTGGTTACAGTCATCATTTGTTAATCAAACTGATACAAAAAATAAAACCACTTCCAAAACACCACAGTGGAAACCACTGCATGCTGCTTTCATACTATTCTTTTGCTTATTTTCACAGCAGTAAATGATAAGAAAACTGTATCAGATTTACCATCTGTAATTGTAACTATTTCTATGCCATTTCTATTAAAATTTCTCTTGGTAGTGACTCCTGGAATAATCTTTACTGAAAGAATAATTCATTAATTATTTTTCCTATTAAATTACAAAATGATTGCTTTCTTTAAAATTCCTGGTAGGGTTCATGGTATTTTTAATTACAGTAGTAAGTGCACTGCTTAGATATTGGCATTCATATACTGAAACTATCATTTCTAGAATGCCTGTTCAGTATTCTTCAGGTTGACAATGTCTACTTACTATGACCACGTGATGTTTAATGAAATATGAGTTCAGTATAAAATTCAGAACTACAGGTTTTGAGATCACATAAGCCATCAGCACAGCTGGAATTCATTAGCAGCTTTTTTTCAGCCATTTCACAATGAGAATTCACCTGGACTGAATAAGCAAAAGTTCATGAACTGCTCTCCAGCCAATAAATGGTTTCTTAAGACGAGAGCTAATGTACAATATGGCAGTGTAGGGACTCTATTAACGCTTCATCAGTCATTCTGTAACTTCAAATGGAGGAGCAAATGCAGCATCTCATGAGAAGTCAATTCATTTGGGAAAAAAAAGTACCTATGAATCCTCATGCATAGAATGGGAAACTAAATGCTATTCTTTCCACTGATTTCCACTAGGTTTGAATCAGAGCTTTGTCAGAGCTTTAGGAGGGACTAATAAATGTAGATGCAAGATGTAAACCAATCAATTACACTGAGTAAAATGCAAAAAATGTGAAGTTTGGGGTAGTTTGGGTTTTTTTTTATTTTTTGCCAACTGTGCAAATCATGTGCATTTACGTTAGGGAGTTACTTTCTTACACTTTAGTACTTGAGTCTTATTTCAGCACTTGTTAAGAGATAATTGGCACTCTCTTTGAAATGACAGTTCCAAGCATGCCTTTAAGTCAAAATGCTGGCTGATGGATTCTCTGTTCCAGTTCATATTAAATTATAAGCACACTAAACTGATGTATTATAGGCTCATAATGCAAGCAAATGACCTTACAAAAATGTTCAGCCCATTTAATATATAAAAAGAGAGATTATCTATGGACATTTATTTTTAAGTTATATGGATTATCTTTTTCTCTTTTACCCATAGTGTCACCAACTACATCAGTATGTGTTCATGAAGTTTGTGACTGGTCAGAATGGTATGATGGGAATCAGCAAACGCCTGGCTATGATGGTGGAGATTTTGAAACATTTAATGATTTGAGAGCTAAAGGTTATGAAGTCTGTAAAGCTCCAAAGGCTGTTCAATGCAGAGCAGAGAAATTTCCTAACATACCACTGAAAGAACTTGGTCAAAAACTAGAATGCAGTAAAACAGCTGGACTTATATGCTACAACAAAGATCAAATTTCAACAATGTGCTACAATTATGAAATCAGAATCTTATGTTGTGTTTTTGTACCATGTACTCAGACAACTGTCACCACAAAATCTTATGAAACTACTACACCAATCACACTTACAACTCCAGAAACAACAACCATGACTATTTCTTCAAAAACATCTTTTGAAACAACAGCAAGTATTTCCACTGAGGCAATATCCAGTACAGTACCTTGTGAACCTGAGTGTAAATGGTCTAAATGGTATGATGTCCATTCCCCAACTTTGCACAACAAGGGAGATTATGAAACTTATCATGACATTAGAGCTTCTGGACAAGCAATTTGCAGAAACCCTGAAAAAATACAATGTAGAGCAGAGAAATATCCACATAAATCTATTGAAGAAATTGGCCAAGTTGTTCACTGCAATGTAACATATGGACTTATCTGTAGAAATGAGGATCAAAAAGGAGAATTGCGTATATGTCTTAATTATCAAATAAAGGTATTCTGTTGTGATGACTACAGCCACTGCCAAACAACAAGAGTAACATCTACTGCATCAACTGAAACTTCTACACAAATATCTACAACTACAGAAATTATATCATTTTCATCCACCACAAGATTAACACCGAATACTACCACTTCTGAAAGCACAACATTCAAACCCTCAACTGCTACAAAAACAACCACAAGCGCATCCACAACAGAAAAAACAACAGCTGTCACCACTTCTCCTTCAACACCTATTTGTACTGAAGAAGAATGTGAATGGTCAAGGTGGTATGATGTAAGCTACCCAAAATCTGGATATGATGATGGAGATTTTGATACAATTCAGAACATAAAAAAACAGGGATACAAAGTATGTGATAACAGAAAAGCTGTGGAATGCAGAGCAGTAAGGTTCCCTGACACACCATATCACCTCCTTGAGCAAAACATCACATGTAACACAGAAGAAGGGTTGATATGCTATAATAAGGACCAGTTACCACCAATCTGCTATAATTACGAGCTTAGATTTCAATGCTGTATGAATAAAACAGTACCATGCACTACAGTGCCCCATACAACTACACCAAACACAAAAATAACATCAACTCCTCACACCACATCAACTACACTGCCACCCATAGGAGTAACAACAACAAAAGAAACACCAACCATTCACACACGTCGACCGAAAACTACTCAACCAACAACTCCACCAAAAACAGAACATATTCATACGCCAACGACAACAGAGACAACAACAAAAACACAAACCACAAAAACCACACCACGAACCACCACTGTCACCAGCACCCCTACGCCAACCTCCACCCTCACCCCCACCACCACCACACCCTCCACCACCACCTGCGTCCCGGAAGTGTGCTCCTGGAGCGAGTGGTTTGACGTCGACTTCCCCTCCTCGGGGCCCGGCCAGGGAGACTTCGAAACCTACCAGCACATCAGGGCCGCCGGACAGAAAGTCTGTCGGCACCCAAAAGACATCCAGTGCCAGGCGGAGGACTACCCCGAAGTTTCCATCGAGCGCGTCGGGCAGGTCGTGCAGTGCGACGTCAACTTTGGACTGGTGTGCAAGAACGAAGACCAGCTCGGCAAATTCAAGATGTGCCTGAACTACAGGATCCGCGTCCTCTGCTGCAGCCCAAACCCGCTCTGCTCTACCACCACCATCATCCCCACCACCAGCCCCACCACCACCAGCAGCCCATGGACAACCACCTCCACACCATCATCCACCTCAGTCACAACCTCCACCAGCACCCACTCCACCTCCTCCGAAACCACACCACCAACCACCACCGTCACCAGCACCCCCACGCCAACCTCCACCCTCACCCCCACCACCACCACACCCTCCACCACCACCTGCGTCCCGGAAGTGTGCTCCTGGAGCGAGTGGTTTGACGTCGACTTCCCCTCCTCGGGGCCCGGCCAGGGAGACTTCGAAACCTACCAGCACATCAGGGCCGCCGGACAGAAAGTCTGTCGGCACCCAAAAGACATCCAGTGCCAGGCGGAGGACTACCCCGAAGTTTCCATCGAGCGCGTCGGGCAGGTCGTGCAGTGCGACGTCAACTTTGGACTGGTGTGCAAGAACGAAGACCAGCTCGGCAAATTCAAGATGTGCCTGAACTACAGGATCCGCGTCCTCTGCTGCAGCCCAAACCCGCTCTGCTCTACCACCACCATCATCCCCACCACCAGCCCCACCACCACCAGCAGCCCATGGACAACCACCTCCACACCATCATCCACCTCAGTCACAACCTCCACCAGCACCCACTCCACCTCCTCCGAAACCACACCACCAACCACCACCGTCACCAGCACCCCCACGCCAACCTCCACCCTCACCCCCACCACCACCACACCCTCCACCACCTCCTGCGTCCCGGAAGTGTGCTCCTGGAGCGAGTGGTTTGACGTCGACTTCCCCTCCTCGGGGCCCGGCCAGGGAGACTTCGAAACCTACCAGCACATCAGGGCCGCCGGACAGAAAGTCTGTCGGCACCCAAAAGACATCCAGTGCCAGGCGGAGGACTACCCCGAAGTTTCCATCGAGCGCGTCGGGCAGGTCGTGCAGTGCGACGTCAACTTTGGACTGGTGTGCAAGAACGAAGACCAGCTCGGCAAATTCAAGATGTGCCTGAACTACAGGATCCGCGTCCTCTGCTGCAGCCCAAACCCGCTCTGCTCTACCACCACCATCATCCCCACCACCAGCCCCACCACCACCAGCAGCCCATGGACAACCACCTCCACACCATCATCCACCTCAGTCACAACCTCCACCAGCACCCACTCCACCTCCTCCGAAACCACACCACCAACCACCACCGTCACCAGCACCCCCACGCCAACCTCCACCCTCACCCCCACCACCACCACACCCTCCACCACCTCCTGCGTCCCGGAAGTGTGCTCCTGGAGCGAGTGGTTTGACGTCGACTTCCCCTCCTCGGGGCCCGGCCAGGGAGACTTCGAAACCTACCAGCACATCAGGGCCGCCGGACAGAAAGTCTGTCGGCACCCAAAAGACATCCAGTGCCAGGCGGAGGACTACCCCGAAGTTTCCATCGAGCGCGTCGGGCAGGTCGTGCAGTGCGACGTCAACTTTGGACTGGTGTGCAAGAACGAAGACCAGCTCGGCAAATTCAAGATGTGCCTGAACTACAGGATCCGCGTCCTCTGCTGCAGCCCAAACCCGCTCTGCTCTACCACCACCATCATCCCCACCACCAGCCCCACCACCACCAGCAGCCCATGGACAACCACCTCCACACCATCATCCACCTCAGTCACAACCTCCACCAGCACCCACTCCACCTCCTCCGAAACCACACCACCAACCACCACCGTCACCAGCACCCCCACACCAACCTCCACCCTCACCCCCACCACCACCACACCCTCCACCACCACCTGCGTCCCGGAAGTGTGCTCCTGGAGCGAGTGGTTTGACGTCGACTTCCCCTCCTCGGGGCCCGGCCAGGGAGACTTCGAAACCTACCAGCACATCAGGGCCGCCGGACAGAAAGTCTGTCGGCACCCAAAAGACATCCAGTGCCAGGCGGAGGACTACCCCGAAGTTTCCATCGAGCGCGTCGGGCAGGTCGTGCAGTGCGACGTCAACTTTGGACTGGTGTGCAAGAACGAAGACCAGCTCGGCAAATTCAAGATGTGCCTGAACTACAGGATCCGCGTCCTCTGCTGCAGCCCAAACCCGCTCTGCTCTACCACCACCATCATCCCCACCACCAGCCCCACCACCACCAGCAGCCCATGGACAACCACCTCCACACCATCATCCACCTCAGTCACAACCTCCACCAGCACCCACTCCACCTCCTCCGAAACCACACCACCAACCACCACCGTCACCAGCACCCCCATGCCAACCTCCACCCTCACCCCCACCACCACCACATCCTCCACCACCTCCTGCGTCCCGGAAGTGTGCTCCTGGAGCGAGTGGTTTGACGTCGACTTCCCCTCCTCGGGGCCCGGCCAGGGAGACTTCGAAACCTACCAGCACATCAGGGCCGCCGGACAGAAAGTCTGTCGGCACCCAAAAGACATCCAGTGCCAGGCGGAGGACTACCCCGAAGTTTCCATCGAGCGCGTCGGGCAGGTCGTGCAGTGCGACGTCAACTTTGGACTGGTGTGCAAGAACGAAGACCAGCTCGGCAAATTCAAGATGTGCCTGAACTACAGGATCCGCGTCCTCTGCTGCAGCCCAAACCCGCTCTGCTCTACCACCACCATCATCCCCACCACCAGCCCCACCACCACCAGCAGCCCATGGACAACCACCTCCACACCATCATCCACCTCAGTCACAACCTCCACCAGCACCCACTCCACCTCCTCCGAAACCACACCACCAACCACCACCGTCACCAGCACCCCCACGCCAACCTCCACCCTCACCCCCACCACCACCACACCCTCCACCACCACCTGCGTCCCGGAAGTGTGCTCCTGGAGCGAGTGGTTTGACGTCGACTTCCCCTCCTCGGGGCCCGGCCAGGGAGACTTCGAAACCTACCAGCACATCAGGGCCGCCGGACAGAAAGTCTGTCGGCACCCAAAAGACATCCAGTGCCAGGCGGAGGACTACCCCGAAGTTTCCATCGAGCGCGTCGGGCAGGTCGTGCAGTGCGACGTCAACTTTGGACTGGTGTGCAAGAACGAAGACCAGCTCGGCAAATTCAAGATGTGCCTGAACTACAGGATCCGCGTCCTCTGCTGCAGCCCAAACCCGCTCTGCTCTACCACCACCATCATCCCCACCACCAGCCCCACCACCACCAGCAGCCCATGGACAACCACCTCCACACCATCATCCACCTCAGTCACAACCTCCACCAGCACCCACTCCACCTCCTCCGAAACCACACCACCAACCACCACCGTCACCAGCACCCCCACGCCAACCTCCACCCTCACCCCCACCACCACCACACCCTCCACCACCTCCTGCGTCCCGGAAGTGTGCTCCTGGAGCGAGTGGTTTGACGTCGACTTCCCCTCCTCGGGGCCCGGCCAGGGAGACTTCGAAACCTACCAGCACATCAGGGCCGCCGGACAGAAAGTCTGTCGGCACCCAAAAGACATCCAGTGCCAGGCGGAGGACTACCCCGAAGTTTCCATCGAGCGCGTCGGGCAGGTCGTGCAGTGCGACGTCAACTTTGGACTGGTGTGCAAGAACGAAGACCAGCTCGGCAAATTCAAGATGTGCCTGAACTACAGGATCCGCGTCCTCTGCTGCAGCCCAAACCCGCTCTGCTCTACCACCACCATCATCCCCACCACCAGCCCCACCACCACCAGCAGCCCATGGACAACCACCTCCACACCATCATCCACCTCAGTCACAACCTCCACCAGCACCCACTCCACCTCCTCCGAAACCACACCACCAACCACCACCGTCACCAGCACCCCCACACCAACCTCCACCCTCACCCCCACCACCACCACATCCTCCACCACCTCCTGCGTCCCGGAAGTGTGCTCCTGGAGCGAGTGGTTTGATGTCGACTTCCCCTCCTCGGGGCCCGGCCAGGGAGACTTCGAAACCTACCAGCACATCAGGGCCGCCGGACAGAAAGTCTGTCGGCACCCAAAAGACATCCAGTGCCAGGCGGAGGACTACCCCGAAGTTTCCATCGAGCGCGTCGGGCAGGTCGTGCAGTGCGACGTCAACTTTGGACTGGTGTGCAAGAACGAAGACCAGCTCGGCAAATTCAAGATGTGCCTGAACTACAGGATCCGCGTCCTCTGCTGCAGCCCAAACCCGCTCTGCTCTACCACCACCATCATCCCCACCACCAGCCCCACCACCACCAGCAGCCCATGGACAACCACCTCCACACCATCATCCACCTCAGTCACAACCTCCACCAGCACCCACTCCACCTCCTCCGAAACCACACCACCAACCACCACCGTCACCAGCACCCCCACGCCAACCTCCACCCTCACCCCCACCACCACCACACCCTCCACCACCTCCTGCGTCCCGGAAGTGTGCTCCTGGAGCGAGTGGTTTGACGTCGACTTCCCCTCCTCGGGGCCCGGCCAGGGAGACTTCGAAACCTACCAGCACATCAGGGCCGCCGGACAGAAAGTCTGTCGGCACCCAAAAGACATCCAGTGCCAGGCGGAGGACTACCCCGAAGTTTCCATCGAGCGCGTCGGGCAGGTCGTGCAGTGCGACGTCAACTTTGGACTGGTGTGCAAGAACGAAGACCAGCTTGGCAAATTCAAGATGTGCCTGAACTACAGGATCCGCGTCCTCTGCTGCAGCCCAAACCCGCTCTGCTCTACCACCACCATCATCCCCACCACCAGCCCCACCACCACCAGCAGCCCATGGACAACCACCTCCACACCATCATCCACCTCAGTCACAACCTCCACCAGCACCCACTCCACCTCCTCCGAAACCACACCACCAACCACCACCGTCACCAGCACCCCCACGCCAACCTCCACCCTCACCCCCACCACCACCACACCCTCCACCACCTCCTGCGTCCCGGAAGTGTGCTCCTGGAGCGAGTGGTTTGACGTCGACTTCCCCTCCTCGGGGCCCGGCCAGGGAGACTTCGAAACCTACCAGCACATCAGGGCCGCCGGACAGAAAGTCTGTCGGCACCCAAAAGACATCCAGTGCCAGGCGGAGGACTACCCCGAAGTTTCCATCGAGCGCGTCGGGCAGGTCGTGCAGTGCGACGTCAACTTTGGACTGGTGTGCAAGAACGAAGACCAGCTCGGCAAATTCAAGATGTGCCTGAACTACAGGATCCGCGTCCTCTGCTGCAGCCCAAACCCGCTCTGCTCTACCACCACCATCATCCCCACCACCAGCCCCACCACCACCAGCAGCCCATGGACAACCACCTCCACACCATCATCCACCTCAGTCACAACCTCCACCAGCACCCACTCCACCTCCTCCGAAACCACACCACCAACCACCACCGTCACCAGCACCCCCACGCCAACCTCCACCCTCACCCCCACCACCACCACACCCTCCACCACCTCCTGCGTCCCGGAAGTGTGCTCCTGGAGCGAGTGGTTTGACGTCGACTTCCCCTCCTCGGGGCCCGGCCAGGGAGACTTCGAAACCTACCAGCACATCAGGGCCGCCGGACAGAAAGTCTGTCGGCACCCAAAAGACATCCAGTGCCAGGCGGAGGACTACCCCGAAGTTTCCATCGAGCGCGTCGGGCAGGTCGTGCAGTGCGACGTCAACTTTGGACTGGTGTGCAAGAACGAAGACCAGCTCGGCAAATTCAAGATGTGCCTGAACTACAGGATCCGCGTCCTCTGCTGCAGCCCAAACCCGCTCTGCTCTACCACCACCATCATCCCCACCACCAGCCCCACCACCACCAGCAGCCCATGGACAACCACCTCCACACCATCATCCACCTCAGTCACAACCTCCACCAGCACCCACTCCACCTCCTCCGAAACCACACCACCAACCACCACCGTCACCAGCACCCCCACGCCAACCTCCACCCTCACCCCCACCACCACCACACCCTCCACCACCTCCTGCGTCCCGGAAGTGTGCTCCTGGAGCGAGTGGTTTGACGTCGACTTCCCCTCCTCGGGGCCCGGCCAGGGAGACTTCGAAACCTACCAGCACATCAGGGCCGCCGGACAGAAAGTCTGTCGGCACCCAAAAGACATCCAGTGCCAGGCGGAGGACTACCCCGAAGTTTCCATCGAGCGCGTCGGGCAGGTCGTGCAGTGCGACGTCAACTTTGGACTGGTGTGCAAGAACGAAGACCAGCTCGGCAAATTCAAGATGTGCCTGAACTACAGGATCCGCGTCCTCTGCTGCAGCCCAAACCCGCTCTGCTCTACCACCACCATCATCCCCACCACCAGCCCCACCACCACCAGCAGCCCATGGACAACCACCTCCACACCATCATCCACCTCAGTCACAACCTCCACCAGCACCCACTCCACCTCCTCCGAAACCACACCACCAACCACCACCGTCACCAGCACCCCCACGCCAACCTCCACCCTCACCCCCACCACCACCACACCCTCCACCACCTCCTGCGTCCCGGAAGTGTGCTCCTGGAGCGAGTGGTTTGACGTCGACTTCCCCTCCTCGGGGCCCGGCCAGGGAGACTTCGAAACCTACCAGCACATCAGGGCCGCCGGACAGAAAGTCTGTCGGCACCCAAAAGACATCCAGTGCCAGGCGGAGGACTACCCCGAAGTTTCCATCGAGCGCGTCGGGCAGGTCGTGCAGTGCGACGTCAACTTTGGACTGGTGTGCAAGAACGAAGACCAGCTCGGCAAATTCAAGATGTGCCTGAACTACAGGATCCGCGTCCTCTGCTGCAGCCCAAACCCGCTCTGCTCTACCACCACCATCATCCCCACCACCAGCCCCACCACCACCAGCAGCCCATGGACAACCACCTCCACACCATCATCCACCTCAGTCACAACCTCCACCAGCACCCACTCCACCTCCTCCGAAACCACACCACCAACCACCACCGTCACCAGCACCCCCACGCCAACCTCCACCCTCACCCCCACCACCACCACACCCTCCACCACCTCCTGCGTCCCGGAAGTGTGCTCCTGGAGCGAGTGGTTTGACGTCGACTTCCCCTCCTCGGGGCCCGGCCAGGGAGACTTCGAAACCTACCAGCACATCAGGGCCGCCGGACAGAAAGTCTGTCGGCACCCAAAAGACATCCAGTGCCAGGCGGAGGACTACCCCGAAGTTTCCATCGAGCGCGTCGGGCAGGTCGTGCAGTGCGACGTCAACTTTGGACTGGTGTGCAAGAACGAAGACCAGCTCGGCAAATTCAAGATGTGCCTGAACTACAGGATCCGCGTCCTCTGCTGCAGCCCAAACCCGCTCTGCTCTACCACCACCATCATCCCCACCACCAGCCCCACCACCACCAGCAGCCCATGGACAACCACCTCCACACCATCATCCACCTCAGTCACAACCTCCACCAGCACCCACTCCACCTCCTCCGAAACCACACCACCAACCACCACCGTCACCAGCACCCCCACGCCAACCTCCACCCTCACCCCCACCACCACCACACCCTCCACCACCTCCTGCGTCCCGGAAGTGTGCTCCTGGAGCGAGTGGTTTGACGTCGACTTCCCCTCCTCGGGGCCCGGCCAGGGAGACTTCGAAACCTACCAGCACATCAGGGCCGCCGGACAGAAAGTCTGTCGGCACCCAAAAGACATCCAGTGCCAGGCGGAGGACTACCCCGAAGTTTCCATCGAGCGCGTCGGGCAGGTCGTGCAGTGCGACGTCAACTTTGGACTGGTGTGCAAGAACGAAGACCAGCTCGGCAAATTCAAGATGTGCCTGAACTACAGGATCCGCGTCCTCTGCTGCAGCCCAAACCCGCTCTGCTCTACCACCACCATCATCCCCACCACCAGCCCCACCACCACCAGCAGCCCATGGACAACCACCTCCACACCATCATCCACCTCAGTCACAACCTCCACCAGCACCCACTCCACCTCCTCCGAAACCACACCACCAACCACCACCGTCACCAGCACCCCCACGCCAACCTCCACCCTCACCCCCACCACCACCACACCCTCCACCACCTCCTGCGTCCCGGAAGTGTGCTCCTGGAGCGAGTGGTTTGACGTCGACTTCCCCTCCTCGGGGCCCGGCCAGGGAGACTTCGAAACCTACCAGCACATCAGGGCCGCCGGACAGAAAGTCTGTCGGCACCCAAAAGACATCCAGTGCCAGGCGGAGGACTACCCCGAAGTTTCCATCGAGCGCGTCGGGCAGGTCGTGCAGTGCGACGTCAACTTTGGACTGGTGTGCAAGAACGAAGACCAGCTCGGCAAATTCAAGATGTGCCTGAACTACAGGATCCGCGTCCTCTGCTGCAGCCCAAACCCGCTCTGCTCTACCACCACCATCATCCCCACCACCAGCCCCACCACCACCAGCAGCCCATGGACAACCACCTCCACACCATCATCCACCTCAGTCACAACCTCCACCAGCACCCACTCCACCTCCTCCGAAACCACACCACCAACCACCACCGTCACCAGCACCCCCACGCCAACCTCCACCCTCACCCCCACCACCACCACACCCTCCACCACCTCCTGCGTCCCGGAAGTGTGCTCCTGGAGCGAGTGGTTTGACGTCGACTTCCCCTCCTCGGGGCCCGGCCAGGGAGACTTCGAAACCTACCAGCACATCAGGGCCGCCGGACAGAAAGTCTGTCGGCACCCAAAAGACATCCAGTGCCAGGCGGAGGACTACCCCGAAGTTTCCATCGAGCGCGTCGGGCAGGTCGTGCAGTGCGACGTCAACTTTGGACTGGTGTGCAAGAACGAAGACCAGCTCGGCAAATTCAAAATGTGCCTGAACTACAGGATCCGCGTCCTCTGCTGCAGCCCAAACCCGCTCTGCTCTACCACCACCATCATCCCCACCACCAGCCCCACCACCACCAGCAGCCCATGGACAACCACCTCCACACCATCATCCACCTCAGTCACAACCTCCACCAGCACCCACTCCACCTCCTCCGAAACCACACCACCAACCACCACCGTCACCAGCACCCCCACGCCAACCTCCACCCTCACCCCCACCACCACCACATCCTCCACCACCTCCTGCGTCCCGGAAGTGTGCTCCTGGAGCGAGTGGTTTGACGTCGACTTCCCCTCCTCGGGGCCCGGCCAGGGAGACTTCGAAACCTACCAGCACATCAGGGCCGCCGGACAGAAAGTCTGTCGGCACCCAAAAGACATCCAGTGCCAGGCGGAGGACTACCCCGAAGTTTCCATCGAGCGCGTCGGGCAGGTCGTGCAGTGCGACGTCAACTTTGGACTGGTGTGCAAGAACGAAGACCAGCTCGGCAAATTCAAGATGTGCCTGAACTACAGGATCCGCGTCCTCTGCTGCAGCCCAAACCCGCTCTGCTCTACCACCACCATCATCCCCACCACCAGCCCCACCACCACCAGCAGCCCATGGACAACCACCTCCACACCATCATCCACCTCAGTCACAACCTCCACCAGCACCCACTCCACCTCCTCCGAAACCACACCACCAACCACCACCGTCACCAGCACCCCCACGCCAACCTCCACCCTCACCCCCACCACCACCACACCCTCCACCACCACCTGCGTCCCGGAAGTGTGCTCCTGGAGCGAGTGGTTTGACGTCGACTTCCCCTCCTCGGGGCCCGGCCAGGGAGACTTCGAAACCTACCAGCACATCAGGGCCGCCGGACAGAAAGTCTGTCGGCACCCAAAAGACATCCAGTGCCAGGCGGAGGACTACCCCGAAGTTTCCATCGAGCGCGTCGGGCAGGTCGTGCAGTGCGACGTCAACTTTGGACTGGTGTGCAAGAACGAAGACCAGCTCGGCAAATTCAAGATGTGCCTGAACTACAGGATCCGCGTCCTCTGCTGCAGCCCAAACCCGCTCTGCTCTACCACCACCATCATCCCCACCACCAGCCCCACCACCACCAGCAGCCCATGGACAACCACCTCCACACCATCATCCACCTCAGTCACAACCTCCACCAGCACCCACTCCACCTCCTCCGAAACCACACCACCAACCACCACCGTCACCAGCACCCCCACGCCAACCTCCACCCTCACCCCCACCACCACCACACCCTCCACCACCTCCTGCGTCCCGGAAGTGTGCTCCTGGAGCGAGTGGTTTGACGTCGACTTCCCCTCCTCGGGGCCCGGCCAGGGAGACTTCGAAACCTACCAGCACATCAGGGCCGCCGGACAGAAAGTCTGTCGGCACCCAAAAGACATCCAGTGCCAGGCGGAGGACTACCCCGAAGTTTCCATCGAGCGCGTCGGGCAGGTCGTGCAGTGCGACGTCAACTTTGGACTGGTGTGCAAGAACGAAGACCAGCTCGGCAAATTCAAGATGTGCCTGAACTACAGGATCCGCGTCCTCTGCTGCAGCCCAAACCCGCTCTGCTCTACCACCACCATCATCCCCA
Organism: Struthio camelus; assembly: GCF_040807025.1. NCBI lineage: Eukaryota > Metazoa > Chordata > Aves > Struthioniformes > Struthionidae > Struthio > Struthio camelus. The sequence continues at coordinate 17,241,560 of NC_090946.1, forward strand.
CCACCAGCCCCACCACCACCAGCAGCCCATGGACAACCACCTCCACACCATCATCCACCTCAGTCACAACCTCCACCAGCACCCACTCCACCTCCTCCGAAACCACACCACCAACCACCACCGTCACCAGCACCCCCACGCCAACCTCCACCCTCACCCCCACCACCACCACATCCTCCACCACCTCCTGCGTCCCGGAAGTGTGCTCCTGGAGCGAGTGGTTTGACGTCGACTTCCCCTCCTCGGGGCCCGGCCAGGGAGACTTCGAAACCTACCAGCACATCAGGGCCGCCGGACAGAAAGTCTGTCGGCACCCAAAAGACATCCAGTGCCAGGCGGAGGACTACCCCGAAGTTTCCATCGAGCGCGTCGGGCAGGTCGTGCAGTGCGACGTCAACTTTGGACTGGTGTGCAAGAACGAAGACCAGCTCGGCAAATTCAAGATGTGCCTGAACTACAGGATCCGCGTCCTCTGCTGCAGCCCAAACCCGCTCTGCTCTACCACCACCATCATCCCCACCACCAGCCCCACCACCACCAGCAGCCCATGGACAACCACCTCCACACCATCATCCACCTCAGTCACAACCTCCACCAGCACCCACTCCACCTCCTCCGAAACCACACCACCAACCACCACCGTCACCAGCACCCCCACGCCAACCTCCACCCTCACCCCCACCACCACCACACCCTCCACCACCACCTGCGTCCCGGAAGTGTGCTCCTGGAGCGAGTGGTTTGACGTCGACTTCCCCTCCTCGGGGCCCGGCCAGGGAGACTTCGAAACCTACCAGCACATCAGGGCCGCCGGACAGAAAGTCTGTCGGCACCCAAAAGACATCCAGTGCCAGGCGGAGGACTACCCCGAAGTTTCCATCGAGCGCGTCGGGCAGGTCGTGCAGTGCGACGTCAACTTTGGACTGGTGTGCAAGAACGAAGACCAGCTCGGCAAATTCAAGATGTGCCTGAACTACAGGATCCGCGTCCTCTGCTGCAGCCCAAACCCGCTCTGCTCTACCACCACCATCATCCCCACCACCAGCCCCACCACCACCAGCAGCCCATGGACAACCACCTCCACACCATCATCCACCTCAGTCACAACCTCCACCAGCACCCACTCCACCTCCTCCGAAACCACACCACCAACCACCACCGTCACCAGCACCCCCACGCCAACCTCCACCCTCACCCCCACCACCACCACACCCTCCACCACCTCCTGCGTCCCGGAAGTGTGCTCCTGGAGCGAGTGGTTTGACGTCGACTTCCCCTCCTCGGGGCCCGGCCAGGGAGACTTCGAAACCTACCAGCACATCAGGGCCGCCGGACAGAAAGTCTGTCGGCACCCAAAAGACATCCAGTGCCAGGCGGAGGACTACCCCGAAGTTTCCATCGAGCGCGTCGGGCAGGTCGTGCAGTGCGACGTCAACTTTGGACTGGTGTGCAAGAACGAAGACCAGCTCGGCAAATTCAAGATGTGCCTGAACTACAGGATCCGCGTCCTCTGCTGCAGCCCAAACCCGCTCTGCTCTACCACCACCATCATCCCCACCACCAGCCCCACCACCACCAGCAGCCCATGGACAACCACCTCCACACCATCATCCACCTCAGTCACAACCTCCACCAGCACCCACTCCACCTCCTCCGAAACCACACCACCAACCACCACCGTCACCAGCACCCCCACGCCAACCTCCACCCTCACCCCCACCACCACCACACCCTCCACCACCACCTGCGTCCCGGAAGTGTGCTCCTGGAGCGAGTGGTTTGACGTCGACTTCCCCTCCTCGGGGCCCGGCCAGGGAGACTTCGAAACCTACCAGCACATCAGGGCCGCCGGACAGAAAGTCTGTCGGCACCCAAAAGACATCCAGTGCCAGGCGGAGGACTACCCTGAAGTTTCCATCGAGCGCGTCGGGCAGGTCGTGCAGTGCGACGTCAACTTTGGACTGGTGTGCAAGAACGAAGACCAGCTCGGCAAATTCAAGATGTGCCTGAACTACAGGATCCGCGTCCTCTGCTGCAGCCCAAACCCGCTCTGCTCTACCACCACCATCATCCCCACCACCAGCCCCACCACCACCAGCAGCCCATGGACAACCACCTCCACACCATCATCCACCTCAGTCACAACCTCCACCAGCACCCACTCCACCTCCTCCGAAACCACACCACCAACCACCACCGTCACCAGCACCCCCACGCCAACCTCCACCCTCACCCCCACCACCACCACATCCTCCACCACCTCCTGCGTCCCGGAAGTGTGCTCCTGGAGCGAGTGGTTTGACGTCGACTTCCCCTCCTCGGGGCCCGGCCAGGGAGACTTCGAAACCTACCAGCACATCAGGGCCGCCGGACAGAAAGTCTGTCGGCACCCAAAAGACATCCAGTGCCAGGCGGAGGACTACCCCGAAGTTTCCATCGAGCGCGTCGGGCAGGTCGTGCAGTGCGACGTCAACTTTGGACTGGTGTGCAAGAACGAAGACCAGCTCGGCAAATTCAAGATGTGCCTGAACTACAGGATCCGCGTCCTCTGCTGCAGCCCAAACCCGCTCTGCTCTACCACCGCCATCATCCCCACCACCAGCCCCACCACCACCAGCAGCCCATGGACAACCACCTCCACACCATCATCCACCTCAGTCACAACCTCCACCAGCACCCACTCCACCTCCTCCGAAACCACACCACCAACCACCACCGTCACCAGCACCCCCACGCCAACCTCCACCCTCACCCCCACCACCACCACACCCTCCACCACCTCCTGCGTCCCGGAAGTGTGCTCCTGGAGCGAGTGGTTTGACGTCGACTTCCCCTCCTCGGGGCCCGGCCAGGGAGACTTCGAAACCTACCAGCACATCAGGGCCGCCGGACAGAAAGTCTGTCGGCACCCAAAAGACATCCAGTGCCAGGCGGAGGACTACCCCGAAGTTTCCATCGAGCGCGTCGGGCAGGTCGTGCAGTGCGACGTCAACTTTGGACTGGTGTGCAAGAACGAAGACCAGCTCGGCAAATTCAAGATGTGCCTGAACTACAGGATCCGCGTCCTCTGCTGCAGCCCAAACCCGCTCTGCTCTACCACCACCATCATCCCCACCACCAGCCCCACCACCACCAGCAGCCCATGGACAACCACCTCCACACCATCATCCACCTCAGTCACAACCTCCACCAGCACCCACTCCACCTCCTCCGAAACCACACCACCAACCACCACCGTCACCAGCACCCCCACGCCAACCTCCACCCTCACCCCCACCACCACCACACCCTCCACCACCACCTGCGTCCCGGAAGTGTGCTCCTGGAGCGAGTGGTTTGACGTCGACTTCCCCTCCTCGGGGCCCGGCCAGGGAGACTTCGAAACCTACCAGCACATCAGGGCCGCCGGACAGAAAGTCTGTCGGCACCCAAAAGACATCCAGTGCCAGGCGGAGGACTACCCCGAAGTTTCCATCGAGCACGTCGGGCAGGTCGTGCAGTGCGACGTCAACTTTGGACTGGTGTGCAAGAACGAAGACCAGCTCGGCAAATTCAAGATGTGCCTGAACTACAGGATCCGCGTCCTCTGCTGCAGCCCAAACCCGCTCTGCTCTACCACCACCATCATCCCCACCACCAGCCCCACCACCACCAGCAGCCCATGGACAACCACCTCCACACCATCATCCACCTCAGTCACAACCTCCACCAGCACCCACTCCACCTCCTCCGAAACCACACCACCAACCACCACCGTCACCAGCACCCCCACGCCAACCTCCACCCTCACCCCCACCACCACCACACCCTCCACCACCTCCTGCGTCCCGGAAGTGTGCTCCTGGAGCGAGTGGTTTGACGTCGACTTCCCCTCCTCGGGGCCCGGCCAGGGAGACTTCGAAACCTACCAGCACATCAGGGCCGCCGGACAGAAAGTCTGTCGGCACCCAAAAGACATCCAGTGCCAGGCGGAGGACTACCCCGAAGTTTCCATCGAGCGCGTCGGGCAGGTCGTGCAGTGCGACGTCAACTTTGGACTGGTGTGCAAGAACGAAGACCAGCTCGGCAAATTCAAGATGTGCCTGAACTACAGGATCCGCGTCCTCTGCTGCAGCCCAAACCCGCTCTGCTCTACCACCACCATCATCCCCACCACCAGCCCCACCACCACCAGCAGCCCATGGACAACCACCTCCACACCATCATCCACCTCAGTCACAACCTCCACCAGCACCCACTCCACCTCCTCCGAAACCACACCACCAACCACCACCGTCACCAGCACCCCCACGCCAACCTCCACCCTCACCCCCACCACCACCACACCCTCCACCACCTCCTGCGTCCCGGAAGTGTGCTCCTGGAGCGAGTGGTTTGACGTCGACTTCCCCTCCTCGGGGCCCGGCCAGGGAGACTTCGAAACCTACCAGCACATCAGGGCCGCCGGACAGAAAGTCTGTCGGCACCCAAAAGACATCCAGTGCCAGGCGGAGGACTACCCCGAAGTTTCCATCGAGCGCGTCGGGCAGGTCGTGCAGTGCGACGTCAACTTTGGACTGGTGTGCAAGAACGAAGACCAGCTCGGCAAATTCAAGATGTGCCTGAACTACAGGATCCGCGTCCTCTGCTGCAGCCCAAACCCGCTCTGCTCTACCACCACCATCATCCCCACCACCAGCCCCACCACCACCAGCAGCCCATGGACAACCACCTCCACACCATCATCCACCTCAGTCACAACCTCCACCAACACCCACTCCACCTCCTCCGAAACCACACCACCAACCACCACCGTCACCAGCACCCCCACGCCAACCTCCACCCTCACCCCCACCACCACCACACCCTCCACCACCTCCTGCGTCCCGGAAGTGTGCTCCTGGAGCGAGTGGTTTGACGTCGACTTCCCCTCCTCGGGGCCCGGCCAGGGAGACTTCGAAACCTACCAGCACATCAGGGCCGCCGGACAGAAAGTCTGTCGGCACCCAAAAGACATCCAGTGCCAGGCGGAGGACTACCCCGAAGTTTCCATCGAGCGCGTCGGGCAGGTCGTGCAGTGCGACGTCAACTTTGGACTGGTGTGCAAGAACGAAGACCAGCTCGGCAAATTCAAGATGTGCCTGAACTACAGGATCCGCGTCCTCTGCTGCAGCCCAAACCCGCTCTGCTCTACCACCACCATCATCCCCACCACAGTCACCATCTCCCCACAAACACCGTGTTTCTGTAAAATTGGGAGTGCTATATATTCGCCTGGTGAGTTTACATTTTTTATGTATCTCTTTATCTCTTTCTATCTGACTATGTATTCATTTTTCATCATTTTTTTCGTAAGTTTTAATATATTCATGCTTTTTACATGGAAATATTGTATAGTCGTCTTTTTTTTAGAAATATTTTCTTTCTTTTTTTAATTCCTTTTCATCCCCTTTTAGGTGATGTGATTTACAACAGAACAGACAGTGATGGATGTCGTTTTTATGCTATCTGTAATCAATCATGTTCAGTTGAACGATTCACAGGATCATGTAGCTTTACTACTCCTGTCATAACTACTTCCCCCCAAACCTCTACGTCAGTTCCTGTGGCTCCCCCTACTGGTTGTTATTCTAGTACTCACCCTCCCTTAAAGGTATGTAATTACTGGGTTCTTTTAACATTTTTCAATTCAAATCAGTACTATGTTGACAACAAAAAGAGACAGTTTTCATTCTTTAAAACTTTTATGTCAGGATTGCCAAAATAAACATTGTTAGTGATGGACAACACACATTCCCATTTCTGTGTAATGATTTAAAATTTTTATGTGCCTTCTTGATAGAATTTTTTGCATACTGAGAAAGGAAGCAGCAATAATCTTTTCCAAATAACATATATGTTATTCATAAATGAGATACATGTGTGCATACTTTTTTTTTTCCCCCTAGTGGTCTGCACTGATGGTGAGGTAAAGTATAGGTAGCCAGAGCAAAGGGCGTTTATTCCCTTTACCTAAAACCTATCCCAAAATCCTCATCTCAGGAGAGTTCCTCATGCAGAAGCAATAGCTGGAACTACCACTCCTTTTCAGTATAAGCCACCTTTTTAATTGCCTAGAATACTGTCAACCTTGTACTGTCAGTGCAGATTTGCATTGTAGCCTCTGTTCCAGATCTGGGAAGTAACAGTTTTGGCTTGTCCATATCATGGTCAGAAGTATGAACCCCTGTAGTCAACATTACAAATCATGAATACCACAAATTCAAGAGCAGGAACATATATTCCTTTCTAATACTACCATCACTGGAAACATTATATACCATTAGATTAAAAATATGGATAAAGTTCATACCTGTTTGCAAATTCCTGTGACAGCAATTTTTGTTCATTTTGCAGCCTGGCCAAAGAATGAAATTATCCAACTGCACAGAACTCCTCTGTGAGGGAGACAACAAAGAAAAAGTAATTCCAACACAATGCTCACCAGTAAAGGAAATCACCTGTGCTAACAGATATCCACCAATACTGGTACCTGATGAAAATGGCTGCTGTTACCACTATGAATGTCAATGTAAGCATCAGTAAATTAAAGAATTGCATTTTTGGAAAAAAGCAAAACTTTGCACAGAATACAAGGGGATTTTTTTCCTCTGGATTGCTCTAGAAATTGTGATACATTCGGTTAAGTTTCTAAATTCTTTCTTCTACATTAATTTTAATATTAATCTCCTAAATATTTTCTCTCCATCAGGTGTGTGCAGCGGATGGGGTGATCCTCATTATATTACTTTTGATGGAATCTACTACACTTTCCTTCAAAACTGCACTTATGTCCTAGTGAAACAGATTGTACCTAAATATGACAACTTCCGTGTTTACATTGACAATTATTACTGTGATTCAGAAGATGGACTTTCCTGTCCTAAATCGATTATTATTTTCTACAAATCTACAAATGTGACGTTGACCCGTGAACTAATGAATGGTGTGATGAAGAATGTGGTAAAATATACACTTTTTTATTTCTCTGTTTTTCTTAAAAAGAAATAAGGTTCATAGGTCTTACTGATTCTCATTTGAAATATAGTCTGTTAGAATATCATATCCCAGAGATGACTAGGATAGAGGCAGCACTAGGAGAAAAATATTACACCTATTTCTAGGAATCAAATGTCAGAAACATCAGAAACAGCACTGTACAAATATGAATATATTATGTTCATGCATATGTATATATAAATAACAGTAGGAAGCAGACTAATACAGCTGACAGAGAGAAGATAGAAAGAATATTTGCGCTGTTGCTTGAAGATTAATCTTTCATGAAAACTAGTATATTGTGTATTCACTTATGTGAGTAAACACGTTACAAAAAAACACAGCAACAGATGATAAGCATGCTTCTTTTCTGATGGTGAAGACTGGTATGTATCCCATACTGGTTGGCTGACTAGGGATTCCCTCCTTTGTATGGGGAACCTCAGGCATCAAACAGAGCCATGGCTTCACTCCCTCTCTGATTGCCTGCTGGGAAGGGAGGTACAGCTAAGAAAAGGGGTGAATGGGGGTGTCCCTTTGCCCTTATAATGCTAAATCAGTGTTGATGGCTGGTGAAAATCAGAAGTCAGTTATGCTGCCACTGTTACACTGGGGAGTTAATTAGTTGGTCAGAGAACTCAAATAGGTGGGAGGATACATTTGTCAACCTGCATTCTGCCCCTCAGAGCCACACCAAGCTCTATTCACTCCAGTCAGAAAGCCACATGGAAAAGGTCCAGTGATTCCCTATGAGAGAAAATAGGAACTGGCAGTTTTAACTCCTACTTCATCTCAATTCAATGAGAAGAAAGTTGCAGAATAATTCCCGACAGAAAGTTATTAAGCAAATATGCCACCTTCATTAGGTCATGTAAGATGGACTGCAAATGGAAGAGCTTAGATTAAAGAATAAATATGACAGCTAAGGAAAAATAGCACCAGGCACATTCAAACTTCATCTTGAATTGAGAGGACTCTTCCAATGCTAGGCAATATGCAGCGTTGGGACTATGTGATTTTGTAGCAATTTCAAAGTTATTACATAACAATGGTGGAAACATTTTTGCAGTTAAAAGAAAACTATCATCCCTTTCTATGTGGAAAAGTTTACATTAAACAAAATGATATTATCAATAACATACTTAGGTTTAGAATGATGTGCATTAGCACACAGTCTGCCCAAACTTGGCATATAGAGGCCACTTCATTATTGCTCTTATTTTATTATTCTTATTTTATTATTCTGTCACACTGGAACAACATAGCCACGCAAGCTGAAAATGAATGTAGCATATGTTGTTATTGCAACGAAAGCTGTCATTGAATATGATGTACAGCAGTAAGTTATGCATAATTATGAAGATTAGTACATTATTTAAAACAATTAGGCCAAAGCAGCTCTTATTCTGAAATTTGTTTTTTTTTAACCCTACATTCAGATTTACTTCAATAAGAAGATCGTCCAACCAGGCTTCAAGAAAGATGGCATTTCTATTTCAATGCTTGGCATCAATATGATTGTTGAAATACCAGAGATTGGTGCAACCATCACCTTTAGTGGGCTGATTTTCTCAGTGAAGCTCCCCTTCAGCAAATTTGGCAACAACACTGAAGGACAGTGTGGTAAGATAGATGCACTACTGATTCTTTCTCCACCCTCCCATGGTTATTCTCACCCACTCTGTTTATGCAGGGTCACCATAGACAGAAATGTTTCAAATAGCATTAAAGTGGAATTGAGAACACTTTTGGTCTTAAACTTCTTATTTTAAGATCCATAGCTCAATATTATGACAATCTGCTTTTTTGATTTTGGGGTTGGGGAGGGGTTGGTCTTTTTTTTTTTTTTGCCCCAAACAAAATTACAATTCATAGAAATGTAGAGAAAGCATTTCCTGTGAAGCAGGGCACCTGATAGATACATTTCTTGTGCAAATCAGTTCTAAATTTGGTATGTATTGTGCACCTCAGATGTGGCTTATGCAACTTACCCTGCTCCTCTCTGATGCCTTCCAGGAACATGTTCAAATAGCAAATCTGATGAATGCCGCTTGCCAAGTGGTAAGATTATTTCCTCCTGTCCCCAAATGGCTCATCACTGGCACGTTGGTAACGACACATCATGCAGTGGAGTACCACCACCACCAATTATAACCACACCTCCACCGTTGCCTCAGTGTAAAACTCCGCTTTGCAAGCTTATCAAGAGCAAGTAAGATAAAAACTGAATGAATTTGCTCTTCCCTAGCTAGACAAAGCTTTCTCAGTACCTTATGAAATGATTAAGAACTATAGCCCTATCACATAATCATATCTGAAAATATCAGCTTAATGACAGGATACAGGTAGTAAAAGGCCTTTGCAAAAGAAATTGCTCTTCTTTAAGGAGCTCAGTCCCAAAGATACCTGAGCAAGGAAAGGAGAAGTCAGCAAATCAAGGAGACAACAAGAATCAGAATTCATACTTTCTGGGTTTCAGTCACACGGATTTATGTTATCTTTCTCCCTCCCTGCTTTCCAGGCTATTTCCACTCACTCTTAGCTTAGTATAATTACTAACTTGGATAACTTAAGTAAAGACTGAACTTTAAGTTTGAACTGGACCTTTAGTATAAACAGTAAAGAGCCTGGTAACCAACCAGGCTAACAGAACAGATAAAAACATCTCAGCCAGAAGCGTCTTCAGTATTTGTGCATTTTGTATAAAACATACAGCTCCAAAAGCACCAGCACTAACAAAGGCCTGTTTGCTACATACCTATTTCCTACACCTGTATGAACTATGACCAAAGCTTGTTCTTCAGCTAGGTCATTTATAAAAGCCTCTCCCACATGCTTGCAGTAGTGTCTTATAACTTCTGAGCTATTAGATGTTTCCACCTCTTGGGCACTTCTAGCATTCCTTTTTCCTCTACCTACTGCAATTGCCTGCCTCAAGAAACTTGTGGTGTCAAACAGATGAAGAGTTGTGTACACGTACACAAACATTATGACCATTAGCCTCTTTAGAAAAATAGGCTCAGAACAGTCCTGAGGGCTTCAAATTTCCTTACCTTTCCTTCCCTGAACCTATCTCCCAGACTGGTGGCCATTCTTAGAGTTAATTCTGTTTCCTGTAACGTGTTCCTTCTTGAAAGAGAGAACAATGTGGCTTTAACTAGGAAGGTGCTGTCTGACAAGATATGATTTTAGGTTAATGTGAAAGGGTTTTTGTTTCTTTTCTGTCTCAAGAGTTTTTGAACCATGCCATGATGTGATACCACCAGAACCATTTTTCAAAGGCTGTGTTTTTGATGGATGTCGCGTACCCAATGCCTCCATACAGTGTTCCAGTTTGGAGATGTATGCTACAGAGTGTGCTGCTAGAGGTATCTGCATTGACTGGAGAGGAAAGACCAACTCTACATGCCGTAAGTACTGCAGAACTCAAAAATGTATGTGTAAAGCAGTATTAACTAAGGTTTTATTCAGTAAACACACCTGGCATCTAATGCTTGACTATGGTATTTTACCTACAAAAATATACACAGGCGTCTTTACCAACAGAAGCCCCAGATGACAAAGGAAAAGCCAGAAACACCTAGGAACATTTGCTACAAAAAAGTATCTGATACCAATTTTTCATCTATTTCCTTCTTTTCTCTTATAGCATACAACTGTCCAGCAAACACAGTATACAAGGCATGTGGGCCCATTAATCCTGCTACCTGTGAGCCAAGGTATGAAAAGACCAAAAAACTTACAACTGCTTCTCTTTTTCTCTATTTACCCACTCACTATCCTTAGAAAATGGAGTTACTAAAAACTTTCGTAGTGAAACATATCTCATTGTATGAATTTGTATAAGTTATTCAAGTTTTAAATATCTCATTGATCAGCTCTATGAATCTGCACTGCCTGTTGTACTACAAAAAATGTAAATTCTTTGTCTCCCTGGTATCTGACATTGTGACCTTCAACACATGCTGCCCTTTCTCCTGCTTTACAGCAAAAACATTGTACTCAAATGTATGCATTCCTCCCACTCTAGCTCTGTTGAGCACAGCGGCTATGGTGTAACCGAAGGATGTTTCTGTCCTGAAGGACAGACTTTAATCAGTGAAGACAGCAACATCTGTGTCTCTGACTGTTGTAAGTACTCTGTATTTAGTTTGGGGAATAAATAGAAATCTGGACTGGGAGTCAATGGAGTTCCACTGCCATTTTCACATGGTCAGATCATAGGCAAATCAATTTAGTTTATTTAAGCTCTTTTAGTCTCCCCATCTAAAAATTGAATAATGATCTGTACTCCCTTCTTCCCACCTTCCTTATTTATGTCAGACATGGCAAGATGGAGAAATTCTGTCCTTCATTTCTGAAAGATTACTTTGCATATTCAATTTCTTGTTAAGATTTATCTTCACAGTATCTCTATCTGAAACTGAACCTGCACAGATTTACCCCATTATATTAGTTTTCAGTAATGTAAATCTCTCTTCTTTTGCTTTTTCAGCTTGTAGGGAACCAAATGGAATATCCAGAAGGGTGAGTATGACAATCAGTGTGGTATATCAAGTACAGACAGGGGAAGCAAGAGGACATTTGGTGCTTCACAAGAACAAAATTTTGCTTAGGTTGAGGAGATTTTAGGTTTTTTTCCAAATGTTTGTTCCCCTTAAGTCTTAAAAATAATTGTGAGTTTCATAGCTGAAATCCCATGTTACTTCCCGAGACATTATTAAAAGGTAAGTGATGGGATAGTCCTTCAATAACCATCACCTCATATTAAAAAAAAAAAAAAAGAGAGAGAGAGAAACAGAGGGACAGAGAGAGAAAAGAACAGATGATAGTAGTGGAAACTTGGCATATCTGCTTCTTTTATTTCCATAAATTGGACCAACTAAAGTTACTAGAGACAAATCAACAGATGAGTAATAGAGTTTATCTGTTGCTGAAAATGCTGACAAGTTGCATTCTTAGGTTCTCAATTGCACAAAAATTATACAAACTTCTCTCTGTAATCTAATGTGCAAATAAAGTATGTGATATGATAACTTCATATATAAAAATACATGCAAGGCTCAGTCACTTCTCCTTTACACCCTTTCTATCTCTCACACTAACTCCATAAATAAACAAACATTGATAGATATATGGACATGTTTAGAACGTTTTGTGACCTCCAGGATCTTTTCCTAAAATAGTTTCAGTCTAAGGGTTTCTTATAAAATCTAGAAATATTAGAAATATGAAAATGCTGATGTAATCAGGTATCACTATATCCATGAATAAGTAAACTATTAAAAAAAAGACTGATTTTATTTTGAATGTATACATTCTTTTTTTTTTCCTTTTTTTTTTTTACAGCCAGGAGAAAAATGGATGAAGGATTGCCAGGAATGTGTCTGTGACAAACGTACTCTTAAAGTGCACTGTACAAGACCCAAATGTCCTCCTCTGACAAAACCAGAATATTGCGATGAACCAGGTTATATGCCTGTTCAGGTACAGATATCAGAAGATCCATGCTGTACCAGGACTGAGTGCTGTAAGTACAATTTGAGTTCTTTATCATGATGAATATACTATATGCATTACGGGGAACTTAAGCAGTAATTTCTCAGGTTTTTATACCTGTAATTGATCTCATAAAGCTTTTTTTCCCAATCCCACTTCCCAGAGCCTTCTTGTAGAATATATACTAGATTCCTGAATAGATCAGCTTTAAAGACAATAGATTTTACACAGTTAGACATAGAAAAGTAACTAAACATTTCCTGTCATTTAATTTTTGGAAGGAAAAAAGAAAACCTTTAACCAAAATGATAACCAAAAACTATTCAAAACATCTTTTTTCCATGAAAAAAATCCCTTTATCAAAAGTTTATTTTCTCTTTAAAAAAATCTCTTAAACTTTTAAAAATTTCTTAAGATTGTTCCCAAACCTCTGAGAGTCATCAGATTTTCCAATGGATTCAAATTTGTCTTTGGAAATACTTCTTTCCAGCAATCACTACTCTACTCTTCTCAGGCAATACTTTTTTTTCCAAAGGTTAGAGAAAAGCTCATTCACTTCAAAAATGGCTTGGCAAATATATTGAGATAGTCATTAGACTAGCCTGTCTGCATTTTCATCTGCACCACTATATCTGCCCCAAGGGGAAACTTCCGAAGTTCTTGTTTGTGCAAAACAAAATCAGCTTCATTTAAAGTTTCTTATTTCATTATTTTCTGTCTTCTGTTACATTACACAGACTGCAACATTAGCCAGTGCTCTGAGGTCACACACAAATGCTCAGTGGGACAGGAAACAGTTATAACAACACAACCTGGAAAATGCTGTCCTTCTGTTACATGCAGTAAGTAATGTGCACCTTCTTCATGTGTTACTCTGAGCTATATTTTAGAAAGTTGTTGAACGTAAAAGCCATATAGGAGAAAGATACAAATTAGCTGTGTTATCATATCTGGACAACAAACCAGCAGATTCTTCACATATTTTTGCTTCTTAAAATTTATACATACGCATCACTATCTTTTTTCCTTTCTTACAAAACCAACAGGACCTAGTTGTGCTGTCAACGATACCTTCTATTCAGTAAGTACATAATAATTCACTATAAAAATATACCTGCACATAATTTAAGAATGCCACATTTCTGAGACTCCTATCATACACCACATTCTGCATGATAAAACATTATTAATCATTTAATCAAGGCCAGCATATGAACACCCTTCCTCTAGGCAAAAGTATCATCTGTTCTCCTTTCTATAGTAACAGATTTTCCCTTCTAAAATGCAAAGCACTGATGTTACCAACAACAGAAACTCTGGTTAAATAAAACAATCAAAATTGTATTTAAGGATAGTTTAGCCCATACATAACTCAGTTTGGTATTGCCTATGACGTACGTACACTAAGTAACTTGCTTTTATTGATTAATAATGACTTTTTTTCTGACTTCCCCTAGCCCGGAGCTGTCATCCCATCAGGTCCCTGTGAAAAATGCACCTGCTCTAATTCCTCAAGCCCTCATCGCGCCTTTGTCAAGTGCGAGCCTGTTATCTGTGACACATACTGCCCAGCGGTGAGTGCTATTTTGCAGTCAATAATTCCTGCCCTGCTCAGTTCAAATAACTGTCAGAGTTAAAGTCAGTGTCCTGACTCAATGCCATTCCCTCCATATTTCTTTCCAAACAGGGTTACAAGTATACAAAGAAACCTGGGCAGTGCTGCGGCACATGCAAGGCAGTGGCTTGTACAGTGACCTTGGGAGACAACACGACACATGTGCTCAAAGTAACTACCCCTGTTATGTTTTGGTGAACTCTGCTAGCTTCTTTGCTCCTTCCTCTCCTTGTCATATTTATTTGTTCTGTCTTTTCTCATGTTAGACTGCAATGCTCATTGAGATAAGGAATAGACTGTCTCACACAGCTCAAAGAGTACCTTGAGCTACAAGACTCTGGTTTTAACTGAGACTTCTGGAAGCAATTGTGATACTGAATAATGGCTTTCAGAAATCAAAATAGAAAATATACAGGTGAAAGCAATGGGCCCTTATTTGCTTTCAGCTCTGAAAATATAGCACCCATTTTGTTCAAAGTATAATTTTGTTTTTATGTATCTGGAGGCAGTTTTCTGCTCCAAACAGCCAACCACAAGTTGGCTGAGAGCTTTAAGACAGAACAGGTTAATAAAGCCAGCAGAAATTCTGCCATGTATCTGAGTGGGATTAGAACAGACCCATAAATTCTGATGACAAAAGGGTAGGTTGAAACCATCAAATGTAAGTTCCTCTTTCCAAATTAGCCCACATACTTATCCCATTCCTACAAAAAGCATGAGAGTATCCAGATAAAAACACAGCCTCTTCACTTGGTTAATGAAAAAGACTTAAGGCAGTATGATAATACGACAAGTAACTATCAGCTGAATTCAAGGACATTATATAGCATACCACCACCACAACAGCAAGCAATGATAAAACACTGCATTTTGGGGTTTTGTCTTTATATAAGATTTCTATTCACTTTTATTTAACTATTTTCAGGTTGGAGAAGTCTGGAACCCGCCTGGCAATAACTGTACATTTTACACATGCGAAAATTATGATGATCAGTTCATTCCAGTCATTGTACAGAAAAGCTGTCCTTCCATTAATCCAGACGATTGTGACCCTGTAAGTACTCTTCTACCAATTCTCATGTTTGTTTGAAAAGGTCGCAGTGGCTTGGCACAGGTGATAACAGGATCACCGTGTCCAAGAAAAATACCTAATAGTAGCATTATATGGGATGTCACTCAGATTATATCCAATCTTCAGATTATATCCTTCACTTCAGAAAGGCAAATCAAGATTAAAATGGGTGGCGTATCCGTCATCACTGATGCAAAAAGAGAGAGTAAGCGCTAGAGAAATGGGTACAGCATAATGTTTTGGATTTCCAAAAGTGTCAGGTAACCTAGGAGCAAGAATCTTATTGGAAAATACTTGGATTTTTATTCCTAAATTATTGAAGATTACAAATTATTTTTTAGAATTCATCTATTGAGAACAAAGGGAAAGAAAATAAACTACTGCAATTACCAGAATAATTCCATTTAATACAGCTCAGGGTAGATCAGAACCAGCCCCTCATGTGTAGGAAGTCAGTATTTCATTAGCTGTGTTACCTTTGCTGCCATAATCCTTCATCTGCACTGACTTTGGTCCCTCAAAACATCCTACATCTGCTACAAGCTTTATTTCTAAAAGTTAACTACTAAAGTCTGATGATAAGAAGGCAATTCCAGTTCCTCTTAATGTCAGATTGTGAAGAAGTCTTATTAAGACTGTACTGAAGTAGCAGTTAAGTGCCCTTACTATTTAACCCTGCTTGAAACCATCCATCTCAATACAAAGAAATTTCTGGCACCAGAGAAACTTAGGAAGCAGGGAAAGTCTCTGCTTTAGTATGCAGATATGAAATCTGAGTTATCTTATTCTATTTTCACACTCAAGGATGACATCCGGATATCAGATGATGGCTGCTGCAGAGTGTGCCCAACACAACCACTGAAAAGTAAGTCATGATAATTTTAAGTAAAAGCACAACATATGCCTTATTAAGCATATTAGTCCAACTTGCATAGTAGATGCACAGACAAAGCAGGTGAACAGACTGAGTTTGGGAGCAGTGCCTCACACTGGGGTGAGAAAAGAAAACAGGGTAGCAAGGAAGAGAACACTTCCAGCACCCAGTTCAAGTCTTCTGAAAACATGTACAAGATGAACTTTCCCACCCCCTGCCATTAAATGTTAGCCTTTTTGTGGCTATTCGCCAACCTTTTGTAGATGCATTCTCTTTCAGGAAAAAGTGAAACCAGACCTGGGAGATGGGTTGCCACAGCAACTCTTTGTTTCTGCATTGTGCACTGGTGCTGCATAAGGAAAGGGAACTTTATTCTTTCATTGCTAGCACAAGCAGGAAGAGTCATCATTTGGCCATAAGCAATTAAGAGAACTGCACTGTTACCTAATTTCCTGTTTCAGCTCCATTCATCTCAGTTTTCTATTAAGGACTGCCTATCACGTACAGATGTCTACTTATATGCTCACATATTTTAACGTATTATCTCTTGGTCTGCTGATACTTCAGGCTGTAAGAAGCACAATACCACTACTGTCATCCACTACAATGGGTGTGTATCTCCTGCGCCTGTTGAGCTAACATACTGTGAAGGCAGCTGTGATGCTTACTCACGGTAAGTGGTATAAAAGATCACCACTCACTCTGTTTGTATACAGCTGAACCTACGGTCTCCTATCTTCTGCTCATTACACTGGTAACAGAAAGCAAATTGCAAGTGCCTTATTAATATGTCCAACATCCACTCAGCCACCAACTATTCATGTCTGCTGTGCCAACACGAACTTTTAACAGACGTGATATCACATGAGGTTAATTACCAGAAGACTAACGAGGTTTTAACAGATAGGTCAATGCCACAGCGAACAGATCCAAGTTATTGACCCATGTAAAAGTGAGGTTATCTGTCTCATTCTAATCTCTGTTTTTGGACTGGCTTGATACGTGATCTGCAGTTATTCATTTACGTTTTCTGTGCCCTAATGCAGAGCTAGAAACGTAGAGCTGGACTCATCCATTTTTACAATGAGTAGCAACTTATGTTTCAGCACAATACTGTAAGAAGAGTAATATCAAGCAATTGCCCCACATGTAAACGCACAACTTTTGGGTTTGCCTAGTAAAGGATGAGAGTGGCAGTGGTATTTCTCACAACATCATTTCTGAATCTTTCTCTTGTGTTGCAATCAGATATTCTCCAGAGGCGAACATGATGGAACATAAATGCACGTGCTGTCAGGATATCAAGACCAGCCAAAGAACGGTGACCCTGACATGCAGTGATGGAACCCACCTTAATTACTTATATACCTATGTGGAGAAATGCAGCTGTGTGAACACTGAGTGCATTCTTCAAAGCATTGAAAGCCCTACCAACAGTGCCAAAGAGCCAGTGAAGGGGGCACAGGCCTTGCCAGAGAAAGGGAAGGTCTAAAATGAGAACTAGCAAGAAGCCAAACAAGGAAAAGTTGAACATAGACTAAAATAAACCTTTCAAAAAATACAAAAGTGTCAAAAGCAGCTAAAATTTTGGATGAACAGATGATATCTTCTGTATACAAGCTCAATATGCCTGGCTCCTATATTATTTCAGTTGTCATTCCAGTGTATCTCTCATTGCTTTGAATATCGCTTCTTTTACACCTTGAGAGGTACAGCATAAGGTCCTTTTGACATTTGCTATTTGTTTGTTTGCAGTCTTTTCTGGCTTGAAGCTTTCCCTTGCAGGCATGATATAGACTACATAGGCATAAAATAAACATTGCTGTGTAAGAAATTAAGTTTTGCAGCCATTGTATTCTGTACCCACTTGAAAATAACTAATCTTGCCACTGACATAGACTGACTATTTTTAAAACGTTTTCATTCCATTTCATTGAGATAGATCAAAAGCTAAAGTCCAGAAAACAAACAAAGAGAACTGTACCTCTCAACTTCTTTCTTTTTCTTTTTGCTTTAAGGAAAACTTTGACTGTATAGAAAGCTGTACCTTCTCAGAACTGTTAAATTCAATATTATCAGCAATTTATGATGGGCATTTTCCCTATATGCTCTCAAAAGAAAGAAAGAAAGAAAGAAAAAGAAAGAAAGAAAGAAAGAAAGATCCTATCATGAAAGGCTGCTGCACACTACTCTGTTTACATAATACCATCAGCATAGTAACTGTATGAAAATTTGGAATTTTTTTTGTTTGTGGTTAACTGTTTACAGAAGTATATATATATATATTTTTTGCCAACGGGGGCATATGAAGGATTTTTGTAAACAAAAGTAATAATAATAATAATATTATATGTAAATTCTTTCCTAGGAGGCTGAGATTTGTTTTAAAAAAAGTTGTACCATTGCTATTTATTTTATTTTTGGAAAATTGATTTATTGGGCCATTTCCTTCAGAATTTATGTAAACCCATTTCTTAGTGATGTTATCTGGGTGTGGTATATTTTCTTCTTCCATTTTGTTTTGGAATATTGTTTATTTTGTTCCTTATAAAAAAGGTAATGATGATTAATAAATTTTAAGCATTTTACAGCATTTGTATCCTCTGTCTTTTCACTGAATCCCTTATAACAGAGTTGCTGGCCCTATAAAATATTTGCTTCCCACTCTACTGTAGCCATTTCTCAATAGCTCCAGCTAAAAAGCCAATCTAGACTGCGGTACCTAACTGTCTACAGAGCTTTAATGCCCTTCAGTGCTTTGAATGAAAGGCACTCAAAAGCAAATACCAAAAGTGTTCTAAGCACATCGCTTCAGGTGCTATTGACAAGGAGGTCTTCAGTAAACAAGCATATTTTTGAGTCTGTACTTATTCTGTTAACTGGAAGTTCTTTATTCAACTGACAGAAACTATCCAAAGTACTCCAAAACAGCCACTCTGACATTTGAATGCCTACTGAAACATACATAAATCTCAAACAAACCTCCAATTGCACTGTTGTAAATTTACAAGTTTTGTCAAGTTATCACGCAGCTTTAGCTACATTATACTTTCAACCAGCCACTACACACCTGCCTGTAAACTGTAAAATGACAAGTAGCATTTCATGCAATTTACAAATGACTGCTCTAGGGAACAGAAGAGGAACAGAAAAAATTAATGACAAGCTTTTCCTAGCCTACAATTTGGACAACCCAGTAGAGGGAGTAATAGGGTAAGCATGAAGGTTTCTGCAGGTATCCGCCTTAGGCCGCTTTTCTCACCCATTTTTCTTTACAGAACTATGTCACCCCATACACTCCTCCACTCAGAGGTGAGCACCAAGTTCTCCTCATGGACCTCTGGTAACCTCATACTTTCTGCTTGAAAAAAATTTGCCCTACCTCCCAGCTTCCTGTTGGTCAAATTGCTACTTCACTCTCCATTTTCTGGCTTTTCACAACACCTTTTTGTCCCTGTTCTTAGGCTCTTTGCTTCCCAGTGAGGAGCCAGGTGGTTTATTGCTCACTTCCCTCTTTCCCACCTAACCCACCAGTATTCCCAGTACTGCACTGATACTGAACTAACCAGCTTGGAGAACAACAGTTTCTCTGGCCTTTCAGGCAGGCTGAGGTATGATTCTGCTCCTGCTCATACTGCAGGAGGGAAGAGAGAATATCTATTAATAGAAAATAAATTACTATGCACTTCTTTGATCCACAACAAATCCTTGTCCACAGGTAACCCACTGACATAACTTATTCTCCACATGCTGCTTCAAGGTCATCTGTTCTTTTCCCAAGCAAAGTTATGTGTTTCAATATCTCAGCAGTTCCCCTCCTTCATGAAAAAACTCTGTGTGTATTAAGTCTGTGCCAGCAGATGCTTGAGGCATCTTACTGAAATAGGAAAGACTAACATGTGGAGGAAGAAGTCAATGAGAGAGACAGACTCTCTGACACATGGGAAGATGGGGAAGTGATCATGACTTTTGGGGTGGGGGGGGGAACCAACCTAGGGTTATGTGACATGGGAGAAGGAAGGAGGGAAGGAAAGAAAGAAAGAGAAGAGGAGGGGACGGACCTTGTTCCTGGCATGGGGAAGCAAGAAATCCCCATAAGCCGGGGCAAGGAGTGGAGGCACACAGAGCCTGTGGTGGAGGACTGCGCACTGGAGACCCTGCTTTGGAGCAACCAGGCACCATATCACACACACAGCCCCAGTGCTGGCAAGGAGCAAATGGGAACCCTTAGGTGAGGAGGATGAGAATAGGAGACACAACATGCTTCAGGTGTGGGAGAGCAAGTGGAAGGCTTTGCAGGTACTCCCTGAGGAGCAGGAAACATGACAAGAAGTAGATGAAAAATAAAGAGCACTGGTGGGTGGCACAGATCGGCCTTCCAGGTTTCCCTAGTTATTCTCCTTTACATAGGAACTAACTTTGCTGTGAGTTATTGCTGACACAAATTGGGAATTAGCTCCAAAGGAAATCAATGACTCTTTTCTAAAAACTGTGATGAATGAGATCAGTTGCATCTCTCGTAAATAAAGTGTAATCACTGTTTTTCTAAACCATGGATAAGGATTAAAGACAATAAAAAACAAAGTAGAAAAAAGGGATTGGCTTGGTATCCCTTTATTGACAGAGGTCAGAATATTGTGCAGGTCACACTTTACTATGTCAGTGTAGATAATTTAATGTATTTTACACCACCGTTAACACTAGAGGGCTCTAGGCTCACAGTTTACAAGCATATCTGAAAAGGTTTATTTCAAAAGGGTTTCTTTCACAGCACTCAAATGTGAGCCACGTTATAACTGCTGTTTTAGTTTCAAACCACTGGCATAAATTTTGCCCTTGATTAACTCTTGAATCTAAAGACATCCAGTCTAAATAACATAGGGAGACTTGTTTATACATCCACAACAGAAACTGACATGTCCCATAAGCTATCAGTATCACTTTTTTTTCCCCCAATCTGATCATCTTTGGAACACAAATAAATCACAGTAGAGAAACCATTCACTTAGCCCACAACTTATTCCAGCTGTACAATAAGCATTCAAAGGTTTTGGGTCTAATTTCAATACTGGCTGTAAAGGTCCTTCGTTGGGAATTCATGCGCTTTCTACCCACTCAGGACTTTTGTTACATAGCCTATGTAACAAAATGTATGACCAGTATTTTTTTTTTCCTTTTCTACACAGCATTATAAAACTCAGCAGTGTAAACCACTGATCACTAAGAATCAATTTTCAGCTCCTCCTTGAAACTATGAGTAACATCTAAAATATAATCTGGGTCATTACCCAAAATTCTGAGCCTATTCAGATTTCCTACACAGGAGTCCACTTTGGGTAATTTGTTTTACTCTTAAAGCATATGACAGCGAGCTTTTAAGCCGTATCACGTTCTGAAAACAGCTATGATCAGAGTTAGGATTGTTCATGGCACAATTTGGCCATGATTTTATTTTAGTCTACCTCATGTGATTTTAATTGACTCAGGGAGCAGGGGTGATTAAAAAACAAATTGATAATGGCAGCCACTAATAGCCAAATTTGCTATTACTTAATAATAGCAAATCCCAACTGGAAGCAGGCAGTACTCATCCTCTCCAGTAGATTTTGTTGTAACACTGCAAAAGAGTAGTAGCTCTGTTGCCACTAGGTGAATTAAAACGGAGTTTTTGCAGATACAATAGAAGAGAACAGGAGAGTAGTTCTATTATGACATTAAAAATGAAGTAGTAAAACAATTCCAAATGCGCAAGAAAAGTGCATTTTTGCAAATGCAGTAATCATGATTGCGAGACTTCTTTTTGCTTTTTACTCTGCTTCAAAAAATACCTTATTGACTCTCAGATTTATTTTGCATTTATTATAACTCTCATTTATAACTACAGTTTAGTCATAAGCAAACAGCAAATGTTTGCACTGCTATAGTGACTGTTGTTACTATTATTCACATGGTTAAGATCTTTAAAAAAGGGAACTTACCCTGTCAGCTTACTCGTCTTCTGCTGTTACAGACTATATGCAAATAAAAACTCACTTTTGCCCTTCCCTCCCGCTATAAAAAAGCAAAGGCAGTCCAGGCAGTTAAAAACGGAGCCACTAAACAACAATGCATTTGTCATGAGCAAATTATAGACATCTCATATGCTAAGTCTCACAAAATGCCCTGGTCAACTAAATGAGTCTAGCAGCCAATCCTAACACTACTGCTTCACTACTTGCACCAGTTTAACTGTGAGGATCTCCCAATGGTTGTTTTTGATTTTCACTGATTTCAAAAAAAAAAAAAGCCAGAAATATTTGAGGTGAGCCTGATTCCAAAGCAAACTTGGAACTGCTCTAAATTTTGGAGGATATCAGATGTGGACAGTGAAGCTATTCCCTGTCTCAGCAAGCAGCCAGTAGAAACCTCTCAGTTCCACCTTGCTGAACTTCAGGGAGGTTTTGGGCCAACTAGCCTTCCAATTCCCATGAGCTGGTGGTCACTGCTCAGTATTCTGGAGAGTGAGATTACTTCACCTGATGCAATTTTTCACTTCCCCAGTTGTTAATGCTTTTGGGCTTCAGGAATTCATTGTAATGGAAATCCAGGTGCATTATTCATCTATCTGTTATTTTACAGAAAATTAACTTTATAATTGCATAGAATTTGTGTTGACTGAAGATCTGTGTGACAGTACTGAATACCTTGTGGTAAGGTGCAGTTACATAGCATTCATAGTAGAGAAGTTGTCACAGTCTACTTGATCTGACCAAAACACGTAAAAAACCTTTGTCTTTAGTAAGGAAGCTTTGAGATCAATGTAATCTATCCCCCAACAATGCCAGACAGGATTTTAATGACTAATATTCCAACACATGGTCTTTCAATGTCAGCTGAGATTGCATCAGAGGTCATTTTTCAACATAAACCATTCTCAGATTTCTAATGTACTTCTGGCTTTTTTAAAAGCGAAGAAAAAAGTTTGTCAGTCACTGTAAATTTATATTCTATTATGCTATATTTATATATACATATACACACACATATACATATATATTTGTGTGTGTGTGTGTGTGTGTGCATGCACGTACGCATATACATATATAGAGAGAGACCAGCAAAGGGGTATATAGAATTAATTATTCTACAATTCTACCTCCCATTTATCTTTTACCTTCAGTCTGAAATGGTTAGTTGGGCAGCAGCAACCAGAAGCTTCATATAGCAGCATGCTAATTCAGAGCAATTGCTAACCAGAAGTAACAGAAAAGCTAAATGTAAAAGTGGAGTAGCTCCGATGAAATCATCACTGTCAGTGCAGAATCCCACCCTGGAAAAAGAGAGGAGACTTTTACTCAGTGAGAGCCCTTGGAAAGCCACCAGAAAAGCCAGGGAGCAGAGGGAATACTCAATTTTCCTGTTCGCCTTTTCGTCTTAAAGCACTATGCCTATGGCATGTTTCACAGGGATTATATTTATTTTTTTGCACAAGGCCTGGCCCAAAACCTTGCATACGCTGAAACTCCTCCAAATCCTCCTGTGATACAACAGCCCTAAGGGGACCTACCTGCCACAAGGAGGACTTCAGCTGATTAAAAGACCACACGGCCTCCTCTGTTCGGCCCCCCCCTTCCGCGCTCACCTGGAATTAAACAGGATGCACAACATTAGGATTACATGCTTTCTTACGTTTACAGTGGCCCTAGTAAAGAAATTACCATCTTCTTCTTACAGACAAATTTATTCTTTTTTCAAGTTGTCAATTCATTTCAAGCGATTTAAGATTAAGCTGATTCAACAACCTTGGTGAGCTAAGGATTTGGAAACTGCTGATAAACAAATTTAAAAGAAAACTGCATAGGAGCAAATTGCTTCAACCTGGGGACTGTGTTTTTGTGAAGTTTACATCAAAGACAGAATTAGATGTAATCCATTAAAAACAATTTCTCACACATACTTTAGTCACCGGTGCCATTAAATAGCAAAAAGCATCAAGCCTCGTCGAGCCACCACCTCTCTGCCCCCACCCCTCGACAGCTATTTTTACAACGGCTGCGAAAAAATGGGATGGGATGGAATTAAATCGATTTGAAGGTGACACAGTACGTTCTTTCACTCTTTAAAATTTAGGTTTTTTGGGTTTTTTGGGTTTTTTTTGTGTGTGTGAGGGAGAAAACTACCACCCGCCGTCTTCGGAGAGGTTTTCAGCTCAAAACGCGGCCGCCGCGGTTACAAACAGCCGGCGACGACGCTGCGCAGAAGATGGCGGCAGGGCCGTGAGGAGCCGCGCGCGCCGCCAACCGCCTCGCGCAACAGCCAGCAGCCAAGCGGTAAGAAAGACAGCGGCGGTAAGAAACGAGGGCCGCTCTCGTTTATACGCGCTCCGCTAGCCTAAAACGAAAATAAACCAGCTGGAGGCTTCCCACCCTTCTCTTCCCTCCCCCCCCCCCCCGCCTTTTTGGGGGTGGGGGGTGGCTGCCCGGGTGGTCGGGACGCAGTTTCACTTCGTCTCCTGCGGCCGCTGAGGGGCAGCGCGGGCGCCTCCCCGGCGCCATCTCCTGGCCCCGCTGCCCTCAGCCACGCCGGATCAAGCGGACGTTTGGGGTTTTTTTTTTTTTCCCCCTTCCTTTTCCACTTTCCTCCTTTCCTTTTTTTTTTTTTTAATTTTTTTTTTAAATTAAAAAAAAAAAAAAACCCTTTAAAGCCCCTCCAGCAAGAACAGGCAAACCAAGGCTGCAGGTTTAATTCCCACCTTTCCTGCAAAGCTGAGGCAGCTTCTCCCAAAGGCCTTTGGGCACTGGCTTTTCCTGGAGGCTTGCTCTACACAGGCAGCATCACTCCAACCCCTGCCCTCATGCTTCGCCTCCTGCCTCCTCCTAAATCTACCTGTTTTTCCTCACAGGTGAGCCCTCAAGCGATGACTGACATTGTGGCTTTCTGCCCTGTGAGGCTTGGCGGTGTGTAGGCTCACCTGCTGCAGCACGGTAGGGCATTAGTTGCTTGTAGGATTCACGGAGGACAAGAGAAGAAGGCCGAAAATATCTCCAGCTCCTCCTTGGAGGCACTTCCTTTTTTTCCAGCCTCTTTCTTTCCATGGGCATTTTGGGCAATGTGTTGTCTTACTAATGCACTGGTTCTGTCCTCGCCTACATTTCTTGAGGCCATCTCTTCCTTCTTGTTATTTTATGTTCAGCAAATACAGGTAGCTGCTTTCAGACCCACATAGGAAGGTTCACGGCTATGCATTTGCTTTATTCACCAACCGGCACTTGCA
The DNA here is from genome assembly GCF_040807025.1 of Struthio camelus. Lineage (NCBI taxonomy): Eukaryota > Metazoa > Chordata > Aves > Struthioniformes > Struthionidae > Struthio > Struthio camelus. Next base: position 17,266,890 of record NC_090946.1, read on the forward strand.
TAGAAGACCATTGTTCTGTCCCGTCAAACTTAATTTTTGGTGCAATGTAAAAGCAAATTGAGTGTTTTGCTTGAGGCAACAGATTATTTTGTTCCTTTCTCCCTAAAAGTTCTGTGTAACCTAAGATGCGACTCAGATATTTCAGCTGTGTTAGGCAATCTGCATGAATATATATCAACTTTCATGTTAAGAATTCTTTCTGTGGTTAATACAAGGAACTCCCCAAAGGTGAAAGGATCTACAGAGAAAATGTAGATTTGTTATCTTTTCAAGACTGCTCTATCAACCACTTTTTCCCCCTCTTATTTTCAGTAATCAATCTGGAGCTGCTTTTACCATTACTTCTCTGAAACTGTCTAGTCTTATCTGTCTCAGCTGAAGGTCATAAGCAGTATAAGGTTTCTAGGTAGAGATAATATGTTTTATTGGCTCGGCTGGTATAATTAGAAAAATTAGGCAATCTTTTTGGCAGACAAACCCTTCAGTCAGCTTCAAAAAAAGGTGACTAATTATTTTACCATCAGAGTGAGTTATTTCTTAAACTTGCCTGCCTGAGGAAATGGATGAAATCCAGCCAAATCCTACTCTTGTAGCCCATTCAGCTGAAGCCAGGAGGACTGGATTTGTGCAGTCAGGACAGAGTTTGGCCCCCGGTCAGCTCTGGGAAAACATACGCATCAATGACACTTGCAGAAGAGTTCTGTGGTACTTTAGCAATAAGTTTAAAGGCTTGCTTCTTACATATATTTTTATACCACTACAGACACTCTAAATAAGCAGTAGTGCTGCTACAGTTCTATAATATATTATATGTTGGTAGATGTTAAAAGGGACTTGCAGGACTTAATGCCACTAGCTGTACTAGTGCAAGGTCTCTTTCTTCTTTTTAATTCCATTGGTACTGTAGTTTTACACTTATGTGTCTCTACACTACAAGTAAGAAATACATATGCAACAACCCACGTAGAAAAATTCTAAGCAAAAGTAGCCAGCATTTTATCTGCAAGCGCATCCTAGCAAGGCTCCTGGCCTCTTGAGGGCCTGTTCCCGGTAGAGAGATTTGGTCCCTCTGGCATTAACGTTGGGATGGTTGGGGATAGCGGAGGGTGGTTGCTTATTTTACTGAATTTGGTTTCTCGGTAGCCTGTTTCAGGATACTCCACCCCTGCTTGTGACATCATTAGTTGTTGGTAGAGGACAAAGTCCTCATCCTAACAGGAAAAACTGCTTTGCCCTTGAGTTCTGCAAAGGTTGAGAGTAGTCGTCATTTTATCCCCACTAATAAATCTCCTATTCATTTTCACAAAGGCTTAGATATTTAACAGGCGTCACACAAACCAAATCCATACAGAACAAACAGTCAGACAGAGACTGCCATTGTGGAAGAGTTGTATCAACTTCAGCCTTGTGCCTAGAAATGTCCTTGAGGCGTGGTGTTGGCTCTGCCCCAGCACAATGCCCACGCTGACAGATCAGAACCGTGTAAAGTAATCACTGGCAGCTAACGTAAATCCTCATCAGAAACGTAATCTCTGATGAAATGATCGCAAGGTGAGTAATGGGGATAGTTCAGAAACCATATGAAGGGTACAGAAACAGGACAAGGACTAGGAGTTTGAATCTAGAGTTTTATTTGATAGATTTCCATTAAACAAAAATCATGGAACAGCTTGAGTAACGTTCCTTTATAGGAGGGAATGAATAGCAAGAAAAGATGAGCCTGCTTTTTTCTCTCCCCTCCCTCCCCCCTTTTCTTTCCTTCCTTATTTCCCTTGTATATTTCTTTCTGCTTGTTTTCTGACTGCCATTAAGAACATTCTCATTTTGGGAGCGTGAGGTTTTGGATTTTGCCTCAGATATTGCATCTCAGCTCTTAGGAGCTCAGCAAGGAGCTTAAGCATTTGTTAAACTGTAAACTTACCCAATAGCCGTGCTGAAACAAATGGGATTACTTTGGTCTGTAGTTATTTTACACTTCATGCCCAATTCCATTTTGCATACTTACTCACAAAGATTATTGAGGCACATATGCATCTCACAGTAAACTAACGCTTTTGTTGGCATTTTCATTATTCTAACAGCTAAGAATCCTACTCACGCAGACCAGGACTTTCCTGTACTAGGTGCTATAATAAACCATTCTCTGAATGCATTTTTTTAAACACGTGCACACATGCTCTGCTGAACTAGATTAGAGTTTCATTTTGCTTTCATCTCTCTGCATTGTCTCAGTATTATTTATCCAAATATTTATTATGCCACGGTAGTGCTGGTAGTAGAATGGCATAGGATTAGAGCCTGCTGTGTTATACAAACATTAAACGTGAGAATTCTGAGTGATAAAAGGTAATATAAAGATATGGAAGAGAGGAGAGGGAGAACATTAATATGCATCTGAAGTTACATATGCCATTTAGAAAGCTTAAAGGGAAGAGACAACTACCTGGAACTGCTGTTTTGCTAGTTATTTCTGCTAATTTTGGGACACTAGTCACAGTGTTTGTGGAATGTCATCAAACAGGAGGGAGTCAAGGCAGACTAGGGACAGATCCTTTTCTTAAACTCCAGCAAGCAATGTCATTTAAAGGAGACTCCAAGATACAAGGATGTCCGCACACCACCTCCAAGACAAATAAAATTCAGTAGCGTGACGTCCTTTGCATGGCTTGCCCAGAACAGTATTGAAAGGAGTTATTTACAAAAAGATATTTAACTCTTCCAGGCACGATGGCCAGCCAGTACTCTTTACTTGAGTTTCATTTAGTTCACCTCTGGAGGTACAAATAGCTGTATTGTCCCATTCGTTTTCTCGCTTGTTACCTCACACTTGTTCTCAGCTTCTCATTCATCCATGCATACCCATTTTCCTCTACCACCTATTTGCATTCTGTTTCCTCACTTATTTTTCCTAGGTATTCTCCCTTCATGATCGCTAAATATCACTCTCTTCCTCTCCTCTCTCCCCAGACAGTACTCTGCTTTCTTTCTCCCCTTGGCTTCTGTAGGATGAAGCTGCCGACTTCATGGTCCAGCATTGATGGCAGCAGCAACGGCAAAGGGAGAAAGAAAAGGGGCAGTGAAGAGGAAGCTCATCTACTGGCAACAGCTGAGCTGCCACAGAAGGTGATAAAGAGATGAAATTGGTCAGTCTGTAAGGTCTTTTAGCTCAGATTTTGAGTCTCCTCCTTGTTGACTGTAACTGTGATCCATATGTCCTTTTAACTTAAAAATAATATTAGAAAGCCTTAGAGAGAGCCAATCCAAAGGCACCACATCAGGATTCCCAAGCCACACATCTGTGGAGTCTGGGAGGGTACTGTTGGGAATTACCACTTTGTGCTTGCTCAGCTCTTCCCTTGACATCTGCCTTTGGCCACTACCACCAGTAGAGTATTGACTTAGATGGATTCGCTCTTATCTACTGTGGGCCTCCTTAAGCTAAATGAACAGAATGAAAGTCCCTCTCATGGTGGGTAAAACCAGCAACCACTATCTGCAGTCCTTGTTTTATGTTGTTATTGGGGGGGGGGGGGGGGAAAGGGAACAAAAATCCCAACACGTTAGCAAAGCAAACAGATGTTTACCAGAAAGGTTTAGTTCTGCCCCTGCCCTCCCCCCCCCCCAAATAAGAGAGAGGTTGAAAGTTTGACTTGGCATTCATTAAATACTTTAACACACAATAGAAAAAACAGGATCTCTTCAGCTCAGAAAACCCTAGGATGGCACCAGAAGCTACATGAACAACTTGGATTCCAATGTTTCCTAGTGAACCAGTGTTTTGCTTTGCAAGTGTAATTGTCAGAATATCCTTTGTGAACAGAAGGAAAATCTCCCCAAATTCCCCTATGCTGCAACATGTTGACATGTTAAGCGATGGATCAAGCAGTTTCTTTTCTTGCCTCATTCTGAACAGCTGGATCATTCCAGTTAAGTATTTCCCTCTTCTCTTTCCAAAAAATAACTGACCCAAGTAGATCTAAAGTCTGTAGAATGTCAGCTAAATGATGAAATGCTTGGCAAAGTCATAAGCAATTGGAAACAGGGTCTTATCATGGAAAATTTGCTTTAATCAAAGTTGGCGGTGCTAGAAGGTAAACATAAGAACAGTTCAGGAACAAATCAAAATTAGAGTCAATCATGTTCTAGATAAAATATAGCTGATGGTTCAAGATAATTCATATCAGTAGATACCCAGTCATTCAGCTTCCAGGACTCTGCACAATACATTGCCTGGGGATAGGAAGAGTTTTGCTCACTTAGTAAACCAGTCTGTGAAAGGATATGATCGTTATCTAAGTATACATTATTAAAGGATTAATAATATTTGTATCAGCTTCCACAGAAATCTCTTCATTGATTTCAGTGGGAATTGAATAATGATGTTCTACATGGATATCCCCTATTCTTCACAGTTTGGAAAGAATTTAATCTAAGGCTAATTACTACAAATAGAAGTGCAAATTATTACGTTTTAACAAATTAGCATCTTAAAAATATTAATTTGCGTAAACTTTTGTCATCCCTTTCATTATCTGGATCTCTGGACCATGGAAACGATATCTGTAGATAGTGTTCTTCACTAAATCAATTCAGAAAACGTTCCTGCCTCTAAACCCACAGGAAAAACTTTCCCATATTAATACCAAAGACCATTGAACAAAAAGACATAGGAAAATGAATTGATTTAATAAGTTTTAGTGTAAAACTGACAATTACATGCATAAAAGCACTTACCTGCCTTTCTCTTATGAGCAAATATTAGCTAAAATAGTGACTGATTAGCAGTTACATTGAAAAGAACAATTGTGGGAGTTTCCTGACATTCTATTCTACTCCCCTTGGTTTCAAAATATAACACACCAAATATTTTGCTCCGTTCACAACTTTTATATTGTTCTGAGTCACAAATATCCTAGCAAATAATTCTAGAGTCAGAAGTCTTCTCAGGTGTGGGTAATCTCTCAGACATACAGAATGAGTTTAATCAGTTATTTTATGAGTGGTCAAGCTGGAAACTCTTTCCCAAAGTCCTACTTGTGCTTGTCTTTGATCTTGATATATAGAGGGTATTGCTTCTTTTAGGAGCAAAGTAGCTCAAAATGGAAAAACCCACTGAATTGTCTAGGGTGTTTATAAAGCATGCTCAGTGGTTAAGAACAGTATAGTCTTCACTCTTAAGGTGTGTCTGATAGTAATCTAACAATACACTTCATTACATACCAGGGTCCCAAAAGATTACCTGACAGTTGCCATGATTGTGTTCAAATTGAATGCAATGGTAAAACTCCTTATTGACTTAAAAAGGAGCAGAAAATTATTCTTGTTACTTTGAATGCATAAAGTGCACGTAGCATGTCCTTGAGCTGGCCAGGTTTGTGGCTTTAAACATTAAATATTATTTTGAAATCATGAAGTGATGTGGAACCACTGTACCAAGCGCAGGCCTGGTGTGATGTGGACCTATGAAACACAAAAGATTAAGGTGATACATTGTATATGCTTCTGTGTATTGGAAGGACACAGCAGGGCAGACATTTGGCTTCATCTGAGGATGGCTCAATACAATCAAAAGAGGGAGGTGGAACACTGCTTCCACAGGTGGAGCCAGAAAGGGATGGTTCCTTTGCTCGGATTAGAGCAAAGGATAAAGATAAAGATATTTTAATTTGCTCCTAGTGCCAAGATACGACAGTCATTGCAGATGGAAGAGCCCAATCATACCCTCTCCGTACCAAAAGCTGGAAAAAAGGGGTTAATATTTTTAATTAGCAACTATTAATAATTAGTATTTTTATTCCAGTAGCAAGCAGGATTCCAACCATTAGCAAGTTCCTACCATGCTTGTCACAGCATGTGGATGTAGAATTGTTAGCTCCGTCTTGAGGCATTTATAGCCAAATTACATTAGACAGATGGGAGATAAAACACAGGAATCTTGCCCAGTGGCATTCTGCAAGGGAATCATAAAGCTGAAAATAAATCCAAGGATGCCTGACTCTTGGCAGGAGTTTCCTTCTATGGGAGACTATATAGGTCTCCTTCCATAGGAGAGCATAGCCCCCAGCAGAATCCTGTGACAATCACGTCAATACTTTGATCCTAAATTAGGGCCAATTTATTTTGTTATCTTTTCTAAGAATACCATTTTTTTGCAAGATACATCAAGATGCTTACTGTAAATTGCATCCTGTCCACCTCCATATTCAGGCAGAAGTGCCCAGCTTTTGTTTCCTGAATACTTCCAGTGAGTTGCAAGTGGTTTGAAATTCAGTTCAACTGTTTTACCTACCACATCAACAGACGGGTTGGGAGAACTTGGCAGGTTGTTTAAAACGCTTCATCTTGGTCCTAAGCACTGGGCATATGAATTTAAGTATTATGTTCAAAATATACAATGAACTACACCATCACATGATAGTATGGATGTGGGACGCCCTAAGAAACATGTAATGAAAAGATAGGTATCCTCATTTTTTCATTACAAAGGAAAGTTTCGTGTAATTCTATATATGCTACTATTTAAATGAACTACTTTGCATACTTGCTGATGACTTGGATGTTATCAAAAGAGTAGAGTTACCAGTTTTTGAGTAGTTCCTTGAGCTACAGTACACTGCTGCTGGGAATTGTGAGGGAAGCTGGAAGACACGTCTTCATGGGACAGAACTATATTTCTGCTTCTCCAATTCCTTTCTCCCAATATTTCTCCTTCTCTTGTTCCCAGATTACACTCCTCTCCAGTTCCCCTTTTCAGAAGGGCAAGACATTGTGTGTCTGCAGCCAGAAACACTGAGTTAGAAGCAGAGAGACTGCTTCAAAAGTGTATGCCAGGCATATATCCAGGGATCTTATTTCCCCAAAGGGTGGGAAAGTATTGAGACACTGATGTGGAGGGGCTTATGAAGCAATAGGTAGGATGAGTACTGGAGTACAAGGACTGGTGTTGCAGGCAGTACAGGTTGAGCAGGGGGTTGGAAGGGTGGGTGAGTCAGTACAAACAGCTCGGCAGGGCAGAGGAGGCTGTTTGCTGTGGGACAGTGATTGTGGGATTGAAGACTTAGGTGGGAGGGCTGCTGTAGAGTATGTGGCTGATGAGCATGGAAAAGCATCAGCAAAGAAAAATGAGACAGTGCTGGAGAAATCCACAGCACTACACATGGTTCAGGCCATTGGCTGCTGTTTCTTGACAGATATCCAACAAGCAGAGCAGTGAGATGGCAGAGACTTTTATTCCCAAGGATTGATTTTGGTAAAGTCTGCCCCTTCTCCATGGCATCCAAGTACTTCATACCTTCACCTACAAATTTGAAGGGATCCGGTGTGCAGGGACATGAGCTTGCTAAAGAGGCCTGTGATGGAACAGGTATTTGGAACTCAACATCCAGGGTCTCAGGCCAGCTCCTAAATGTTGTATAATCTCCTGTCTGCACTAAGCCACTTAATACCACACTATCTGCATTTAATCTGGTTCTCAAGTTTCTTACCTGTCAGCAAGGTATCTGAGCACCTTTGGCTATAAGATACAAGAATGGAAATGAGATCAGAATCTGGCTCCTTATGTTCAGAAAGCCACAAGAGTAGGTTTTACTGTTCTTAGCAGTGTTTTTACAGATCAGCCAGCACTGTTATTGAACTTGGTCCTAAAGTACAGCTGAGTTTGGATGAAATGCAATTATCAAAATTGTTGATACTCCCTTCTTCTTTGCTGGTGTGTGCCGCAGGGATGAAAACAAATGAAGACTGGTTCATTTCAAATTATTTTTGGGACTTTGGATCTAAAAGTGAAGAAACAAACTCCCTTACAGCTATCAGGTTTGTTGCCGACAGCAGTTGCAATATATTAATTATGGGAAACTTATACAGCAGCATGCATATACCAAAAGGTAACGATGTGCAAATAATAAAATGGGTGACTTACAGCTTCACCCAGAGCGAAGCCCGATCGCTTAAGATCCTGTTGACATTCTACTTTGACTGATCCTTAAATACCATAAGCAGAATAGCAATTAATTTAAATCAAATGTGAACTGCTATGCATGTTCTCTCTGTTTGTAAGGCAAAACATTTAAAAACTCATCTCAGCAATAAATAGTAACAGGAATTAATAGAGTTGTATTCTTGGAGCCTTTCACTGCAAGTGGAAGCAGTCAAACAGTGCAGTTTGGGGAACATCCTGAGCAACAGGCAGTACTTTCCAACCACATTCTTCTTCCTTGATCTCAAAATAAAGGATGGTGCTGCAGTCCATGGAAAGCAGAAACTTGCTTACCCTTACATCTGCTTAGCTTCTTTGTCTGATCAGACTGGGGCAGGAGGAAGAACACCAAACTCTCATCCATTCTTTGCCTCTCATTCTCCTTGCTGGCTGCACAGCACATTCAGAAAGCAGCAGGCTGGACTGTTCTGAATGGCTAATCCTAACTTGTGTTTTGAGAGATAGTATATGGAGAGCACCATAACAGCAAAATATATATTATAACACATAGGGGTTTGCAAGGAGGAAGAAATAAATGTTGAGATTTGCTGAGCCAGTGTAGTGTACAGGCTCTCATGTTATGTGATGCAGCCGCAGCTACGTGGCTCGCAGCCCTCTTCTCCATGGCTGTAGCAGCCTTTACTGTGACGTACATACAGGACAATGCCTTGGGATTCAGAAAACCCCATTTTTTGGAAGTTTTGGATGAAAGAAGATTCTATATGTAGGAAGAGGAATAAAACCAGAATGCTGATTCCCTGTTCCTGAGCAGACAGACATGCATTTAACAATCTCATGGTGATTTTTAAACATTAAAAAGGAACTTCAAAATTGCAATAAGAATGAGTAAGGAAAAAAAAAGACTGATATAGAAATAGTTGGAAGGTAAAACAGCTTACAGATGCTCCTACGGCATCTAGGTACGCTAAGATTAGACCGGGAAGACCTGGATGAAATCCTAGAAGCGCTCCAAAAAAAACTTTCAAACCACAAATATGTCATCTACAGAAGATGTATTTTCAGTGTGTGTACTCAAGAATCTGGAGAAACAATAGATCACTGTATCAGCAAACCACACAAAATGATTGATTGCTATGACGGTCAAACTTTAGAAAATAATTGAATTCATGATGGATAACCTTGCTCAAAAGTGCAATGAAATTTTGGAGCCAGGTCTTTCACTGACCTGGGTCTCTGTGAGGGCCATAGGAGTGCCAGGGCTGGAGCAAGGGTGGGAATGAGCACACGTGGCCAATGCAGGGGGAGAGGAAGTCACAGCAGCACTGCCTTAGGTGGGTTTGAAGTACTGTCAAAGCCTTTCTTAACTAAGAGTAGAAAAGGATGTGGCAGAGGAGGGCGGCCAGAGGAGCCACACTGTGGCTGTGTGCACTGATCAGACATCCCCAAACATGGAATCTGTTGCACACTTGGTAACCCACAACAAGCTGTGTTGCGCCTTTATTTGTAAGCTGGGACTCTTCTGGAAGTCAGCCTGTACAAGACTTTCCTCAACTTGTAGTTTTGTCTCTGACTCTCGATGGGCAGTAGAGAGAGGAATAGGGAGCGGACAGGCCATGAATTGAAAAATATGGAATTATTGCTTGTGTGGACAGCATAGATTCCCAGACAGTTTCCAGTGATCTAAACAACAAGGCAGACAAGGAGGTAAGGGATGATAGGCCTGACTTCTTATGCAGAAGTTCAGCAGAGCTTCTAGAACTCGGTCAGTGCTACAGACAGCAGTCAAACTGAAAGCTTCATCCCTGCATACAGTCTTCAAGCAGAACTTAAAAGTTACCTTCCAGTACTGGCATAAACTTCTGTCACAGGCTGTGAGTGCATGCAGCACTAGTGAGCACACTTGAATCCAGACAGTTTTTTGTGGAGTAGATGCAGAAGTGACTCATCAAGTAGCACTAAGAAAGCCTCACAGTATAAGGAAAAATACACCAAAATGTATTCAACATCAAATTCTGAAGTAGAAAAACAAATGCAAATGAAAATCTGAGAGTACTTCAGAAAAAATCATGAAAATGAAAATGAGGTGTATAAAGGGCTATATGCAATTACTGAGGCAAGAGAAGTAATTATGCCAAAGCTTGTGGAGAAGACAGGCAAAGGGAAAACAGACCATATCTAAGTCACCATCCATGATTCAAAGAATCAGATTTTGCTCATGTGTGATATTAATATCCCACAGAATAAAGAGTTTATAAAATGAAGAACAAATGCACAGTCAAGGCAAAAGCACAGTAGCATACAGAACACTGAATGCCAAACAGATAACAAAGCATCAGTGATGATGTTGGCCCAGAAATGCATCCTCAGCACTATGCAGGAGAGGAAAGCAAATCTGCAGTTCGGTCAGCCAAACCAAATGTGATCTATGAACAGCACCATCCTAACACTGTGAAAACAAGCGTATCACAAGCAAATACCAAAGGAGAAAAATCTACCAGCTGAATTTTCAGACAGCAGCATATAATGGATAAGCTATGCTTTCGGTTGAACTGAATCTGTGCATGAACCTCTTACACATACACATTTTCTCAACTGAAAAATTCCCCCCAAAAACCCAAAAGCACCAAGACAAGGCATTGCAGCTTCCTGGCAGCAAAGCTAATAAAAGATTATCAAGATGGTTTTGAAAGATTGGAAATAGATTTAAAAAAACATTCAAACAGTACAGCCGAGTACTCATAGTATTAAAACCCAAGAGTAAGAGTCACAGAGAGAAAAAAGGTTTTGAGCTCACTTTGGATATATATTGACCACATACAAGCCATACAAGCTTCTGAGACCTGAGAAGAGCTCCTGCACTAAGCAGGAGCTAGCTACTAAATGCAACACTATGAGACTTGACCAGAAAGACTTATTATATTTGAAAACCACAAGGTGAATGAGTACATTTTGTTGCTTCAATTTGAAATGCAGAGGAAGCCATTTCTATCAAGGTATTAGGTATGAGTTTCATTTATTTTTCCTGCATCTATCTTCTTCATTAGTTAAGGTGAGCAGAATGAGAACTGAGTTCTTTCTTGGCTGTAAGTATTTTGGAATTCCACTTATAGACTCCTCTTCTAAAGCCTTTAAAACACAAGCAAGAGAAAGGAAGACATCACAACTGCACTTAAGGTATCACTCTGCAATTAGGGAGCTATGACTACTGTCACGGACAAACGAGCCAAGTTACTTCATTTCCTCTACACTTCACTAGTCTCAGTTCTCACTTGTTTCCCAAGGGCATGATCTAATCTCCACAGCAAGAATTTTCTTCCACTTTCCATAATACCTTGCATAAACAGATCTAAAGCTCATTTGCAGTCTATCAGTACTACTGTAACAGACTACAGAATGGTAATAAACATATACAATATGCAGCTCATATAGCATTCACCATAAGATTTTAACATTCTCCCCAAAATGCTTTTCACCATAAGGCTGCATGCAGCTTTGTTTTCCATGAATAAACCTCCCTTGAGTTTTCTCAAGTGATGTGACATTATACTAACCAGGCAAAAGACTGCATCATCTCTTCCGAGAACCAGCAAAGGGCACCTATGGCCAGAGAGCAAGCCCACAATATTCTTCCACAGTGGCAGTTCATATATTTACTAAGGGGAAGTCAACAGGCTATTTAAAAAAGGGTGGAGAGCAAGCATGAATCCCTGGGTAGGGCTGGGAAGCACAAACCCTGGTGAGTCAGCTGCAGATTGATGTTAGAAGAGAATTATGGAGCATATCAGAGAAAGGTAAAAAATAGTGTGAGCAGAAGCTAGGTCTGGTAAGAGCCAGGTGGGAAGGGTGTGTCGGATCCTCTGCTTAAGTTAATACCAACTCATTTTACATTAATTTACAGCTAATTACGGCAGTTAATTGTCACCTTCAGTACTATCCACACCACAATAAATATCCTCTTCTTTTGACTCACCCAGCTATTCACTCCTTTTCCCAGTCCACATAGCAACTAAGTACTTCACAGGTCTGCAGCACAATAGGACATTACCCAGGCCCCGGATATCTCTGGTTTGTCATGCTTACGAGGAGGCAGCAATTCTCAACACCAGTGGAGCTGTAATTTAAATACAGAAGAAAGCTGAATTCTGGTTTCACCAATAGCCTTAATATTACCACTTCTTAATTTCTGAACACTCAACTTTGCCACACTAGTATCGGATGATCTATTTTCAGGTTTCAGTGATAGTATTTATAGGATTTACGTTATCCATATTTTAAGTGACATTTGAACTTTTACATAAAATCACTATAATCGATGTCTCTCATTTTGTCTCTTCTTCTATGTAAGAAGCCAAGAAGAAAAGGTACAGTTGGAGAGATTATATCCATTGTCAGAATTATGGGTCAAATAACATGCTATATTGGACTTAACTGTTACAAGAGCTACTGCTAGTGACCAATCCATTACAACAGCTTTTTGATGCGGCCAGATCCTTAGCTTTTGTAATTCATCTCCATTAACCTCCTATAAAATGGGCTAGTACATACCAACTCTCCAGATCTAGCCTAAGTTCATTTCAATGTTATTTGACATTGGGCTGTCAGGGTAAAATACATTTCACAGAGCATTGAAAACTGAGAAAAACAGATGAAAATGCAGGAAAGAAATGAAAATGCTTTCAATACCTCACTGAAAGTTCCCTCCCTCAAACAAAAGTGCTTTGTTTTAATGCCATTGGATACCATAAATATGGACCCTTAGTAGATGCATGCTGTACATTAACAGTAAAGACAGGTGCTTAAGTTTCTGTTATTAAAACACTTGACAATTTGCTTCTGGGTTTTCTTTCCCCATACAATTGGAGAAGTGAACTTGCTCCTTCCTGCCTGGAGAGATAGGTTCTTCTCGCCATAATATCTGTGAGATTCCCAGTTCCTCCATCAGCTTTTCTTTTTAATCTACAGCAACGACTTGGAGCAACCATCCCTGTTACTGATGAACACATTTATTTAAATCCTTCTGGTTTTTGCAATAATCTCAAGTTGATCTACAAATATGGTTCCCCCCGCAACCAGTCAGCTCTCACAGCCTGATAACTTTTTAAATTTAGTAGGCCATCTTATGGAGTAACCCAGATTTCTTCTATACCTGTTTTGCTATTAGCAATTGTTCACTCGCTCCTGTAGTGGAAAGGGAGGAAGAGAAAAAAGTTGGATAACCTGAATGCTGGAACACCACTTGGATGTCACTGCTCTTTGGAGACCTGTGCATTAGCAATCATAGCAGTTCCAGCTTAGGTGAAATTTTGAGTAAAATAAATGAGCAGTGTCTTTTGAAGAACACATACAAGAACAGAGACAACTTTCACAACAGCTATACAACGCAGAGCACTTTTAAACGCTTCTTGAAGTAGCATATTCAAGGTTAATGTGTATTGCTCTAGTCACAAAGAGTTATGACGAGCAAAGACTAAAAACTCCCTAAGAAGAGGAAAGAAGTGCTTGATGCCAGCATGCTGCTTAGCAGCCGCTCCATGAAAAGAGGCAGGGCAAAACAAAAAAACCATCTCAACCCCACCCTAGGTAGGGAAGCCTTTCTCACTTTCCCCAGCTGAGTATCAAAACCACTGATTTCCCCCTCAGAAAATTCCTCCCTTTATCGGCTGTCCCTTACTCTGTTACACCTGGTAGGAAGCAAGAAACTCTCTTGAGGTATTTTAAAGAAACAGAAGACAATTCTGATCTGTTACTCTCCTCATGCAGAGGTGAGATGTAACTGAAACAGGAAGCAAGTCCCGTCTCTGTGCTGGGGGTCCTTATGAAGTGAGCAAAATGAGCAGCATTCACTGTCTCCTTGAGGGTTCTTTTTTTTTTTTTTCTGCCTTTAACTCTTTTTATCTTTCTCTTCCTTGCTGAGGTACTGGGCCACACCAGGGTAAAATAAATATAAAAATAGTTATGTATAATTACCCACCCTGCTTTCATGGCATTTTATTCTGTTCTACTTTAATTTGATTTTAACATTAACAAATGCACAAGACACAGGACAATGTATAACATGGTCTCTGCCCTATATTTTTATGAATATTTTTGTCTTCAGGCTATAAAGACATGATGATTGGCACCTTTTCCACTGCACTGATTTTTAATGCCACTTAATACTGTTAGCATTATCTTATGAAGTACAAGGACCTAAGCCACCCACAGGAATACCTTTCCTTGAATGCTATCAACTTCCATGTTCTTAAATAAAATCTTCTGTTCATGAATGCTGTACTTATATTTTTTCATGATTTTCTACAGTTTTGGCTTTGTTCCTACAGACATCTAGTGCCTGGAATTCTCTGCTTTCTGAAGCGGTTGCAGAGTCTGCTTTGCTGGAATAATTTTGTAATTAGTTTTCAGAGATTAAAAAGAAAAGGATCCACTGCTCAGGTAGGCAGGGGACATAAGTATGATGAAGAAAAGCTCTGCCACTTCTGAGCATTGTGTGTAGCCCATTGCTAGAGGTACATGCACAGAAGTAGCTGAAAGCCTAGCTTGTTGCATAGCTTGTTTAATTGCTTAAGTGAGACTAGTGTATATTTATTTAAAACATCTAACTGGTCACGTAAACAAGATATCATTTGCTTTCTCTATGTACAGATGAATTTACATTCATTATGAGTACTGGCACAGAATAAAACAACATTCTATGGGCAGGAAATCCAGTCTTTTCTTTTCTCCTGGTTTTCTGAACCATGAAGATATAAATCTAGGGTGTGTAAAGAGCTTACTACTGATTCTGAAGATGTAACTTCATTAAACATCCTGGGTATTTTGATAGGGATCATGTTCTGTGCTATAGCAGCCTAATATGTTGACCTAAGTACCCTAACCTTGCCACAGTAAGCTACCACTGAGTTCAGTCCAAAAATTAAGTCCAGGTAACACTCAGGAAAGGTACTCTTCTTGGTTTCTTTTATAATAATAAAATGAATGAGGATCCAATATATTCAATGTTAAGCAAAAGTGGAAATAGCGGCAGTAAATGGACTGGAAAAGATTGACACAACTCATTCAGGAACACGTGAACTGAATATCCTATTATATTCCCCTATTCTTTTAGGGAAATATTTTTTTAATTTATCATTGCAGGCTAGGATTTTGAAAAGAGCCCAAGAGAATTAGGCATCCAGCTGTGATCACATTTTGTCATCAGGACACCTAACTGTCTCCTTCACCTGTTTAAGCAGTAATGACAAACATCAGTAGTTCCAAAATTCAGCAGGAAACTCCAGGAATGCCAGAGATCACTGATCTGAATCTTCCTAAATGTGCAGAAGATAAAACTGCTCCATTTCACTCAAAGTATGTCCTTTCTGCCTCTCTACACATCTTTTCTTTTGCTACTTACTTCTCACTTGGCAACCCCTCCTCCAGTCACATCTCCCAGCAGTCCTCTCATTACATTTTTTAGGGTGAGATTTTTGGATCTGTCAGCCACCCTCATTCTTGTGAACGAGGAGGAGGCTGAAGATGAACTGAGGGCAAGTGCATACAGTGATGTGTATACAAAGTGCTGGACTGTGCACTTTTTTTCCCAAACTTACCAGCATTTGAAAAGAATGGTATCATTAACTTTGTACATTTTCATTCATCTTTAACCATCTTAACGTAAGACGTCCAGTCTAAACTAGTTGTCTGTTCACCTTGGAAAGAGACAAATCTGCACGGAGCAACTCATCCTACCTACTTTGATACTAAGCTAAACAGAGGATGAAGGGACATAAAGTAGCAACCCTAGCTGTGTTTTACAAAGTATACATTCATTTATGCTTTTGAAATGATAACCTGTTAAAAGGAAAAAAAGCTAACTTTTGGGAAAAAAATACGTTAAACACATTTACTGGCAGGCCTTATACACCTGATTCATTGCCTGTTTCTCCAGTTTTGAAGTCCTCATGACTCCATGGATATGAACAGAGTTACACAGGCATGATGCTCAAATAATGCAATCGTGGTCGGAGATCATTATCAGTCTAACTTTTCTCTCCCACAGAGCTGGTGTAAGGCTGGTTGACTTGTCAGAAATTACTCCTGATATTTTCCATCAGAAGGCAAAATCAGATTCTGAGGAGAATTCAGAAGTAGATTTCAAGGTTTAAGCCCATCTCTTGATAAATGTAGGATACAATCTGGATAAAGCTGGATTGGTGTTCCTCAGATAGGTGCCTAAGGCTTGTTAGTGCCTCACGGGAGGGTTTTCATGGCATGCACTCAGTGTGACTGAGTGACCCTTCAGGGTTATTAGTCTATTCGTTTTACAAAAAGATTAGCTGCACCAAGAGGCACAGAGTAACTTGCTATTGCTGTGTCCCCACACCTGAAGTACCCCACCTCTCCTCAGATTTAAGAAATCCCGTGTTTTTTTGCTGAGGAGGTGCCTGGCATCACTTCCAGTATTGGAAAACTTAGAATAGTTACTTGCATGCTTTCTGCATAACTGCAAAGCAACACCAAATTCAATTTGTTCCAAGACCTGTTGTTAGTGATTTGTGTTTTATTTCCAGTCAAGTTATGTTTCTTTATTAGCCTGAACCTTAAAAAAATATACCTACATATATGTATTTACTCCTCCCAAAATGCAAATACCATTGGTCAGTTGCTGAGGAAGGAAGAGCATCCTCTGTTTACCTATTCATCTGTTAAAATCCCCCAAACCCCACCTTTCTAGACTCTCTGAATCAATCCGGGAGTGACGCCAAAGTCACCTACTATATAAGACCGAGAGAGCACAGGTGAACTACTCCTCCTGACCAACTCCGGGCCCGACATCCTTTTGCCAGACTCCACTCAAGATGGGGTTTGGCAGGGGGATACGGGTACCAGAATGGGCTTTCCTGTTAGCAGTTTGCTGTATCCACCAGATAGGTAAGGACTCAATCACTTCTTTTTTTTACGAGGAAAAGAAAAAATAGTCTATTTAGATGTATTAATACATTTTAAAATTTAGACTCATTGTTTCACATAACAAGTGGCTGCACTTAGATGAGATTTCTTGTACTTTTAAATGAGGTTTGTACTTTTAATTTCAATTTTCATTAAATATTTAATGTCTGCCTATTAATTGGACTGATTTAATTTAATATTGCCTCAAGCCATTGTATATAACTACATTTGGAAGGTAGCCTTGAAGAATTATGAAATTAAGATGCTGCATTTTCCAGTTGCTAGATCAGACCACTGGTCAGTCTTTTCCAGTATCTTGCCACCTATCAGGAGCTAATACCAGATTCCTCAAGACTTCTTGCAACATGCTTTGAAAAGAGAGATTAGAAGGAAACTCTATGATATTCTGTGGCAATGATTTTCACAAACTAATTATAAACTGTTAATACATTATTTACTATATTTATAGAAAGCACTGTTTTTTAGTATGAGAAGGGACTAGCAGATTATCTGATGCATGCAATCCGTCATTTTGTATGTTTTTTTCTCCTGACTGTATTGTATGCATCAGGGCTGATCTTGGCAGTTTTTATTAACAGGAGTAGTCCTATTAAGTCAATGGGACCACTCAAACAGAGACTACTTGCATGAGTACAAGCTTGTCAGCTCAGTCTCATTCATGTACAGTAATTATTGCCCCTTCAGTTTGCCTTTTAAAATTCAAAAGAAGTCTCCAGATTGCCTATGTAAATTTATCTTGCGTATCATTTTCAAAACACTGACAAGTGCAAATATAATTTTCAGCTACTTTAAATTTCATGAAATAAGCACTAAAATGCTGATAAGTTTGTTTAAGCACAAAATACAACAGTCAGAATGTAAGCTTACGTTTAGAGTTACGCAATGTCAATCAACAGCATCCTTATCCATTCAGCTACAATGTCCTTGAAAAAGAAAGTTATTTGCACTGTGTAATGCTAAACTGATAAATTGTTTTGGAAAATGAATAGAGGTTAGACCGAGTCCGCCAAACTCTTTGCCTGAATCACACTCTGTGGAAAATATTTCAGATGTCCTACAAAATACTGGCCTAATCCTATGCTATTTCCACCAACATTCTGTGCCTGACTCTGTATTTTGAGTCAGATTCTAATTTTTATAAATTGACTTTAATGAGAATTGCATATGTGGATTGACAGCAGGATATAGACTTGGCAAAGTGCATCCAGAAATATTCTTAAGTATTAGTTCAGTTCCCAAATACTCAAATAGAAAATTACCTTGGACATTCTTGCAAGTAAGACTGTGATGCTGAGAGACACTTACTTTCATAATGGTCAACAACATGGCATTGTGCAATAGCTAAATAAGCCAATGCAGGTAGAATTTCCTTGGGAATGATATATTTGCTAAATGAACAAAAGCCCCTGCTATTTCCTTGAGAAAAATTAACAGACTAAAATACATGTATACACTCTTTTTGCTCTGTTACAAAAGTTCTCCTGCTAGAATAAACAAACATGCAAAGTATGTTAAAGACTGTTGGCTTCTTACATTAATTCAGACTGGATCTCTGCCTGCTGAGATTGCTATAGATGTATTAGGTGAGAGCCAAATCTGGCCTGTTAGTAAGACTTGCAGAGGCATTTGTTAGATTTTCTCACCCGATCAGTATCTATTATAATGATATGAATGTATTTAGCTGATGATATTATTTGTGACATTGAGAGAACAACAGGAAATGGAAATTGCGCGCTTAAGTTCTGTCCTAAGTTACTTCTTCATACATCACCAATGGCCACACATAAAGGTAAATGAGAAAAGAGTAAAAGCGCAGGTCCAAAAAGAAACTTCTGCAGAAACTGCAAGGACTTCTAGAGGAGATGGTGAGGCTGCCCAGAGCCTTCTCCTCCAAAGCTAGCTGTCTCTTGGGGGCTTCTCGTTGAGTGAGGGCTTCAATCCCTTCACACGGTATCTTCCCCCTCTGGGATGGAGTACGCAACCTGCTGACACTGTAGCAGTTATGTTGGGGGGAAAAAAAAACCCACCCATGCTGCAGTGACTTCTTTGGCAAAGGTAGTTGCCCACCTTTTATGCAGATATCTGGGCTGAAACTCGTCAGTGGAGGAACTACATGACCGTAGAGCTCAGTAAGGAATGCAAGCAGCAAACGGGAGCGGGTTTTGTGACACAGCCCTGACTTCAGCACTTCCCTCCCTCTGCCTATGTGGCTCCAGCCCTTCACAAGATAAAGTTATGGCCATTTTTCTTTAACAGGAATTGTGCACCTTTTTCACTTCTAAAAGACAAGAACTTAGGGCACCAATCCTGGAGCTCAGGAGCAATTTTCTTCGAAGCCTGAAAGTGTTCAGGTCAATATTTCTCATCTCTCAAAAGTCTTTGCTACAACCTCCTCTTGCAGCTGGGCCATGCACAGAGAAAAATTCAAAACTCATGGAGTCAGAAAGAGAATAGCCAGAAGGAGAAGCGCACTAGGAGTGAGCAAACTCGTCTGGAAGACAATTTATGTAGTTGAACTGGAGGCACAGAAATAATCCTTGAAATGGGGCACAAGAATAGGAGTTTTCTGATGTTGCTGAGCACCCTAATCGTCTGGCCACATGGTCACAGCCTGTTTTTTCCTCCTTTGTCACTGTCCCATTATTTTCTGCACCATATCTCAGCTTCAGGTGGGGTAGCAAGCATCCTTGGTCAGGTAGACTTACAGCCTGACACTAGAGGTTCTCTCCAGCAGAGACACAATTTTGAACTGTCTCAGACTGAGAAGAGGGTTAAGACTAGATTTTCTGCTTTTTGGGTGAATGCTCTACCTAGTAGGCTGTTGTATAAAATAGTGAGGGAATTATCATCTCCTCTAACAGTTGTGTTTTAAAACAAAAGTATGGGAGTGCCTCATTCTCGCATACCCTGGGACTCTGGGAACCTGCAGGCTTCTGAATGGATGTGCAATCTTCCTGCAGCCTTTGGTCAGGCAGTGATGTTTAAAATGTGTGGGGCTGTAACGCTGTGCAGTGTGTTTCTTCTGGTTACTTCTCCTGGATTACTGTTCACCTATGGGCCTTATGATTAGCACTCGGAGGTGCCTGTTTGCATCCTACTGTCAAGCAAATCCAGATCCTTAACTGAGGGGTCTGGATTGGCTTCAAAGGTAAAGGCCTTAAGCTCTAGAGAAACTGATGTGTAAATATCTGTGCCCATTATTTGATCTAGCCCTAAGCCCCTCGTTTCTTTTAACCTAGTCTGTGTTTTTGCTTATTATTACTTAACTACTGCACAGAAACTTTAACAAATGACTCTCTTGCAATCTGTGAATTCTTGCTGCAGTTGTTTCCCATATTAGTGATATTTAGTGCAATGTTGAAATAAGGGCTGTGATCCAGTGATTAGTCCCTTGCATGAATTGTGAGGGATATAAAGAAAGCATTGAAAAAACGTTGAAGCATTGAAAGTGTATATGAAAGGTTGATTTGGCTTTCAAACTCCATGTATTTGTAATAGAAAAATTTATTTCTATAATTACATTTTACTTTTCTGTTTGAGTCTGATTCATTTTCTCTGACCTGACAAAGGACTCTTCCCTTTGTGTCACAGAGATATTATACCTGGGTCCTTTGATCCTATCTGAATGCTTCACTTGAAGATTTCAGATATAGTACGTTTTACTTAACATGCTTTTAAAAATTTGTTCCCCGGAGCCCACAGTCAAAGCCAACAGGAAACAGGAAACAACTACCCTGAACTTGTTCAGCAGGAACAAACCAGTACGTTGGTTTATACGGCGTGCATGTGTATTTGTGTTCATTGCCTGCATCTCTACTAAATAATAAATGCAGCAAAAATCTTCTTTAGGATATTGATGGTAATGTAAGGTAGATATATGTATTCGCAAGCTACTATATATAAAATTATTGTAACACTTTTATTAGATACCTATTAAGAAATATACATGGTATGTGGTTTATCTGTATAATAATAGGTAACTAAGAGAAGAGATGTATGTTCATAGGAGGTGTATGCACATACACATGTGCATGAATATGTATGTATAAAATCAAAGTGGAATGTAAGTGCAGGATATTTTATTCCTTATACATATGGAAATAAAAATCTTTTGGCAAGCTGTACAGTCAGCGGCTATTGTTGAAAAATCAAGATGACAACCCAACTTCATTAATTTTTACCAGTTAATGATTTGTCATCATCCTGTACAATGGATTTATGGTCATTTCAATGGGTTCTCATCCCTTGACAGAAAAATAACAAAGAGAGATTAAAGGGAGTAATCAGACTTTTTATTCCTTCCTTAGAAAGATGAGATGTAATGAGAAGACAACTATACTTTTGTATTACTAAAAGGCTAATTTAGTATGGCTTCACCCTTTGTGTCTGAAGCACTCCAGTGTGTCTGAAGCACTCCAGCATGCGGAGTGATGAATTTCTGCCTCTCCTAACAGAATGCAGATTTTCATAAAAGGGTCAAAATTACAAGGTAGAAAATGCAAATCATGACAATTAAAAACAAAACAATTTCTTATGATTTAACTGTTCTAATTTTGAATTTTAACCTGCTCCAAGACCTAATTAAAACAACAGTAGGCTTAACATTGTTTCCCTGGATCAAGTATATTAACTTTCTAGTCTTTTCTAGGTCAATTGTAGGTGGAAGTTTTAGAGTTATTATCCTAGTTTTAGTTTTCTTCCTTCCTTTTTTCTAGCTTCTACTAATAATTCGTCTAAGGTGAATGTCATCCCACCAATGCTGACAAATCCAATAATAACACGTAAGTAAAGAAAAAAATATATATTTTTAAAGTATCCAATTGTAGGGAATGTAGATAAGAAAGTTAATACAAATAGGGAGACATGAGCAGAAGAAATCATGGGTTCATAAGAGAAGAACGAGAGAGGCAGGTCATCAAACATGAGATAATATTGAACTGTTAGCTGAAATGTGAATAGTTAAATGAAGCTGTAGATGAACATAACTAAAACCATTTATAGGCTCATATAGGATGAATAATAGACAGATGATGAGTGAAGAATGAATATCCTGTTACTAGTTTTATAATGGATAGATGAACAGAAAATAACAAATAGAGGTAGGCAGGGGAAAATTATTCACTGACAAAATGAAGCTTGGACAAGTTGATACATCATGTTAAGGCTGGGAAGTTTTAGTCACTTTTTACAGCTACTTTTAAATTCACAGCTTCCAACCTTGCTCACAATGGCCGTGTGTGCAGCACATGGGGCAACTTCCACTTCAAGACCTTTGACGGAGACATCTTCCACTTCCCTGGGCTCTGTAATTATGTTTTTGCATCGCATTGCAATGCTGCCTATGAGGACTTCAACATCCAGATAAGGCGCACAGTGGTGGGAAATACTCCAGCAATCGATCATATCACCATGAAACTTGAAGGTGTGGTTGCTGAACTAACAAAGGAGGCTGTTACAGTCAACAGCAACAGGTAAGTTTATTATTAAAACAGATGGTTTTCTTAAACTGGCGAAAATATACTTCCATGTATTTTGGGGGATGGAAATTATGCGTACTTCAATATATCTGACAATTTTAATGATGTAAACAGTGAAGTAAGTTGCTATGAATCCATTACATAGTATATCAATCCTTTCCTTAGAGACTACCTCAAACCTGGATCAAAGTTGGATCAAGGTTGCATCCAAATTCAGATCCTCGTTTTATTGTTTAGAACTATCTCATTTTTTGAATGCCTTTCTTTCCACACAACTGCACTGCAGAAGAATCCATATAGCTACTGGATCACACAAGCCATTTTTTTTCTCTTTATCAAACACCTGGGTCAGAAAATACTTACCATTCCTTCTGCCTTTTCTCAGGGTTCAACTACCATACAGCCAATCTGGAATTACGATAGAGAGAAGCAGCATTTACATGAAAGTAATCAGCAAAATAGGCATTGTGTTGATGTGGAATGAAGATGACAGTATCCTGGTAAGAACAGGTCCTGAAGACAGAAGCTTCAGTAGAGCTTGCTGAGAAGCATCTGGTGTTAAATTTTCCATGGGCCTTACTTTCATGTGGGCCCATTCGCAGATATTACTTCCATAACTGTGTACACTCAGAGCTTATGCACGTGCAAATCAGGTTGCTAAAGAGAAACAAAGATTGTGTATAAAAAGGGAAACTAGGTATATAGGCCTAATATCTACACATTTAGAGACCATAGAACTACTCTTTTGTTAAACCAGACCCCATCTGTTTGGAGGTTACTGTTGCCTTCCCATCTCTTATTGTCAAGCAATTCTTCCTTAAGATTTTCATCCAGACTGTTCTGAAGAAAATTACATGGAATTGCTTCTAGTGGATAGTAGACTTCTGCTTAAAAGTGGGGTGAAAAATCACTTTCAATATACTACTAACATACTAGCATTGTTATCGGAGGACCTACTTACCGCCTCAAATGTCATTTTCTAGTAGGATTCTACTTTCTCAGGACTTCATTTTCACTGTGGATTTGATTTTCTTTCCGAAAAATTAGCATAGTGAGAAAGAGGCTGAGAGTAATATAAATATTACAAAGAAAACTGTCTGCATGAATAGCTTGGACTCTACATTGTTTATCAAACCCAAGCCAACTCTTCATTCTATCACCCAGGTTTGAATTAGATTGCACAGATTAGAATTAGAATTAGATTGTAGATTAAATTACACAGCTCTGATGAAAAATACTTAGTGACAACAGCTGCAGGTGCTTTCACGGTTTTTGAATATGCTTTAGAATGTGTATACTAACTTCTGTCGACCTTCTCTCCACCATTCTAGCTGGAATTGAATGAGAAATATGCCAATCAGACGTGTGGGCTTTGTGGAGACTTCAATGGCATTCCAATTTACAATGAGTTCTATTCAAACAGTAAGCTTTTTAAATAATAAAAATTGGTTTCTGGTGTCTCCAGCATTTTTGGTATGCTTTTAGCTCTATCATCATAAGCATTCCTCTTATCTGTCCTGCTGAAGGATTTACCCATAAGTAGGGTTCACTCTCTGTTGAAAAATATGTAGTACAGAGATCAGATAACCTAATTTAGTTCTTTAAGTGTATTACTGGTGCTAACAACGGATTGTGTATCTCTTGTATGCCATTGATTTATTTACCTATTCAGCTAACTCCATAGAGATGAGCCAAATTCCTACATTCTAGTAAAAATAAATACAGAAACATATCCAATGGAATAAAAGGTAATTGTAATATCTACTCAGTACCGTTATTGTTTCGGGTCTGTCTTAAAATTAGAAATGCTTCTAATAATAACAAATTGATTCTGATTTGTGATGCCTGGCAAACAACTTTTTTTCTAGAACTAATGAGCCATTAAGCACAGTGCCACAAACTGGAATATGTAATCGCCTGCCACGAAGTAAATCCATATTTGCCTGCTGATTTGCATAAAATCTTCTCTATCTGTCTGTCCTTTCTCAGCTTGAGCCTTTTCCTAAGCTTTGTTTCACAGTTCTCTCCATTGTACAAATCCATTTAAATCATTTTCTCTCTTATATGTATGGACTCAATATCATCGGAAAACAGTTTGTTGTTTTCCTGTAAAAGTCTTAGTTTACATATAGACGTAATAGACAGAATTGTTTTCCAAAGTACTTTTTCCAATATATTTTTTCCAGGGAGCTGTGCAAGGCAAAATGAGACTGCGATGCCAGTATTTATTTTGGAAGGAGTGGTGATGAAATGAAAAGACTTAAGGGAGCTAGCTGCCTTGGCCGGTCTAGAACAGAATTCTTGATAGGAAAAAAAGATAAAAGGCAGTGGCATTAAAAAAAAATACTCATTATTAAACTTCTTTTGTACAGATGTTAAGATAACAGCCTTACAGTTCGGGAATATGCAGAAAATGGATGGGCCAACAGAAAACTGTGAAGACCCTACTTCTTCCATCCCAGATAACTGCACTGATAATTTTGTAAGGATCTTTTTGATTGTTTCTTAGTTTTTCTTTCAAACGTTTCTGTTCCCTTCTCCAGCTTTGATAGGAAAAAGCCGTAGGGTGATAGTAAATTGAAAAAGGAGGTAAGAGTCTGTTAAAGAATAATTTAATAGAATAACAGTACTGAAAAATTACTCCTCTCTATTTTGTGGAAACTGTATATATTTTTTTTCCTCCCAAGGATCACATATGCCAGAAAACATTGACCAGCTCTGCATTTTCAAAATGTAATGAACTAGTTGATGTTGGCAAGTACATTACAGCTTGCCAAGAAGACTTGTGCCGTTCTGAGGAGTCTAAGAATGCCTCGTGTATCTGTGATACCTTTGCTGAATACTCTCGGCAGTGTGCTCATGCTGGTGGGGAGCCTTTGAACTGGAGAACCTCAAAACTATGCCGTAAGTATCACTGGAGGTAGCCTTCCTTTATGCTCAGCAGCCAACAAGCAACAAGGTCCCAAATTACGCTGAGGAGGCATGGGAAAATACAGGCAATTCAAGAGCGTATTCTCCAGTAACTCCAATATATAACCTCCAGCATGCAGACTTCAGAAAAAATGAAGCTTTTAATGCAAAATGGATTAAACACTGTCAAACACTCATGTGGATAGTCTTATTCAGAATTAAAGTGTAATATAATTAACTGGGAAAGCAAAGGGAACAAGTAAAGGAGGAAAGAGAGAAAAAGAATGAGGGGTACATGCTGACTTGTATTTTTGTTCCCCTCCTTTTCTCATGGTGGCTACGTTATTTTTTGTCCCCAGTGCTAACTGATTAGGTATTCACAGGTGTTTGGCTGGCTAGGTACTTTTTTACCACCTCCTGCTTGGTAATGGGGAGTTTGCACCATTGTAATCTTCAGAGAGATTTGCACTGAATTAAGTACATACTAGATTATGGGGTGTAGCTGGTGAAACTAGGGTCACCAACGTTTCTTCCAAAATAAAATACCCTGGGGTACTATCTGCCCTTCCAATGATATCTGAAAAATCCAAAAATACTAAAGCTTTAGGAATGTAACTTCTACACTTCACTAGCAATACAGATATTCTTGAGAAGGGTGTCTTCAGTAGAAACATATGCCTTGCTGGCTTAAAGGGCCATTATCCTGATATCCCCAGAAATCCAGTCAGTGAGCCACAAGTTCAGCACCAGACAGTTCTTTTTGAAAACAGTCATGGAAAGCAAATCTGAACTGTGAAGTAATGGTTTTGAGTGATTAAATATGCAAATTTCAAGGAACCCTGGGGGTGGATCTGCAATTTGGTGTGGCTTTATGTCTAGCTGTCAAACCTAAATTAATACATATTTTCATATATAGTGAACTAAAAACACTTTTGACTGAAAAAAATTATTCTCCTTTAAAATTTTAGCCAAGACATGTCCTCACAACATGCAGTACCAGGAGTGTGGCTCCCCCTGCACTGACACATGCACCAATCTTGAACGATCTCAGTTTTGTGAAGAGCACTGTATGGATGGTTGTTTCTGCCCGACAGGCAAGTCCTTATGTCCTCACATCTCTGATCTCAATGAATAACAACAGCCTAGCTGTCGGATTTGAACAGGTTCCATGGGGTTTAAGGCTCCTACAATTGCGTTTTTCATAGCTGCAAGTGACAAGTTCATTTATCATTTATTGACTGAAAAAAGACATCTGAATTAATAGCCAGTACATGTGCAACATTCAGAAAGCAGGAAAAACAGAACAACATGTACAGATCAAGACCACTCTCAACAAACTACCTATGCTACAATAAGTCCCTCTTTCAAACCAGGTTGAATTTAAGAATACAAAAGTTGAATCCTTCACTGTGCAAGCTGATATAGTCACACTGTCCTTAGCAGGACTATGCTCTGTCACAACAGCTGCAGATCTGTCTCCGATACCATATTTACGATTTGTAACAGACTACCTAATACAAACATGTATGTGAAACACCTCTTTAATTAATCAAGGTGTTTTTCTGTTTAGGAACTGTGTTTGATGACATCAACAACTCTGGCTGCATCCCCCTTCAGCAGTGCCCCTGTATTTATAATGGCAACACCTATGCTCCAGGAGCTTCTTTTTCAGCCCAGTGCCATTCCTGGTAACCTCTCTTACTACTCTAACTTGCTGTTTCCTCTCATTTGTTTAATGAGTTTAATGGTTTATGATATGCAATTGCATCATCAATAATCTATCTGTTTATTTTACTGACCGCTACAGTTCCAAAATAACCCTAAAGAACATTCTTTGTTTTATTTAGCAACAGTCTTAACTAGGTGCAGTTCAAACTGCAGTCTGCACTCTAACTAAAGTTGATCAAAGTAAGGATTTACAATGTTTAGATTTCTCACCAGTGACTTAAAATGCTTCCTCTTTGTTTACTTTGTTCAAGCATTTGAACTTCTCCAAGGCAAATGAAGTAGCAGTCATTTACGTATCTGCAAATATTTATTTTCTCTGGAGAAAGCAAGGGATGACACAATGCAACTTTCATTTCCTAATAATTAATCCTCTACCTGTGCTTTACCATATCACCTCAGAAAACAGATTTGAGGTTACACCTCTGTCAGTGTCTGCAACATATGTATAACAAAACAGAAGAGAAATTTTTAATTTGGCATTGTGCTTTCATGTTAGTGGCAAAGGATAAGCAAATGCTTATCTAGTACCTGTTACAATAGAGTCCACCTGTCCAAAATAGGGAAAAGGTTGAATGAGCAAAGTAACTGCATACTAGAATCATTCCCTTTAATGCTTTGCATCACATGGTCACAGTATTTTGGAAAGTCCTAAACCTAGGTTTACTTTGATTCAAACTACAGCTTGAAGGGAGAAACAGTAGCAAAATAGCTGAACCTAACATTGCAAATCCTTTTACTCTGGATTACTGTCACTAATTTCAGCTAACTTCATCCTCTCTCTTCCAGTACCTGTAATGGAGGTCAGTGGAGTTGCCAAGACCTGTCATGCCCTGGAATTTGTTCAGTGGAGGGAGGCTCACACATATCCTCATACGATAAAAAACATTACAGTGTCTATGGAGACTGCACTTACGTCCTCTCTAAGGTGGGCACCTGCAGATATTATGATAGCATAAAGCCTTAAGCATTTATAGAAAGAAAGGGTGATCTCAATCAACACTTGTGAAACAGCATTTTATGAAAGGACATTGAATGGTTTCTCACTTAACCAGATTACTACAGCATGTGCTACCATTCAAATGAGTTAACTGTCTGTGGGTTGGGTGTTATAGGATATCATGCAACAATGTGTGGTGGTTACTGGGGAATTCCCAATTCTGTGATGTAATAATTGCTGAAGAACATTGCCTTTTTAAGGCCTTGCTTAGCCTATGTTCTTCAATGTGATTAATCCAACTCTCTTACTGAGTTGCATATATTTTCACTATGTTCTTGTATTTTACAGTTTTGGACCAAATGGTACAACAAGTTCTGAAAAATTACAGTAACAGTTCTGAAAAGTAGAAGAAAAATAATTTCAAATTAATAAGACAAATATTTTTTCTTTAATTTCTGGGAAGTTCAAATATAGACAAATCAGTTCAAGTCAAATGATACGTTTCATTTAGATGCTGAACATTTCAAAACACTTCTAAAAATAAGTCAGAAGAAGTAGTGAAATTAAAAAGTAACTTTAATCAAAAAATTTCATTGCAATAATGTGCAAATGAAATACCTTGATCTTATGGGTGCTTTTTCTGTTTATTCCTTGGGGTTTTTTTTCCCTCAGTTTTCACAATTCAGTAAAAGCCAACATTGCTATGCATCACTGTTTTCCTGAAAAATGTTTTATCTGAAATTTTTGTCTAGCACAACCTCCAGAAGGATTCAAAAACAGTAGAATTGAATAAAAAATTAGGAGGGCATGAATAAAAACTCTGAATTTGGACGTCATAAAAGAAGATGCAGAACCAGAGTCAAATTATCTCATTGTTCCTAATCACTGCAAAAGGCAAAACTGAATCTTAGACCAAAGAAGACCCAGGATTTGGGAGAGTCTGGATCTTCTCCAGAAACAGAAATACTTTTTCAGAGATGAAAGGGAATTTGACAGGGAAAGCTTCTGCAATTAGCCTTTCATGAAATAACTGTGGGCATTTTTTTCTCAGCACTGTGAAGATGACACATTCACCATCCTGGGAGAACTACGCAAGTGTGGCATGACAGACACTGAGACATGCTTAAAGACAGTGGCCCTCAGCATGAATAAAGGACAAACTGTAAGAATGCAAAATAACTATGGAGAACAAATATAAAAAATGTAGGGAGCAAAGAAGCTAGGCCTTAATCAGTCAGCCTTAGTCAGCATTTCTCCCTCGAACACATGTTATTTTTTTAAAGAAGTGAAAAGAAAGGTATTTTGTTATGAATACGAGATAAGTAGTAAATTAGGCTTTGTGCATGTTCATTGAGAAAAATATTGTATTCACAAAGCAGAAGAGAAGCTATTTTTTCTGCCAATTACATGAAGAAACCATAAGCTTTTAGGTTAGAGGCTACAAATACAACAGTAAGGGATGTGATTCATCACAAAGCTGTGGGGCCCTGCATTCGCAAAAACTAAGACGATGTAATTCGCTAAGGAGGTCAAAAGACTCTTTAAAATCAATTCTTTTATGGCAAGGAAAGTTAATAAATAGAAAACAAAAGGACTGTAAGGAGAACAGGGAGAAGAGGAGGTGAAATCAGAAAAACAACTCCCTTTAATGAATACCTCAGAGTGCACTGAGCCCTCACCATTATTACTACTTGAACCGTAGTAATCCTTTACGTTGTTGCCTGTTGTTCCTCTTCCTTCCCAGCTCATCGTGGTCAAACCTGATGGTGGCGTCTTTGTGAACTCGATCTACACTCAGCTGCCTTTCTCAGCAGGTATATTTTCTCTAGCAGTCTATGAGTGATAAGCTCAGAACTTCTCCTCCACACTTGCTTATTATTTTACACCTACCTAGTAGAGTGGTGTAACACCGACTCTTGAGTTGTTCAGAACCCAGAATGTTCACACCTTGGTTCTCCCTGGGATATTGCTGGAGTCACACAGATGCTTTTGAAGCAGAAGTGTGAAGTTTGGTGTCAGAAAGAAACGTGAGGTCATACAGACGTAGGTGAGAGTTCAAACAAAAGCAAACAGTATTTACACTCTTCTGGTTTGGTCGCTTCATCTCCTGCTTCTTCAGATAGAAATTTCATTTTTGCTGTCTGTCTCAGTAACTAATGATTCTACTGGATATCTGTGACATCCAGATGATGCTTATTTTCCCTCCTCAGTGAAGTGAGGGCTCCAAGGTAGGCTATACAAGTTTAGAAACAGGAGTAAAAGGTATTTTTCTTAATGTTCAGTGCCATCCAGTTTTTTCTTCTTATTTTCTCAGAAGGAGTAATCTCCAGCTGTTTAATGTTGAGATAACAAATAAAGTTAGCAACTTGGTAGCTGCAAGCAAATTCTGAATTGTAAATTTTGATTTATATTTCTGATTAATTTTTAAAAATATTGGCTTTAGTTCACATCAGCATTTGCAATGATTGCAATAGAAATTCAAGAAGACTAGTACAATGATGCACTGTTTCCAGCATTTGACCTCATCCAGAGAGCGATCATTCTATTTTTCATCCATAGCTAATGTCACCATCTTCAGACCTTCATCATTCTTCATCATGCTACAGACAAATTTTGGCCTCCAGCTTGAAATCCAAATCACACCCATCATGCAAGTGTTTGTGCGACTTGATCCTATTTTCAAAGACCGGACCTGTGGTAGGTGAACCAAATATAAAAATAACATCTTGCTTAATGTATTTTGTCTAGTGCAAGCAGTATAAACTTTTCATTGCTTTTCAACAGGTCTCTGTGGAAATTTCAATGATGTTCAAGCTGATGACTTCAAGGCCATGAGTGGAGTAGTTGAAGGAACGGCGGCAGCATTTGCTAATACATGGAAAACTCAGGCTTCATGCCCTAATATCCAAAATAGTTTTGAGAACCCTTGTGCACTCAGCATTGAAAATGGTAAGTAAGCTTCTTAGAATCTTTCTAATCGTTTTCCTCATAGCAAAACACTTCTATTGGCAAAAGAAAGCAAAAATAAGAGAATAGCAATCTTATACCTGGTAAAAACATACATTTGAAATCAGAAGCACATATTAACAATAAAAGCACTAGGGATAAGTAATGAAGTAAAAGAGGAATCAAGGAAGCGTAAATGAAGGAAACTACGTGATCATTGAAATCAGAGTGTCTTAAGCTCACAGCTTAGTGTTAGCGGAGTGGATTGCTGGAGTATTTTCAGTAATCCTTTATTCAGCCTCCTCAGCAAGTCTGTTTCCATGGTCCTTTAGGTCCTAGCAACCCTAGCCCACAAGGTGAGTGAAAAAAGACAGGCGAGATTTGATGTCAGATCAAAGGCAGACCAAGGCAGTGGGTTTTTGTGACTAATGAGACACAAAGGTTAATGTGAATTGGTACGGTTTGTTCTCTTCACAGAAAAGTATGCTCAGCATTGGTGTGGACTCCTAACCAACAGCAAAGGACCTTTTGCTGATTGCCACTATGCAGTGAATCCCTCAATTTACCATACGGTACTTTGTTAGACTGTTTTTCCCTTTAGAACCTTAGAAATAGGATCATTACAACAATCAGTCAGTAAAGGACTGTCCCTGACATGTTTCTTGTATTATGCAGTGCCTGTATTTTAATTTCTGTATTGCAGCACTTCTTTCTCTCAACATATATTTGTGTTTGTGTTGTAACCTCACCTTATGTCAATTGACAGACTTGGCATCGTCATCCTGACCTGCTTACAAGTGCAAAGGCTGCTCCTAACTCCTGAATGGATATAAAAATATAATAGGAAGTTTATGTAAAAGCATGTCAAAGGCTTGTTTGAATATTATGGTGAATTGTTGTCTCCCCAGCCTTGTATCTCATTAACAACTACTTGACAGAGAAAGCCCACTGTCTAATTAAGTGGCATCATTCTGCTGTCTGTCTTGCCCATCTTTCTTATCACTGTGAATCATCTAGATATGGATGCTGGTGAGATGACACATCTAGACTGTGTACTGTGAATAGACTATGCTATTGGGCAGCATATTTGTAAATAGGGTTCAGGTAAACGTGGAGCTATAAAGACCACTATTTCCCAATAATATTTGCAGACACCAACTGAAATTCTATTATTACCTTCATTCTCCTCTACCAGGAAACTAGAGGAAGAATGGAAAGTAACAAAACTATGTTAGTATTGTTTGTGACTGAGTGTATCTGAAGAAGGATGTAATGCATGAGACCAGAAACTTAGTATCCATTTTCTTTAGGTTGACAATTACACAAGTGTTGAGACTTTTTTTTTCCCTGCATTCCCAGAACTGCATGTTTGACACATGTAACTGTGAAAAGAGTGAGGACTGTCTGTGTGCAGCTCTGTCTTCCTATGTGAGAGCATGTGCTGCAAAAGGAATCCAGCTGAGCGGATGGAGAACTAATGTCTGTTGTAAGTACTGTAATCATCCCCTGTTCTAAGAAGGCCCATCAATAAAACCTGTTAATCAAAGATTATTTTATATTGATTTCTAGGCAAACATAGTTAAGTGTTGAGGAAGGGATTTTGATAAGTGCACTCCTAGAAGTATTTTTCTACTGTTGCCTTAGGCTCAATCCATTAATAACAAGAGTGAATACAAAGAGATGGGAGACATAGCTAGCTTAGGAAAGAGACAGCTGTTACAGAAATGCCTCTGCCTGTTCCTGCACAAACTTTGAATTAACTGCAGCTTTACATATCACAAGTTATGATAGAGATAACTGTGACATATTAGAATAACAGTATCAGTTATACTAACCAGAACACTTGCAAGGGAAAGGTATCTGAAGCCACATACTGAGTTCTACTGACCCAGTAGGTCTGTTTCCACAATACTGGGAGATACTCAGGGAGACATTCTGTCTCACATAGCAAAGATTTAGAAGTCTCGGTGATGTAAGGCAGTGCCTGATGGAGGCTTCTTTCTGAAATTTCATCTGAAAAAATATTTTCTTGCATACATCCCTTGACTTACGCAATATGTACTGTAGCTTTTCAGGTCTAGCGCCGAAGGTATTCAGAAATACATTTACATGAAAGATGCAACATAGGCAAAGGAAAGTACCGCAATCTCCTTATCTGCTGTTTCTACTACCTACTCTTTCTTTCTTCCCATCAGAGATTACCACCTGGAATTAACGAATCTGTTCTTTTTTCCTCTTTCAAGCAAAATACACCACCTTGTGTCCCAAATCCCTAAATTACAGCTACACCATCCATTCCTGTCAACCCACTTGCCGGTCTCTGAGTGAGCCTGATGTCACATGCAACATCAAGTTTGTCCCAGTTGATGGTTGCACCTGCATAAACGGAACCTACATGGATGATAGTGGCAAATGTGTGCCTGCTAATACATGCCCCTGTTACTACAGAGGATCTCCCATACCGTCTGGGGAAGCTGTCCATGAAAATGGGCTTGTATGGTAAGTGAATTTTCTGCAAAACACTCAAGCTGTATTTTATATATATTTTTTTCTTATTAAAATATGCTGTATTTCAACTGCCTTGTGAGTTTCAATACAGCATTTTCTAACAGTCTTGTCAGCTTTCAGGAACGATGCTTATTTCCAGTTTAATAAAGCAATTGTATTTAGGTGCATTTTCTTTTTAATTCAGAGATTTTCTTTATATAAAATATATCACTACATCAGCAAGAAGAGATCTTATGAGAAAGGAAATGACAAACAGGGACATAACCCCATTTTAAGCTATGATTTTTCCTGTTAAGCAATAATAGATGTTGTATCAAAGCACCCCAGTAGTTGTGCTGAGGGGAAATTCTTTTCTGAGATTCAAAGATAGCATTCTGAGATTCCATATATTCCTTGGAACGTACTGAAACTTGATAAGAAATAAGTAGCTCTCAGTCTCAACACTTGGTTTGAGAGGGGGGGAAAAAAAAGGTTTTTTCCTCTCTTACAGCACTTGCATCCAGGGCAGACTGAACTGCATT
Source organism: Struthio camelus (assembly GCF_040807025.1). Taxonomy (NCBI): domain Eukaryota; kingdom Metazoa; phylum Chordata; class Aves; order Struthioniformes; family Struthionidae; genus Struthio; species Struthio camelus. Next base: position 17,300,802 of record NC_090946.1, read on the forward strand.
GGAGCACCAAATCCAAATCCAGGTAAAAAAACGTCTTTGGCTTGTCTTTCTTGCTATACCAAGTTTTGAGTAGGCAGTCAACAGAATTGATCTTTCTTAATTTTACTTTTTTAAACAATAGAAGTATTTCTCATTTAGTTGCAGTGCAACAGAGGCCATAAAAGGCAAAAATGAACACAGAGGTAATGCTAAGATTAATGGTTAAGACCTCTTTTTCTAAAAGATTAAAAAAAAAAAACACACTTTTTTTTCCCCTGGAAATTCACAGCACTCTGTTGCTAAACAATGAGATTCCTATTTAGCAGATTGAACAGGGACAGCATTTGCTACTAATTGAAATGTACAGTCCCCAAAAATTTCTAGATATTTCATATGGCTGCAACTGTGGGATAAACCCTGTGCCATTTCTTACTGCTCTTATTTCTTTCCTTCCTCTAGTTTGTGAATCTCCCATGGTCTACTTTGACTGTAGAAACATCACTGCAGGAACCACTGGAGCAGAGTGTCAAAAAAGTTGCCATACTCTGGATATGCAGTGTGTAAGTATGTCATGGCTGGATGAGGTGGTGCTTCCAGGTTTTGTCCATGCTCTTGATGCTGCAGTCATTCATTGATAACCCATTTATTCCACTCTCAATCTACAATATTGATACTTTGTTCCTATAACGGAAGCCTAAACCCATGTTTTGGAGCATAAATATCATAAAGTGATAATCCAATTTAATTCATAAGATTAGTGTCAAACTTTCTTCAGCTACTGCATGTAACAGTAATTAGTGAAAACATCTAGGGCTTTGCCATATATATTACTTCTTTAGGAGAAAATTACTGGCTATAATTTGGCTAGGAGCATAATTCTTCCTCATACCATAATGAAGTCTTCATGAAATTTTTGCACACCTCATTATATTGCTCCACCTAGGTGCATGGCCATGCACCACATGCCACTTGGCGAATAAGTACCACACAAGAGAAATCATATTTCAGTGCAGCTCACCCAAACAAAAATATTTACTTTCTTTTTAAACTTCCATTCATTCAATCACAAATCACCCACTACAAAGCGCAAGGTTTCTTCAGCTAACACGTGCCAAGACATAAGATTCAATGTATTTCAGATTTCACAAAATCCAGCACAGCAATCAAGATTGGCATATATGAAACGTTTATCTTTAATAGGCTTAAATCAATGTCTAATAACTTATTTGTTCTATGGCCTGTGGCTTTAGAGTCCTCTCTCATTTAAGCTGGACAGAAATAAACCCCATATAAAGATATTTTATGAGAATTTAATCTTCCTTTCCTACTGTGATGAGTTCATTCTGAAATTATATGTTCCTCTCGACTTTTCCAGTATAGCACCCAATGTGTATCTGGCTGTGTTTGCCCAGCTGGGCTTGTGTTAGATGGGAAAGGCAGTTGTATTACTGAAGAGGAGTGTCCATGTATTCACAATGAAGTCATGTATCAGCCTGGGGAAAAGATCAAAGTTGACTGTAACTCCTGGTAAGTATTCTCTGGGAAGTAGCATTCCTGGTTCCGTCATTTACCTTTCCAAATATTTTAAATAGTACAGTACTGAGGAAAGATTTGTGTTATGTATTCATCAGCTGATGGATGTCTTAGTTTTAGATTCGCTAGAATGAGCAGGTTTTCTTCTGTTTGTAGACGGATGGCAAAAACAAAGAATGGAAGGAAATCTTTGGAACTGCCGTGTTCTTAAAGCAAAGTTCTGTTCTGTTATCCTGAATGAATTAACTGCAAAATAGAATAATACTTTAATTCTTCACATGAAAAACGTGAAAGACTACTTTAACTCCAGAATCAGTATACATTTAATATGGATGAGATTCCAAACAAACGCTGAGGTGCTAGGATGTGGCTGCACAAAAAAGTGAGTTGTTATTAAAACGCTCTCTTCTCATTCCTAGTGTATGCAAGGACAGAATGTGGGAATGCACAAATAATCCATGCCTGGGTACTTGTGCTGTTTATGGAGATGGACATTATATCACCTTTGATGACAACAGATTCAGCTTCAATGGAAACTGTGAATACACACTTGTCCAGGTACTGATAATTAGCGATAGTAAATGAGGTGTAACCTTGATCTTGTCTATGACAATAATATATTTTTTAATGTTATTCTCTATCCAGAACCACTGTGGGAAGAACAGCACAGTGAATGGGACCTTCAGGGTTATCACTGAAAATATTCCCTGTGGAAACACTGGGACAACCTGCTCAAAATCTATCAAAGTTTTCCTGGAGGTAAATAGGTTTTGCATGCAGAACAGTTTTGCTCTGTATCTGTTTAAAGCTTAGGAGAAGCCAAGATATCCATTGCTGCAAGAAAGCTGCAGAAAATAGTTTAAAAAGCAAATCAACTTATAAATTAAGCTTAAAGCAAAATCAATGAAATATTTGGTAGAGCTTCCTGTCTTTTCCATTTCCCACCCCTACAACACTATCTTGTACCATCACTGAGCAAAGTACAGCTCTACAGGAGAAATCTCTGGCAGAAATTTGGTGTGCAATGTCAGAAGGTATTTTATTCTGTGCAGTGTAGTTCCTCCATGACTACCTCTACGCCCTTTTTTGACCTGCACCATTTAAAATACGTTTTGTACCTCGATTCCAAGAACCTGAGACTTGAATTATATAGTTTAGTTTTTAATCTCATTTGAATTTTTCACTTTCATTATGTAAACCAGTTGTAGTGCTCCTAAAACTAGAGAAACATGTTTAAGAACATAGCTGTAGCTATTAGGTTCATTTTTAATTACCTTTTTTTCTGTTTCAGAGCTATGAATTGATACTTGGTGAGGAGCATGTCAGTGTGGTAAAGAGAGGACAAAAAGGTCAGGTGCCATACACAGTCCGCTACATGGGTATGTACTTGGTAATTGAGACCACCAGTGGATTGATCCTCATGTGGGACAAGAAGACCAGCATCTTCATCAAGCTCAGCCCTGATTTTAAGGTACATACCTAGCAGTTAAATGGCAGCATACAGTCCAGATTTGGATGGGAAGTGAGTTTTGCTCAGACCCTGCCAAGATCCCAAACAAGAAATGCCTTTAGCATTCCTGCAGGAGATCCCATATTGTTTTCCGTTCCTCTGGTACCTCAGGAAGCCATGTCAGCATCCTGCTGCTGGTCTGAGCTCTGAAGGCAGCTGGTCTGACAGAGCTTGAATGAGCAAACTGCTTTTTGCTGATTCGACTTAATGTTAAAATTACCCAGTGAACCTTGGTAAAGGTTATCAGACCTCATTACAATTACCTAGCTACATGAGCAGAAATCAGTTAAGTAGTTTTGGTCTTGAAGGTAATCCATTGTTTCCAGCTATCATTGACACAAAAATCAAATTTTCATACTTCAGAACAAGAAAGTGGAATACCACTAGTGAAAGCCTCTTGTGAAATGCTACCATGCATTTTTCAAGCACATATCTAAACAGGTGATAAGGAAAATATATGCCTGTTATCACGCTTTTTCTCCTAGCTTATGCCATATGAGTAGGTATTAAAAACTGCAGAAAATGAGAAAGTTGCCATCTTAATTGAATATCACGCTGACATTCTGTGTGGTATATTCATCTCAGTGTAATTTAGAATGAGTTTATTTCAGCACCATAGGTTTGTTTGCTGCCTAACCTACTGGAATTTCATAAAAAATTAGCAATATGGAATATATATAGCTTAGATTCATTTAAAAAGCATAGCATCTATTGTAGCCTATCACAGTTTTACATACCCATAAATCTGGAATGAAAAATATTTTGGGATGTGCAAGGAAAATGTCATTTCTTTTTAGCCCTTTTAGCAGTCATAATGGTAAAGACTCAATGAGTAGAATATGTGGCTTGACTGCTAGTTTTTATGACAGATTTCTAAGGCTGTTTTATATATGTACATCCATGGTATAAAGTAAAGCATAAATTAAAAGCTGAGTGAGCTGAGTCATTGTTTCCTTGATAAAGATGGACCTCAAATATAGCAGGATACAACGACCAAGGTAGTTCTCATTATTCAGATTTAAAAGAAAAAAAGTCAATAACAGTGTCCTTCTAGCCTTAGTGGTCACGTTCTGTTGCTTAAGAAAGAGATGAATGCTTTTCCAAAATATCTAGAACTAAGATATTTTCAAAGGATGAAGATGTTGGGGATAGTTACCATGGAATGGCTCCATCTGAAGAGCTGAATTGCAAGTGTTCTTTCAGTCTCAGATGTTGCTTCAAGTTTTCTCACATCCATCATTTTATTTACTTCCTTTTGCAGGGCCAGATCTGTGGCCTCTGTGGAAATTATGATGGCAATGGCATCAACGACTTTACTACGAGGAGCCAGTCTTTGGTAGAGAATGTCCTAGAGTTTGCAAACAGCTGGAAAGTATCCTCTACATGTCCTGATGCTGACTGCATAAAGGACCCATGTTTTGCCAACCCTTATCGAAAGTCCTGGTCAGAGAAGCAGTGTAGCATCATCAACAGCAACGTCTTTGCTGCCTGTCACTCTCAGGTATCACCAAGGCTGGAGTTTACTGTGTGAAGACTAGGTCTGTGTATTAGTGAAGCTTCTAATGCACTGAATCATTTCTACCTACATATATGTGAATATACCGTGCCCTGCAGATTTCTAGTCCCTACTTACAGAAAATAACAGCTCATTTAGTTCATAGGAAAAAAAACACTGTCTTAGTAGGAAGAAATAATTTCAGAATGACCATACATTTCCTTGTAGTGTAATTTGACTAATAGTTCTCATATGCCATGTGTAGAACACAAGCTCAATGAAACAGTAACATTCTGGGGTGGTAATGTCAAAGCCTCAGCATGGCTTTCAGCTGGCGCTAAGTACATACCAAACAACATGGGATAGATCCATGCTGTTGGTATTACCTTAGTTCTTTCCCTGGGTAGACACCTTAATTTTCAGTTGTGGTTGCCTGGGACTGCTTGGGAACATGAATCTAATTCTTCACTGAGATGTGACTCTAGTCATCTAAAAATGTGGCAATACTTGTTACTGCATACATAACTTAGATTTACTATCTGCCATCACCCCTGGTGTTTAGCAGTGTATTTAAACATAAGAAATCATCATTTTAAATCTTTCTTTTGAGATACTACAATTTTAAGAAAATTGGTCTAGCAAAGCTAAGAAAGAACTGAGAAGGCAGGATGTGTATTATAACTTTTTTCTAACAGGTTGAACCAGGAAAATATTACCAAGCATGTGTGACAGATGCTTGTGCATGTGACACTGGAGGAGACTGCGATTGCTTCTGTACAGCGGTAGCTGCCTATGCTCAAGCATGTAGTGAAGTTGGTGTCTGCATAGCCTGGAGAACCCCATCAATCTGTCGTGAGTTTTCTCTCATAAACACTTCTGAGAGTGTAGTTAAATATACGTTAATGCTTTGCTCATGTCCTTGAGCACATGCTTTGGGTATCTTTCCAGGGTGCGCTATAATCTCACTGTGTAGACTTTTCACACTAACTGTCTTGATGGTTACCCAGTTTCACCTATTCAGTCCTGGTTTTCAAGACTGTTCAAGCATCTTGGCAGTGATATGATGAACAGACATGAACCAAGTGAAGAAAAAAAGTGTTTTTCCTTAACATGTCCACATTCCTATTTCTCCTTAGCCCTTTTTTGTGATTACTACAATCAACAAGGGGAGTGTGAATGGCACTATAAGCCTTGTGGAGCTTCCTGTATGAAGACTTGTAGGAACCCAAGTGGAAAATGCCTTCATAACTTGCCAGGTTTAGAAGGTAAAAAACTGCAAGTGCTTTTAAATGGGCACATACTTTTAAGTGGGTACGTTTTACAATATTTTTAATCATTATTAATATTTTCCCCCTCAGCTGCATTTGCACCATTCAGTTCTCTTCAACACCACTGCATCCACATGAATGGAGGCAGAGTATAGAAAATAGGGTTAAATATATTTCTAGGACTAAGGCCTTGCAGGCTCTGCTAATGATAGTACTCTGCATTCTATAATGTTTGTTGCTTCCTAGGATTATTGGAAAAAATTAAATAGTAAAAAATCTGACTTTTAAAAATAAGACCTGCAAACACATTTAACACAAATACAGTTTTTTGCTATCAAATCCTCATCCTTACCACTTTCTATACGTCCTCTTCCTTGCTTCAGGCTGCTACCCCAACTGCCCACCAGACAAGCCGTATTTTCATGAGGATCAGATGAAGTGTGTCAGTCTCTGTGACTGTTATGATAATGAAGATGGGAAAATATTTAGACGGGATGAATGTCATTTATGGTAAGGCTTAACATACTGGCCTAACTGTGTACAAGGAGGTATGATCAAAGCAGTAGTGGGAAATTGCATGTTACATGGCAGGATGAGTTTATGCTGCCTGTGTAAAAACAATGCCTATCTAATGCCAATTTTCTTAACTACATTTGTAGTAAGAAGTTCTGTTATGTGATTTTCTCCTCTGTTGAATTTATTCTTGATCATACTGTAAATCCCTCAGAATAATGCTACAACAGGAACAGTAAGTACTTTATGACCAGGCTTCCTCTAGTCCCCATTCCTATGACAGTAAAAATACTGTTACAGGAGTATAGATATTATCTAACAGGGATCTACTTCTAATGATTTTATTACATTCTCATACTGCTTCCAGTATTTAGACTCTTTCCTTTTTTTAGTATAAAAACATTACAGGGATAAGCAAAGCAGTATATAGCATTTTTTAAGACCTCGAGCTGTAGCTTCCTCTAATCCTAACTTCACTTTTATTTATAAATTCAGTTTTAATATAAAGGAAAAATTTGTGAAAACAATGGCAAAAAAGAAGCCAACATGAACTGGACATTTAAGGAATAAATAAAAATGAAGTGATGTCAATACAAGGAAACGAGTAAGGAGTGAATCATTCCGTGATCCAGGTTGGGTTATTGTCAGAACTGACTATAAATAAGAAAAAGTTAACACCAGCCTTTAGCCGAGCCATATATGTTGGAAGCTATGGAGAGGGAAAAACGGCCTTCTACTCATTAATCTGGAACCAGGAATTATTAATTATCTGGAATGTGGATACTCATCTGAATCCAAGTATCTCAATTGGACAAATTCTCATTCACAATTATCCCATCCTGGGATAATATCTGGCAGAAAGACAACAGTACTAAATTTGCTCATAATCATAAGATACATGTTTTTATCTGTTACTATTTATCTGTTATTTATTTCAGTGAATGCACATCGGAAGGTTTACACTGCAAGTTTGATGATAAAGGTAAGATAGCTAAGATTTAAGAAACTGAAATACTGGAGATTATTTTTTCATAGACTGACAATAACCTTCTGAATTACAGCATGTCACTGCATTTATGAAGGAAACAGCTATAAATATAGTGAGCTGATCTACAACACCACAGATGGAACTGGATGGTGTTTTAGTGCAACATGTGATGTCAATGGAACAATAAATAGAAACATCTTTAAATGTGGCATCTCAACAACAACCCCATTGATATTTTCTACAAGTCAGCCCACATCTACTGCTGCAGGTACTCATGAATACTTTTTAAAATACCTGAAAAATCTGTGGAAGGGAATGAAAAATACCTAGAAGGGAGGGCTGTTTCATCAGCTAATGGCGTATACTTTTACTTGAAACTGTTGACTCCTACTGGAGAAAATCAAATTCAGCTTACACCTTCCATTGCTGAGACTGTAATCAAGGACATAGAAATGCAGCATTTCTTACAAACTTAGTCTTCCTGATGTTTCACCATGGTTTTTCCAGGGGAAAAACGATATGGCTTATTAATTGTTGCACTCTGGAGAATCCTCACTTCCCTGCACACAAAAACCCAGCAGTTCTGTACCAACTTCTGAACATATGGAAGACGGTTACTGCTGCTTTAAAAATTACTGACCACGTTAGTGCAAACTGAAGATAAGAAATCCAGTTTGAGGGAATGCTCAGAATATTTTAAAACATTCTTTGGAACCTTTCCTAATGGTTAAAGTCTTTAACAACCAAATCAGCAGATCCATTCTCCAGCAGTATCAAATTTTATGTTAACTCATCACACTGACAATGTAATTATGAGAAATATTTTCACAAAATTATACAATACTACTACAAGAACAGCCTAATCAGCTTCAGTATTCTCTTAAGCAGATGTATCCATCATATGAAGAAAGTGGTATATATTCTACATTGACAGCTTCATAATGCTAACAACAGGGAAAAAAATCTTATTTTAAAAAGTAAAAACTTTTTGAAGTCACTAACCTGTAAAAATACTTTAGAGCTTGTGTAGTTATGGTAAAAGGAGTGTACGTTTCCGATTATGTAGAAAAAGGGATAAATAAGTACAGAGACAACAGTAAGGAGAATAAAGCCTCCTCTTATTTTTACCATGGCAAATATAAATGCATTCTCAAGACAGCCTTGTCCTATGCAGTGAGTTTCAGCACAAAAGATACCTATTAACTATATTTAACTACAAAATTACAAAAAGAAAGAGTCATGTTAAGTACCACAACAGAAAGAATATAGACATCACATCAAAACCTACATTAGAAACAAAATTCAGGATGGTTGAAGCATGTTCAATAAAATGCTTGGAAGATGAATAATTGCCTATTGACACTTCCTTTATTATGGGTCCACATGACTTATATTTCTTCTTCTTAATTACAGGAATGATAACGACAACACCAGTAACAACTGTATGTGTGAAGAAAACATGTGCATGGTCAGAATGGTATGATAGCATGCAGCCCAAAAATGGAGAGAACAGTGGAGACTATGAAACATTTGAAAACCTCAGAGATAAAGGATATAGCATATGTAAAAATCCAAGCAGTGTTGAATGCAGAGCCACAGAATACCCAGATACATTATTACAAAATCTAAACCAAACAGTAAGATGCAGTCAAAACACAGGATTGATATGCAATAACAAAGACCAACAATCTGAGCACTGCTATAACTACCAAATAAGAATATTATGTTGTACTTATATACCATGTTCTGAAATACAAACTACAACACCAGGAACAACAACAGGAATCAAAACTACTGCTGTAGAATCAACATCATTTTCACAATCGACTGCTACACCACAGACAAAAATAAACCCAACAACAACAACAAAAACCGAAGCCCAAAAAACAGAAATACCTACAACATTACCTGAAGCCAGTGAAACAACCTTCAGCACAACGTTTCTGCCTCCCACTTCAGCCACATCAACAACATCAGTTCTACCAATGACAACCTTGCAGGCCACGTCCTCTCTCTTAGAAACATCCAAAGTAGCAACTAGGACTCCAGCATCACACACTACAGCCTCCACAATCTCTGAGACAATAAGAACAATGACTTCAGGAACCGCACCCATCCTTAAAAGCACTACCATACCAACAGAATTCACAACCACCATCACACCCACACCAACCGTGCCCACCTCACACACAAGCACCTCCTCCAGCGGCTGCCAGCCACGCTGTGCCTGGACACAGTGGTTTGACGTGGACTTCCCTACCTCTGGCAGCGACGGAGGAGACATGGAGACCTTGGAGAACATCCGAGCTGCCGGCTTCCAAATATGTGCAAAGCCTGAAGCCATTGAGTGCCGGGCAGAAAACTACCCTGACACCAGGCTGGAGGACCTGGGCCAGAAACTTCAGTGCAGCCTCAACACTGGGCTGGTGTGCAGAAACAAGGATCAGATCAGCAAGTACCCCATGTGCTTCAACTACCAGGTCAGGCTGCGCTGCTGTGACCACCAACACTGCGAGACAACTGTAGCACCTCCAACCACCACCGCAAGGTCCCCAACCACACCTTCTCCTGTAGAAACCTCCACTGCAGCAACTCCGACTCCAGCAACAACCACTACAGCCTCCCCCCTCCCCGAGTCACAACAGACAACCACCGCGGGCACCACAGTTGTCCTCAAGACCTCCGCCCCTCCCACGGAGGGCACGACCACCATCAAGCCCACTCCAACAGCGCCCACCTCACCTGCCAGCACCACTGTCACCTCCAGCACCTCTCCCCCTCCCACAGAAGGCACAACCACCATCAAGCCCACTCCAACAGCAACCACCTCACCTACCAGCACCGCTGTCACCTCCAGCACCTCTCCCCCTCCCACAGAAGGCCCAACCACCGTCACACCCACACCAACCGTGCCCACCTCACCCACAAGCACCTCCTCCAGCGGCTGCCAGCCACGCTGTGCCTGGACACAGTGGTTTGATGTGGACTTCCCTACCTCTGGCAGCGACGGAGGAGACATGGAGACCTTGGAGAACATCCGAGCTGCCGGCTTCCAAATATGTGCAAAGCCTGAAGCCATTGAGTGCCGGGCAGAAAACTACCCTGACACCAGGCTGGAGGACCTGGGCCAGAAACTTCAGTGCAGCCTCAACACTGGGCTGGTGTGCAGAAACAAGGATCAGATCAGCAAGTACCCCATGTGCTTCAACTACCAGGTCAGGCTGCGCTGCTGTGACCACCAACACTGCGAGACAACTGTAGCACCTCCAACCACCACCGCAAGGTCCCCAACCACACCTTCTCCTGTAGAAACCTCCACTGCAGCAACTACGACTCCAGCAACAACCACTACAGCCTCCCCCCTCCCCGAGTCACAACAGACAACCACCGCGGGCACCACAGTTGTCCTCAAGACCTCCGCCCCTCCCACGGAGGGCACGACCACCATCAAGCCCACTCCAACAGCAACCACCTCACCTGCCAGCACCACTGTCACCTCCAGCACCTCTCCCCCTCCCACAGAAGGCACAACCACCATCAAGCCCACTCCAACAGCAACCACCTCACCTACCAGCACCGCTGTCACCTCCAGCACCTCTCCCCCTCCCACAGAAGGCCCAACCACCGTCACACCCACACCAACAGTGCCCACCTCACCCACAAGCACCTCCTCCAGCGGCTGCCAGCCACGCTGTGCCTGGACACAGTGGTTTGATGTGGACTTCCCTACCTCTGGCAGCGACGGAGGAGACATGGAGACCTTGGAGAACATCCGAGCTGCCGGCTTCCAAATATGTGCAAAGCCTGAAGCCATTGAGTGCCGGGCAGAAAACTACCCTGACACCAGGCTGGAGGACCTGGGCCAGAAACTTCAGTGCAGCCTCAACACTGGGCTGGTGTGCAGAAACAAGGATCAGATCAGCAAGTACCCCATGTGCTTCAACTACCAGGTCAGGCTGCGCTGCTGTGACCACCAACACTGCGAGACAACTGTAGCACCTCCAACCACCACCACAAGGTCCCCAACCACACCTTCTCCTGTAGAAACCTCCACTGCAGCAACTACGACTCCAGCAACAACCACTACAGCCTCCCCCCTCCCCAAGTCACAACAGACAACCACCGCGGGCACCACAGTTGTCCTCAAGACCTCCGCCCCTCCCACGGAGGGCACGACCACCATCAAGCCCACTCCAACAGTGCCCACCTCACCTGCCAGCACCACTGTCACCTCCAGCACCTCTCCCCCTCCCACAGAAGGCACAACCACCATCAAGCCCACTCCAACAGCAACCACCTCACCTACCAGCACCGCTGTCACCTCCAGCACCTCTCCCCCTCCCACAGAAGGCCCAACCACCATCACACCCACACCAACCGTGCCCACCTCACCCACAAGCACCTCCTCCAGCGGCTGCCAGCCACGCTGTGCCTGGACACAGTGGTTTGACGTGGACTTCCCTACCTCTGGCAGCGACGGAGGAGACATGGAGACCTTGGAGAACATCCGAGCTGCCGGCTTCCAAATATGTGCAAAGCCTGAAGCCATTGAGTGCCGGGCAGAAAACTACCCTGACACCAGGCTGGAGGACCTGGGCCAGAAACTTCAGTGCAGCCTCAACACTGGGCTGGTGTGCAGAAACAAGGATCAGATCAGCAAGTACCCCATGTGCTTCAACTACCAGGTCAGGCTGCGCTGCTGTGACCACCAACACTGCGAGACAACTGTAGCACCTCCAACCACCACCGCAAGGTCCCCAACCACACCTTCTCCTGTAGAAACCTCCACTGCAGCAACTACGACTCCAGCAACAACCACTACAGCCTCCCCCCTCCCCGAGTCACAACAGACAACCACCGCGGGCACCACAGTTGTCCTCAAGACCTCCGCCCCTCCCACGGAGGGCACGACCACCATCAAGCCCACTCCAACAGCGCCCACCTCACCTGCCAGCACCACTGTCACCTCCAGCACCTCTCCCCCTCCCACAGAAGGCACAACCACCATCAAGCCCACTCCAACAGCAACCACCTCACCTACCAGCACCGCTGTCACCTCCAGCACCTCTCCCGCTCCCACAGAAGGCCCAACCACCGTCACACCCACACCAACCGTGCCCACCTCACCCACAAGCACCTCCTCCAGCGGCTGCCAGCCACGCTGTGCCTGGACACAGTGGTTTGACGTGGACTTCCCTACCTCTGGCAGCGACGGAGGAGACATGGAGACCTTGGAGAACATCCGAGCTGCCGGCTTCCAAATATGTGCAAAGCCTGAAGCCATTGAGTGCCGGGCAGAAAACTACCCTGACACCAGGCTGGAGGACCTGGGCCAGAAACTTCAGTGCAGCCTCAACACTGGGCTGGTGTGCAGAAACAAGGATCAGATCAGCAAGTACCCCATGTGCTTCAACTACCAGGTCAGGCTGCGCTGCTGTGACCACCAACACTGCGAGACAACTGTAGCACCTCCAACCACCACCGCAAGGTCCCCAACCACACCTTCTCCTGTAGAAACCTCCACTGCAGCAACTACGACTCCAGCAACAACCACTACAGCCTCCCCCCTCCCCAAGTCACAACAGACAACCACCGCGGGCACCACAGTTGTCCTCAAGACCTCCGCCCCTACCACGGAGGGCACGACCACCATCAAGCCCACTCCAACAGTGCCCACCTCACCTGCCAGCACCACTGTCACCTCCAGCACCTCTCCCCCTCCCACAGAAGGCACAACCACCATCAAGCCCACTCCAACAGCAACCACCTCACCTACCAGCACCGCTGTCACCTCCAGCACCTCTCCCCCTCCCACAGAAGGCCCAACCACCGTCACACCCACACCAACCGTGCCCACCTCACCCACAAGCACCTCCTCCAGCGGCTGCCAGCCACGCTGTGCCTGGACACAGTGGTTTGATGTGGACTTCCCTACCTCTGGCAGCGACGGAGGAGACATGGAGACCTTGGAGAACATCCGAGCTGCCGGCTTCCAAATATGTGCAAAGCCTGAAGCCATTGAGTGCCGGGCAGAAAACTACCCTGACACCAGGCTGGAGGACCTGGGCCAGAAACTTCAGTGCAGCCTCAACACTGGGCTGGTGTGCAGAAACAAGGATCAGATCAGCAAGTACCCCATGTGCTTCAACTACCAGGTCAGGCTGCGCTGCTGTGACCACCAACACTGCGAGACAACTGTAGCACCTCCAACCACCACCGCAAGGTCCCCAACCACACCTTCTCCTGTAGAAACCTCCACTGCAGCAACTACGACTCCAGCAACAACCACTACAGCCTCCCCCCTCCCCAAGTCACAACAGACAACCACCGCGGGCACCACAGTTGTCCTCAAGACCTCCGCCCCTCCCACGGAGGGCACGACCACCATCAAGCCCACTCCAACAGTGCCCACCTCACCTGCCAGCACCACTGTCACCTCCAGCACCTCTCCCCCTCCCACAGAAGGCACAACCACCATCAAGCCCACTCCAACAGCGCCCACCTCACCTGCCAGCACCACTGTCACCTCCAGCACCTCTCCCCCTCCCACAGAAGGCACAACCACCATCAAGCCCACTCCAACGGCACCCATTGGCACCACTGTCACCTCCAGGACCTCTCCCCCTCCCACAGAAGGCACAACCACCATCAAGCCCACTCCAACAGCAACCACCTCACCTACCAGCACCGCTGTCACCTCCAGCACCTCTCCCGCTCCCACAGAAGGCCCAACCACCGTCACACCCACACCAACCGTGCCCACCTCACCCACAAGCACCTCCTCCAGCGGCTGCCAGCCACGCTGTGCCTGGACACAGTGGTTTGACGTGGACTTCCCTACCTCTGGCAGCGACGGAGGAGACATGGAGACCTTGGAGAACATCCGAGCTGCCGGCTTCCAAATATGTGCAAAGCCTGAAGCCATTGAGTGCCGGGCAGAAAACTACCCTGACACCAGGCTGGAGGACCTGGGCCAGAAACTTCAGTGCAGCCTCAACACTGGGCTGGTGTGCAGAAACAAGGATCAGATCAGCAAGTACCCCATGTGCTTCAACTACCAGGTCAGGCTGCGCTGCTGTGACCACCAACACTGCGAGACAACTGTAGCACCTCCAACCACCACCGCAAGGTCCCCAACCACACCTTCTCCTGTAGAAACCTCCACTGCAGCAACTCCGACTCCAGCAACAACCACTACAGCCTCCCCCCTCCCCAAGTCACAACAGACAACCACCGCGGGCACCACAGTTGTCCTCAAGACCTCCGCCCCTCCCACGGAGGGCACGACCACCATCAAGCCCACTCCAACAGTGCCCACCTCACCTGCCAGCACCACTGTCACCTCCAGCACCTCTCCCCCTCCCACAGAAGGCACAACCACCATCAAGCCCACTCCAACAGCAACCACCTCACCTACCAGCACCGCTGTCACCTCCAGCACCTCTCCCCCTCCCACAGAAGGCCCAACCACCGTCACACCCACACCAACCGTGCCCACCTCACCCACAAGCACCTCCTCCAGCGGCTGCCAGCCACGCTGTGCCTGGACACAGTGGTTTGATGTGGACTTCCCTACCTCTGGCAGCGACGGAGGAGACATGGAGACCTTGGAGAACATCCGAGCTGCCGGCTTCCAAATATGTGCAAAGCCTGAAGCCATTGAGTGCCGGGCAGAAAACTACCCTGACACCAGGCTGGAGGACCTGGGCCAGAAACTTCAGTGCAGCCTCAACACTGGGCTGGTGTGCAGAAACAAGGATCAGATCAGCAAGTACCCCATGTGCTTCAACTACCAGGTCAGGCTGCGCTGCTGTGACCACCAACACTGCGAGACAACTGTAGCACCTCCAACCACCACCGCAAGGTCCCCAACCACACCTTCTCCTGTAGAAACCTCCACTGCAGCAACTACGACTCCAGCAACAACCACTACAGCCTCCCCCCTCCCCAAGTCACAACAGACAACCACCGCGGGCACCACAGTTGTCCTCAAGACCTCCGCCCCTCCCACGGAGGGCACGACCACCATCAAGCCCACTCCAACAGTGCCCACCTCACCTGCCAGCACCACTGTCACCTCCAGCACCTCTCCCCCTCCCACAGAAGGCACAACCACCATCAAGCCCACTCCAACAGCGCCCACCTCACCTGCCAGCACCACTGTCACCTCCAGCACCTCTCCCCCTCCCACAGAAGGCACAACCACCATCAAGCCCACTCCAACGGCACCCATTGGCACCACTGTCACCTCCAGGACCTCTCCCCCTCCCACAGAAGGCACAACCACCATCAAGCCTTCACCAGCAGCAACCACCTCACCTACCAGCACTGCTGTCACCTCCAGCACCTCTCCCACTCCCACAGAAGGCACAACCACCATCAAGCCCTCACCAACGGCACCCATTGGCACCACTGTCAGCTCCAGGACCGCTTTCCCTCCCACAGCAGGCACATCCACCATCAAGCCTTCACCAGCAGCAACCACCTCATCTATCAGCACTGCTATCACCTCTAGCACCTCTCCCCCTCCCACGGAGGGCACGATCACCATCAAGCCCACTCCAACAGTGTCCACCTCACCTGCCAGCACCACTGTCACCTCCAGCACCTCTCCCCCTCCCACAGAAGGCACAACCACCATCAAGCCCACTCCAACAGCAACCACCTCACCTACCAGCACCGCTGTCACCTCCAGCACCTCTCCCCCTCCCACAGAAGGCCCAACCACCGTCACACCCACACCAACCGTGCCCACCTCACCCACAAGCACCTCCTCCAGCGGCTGCCAGCCACGCTGTGCCTGGACACAGTGGTTTGACGTGGACTTCCCTACCTCTGGCAGCGACGGAGGAGACATGGAGACCTTGGAGAACATCCGAGCTGCCGGCTTCCAAATATGTGCAAAGCCTGAAGCCATTGAGTGCCGGGCAGAAAACTACCCTGACACCAGGCTGGAGGACCTGGGCCAGAAACTTCAGTGCAGCCTCAACACTGGGCTGGTGTGCAGAAACAAGGATCAGATCAGCAAGTACCCCATGTGCTTCAACTACCAGGTCAGGCTGCGCTGCTGTGACCACCAACACTGCGAGACAACTGTAGCACCTCCAACCACCACCGCAAGGTCCCCAACCACACCTTCTCCTGTAGAAACCTCCACTGCAGCAACTACGACTCCAGCAACAACCACTGCAGCCTCCCCCCTCCCCAAGTCACAACAGACAACCACCGCGGGCACCACAGTTGTCCTCAAGACCTCCGCCCCTCCCACGGAGGGCACGACCACCATCAAGCCCACTCCAACAGTGCCCACCTCACCTGCCAGCACCACTGTCACCTCCAGCACCTCTCCCCCTCCCACAGAAGGCACAACCACCATCAAGCCCACTCCAACAGCAACCACCTCACCTACCAGCACCGCTGTCACCTCCAGCACCTCTCCCCCTCCCACAGAAGGCCCAACCACCGTCACACCCACACCAACCGTGCCCACCTCACCCACAAGCACCTCCTCCAGCGGCTGCCAGCCACGCTGTGCCTGGACACAGTGGTTTGATGTGGACTTCCCTACCTCTGGCAGCGACGGAGGAGACATGGAGACCTTGGAGAACATCCGAGCTGCCGGCTTCCAAATATGTGCAAAGCCTGAAGCCATTGAGTGCCGGGCAGAAAACTACCCTGACACCAGGCTGGAGGACCTGGGCCAGAAACTTCAGTGCAGCCTCAACACTGGGCTGGTGTGCAGAAACAAGGATCAGATCAGCAAGTACCCCATGTGCTTCAACTACCAGGTCAGGCTGCGCTGCTGTGACCACCAACACTGCGAGACAACTGTAGCACCTCCAACCACCACCGCAAGGTCCCCAACCACACCTTCTCCTGTAGAAACCTCCACTGCAGCAACTACGACTCCAGCAACAACCACTACAGCCTCCCCCCTCCCCAAGTCACAACAGACAACCACCGCGGGCACCACAGTTGTCCTCAAGACCTCCGCCCCTCCCACGGAGGGCACGACCACCATCAAGCCCACTCCAACAGTGCCCACCTCACCTGCCAGCACCACTGTCACCTCCAGCACCTCTCCCCCTCCCACAGAAGGCACAACCACCATCAAGCCCACTCCAACAGCGCCCACCTCACCTGCCAGCACCACTGTCACCTCCAGCACCTCTCCCCCTCCCACAGAAGGCACAACCACCATCAAGCCCACTCCAACGGCACCCATTGGCACCACTGTCACCTCCAGGACCTCTCCCCCTCCCACAGAAGGCACAACCACCATCAAGCCTTCACCAGCAGCAACCACCTCACCTACCAGCACTGCTGTCACCTCCAGCACCTCTCCCACTCCCACAGAAGGCACAACCACCATCAAGCCCTCACCAACGGCACCCATTGGCACCACTGTCAGCTCCAGGACCGCTTTCCCTCCCACAGCAGGCACATCCACCATCAAGCCTTCACCAGCAGCAACCACCTCACCTACCAGCACTGCTGTCACCTCCAGCACCTCTCCCACTCCCACAGAAGGCACAACCACCATCAAGCCCTCACCAACGGCACCCATTGGCACCACTGTCACCTCCAGGACCCCTTTCCCTCCCACAGCAGGCACATCCACCATCAAGCCTTCACCAGCAGCAACCACCTCATCTATCAGCACTGCTATCACCTCTAGCACCTCTCCCCCTCCCACGGAGGGCACGACCACCATCAAGCCCACTCCAACAGTGCCCACCTCACCTGCCAGCACCACTGCCACCTCCAGCACCTCTCCCCCTCCCACAGAACGCCCAACCACCATCACACCCACACCAACGGCACCCATCGGCACCACTTTCACCTCCAGCACCTCTCCCCCTCCCACAGAAGGCACAACCACCATCAAGCCCACTCCAACAGCAACCACCTCACCTGCCAGCACCACTGTCACCTCCAGCACCTCTCCCCCTCCCACAGAAGGCACAACCACCATCAAGCCCACTCCAACAGCAACCACCTCACCTACCAGCACCGCTGTCACCTCCAGCAGCTCTCCCCCTCCCACAGAAGGCCCAACCACCGTCACACCCACACCAACCGTGCCCACCTCACCCACAAGCACCTCCTCCAGCGGCTGCCAGCCACGCTGTGCCTGGACACAGTGGTTTGACGTGGACTTCCCTACCTCTGGCAGCGACGGAGGAGACATGGAGACCTTGGAGAACATCCGAGCTGCCGGCTTCCAAATATGTGCAAAGCCTGAAGCCATTGAGTGCCGGGCAGAAAACTACCCTGACACCAGGCTGGAGGACCTGGGCCAGAAACTTCAGTGCAGCCTCAACACTGGGCTGGTGTGCAGAAACAAGGATCAGATCAGCAAGTACCCCATGTGCTTCAACTACCAGGTCAGGCTGCGCTGCTGTGACCACCAACACTGCGAGACAACTGTAGCACCTCCAACCACCACCGCAAGGTCCCCAACCACACGTTCTCCTGTAGAAACCTCCACTGCAGCAACTACGACTCCAGCAACAACCACTACAGCCTCCCCCCTCCCCAAGTCACAACAGACAACCACCGCGGGCACCACAGTTGTCCTCAAGACCTCCGCCCCTCCCACGGAGGGCACGACCACCATCAAGCCCACTCCAACGGCACCCATTGGCACCACTGTCACCTCCAGGACCTCTCCCCCTCCCACAGAAGGCACAACCACCATCAAGCCTTCACCAGCAGCAACCACCTCACCTACCAGCACTGCTGTCACCTCCAGCACCTCTCCCACTCCCACAGAAGGCACAACCACCATCAAGCCCTCACCAACGGCACCCATTGGCACCACTGTCAGCTCCAGGACCGCTTTCCCTCCCACAGCAGGCACATCCACCATCAAGCCTTCACCAGCAGCAACCACCTCACCTACCAGCACTGCTGTCACCTCCAGCACCTCTCCCACTCCCACAGAAGGCACAACCACCATCAAGCCCTCACCAACGGCACCCATTGGCACCACTGTCACCTCCAGGACCCCTTTCCCTCCCACAGCAGGCACATCCACCATCAAGCCTTCACCAGCAGCAACCACCTCATCTATCAGCACTGCTATCACCTCTAGCACCTCTCCCCCTCCCACGGAGGGCACGACCACCATCAAGCCCACTCCAACAGTGTCCACCTCACCTGCCAGCACCACTGCCACCTCCAGCACCTCTCCCCCTCCCACAGAACGCCCAACCACCATCACACCCACACCAACGGCACCCATCGGCACCACTTTCACCTCCAGCACCTCTCCCCCTCCCACAGAAGGCACAACCACCATCAAGCCCACTCCAACAGCAACCACCTCACCTGCCAGCACCACTGTCACCTCCAGCACCTCTCCCCCTCCCACAGAAGGCACAACCACCATCAAGCCCACTCCAACAGCAACCACCTCACCTACCAGCACCGCTGTCACCTCCAGCACCTCTCCCGCTCCCACAGAAGGCCCAACCACCGTCACACCCACACCAACCGTGCCCACCTCACCCACAAGCACCTCCTCCAGCGGCTGCCAGCCACGCTGTGCCTGGACACAGTGGTTTGACGTGGACTTCCCTACCTCTGGCAGCGACGGAGGAGACATGGAGACCTTGGAGAACATCCGAGCTGCCGGCTTCCAAATATGTGCAAAGCCTGAAGCCATTGAGTGCCGGGCAGAAAACTACCCTGACACCAGGCTGGAGGACCTGGGCCAGAAACTTCAGTGCAGCCTCAACACTGGGCTGGTGTGCAGAAACAAGGATCAGATCAGCAAGTACCCCATGTGCTTCAACTACCAGGTCAGGCTGCGCTGCTGTGACCACCAACACTGCGAGACAACTGTAGCACCTCCAACCACCACCGCAAGGTCCCCAACCACACCTTCTCCTGTAGAAACCTCCACTGCAGCAACTACGACTCCAGCAACAACCACTACAACCTCTACAATCTCTAAGACTCCGTGGACAACCAGTACTGGCACTACAGTCATTCTCCCAAGCTCTGTTTTTTCTACTCGAGAAGGTACTTGCCACCACTTTTATTTTCAGTAAGTGTTACTATCCCAGGTAGCCCAGGTTTGTCATTGTCTTCATCTGGAAAGGTAACAAGGAGTTATTTCAACATAAGAACATTGCTATCGCTATCTATCATTATCTGTGACTTCTTCCACTGTCATCTCTACTACTTCTTACAGAAATGATTTTTTCATCTCAGTCCTTGTGATACTAATAACTGTGTTTAACAAGTCTGTAAATGGACCCTGCAGTTTGATGTTATTTACCCTGAATTTGAGGAAGACAGTGGTGACAGACTTTCAAAAACACTACAGCTAAAGGCCTCTGGTGTGCAGACATGAGAATCAGATTAGCAAGTACCCCATGTGCTTCAACTACCAGGTCAGGCTGCGCTGCTGTGACCACCAACACTGCGAGACAACTGTAGCACTCCCAGTCCCCATTATCAGGTCCCGAACTATCCCCTCTCCTGCAGAAACCTCCACTGTAGCAACTCAGACCCCAGCAATGAGCACTACTGCCTTCACCTGCCCAGAGTCAAGTGCTTCAACCCCTTTCAATCTCCATCACCTAGGGTTTAGCATATCCCAGTGGATATTCAGCACTAATAGATAGAGCTAAAAGATTTCCAAAATCTCCACTTAGTGAGGTGGATAAAATAGCTGAATGCAACCAAAAGGTTGTTTTGATCTTCTGGAGTGTTGAATAGACCCCTCCACTATGTTACAGTTATGAGATCAAAATCCTCTGCTGTGAACTAAAGTATGTTTTGTGCTCAACAGTATCTACAACTGGTATACCACAATCAACTCACCTTACAAGAAGCACTTCTACAACCTTCAGTTCCTCTCCAAGCACACCTCTTGCAACAGAAGAAAGTACATATGTTACGTTAAGTCCAACAACTCCATGTTTTTGTCACGTGCTTGGTGACTTGTTTTCTCCTGGTAAGTTTCTTATTTTATGGTCATAAAAATTTTCAGATGCAATATGAACCCTTTGGACTGTATTCAGTTAAACATAACACTCCGCATCTGCTAAAAATAGAACTTTTAATACCTTTCCTTGTTTTTTTCTAAATATTTTCATTGGTCTGTTAATTTCTCCTCCAATTTTTCTCTGCAGGGGAAGTTGTATACAACAGAACAGATAGTGCTGGCTGTAATTTTTATGCACTTTGCAACAAGGAATGTGAAGTTGACCCATTTCAAGGGCCATGTCCTTCAACAACTCCTTTCACCTCAGCAACCTCAGAAACTACAACACAAGCCTCATCATCCACACAACCTGTATTTTCTTCTGCCTCACCAACCACAGCAATACCCCTCACAACTTCAGTAGAAAGAAACTGTACTGATGTCAATCCTCCACGAAAGGTGGTTCCCCTATTTTTTCTAATATATCACCATTGCAAAAACATAGCCCAGTTTCTGTCCTCTCATAGCCAATTCATATCAACTTGCACGTATTTCAGTACCAAATTTGATCATCTTACAAATGACCTGATACTGTATGTTTATTCAACCTGACACCACCGGACTTTATATAGAAATTGTTCACTAATACAACAGCAGAGACTTTTTTGATAAATTCAGACATCATGGCAGTAAGCGGACCAGCTATGAAAAATGTTAGAATCTTATTCCTTCTACACAGAAGATAGTCCTGTGATTTAGCTGTGATTCAGTTTGCCTGTTCTTAAGGCCTGAAATCATATGCTAGGAAAATGCTAATCTGAAGTCCTATCAGTTTTGAGCGTCTAACTCAAGTTGACTTAAAATAACTGGAGTGAAAGAATGCTTATGAGTAAATCATTTATATATTTTCAGCCTGGAGAGAAATGGAAGAGCGAATGCCAGGAGTGTGTCTGTGACCCACTCACTGTTACTGTGCAATGCCAGACACCCCCATGCCACACAAATGAGATACTTGCTTGTCCAAAAGGATTTGTTGTCATGCCTGTACTATCAGAAGACCCATGTTGTCCTCAATATATATGCCGTAAGTATTAAAAAAGCACATACATACACACACACACACACACACACACCAGGCTACATGCTGTGGTAAATTACACTTGCACTTAGGTCATTATCTAAGCGGACTTCTCAAACCTTCCTTAAATTGTTATGGTTCAGTGAACAAACATCCATTTTTGGCTAACTATACATTAGATATAAAAACGTTACTTTGCATGAAAGTTTGTTCATGGAATTGGAATGGGCGGGAGAGCTGGATAATATTTTGAGCCTTCAAGCAGTTGATATTGCTCAAGTATCTCTTTATCTGCAGATCGTAAAGATTGTTAATGCAACACTGTAGCACACTAAGTAGCCTAACTATAGCTAAACAAAGATGTATAAACATAAGAATAAGCAAGCAGAGAGCTTAATAGTTGAGTACAAAAGCAAGTAATACAGAAACAACAATACAAAGTGAATCATATTCTTTTTCATAAAGCCGTAGGTATTTTTGATACATCAACAATACAGTTATACTTACACTATTGTAGAATGCTGATAAAAATTTAAAAATCTGCCAGTTATATATGCTTACTTATATATGAAAACCAACAGGAAAAGGTAGCCATAAATTAAGCCTGAAACATGAAGTTCAAAACAAAGGAATAGCCAAATTTGAAGTGATTCTGTGAAAGACATGAATGGGCTCTGTCATGGCATCGAATTATTTATAATACCACAGTAAGCAATACACACTCAATCTTCCATGCAACCTGCATTTTGAGAGGACAAAGAATCAATTGCAAAGGCATGTTTTAAGGTTACTGGACTTCTGGGTTTGAGTAGGAGACAACTAACTTAAGAGAACCTGATGTCTAAATTGAAAGGTAGGTATTTCTCAGGTGTAGCTCAAGTTCAATATCATTTTTCCCTCAATTCACCTAGTTCATTTGAAAGCTGTGCCTTTTACTTCAACCTCCAGTTATTATAAATATGAGGTTTAAGCATATGGGCCTTTGAGTTCTCCATATTCACTCTGTTATTAACAACCCTTAATAACATCTTTGTATCTTAACTTCTCAGTAGATCTCACAGTTTGAATTTATTCTGGATTTTGTTGTTGTTTTTCAGAAGTAATACCTGATATTTGTGTGGTCAATGATACAGTTTACATGGTAAGAATACTATACTTACAATGGAACATTGCTAAGAGTGAAACGTGTGCCTTTTCAGACACAAAAGCCATTTAGAAAATTCTTTTTCCTATGCATGTCCTTTCATCGCCAACCCAGAACTGAAAGTTATTTTTTTCTGATATTAAAAAAAAAAACTGTTACAGAAAGGTTCCTCAAAAGGAGTGTAAAATAAAAGTGCACCATTTTTACTGACATACATTTTTTCGTACTTTCTCCCACTTCTGGAATTAAATTTTCCAAGGGAGCAGATGAATCATCCGAACTCATCTGTTCTTTGAAATAAGCTCTGAGACCCCTCAAAACTAAATCTAGGATTTTTCCTAGAACTGATATCTAAATCTTTTGCTAAAATTGATACCTAAGCTTTTTAGTCAAAATTTAAGCACTGGAGCCTCTTTCAGAAAAACTGAAGTCCATGTGTAAATTGGTATTTCTCCTTATACATCCACGTATGTATCCAATTATTGTACTCTCTGTCTGTAACTTGCTATTGTTTTATAACAACTGAATATGACTTACAAGGAAAAATTCATCTTAAATGGAGCACTGAAAAGCTAGTAAAGTAATGAGGCAGTTCAAGACAGTCTTATCAGCATTTTAGTATTTACTTTTCTAGATACTACTTTATATTGTTTTAGTTAGTTTTCTCCGAACATTTGTTTCTTAAGCACAACTTCATGTTCTACGCTAGCTGAGCAACTCAGTCGCGCTTGTGTTTCAGTAAACTTAACTCCACCTATACGTTATACAAAGATTGTTTTCATTTGAATATTCTTTCTTTTCTGTCTTCCAGGTTGGAATGTCCACAGTAATTGACTCATGTAAGAATTGTACCTGCACTTCTGAAAAAGATCCAATGACTACCCAAAACATTCTGCAATGTGAACCAGTTCACTGTGAAACATCTTGCCCCTTGGTGAGTTCAGATTCTCTAGACTGTGCAGTCAAGACCCCAATTACAACACCACTAGAATTCTCTGTCGTTGCCTCAATATACTTTCTCTTTCATCTCCTTGTGACTAGGGTCATGAATATAAGATAGAGCATGGAGAGTGCTGTGGAAAGTGTGTTGAAGTAGCCTGCAGAATCAAACTAAGTAATAACACTGTTCAGGTGCTCAGTGTAAGTATCCCTTTTAACTGTCAGATCTCTGTTTTAGTCAATACAGGTTAGAACAGCTAACAGTCAATTCATGTCTCTTCCTAGTAAGAACTAATTAACATGGAGATTGCTCTCTGTGAAAACTAGAGGCCAGTTTTCAGAACTGAACACTTAACTGGAAAAAACAAATCCTTGACATATGTGCTTAACCAGGCAGTGAGAAGAGGACAGAGGTCAATTATAGATTTCTAAGTTGTAACCTGAGTGTTCAGATCCAAGATTGAAGCTTTTAACCAAGCCACAGTTTGAAAGTTTGGTTCTTCCCCTTTACCACTTGAAAGAATTTTGGAAAAATCTGGTAATCTTTGAGATGTCAACATTTGATTAGTTCAGTCACTTTTGAAGTAACCATACTATACTTGATAACAATGCAGAAATAATACTCATGTTCTTTTAATCTTAGCTTGATGAGATCCTGCCACTCGATCACTGCAGCTATTACAAATGTGAAAAAATTGAAGATCAATTTGTTGCAGTCCAAACTAAAAAAACATGTCCCGAATTCATGCCAGGAGAATGTGATCCTGTAAGTTTTAATCAATTTTTCATCTATTGAATGCAACACCTAAGAACAAGAAGGAAAGGATAAAGGTAGAACATGACAAAATTGCTTTCACTAAAGTTTCAGGAATGCCTTAAGAGTGAAATCAGTCTTGCAATCAATAAGAGAAGCTTAGTATTTTTATATGAGGCTACAGGGATGCAAGACTTCTATGTGGGGGCACAGCCATCAAAATACTCATGGTTTCATTCGGTGTTCATCACAGAGAAGCCTTCTGGCCATTAATAATGCTAACCTGTATTCGTGCTCCTGCTTTTGTCCTCTATGCACTAACACAAATCCTTCCTCTATGTTTCTGCAAAGGATGAAGCAGAGACTACTCCTGATGGCTGCTGCAAGATATGTAAACGTAAGTAAAGCTGCGTTCAGGTTTTCCCCTTAAAGACATTACATTTGACTTCTGTCTGTTTTTGAGTAGAAGGGAGGAATGATTCTTCCATCCTCCAATTTATTCTGCTTATCAAGATCCTGTGTTTCACTGATCGTCTCTTCAAAAAGAAAAGCAATTTTGTTTGCTGGATACTGAAATCCGTAACTTAAGCCATGAATGCTCAAGCCTCAGCATTGCTATGTTCCAAAGACAGACTACAGCGGAGAGATTAAACAAAAAAATCTAAAATCTCCAGATACATTACACGGTATTCCTTAACTACTGTTTCATCCTGTATATGGATTCTCAATAATCAGATATCATCCAGTTCAAAATTAGTTGTTTTCGTATTCATTTAGTTCTCAACTAGAAATTTGAGGCATCTGTTTATTTTTTCCTCTTTTTCTGAAGCTCCAAACTGCAAAGCTTACAGCAAAAAAACTGTGATCCGCCACGGTGAATGCGAATCTGCTGAACCTGTGGAACTGGCGTACTGTGAAGGGACTTGTCCTGGCTCCTCAGTGTAAGTTCCAAAAAGTTAATTGAACATCTCCTTGGATTCGTTTATACTCACGGTCTCTCTTCATTTAGAGAATCAGTTAGCACTGATCACAGAATATCAACGAATGTGGCGTGCTTATGAGAGCCAAGTGATTCAATTGAATAAGCTGGGTTACAGATTGAGGTTTAAGAATTAGGCAGGATTAACAACATTGCTACACAAATATGATTGCCACTCACTAGCTGGCACCATGACAATAATTCAATCAAGTTCTCTATGTTGTATGACTGATGGCAAAGCACAGAAATGATAAATTGCAGAACCCTGAGAAACGTTTATGTTGTGGACCTTCTCTGATTTACACCATGATAAAACTACTATAATTCATACAGCAGAGCTATTTCTGATTCTCCAGAGTGGAAGAACACTGGGTCCTGATTCGCACATATTCCTTTTCTTCAATTTCACTAATAGGAAAAATAATTCACAACTATTTATAGATGTTAAGGGCCAGTTTATTTATAATGCACTCCTATAAGTACAAAGATGACTAAAGACAGATTAGCAGGACAGTTTTATTTCATACCAACAATTGGTCTGTAGCTTTCATTTTTCTCATTGTCTTCTACATGCTAAGGACTAAATTTGGCATAAAGGAAAGATGATTGTTAAAGAACTGAAAAAACTCATTAACAGCAACAAAAATTATCTTGTTTGTTTTTATATCTGGAGCTATATGTACATAACAACAGGTTTGGACCTGTTATTAACAACAGGTCCAAATATGTGCCCAATAAAGTAAGAAGGAGCTTATTCTGAGACTCAATGGAAGGAAGAATAGTTTCACTATTGAAGGGACAGGTTATTAAAACCACATTCACATATATATTATATACACACACTCCTACATATGTATACACAAACATATGCACACAATTTTTTTTTTTTAAATACAAATAGATATAGATATATAAACCCAAAAGTTACTAGGGGTTTTTTTGGTGTGTCAGTTTTTAATGGGAGGATATGCTTTTTTTCTGGTGGGGCACAGGTATTCTGTTGAAGCAAACCAGATGCAACATGACTGTAGCTGCTGCCAGGAGCTCAGCAGCCAGACAAGAGAGGTGACCCTGACTTGCCAAAATGGAACAAGCATCAGTTATAACTATGTCTATGTGGAACAATGTCAGTGCACGAATGCATGCATTTCAGAAGCCCCCGGAGAAGAAGGTTTCCAGTGGAAGAAAAGTAGCAGAAGACAGATATGATCACTAGGAAAAGAAAACAGAGCCCCTAGAAAAGCTGGAATCATATCATCCCCCAAATAACTTGTACTCCTTCTTAAGCTATCTTATTTCAGTTTCTGTTATTATCTTTTCTTATTTCTTAAGAAGTTAAAGCCAAATAATTAAATCTTAGTATGTACTTTTTAAGTGATACAATTTAAAGGGAAAAATGGAAGACCATGTAAAATAATCTGCATACATCATGGAAATAAGCAAATATGCATCAGTTTAATCAAAAAATTCGTATTTTGGACAAAGTTGTAAGGGCTCTCTAAAGACAGAACCATAAAACATTGTGGCTACATTGGTTTTAGCTCTTGTGGCTAGAGAAAGTTTTATTGCATATCATTTTTATGAATGTAATATTCTTACCGACATCTCAAAATGACAGGGAAGACTGCTTTCCTGTACATTTTGTCTCTTATTTGATCAATAAAACTTTCAGCATTTTTCAGGTTTGGTGACTGGTGACTTTTTGATACTTGTCTTCACTATCTAGAAGATGGATAGTTAAATGACACCAGGGAGTTTTAAAACTCAGATGGGTGTAATCTCTAGTGGCCTTTGGGAATGAAGACACTCACACAATCCTGTTTTTGGATGAGGTTAAATTCTTTACCCATGGCTAAGTAGCTCTGCTCACTGGCATAAAAGGTACTCAGAGGAAGAATTCATTTGCTCATTGTGTTCTGATTCCCAAGACAGAGGGAGAACATGTAGGCTGTGGTTTGTTTTCCTTATAATGAGAGGTCAGGTCCAGAAGACAAGTCTATTAAGAGGAAGGGGAAATTTTATTCATCATTATTATTCTGCATTCTAGACCAGAATGCATATCTGGCTTTAGAAATCAACGGTGGCTGCTTCAGTTTGAAGAAATAAATCTATGTATGAATGAAAGCTCTAACCTTCTATTTAAGGTGAAGTCAATGAACTTCCTAAGAAGAAAATTTTCCTCCCCATAATTCATAACAATATTTGCAAATAAGTTCAAGATACATTTTTAAACTATGCATGTTTCCTTCATTATCTAAAAGATTTTGAATGGATTTAAACTAAAGAGAAATTTGGCTGCGTTTCCCCCACAGTAGTTCATCATGTTTACCTGAACTGTCTGAAGCATTTACTGTATCAGTAGCTGTTGTAATAAAAGTTTGAAATCTGTCCTGGAGATTTAGCCGAAGAATAAAGGAGGAACTGATTAATCGAATAATTACACATTTTACATGTGTTTATTTAGAAGTGAAATTCAATCCCTGAATGAAGTCAGTAGCACCATGTCCATTGGCCTTCTCGGCATGGTCTGATACCATATTAGTATTAACTGATGTGGAGAAATAAGAGGGCTTGTAAGCTTCGCATTTTACTGTTAAATTCATTTATCCCTCAGCTATCCCATTTGCCTGTCCCACAGCAGGTACACAGGCTCCAGCAGAGTTACTAGCTCAGATAGTAGAGCACACAGCTGTACTGCTCCTAGCATCTTTTTTGATCCAGTAATCAATCCCCTTTTCATGGGGAACAGAGTCTGAAGCCACACCAGCTGTGTACCATGCGCTCCGTAACTTCACCATGGCACCCTCAGTACCATCAGCTACTATGAGGAGACATCCAGTCAGTTCTGCAGAGCGACTGCTGGATCAAGCAGTTTGACAGCTTCAGCACTGCCTCCCTGCTCTCTGGCTTCCAGAGCGTTTACCACTTCGGGCATCACAAGCATGCAGAGAGTGTACAATTGGAGCTAATAACCAGCACTTCTGCCTGTGGGAGGCCTTACCTACCTAAGAAGCATTCACGTAGGTTGGCTGTTATGGCCTGGCGAGACAAAGTGAGGCCTGCAGAGCTGATTGGGTTTCTGCATGCTGAACCTGACCTATGACCTAGCACACTAACAGCGACATGAAACAAAATCTGGAAGCGCTTAAAGTTGGCTTTGTCTTTAGCAGTGCTGAGGCCAGACTGAAGTCAATAGAATTTGCAAGTGTATCCCCCTTCCACCTTAGCCCCTATACTCTGAGTACTTATTACTATGTTCACAAGTTATAAAGCTTCCCTCGCTTTTTCTAGTCTGCTGGTTTTCTTGAATTATTTTAAGCGCTGTATTAAAGTATTGGTACCTTCCAGTTTAAATCTTAAGCTGCCCTCTAATGGTCATTATTTGCTTCTCTAGAGGAAACTAAAAGGGGAAATATTTCCTTAATTCCACTGGAAATATTAAGCCTTGCAAAGCAACTTCAACCATCAGAGATCAGTATTGGCAAAATTACCAGTTGAAAATATGTTAGCAGAACCTAAGTTACGAAGATGCAGAGGCGATTTCTCAGTGTTGGATACCAAATTATTTCCAGTTAACTGATCACCGGCCTATGAATTAAACTTGATGGCCCCACTGCAATCATCAGTGGATATGTACTACATTCATGAAAAAAATTCACACCATAATTCACCGTTCAGAAGAGATTACCTTGGTGAGGTTTTTTTCCCCCTTGAAAACCAACCCATTGGAAAATACTAGAAACCACAGAGTATTCTCTGATCTCCTTAAAAAACAGTTTCCAAAATTTTAAAACAAAATCTATTCACCCCAACCCCCCCCAAGCTTAAACAGAAGAAAACCCAAGGGACTCGTACCCTTTAAGAACTCGTACCCTAAACAGAATTCATCATTTTCTTTGAAACTAATGCTAGAGTTGGCATTATAGAACTAAGGAACCTCTAGAAGTGGATACTTTAAAACAGAGAAATTAACCACACAGAAAAACATGATGACGTGTTTGCTTGATGTACAAAAAGTTAATATTAATCTTAAAATATATTTAGCTATTGTCTATTATATCAAACTCCACAGAACTTGAAATAATAAAATTAATACAATGCAAATATATGGAAACTTTTGCTATAAATTTGGTATGTTAAATATACAATCATAGCAGCAAAACAGTTCCAGTTATGGAACTACAGATTAGTAAATAGCTTAATATTTAAAATGAGTGGCAGGATATAATATAAAAATCAGTCCTGGGCTCTTTTCCTGTGATTTCTACAATGTATCCAGTTAACCAGAAAATGCAAAATTTTCACCCTGTGACATTTTTCATGACCAAAGGTTATCCTGATGTTACATCCTGATGTTTCACTAAAAATTACCACAGAAAAGCATTTACCTATATCAGGAAATAGAACACTAACCTGTCCAGTCAACTAACTTGTCAACTACAGGGACTTTTGCAGT
The DNA here is from genome assembly GCF_040807025.1 of Struthio camelus. NCBI lineage: Eukaryota > Metazoa > Chordata > Aves > Struthioniformes > Struthionidae > Struthio > Struthio camelus. Next base: position 17,331,377 of record NC_090946.1, read on the forward strand.
AGGGTTATGTAGTTATGCATATGGTTATGTAGTAAGATTCATATGTACAGTGAAACTATCCAGTTAGTGTAATCTATTCATGTCTCCGCATAAAGCCTCTTCAACAAATTAAAAAATTTAAACAGTTAATTGAATAAAGTAGCCCATTAGCAAATAACCTACAGGTTTTATGGTCTGACAATCTAACATCACAATTGGGCAGGTATGAAGGTTATGTTGTTCTTCCATAATAGCGTATTTGTGGAACTGCGGTACTTAAATGAAAGACATTCATAGGTTATAAATGAGCATCTATGACATATACCTTGAGTTCATAAGCAGGAGAACAGAATTTAACATCACTGAACAAGCTAAACTGAATGAGATATCTGCATAGGGGCCTTTACTTCCCAATCCACATTAGTTACTTATGCTTGCTGTAGGCTTTCCAAAATAGAAACGGTATACCAACAACATCCAACCAGCTGAAGGATTTGAAGATGGCCAAATAGTTTCATCTAATCTTTGAAATTACTTTTAGTCCAATTCCCCTGTAGATTAAGGAAGAACAGCTCTGAATTAATTCAGTGAACAAAAGAAAAGTAGTTCCCTATTTCTCAGTCTTTCCATGTCTTAAACACATTTTGAAAAATTATGTGATCTAGAAGTATTAAATAATGAGGGAAATATTTCACCCTTTATGCCAGCATTTCTCTTTCTTACCTTCCAATGCAATTGTTGTTTCCTCTTCTTTTTTGAAACAGCACCTCCTAGTGGAGATTTAAGGAGTGTATTTCATTAATTTCTGCTTCTGACTTTTACTTGCCTCCCTTCCTCTATTGATAGTTCATCGCGTTTCCCATGTTTTAATACAATAACATTATGCGTAAGGAGGTAGATTCATTCATGTCACCTACTTGTCTATCAACAAGGTTTCCACAAAGAAAGAATTAACAATTCTACCACTACCCAAGATATACAGACCTTGGATCAGTCTCCAGTTAATCTTATTTCTAGAGCCTCTGTCTTTTCCACTTTAGAGAAGCAGAATATTAATTGGGTTTTACATCCAGAAGGAATGGATTGAGGATTTTTCTCTTGCCTAAACTTCCTTCTCTGCCTCGCTCTCAACTTATATTATAGCACAAGCAAGTATTCTCATTTGAGATACAAAAGCAACGTCAAAAACACCCACAGATGCTGCATTATAATATCTTGCATCACAAGAACTTTGTGGCTGGTTGTTTATACACAGATAGTTACAACATAGGCCTTATGGTCATGCGGTTTGCTGATAGCTGGCTGTGCTGGTATTCTGAAGTAATTAAGCTCCCTGATTTTCCCAAAAGCTTTAACTAATTTTGGGAGGGTTTTTTTTGTTTTTTGTTTTTTGTTTTGTTTTGTTTTTAAATTCCTCCTGCTGAGGATGGCAGTAATGAATCACCTTCGACACAAAATTACACAGAGTAGCTCATTGGACTGAGTCATCTCTTGAGGTACCTTTCACCACTTTTGCTGTATTTCAATATTAAGATACAGAGCATGTTAAATTCTTTGGAAACATTCACTCAGCAAGAAGGCTGAGTCCCAGTCCTAAAGGAATGAGAATCCACATCACATGGAGGTAAGCCCTAAAGTATGACAGAAAGTATTTAGCTCCTCCTTGCTTCCACGCTGTGTGAACATGTTGAAGTCCTAAGAGCCTTCCATTCTTCCATCTCTTTTCAAATGAAACTTACCCCAGAGAGGCTATCAGGAGATTGTCTCATGAGCTGTTCCAATGGAAGTGTTTAAATTTATATTTTAAAGTATTCCCATACTACTCTGTTGTCGGGGGGGGGGGGGGGGGGGGGGCGAGAGAATGGGACAGGATAGGACAAACATTTCTCTTGGCACTATCCTGCTAAGATTTTCTGATTTTTCTGATTCAGGCATCCACATTTTAGTAGTTTTAAGTGTTTTTTTCAAATAGACAAAAATAGCACTTGAAAATACATGAGTTAGCAGGATTGAGAGCTCTTCATGCTATAGGCCATATGCTTATTTTTAATTTGAACCAGGGTGGGGGAAAGGGGGAAGACAACAGTACTTTGTTGTCACATAAAGTGAGTGAAAGAGTACCTAGCTTATTTTAGAATCGGAAAAAATTTTAAAATAAACTGAATCATCTCTCATTCACTTCCAATGACAAACGCATTAAAATTAAGTTGCCCATTTGTATCTTCCTGCTTCATTAGTACAGTGAATCTTTTAAAAATATGTTCTAAGTGAATTTTTGAACACTCCAAACAGCAGTATTTCCACATAGTTCTCCAAAACATAGATTAAAACTGATCTTAGCTGCATCTGTATTTCTATTTGCTTTCAACAACTTCACTTCTCCCATTTATGATAGTTTTACTTCAAAAGTTATGGTATACCATAAATATAGTCTATCTGTTCTTACATAATTATGAATTTTGGAAACATAGTAAAGAACATGCTTCTAACATATACAAACTGCAGCACGAAAATAGATTGACTTGGTTTCTAAACAAGCTTTGTAAAGGTCTTGGATAGATTAGTTAAGCTGTCTTCAGTAACCTATGACTTAAAAACTGAAGCACAGAAGATTGTTAGGATGGGTTTTCTTTTTTTCCCAACTTGTTCTAAAAAAATGAAAATTAAAAAAGTTAAAACAAAAAGCATTTGCATTTCTTCCTGGAGGCCCTATTTTAATAGTTTTAATAATTCACATTACACTGATTTCTCTTCACACCCCCACACCTCATGGCTGCTCTATTACCATTGAAATGAAAATGCTAATAAATATTAAACTTTTTTTTTAATCTCAATGCAGCAGAGAAATGTGAAAGTCAGTAGTAAACTTTATGTTCTAAAGTGGGATAGAAACTGCTATTCAAGGGCTACATAAAAACATAATTTGAACACAATTTCATTTGATGTTAGGTGCTAACAGGACATTACAGAAAGAAACCTAACAAAGTTGAGTTGTGAAAGATTTCTCTCAACTATCATTTGTTAAAAAAATTAACTTCCAATAAAAATCATGCTATGAACTGCACACTAAAACCCCAAATGTTAGCTTGGTAATGTATTAAAACTACAAACAATGAATTCTTGCTGAGCATAGCAATGCTTTTAAATGAAAAAGAGGACTTGGGCTAGCTTTCCAGTCAACCACAGAACTAAAAGGAGTTGCTACCTGTAAACCAAATCTTTAAACTTCAATAATTTAAAACTTAGCAGATTAAAAAAGCCAGTTCTTATCACGGCTAGCATAATACAGAGAGGCTATTTTGTCACTCTTCCTTCATATACCATTCTTCTCTACAAAGCTCTCCATGCACACGATGGAGCATCTTCTCCACATCTGCACCCCTCTTCCCTCCTCCCTTGCTCCCTGACACGCCGTCATTTGAAGAATGCAATCTCACTGTTCCCTTATTCTGTCTTTCAGACCTGCAGTACTGTAACACATTCTTCAAAGAGTAACATCTAGACCAGGTAGAAAAACGCACATTTTTGAGCATTTACTGTACTAGAAGATCGCACTTCTAAGAACTGAAGTGTAATTTGTTAACTAATGACTGAATAAAAGATAGCTATTCATACATGTTGAATTCTAGATCAGTCTATAGACAGAGATTCAAATAATCCTCCTCTCCCACAGAGACATGATACATTCTCATTTAGATTATACATTTATTAATTTAGAATGAAAAGTTAATGCATTTAAGAGTGCAAGAAACATATTTGGACACTGGACCTCAATACAGCGAGAAACAATGTCTTCAGAATTATTACAGCAAAAAACATCCTCTGTATGGTATTACAGATCATCCAAATAAAGCAATAACATTTGTAAGAGGAAAAAAAACATTCAGTACCATCAGCAGATGCAAACAGCAGTAGAGAAGAAAGTAGCAAGGATCTAGCTAGACAAAAAGTGTTCCTATCTTTAGCAAGTTTAGGCTCTTTGCAGGATTCAAACTAGTACTCTAAAGCACTAACTTTTAGCAGATGCCAGTCTTATACAGCTGGCTTTGGCTCCAGGCTGCTTGAAGCTGTTGAGAAGAGCAGTATCAGAGTATCACCCTGTTAGAATTTGTCAAAAGCTACAATCGTAATGAGTGACAATGTTTTTTTTTTTTAAATCATGAAAAAGACATTCCGTTCCAGTGCCTTCATTTTACAGGCCCTCGAATAACTACTCCCTGCCTTTTTTCATGTCTCTCCAACCCAAACCTAACAATAAGCAGCTTGACTGAGAGGAAACGAATGCTGAAAAGTTGAGTAGGCTCATGATCAGTGTTTTGTTCTTTTTAACAAGTAGCACATCTTGACATAAGAGTTTCAGCTATAATAATTAATCAAGACAAAAATCCCCAGAACAATATGTTTGAGTAACATGCCGAAATCCATCTACTGGCCATGCCGCTCCTACATTTCCCATCTGCAACTCATACAACTACTGCTTCGCATAATATTTGCCTAAAACAAACAAAAGAAACTGTTAAGAACAGGAGCTACAACTCTCCCAGAGGCCTGAAAGTCAGTTTATGAATGAACCTGGCTAACCTAACCTTCTTGCTTCCCCTTCTGAATGTTAGGATTGAAACAGGGTGTTTATTCTGTGCTTGCAATTCAGCTGTAATAGAATGCAGTACAATTTACCAGCCGTTAAGTTCAACCATGATCGCTTGCTTTTATAAAAAGCTGTTATTACGGACCCCAACATTTTAATATAAAAATTTATATATGTACATTTTCCCTGAATTATTCCATCCCTAGCAATTCATGCTATCTGTGTAAAAGTTAGAGCAAGGGACTCTTCCTGGAAGTGGTATCTAAGCACTAAATCCTTACCAAGATTTATCCTCTTGGGTGACATGCCACAAATCACTGTGCTATGAAAATAAAGACCAAATGCCTCTATACCTATTCAATCACAAAATTTAACACTATTGTAGGGAAGGGACAAGACCACTTTCTTGATGAACACCTTGTTTGTTTTGGAAACTAAACGTGTGGTGACTCCATATATAAAACAAGAAACTATAGCCTTGAATGTCATTATTGGAAAGCAGATAGAAAGATGTATAAAGACACGCTTTCAAAGGGAAGTTTAAGACAGGAGGGGATTCAAAAGAAAACTTAAAATCACGCATTATGAAAAGATTATTTTAGAAGATCAGAAACTGGGATGATTTTTTGGTACTGTATTTTAAAAGTTTCAGTATCACTTTCAATCATAAAAAAAATAAACATTCACACTCTACCAAGGCTACTTAGAGGCTTCTTGAATGTAGTCGGGAAAATCAGCTTTTCAGCAGATAAGAAAAAAATCTTACGTGTGGGAAATGAAACAAAGCGTGGAGAAGAGGAGAATAAGGGTCTATTTTCCTTATTCCAAACCTGGCTTTAAAGTTCTCGTGAATCACTCAAGAGCCTACATTTCAAATGTACATTCTAACTCCTGAAAATATAAAAGTCTATGGCTATTGTAGAAAGTATTTGAAGTCAAACATTAAAAAGACAAAACAGCAACATTGCACATCACTGATAAAATATACTGGTGCATACTACTTTAAAGTGCATTACTTCACCATCTACAAAAATACACATCGCAGAATTTATCCAACAGTTTTAACAGGTGCCTACTTCAAGATTCTGCAGCTCCAAGATGATCTGATGTCTGAAAAAAATGATACTAACAATAAATATCAGCAACCTCCAACCTCTTCTGAGGATCAGACTAACTCAGATATGTTAAATCTTCTCCTACAAAGAATTTATTCCCACCTGCTTCAAATAATATTGAAGTAATTAGAGCAACCTTAATCCAACAAGTCACTGGAAAACTTTAAATACCATTTGAAGATTCCCAAAGCTACTTTTCATGTTTATTTCAGATTAAATGAAAAAAACTCTTATAGTAACTTTTCCACCAATGTAAAATGATAATTTGGCTGAAATTTAGGTGTAAAGAAAGAAGTCTAATAAACAAATCACAGGTTTCTGCTTTTTTAAATACAAGACAACCTCAAATAACTGTTTACCATGTCATTAATTTTCAAGGTATAAAATCCTTCTGTCTGCGTTCATCCTTTGGAATAACTGTGGGAATGCAGAAGTAAGTACTAAGAGTGCAATTAGCTGTCGGAGTACATTAGGGCTCAGTCCTGTCCTCTGCTACAGCAATACAGACTGTACTGTTATCTGTTAAGATTTTACAGATACATAACAATACTATATGACAGGATAAAGCCCTAAACACACTCCAGTTAATACATTGCTTTGGTGCCCAATAACTAGGTTGAATAGAAGATGCTCATTACAAGGATGAGCAGTGCAACCTAAAGAATTTAGCTTATTCAATTAAAAATTTTCATCAAGGACAGCTGACTCTCACAGCAATAACTAAACACCACAGGACAAGCAAAAGGGCCTTTGCTTTTAATTTCTGGCAGAAACAGGCTGCTTGATGAAAACAAATTACATTAACAAATCAGTTATGTTAAAAAGGAAACACTCCAGAGAGTTTTTTCAATCTAACAAACAGTAGTATATCCTGTACTGCATAGAGTTACTTTGTAAGAACTTGTGTTTTGAAAAGGGGGAGAGAAAGGAAAAAGCAGCATTACTCCCCACCCAAGTCAGAATATAGCCACACAGGGCACAGCTGAGAGTAAAGATGCTTCAATGCTGTTGTAGAACACACACACACACACACACAGAGAAAAAGAAAGTGAAAAAGATCCAAACGTCCACAGAGAAAAGGGGATACAATCTTTCATACAGGATACGCTAACAGAAAACTGTCAGGAAATTCTTCCTCTAGCTAAATCCCTGGCTTGGCAAGTAAAAATAAAGGTGGCATCAAGGACGGGGACAACGCAGGAAGTGGGGATCTATGATTCTTCAGCCATCTGAAGCAAGGAGTTGATAGCTGCATCCTTGTTCCCCCTCTGAGCTTCTAGCACTGAGTGGATTACTTCCCTGTCCATGTTGGGAAACATGTCCTGGATAGATTTCAGGTCCTCTTCATTACAAAGGTGCTGAGGGTTCACTGCAGGAGGTGGTATTGCCACTGGTACCATGCCGGGATTACAGACTGCAGGCATTCCTGAAAACAAAGAAAGAAACAAACAAAACCATGAAAAAAAAAAAATTAAAAGACTTTTGAAAAAAATGAAGTGGCTCATGCCTCTCTCCCCCAGCCTGCCAATTTCAACGTACTTTCAAACACATACTCAGGAAAGAAGCTGCAAAAATTGTCTCTAGACTGTTGCAACCAGAAGACGTTATTCTTAAATGTGTTCTTTGCCCAAATTCTGATCTGTTCTCTATATACTATGGTATGGCAACAGGTACAGCTCACAATTAGATACAACCAGTATTAACTAGGTTTATGTTAATCACTAAACACACACTATGGGCACCATAGATGTATTTTTCTTAAAAAACAAACAAACAAACAAACAAAAAAAAACACACAACAACAACCACCCTCAAACTACCCACACCTAGCACCCATCGTCCAGTTAAATACATCCTCGTATATTTATGCTGTGATGAATAAGATGCTTTACACTGGCAATATATACAACTGATATGTAGTCATTCAATGAATGCGATTTCCATCGTATTAAAAGGAAAGCATTAAAGTTATTGATCTGGATCAGTAACTGATCTGGAGACTGGATCAATTCCTCGGAAAGAGGATTTTAAGCAAATGTTTTCCCCTTGGTTTAAGTTCCATCTGGTTTACTGTGCAATTGTACCACAACATAGCAAGAGAACAATTCCTCTTACAACTAAAGGGGTACACATTGCTTTTCCCTGTTTCTCTGCCAGAGGACAAATTTCATCTGACGTTTTTGTATTGCTATGTGAAGTTAAAGCACTGTTAGTTTTTAAAAAAGTTTTAGAAAATGAGTCTTCAAATTCCTAGAAAAAGGACTTACTAGACAAAAGTTCCTTTTCCTCACCTGACAAATTCTAGCAGTAACTCAGACTAGATCTATTGCTGAAAAACTACCATTTGTTTTTACAAAACTGAAGCCAGGTATAGTATACCTAGAGGCTGACATTTATCACATCCAAAAATAGTTTATTTCTTTTCTTCTCTAAGCAGTTCCACACTTTTCTTTATCCTACATATTCTTACATATTCATGTGTTACTTTTCCAATTTTACTATGTTTTCTGAGGTAGGGCAACGAGAATCATCTGCTTCCAGATGCAGATGCAACATTGCTTCATACAGCAGCATGATAAGGTTTTCAGGTTTTTCTATTCTCTTTCAGACATTTTATTTGCCTTTTTGAACACTATTCACCTGGTGTTTTCAGTAATTCAAAGACCTATATGAGTCCTAGTGGCCAATCAAGGAGGTATTAGTTAGGATTTTTCTTTACACACAATACTTTGTTTCACGCCAACCTTAGTATGTAATTTTACTTCCCATTTACTTAGTATCATGAGATTCTTCCGCAACATGCTGCAGTCAAAGAGACAGAACAGTTAAGAGTTTTCATTTTGACAAATTGTCTCTTGGTCCCCCTTCTCTCAATCACTTACTTATAAATATGATGTACCCCATTAAAAGCCTCCCTCCATTGGAGGGAGACTATTTTTATCTCTTCATCACGAATTCCAAAGAGCTATTAATTCACGAGAGTACCTTTAATCCTATCCTACAATAACAAGAGTTCTCAGGAAATGACATTGTCAAAAATGCAATGACAATGGGACATACATTGATCACATCATCCTCATCCACATACTCTGACTTCTACAATTTCTAAGATGTGAGTTTTCCCTACAAAACCATGCCAGCTTCTCCTGAAGCTGGCCCACTTTTTAAAAATCAGCTAGTTTTAATCTTTATAAGGTTTTAATTAGTTTACGTAAGAGGGCTGATTTACCTCATAGCCATGCCTAAAAATTTTCAGTTTGCTACCCTTTACTCCTCTGTAAGTAAAGCCAACTTAACCAACAGGTTACACACGGCATTTGGTGCAAAAATCCAAAATATGAAACTGGGAGAAAATGTTATCTAGTCTGAACTTTCTTGCTGATCATTTTAATTTGTTTTAAATTCTAACATTATGACCTGAGGCTGCTACTCTTTCAAAAAAAAAAATACAGAAGAAAAAAAAAAAAAATGAATCCTTTCTTCCTCTGCTACCCAGTTATGATCTTGTAGTCCAACTTTTTTAAAAATACTCTTACCCATATATACACCTTTCAAGTCCTCTAATTACCTGAATGATTCCATGATTTCTGCTTCTTTAAAATAAATAGTTCTTACCTCTAAGCATTTGATCCTCAAAGGCTTTGTTGAGCAACCCTACTACCAGTTTAGATATAATACATCATTTAACGACCTTACATTTGGTCAGATCTTTCAATTTTTGAAGAGTTTCCCCCTTCCCCCCTTTTACTTCCATTACCTATTTTACTGTGTAACTTTTTAGGATCCTCAAAAAGCGCGTTTTTATTTTTATTTTTTAATCTACATACATTTACTCTGAGCCTAACAATGTCTTTACACAGTTTTTAGTTCACCTTTTTAGCTTTCTTTCTGTGTCCTTAATTACCTTTCCTTAAGTTAAATCAAGAATGAACCATGTGAACAATCAGTATTAGACACCTCCAAAATAAGATATTTTTTGAACCAGGTTCTATGCATTACTCAAGACTAGATCGAAAGCTGCTTCTTTTCTTATGAATTCTGACTAGCTGCTCAAAAAACATACTTCTGGTGGCTAGTACCTGCAGCATAGCATTAAGCAGACCCAGATCAGGCAACTGACGCTATTTTCAAGTGTGCATCTTTGCAGCTTCATCTCTTAGCATAATGACTAGAGCACTATTTAGGCGATCAAAAGTATTACCTCTATACTATTCTACTTCTATTCAGACCTCACACCTCCTAAAAAACACAAAAGATAATTTCAATACTTAACTTGTCTCTTCAATGTTTTCTATAACACCTCTAACGTTATTTCATCAGAAATGTCTAACTTGCACTAATATTTTAGTATCTTGGTGATTAACTTCCTTTTATCAGCTTTAAAGATGCTTACATTAAAATTCCCAGATCAGTTAACCCATCCTAACTTTATCTCAACTATGGTTGACAATGTACTGTAACTGATTATAGTCTGACTACCTTTGTGTGTGGCTCAACTGTTACTTGACATGCTCTTTGCTGTTTCTTTCCTCAACTTGGATGTCTGTCCTATCTAATACGCTAGAGAGAGCCATCAAATTGAATTGTAAGCATCTCCACATTCACCAGTTTTCTTCAATTCTTATTTTAAAATTCCCTTTGTAATTCTTTTAAGTTTTCTTGAAAGCAAAAAAGGAACTTAGATGCTGTAAGTAGCCTAATGTACAGGCGGCATCTATTCTAAAAGGTACATATCTGGAACTAGAGAAACATCTCCTATCACCATTTTATTACCCACACACTGAAATCCTGTCTCTGCCCAGCCCTGTGCATCACATTCCTCCCAAGGATATGTGTAGTCTCTTCCCCAGCAGTCTAAACTTCAGCTCCAGAGCTGAAGCCATCTGAACCACAGCCCCTGGGGTTGCGCCAACACTATGAGATTGTCTGAACTCTGGTAAATTACACCATGCATGAACCCAGGAGACAAATCAGTATACGGTCCTCAACAATACTGCAAATACAACACTCTGCCCAATAATCATATGCAGCTGCATTTCAGATTGCCTCTTCTATAGCTTCAACAATCCTCAGCTCCTTCCCCACAATCTAGCCGTATACCAGCGACAAAGATGTGTGGCCTCAGGAAATAAAGTACATACCTGAAAGAACAAAATCATACAACACTTGTTTTGCCTTTTACCCATGCTTCCTAACTTTTTTTCAGTAGGTTATCAACGTCCTAAGGTTATCCAACTGAATAGAGCCTTGTAAATAATCTAGGAACTGTCCACGCAAGAGGCCAGTTAGAAACGTTAATCCAAATGAAACATCCAGCTCACTTCTCAAGCGCCACAGCAGCCTACGGTAACAACTGGACAAGCTTACTAACAAAGCTCAACTGTCTTGTCAGTGTCGAAATCATGGAGGTCACACAACTTTGCACTCTTTCATCAGAGCAAGTTAATTCTGAATGAAATTCAGAAGCCACAGATATCTGCAGAGGTAATAATCAACAAATAATTTCAATTTAAATATTCTCCATTTCAGAGCCAAGTATTTTGCTAATGATTTTCAAACTCTTCTCTCAGCTCTTAAAGCTCAAATATTAAGATTTATACTGTCTACAACTACACTGTACACAGAAATAAAATGGAAATCAGTATCACAGTGATATTTAATAAGTATTTCTATGATAAATGATATTTTTCATATAACTCCATATTCAGGCTATACAGATTACCAATTTGAAGAATATATTGTTTTGTTTTTCAGATTAAAAACATCCATCATTTCTGATTTACAAAACAGTAAGGAAGACTTCTTGCATAAATTTAAAGAACTATACACCATGATTTAGTGCGTGTTTATGCAGTCATTACAGAGAGTTATAATAACATTTATTGATGTTCAGCAAGAAGCTGTTTTACATATTAAGAAGTTCACTAAGAAGTGAAGATTGAAGGTAAAACACACAAGCATCCACTATAAATCTAATTGCACACAGCTGTGTATTGTTCTCAGATATTAACTAAGTGTTATAAATCAGAAGAATGGAGCACTGTTTCATAATTCGGTGGGATGGCTATGGCAAACATGCTAGCAGGAGCGGTGACACGAATAGCGGTACATACAATAGCAAGTCAACTGACAGCACCTTGTGATTGCGACAAGCAGCAATGAAGGCAAAGAAGCATCAATGGGGTAATTTTTTCTAACTGCACCCAAGGCATTACACTCTTATTTTATTGTTCAGTCAAGTGCCCTGTGTTTAATTTCTCATAGCATTACCATTCTTTCCCATGCATAGTGCAAAAGGGTCCTTCAAGAAGGAAATCTGGGAACCTTCCCGGCACAAACTCTTTCATTCGATAGAAGAAATCAGGAACATTTGTTTTAAAAACACATATTCAAATAGGTCTTAATGATATTTCCTTCATAAAAAAAATTCAGTGCCAGAATATGGATGCCATCATTTCAAATCCCCCCCCCTCCCTTTAGCAGTTTGCAAGAAACAGCATTTAAGTAAAACGAAGTCTACAGACCCATGCAAAGGTTTACAAATCCACTGCTCTAATAAAACTGATGTGGTTCTTGCAATGTATTTAGTTTTATTTATGGCATCTTTCTGAAATTCAGAGCACAGAGAAATGACCTTCTCTCCCAAGGAAAAATTCTAGAATTTTCTGAATATATTTGATTGAACATCAATACCATATCAAAGTTAGGGATGTCACAATACCTTCACACAACTCAAAATTAAAGGTGGCACAGTAAAGTAAGATGGAAAATTGATTTCCTATAACATAATTTACCTTTGAAGTTCATTCAAAAGTACATGTCAGATGCTTAAGTTGACATGAATCTAAAATAGATTTGTTATTACTGAAAGATATATCAATGAAACTTACCTTTTAGAATAAAAAGGCTCAAAGAGTAACAGAAGGCAGCTGACAGGCTGCCTTGTCAGAAAGTCACTGCAGAAATGAGTTCTTCACTTTTGAGTTTACAAATAAATAAATAAATAAAATTTTAAAAAGCATGACACTACCTCCTTCTCCTCAAATACTGCAGTAACATAATAGAACTGCAAGATTAAAGTTTCTCTAATAGGAAATCAGTAGAGTCACCTAAAATAGCCCACTGGCACAAAACGGTTTGAGAAAAATATTAGTACCGCATTTCATCCATTAACACCACTATCACCTTTAATCATAATAGTTTGAAACTGGGCAGAAGCCTTTCAAGACATTCCAGCAAGCTAGAAGAGCTTTAACAATTTCGAGAGATACATTAAATTGCCTTATTACAACATCCAGATGCAATACCTTGCAGTGCAGTGTGCTGTAACATTTAAAAAAAAAAAAAAAAAAAAAAAGAAGGAGGGGGAAAAAAAAAAAAAGAAAAAAGCTGTCTGCATGAGTTCATGCAAAAACTTGAGTCAATGAGGATGGGAGTGAGAAAAGAGCTTGGAAACTTACCCAGAGCAAAGTACTCAAGCCCTAAAGATAAGTGAAAATGAAGGGGTGAGGGGAAAGGAATAAGACATGGGAGAGAGATATTAATCTATTTTTAAAAAGAAGTGAACCATTTAGCCTCTAAAAGTGAAAGTTGGGTAAATGTAGGTAGTTAAGCAAATACTAATCTATTTTATACCAAAGATTAACAGCTGCTAGGATTCAGTCTCACATTTGCCGTAGTACTCCGAACAAGTTTCCAACATGTGCTGTTTTGCAGAAATAGCAATCAGAAGAATTTTTTTCTGCATAAACAAACCACCAGGTGTTTGTAGCAAGGATTATATTTTATTGCTCATAAAGGAACAACATAAACCTAAACTATTCTGAAAAAACACCAATGCCCTCACAAGCTAACCCATCAAATACATACACCAAATTAGCCTCAATGGAAAGTGATATTCTAGACTCTTGACAGAGTCTTGCCGCATTTTTTTAACCCACTTTTAACACAGACATTTTTAAGTCAAGTAGAATGGATTTTCTATTTATCCCATGAACATTTAGTTGATCAGACATACAGCTTGCTTCACTGAACTACCTTTGCCTAGCTTACTGCCTTTGCTATACTAATAAACATCAGCTTGAATAGTAAGCAATCAGTATATTACAATGTATTCTACAGCACTACATTCACTAACCTTTAGAAGAAGCTGCAAAAGAGGCTAGGAAAAGTCAACCTTCAGAAGAGCAGCAAGATTAACACTCAAGTTTAAATTTTTCCAAACTTCCAATATACAACTCCAATGTCAACTACAGTTTGCATCAATTAGAACCCTTTTTTCAAAGTTTTTAATTTTGAAAACTTTCATAATGAACTAGTGCAAGAATATTCTGTTGCCCTTTCTGCTTTCATCATTTTTGTAACATCTACCATCAGATATGGCAGAGGAGAAAAAAAAAAAAGTTACTCAACTTATGTTGACATCTGAAGTCTCATCTGCTTCCTATAATGACTAACAGCTTGCCTCTGTACAATAGTCAGGAGAGCGCAAAAAGAGGTTGCTCTGACTTTAATTAGAAGGTAAATTAGGATATATACTGACTTTTGAATAGAAAATTCGTGTTACACATGGTCAGAAAAAACACAGCTTGGCCTTCATGGCACACCTAAATTTGACTAAATGCCATTTCATGTTAAAGCTGAATTATTTTGCACAGTTTTCACAAATAACTATTACATTGTTCTGCATAAACATTTCAGTCCTTCCACTGTATTTCCATCACAGATAATGCTTAGATTCTCTCTATCTTGCCCAAACAGTAGAATTTCCTCTACTGCAGATGTAACAAATTATTCAGTGCCACTCTTGCACTTTTCTGAAGGAAAGACATAAAACTCATTTATTTGCTACACTCTAACTAGACAGGTCAAAAAAACAAAAACAAAAAAAACCACCACACCCTGAACTGAGAAGATGGAAGAAGGTAACTATATCCCTATGGAACAAACTGATGTTCTACCATTGCCCTCCTTGAAATAGGTAGGAATTTTTCTTTTTGAGGCTGATTAAGGTTCTAAAGTTTACTGACAGAGTTTTCCCAGGAGATAAAAATCAATTCAGCTAGCCATTGAAGGACATTAGCTTGCATGGCTACAAATATCTTCCTGAAAGAGTTTGTGAAATCTAGGAGGAGCATCTAGTTCAGCATATTAAAAAAATAATAATAAAAGAAGTAATTCACAACACTTTGTATCTTCCAAGATGCACTATCAGTTCCTTTTATCATTTGAAATGACTTCTGTTAAGCTATGTAACTAAGAGTGTGATACAGTAAAAGCATTCTGAAGCCAAGTCACTCGCAAAAGACTAACTCAACCATCCTTCTGATTACCAGTAGGTAATTCTTTAGGTAATAAGAAAAAGCTTTAGGACTTAAAGCACTTTAAGAGATTTTGATGGTACTCACAAATTCTGGAAGAGCAAACAAAGCACAGGGTAATATTCAGAAGATTTATTAAAAATACAGAAAGTGTTTTTAAATTGGCCAAAGGGGGTCTGTAATAAATAATTTTGGCCTTTATAAAGTCTAGGGAGCACATTCAAGCTTTCTCAGAACAAAAGAACAGTTCAAAAGGAGTGGTAGGATGTTGCAATGTTTTCAACATACACGTAGTAGAAGCAGGAAGAATTTTTCATGTAGAAGATGAACACAGTAATTAAAACAAACATGCTGTATCTTTGCAGAAAGGTGATACTCCAACATACACACCAATAAAATTGTTACAAAATTTATCATATAAGAATTGTCTTTATGTCAGTCATTACTGTCATACATGCTAAATATTAGTTGTTTCTCTCTCCACTTGTCCAAGTAGATTTCATAAATACTCCTAAAAATATTCAAGATCAATAAAAATATTGGAGAATACCAAGATCCGAACATCAAGATACAGCACTGTGTACTTGTTTTACAACTCAGAAGGTTTAGTTTCAGTTATATCTTTAACTAGCCTCTAATTTTTACTGTTCCTGGTCTGACAGGCACAATAATTTTGCAATATGAGTACTGCCATTTTGATAGGTCTGTTCAAGAAATTGTGGAGCACCTTCTATTACATTGCAATAAGTATACACTAGCTATTTTTTAACCACACACAGGATATTACGTTTCAAGCTCACTAAGTGCTTCAGCCTATAGGGATGTGATGAACATACAAGTAAAAAGATACAGCATCTAATGGGAGCACTGAAAACAACACAGAAGTTTGGCTTTTCACAATGGAATCACGCTTCAGAATATACAGACTAGCTGAGACTAGTTCATTAGCATAGCAAGAAAGACTTTAATCCTGAGAATTAAGCTGTAGAGATAGAGACAAGAGCACTTTAAAGGAAGCTTACTGTATGTTTTCATTGAGGAATAAAGTATGCAACCAAATACATACACACAGTTTTCCATACTTTGCTTTAACTTTACTCTGTAAAAACAGAGCAGTAGCTACCATTCCTTAAGTTACTTATCCAGTCTTTTACACATTTCTGCTTTGAAGGTTTGTTTCCACAAATATTTTCTATTTAATCAGGAATTAAATCTAAGAAAATCTGTTTTGTATCAGCTCTTAGCATTGCAATTATGCCTCCCCACTATCACTTGTTCATACACTCATAAGCAAAAAAAAAAAAAAAAAAACCTCAACATATGTTGATTATAACCTTATTTTCCCTAAAAAGTACATATATCGCTGAATGTACATCCATACAACAAAACAGAGTTTAAGAGCTGTAAATAAAGAAAATAAAAAAAAACAGAAACCACAAACTTCTACCAGTTATTTAAATATTGCAAGTCCAAGCTTATTAACCTATTTTTAACTTTTCATCTTTGATAGAAAACTTACAAGACCTACAGAGCTAAACACATCTTTACATACAAGTCTAAAACTTACTTGCACAAAATAAGACAACTGACAATATCTAGCTTAACTCTTTGTGATGTATTTAAGTAACTCCACCTCAGAGATCCCTAACACTTCATTCACCACACTTAATGTAGTATGTATAGCAAGTATGCAACAGAGTTGTTTCTATGACCACAGAAGACACAAACACTTTATAGTCTATTTAAGCTGCCGTTCTAACAGCACAAGTCATTTTGTACTCTGAAGTCTAAGCAGTTTCACATGGATTAATACCATTTAATCAGCACACATTGTATTAGCGTAGCCTGACAGATTTAGTTATTCGATGACTTGATATAATCTATAGCAATTTTTACAAAAAAGAGAAAGAAAGCATGCACGTGCTTTAAGCTACTCCTAATCCATTTAATCAAACTCGGGCAACTCTTTCAAACAAGGTACAAGACTGAAGTCAGACCTACACCTCTCCTCCTTCTCCAAAGATCAAAGACAAGATAATTTATAGCTTCCCTTTATGTTCTGAAATACAGTAGAAATGTGATAGTTATTTTTGCAAAAACCTTGACCCGAGTTTCAAAAGTCTTCAAGGAAATAAAACATACCTGCTATAGGCACATATCCAACTCCTTGCTGGTACACAGTGGGCATCAAGACCACTGGCTGGGGCTGCATCATCATGGCAGCTGGCAAAGACTTGACACAAAAAAAAAAAAAAAAAAGATGACAGATTAGAACTATTTTAGGAATAGAAAAAAAATTCTAACAGCAACTAAAATTAAAATAGTATTTGCAAAGAGTCACCACACTGCAAATCAGTGCTCCATGCTTGATGATATGACTATACTAAGCACTAATCTATAAAATAAAAGCCCAGGTAAATAAAGTAACTACCACTCTTTTAATTGACAATTCACTTGAATGTATCTCATTATAGTTACATCAGATCAGACTAGCCTTTTGCAACAGTTCATCGACAAAATTGGCTATTTACATTTGGCTATTTAGATTCTGCATTACTGAAATGAACTTAAAAGATGGCTATATGGGTTTTCATGCCTTGCTCTTGTGGAATAAGACATTCTTTATAAACATTTAAAAGTCTGAATTTTATTAAAAGCCATGTACTGCTTCTAGAAGCAAGATTAGTTCAAATTACTTTTTTCTTTTTTTTTTTACCCTCACAAATTATTTTTAACAGAAGTACCAATTTAACTCCATTCCCTTTCATACTACAATTTCTGTTCAGCTTCATCTTGGAAAATATTAATAGTAAAAGGGGATTTTCTGTGTGCGGTATATCCACTGGCAGATAGTTTTAAAGGTTAGCCCCAGGAGAAAGGGGCGTTGTGACTAAAGGAGCAACAATTCAGATGCGAGGAAGCATGTGAATTTCAAAAGCAGGGAAGAGCTATTCCAGCTTGTGCACTCAATAGCAACTTGAAACTTTTGTTCACATACAAGCACAGTAGAAAGCATTCAGGGCAGCATGTGCTATTCAGTAGCTACCTAAGACAAAGGTGACAGACTAGAGAAAAGTCCATGAGCTACTGAATGGATCAGCATAAGTCAGCAGTTCAACAGGAAGCAAGACCAGGAGCACCAACAGAACAAGGATGAAAATTAAAACAGAAGTGATCAGAAAAAGCATTCAAGTTATTCAGAAAGATTTAAGATAGCAAAGAGTTTCCGTTCTTCTTGTTTTTAAATGAACGTGACATTCTAAAGAGTTAGGAAAAAAAGATTTCAACTACTGTTAGATTCTACAAAGCCTTTTTATTATTAGTCAAATGGCCCATCATAATTCCTAATTTAACGAGTTTTTTTCCTTCTACACTTCTGTCAGCACAGGAACGAGCTGAATTTTTCAGAATTACAAGCCACATAAAGAAATAGCTATCATTTATCACCTCACCGAGATAGATTTACTGGTTTAAGCATTAGTTCAATATAATTATTTTAAATGCTAACAAAAAAATAAGAAGTAGTTTAATCGTATCTTATAATGGTCCAAAATACCTCTCCCCACTATCCCAGAAGCTCTCCCTCCACTAATCTTGAGGTAAGAAATTCATTTGGCTTACCGTGTATGACATAACCAGATTAATCATTCCTTCTTTGTCATCACCTTGCCTTCCACTCAGACTATACCATTCATCCTCCACATTTCCTTGCTTCAGGGACTCTGGAATTGTAATGTGCGTCCAAGCAATGCGGTCATCCATTGAAAAGGCCCGCTGGAATGTATTTAAAATAAAATTTAGCAAGTTAATTGTCCTCAAAAAAATGACTCTTGACTAGAGTCTCCCTAAGTTTTATACTATTACATTTTTTCCAATTTTCAAATCATTCCTTTTGATAGAACTAAAGCATCAGAAAATGTTAAGCCATCTCTTTTCCACCAAGGATAAAGGGGTTTTTGCTTTAAGTGCGATTACAGATTGAATGCAGGTATTTAATAACAAGAAACTGAAATTCTCAAGCAGAACACTTCTAGAAATAAAACATACCAACACCAACATGGTCTGTGTGAACTTAATGACATCACATCAGAAGACGGTAACGCCGAACAGTCTGAACACTCCCTATTGCCTCACTACTGTTTATCTTTGCATGTTGTACGCAGCATGTCACTGCATATTATCATCACTTACTTCATGGCAGCCCTAACTAGTATGGTTTTGCAACTTTTTTCAAAGTTTCAACTTTGAAATAGCATATTCTGTGCTGTTAAAAACTTGAGAGGATTCCCAAAGATATAGCCCATCTTAGTCAATGCCATGAAGATAGCATTGTGCTAAACTAAATTCTGGCGCCTGTGCCAAAAGAAAGATAGCTGTCAGAGATGATCTTGAACACTTTCATTAAGTTGTAGTTTAAATGTTTCTAGCAGTTGAAAGCATAAGAGAGCAGGTTAATTAAATGATCCGGGAGTTGCTGCTAATTTTCCTTATTTTATTTTCTTAATATTTTCCTAAGTTTAAAAAAAAAATTATTAAAATATACCATTTCCTAGTACCAACAGAACCCTAACAGGATTTAGGCATGTCAGAAGGCAATGTTGTAGGCTGACTATATCAATACATGCCTCCTCAGGCAGTTTTGCCATGTCTACCTATCAGGTTTTACTTTTCCCAGTAATACTAGAATACAGGAACATAAGAGCACCTAAAGATTGAGGAAAGTAGATTATCTCCTATCTAGCCTGCAAAAGAAGCTTGACCAGTTATAGCAATTTTTCCTCAACTAGACAGCTACGCTGGAAAAAATATATATATAAAAGCAAGCTAAATCTGAAAGAAATGATAAAGAACCAATGCAGAAAGGACATAACATCAGAAGAAAAGCTCCTAAACTGAGTTTACGTTGGAAGTATTAACCCATACATAAAGCCCAAAAGATAAGATATATCAAAGAACATCATGTTAACTAAGTTTTTAAGGATGCACAACTTATTCTAAAGCAAAGTATACTTAATATGAAACGTCAAGAAATGCACTATTTCTATCCTATCAATTAATCTGTTTGGCTGCAGTTCAGATGTATTCTTAGACAGTTGCTGGCAAAAGCTGTAGCCTAAGGAATGACAGCAACTTTAGCAGATTTATGCAGGACTATCTTAGACAAGTTCAGGTACAACTTCAAGCACATACCCCAGCAAAGGTTACATAAAGCCTGATGAAGAACTTGGGATAATTCTTCCAGTATTTATCTATGTTAAACTCTGACTTTCTAGTCCTACCTAAGATGGAGTTTTTAAAAGCTCCATAGTTAGTGGACAGCAGTGGATTTTGCCTGATCTCTAAGAGTATTAGCTTACAATCAACTGTAGTTTTCAAAATACTTGGAGTAACTACCTCCAGCTATCCAGTCAACAAGCATTTAATGAGGTCCTATCTGCAAGGCAGATGCATCTAAACAGGCATATATCTGTAAAATGCAATCATTTAGGAGCAATCAACATACTACTAAATAAGAATTTATCCGTGTTTAAGCTACTGTGGTAGGTTGCAAACTCGAGTGACTCAAGAACAGATACAAGTACTGCTTTGCCATGCCTGCTGCAGCAATGGAATAGAACCTTCAACTGTATAAACTAAACCCACAAAATAGGATTCAAAAGCCTCACTTGTGTAACAACCACACAGCCACTGCAGTGTCAAATTTGAGTAGACATAGTAACAGAAGCAACAAAAAAGGCAAACCACGGACCTAAGCCTCAGCTGTCACCTCTTAGCTTAAATTATTCAAAAAGGTATGGTTGAGCTAAGTCAAAATCAATAGTCTGAACTGAAATAGCTGAGGTGCAGGTACCAGAATTCAAGATAGTGTTCTTCTAGGCAACCTATGTAGAGAAGGTCGCATACCAGAGGTGTTAGCCAGACCTGCTAGATCTCTGAGAAAATGAAATTGTTTACAAATTTGGAATTTATTGTCACTGCATCTTAAGTAAATCAGACATAAGTGCCTACATGCCTACCTGAAATGGAATTCAGGCAAACACGGACTAAGTTAGGATTCTACCATTACATCCTAGTGACTACAACATATTCTATACTTGACAGATTCTCAGCATTTCTGAGCTTGTATGAAGACTCTTCCCAGATCAGAGTAATACTGAAGAACTTCTGACCAAAGCAGGATTGTATTAACAAGCTATTTTTCATATAGGCAGTACAGAAGATAAGGTTGCAGGGCATCTTGATAGTGAAGAGGAGTTTAAACACTAAAGACACTTGTTTCTCTTCCTTCACAGGTGCAAAAGAGCAGCCCTGCTGAGGCTCAGTAGCCCTCATCCGCTACCAAGGGGAAGGGTACCAGTTCTGACATTCTTGGGGACAGAGTAAAGCCTCATGCGCTGCTGCTCTTGGGATTCTGAAAAATTTGCATCATCTCCCAGAGAGCACAGACAAGAAACAGCCTTTGGTAACTCAATCCTACCTTGCAAGATTCCACCTAAACCTCAGCCCAAATTGAGGATGAGAAAAAATATAGCCATTCTGACCTCATCAAATATCTCTAGATAAAAGGAATCCACACCCGGAGGAACAGTGCACTGAATAACTTTGTTCCAGCGAGGGTTCTTGGCTCCGTTATGTGCTGTGGGAGTTTCATACACAGCGTAGCCCAGCCGTATTCGACAATACGGATCCATGCGGGTCATTCCGTAGTTCTTTGCCAATTTTGCCTGAAAAGAAAGAAAAACCCTTAAATGTGTAACATTTACATTAACTTAATAAGTTAATTACTACATTAGTTTATGAAGAGAATTAGACATTGAGCAAAGGACTATGTTCAAATATGACATGGACAGAAAAAAATACCTCAAGAAAAATAGCACTGAGTATAAGAGAACAGTCAAGGACACCACTAAAGATTTGGGAAACTTTGAAAAGCGCTTCTCTTTTTAAAGTCTGCTGCAGAAAATATGCACCTCCATCATAACTCAAATAGGTTATTTCACAACAAATTGACAAATATATACATGATGACAACAAAATAGTAACGTAAATTCAATTTTTGCCTAGGTATCTCCTAATACATTATCATAAACTTAATGTAATAGGTAGCCTGTCCCATTCCACTGAAGTACTTTTAAAGGATGAAACAAAACCAGTAGCTTCAAGAGTACCATACAGCATTCACACCGCTAAAGCAGTTCAATTCAGATAAGATCTAGTAGTTTAACTTTTCAGAGATTTAAAATAACAACAAAAAAAGCCAACCAACACTGGCATTACTCAATTCAGTGTACCATTTAGTACTTCACGAAGCTACTTAAGTTCTACTCTACTATAAACACAGATACTGTATAGAATCAGTATGTTTACAGTAATGTACTTTTTTTAGCCACTGATGAAAAAAAGATTAAAGCTTGCATTACAAAGATAGTACAATTCGTACCTGTACAATGGTAATGCTGAGTCTGCCTACTGTACCCATTGGTCCTCCATACTGTAGCTGCTGAGCTGCCTGGGCATCCAGTTGGATTTGCTGTTGCTGCTGGGTTGGGGTGATGCGAAGAAAATCCTGAGGAAGCTCACCAACATATACCTAAAGAAATGAACAAACAAAACAAAACAAAATGAGAAAAAACCCAAACCTTCAAACTCAAATCTTCCACTTTCATAATGAAAAACAGAAGAATATAAATCAAAAACCTTAGCAAAAACATTCAGCAGAATTTTACTCCAGATTTCACAGCGTGAACAAAGAGCTAAGTTCAATGACAAAGAACTAAACGCAACGACAAAAATGCCAACTCACCTAAAAAGTTCTCTCATGCTCACTTTCAAAAATATGAAGTTCCAACATAAACCTCTGAAAAAATAGGACACACAGAGTCTAAGCTGCTCTGCAACTGAACATTTAGCTACTCAATACAAAAAAAAAAAATCAGAACTACCAAGCTCTGATTTACAGCCCCTTCACAGCATCATCTGATGCCACCCATCTCTTTCTTTCACTTACCCATCACTCACATTGTCTTTGATCATTCCCATGACAAGACAACACGCTGTTCTCTACATCAAAGGGCACTGAAGTGAAGACTGATAAGTCTAATATGCTTTCATTTATCATTAAAGCAGGCTGTTGCTCAATGAAGTTTCCACTATTTTTCATGCATGTCTGTGCACGTTAGCGTAGAAGTTAGGACTTGTGTATTTTTAATACAAATGGTACAATGTAATCATTTGAAAACGTTATTTTCACAGTCTTCAAGAAAGATCATAAGAAGAGAGTCTCCTAGGAACCAAATCCTTCAATGGAACAGAAAAGTCCTAATACTTTTCCAGGTTAAACACTCTTTGCAACCACCTTGTCAATATTGGGATAGAATCCCATCATGCCCGAAACAATAATGGAGGAATCCCAAGTCTGGTCTACCACAAGAATGAACATGAAGGACAAACGTGAAGTAGAAAAATCTTAGAGGAATTCTGTCACATGTACATGTGTGAATGTATTTTTTTGGTTAGATTAAAGTGAAAGAAGGGAAAGTTTCTACCCTCTACTTATAAATTCTCAAGTAAATAACTGACAAGTTTTAAACGCTCACTGAACACAAACAACACCACACTTAACGGGATCTTCACATTAAAATAACAAATATACTATAACAATAAAAAGCAAATAAAATGGCACAGAAAATTTATAATTTAGCTGTACTCATTTCTGTTGTCTATAGAGATGCTTACCTATTTAACATTGAACCACCCACTCCATCAATACAAGGTTTACTCTTAAGACAAAAATAGTGCAATTTCTTATGTGGTTATCCCCAGGCAAGATTACTCAATAGCATGTCTGGCAAACACATGTCTACAGAACAACATACTTTAAGGCCCTGTCAAAAGGCCCCTAGGACATAGCTTTTGAAGATTATACAACACTTATATGCTAAGATTGCATCTTTGAGATATCAATAGTCATATGAAACGTGATTTAGCAAGAGCTGCAGCTTGTGTTTGAGAATCTCAGGGATCCTGGCAACAGTAGGTATTACAGACCAGAAAAGAAGTTTATCAATAGCCAAGGAAAGTGTAGTGATCACCTACTGCTAAGCTGCTGAGATGGAGGGAAAAGAGGAAACCATTTTTTACTTACAAACGCCTTAGAATCTTATAGTTAAAAAGCAAACATTACAGAAGGGAATAGCTTAAAGTCCCTTTTAAAGGTAAGAGTTTAACTGACAATATCCATTAAGTACATACTTGCCGGCAAAGCATTCGCTTCCATGTTTAAAGTAGAGTATTGCCTTTAAACATCAGACTCCTTTTTGATGGAGCACCACTTCTCTCTGAAGGTATTCACTATGCATTAGAAATGCACTATCACAGTGCATTTGAAATACCTTTCAAAGGATAGATCATAGAACTGTAAACAATATTCTTTACAGACAATGTGCAGCTCAAGCATTTTCTTCTTACAACTAGGCAAATTCAACATTTGAATTCTTCATAAAAAACTTACTTCCCTAAGCAGAGAAGTCATTTAATAGTCTTTTATTTGTAAATTTACTTATAAGAAATTATATATTGGTTAATAACACTTTACGTACTAGTTGATTGTAACATTAAACTGATGAACTCCTAGCTGATAACTGAACTTTCATCAGTCTTTCCCGTCTATAATATGTTCATCTATAAATATTGATATACATTCATCAAGCATTTGCCTTATTGATCCTTCAGTCATGTCCAGTATGATAAAGCCAAGCAAATCTTGGTCTCGAGGATGTCAAGGGAAGTACTGTCATTAGAAACAGAGTGCAGCGAACACACGGTATAAGATGTCACGAGACCTCATCTGTAATACGGAGCAGAATTCTGATCATCTACTTTCAAGGGGAAAAAAAACAAGTCTAAATTCAATCTTCTGGTCTGAATCAGGCTCATAAACAATCCTTCTTGGATAACCAAAGAAATTGAGAACATTTTAAGAGATCAAGCCAGAAAAAGCATAAACCACTTTTTTCATACTAAAAAGACAGCAACAGCATACTTTTAGAGTATCTTAAAAATAAAAAAGTGGGAGAAAAGTGGAAGCAGAGATGGAAAAGACTAAACTAAGAGATAGATAAATTTAAATAAAATTTAATTTACATTATGTTGAAGTCATGCCTGGCAACAGCCATCTCTTTAGAATATATGGAAAAAAAGGATCTAGTTTAAAAAAAACAAAATAAACAAAAAAATCCCCCAAAACAATACGCACCCACACATAAAACATTTAGGAAAGATATGAAATTATACCAGAACTAGCAAGGCAATGTCACGTGCAATGCAGATGGTTCACTCAAATCCTTCACCTACAGGAAATTTTAAATCTGGTATTATTAGTGTCTCTAAAGAGTCCACATCATGAAGATTTCCCATGGTAAGAAGTAGTGGCTGCAGCCTTAAAACTACATTTCCATATGCGCAAAGCTCTGGATGCCAGATTCTCAGAAAAAAGGATAGCATACTTTGTCTCAGCCATTTTACATGGACATTGGAAAGCTTCATTCATGACAGTCTTTGAAACATACCCAGAAAAAAAAAAAAAAATCAACTCCACTCTACCATTAACGATAGAATAATACAATCCATTTAGCATTTGAATTATAGTTGGAGTCACTTTTCAAGTAAGAGAGATATGAGAGCATTATAATAAAACTACAATTCTGAGGAGGAAGGCTAAGCAGACATTCATAAAGACAAGCCTGCTTTGTAATTACTTCTTAATAAGCTTTACTGACAGCACAGCATATGACAAACGTGAATCTTCTAGAAACAGAATAAAATTGCCCTTGCTGTCCACTAAAATTGTCTAACAGCTAGTTTTAAAGATCTTCAAAGTGAAATGCTGCAGCTGCAAAGTCCACATCCAAACTTTTCTTCAAACTGAGGGTGGCATTTTACAGCCACATAAGCTATTTCAGGACTAACCTGTCTCATTCTCACCCTCCTATTTCTTCTCACTCCCTTTTCCTGGGCAAAATAAAATGGTGCAAATGCAATTGTCAAGGAAGCTAAGTGCAGCTGGCTGATCAGAAGAAAGTGAACCATGGGTTGGGGTGGAGGAGAATAGGAGGGGAGGTAATTAGGCCCCTTACCTCATTCACTAACTGATAAACTGAGTACGGGTAACTACAGAAGGGAGGACAAGGGAACGCAGGGCTAAGGATAATCACAGTTGCGCTAACTTATGGAACCATATGTTGAGACATGATACATTCAGGGTACTATAACTAAGGCTTCCACGCTGGCAAGTAGTATCAGAAAGTCTGGTATTAGTTCCATGTTAAAGAGCTATAAAACATCTAGCGGCTCAAAATGTTCTATGTATTCTCCTACAAACAGTTTTACTCTTTTTAAGAAAGAAGAAATGAGTGACTGGGAGAGAATTTTGAACTGCAGTTCTAGGCTGCGCATGCTAAAGAAAGAATTGGGACCAGACAGGACACATCTAAAGGTGTTGAAAGAACTAGCTGATGTTATTGCATCATCTTTGCTATCATAGTTATTGCTGTCATCTTTGAAAGGCTGTGGAGACCTGAGGAAGCCCCCTGTAACTGGAGAAAGGCATGTGATACACTCAAAAAAGGCAAGGATGAACTGAGGAACAAGAGGCCTGCCAACTTCACTTTGGTCACTCGGAAATTCATGGAGCAAGTCCTCTTGGAAGCCATTTCTAGGCACATGAAGAAGGCAGGGACTACGAATAGCCAATGTGGATTTAGCAAGGGTAAAAAAGCATGGCCAACGTAACAGTTTTCTTCAGCAAAACAAATAGATCTGTGGATGAAGGGAAAATGGTACATCTGTTTACCTTGATTTTCACAAAGCTTTCAAAAAGGTCACCCCCCCCCCCATCCTCGTATCAAAGCTAGGTCATTACAATCCAAATGGGTGGACCACTGGATGGATGAAAAATTGGCTGGATCACTGAGCTCAAAAGTTGAAGTTCAGTGGTTAATAGCACATATTCTACTTGGAGGCTGGTTAAAAGCAAAGTTTATCAGAGATCCATGCTGGGATCTAACTTGTATGTCTAATATCTTTCCTTATCAGTGACCTGGAGGATGAAACAGAATGCAGCCTCATCATTTTTGCATATGACACCAAACTTGGGGGGAATGGGTTGGTATATTTGAGGACAGGACCAACACTCAGAGAGACAGAGGAACACACTGGCAGAAATCTCATGAAATACAACAAGTCCTGTACTTAGGACAGAATAATCCTTTCCCCTAGTACAGGCTGGAGAATGACTGACAGGGTAGCAGCTCTGAAGAAAAGGACCCACGAGTCCTGGTGAAGAGCAAACTTTGCATGAACGAGCAGTGCAGTCCAGCAACAACGAAGGCTAACCTACTGTGCCGCAGCAACAAAAGCTTAGCCAGTACATTGAGAGAAGCAATTCTTCCCCTTTACTCAGGGCTCATTCGAGCACACCTGGAATACTGCATCCAGTTTTGGACCCACCAGTCAAAGAAAGGTGATAAACTTGAGCAAACCCAGCAAAGGGCCACCAAAACAGCCCACAAAAGTAGCTGAAGCACAGGACCTATGAGGAGAGGCTGAAGATTTGTCTAGACTAAAGGAGCCTTAGAGAGCACCCTAATAGCAGCCTTCCAGCCTCTGTGAGGAGGTTATCAAGAAAATAGGGCCAGGTTCTCTTCCGAGATGCAGGAGGAAAATAGACAATTGTCATAAACTGAAACAGCAGAGATTCACGTTGAAAAATCACCCACAGGGACAGTAAAGTATTGTAACAAATTGCCCAGGAGAGTTGCAGAATCTCTGTCTTCGGAGGTTTTGAAGACCCTACTGGACAAAACCCTGAGCAACCTGGTCTGTATTCAACTCTGACCATGCTTTGAGCAAGATGCTGGACTAGGCAGCCTCCTGAGGTCCCTTCTAACCTGAATTATTTTTTGATTCTATATAATTTATGTGGTAGTATGACATCTCCACTTTAGCTTCCACAGAACCGTAGTCACAGGCTCTACTTCAGCTTTTCAATTTAGAGATGAACAAAGGAAAGAATATAGCTGATTAAGTTGATTAAATTTACACACAATTTTTGTTTGTAAAATGACATCAAAATGAAAAACGTACTGGACTGAAAGATTCCAGACGTTTCTTCTCCCATTCTTATTATTCCTTCCTGTTGCCAGAAGTTCCCATCTACTTTGTTGCTTCATTTGATTCCACGTGTCTTCCCGTAAAGGCTTTGTGAATCTATAATCCTCATCTTGACACTATTTTCCCCTTCCCCCAAGTACTTGAACTATGTTTAGTTCTGACTGGATAGTTGACCACAAGCTATTTCCTCCAGATTTTCTCAGCACATCTAGATTTGTCCAGAATAGTAACATTCTCAGTCTCTCCAAAATACCAATGGATGCAATAGAAAATGATCCACTTAGAAGGTACCTTAAAATACTTTTCTGGATTTGTAAGAGAGCAAGAACTTTAAAGCGTTGTCAGTGCCATCCTGAACATTTTCTGTCAAAGGAGCGTGCCCCAGATCAAAGGACCACAGCCCTTAAGCATTAATTCACATTTTCCTTAGAATTATTTAGTGAAATCTTACTTGCTCAACTTTTTAAAGCAACTTTTGAAACCCAAATTGATTGCAGTGACGTCTTTATGACACTTTCGCCTCCATAAATTAGAATTTTAGTACTACATATACCTGCATTCTAATAAAACCAAAATAGCTAATAAAATACTCAATCGTATCCAGAATTATCAATGGCATTTCAGTGACAAGACTTTGCATTAGAAAATGCTCCTGAGACAGCATAACCTGCATTGACACTGGACAATTTAACAGCAATAGTTGCTTTGTCACCTTCGGTCAGGAGAGGAGAGGGGGAAAAAAAAAAAAAAAAAAAAGAGTACAAGACCTATGCAGTTAAATGACAGTATTAGGACAAGAACAGAGAACTAAACACATTGCCTGCCTATTAGAAGGTTTCCAATCATCAAAATAATGAATATTAGGAAAAACACTGGAGTAGAAATCTAATTAGTGCTAGGATGGCATTTGATCTAATTTTGGAGAACCTGACATATTTGCCAGCATAATGACTAATCAAGGGATCCATTTTGGGTATGCTTGGCTAACTAAGGAATCATAAATACACACAGTTTCAGTTCTCTCAGACTTAACTCTGCAGCCCAATTGGACTAGTTGGAAATCTCTCTCACTGCGAAAAGGTATCATTTAACAGCCATTACATAGCCAGCTATAGCTTTCAGCTTTCAAAAGCTGTTCAAAGATCACACAACAGGAAATCATGCTGATTCCCTACCTTCATGAAAATAGCTAGAGAAATTCTAGCAGAATATTTACCAACAGGCAGAAAGAATTCTAGTTCCTTTACAGCAAAAAGTGTTAAAAATTAACAGTAATAATAAGTGTTAATTAGTAACCAAAAAAAGCATAACTAGAAATCACAGGTATAAGAACAATATCAGCAAATGTATGGTAGTGTACTTTATTTTCTTATCTGCTGGAAACAACTAAGTATTTTCTTGCCTGTTCAAACAGAAAGAGACAGGAGTATCCTTCACTGCAGCGCTGAGAGAAATATTTTCTAGTCCTTTAGCACCATTTAGTGGCTATTCATTTGTAATGCAGCCTTATACAGAAACAAGTAGAACTGCATCTTCTGCTCCAGAGAAAAATCAGGAAAGGCAAGCATGTACTAAATGAGCGTTCTCAGTTTCAAATGGCAGCTTTTTTAAATACTGCAGGATTTAGTCATTCATTTGAAGACATTCAGACCTCCAAAGTGGTGAAGAACAATGAGAAAAGCATGCACAATAATGTTAGAACATAAGAGAGAAAAACTACGTGGACCTTTCAAATTGGCAGGCCTAAAGTCAATTCTAAGTAACAAGTATTTCCAAGAGATTATACAGGACTATCTGGGTACTTCTAAAATAGAATGACATCTAGAAGAATATTCTAAATGTAAGGAGATTGAGTTCCTTTAAACACTTGAGACAAACTATAGACAGATATATTTAAACAACTGCAAGTCTATAGCCAAGTCCAAAAGGTTCTCACTAAACTCTTAACCCAACAGGAGGATTTCACCAAACTAAAGCAAGCAAAGATTAGAAGTGCTCTACTGAATATGAACAAGGTACGAAGCACAATAGGCAAGTAGAACTTTTTTCAATAAGAAATATCACTCCTGTAGGGACAGAAATATCTGTACAATTTCATCTCTCTGCAAATCAGGGAGACTACTGTTCCAGCTTTAACCACTTAAGTTG
Source organism: Struthio camelus (assembly GCF_040807025.1). Classification (NCBI taxonomy): domain Eukaryota; kingdom Metazoa; phylum Chordata; class Aves; order Struthioniformes; family Struthionidae; genus Struthio; species Struthio camelus. The sequence goes on from NC_090946.1 coordinate 17,361,697, forward strand.
TTAACACCTCCTTCAACCCTCACCTCCACATCAATTCCCTTCAGCCTCCCCATCCTTTTCCAAACACAGACTAAGGGATAACTAGAAGTGAAGTTACTTTTAAACAAAGTCGCATTATTTTGTCAAGTATTTATATTATTTTGCCTTTTTGAACAAACCTGTTACATATTGACAGAATTGTGCTGGGTTCAATCACACAGTCAACTCAACCACCAAGCCTCTGCGGGTAGCAACTACCTAATCCACCACAGATTCAGTCAGAACAACAACCTGCATCCTGCCATGCTGTTATCCAGAAACAGCAGAAAGCTTAATTCACCCATTTTACCTTAACTCTCCATTTAAAACTTTTATTCTGGCAACAGAGCTATCATCAGAATGTGCTGAAAAGGCATCTATTCTTGAAGAGCAGACAAATAAGGCATTTTAATGAATTATGTTAATAATCAAACACAGATCATCAAACATCAGACACAGATGCTGCTTTTCCAGAATAGCAATTTAGTAACTCGCTCCTGTTGGCCTTTCAGCAAGGCTGCATAGAAGATTAAAAAAAAAAAAAAAAAAGCTTTCTAGGAAATAAAATACAACAGTTTATGTTAAAAAAAAAAACCTTACTTTACCAGCAAAGCAGCAACGTATTGCCTGTTACTACCAGATCCTCCCAGAGACAGGGAACATACAGAAATAGCACATCAATGGAGGATAGGTGTTATACTACAGGGTTATACTTCATATCCGCAGTAAAGCATCCTGGCATTGGGGACTATTATTCCAGGGCATAACTAGACTATAAGACTTCCCAATAAACCATCAACACAAACTCCCAGAGACTGCTAAACTGGTTTTAAAACTGTTCAGTCCCCTCTCCCCCCCCCAGCTGCATATTACCGTGGCATAAGTCTTTCAGCATTTTGTTTCACGTTCTAGCTTTCAGTTGTCAACGCCAAGACGGGGATTACAAAAACTGCCGTCTGAAACTGCGCAGCCCACCCATGGTACTACAAGGCTCTACTCCACTTTTAAGAGAAAGAGCTTTGCTTCAGTTTAGATCGTTCCCTTCCTTAGAAGGGCCACAGACAAAGAACAAGCAGAATAGCCTCTCCAAGCCCCGCATGCACAGACGGGGGACTCCCCCCTCCCTTCTTTCCCAAAGCCTTTTCGCAAGGCGGAGAGCTGAGAGAAGAGGCAGACTCCCCCCCCCGCCCCCCCCCCCCCACACACCCAACAGTATCATGGCAGGCTGGAGATGGAGGTCTTTCCTCTCCTCTCCCCCGCACCCCCTTGCTATGGGCTGCGACTGGGGGAAGGGAAGGAGGCAAGAAGGGTGAGTCACCTTCCCACTGAGGCCCACTAGCAGGAGTCGTGTCGAAGACGGGGAGGACAGAGACTGAGGCCCAGGAGGGTCCAAGCCGGGCCTCGCCAGCCCAACCCAGGACACTCGTAAGGATAAGAGGATAAAATCTTCCCTAGGACCTAACAGCAACCTTCGAAGCCGCACTCACCGGGCCCCGCTGGGTAGTGACAGTGGTCGCCATAGCGCCTCCCTCGCACCGAGACCCTTCCTTTCGCCCCGCCAGGCCGCCGCCGCTGCTACCGTTACTGCTTCAACAGCCGCCGCTAACCGTCACTCAGCGCGAGACTCCCGAGTCAGCTGATCCCGGCCGCGCCCCGCCCACCTCCTCCCTCGGCGCCGCGCGTGCTTCCAGCACCGCGCTGCCCCCGCCCCTTCTGGTGGTTTCCAAAGACACTAGGCACGCAGCGTCGCACGCATGCGCCTAAACGCCAACGGGCCGGGGGGGAAGAAGGGGGAGGGAAAACGCGCCTTCCCCCTTCCCCCCCCCCGGCCCCTTCCTGCGCATGCGCCTATCGCCTAACCGGCAGGAGGGGGGAGAACGAGCGAGCTTGTCGTGCGCATGCGCCCTGCTGCTCTGCACCCTGCGCAAGGGCGGCACGGCCGCGCGGGGGCGCCGCGGCTCCGGCGAGGGGCGGCTAATGGCGGCGGCGGCCGAGGGGGTGTGGGGGTTTCGTTGCCGCCCCCGGGGTTCCCCCCCCCGCCTCTTCCTGCAGCTCTCCGGGCGCGGAGGGGGATTGCCGTGCCTGGCAGTCCCGGGCTTGTCCACAGGCGGGTGGGACGCGGGGGAGGAAGCGGCTTTTTTTTTTTTTTGGCCTCGCCCTGCCCTGTCGTCTGGGTAGCTGGCCCCGTTTTAACCGTTTTTCCGAAGGTTGTTGGCGTTTGACCTCCTGCGGCTGGCTGCGCCCGTGCAGGCTTTTCCAGAGCAGAAGCAGCTTTAATATTCACCTCAGTGCTGCTCTGGGAGATAAAATCTGATCATTTCAAAGCCTATTTAAATAGCATAACCGTTTCCTGTTGTTAGGATCTGCTGCATGAATTTGCTCTGTTAATTAAAATTCTAGTGCAGATTTCAGCAGCTGGAAATAGAACAGTGCAATTAGGAACACGCCAAATATAGCACTGATTTTTTTTTTCTCCCCCCACAGTGCCATAACTTTTACGTGTGGCGGGAAGGGCCTCATCTTTTTACTTGTGTCTTGATACTCAGAAAAATGAGTACTGCAGGATATAATTGATTAGGAGTCATTGAACAAAAATAGTCGACGCCAGATGCAAGTCAGCGAGCCAGTAAAAGAGAAAGGCTGCAATAAGCTCTGCTGCTGCTACCAACAGTTCCTCTGTTGGAACTAGAATTCAAGTCAACCTACAGAACCGTGGATGAAGCAAATAATCCTTCCCTTGTCCCTGCCATCGGAAAAGAGGCTCAAACCTGAAAAGACGTGATTGTGGTTTTAAAAAAGAAAGGTGAATTCACCCCTCTTATTTTTGGGGTTTAAGAAAAGATCGACTACTACAAACTGAGGCCGTGAGTCACTCAGACACCAGTGAGCTGTTACTCGTATCCAGAGACTGTGGGCGTAGACATTTTTGCAGGGGATAAGGGTTTATTTTCTTGGAGGAAGGTAAAGGGACCTGATTTTTTCATTGCATAGGCCTTCCAGCAGAGATAGTGCAGTACAAGAAGGGGGCAATGCAATGTAAAATTAAGTCAAGTGATTATAGTTTAAGAACATTTCACATCTTACAGTGTCAGATGTGCAGCCTGTTAGTATGAAGCTTATGTCAATACATGCAGTTACATTAGTTTATAACAAATGCTGTGTTGGTATAGCCTCTTTTGGTAGATTAAAAGAAATAAACATTGCTTCTCTAAATTCTGTGCACCGTATAACTATATACATGCAAGAAAGCTTCAGTGATTAAATGCAGAAGTCTTTAAAGCCAGCATGGTTAAAATGGTACAAAAACCCCATACAGGTGAGGGAAGAAAATCAGTGCTTATCTTCATAATTACAATCTTCTGTCATGAAGGAAGGTTGGAGGGAAAAGAATATTAACAAATCTTAACAGCTATTCCTATGTCTATACTACAGAAGCTAGGAAATAACAGTTTATTGTAACTGTTCCTGGCTTATTTACTTACCTGTGTATCACTCTAACTAAGGAGAGCTGGGAAAGTCACAAGAATTTCAGACATTAGACATGAGGTAACATTATTGTCTCTATATAATTTATTTCAACAGAAAAAAGGGTAGTAGTATTAATTCAGAGATTCCTGAGATTTATATTCCTCGCACATAGAGATTTGCAGGGACTAGAGTGAACATTGTGCATACCTAACTACCACCATTTTCTAAGTGCATCTTTTATTTCCTTTTTTATTATTATTCTTCCTAGGAAATAAACTTTTTCCAACATAGAATCTACTCACTTAATTTTAATCACCTTTTTCAATCTGTGCAGTAAAGGATCTGTTGTTAAACCAGCTCTCCTTAGGTTATATTATTTTCTGAAGGGGTCCTGAAAACCCTACAAAAACACCAGTTTTGCCATCTGGTGGACATCCACAAGAATAGCAAGTAGCCTTCCACCAGGAGAGACAGGTGTTCTTGTTTCCCCAAGTGCAGTATCACCACAAATAGGAAGCACTGGTGCAAAAACATTAGGCAAGGCTTCTGAAGTGAATCTGTAATTAAAGTGGGAATGTAAGCCGTGGGAAAGGTGAGAGAACAAAAGTCATAAAACCTTGTTACCCGGAACAGATGGGCATCATTTAAAAAAAAAAAGGTTGAAAGGTAATTAAAGAAGCTATAATGACAATAAATTACATTTATCTTGTCATAAAAATTGAAACGTCAGTTTCTCCTATATCTTTTGTTCTGATTCTCAGTCTCTTTTCTGTCCTTTTCAGTTCTTCATCTGTCCATAGTCTCCCCTTCCCAAATCTTCTTTTTCCCTTTGTTCTCTGTTCTTTCCTATATGCTTCCACCCCTTTTGCGCCTCCTCTCAATCCTCTCTTTTGCTCTGACCCTCTGTTTAGTCCCCTACATTCTTCTCTTTAAACATGCTTCCTACAGATTTGTCGCAAGTCTCTTTCTTGAAGTTCCACTCTGAGTTTTCGGTTCCTGTCCTTCATAACCTTATCTCCTTGTTCCTGAGCAAGAGGCAGCTCATGTTTCTGAGATCTACATATGCTGCTTTGCTAATATCAGGACGAGTGCCACAGATAATTATTACCTTCACTGAAACCTTTACCTGGTGGGGTCATTAATGTGGTTTATTCCCTATATCTTATGAAATTTATAAGAGTTTAGTATCTCTGCAACCAGTAAGTAAAAATTAATGGAAATTGGACACAAGGTTCAAAAGTTCCTGGGGGACATGCAGAGACAAAGAAATATATGTTCACATAGTGTGATTGCTTGAAAATTATCAAGTAGGCATTCCTCCCTAGAGCGGCTCCAGAATCTGGAAGTGTAGATATTCTATATGCTTTTCTTCATAAAACAGAAACTGATGTTTCATCGAGAGAACAGACAAACGCACACAGCGCTGCCCTCCACTGAGGAACGGTTACAGCAGAATTCTTGCCAAATCCATTTTGTACTTGTTCACAAAACCAGAACGGACACCCCAAAGGCTGAGGAGAGCCGAATGCTATGGAGGAGATAGGGAACAGGAAGTTAGAGTGGGACAGTGTCCAACTTTTTGACGTGTATTTATTTAGCGCTCAGCATTGGTATTTAGCTCCAAAACTGAAATCTATCAGTTCCATAAAAATATAATAATTAGTGTGATGATAGCTGTATATTTGTACCTCTTCAGCAGTGCCCTTTTAGGAAAGTCAAGTGTACCAATTTACTTAAGATAAGCATCTTTACCCTCTTAAGATGTATGGCAGAATCCTTCAATTAGTAAGTCAAGTTCAAACTGTTAGCTAATCTCTTTTCCAGGTAACCTTCACAAGCAAATTGGATGGTTAAGCTTTATGCCATTTTCTATCTTGATAATGAGCTCCTGTCATGATACCAAGGGAGTTCCCACAGTCATTTAAACCCAGTCTGTTTGTTGGCACTCACAAAGACAGTGGAGTCACAGGAGTGCGTTTTTGAATGCCTTCGTAGCTGAACTAAAGCTGGCGCATAAAAACAGAACAAATCATAGCTGTGCCGTTTAGTTCGCGGACATTAATTTGGGCACTGCAGAGCTTGGAGATGGATCTCACAGGAAAATAGCAAAACAAGTTTTAGGTTAAGTTTTGTAGGTTTTATAAGCCTACAAGAATACTGCAGGATGGATATGCATCACTTTTTGGGTGTCAGGCAAGACCAGCCCCTTTTGCCATGTCCCCTGAGGGCTTCAGATGATTCTGCTGCATGGGAAAAGGATGCATCTTTTACAAACTGCACAGCCCAGTTCCACCACTTTCTTGCAGTCACTCAAAGCCCAGTTGGAGGTAAGCAGAAGACAAGGCTGAAGGTGAAGGGCTTCATGGATCCAGGCCATTCCAGAGTGGAAGTGCAGGAAAAGGAAAGGGATGTTGCAGGCTTCAAGCTACATAAAAGCCTGTGGAGTCCTGGTGTGCTGAGCTCAGCTACTCGAGATGTATTTGGCCTTACCTAGGTGCTGAACACAGCACTGAACACACAACAGAGTTCAATGCTAATCCTTTGTTCATGGTACCAGCTCAAGCTTGGTGATGCACAACAGAGCTGAAACAATAACATGGAAATCCCAGATGGTATTCAGGCTGGCTGTAACGAACAATAATTTCCACTTCAGTACCATGCAAGGAACTCACAGTGCATTGCAAGCTTTAATTAATCCTCACAGTCCAGTTGGGATGCAGAAGGATTACATCCCTCATCACCGAAAGAAAGAGCTCCAGCATGAAACATGGCAACTCTGTAACATACACAACACCACTACCAAAGAATTTTAGCCAGGGTGCATACTGAACTGAAATTACAGGGGAATTTAAGTGAATACAATGAAGAGAACAAGAATTAAAAGTAAACGGAAGCTCAAAATCATCCCCCTCGCCGACACCAGGCCATGAAACAGAGACATTAGAAAAAATAGCAGACAACTTACCGCAATCACAACCACAGCATAATTTCATACCACAGGGTCATAGTTACTGATTGAACTAGATTAGTATTGGCAAAAGTGTTGTTCAAGCAATTGCGGGGGATTCTAGCAGAAAAACTGAAGCTGCTGCCGAGCAGCTAATAAGTGGCTGTTCTTCAGTCATGCTGCACTCAAAATAGCTTTCCAACAGGGGAAAAGCAAATTCTATTGCCTTCAACACCTGGTTGAGCAACTTAATAGGGACAAAATTGAAAGTTAGAGCTGAATCATTATTTATTTTATAACTACATCTTCATCACGCAGTCCACTCCAAGATGGGAGTTATTTCATTTCAAATCAAGTTCATGCCAGGTTTTTCTGTAGGCTTATTCAGCACAAAGGTGAGGAGAAGGTTCTTTGAAAACAATTTCAGATGGCAGCTGCTTCAGAGGAGCAGAGCAATCTGCAATCATCAGGAAGAAAATTTTTCCCTTTTCTCCAGTTCCCCTTTGCTTTTCCTGAACTGTATTTCTGAAGTGTATTTATAATGCACGAGGAAAATGGTAGAAGTGCAAAGACTATATTTAGCGCTATTTGGGTAACATGACAATTCCCAGAGAGTCTATCAAAAGTGATAAGAATAGTTATGTGAGCAAAATGAACAGGGCTCTGTCCCGTCTACAACAGACAAAGAAATCAGCTTATTCCTCTCCACACTGATATTACCTCCTATGTATTTGAAAACTGCTGTTATTTTACCTCTCAGTTTTCTTTTCTCTGAAGTTCAGCTGTTCGGATGAAGTTCAGTCTAAACTTAAATAATTCAATTCCTGCAACCTTTCCTTATGAGTCAATTTTTATGAAGCCTGATGATTACTGTTGTCTTCCTCTGGCTTTTTTTTTTTCCCCAGTAGGTCCATACCTTTCCTGAAGTGCCCCAAATTGGACACTGTTCCAGCTGGGGCCTAGGCAGCTCCAAGGAGAGCTGAAGAATTACTTCATGTTTTGTAGGTGATAACACTGGCTATAAATTACAGTAAGTTTTTGCCTTTTTTACAGCACCATAACACTATTTACTTCTGTTCAACCTATGATCTATGCTAACATCCAAATCCTTTTCTGCCATACTGTTTCTTAGCTTGTCCTTCCTCTCCTACATTTTTGCAGTTCATTATTCCTGCCTAAATGCGATGACCTGTGTTTATTTGTATTGAATTGCATCCTCTTGACTTCTCCTGAAGTTGTTCTACAATATATACCTGTTATTTTTGATTGGCAAAAATATCTCCCCCAGTAATTATGAATAAATCAACATGTTTGTTTATTTAAAAAGAAGCTGCTCTCCTCTCTAGGGAGAATTTTGGCAAATGAAATCTTCACATCTTTTTATTAAACCAGATTATCCTTTATCTAGATTATTTTTCAAATAGAAGAATTCCCTGCTGCCTCCCTTTAAAAAAGACAGATTTCTGGCAAGTTTCATTTACAGCTAAGTATGATCTTCAATAAAGGTTTGAAAATAAAGACTGAGAAGGCTTAAATTTTGGCATTCTAGTTTCACAGAAAAAGGACATACAGCCTTTTCGGTTGTGATATTCTACCTAAGGTCATGCCAGTTTTGTGAGTAAAGGTTACTGTAGGCATCCTACTCATGTACCATTCCCCATTTATTTGTTTCTTTTTTTGTCTTCTGAAGGGGGTTCTCAGAAAAGAAAACAAATAGGTAGAAAAGTGAAGAAGTTGCTTTTTTCCCTCATTAATATATAAATTAGGACGAGGAAGGAGAAAAAAAATGAAAAACAGACTGAAACGACTCAGGGAGAAGCAACAAATTCCTTCAGAAAGTTAAATACATTATTTTAGAGTAATGTAAACAAACCCTAGATTTGTTCAGGTTTCTTCAAAATTCTTCCTACTCATTTTTTTCACAAGTTTCCCATTTGTTCTAATATATTGTTTAGCCTAGAGTTTTTAATTAAATTGCAATTCTGATTTAACTGATTTCCCGCTAACATGTATTAACTTGTACAACTGGAAGTGAGGCTTATGGCTGCAAAGCGCTTCAGGGCACAGACATGCTCCGTGTTCACATATGCAGTATGCTACTCAAAAAGAGAGTCATACAATAGTCACAGGAGCTTGCTTTACCCAGGAGAAATTTGCTTTGTGTGGCTTGAGTTTTGAAGCTAAATCAAGTGACTCAAGGAATCTAGGGAGCTTCTCCTCCTGTTTTCAGTGATTCTAAAAATGTATATGGAGAAAACAAGTAAGCATCATTCTTGCTCAGTAATTACTCAGAACCAAGAAATCTGACAGAATCTTCTGCTTCCTCCAGGAACCAAATTCTGATAACAAGCAACGCTAATGTGAATCTCTGCTCAACATCATAACACTTCAGCTGGTTCAGGTAAAGGCTCCTGAATGGTACAGTTCCCCATGCTCATCCCAATGGGAAGAAACACTTTCTCTTCCCCTTCCCTTCCCAGACAAGCCAACATTGTTCTTCTACTTACTCAAGTTCAAAACAGTTTTTCCCCTTTGTAATTTAGCTAATCTTTTACTCTTCCTGCAATAATAAGATGCACATGTAAATCAATACACTATCTTTTCCCCCTACTCAACTCCTGATTTTTACAGAATAAGCCCCAATTTTGTGTGAAAAAGGACTGCAGGGAGAAAAAAATGCCGTTAAGTTAAATGTCATACTTTCTCCCACTGGGTACTTCAATTTTATAGATACTAGTTTTTATAATTAGCAGTGAATATTAGGAAGATTCTAGGATAATGGTGACTTTCAATAGTGATATTTAGCAGGTTCTTTCTCTAGTTGGCTCTCCCTCTGTGTCCTTATATTTGGTGCCTAAGCGCCTGCAAGGAAATCATTTTCTGTTAGATGCTTAATCATAAACCTTGCAAGGAAATGTGCTGTTTCCCAAACAGTGCAGAACTAACTTCATTACCACATTGACACGCTAGTACACTTGTCAGCTGTAAAGCCCCATCTTCTTAAAAGTCCCCAGTCTATATTCCCTTTGGAAAATATTATTTTCAAATAATACAATAGATCTTCTGCAGTCTGATTTTCTATTTTCAGCTTTCCTCCAGAGCCTCTCTTGAACATGGCAGGTTATGGGGGACAGGGTAAGTTGCATGGAAATAAATGCGGTGTCTGCAGTGCAAGAATTCTTGTATGTGCTAGCTCTGGTTTCCCTGGGGCCAGATTCTCAGCCTTCTTTGAAGTTAGTGCTGATATACACAGAGGGTCCAGAGTTTGGGCCTGGAAAGGACAAGGCTCTGCTTCTCCACAGAGCTGCCATACCTCAGCCTCAAGGGAAGTCAATAGGAGCTGCAGGAGCACAGCACCCCTGAAAATCTAGCACGTTTTGCTCTCATATAGCAGGTTTCTTCTAACAAGGTGTTAGGGGACTACAGACAGTCCTGAGGAAAAGCAGTCACATCCAGGGTCAGCTGTGGCTCCAGAATTCTCAAGCATCTGGACTGAGTGGGTCTGCATCTGTAACTAAATATTTCAAGCAGCTCCCGACTCCTGTTTCTTTTCTCTGATCATTAGGTGTCACCACATTTCCTTAGTGACATGAGTATCTCAGTCACTTAAGAAGAAACTTATTTTCTCCCTACAAGGGAGACTTCTAATGAGGTGAATACTGGTTAAAGCTAATTGCTTTGAAGACAAGACCAACACTCACCTCGTTAGACATGCTAAAGATGTAAGCTCAGTTTCCATAGGCTGTGTGATCTTGGTAAGTTGTCTTATCTCACCACACCTCCTCTCCACAAAATGGGGATATTAACATCCCTGTTGTGTGTTACAATTCTACATGCCCAGGGGCAGCATCTCTGTGTCAATAAATATGTATAGAGTGTTTAGCACAAAAGGTCTTGGTGTGGTCAAGGCTTTTAGCACTTACTACAATATATAATATGCATACTATAATCGAGGGCAATTAGATACAAACCAGATATTTAGAGAGTATATTTCATTCCCTTCTATCTTCTAGGAGACTGGAGAAAGACTTAGAGCAAAGGAAGTGTGTGTGCATGCAAACCCTCAAGAGAGCTTATGCACCTCTTGAGTTGTCTGCAAGAATACACCTGGAAGGAGTGACTGCCAGAAAAAGCAATGAATCAAAGAGGAAAAATGAAATAAGCCAGGTAAAAAAAAAAGCTGCTTTTTATCAATCTTATGTGTGCAAAGTTTTCAGACGAAGAAAATGAATGTTTAAAAGCAATGAGCTGCTGCTTTAAGTGCAGTTTTTACTGGAGTTGTAATGAATCATAAGGAAATTTCCTGGGAAATATGCTCTAAAGGACCCTGCTTGAGCAGGGAGGTTGGACTAGATGATCTCCAGAGGTCCCTTCCAACCTAAACGATTCTGTGATTCTGTGAAAGCAAATGTCTGTATTAAGCATACCTGTTTGAAGTCACTTCCTGCCCTACTTCCCTTCTACTGCTTTAGCATCGTGCAGCACTTTCTGGCGTATATGGTGTCTTCAACTAAAAGGTGTTGTCATCTGACTGTAACTGCACAGATTTCCCCTGCAGGAATTCAGCCCTACAGCTATATTCAGAACATTAAAATTTGTGTATTAAAAATATGGTTTTGCTTTTTTTTGTGATAACATAAAATTTTCTTAATTTTTTCTAAAATAAAGATGGGAAAGACAGAAACATCATAGGATTAATCTGAACCTTCTATATGTCATTCAGAAAGACTACAAAGTGTAGAAAAGTGTATGTAGTGCTGCATATGTGATGTTTTGGCTCATTCAGCTCTAGTTGTTTATCCCCTATTTAATGGCAAAACCTTATTTTTGTATGACCTATAAATACTATTATTGAAACAGTTTATCAGAAACAGAGTAAGATTGGTTTCCTCTCTGTCCAGAATGTACCACATATTTATGTGTTATGTGAAGTAACAATTTTATACCGAAAATACATTTGCTAGCTCTAATGCTGCTGTTCACTCCTACAGAAAGAAGCCTGTAAGGTTTTGTGTAAGCCATCCTCAGATATAGGTTGTGTAATACATACAGGACAGTAGCTGAAGCTGGTGGAGAAGATCTGCTGAAAAATGAGGGCAACAGATCTATCTATCTATCCCATTGAAGAATATTCCTTCCAGGGGCCTTCCCAGGACATATTTCTGGAACCCCTTTGTCACCAGCCAAGGCCCTTTTCTACCTTTAACTCCACTGAATTTTTGTTTTTCTCATGGCACTCCCTGTGGCACTGGGCAGCAAGGATTAACTAAAATCAATCTGGCTTTGCATAACTGCAATAGTCACTGAATTGCCAGCCAGTACAGTTAAGATCTGGGCTCAAACGCCCTCTTACAGGCACTTCACCTCTCATTATTAGTATTATCCAATAACAATAGTACTTTAAGGTCTGTGCTTAGTTAGAGTGGGCCCCAATTTTACCAAGCATTTTCTCTGACTAAATCCTTTTTATGAGTGCATAAACTGTTCTGACTGATGTTGGTCCCTGGGAAGAGATTCCTACCCACAGCTGCCTGGCACTGCTCCTTCTCTTTTGCAAGGGTATACTTCCCCCTCAGCTCAGCTCGTTTAACTATTCACCTAATATTCCCTCACTCAGTTCTGTAAAATGATTTAAGTTTAAAAAAATGCAAACAAATAAATGCTCTCAAGCATCAAAAGGAACATTTGGAATATTACTGCCTTGTTATTTAGTTGGGGAACCGCAACATGGAGAGATTAAGTGACTTGCCAGAGGAAAAGGAGGAAGGATGCAGGAAGATCTAGTTATTCTGAGTCACAGTTCAGCATCTTAAACAGAAACCTTCTTTGTATCTGTTTAACCTTGTTTTGACTTCACCTTACCTCTGAGTATTGCCCAATCTCTTCATGCTCTAACTTTCCTCTTCTAGACTGTATCTCTTCTCATTTCAAAGGGAGACTTTCTTGTCACACAGGGCAGGAGATTAAGGGGTTGTTCTAGCCTTTTCATCTCTGGAATTTTTCTTCACTGCCATGGCTGCAAGCTGCTGCATATATCACTAGTGAAAGTGATGCCCTGGAATCACAGCTTTCCCCTAGCCACCTAAGATTTTTTTTTCCTCATATTTGTTCAGTGTACTATTTATTTGCTAGCTCCTGCCTGGCAAGCTTCGTGTACCTGCTTTGTGCATAGATGTCAGGGATAATTCTGAAGACTCAGCATGATTGCCAGTTGGCCAGCGGCCATGTTGATCTTTAGGATTTAATTCTCCATCCACAAAATGGCATTTATTTATTTATTTGTATTTAAATAGTACCTGTGCCTATTGTCTCTAGATGCATAGACAAAAGGTGTTAGCCAAATGTAAATATGCAGCACCTGAATTAACATCCAGTAATGAAGGGTCTTTTTAACTAGCCTCAACTGAACATACAAAATCCTCCTACATCTTTAAATTCCTCCACGCTCTTCCTCAAAGTCTGAAAAAAAGATATGCTCTGCAATGTGACCCATAGGTGAACAAATTTGGATGCTAGCATGCTAGCAGGGAAGTGAATTCCAGAATCAAGTACTGCACATTGCCACTTTCAGTCAGATTAGCACAAGCTGCATTTTTTTGTCTCCTTTGCCTGAGGCAGTGAGTGCTCTGCTGGGTTTTTACTGGATGCAGCTATCTATTATAAAATATATTCACAGTAACAATCTAATTCAAGAAACCCTATGCTCAGAGCCTAAAGTTTACTTGATTGCTAAAAAAACCCATATGAACTCATGCGTTAAGGCACAGAAGGGGGGATTATTAAATTGACATGGACAACTCAGCAGAGCCTTTATAGCTATTCTTAAAATGGTAATAGTCCTTCATTTTTCAAACTGAGGTATGGATACAAGGCTTGGATCAGTATATCAAGTTCACTGTCATTAAACAGTAGTGGAAGGCTGTCAGTGGTAAAGTAGTTATTGAAAAGTCCAACACAAACTACTACTAACAGCAAGAGCTTTAAGATACTCCACGTGCAACAGAAGAATTTTTCTTTTGTAAACAAAGGGAGTGAGTCCTTCAGAAGCTTAGCTTCAGCAAACTCATGCAGTATGGAACCAGCCAGGGAGTGGTTCTCATGCACTACTCTCAAAAGTGCAGTTTCCTCACCTAATTCTTCTAGCTGTCCTTTCATTTGCACAATGTGATTCCTCTGAACTCCCCTGAGCTTATCAAACTCTTCTAACATGTCCCTTAACTGTCGGGCTCGGAGCTTTTCTTGCTCATACATCTTCTCCTTCACTTCCAGGTTGATTTGCAGGTGTTCCAAATACCTCTCATTTTCATACATTGTATTTCTCACTCCTAATGTGTCTTTCTGTTGATACATTTTATCATTTTGATATGCAGAAATCTGGCAGGACATTTCCATGATCTCTGTCTTCAGTTGTTCATTGATTTTATCCAGATTTTTATTCTGCAGTTCTATTTGTTTGATTTTGTTTTCTCTGCCTTTTAGCGTGTCTGTGGCATTATCCACTTCTCTGTGTAGGTCCTCTACTAACATCTTGAAACAGTCTGCGCTGGCCTGCAGTCTCCTGTTCCAATCCTTTATATCTTCATTTTCTTTCAAAAGTTTCTGGTTTTCAGTCTCCAGCTCTGCAACTGTTTCTCTGAGGTCCCATATTTGATTTTGTAAGTTTTCATGTGTTAAAGACAGTTTATTAGCCAGTGAGTTTACCATGATGGATGCAAGAGAGGGTGGCCAAGGTGGCTGGAGCTTGCGGTGCTGGGAGAGTTCTCACGCACCAGGCTATGACATAGTGCTGATGTCACAATCCCCTGCGCTCTGGCTGCCTGCTTGCATCAGACAGCTGCAGCGGTGGGACGTTTTGATAATAAAAATCAAAATAAGTTATTAAGAAAATTAAGCTGCAGAGTCACAGGCAGTGACAAAAGGCGTAGTACTAGGACTGATGTTTTAAAAATATATTTACTGAATCAATGGCCAGAGAAATGTTATGACAATATGTCAGGAGCAAAAGTTTCACTGATTCCAGAGAGGCCAGAGGGTTTCCCTTGGAGCTGCATAAGAGGGAGATTGTAAAGAGTAGTGAGTTGGTGTGGGATAAGGATATCATTTCCTTCTCACTTTACTCATAATACGTGAGGACACAGATGTTCACTGAAATCCAGAGCAGGTAGCTGTATATGTTTTGGATTTTTTTTTTTTTGGGGGGGGGGGGAAGAAAACACACAAACTGATTGAAAATATGAGAAAGAAATCTTTATGCAGAGAGTCTAGGTGCTTTGACCATGCCAAGACTGTAGGTGGTCCACGCTAGAGAAGGAATATCCCATTGTGAGACTCTGAAACACAGCTCCTCTTCAGACTCAGTAGAGCTCAAGGCATAGAAGATGGTGACAATTGCTTAGTGTCAGCCTTCACACAGCTTTCGCAAGGCAAAAAAGTTGTGGCCAAACACCTAAATGTTGTCAGGCCCCAGAAGATGGAGTGTGCCACTTGTGGAGAAAGGCTGTAAACAGGTAAATGTCCTAACCCCCAGATCTGCATTTGGAGTTCCAGGAAGTCTCATCCTTTTCCCCAAGAGCTACTAAACTGTATAACCTCAGCACCAGAGGATTTTATTCAGAGGATTTATTGTCTGAGTGAATTCAAAAGTTGAGCTCTATTAATACTGAATTATTTTTCTCCCTCTCTTTTTTTCCCCTTGTTAGTAACATATCTTCCTGGCTTTTGAAACCAATTAGTGGGTCCATGGCACTGCAGGACTGGCAACATGACTTTCCAAAGGATCTTCACTGTATCTGCTGATTTTCCTTCACTACTGTTACATAATCCTTTCCTTCTGGATGAGCTATTCTTCCATTTTCTGCTGGTCTAGCATGAAATTACAAAGCCCCATGCTGCAAATTAGATCCCTGTAGGAATATCAGGTGCATCAATAAAGGCAAATCCAACTGGCCTCAAAACCTGCCCCTTTTAAATGCCTCTTGAAGGGGAGTGTCCACCAATCTTGTAAAGAAAACACGGGGAGAGAAGACAGTAGGGTCAAGATTGTTTGTGGTCTGTTTTGCTTTGTAAAATTTGAGCTTGTCAACCTCCTTTTCAGTGTGCTGAGTCCTTATTGTTTTTAAGAATTTTAGGGCATGCAGCAGCTCTGCATATAGAGCCACTCATGTTTATTAAAATATCATTGAACATCTCACTTAGAAAGGAAAAGGGTGGGGGAGAGTGAAGGAGGTTCAGGAATGTGCAGTGAATCTCTACAGAAGAAAAACTTTGTTAGGAGAATGTGAAGTTATGTCCCAAATTATTTTAACCCATACAGGATTGGTTCATCATAGCTAAGGTTCACTAAAGTGGCACTCCACCAGCTGCACAAAACTCAAGGGAGGCTAAGGAGAGTGATTATCGGTGAAAAACCCTGCTGATGACTCCTAACTTGGCTTCAGGCTGTCTCTTGAAAACTCCATGTGGCTGTTTCAGAAGTGCAGCCTCCCTGCCTGTGATGTATACTGATGCAGGAGAGAGAAGTAAACTCCTGTAGACAATGATGTGGGAATATTACTATTTGAGGAGGATAAAAAGGTTCAGCCTTCAAATCCGAGAGAAAGCAGGTATTCATTGGACCACTGATGCCTACTGTAAAACTGGAAAAGAAATATATAACCTAATTTTCACACTATATTCAAAATCTATTCATCTATTGGTATTACTAGAACTAGAGTACAACATTCTAGTTTTCCATTTGAAAGAAAGTTGGAAAACCAGAGAGTTACACCAGAGCCAGATGGCACCTGCTGTTTTTAAGGGAGTATTCAGAAGGTTTTTCAGGTGAGGAGAAAAAAATTCACAAAAGAAAAACGCCTTGCTGGGTATCATGGAAATAGTCCCTAATTTAAACTCATTCCTTATTCAAAAAAATGCTGTTTATGTCAAAAGGAATTTGGTGAAGGAAGGAAACCAAAATTTGGCCCTTAGTTAATTTCATGCTCTCCTTGCTTTGGACTGATAAGCACAAGATTAACTTTGTGCTAATTGAGAGGTTAGAAGACATAGAAAGGGATGATTTCTGCTAATTTTGTTAAAAAAAGAAAATATTTACGATACTCAGACAATACAGAGATGCATTTATCCTAAAATAATTAGTTTTACAATATTTCAAACTTTTCATGCACAAAAGCAGAAAGTCTTGAGAAGTCTTTTCTTTCTCTCCTCCCTCCAGCCACCCTCAGCCTCCCTGACCCCTCTACTTAGTGCTTCATTACATTCATTCAGAGAACAATGGGAGGGAGAATCAAACAGAAAATCATTGTTGTTCTGCTTTCCCTTTTATCATATTCAACACTTGACCCAAGCAATCAGGAAGCAGTTAAAAGCTTCTGTTTCAGCTCCCTATCCTGTTCAAATTCTTGCTCTCACTTTGCTTGTCTGAAACTTTGCTCTTTTAAAAGCTTGCCCGTGTGTGTGTGTGTGTGTGTGTGTGTGTGTGTGTGTGTGTGTGTGTGTGTGTGTGTGTGTGTGTGTGTGTGTCTGTGTCTGTGTGTGTCTGTGTCTGTGTGTGTCTGTGTGTTTGCATGTATGGGTGTACTGACAGACATACTTATGCCCTTGTTCTTTCAGTCAAGTGATATTAAAAATGTCTTTTCATATAAGAGGGTTCAGTCATCTTTGTAATAAACACATCCTTCAACAAAATTCTCAACCTTAATGCTTCTCAAAATGTCTCTAATGATTTCTAATTTACCGACATTTTCCCTGAGCCCCTTATCAGTTTGACTATTCAGATTTCTAACACTGTTAATATTTTCTCTGTCTCCAGCAGACCCATCGTAGGCCTTGAATTCCCTCTGCTGCCTATGCAGACAAGAATACATCTGGTTGTACCTCCATACCACGCTATATCAGGATATTAGCCTGGCAGTAAAGTCTCATCACCATGTAGTGTGATGATTGATGACTTCATTTGCACCACTGCTATCCAGAAGGGCCTCTCGTGGGGCTACTTTCTCCCCTCATTCCTGTCTTACAGTGGTATAATTCCACTGAGTTCAGCACATGGAGAACAGCATGAGCACGAGGATCTGTATTTCTAAGGGTTTGTGGGGAAGATTTTCAGAAACATCTGGAGAGGGATGCCAAACTGCCTTCCCTGCCTTTGAAAAAGTCCAGATGTTTGGGGGAGATTTGAAGGGGAAGCAGATGTAGGCTGCCCCTTCTTCAAATGAAAGTCCAAATTTTCAACGTGGTCCAGTCTGTCCCAGTCTACTGGGACTGTGGGGCTAAATATACAGAAAGAAGCTAGGCGTGACCTTGCTGCACATCTGCTGAACTCTGCTAATTGCTGCTTTCCAGTGGTATACAAGAGGCATTTGGAAACAGCTTATCCATGAGGGGCAGTATGGGCCTTGGATTGTTCAGCATTTCCACTTCCCAGATCACAGAATCACAGAATCACAGAATCGTTCAGGTTGGAAGGGACCTCTGGAGATCATCTCGTCCAACCTCCCTGCTCAAGCAGGGTCACCTAGAGCATATTGCCCAGGATCACATCCAGACGGGTTTTGAATATCTCCAGCGAAGGAGACTCCACTACTCCTCTCCTCTGGGCAACCTGTTCCAATGCTCAGTCACCCTCACAGTGAAGAAGTTTTTTCTCAGGTTCAGATGGAACTTCCTGTGCTTCAGTTTCTGCCCGCTGCCTCTTGTCCTGTTGCTGGGCACCACGGAGAAGAGGCTGGCCTCATCCTCTTGACACTCCCCCTTCAGATACTTGTACACATTGATGAGATCGCCTCTCAATCTTCTCTTCTCCAGGCTGAACAGGCCCAGCTCTTGCAGTCTTTCTTCACAGGAGAGGTGCTCCAGCCCTCTAATCATCTTGGTAGCCCTCCGCTGGACTCTCTCCAGGAGTGCCATGTCTCTCTTGCACTGGGGAGCCCACAACTGGACACAGTACTCCAGGAGAGGCCTCCCCAGGGCTGAGGAGAGGGGCAGGATCACCTCCCTCCACCTGCGGGCAACACTCTGCCTAATGCACCCCAGGATCCCATTGGCCTTCTTGGCCACCAGGCCACACTGCTGGCTCATGTTTAACTTGTTGTCCACCAGCACTCCCAGGTCCTTCTCTGCAGAGCTACTTTCCAACAGGTCAACCCCCAGCCTGTACTGGTGCATGGGATTATTCCTGCCTAGGTGCAGGACCCTGCACTTGCCTTTGTTGAACTTCATGAGGTTCCTCTCCGCCCACCTCTCCAGCCTGTCCAGGTCCCTCTGAATGGCAGCACAGTCTTCTGGTGTGTTAGCCTCTCCCCCCAGTTTAGTATCATCAGCAAACTTGCTGAGGGTGCACTCTGTCCCTTCCTCCAGGTCATTGATGAATATATTGAACAAGACTGGACCCAGGACTGACCCCTGAAGCACTTGCACAGGGTCAGCTTTTTAAGTAGCTCACCTCAAAATTTCCCAGACAGAGGTGCTCATATTTCTAGTGGTACACATGCTGCCAGCAAGTGCTATGTGACAGTTTCCTAAAACAGACACTCCTGCTTGTACATGCAGAACAGAGACATGAACTGCCTCTGCTGATGCTGCCACAGCCAATGAAAATAAACAAACAGAGACAGGGAACCTACGGTCTACAGCAGATAGCCAGGAGAGTGGTTGTAAAGCAGCAATGCTTCAGGGGAGAATCCCTGCAGAAGTGGTGCAGCCCAGTAATTAGAGCATGAGGAACGTGGTAAAGATTTCTAGAATCTATTTATGTCTTAACCACAAACTTCCTGTTAACCAAGTTACTTAACCCTTCTGGGCCTTGGTTTCCTTGTTTATGAATTTGAAGTAGAAATACCTATCTTCCTGGGATGCTATAATTAGCTATGTCTATAAAAGGGTTTGTGACACTTCAAGGGAAGTTACAGATTACACACAAGGAGTGTTTCTGCATATATGAGAATGTAGGGTGCTTTACTTCATTACTCTGGAATACTGGAGGTAAGCCAGACCTATAGGACACCATGAAGTGGGTTTTTCATTCTGTCTTGCTGTCTATATGTCCTGTAAAAATGGAGTAGCAAAATGGGCTGCTTGAATGAATGGTCCAACTGCATCTGGAGTTATGGATACTTGAAGAAGTTAGACAGATCTGGGATTGTCCACAGCAAACAGAAGTCTGCCTCTTTGAAAAATAATTTTGCCTACATGAAAAACAAGCTCAGAGACAAATCTATGAATTGTTTTACTTCTCCAATCAGGAAAGCTTTCTGAAGGAGATAAAAATGCTGTTTTGCAGCCATATTGACTTCGTATGTGGACTGTATATTTCACAATGATTATAAGGCCCTAAAGTAAGGTTACTATGTCCTGTATGGAACTAAATTCATTCATACCCATGTAACATTTTGGAATCTTATTACACAGGAGTAATTGGAGAGAACTTGGTCCTCAATCACATTTTTTAATGAAAATATACAGACACAAATTATGAACTTCAGACCTGGATATACATCTAACAAAGTCACTGAGAGAAAAAAAGTCAGTAAAAGCAGCCACACCTTCAACATTTGATCAGCAGAGCTGAGTTGTGAGGGAACTACAAGTTGCAAGATGAAGAGCAGCACTAAGTATTCTGATGTATTTAACTTCTTTGCAAGGTCAACCCTAACAATGGGGCTACCCTGAGCAGTAAAACAGCAGGGACAGCTAATTGTCCAGTAAAGAAAGATACATGTAGGTGATACTATGCTAGAGATCTGCTGCTTTGCCTAGGGCAACAGAACCCCAAGAGCTGCCAGCACCGCTTCTCTGCATCTTTCAGTCTCAGATGCTGCTGACACTCTATTGCTGAGAGGATCTGTTTCCCCATATGTATTAATTTGTGATATTAAAAATAGCTTCTGCATGCATAAGGAGTGAGCGAAGAGAGAGGCATTCTTCTCTTTTGTTCCATAGTCTCTGGAGATGCTGCGTAGCCACAGTACCTTTTCAAACAAGCTCAGAGCAACACAGAGCTCATGTCTGAACCTTAGTTAGAAATTTACCCTCACACTAGAACGAAGCAGTCAGCCTGGAAAGAAAAACCTGCCTTAAAAAACTTAAGTTCAGCATTTTAAGTTCTTGATGTTGCCATTGCATTACTGCAAAATCTTGATTTTCCTTCCCTATTTTGCTAATACAAGGGAGAAAAGCAAAGTCAGGTTCCCTGCAGCTCCTTGTTGGTCACACTCAGGCTGTTTCTCTAAAGACACATCTTAAGCTCTCCACATCTTAAGCTCTCCAGCCAGGATCCTTCTGGAGGCATCCTGCAGGAACTGGAGTGCTGTGCCTCCTCTGTGGGAGAACTGCCCAACATAGTTTAAGTTTCACTCTGAAATGGATGCTGCTTTTTTCACTTGGCAAGTTATTTTGCTTTATCAGGGGTTAATTTTGTATTTCTAGCAGTTTCACCTGGACTTTTTTTATTTTAGTTCCTTACCATAATCTGGTTTCTTTCCAGGGAATGATTTTGCAAAATTAAAAGTTGATTTATCTACTGGGGACCAATCAAAATCCAATTTACAGTGTCCTCTTTTTCCTACTTTTTTAAAACTGCCTGATTAAAACTCCTCTCTGGTATACTTTGCTTTTATAAGCAGTGCCATTTCACAATTAACCTCCTCTGTCTGACTTAAGACAGTTAAAGAGCTTTACCTGAAAGAAGGCTGCCATTGCTTGTAGATGCAGGGAGAGCACTGGTTAAACCTTCTACATTTGATTTCTATATTTCTAGAGAATTTTAAATCAAGGGGTGTGGCCTTTTGACCATTTCATTTTCGATTGCAGGGTACTTTCTCAATTCCTTTTTACCTTGTGCACTCAAGGTATTTGCAACGTCTTCTTTACACTACATTCAGCTCCACTGATTTGGCATTTCAGGCTTCACAGATCCCTGCCCATATCCTGACTCAGAAGCCCAGACCTTAAAGCACAATCCTCAATATTACGAGTGCAAGCAGGAATTACCTGTGACTTTTTTATTCTGATTCTGGTCTGTTCCTGGCCCATCTGAGCTTCTTGTCCTTATTTTCTTCATACCCTTAAAATAACCTTGCTTTCTCCATCTGTAAAATAGTACTAATAAGAGCTACTTTAAAAGGACTGTGCCTTGACATTGACGATCAGAAGGGTCCTCGTAATGGTAGAGCATCTTGAACTACGAATATGCTGGTACCGGCACATGCCAGACAAATAGACTAACAAACACAGTAGAGCATTCTGTAGGATATGTCTCCCTTACATACCACTTTGATGATGTGAAACACCATTGTGTAAACTTCAGTGGAAAGCAAAGGAAAGCACCAGTTCTATTGCAACTGACAGAAGTGACAAAGGGGACTTGCGGTTTAACAAGGCTAGTCTACACAGGCAACTGAAGTAATTCTAAATTAACATGAATAATTAGCAGCCTTAGATAACATAATTGCTATGCAGAACTTCCTAGTTTTAGTTAGCATTCTGTATTAACTACTATGTAATTATTAAGGCACCACACTCAGCACCAGCAACTTAATTATCTTTAGTATCACCGCAGTCGCAAGCTTGAATGCCGATGATTAATAAAACACAATTATTTACATTGTAATTGTGGCATTTTAATTAAACTGAAAATGCACTTCGTTTGCTTTTTGCCACAGTGTTAATTTTTTAAATTAAGGTCAGATCTTTTTGTCAATTTTTTTTTTTATCCCTAATTGTAAGTTAGACAGACTGATCTGTTGTCATCTTAAGAAACCATTGTGACTGCTGGTGACAAATGAGTCTTGGGGTAGCAAACTACCCTCTTTGCGCTGGAGTTATATAATCCCAGTCCTAATAAACAATGCCTTAATATGCTATTTCCATGATTTTTAAGCGATTTTGGTGTATTTAAGTCTAAATTAATTTTCTTTTAGAATTAGTCTTTGCAAGGATGAGTTTGTTATTACTTACATTATGGCAATACTTAGAAGGTCCTGTTTAGACCAAAGAATTTATGGATCAACTAGACCAAAGGTGAAAGGGGAAGTGTTTGTTTATGGAAGTGAAATGATCTGCTCGTTGTCACCTAATATGTCACTGTCAGAGCCAGGAATAGAGTCAAGGCCTCCCAGCTTTTATTTCTGTGCTCTGTCTGCTCATGTTAGCAAGCTTAGAAATGCATGAAGACAGGCTTAACCCCTGTTTTCATAACAGGATTCCTGGCCTTAGTAACAACTGCAGGGTTCTACATTCATTTTTGTAACTCCTCTGACTTCAGAGGACTTATTTCTGATTTACACTAGCATAAGAAGGATCAGGCCCAGGATTAATAGCTTTCCTCAGAGTGTCTGAGCACAATAAGATTTGCTTATGTAGAGGGAGAACGATTTCCTGCCATTAGCCAGAGAAGTTTGCTGTGAATTTTCAGCAACAGGGCCAAGTTCTGCACCTTGTTTTTGCTCTCAAAGAGACTCACGATGCTAGCCAGTAAAAACTTTATGGATGAACTTCAGTTTCTTTTTATATGGCCAGGATATAACTTAACTCAAAATGTCAATGTGTTTGCCTTGGGGGAAAATAGGAGGGAGAATTATCTAGTCCATTTCAGGGATTAGTTATACTTGTGCTTGCTTTATTGCTTTATCTTCCAAGTTATAGGACTGGAAGCCCAGAGGTGAAATGACTGAGCACTGGATCAAAAACCAGGTTTTTGGAGGCATGGTGAGAGAGGATTTGTTAGGAGGACTGACTGAAAGCTATGATAGACAGAAAATGAAGACTGAAAAAGATCCGAGGGTAAAAAATCTGTCTGCCTAGGAAAGAAACAGGTTATGGAAAGAAGGATGTTTAGGGCTGGTCTGCTTAAAACAGAAGCAAGGAATTAGCAGACTTTGGAAGCTAAAGAAGGCCAGGTAGGAAGTAAACCTAGAAGTAAACCTGGAAGCTAAGAAGGAGAAAGAAAAGAAAATGTTATAATTGTGATGCCACTTAAATGTGATTTAATCTCTGGCCTGGACAAATCCAAGAACTCCGCATCTGCTCAGCCCAGCACAACAGTGAAACAACTACTGACTGCCAGTAAAGGGCCAAGCAACTGCCTGTCTGGAGAGACAGTGCAGATATCTCTGGAGTTGTATGTTAAACACAATGACGAAACTTGAAAAGGTAAAGCAGCTTTCAATCTTTAGGGAATAAAAGTCTGTGCCCACTGTGGAAATAAACTATGTAGATTTGTAAGCAGGTTTCCATCCTTTCTAGCTTCTGCCGAAGCCTAGTAAAAAGGCTAAATCCCAAACCTTTTCCCCATATGGAAAGAGAGTGGGTCACTAAGAAGAAAGGAAAAGCAATGGAAGGGAAGATCAACAGGTAACAGGAAAGATGAAGAGCGTTTTGTGAGAAAACTCTCAAATAAGCCTATCTATCCATTTCCAAATCCCCCTTTTATATTTGAAAATTTTCATTTTTAAAGATGTAATTAGCAGTAATTGTAGGGCTGGATGCACTTTTCATTTGATTCTTCTATTACCGTAACTTCTGTGAAGCTGCTACAGGTTTATGTAAGCAAAAGAGGAGTCACAAAGCCCTTACTCTAGGGATCACTTTTCTATTGTTTTTGTTGCAGATCTCTTAATCTCTGGAGATTATTCTTCAGCTACTTAAGCATTGTGGCTGACTTTCAAGACATTCTAATAACGAACAGGATGAAGGCAGGAGATTTCTAGGCATTAAGAGGAGCACTTTCATTTTGTCCTCCAGCACACATATAAAGTTAAGGATAGCAGTTTGATTCCTGAAGCTATTGGAGGCTTTGGGAATGACAGTGCTTGCCAATTTAGTGAGAAGATAATAGAGCTGATTTACACCAGCTAAACACTGGGCTGCACTCTCCAGCGCAGCACAGCCATCACGAAGGTGTCCCTCATGATGGCCTCATTACCTTGGAAAGACGTCAACTGAATTTTACTGCTTAAGTAATACAGAAGGATGCTAAAGCTTTCTTCAGTCAGAATTTATTATCAGTATTTTCATCTGCATCTAATGAGAAGAGTGCGACCCTTTCTTCCAGAGGTAATCCTTGCTAGAGTAATCCTTACATCTATCACTTCAAGATTATTTAGCTGCATTACACTTTGCATGGGGCTTTACCTTAGGGCCCTTGGGAAACTCAAACTGAGAAACAATTCTGTGACTGGTTTTCAAAGTAGCATTTTATAGCAAAATTATTATTATACCAATATTCCTGGGTCTGCAGCAGCTGCCGCTAGGTTTCTAGATGGAGTTTAAAATATTAGCATCAACCTGTAAATCCCTAGATTTATGGGATATGGTTACCAGAGGGACTGCTTCTTGATTACTTCCCAACTGGCTGCGATTTCGAGGGGCATTTCAGTGGGAATTCTCCGACTATAAATGAAAGAGGTCACTGACAAAATGCTTTCCACTGGGAAGCACTAAGGGCTGGAGACACTCGGATGAAATCTGTATTTTGTCAGAGAGAGAGGTATTGGTTAGTGCAATTCTATTATAAATTATATATCTGTAGTGTATAAGGTGGGAACAAATAGCAGTGGTTGAATTTTTGAGTAGGGGCTTTTATGAACTTTAACCAGTTTAATTTCCGCTATTGTACTTAGCCCTTTGGGACAAGAGGCAGAGTAAAGTTTTAGGATGCAAAGCAGCTGCAGTTATGTCTCACTTGGCTTCATGGGAGCTCACTCAGTATACATGAATCTCTGGCTGGCCCAATTACCTCATCTCCATCCCAGCTGCGACCCTCTCCCCAGGAAAAATAGTGTGGACTGCTCCACAACAGGTTCCAGTGGGTGGAAACGTGCAGCCCTTGCCACCAGCTGCAACACCTGCCATTGTAAGCAGCACAGGGGGCCAAAACAGCCTGAGTATCTTGGAGCGCTAAAACCATAAGATGCTCTTGGTTCATTTCTTTGACCTACACTAAGCAGTTTTGAATCTCGCTATAGTGAAAGAATCAAGAATCATCCTGTGGGGATAATAATGAGGAGAAGTGGAATGCGGTATACAATCAGACTACTTTCTTTGCCTTGTTTATATTTAAATATGCAATCTATTAATGCTATTGGGCCCAATTCATTGTCATCTGAAAGATTCCCATTTGACTTCAGTGGCTCCAGCAAGAGGTCCGACAAGAAATACAAGCTAATTAAAAGTTGACAACTGGTGTATAGACTAATAAACTGATAAAACAGTCAAAGTTACAAAAATATGATCTCTATGCATTTAATTAGATTAGTCTAGAATGCTTTGCATAATTGTTCAATATTTTTCTATTATTTTTATCTAAATAACTTCCTGTTATGACTAGTTACACCCCCACATCTTTCATGTAAATTTTGATAATGTAATATACATCTAATTTTGAAAAAAAATGATTAAAAACATAAATAAATGATCCCATTATATGGTTGAGCACATTCACCTTCCACTTCACAGAATTTCTTCAGAAGAAGGAGCAGTGCAAGGATCTCAAGATCCATATTTTATTAAGCAAGTAAATATAAAGACAGTCATACTAAAAATGCATGGAATATTAAGCCACATCTCACTTGAGTATAAACAATATTAGGTTTTGATATAACCCATTATCAATCAGATGAGTATATACAGTGCCATTTATTTTATGCTCAATTGCCTTTTCCACAATTCCTTTCTAAATCAATTCTTTTTTGTTGGATTTGTAGAGAAAAAGGAAAAGAAAACAGGCTGCCCTCACCTTCTGCCATTATAGCATTTTGCATGTGTTTCTTTAATTTAGCTTAATCTTTTTTGTTTGATTTAAATTTAATTTAGTCAAGTCTTTCCTAGTTTCCATTGACTTACAGATCCTATTGTCTTGGCAGCACAGCAACCCTGTGCAATCTTTCTTCCCCAGTTAGCGACAGAGAGCATTAGTACCAGCCATTGTGTTCCTGTGCATTCAGTAGTCCTCAGAGGGTGTAACGCAAGTTGGGAGTTGAATATTTGTGGGCCAAGTTCTCATTGGCAACACAAGCCTAAATGAAAAATAAATCAATGCATTTGTATCAAAGGATACTGGACCCTTTGCAGCAATGCAGCTATTGGATAGCATGTGAAGTAACTGGGGAGTTATGGAGTCTGTCTGCTTTTAGTAACTATAATAAACGATCCCCTCTGGGTTCTTTACAGCTAAATACTAATTATTCTATTCTTCCTATTTATGACACGTTGAATTTCATGGCTTTTTCCCGGTTTTCCACAGGATATTCCCCCATTTGTTGCCTAAGCCGGAAGGTGAGTGGCAAATGTGGCAGGGGATGTCAAGAAAGAGGAGAGGATGAGCTCATGCTTAAAGCAATGAGTGATACCCTGGAAAACCAGATTCATTCCATGCCACTGCCATAGCCCTGAAATAACACACTGCAAGATATGAAGTCATGTATTTGAGATGGGTTCCTTAATTGCTTCCTACTTCTTAAGTATCTGACTAGAAGTGCTAAGGGCTTGCAGCTACAATTAACATTAGCGAGAACTATTCTTCAATTTATAATGCCCAGCACAAAGTGGATAAACAACTTTCATCTAAATCACTGTCTCAGTTTCCATCTGGAAAATGGGAATAAAAATAACTAATTTAACAAGAATGCTGTGGGAGAAAAAGTGTGAAGTACTGGCATACTACACTGATGACTGTCAAGGAAAACCCACCGGGAAATGAATAATTGTCTTTTTAGAAGAGTTTGATTAATATTCAGTAAATAAGTAAGATTGGCTCACCAAACAGTGAGCAATGAGAATAAAACTAATGTTTGTTAGCTAAAAGGCAACACTCTTGCACTAAATGAGGTATGGTCTCCTAAAAAAAGCAATGAAATGATTCTGAACTGAGATTGTGTTGCACTACAGTCAAGCTTACCCTCTGGAATGTCTCAACTTTAAAGCAATCTTGCTTTGAAATTTTAGTGTTTAACTAGTGTTATTCATATAAAAAATGCAAAAAAGCTGCTGAATACAATTCCAAAACATTGTTGTTGCTGTTTTTAAAATAAGGGCTCAGCTTCTGTGCAGTATGTTAGAAGACTCTGCGTATCATCCCCAAATTTACAGCACATAAGCTCTGAATGAATTTTCTAATAACTTACAAGTAAATCCATTAAGTAGATTAAGTTAAATTAATTAAAAACAGGGTCCTACCAGAGATCTATCATCTGTGTCACATTTGTATTGGACTTGAATGAGCTTCCTGACAAATAACGCAGATCCTCCCAACTTTTCAGCAAAAAACTGCTACAATCTCCTCTTTGAAGGTATTAAATGGAGGTTAGCAATTGTTACGATTATTTAGGCTACAGACAAGCCTGAGTCAAGTTAGCATGTGTCAGCATCTGTGGAGATCAAGCAAAGGAAAGCGAAGTAGGGGTTTGAATGTCTTAGTCTGCTCAGGGAAAAGTAGCTATAAAACTGTTAGCTGGCATGAAGACTCATGAGAGTAACTAACTGGCTGTTTAAATGATGATTAAGCCGAAGAGTGGTTGCTAGGAGGACACAAGAAGCTCTGTCACTAGGGACAAAAAACAAAACCACAACCTAAGAGCCTGACAGCTCCTCATACCAATATCCTCCTCTTTATATCCCCAGAACAGCTGGGAGCAATGCAGGCTTTCTCAAAGCACACTGGAGGAGGAAAAACCTAGGTTAAGCGGTACCTCTGTGTTGAATGTCCCAAGAGTGCCATCCAGGTAGTGTCCTTGTCTGGAAATTGCTCTTAACTAATCACTCCAACCGCTTAATTCTAAGCTCGCGCTTAAATGCCTCTCTGAATTAGTGCCTGTGACTCTAAATTCTGAGCACTTCCCATCCTCAGATCCTACCTTTGCCCTTCTCAGGCTGTTGCTTCTCAAGGTGCCTTCAGACAAAAGCACAGAGAAGATGACTTTCTCTCTGAAAGGACCAAGGGACTTCAGTGTACCTTAAGTATGCCCTACTTTCTCTTCACTTTTCATGTAGCGCATTTGCCATCCCTAAATCTTGGGAAAGACTCCTCTCACTCTGTTTCATGCCCTTCTGGCTGAGCTATTGTGATGAGCAAAGGACGATGACTCACTCTCTAAAACTGCAGGAAGACACCAGACCATTGCCAAATCTCTCAGAGGGTGAAGGAAAATATTTCGTTCCAATGCCAGGAGCCCCACTGCTGCAGCTCAGGAGGAATAGCCCTTGATCTAAGGTAATATAATGCTGATCCATGTTAATTATATTAGATGTGATCACTTTAATATCCATAGTAGATACTTCAGTTGACCAACCTGTTAACAGAACTCAGCTCCCACACAGAAGGATTTATTTGTCCTTTTTTATTATTTGGGTTTGGGGGAGTTTTTTCTACATGAAGTTAACTCAGATCTGGTTTTGCATGGACAGTGGCAGGGGAGAAGTAGGGCTGCGCTCTTCCTGCTCCTCCCTGAATTGCTGGCCACAGGCCTGCCCAGAAGTGATAATGGGGTGTGAGAGCTTCACTGACAGGCACCTGGCACAAACTACTTCGAGGAAACAACGTAACCCTTTGTGCCTGTCAGTTTGACTCCCTACAAGGAAGCCACTGGTTCATGTACAGGGGCTGAAAGTAAAATTTTTTCATTTTGCAAAAACAGACACCTCAGTGCTTGTCTCCTTTCCGCCATGGGAATACAATGCTGTAACTCAGAATAAATTACTAATGTCTAATCTGATAAGATTAGACAAATTCTAATCCCTCTATTCTTTCCACAAGGTGAGTCAAAATTCCTGTAAGTGGGAACTGTGGCTTCACAGGTTCAAGGAGATGATACAAATGTAAGGTCTAATTCTTCAGTTTGTATACAAACACTACATCAATGGAATTCCTCAGTATGCAGAACTCCTTCAAGTCAATTATATCTACTGGGTATTATATTAAACTCTGTCTGCAAAACAAATTGTATATATGTTGAGTAAACCCCAAACCCAGTCCATTGTGAAAGGTGCTTTGAAATATAAAACACCATGCTACTGAAGGATGAGTTTGCATGAAAAAGGCAAATGGTGAAAAAAATGGCATAAAGCACTGTATTGACAAGGATAACGTCTCCCATTATTTGACTGGGCCCCTTCCTCTCATGCTAGATTTACTATTCTACCTCTGTTCCTAAAGCATGTTGAAATTTAAGGTTTTTTATATTTGCTTACTTTTCTAATACATGATGTATGAGTAAATGCACTGGGGATGAAGGTAAGATGACTACTGTCAGGCAAGCAAAGAAAATTGATGCATTAGCTACCCTAATTTGCCTCAATTTATGTACTTTTACCCAAGCCCACCCTCACTGAAATTGAACTCCCATAAGGCAACACCACCACCTACAGCTCAAACATTAGACTCTCCACCATATGCTAACTGCACCTCTTTCCCTGTCCTGAGCTAAAATCTTAAGTCCGACCTTAAGAATAAAAGTTCTTTTCTTCTGAAAAGATAGAGTATCACTTTAATTTTCATTATCCAAATTAGGAGTTTGGTTTGGAAAGAAAACCAAAAGAGATAAAACACCTCAACACAACTCTGAAAAAAGAAAAGATTTTTCTCTATATCTTCATCCTGCACTCTGACCTCTGTAGTACAGGGCTCCCCATGAAATGCCTCCATGCATTGTAAGGGAAACTATTCAGTTCCAGAACAACTTGGAAGTTCCTCAGAAATTGGTGTTTCTGTATTTTCTATGGATGAAAAATACCCACGTCAGCAAAGGGAACTCATGAGCTGAATCTTATGGAGAGAGACTTTTTTTTTACTCTTGGAAATGAGTATCACAGCATAAAAATCAGTTTATTCCAATTATTTTCTAGTGGTTACTTCTCATTTGTTTCTTTGTCCCATGTTGCCAACCACACTGTGGCTTTGGCAGGCCAAGAGGGATATTTCGCCCTCTATTTCACAAAGGTGGGTACCAAGTTGAATTACACAGTTGAGAGAACCATGGTATCCACGGTGACAGTGACAGAGAAAGCTAAAATCTCATTACTTGCAGATAACAGAAATGGAAGGGAAGTGAGAGAACCTGCAGATGCTCTTCTGTCCCATGGCCTTCACCCATTCCTTCCCAAAGTAGTAAAGCCAATTTGTTAGAGGCCTTTGGCTCCTTGTCTGTCCTGTAAGACTCTGAAAGTGCTTTTCTGTACCCGTGCAGTCCAGCTGCTAGTCGGAAAAGCTGCAACATAGAAAAGACCAATGATTACCTGAATTTATTGTCTGTAACCCTGGCTGTGCCTGTTTATGCACCATGTTTTCTATTGCCACCAGATGCACAGTTATGCAGAATAATGCATACAAATTGTTCTTAAGATGCAATCCTAAGCCACTCAGGTAGCTGTTTATAGCTTCAATCCCAAGATAGTTTTGGCATTGTTCCAGTCAAAAAAGCTGATTTGGGTTTGTGCAGGTCTTTTGTAGTGTGTTGTCATATGATTAACCAATTCATGATCAAAGGAGGTTTAAATGGGCTATTTAAGTATGTTTCAGAGAATTGCAGGTAATAGCCATAAAAATTTAATAAAAAAAAAAAGAAAACAAGTGTGTGTGAATCTACTGGCAGCCTTGCTTAAATGGAAGACTGAAAATTCACTGGATGGGGGAGTTTTTAGCGAAAAGGCTCAGTAAGCTTAATAAATTCTCACTTCAAATAACATGATCCATGAAGTGAGTGGTACTGGAGCTAATTTACATTAGCAAGGATGTGGCCTTGCCTCTGTATACTTCCAGACCACTGCAGTATTCATGCAGTGCTATATATTACACAAATACTGGAAGGAGTAGGAAATGACTGCTGCCAATGCTGAAAAGTGATTGACAGTGGTTTGTGATTAGAGGCAGCCATACGGCTCTGTGGTGCAAGCGCCTAAGCAATCAGCAGAGGACCCAGAATTTTGAAGATGCCATTTTGCAGGGGTGGGGGGAAGATACTCTGAAGAGTCACAGGTGGAAGCAAAGAGGACTTTGTGGCCTGTCTTAGCATCAGAGTTAGCACCTGTAGCTCTACTGGACACATCCTAATCCCCGCTGGCTAGGACAACCTGTGTGTACATAATGGATCTGTTCAGATGCTTACAGACTTTAGCGCTGTCAGACAAATGCATTTTTGGGTTAATCCCAATGCTACTAGCTGCAAGACGTGTCTATGTCCACCCTCTGAGATAAGGACACTTCTGAAGCCGTGTTTAGTAAAAGGCTTTTTAACTTTGCCAGGTTGACCACTAGAGGGAAGTCATTTGCACTAGGTGCCTTATGGAGTAAGAGGTGAGTAAAAAGGGAGTAAGAGGTGGAAAGTAGAAAAGTCTGCCAAACAGAGAGGTGCCAGATCCCACCAATGTAAGTGTGTTGTACTCCCCAAAAATTAGAGCACGTGACACTGTATAGACAATCATTTACTATTGCATAACTGTGAGATCCAGAGTTATTGGCCAGCTAGAAGAACATTCTACAAAATTCCATGTTTAAAGTTAGCTGTGTGCATATTTGTTTCCAAGTCCTTGCCTTAAACAATATAGAACACAAAGTTAATACTCTATTATTTTCTAGAGTTGTATGATAGCTGGGAGTAGCTTAAATGCACTGCACCATCACTAATGCTGATGATCATGATTTATTCATGAGAGGGCAAGAGGTTTTTCATTTGTAATTATCCAAATCTTTACAGGTTGGGTTGCAATTTTGTAAGTGACTTTAGGACTCAAACATCTGACTTGGGCATATACACAGAACTGAATAGCTATCAAAAAGCTATGCCAGAAGTTGGACATACATATTCAGCTACATTTTGCAGAAGGAGCTCTGAAACACTAGGACTCATTATGGTTTGTCCACAGACCTAAATCTTTCTCTTTCTCTGTATATCTTATTGTCATTCTGTGTTCCTGTTCCTGCTTATCTCTGTCACCTAGGTCTCTATTCAAAGTGCTCATGAGCAACAAGAATCTTTAACTGCTGTTACTGCTTGAACAGTTTCTGCTATACTGGGAATAAGAACAGTATCTTGACCCTTTTGGTTTTCTACTCTTCTTCATGATTCTCTTTGCTTTATAGGCAAATTTGTTTCTTTTTGTCACCTTTGAAAGAGTCAGCTTGATTTCACACCATTGGTAGTCAGATGGAAATCACTCCACCCTTTTGACTCTATAACACCTGCTAAGTCACTAAACTTTAGCAGAAAGTATTTTGTTGTTTGCTTTTGAGCGTTCCAAGATTTCATAGCTTATGGTAAGAAATGGAGAAGAAAGGTTGCTTTGTGGCTGACTGGACTGGGACTGCAAATTCGATTTCGAGCCTGGTTCAGTGGTAGACCTCCTGAGTGACCTTGGGTAAATCATTTAATCTGTCTGTACGACACCTCCATCTTTGTAAACTGAGGACAGTCATCTCTGCGGAAGGGATTGTCACATATTTATGTCTGACCAGCACTTCTTATAATACAGCCCTTACTCAGAGTTGGACCTCTACATCAGATGGTAACATACGATCTAATAACATGTGAATGGTGACATGAAGAACATAAGTGCAGTAAGAACTACTTCTAAACATCCTGTTTTTAAAATGTTTCCTTTTAGTGAAAATGTCCATCAGAATGGTACCAGTCTTAAGGCCAGGTCTTCACTTCACCAGCACTGATGTGAGTTTACTGAGCACATTTTAAAAAAGCCAGTTTATACCTGGTTAGGACCTGGTCTTTGGACTTTCAAGAACATACAATCCTGTTCCCATTCATTACAAGTATTTTGCGTCCTTCCTCCATTCAAGTTCAGGACTGTTATTCTTTCCACATGAGTTGTGTGTTTGTACTTTGGTTTAGGTATATTTTGTATCTCTTAATAGAAGTGGGATAAGTGGAAAACCCAAAGAAACACCTCTTATATGACCTCTCTTATCCTCGGTCTTGTAAGTTCTGGGACTACTAATGTCAGTCTCTGTGATTTACCTGATGGGATGTAGTTGTTCTGACCTACAATAACAAAGCACATCATTGTTGACTTGCATGTTGTAAAAATGATGCACAATACTCACATCTAAAACTCAGAATAAACCTTTTATGCAGCTCTTTGTCAGTTCTACAAATGGTTGCAGCTAATCGATGCTATAAAACTTTCCTTCAGGCACTGGTGTTCAGCTCTCACACTGGGAAATGCAGCTTCAGTCTGACATTTTAAATACAGGTGGTATTATCTAATGAAATAACTTAGGGTTTAAAAATTCCCATCAGTGAAAAAGCACAAAACGACTATTGAGTGAGGGTATTTAAAAACACCTTTCGGAGCACAGGGAGAAGAAGAGACATCATTCTGACACTATTATTTTGCTACTCTTTTCCTGAAAACACTTTTAACTAGACCAGTGGTCTAGAGTCCCATCGGTGCATGCATGTAATTTTCATTAACATTAATGGGAGCTATGTGTATGAGCTGATGAGGGCACACAATGAATTCAAAATTCTTTTTTTCTTTATTAAAAAGCACCATGCAAGTGCTGCTGTGAGGGAAGCCCTGGAGACTTTTTTCTACCTTGCTATAACGAACACACTAGATTTAGTAAACATTTCAGGACATCTGCAGGATTTTTTTTTCATTTGATACTTTACAAATTTGCCAGCTATCTCCATCTCAGGAGCTAGGTAAAGAACGGAGGAGGAAAGGAAAGTCTCCCAGGTGATGACAAACAATGTGGAAATCCTGTAGGCTTTTATCTAAGGTTTTCATAGTGAGTCACTGGCTAGACATTTTCTAACTGGCATGTAGGTGTATAAAGGGTACGGATGGCATTTGGAATTTTGCTCCTAAGAAGCCCTCACAGAAACAACATTATATCTGTTCAGATTGTGTTCTTAGTATTTCCTGAAGTTCTGAACACTCAGAAAGGGATGACAGAGGAGAGATATAAGATCATGAAAAAGGCTGAGCAGAACATAATACCTTCTGGGATTGTGCTGTTATAGTATGCACCATACTATCTCTAAGGCAAGCCCACTCCTAGATGGCACGATCTGCCCTTAAGTGTATGTGAACTACTAACCACAGTGGAAAAAGAGCAGGTGATCTGATTTACTGCTTTTCTGAGAGAATAACTTATTCCTTAGTAGGAGAAATTCGAAGAAGGCACTCCTCCTAATGTATGTGCTACTACTCCCGTGGGGATCACTGACCATTTTTCAGAGCAGTTACAGACCACCTTTTCATCAGAATGGTTCAAAAGTCAGTGCAGAACTAATAATATTCAAAACAGACTATCCTTCAGTCCTTCAGTTTGTTGTGTCATTTTTAGACAGGTGAAAAAAATATATCAGAAATATCAGAATGTATTTCTGATACAACTTTTCAAGGTTCCTTTTCAAGGATCTCAAAGTATGTCATAAAGAGCAGGTAAGCTGCAAAATTTCTCTGAAAAGGAAGGAAAGGAAGAAGAGGAAGCTAAAGGCAGAGATGGGATTTTAGGCATCACAATTTTGGTCTGCCTGTCTTTAGCTAATTTAAATAGGTCCCAGTTTAAGAGGGCAGGGTAACTGCAAGTGGAGCGACGTGTATCTTTGACACACAAACTCTCTAGTCAGTTTTGAAATTCTTGGTCAAAGTGACTTGCCCAAGCTCATGTGGTGAATCAAAAGGAGGAGAGCCCATAAGACAGGACAGAGTCCTGCTTCTTAAAGTTTGTTTATTCAATCAGTTTGTAACACTTTCTTCCTGTTCCAGCTGTATCATTTAATCACTACAATACTACAGTTTGCTTCAGCTTTTTATATTGCCAGCAGAGGGGGATTTAAAAAGCACTTTGCTGTTCACCTTTCAGTCATCCTCATAACTTTCATCTTCGTATTGTTTTACTTTGCCAGAGGCTTTCCCAATAGGCTCACTCTTTCTCTGAAAAGCTCGATCACCTACAGAGCCGGGAACTGTGACCTTCTAGTGCTTGAATGGTTCTACAGAAACTTCAGAACTTTCTTTCTTTTTCTTTTCCTTTCCTTTTTTTTTTTTTTTTTAAGAAAAGTCATTAAAACATAGGCTCTCGAGGGTCTAAAATCCCCTCCTACAATTGTTCGGTCTTCAGGGAGGCAAGGAAAGCACTTCAGGATTTGGTATTCTGTACTGCCCTATTCAATACCTCATGGATTTTGGAGCTGAATTTTTCAGTCTGTGATAAATAGTAATTGTATTTTTATGTTAGTAGCACTGGCATAGGCCAATCTTCTAAATATTATTCTAGCATTCCATTGATGGTGCTCCCACTTGGAATATGTTTTAACCTCTTCATTACTGAGAATGCCAAAGAAAATTCAGTTACTGCAGAAGTTGTTATTATTTCAGTAAATGTTTGATTGTTTGTT
This sequence comes from Struthio camelus, assembly GCF_040807025.1. Lineage (NCBI taxonomy): Eukaryota > Metazoa > Chordata > Aves > Struthioniformes > Struthionidae > Struthio > Struthio camelus. Next base: position 17,397,478 of record NC_090946.1, read on the forward strand.
TGTTTGTTTTTCAACCAAACAAATGATTAGTGTAGTTAGGAAACACATTTTTTAAGGCAGATGCTATTTTTCTCTTTTGATATAAAACCAATATTTTGACCAATCCAAGTGTGCTAATCTTCAGATCAGCCTCTCACTTCTTGCCAGTGCAATTGCTAGTAAAAGACCCCTGTAGCTGCTTTCCTTTTGGTGAGTGATATCCTGTTGACCCTTCAAATTGTTCATATTCCTCATTTCTTTACTTTCTTATATTACATCAGATGAAACTCCCCATTACTTTAAGCTTGGCTCAGCTGTCAGGAGTGCTGGCTGTTGCTAACCTACACCTGCCTTATAGTTTTCATTTCAACTATTGTCCTAAGTCAGGAACTACCTCATGTGATCTGCCTTCCTTAAAAGCTTATCTTTTGCACTTATCATTACTCTGTGTGGCAATTTGATGAATAGATATAGATCTGCTCGCTGGTGCATAGTGGCCTCAGTCTCTTGGCTCTTTTGTTCTATTTGCCTACTGCTTAGCTTGGCATTCTTGCCTGGTGTTCTTTTTTATTGTTTTTGAGTAACGCCTTTTGTTTACTCTGAGACTGCTGTGGATACAAAGAGCAAAGTCCCACTTTTCCACCTCATCAATCTCTACTCGTCTTTTACCAAATACCTGGAAACATATATTTCTATGAACCAGGGGAATCATTATTGTTATGCCATTGCCATCAGTCTCTGGCCGGTCTTTACCTCTAATTCTTCCTTTCAACATTTTGTAGGAAACCAGGGTTAGATGTCATCTTCTCAAATTCCCAGTGGGTGCTGAATTGCTACAAATCTGTGCCTTTTGCTATTTCCCATTATGTGTTAAATGCCAGGTATGCCATATCTTCCAAAAGGTGTGGCATGCATCTGGATCATATTTACTCCCTGAGGGCCAATTTCTATAATTCTCCCTGTAGCTGGAATTGTGACCTGCAGGCTATTGTGACCAAGAGATTCTTGTTGTTAAAAGCCAAATCATCCAATAATATAACCTTTACATGTATTGTATTGCTCCAGTTCATTTGGGCATTCATTTCAGCCCAACAGACATATTCCCTGTTTTGTCACATGAGTATCTCTGTGCCCACATACAAAACATGCATTTGTGCATGCATCCATGCCCATCCTTAGCAGTTGTATGGTTATTACTGGTTCCTTTTTAAACAAAACCCTACTCTGCAAGTATAACTAAAACCACTGTGCACGTATAATACATCCTGTACCTCTCACTTTCCCTGGTAATAGCTCCTTGTGGTCTGGAGAACTGATTATTTTACTTGTTCATCCTGGTCAATACTTTTCAGGCTTCTTGAAATCTCCAGAGAAATGCCGGGTTACTGTAGGATGCTGAAGGACTTTATCTTCTGCTCCACAGAACCATCTTGTTAAACTTCAGAAAACTTGCTTTGCTCAGTGTATCTGATATCATACAACTTCACTGCATATGGCTGGAGTGCCAATGAAACATTCATGGTAGCTGCTAATGTGCTCAACAGTCACTTCTTTATGACAAAGTCCAATGGCTTGTGATAAGGCTGCACACTCATTTTGTGGCAGAAGTTAAATGGATAAAATTGCCCCACAACACAGGAGCAGTCAGAAGCTGGGTTTCTGTTTTCACATACCTATTTTCTATGTCTTAACCACCAAACGCTCCGGGGTTTTGGCTCTGCTGTTCCTAAGCTTCCTTCTGAGTGGTCACCTTGCAGCTGGTACTGCTACAAGCAGCTGCAGAATTTCAAGAATGGTGTCTTACTCATCATTTTCTTTACTTTTTGGGGTTCTTGAGTATTTATCAATGGGCCTTAATTGTCTCAAGGATTCACTGTCTTCAGAATCTGAAGAGATATCTAGCCATCTGCCAGTTTATGAGGTGTCAAGTTTATAAGAGAAGACAAAACGAATTCACAGAAAAAGAAATCCACTGAGGACTCCTCAATACATAGAAACAACATCTGGCTCAGGAAGTCCCTGAGCTGAAAACAACTGGATCCTGAGAGAGTACTCAGTACAAAGTAAATATGCTTGCCCTGGACTTACTCTTCCCTAGGTATCTGGTCATAGTCACTGATGGAGACACAATATTAGGTTAGGTGGATCTGACAACCCAAGACAGACATTCTTTTGGTCTCTTGTACCTCAGAGACGGGGCTGAGGTCAGTTACCACAAATCCATCCTCACCCTGAAGTACCTAATTGCTTTCACATTTGGTTTCCATCAAAACCCAGTCACAAGCTTGATGCATTAAACCTATAAATCTGTCAGTACACAGCATTTATGTTTTTATGGAATACAAAGTTCAGAGTGTGGAAAAACTTTACATAATGAGGAAGAACTTTACACAGAAGTTTTCACATTGCTGTATTAAGTTGGAAAGAGCTTTTTGTTTAATAGGTTAACAGTTCAGTGAGACACATGTGATGACAGCAGCAGGCTTGAGAAAAGAGCATTAATACTTCTGAAGGGATAAAGAGAGTCCACAATCCAGAGGAAGGAGTACTGTGAAATCAGAGAACAAAGCATCATTTGCTGAGGAGGAAGAACTGAATTTGAATTTGAATCCCTCAGGAGAGCTTTCAGAATGGGAACATACAGAGGATGCTTCCCCAGCTTGCAAGACTCTCTCGTGAAAGCAATCTGAAGACAATGGAAAGTGCAGAGGTACTGAATAGCTGTTAAGGTACGTTAAGTAAGTGTCAATAGCTTGTCATCTAGATAAAGAAACAGTAAAAGAGGACATTTGGATTTGGTACTTAGATTAAACATAGATGCCTTTCCTTTCTCTCTCCAGCACCCTTTTACATCTTTGTAACACTGTTGTCTATTTTGTTAATAAACTTTTTTTACATGCTTTTACATTAACCTGGCTTGAATTAAAGACCATATATAGATAACCAGCTAACATTTCATTTTTTCTGTGTGATCCTTAAAAATGAGGGAATAGAATACATGGAATACTAAGAATCCTAAGACATTCTGCAAAGTATCTAAACACTACCAGGGTGTACCTCTGCTGAGCTATGTGGACCAGATTAGGAGCTGGTAATGTGGGAGTCTTTGTGGAAGTACTATCTTCCAGTAACTAGCGTTAGCTAGTCTAAGTTCCCCAGCACTAGCTGGTTGGTAGGAAAGGTGTCTGAACTCTAATGGTATTGCAAGAGTTTGAAACATCATTCATATACATTACCAAAATCCCTTTCTTTCTTTTCTTAGGGTCTACCTGGGCTTCTCCAGAAGATGGTACATATCTAAAGTAGAGGACGATGCAGCTCGGTGTAATTATATAGGTATTTTCGACAGTATTGATGCACAAAGGTCACACAAATAACTGGCTCAGCTTATTACAGAGTAACTTTGCAATCAGGGTGATTCCTAAAATTTTTAATTCCCAGTACCACTTATCAAAGGTGTATCGTGTAAGTGTGTGAACAGGACAACTATTCAAATTTGCTGATTGCAAACATTTGCAAATGCTGAACACTGTACTGGTTTCAATACTTTTCCTGCTAAAGTTTGAAGAAGGTTTAATAATTAAAGAATAAAAGGTGCCTGTTAACGATTGCTAGAGCTATTTCAAAACAATCTCATAGAAATTTGGAACATTTTGAAAATATTTGTTTTCTAAAGGTAATATTTTTGTAAAATTAAAAAAAATTCCACAATATTTTGAAATTCAAATTCATATTTGATTTTGGATCTGAAATTTTTAGACTCAAAATTTCTGAGATTGAAATAGGAAATCTCTCCAGTGGTATTTTGAAGGAAAAAGTCCAATGTAATTATACGGAGCACTCCAAACCTTGGAGGCACCATTCGCCCAGAGACCAAATAGAACACAATGGAAAACATCCAACCAAACAAATTAAAAATGGGCTATATTGTATATAATGCCCTCATGGACCTGCTTTTTCTCTAGTTCCTTGCATCATTCCGTGATCCATATTGACCCTTAAGATTCTTATGGGACTTACAGACCTTATTCCTCATGCCATACAACTCACATTTCTGCTGGCTTCGTGGCGCTTCATGGTGCCTGTTAGACCTCAAGCTGACATGGCCTGTTCAATCAATGAGGATAACAATTGACTTCAGTAAAATTAGATGGTTAATATACATTTTAAAAATTGTTAAAAGCAGAACATTAAATAAGAATAAAGGCAAAGACAAGCATCTAAGCATTGTTTCAGAAGTATGATAATACTAAGAAAAATTCTAGATCACTACTCGAGCAGAACTTTTACTAGCATATGTGGGAGTCCTTCCTGAGTGAAATTTCAGGGATTTAGTTCTTTAAGAAGAAAAAGGAAAGTAAAATCATCAATGGGAACACAAGTAAAAGTACTGAAGATGGTGCCAATGTACTAACTGTACACTTAAGTTTACGCTGCCTGTTCATCTACGCACAAGAGGATACAGAATAAGGCCAGGGGAATCATCCTATATGCATCCCCAAAGATATCTGATATATCCAATGACAGTAGAGGCCTGTTTATTCAAAATGCTTTTGGAACATCAAAACATTTGGATAAATAGGCCTTCAAATAATTGAGGGAGTTATTGTATAAGTAATTCACACCAGGGGGACATAACCTAGATTCAAAGGAGTGAGTTTCAGATCAAAGGGGTACAGATAAGTGAGATTTTACTCTATATGAACAAATGAAATAATAGCATTTCATTATTCAGGAAGCAAGAAGCGTCTAGATATTTTTCAAAAAGAGTTTAGGACAAAAGGTCAAAATTGTTACAATGGGCCAAACAGCAGAATACTCTTATGGAATCAAAATAACAAATAGTTACCTGAGACCCAAAAGTTTTTTTTAAGTTCACCTATCTTCTAGTCAACGATCATATGAACTTTACCAATTTTTTTGCTCTTATTCCAAGTCTGGCACTGAGACATTGATACTTTGTGGTGGAAGGTGAGAATTAGTAACATGCACGACATTGTGACTCATTTTTCCCAAAACCTAATGGAAGCAAACTGTAGAATATACCAGTTGGGTCTTATGTGGACAATATTGTCTGACTGATCATCTTTCGCATAAAATCATGAGCCACATATGGTTTATCTACATACAGACATCATATTCGCATACTAAATGCCCTTCAAAATTCAAATCTGGGAATTTAAAAAGCCGTTAAGTGTAATGATCTATGCTGACATTCACCCACTGCACTGTTAATGGGGTTGCATGGGTAATTTGCTAATTTCGACAAATAATGGGGTATTTTCACTTTCTGAAAATCACACTCATATTCCTGAAATTTAGAATTACCCCTTGCTTTCTGCATAAACTTTCAGTAGTGGGGGCAGCAGGGGAAAAGAAAGACTCACCGCTTAAATGAAAGAGAGTTAAATGACTGAAAACTGATGCGTTTGGATTTCCATCAATGTTACCGCGCTGGTTTACACAACCTGAGCGTCTTCTCAGGAGGACATTTCTTCTGCCGTTGCGCCTGGCGTCGAAGAACCCTGCCCTGGCTCAGAAGCCATCGCAAAGCGTTGGCTTTTGTGAGACGACGTGTGTGGAAGAGGCATCTGTTACAGCTTAGCCTTCTGGGTTATGTTTCAGAGGCATGTTTTCAAACACGCGGCAGGACGCACCAGCTCCCCTGCTGAAGCCCTCCTCCCGTTTGTGGTCCTTAAATTGGCGGTCTCAGGGTGCCCTGGGCCAAAATCGGGGCAGGTTCACCGGGCACCGTGGACAGGAGGGCTACGGCCCAACCGGGGGCCGTGGGGCAGGTCTCAAAGGCGTTGACCGCCGCCACCCGTTGAGGCGGCAGCCGTTACACGCGCGCGCGCGCGCAGCCAACCGCTGAGGCAACGGCCGTGACACACACGCGCGTGCGCGCGCACCGCCCCTCCCCCACACCGCTTCCCCCCCCCCCCCTCAGGATTTTAGGCGGGAAGAGCGGGGCCGCCCCGGCGCCATGACGGTGGTGGCCAGCAGGGTCCGCTGCCTCCTCTTTCCTCAGCCCTGGCGACTCTGCCGCGGGGCGCAGGGTAGAGGGGAGGCGGGCATGGCGCCGGCGAAGGCGGGCTGCTCTCATTGGCATCGCTTTCCCCAGCCGCCTTTCCCCTCACTGCAGCCCGGCCCGGTGGGAGGCCGAGGGCCCAGGTGTGTGAGGCAGCGGGAGGAGCTGCGCGGGGGCGCTGAGGGGAGGGAAGGAGAGAAGTGGTGCAGCTGCGTGAGGGCAGCGGGGCTCCTGTATTTGGGAGTGATAAGGGCGGTTGGGGAGGTTAATGAGCCTCTGGTGTTGAGGGGGAGGGGCTGGAGAAGTGACAGCGTAGAGCAGTTTAGGGGAAAAAAAAAAAAAGTGATAAGTATGGGAGGATAGTAGAGAGGTGTGAGGGCAGAAGGGGGCAGAGGCTGCCACTGGCAAAAAGCAGAGCCAGGCTTCTCTGGAGAGCAGGAGTCTTTAGCAGAGATCCATGTTCTGAAGACCTCCTTCACTCCCTTCTGTGGGTGAGATCTGGAGGGGGAAGTAGAGGCAGTTTAGGGTGTGTTGCTCCAGGGGTCTGACTGTGGGTTGCTGCAGCAGCACAGTGTGGAAGTGAGTCAAAGGTGAACCCTAGAGTGAAGCAGGGAAAAGTCAAAGCAAGTCTTGGGGTTTTGTTTTCTGCTACCTTGGCTACCTTGGAACTGGTTTAAGGTTTCAGTCCTCCGGCCTGGTTTCCTCCCATCTCCTTATTCCTTGTTCTTCATCTGCAACTTGTAGGGCAGAGTTGTTCTGTTGCCTATGTTACAGGTACAGAGCCAATTTCTATAGTTACTCCAGTTTACATTAGCAACTGCTCTATGTAGCAATAGATATTAATAAAAAATCCTTAAAAAAAGAAATCTAGTCTTATCTCTCTGTGAATAACAGATAAAGGTAGTTTGAATTTTTCCCTTGCTTTCTTGACTCTCCATTTCCTTTACAGACTGACTAAGACTCTTCTCTCTGACTGAAGAATCCTTGCTGGGTGTTGTGTCTCAATTACAAGCTGATAAGGATGTCTTGACTAGTTCCTGTCTGGAGTGGAGAGGAGAAGGTAAAAAATAGAACTTCTGTGTAGTGCTGGTTTCAGCTTGATAGTTCTGGTGTCTGAAATTTTTTGTAAGGTCACGAGTCCAGAAGGTACACAGACTTATGTCTAACTTGAAACATATATAGAGAAGCTTTTATTTCACCAAACTCCCTAAGCTTTCCACAGTTAAACACATTTTTAAGTACTTGGACAAAAAACAGTGAAAGTATTCAGGTAATGCACTGCTAATATGGAGCCTATGGAGATGTTGCCTGTGGAGCTGAGAAGGTAGATTGGTTCCTATTGCCATCTACTCCCTGGATTTTCTGCTGTGATTCTAATTATGATAGTGGGATGCCATTTTTGATCTGTTTGTCTAAGGACCTGAAGTCTACTTGTTCCCATCAAATTCAGAAGCAGGTCTGTCACTGAGTTAAGTGATTAAAGGATTGGGCCCTGTTTTTTGTAACCCTGTTTCTCTCGTCTCTGCCCCCCACCCCCTGAAAGGCACTCTTTAAAGCACAAAACTGACTAAAGATGCAGTTTCTCTAGAATCAAATAGAATCAGTGAATTTCTCAAGCTCATCTTTTGAAGTGGATTTTTCTTTTTTTTCTCTTATTTCCTGCCACAACCTCAGCCTTACTTCAATACAGTGGAAGTACAGCTGACTAGCTGGGGATGGTTCAGAGAAATAAATGTGTATGTTTAATTATATTTAATTGTTACCTTATCAATAGACTGATAAACTTAGGTTATTGCTATTGCCATTGATCATGATGTTCTGTGGCAGACAGAGGCGGTAACTGCTGCTGATGGAAAAGAAAAGGTAGTGGAAGGAGGAGGGGAGAAGGAGGTGGGAGATAAGGTGTTGTTGGGGATTGGCTGGTTGTAATGTCAATCGCAGCTTTGGGCCCCAGCTCTTCCGCTGCTCTAGCTCTGGCTCTCCCTTGAACAGCTCCTAGAGAGAACAAGGCGTGCGGAGCTCAGATCACCAGCATCATGCTCCTTAGGCTTGGATCATAGATCCCCCTCTTTGAACATTAAAATAACTACTTCGTCTATCAGCGTCCCAGGCAGACCCAGAGAGAAAACACGCAAACAAAAGAGAAGAGAAAAAGGAGGAAGAGAAAAATCTGCAACCAAGGGGACTAAAGCAAAGAGAGAGAGTGTGCTTTGCTTGCCCAGCTGCGAAGTGGGAATTTAAAGAACTGCAGAGAGAAATCCCAGCTCTTCAGCACATATACATTGCAGACTTACAGATCCAGGTAGAAATGACATCAACAGGGAAAGAAGGCAGCGGAGCTCAACATGCACAATATGTTGGACCCTATCGTTTGGAGAAAACCCTAGGAAAAGGACAGACAGGTTGGTTCTTTTGCAGCAGCACCAGTGCTAGAGGGGAGGTGTTGGGGATGGGATATTTTAGGGTTCAGGTTTTCCCATTTGCTGTTTCAGTGGAGATAATATTTCTAAGGGATTTTTGCTTTTATTTCTAGCTTTCATTTTATTGTCTTTTAAAAAAAAAAATGCTTTATGTTCATTACTCCTGCTAATGGGTGTTGTTCTGATGACAGCCAAAGTGTATGCAGAGGAAAAAATAGATGATCTGGTGGTGGTGAATATCACATCAATTTCTTCACTGCCCTACTTAGTCTTTTCTTTTTAATCAAATTACATTGAAATGAAAGGTTCACAGCCTGTAGTACAGAGGAGGTGGTGGTGGTAGTGGGGGAGTCACCAGCAGTATTTCATGACATCATGATTGAAAAGGGTGTAGTCCTTAAGGTGCAATTGGTATGTATGTGGGGAAATATGTACAGTATGTCTGTGGCACTGACTCCTGTGGGTATTTAGAAAATATGGATGGATGGGCTGTTTTTTTATGGGTAGGGTCTGAAATAGAAAGGATCAGTAGCAGAATTCATTCTGGGAATCCTATGTTTTTTGTAGGAGGGATTGAGGGGGAGGGGAGGTTTTAAAATTATTTTTCTTAAAGCTTGTTCATGAAACTTGCCCCCAGCAGATTTTCCTGAATGGAATAATGGTAAGAAATATTAAAAAGAGGAAGCAGTGTGGTGAATTAGCAGAGAGCAGGTGCTTTTGCCCTACATGACATAATTAGATCCGCTAAATGCATTCAAGATCTGGACTGGCTGTTGCTTGCATAGACAGCATATTCACTTCAAGGGCAGGGGAGCATTAATTGAAACAAAAAGGAGCTTAAATGTCTTTCCTATTTAGTTTTTTTTTTCCCCCCCCTTTTTTCCTCTCATAGTAACAGGTGCAATAAGCAATGGGATTTGGCAAATGCATTGGTTTGGGAGACATTTCCCCCCCCCCCCCCAGGTGAATTGAGACTCAAGATTATAATTTAGGGAGAGGGAAAGATCAGCCATAGGGGGCTGCTTTGGGCATGTGGGTGTTAAGTGTTGTTCATTATGGTGGGACAATAAAACATGATGCATTGTCTTGTGTGGATTTTTTTTTTTAAACCCGGCCGAGCTTTGCCCATCTGTTGTCTAAAGGATTTAATAGGCGTTTCCATCCCCAGCTGCTGCCTCTGCTCTGCCTGCTTCCTCACTGCCCTGTGTGGCAGCAGCTCTGCAGTCCGCAATTTTCTTAGGGACACAGTCAAAATCCAGATCTTTCTCTGTAAGAAGCAATGCTCTTCTGAGATGATTGATTATTACCCCCCCATCCTTCCCTCCTCTCCATGAACCCCATAGCAACCGTTCACAACATGGATGAAGATGACATTGTCTTCTAGTGAAAGTGACTTTTATTTAATTTTATTTTTTCTGAATCTTTTCACTGCTAAATGTAGCTATCTGTCACTCTTGGACACCACCTTTATTCTTTGCGTAGCTCAATAAGCCCTTACTTGTGCAGCTGTATTCTTAGTAAAATCTGTTCTGATGAAAATGAAAATCCTCTGCCAAAAAAATGCGGTGTATTGGTAATAAAACTGTCCTATTTCTGCATTTAATCTTTTCCTGGATATTCCAAGTGATCAGGGAGCCAGCTCTAGATGACAAATTCATTTTTGTCTTCATCACTATTTCCTTCTCTCTCTCACCTTCTCGGCACCCTTCCCTCCCCTTTAAAATACAATTGTGTCTGAGATTCCTGAAAATACAGCTGCATCAACCTTTTGCTCCAAATCACGTAGCCTGACGTTGTGATCCTGAAGGGTTATCTGCAGCTTTGGTTATTTTTTTCCCCATGCTAATCTTCCTATCTTCCTCTGAAGTGATTAGAGAGCTGGGGGTGGAGGGAGAAGGAGAGAATGTATTTAGAGGCTTGCTGCTGTTGGCCTCTGCAGTTATTCAAACAGCTGGACAAGGGTGAAAGTTTTCTCTTACATTTTTTACCATGTAACAGATCTTTATAGGTAAATCTATTTGCACACATGAGTGCACATAAATGCACAATGCAATGGTGTCATAGAAGCTGGGGGTGGGGGAGAAGAGGAAGAGAAAGCTTAAAAGTAGCTGATGTCAGCCTCTCTTCCTTGATATACCCGCCCTTGATCAACTGAATAATGCACCGAGGTGAAATCTAACTTGATATTAAACATACGTGGCTAAATAAGGAAAAGATGCCTTCTGGTCTTCTGGCATTTTCTGTGCTAATCACATTTGGGAGCATGCAGAATGATCTGAAGAGTGTGTATATGGTATGTAGCTAGTCCTCATCCTGCTTGTTTTGGAGGATAAGCGGGGAATCTGCAGTGTTTTAGGGAGAGGACAACAAGCGCAGTGTGAGAGCCTGATTCACCATACTATGTTGTCGTGGTGTGTAACTTTGAATTTGGGTTGCAATTGCATACAGTTGAAGAAAAATAGTGGTTCATTCTTTTCGGCTTGAGTATAAAGCTTGAAAGGTTAGGAGATAATGGCTTGCATTTTTTTTTCTTGTTTTTAAGGGGGACAGAGAAAGAGTGTGGAATAATATCTGGAAAACTGTAATGGTGAACAGAAGGAAAGTGCAAAGTCCTGTCCATTTTGCAGTAATCTTACTATCTATCATTTTTACTTGAAGTAAAGAATTCTCATCTCTAAAGTTATTTCAGATAAGCAGTTCTTGCTTTGCTCCCAGGTATATTAATAATTATACAATTCAGTTAATTACACTTACCTGCTCTTCACTGGGATCAAAAGAAGAGGGCTTGAGGAAGGAAGATGGGTTCACAGTTCGACACAGCCTTAGAAAGAGTGCCACAGAAGGGGAATTTAATGGTAAGTAGAACTCTGGTTTGTTGCTCTTCATGAAGCTCTCACTGATTTCCTTATAAATAGCTGAAAAAAGTATTTACCAGCAGGAGCCTACTGGTCCTTGGAAAGACGTCTAGATGCTGTGTCTGTGACAGTAGCGGAAGCTGGTGACATCTGGCTGTGGGTGGACAAAACTAACATGTAAAAGCCTTCAGTTCAAATTGGTGGGTAACAACTGTTACTGAAGGTGTTAGTTATAATCCAAAATAGAGTATACAAAGCTTGTCCTGAAAGCAGTCTTCTATGCCAGTGCATCAAACTTGCCGAGTAACTGATGCCACAAAGAGAGGATTAGGGCCTCTTAGCCAGAGAAGTCAGAAAAGGGCTACGTAGGGCAGTGCTGAAAAATGTGTGTGCTTAGGTCTCTGCTGATAGTGGGAGTGATGTAGAAGCTAAGGACAATTATTTTGAATAATGCAACAGAAGAATTTAACATGTATGATTTGAGTAGAGTACACTAGTAAGACAGTTGCCCGTTTGCTTTTGTAATAGGCTGAATTCAGAGCATCTCCCTTGTTTTGTGCTACTGAATGAATAGCTTGTGGAATCTTTATTTGCATGGTTTTACAGGAATACAAGCACTAGCATAATCTTAATTATTGTGCTCACAACATTTTATTATACAGAAATGTCAGTGTAAAAGAGACTATTATATATACATGGGTGTGTGGGGACAGGTTGGTTTATGTAAATTTCAATGAATTACATTGTACTACTGTTAATTATAGGAGGTTTTCATTGTTGTTAACAGTAACGAGCAAAAGGATGTGTGTTGTGTTAGAATAACACATGTGGAAACAGTATTCCTTTAGAAAAAACTCGATCATGTGAATATGAAGTACAGTTTTAGATTCTTATTTACATTAAACAGAGGCACTTCTTCGTTTGCCACTAATTCTATGTGAAGTCAATTTTTTGTGTGTTTCTCTCTCTTCCTTTAAAAAGTTCATATCTGTCTTTTGGTTTCATTAACGCCTATTTTGCTGTTGAAACACTCTAATGTAGATTTACTGTAGTGAATATTTATTAATGAATGCAAAGGTGAGGAATTGAAGCACCTCTTTTGAAGTGCGTCAGCATTTCAGAGAGTTTTCCTGTGTTCTGGTTTGAAGATCACTTAGTCTTCAGCGTCAGTTTGCCATGGCACTAAATGGATGCCCCATTGAAATTTCAGAAATGCTATTTTGTCTACAAGTAATGAAGCAGTATCTGTAAGTGAGAGTTATCCTCCTCACTTTGAGAGAAACTTGATGAAAAATTTAATGTTGCTGATCCATTTTGTCTTGTTCCTTCCATTCCATTTTAAGTCCTGTTCTGCAGGCGTTCAATACAAACTATTCTACTTGAAACTCATGGCAGTTCTAGCAATGGAAAAAGTGTGGGGGTCCCTTTCCTGCATTCTACACCATGTAACTTAGAGCTCTTCCTGTGTGTACCAAGTTATCTACAGAAGCCATCAGTAAGGTGTTTAGCAGTATGCTATTGGATTGCGTAAGAAGAGAAATTGTTGAATTTGGGGTCTTGGTGAACTTATTAGCCTTTTATTCAGTGGGAGCTTGAGCAGGATGTTATCTTTACAGCCTAACCACCTGTTTCCATGACACTGGCAGAAACTGTCATGATAGTCTGTGAGGACTTAAGTGGTTAATAATCACAGAAATACAATATTGCAAACAGTATTGTTGGCAGTAGAGGTCTTGAGAAAAACTCTTTTTAACAAAATGTTGCCTAGTATGCTATAGCAAGTTAGATTTATTGAATCTTAAAGTAAGGGTCGTTAAGTTCGGAGGAACTTAGTCTTTGACTTTAGATACCTTTAGCCTGATTGTTCAAAAGTACTGTTTGTCAGCATCTCTGATAACTAGTGCTACCAGACCTCAAAATCAGACTGCCAAACTCAGATTCCCCTTTTATATGGCTTTTACTTCTTAGTTGGCAAACAGGAGTTTGCTACTATAGGGAAAATAACTTTTGGCCTTCACTCTTCTGTGAACTCTGTACAGGCGGTTTTTTATCCCAAACTTGTTGAAACAGGAGCAGGCTTTTAGATTTTTCTTTTAAAGCACAGTGAGTTTCTCATCTAAGAACTGTTAAAATTCAGATGCACTGTCAAATGAGTTGGACCATGTGACTATTTATGTACCTAAGTTTCAGACATCCACAGGAGCTACAGAAGCAGTGATTTCACAAATACAGTTATCGCACTGCTCAAGCTTGCTTCTACTTGCCATCGCTACTCGAATGGCAGTTAGTGCCATTGCAGTGGGAAAGACTATAGCAGAATGATGAGAGAGGTTGGAGGAATTAAAAATGTTTCTCTGTTGAGTTTACCTCTAGAGAGAAATTCTTTCTGGTCTCTGGAAAACGTATGACTCCATCAGAATAACAAATATAGTATTTTGAATGGGTTCTTACAGTTGCTTTTGTAAATCACAGTGGAGCAGCCAGTGAATATTTTGAATTCTCCAACATTGCAGTATTTTTTGGTATATCATAAATTTGTTTTATATGTTACATTTTAGGGAATCTTTAATTTTCTATACTTTATAGAGTTAAATAATAATTGTAGTTGTTGATAATACATGTTGATAACGATACTGTGATAATAAGTGTTGATATCCTGATCAAAATTAGTAGGCAGGGAATATAGAACAAATGTAGATAGGGAGGAAATCTAGCTTTCGTAAGAAATTTGAAAGGAGATGAAGAGTTTGGAATTAATGCCCACTGCAGTAAAAGAGACATTGCATGAGCAACAGATTGTGAACACAGGAGAACAGTCAGAATGAGAAGAGGTGGAAGCATGAATGTGAATTTCTGTAGGGTTGAAGTCAAGGCAGAGACATAAATGAATGCTCAGAGTGCCCCTCTTTAAATGCTGAGGTACTGTAAGTTGTCTTTGTGAAGTCATTTAGTGTTTTAAGTTGAGCTGACTTCAGTAGGAGGAAGAGGATGCAACCATGATAAATAGGTAGGGATGGAATTTTTATTTGTCAGGGGTTGTTCCATTAAAAAATATCTAAAAGGAGTTTTCTGGCTTTGTTTTTGTTATAAGCAAGCCCAAAATGTTTAACAATCCTAAACAATAATGCGATTTGTTTTGCTTATGGTAAGATGAGGAGATTATGCAAGAACTGAAAACGGGACAGTACAGTTTTTTATAAACCATTCATATCGATCTATAGACTAACATGAATAATTTGCTATAAATAGTATTCTTAATGAACTTGAACCATCTTCATCTCCAATGTCTGTAGGTAGAGAATGATTTCCTTTTAAGTTTTTGTTTCAGATTTTCTGGCAAACAGCTATTTTTATCCTCTCCCCAGCTGTCTTTACCCATCCACGGATTGATTGTGCTTAATAGATTTGAGATTGTATCCTTGAGTGTAGTCTGGATATGTCACAGCTCTTCTGTGTTTGGATAGCTGTGCAAGTACTTTCAACACTAAGGTTTGCACATGCAGATTGAAAATTTAATTTTCTACACAGTTTCAAAATGTTTTACATGAGTACCCATGCTTGGAAGATGCAAAGTTCTTCCAAAAGGGTATTTTAAAAAAAGCATAAATGTGACTGAATCAAACTTGCTTAATTTCAAATGCATGCTTTTGGAACATTTTAATAGTGTTCACATAGCTCCATTTGACTTATTCTAGATTTAATTTTAAATAGGAATGTTAACATTTTTATTAATTCCTTTTGTTCTGTTTACATACCAGAACCATTACTGATAAAATTCAGAGGGGGAGAAAAAAACACGCAGACAAGCCACCCATAAGATTTCATCATTACTTCCTAGATTTTGAAAATTGTGTTGAAATGGAATTTAAGTGGAACACAGGGAATTGTGCTAACTGTCTTCATAAAAGTATATTACACTATATTGACTTAGTTGTAAGCATTTTTTTCATGAAGTTGTCATTTGTAATACAAGTGCCTGTGAGGTCTCCATTGTCCTATAGACTGTTTAACCATAGAAATACATTGTTTCTTTTGTGATAATCTTGTGATACAGTTTTTAAAGGAGAATAGATGAAAGTGTGTCAGCAGCTGAAAACATTGGAAAAGGGCACTAACAAAGGAAGCAAGATATATTTGGTTTAAAGGTTTGGTTTAAGTATTAAGTATGTTAAGTTTTGATGGGGAGACTGAGGATAAAAGCAGTATGGAGAAAGTAAAAATGATAAATCATACTTTGTATATCTTAAGCAAATCCACACATGTTCTCTTGCAAAGGGGACAGTTGCCTCCATGGTGGTGCAAAATAACCTTCAGGCTCATACCAGTAGGTGATGGATAGTCACTTAACGCTGGAGTGGGAAGAGTAGAATACTTAAATCTTGAGTTGTCAGTTCTTACAATTATGTTTTGAGAAAATTGATATTTTCTTTTCCTGTTTATTTCCTAAAGGTGAAAGATATTGTCAGCTGCCGTAAGTTAAAGTAGCCCTGAGCTGCCCTAAATTACTCTTTCACAAAGCCCTAATAACTGAACTTTCCTCCTCCCTTTGGCTTTGTTAGTCAGGTTCTGATTTTTAGCCTTTTGCTGCTGTTACTATGGCTTCCTTACATAGATTATTGCATATTTAAGAGAAAAAGAAATGTTTGTTTGTTTGTTTTTAATTTGGTGTGGTGGAAAGGGTGAGGGTAGTATGGAAGGGACCATTCCTTGTGTAGTTTACCACTGATAACAGCCTCTTCTGCAGTTTTTTTATCTGATATCTATCCACTCATAATCACTGATTAAATAATGAAGGATTTTGCAAAAAGCAATAGGTAGTCAGGTTTCCAATGACTGACTCAAAGGAGATTATTAATGGTAAAAACTGTATTCCAAGATTTGTAATGTTAACTAACAATAAATGGGTTGGGGGGGGGGGGGAAGGAAGGGAAACCAGCATCAAGTGGCCTAGGGTAAGCAAATGCTATATATTTTTGTGTCCCAAATCTATATATGGGGATTGTAGGCATGATAATATTTCCAGTGAAGTGCATAACTTTATTAAAGTGTTTATTAAAAAAAAAAGTTGACGCGAAACTATTTTCAGGCATCCATTTAGTAAGTGCTCTTCTGGCTGCCTGCTTCTACTTACCAGGCAACCTACTCTTTATATCCTGGGGCTCTTGCAATTTTGCTTTGCTACTGTTTTGCAGTATATGCTTAATAGTGGAGAAAAATCTGTGAGGTTGCGTGTATATTTATATATATATGTATATACACACACATACATTTTTAATGATATCTACATTACATATGTATTAATGAGCCCTGCTTTTGCAGGGTCATTTTGTGTATTCAGCCTTGCATGTTGTAAACTCAGTCCCCCTGTCATTTAGCTGTTAAATGCTAATGTTCCACTATTGACTGGAACAAAAATAGAGGAGCTGGTATCTGAGAGAAGCAAACTGATCTGGACCACAAATGTTAGTTTTCTGTTGTCCCTCTGAAGCCTACTCCTGGACCTTTGTTTAAATCTGTCCGAGGTTGAACAGCACCCCTTCAGCTGAAGATGAGAATGTGCCAGGTTGCCATATTGACCCAGCAAGAAATTTTGATAGAATTGCATGGCTTTCTCTTCTTTCACTCTTTTCATTATTTACTTTTTATGTAGCTATCAATGTAGACACTATTTCTACTCAGATGTCCTCCTGAGGAACTATGGAGAGGGCACTGTTTTGAGTGTTCTGTTGCGTTTGTCCAGGACGAGGTACACTGTAGCCCTCATTCATAATGTTGACTGTTTGACCCCAGGATAGTATAGTTTATGAGGAAGAGAGAGCAATAATGATGTATTTGCAGTTGAATATGAGCCGATGATGAATTATGGTTTGCTTTAAGAAATAAGTGGCAGACAAAGTTCTGATTATTTGATCAGGAAAAAGCTTTCTTTACAGCTTTGCATTCTGCTAAAGTTTGAGCTAAATTAGCACATGACTATGCTAAGAGTACTTAAATGCAAGTATTGCATTTGAATTAAAACTTCTACTTGAGTAGATGAAAACATGACTGCAAGTTCCAGGCCCTTGTGGAATGAAATGTGTTGTATGGCACGTTTAAACATTTTTTTGTGCCCTGTGCTGACTCCACACCACCTAGGGCTTCAGTTACTCATGGGCATTATGTTGGCCATTTGCCCTGGTAAGTTTCATCCAGTGACTCTATGGGTTCCTTTTAATAAACTGTGGTCTGTCCCTAAAATTAAGGAATTAAGGAATGGTATTGGCTCAGATTTTTACCTTGCTAGATCTTGTCTTCTTTTTACAGTATCCTGTGCCAAAGCTTATTTCTTATTTTCAAGTTGTGAATGATGGGCAGCTAGATTGTCACATTGGGATGATCTACTGCTAGCAGGTACAGATATACAGGTCTCCAGTTTTCCTCTTGAATTTCTGGTTATCTCTGTTTTAACTTTAGAGTTACCTTGCCTCTTTGAACTGGAAGCTGGTTCAGGGACTGGCATCATAATCTAGAAGTTGCTAGACAGGTATTTGGTTCTTTCTGTAGTTGCTATTCAGTAAAATTAATGAAGACCTTAGAGGGAATTCTCGAAACATTTTTGATGACATTACAGTTCCAAGACTGAGCCCCTTAATCTTTCCAGCTCTATTTAATTAGGCTGACAAGTACTGCTGGAAGAGCAGGTAGAGATACTCAGAAAGCAAGAACAGAGTCCCTCCTCCAATAAGCACACCTTACTATTAGAGAAATAATTCAAAAAAAAGTGAATGGGCTGAAAATAAAGAATCTGAATTTTTCTTTCACTTCTGGTTTAGATGGATTATCTTAGAGAAATGAATGCTGACACATTGTGTGCCCTTCAAGAAATATTTTCTCTGTGTGGTTTTTTCTTCCACCCTTCACATTTCTTACCTAGGTTGTAAATTGATGGGAGTGATGACTTGTGTTACATTATGCGCATATAATCCCTTTCATGCTAAGGTATTAATCTTAGTTGGGCCTATATATGTACAGGAAACTCCATTTAAATGTAAGAAAACCTTTTTCTCTTTGGGGATGGTTAAACACTGGAACAGGTTGCCCAGAGAGGTTGTGGAGTCTCCATCTTTGGAGATATTCAAAACCCAGCCGGGCATAGCCCTGAGCAACCTGCTCTAGCTGAACCTGGATTGAGCATGAGGCATTGGACTAGATGATCTCCAGAGAGCCCTTGCAGCCTCAGCTATTCTGTTATCCCATGCAATTAAATTAATAAATCAGTGAGCTGTGGAACTAACAAAACCAGGTTTCTTCTAGGTTTGCATCCTGTATTCCCTCATCTTCCTGCTGTCTCATGTTCCCTGCCTCTTGGGCAGGGCAGAGACAGTGTCCATGATGATTTGGAGCCGTTACTGCTGACAGTTCACTTTGTTTGCTCTCAGAATACAGTAAGGACTAAATCACAGTTATCCTTTCCTTTGTGAGAGCATTGATTTCTGTGTCTTTTCCCCCAGACTTTCAGCACTTCCCACGAAACTTGTAGTATCTTTGAGACTTCCCTTCCTCTGTCAAACTTAGTTGAAATTGGCTAATGTATTCCAAAGCTAAGGGGGAATTGCAGACTTGCAGCCTGAACATCTAAATTTTGTTGCCTTAGGAAATCAGGCTAAAACAAAGCTGTCATAAACGGCACGATTTCTCTGAATTGTATTTGATTATGATGCTCATGACAGGAGTCCTAACCCACTCCTATGGCATACTGGGATTGCTGGTGTACAGCTGCTCTTCAGACGTTGTCCCTCACCTTGGTTAAGACTCTTACACTAAAACTGGGAAGTAAGAGTGGCACTAAGCCACACTGGGATTCCCTAATGCTGGGGAAATCCTCACCCGGCTTGATAAGCTGAATTCCTGCCTACTTTCTGCTGCCTGAGCAATGCAAAGCAGGGAGGATGGAGGCTGGAACCAGGTCTTTTCTGTTTGCAAGCTGAGCTCAGTGATCAGGGAGTGTGGGAAGAAGGGAGCCCTCACTGTATTTCCTCCATGTATCCATTTTGGTACAGTGGCAGTATTTGAAGTAGTCCTTTCTTGCAGAAAGCCGAGAGGAACACTGAGAGCCGTTTGTGTGTTCGTGATACCGGTCTGTACAGAAATGGTCACCAAAGACAAAGCAGAGTATTATAGTAGAACTTGGCAATGACACAAGTGCCATAGCCCTATTAAACACAGGCATTTGTTTTGTTGAAAAGGCATGGCCATGAGTGGCACAGCTTTAAAGAATCCTCATGCTTTGCAAGCAGCAGCAGCCATAAACAGTTTTTCTCTCACTAGCTTTTGAAACTATCATCTCCATTTTTTTTTCCAGACTTCACTCTGCTTAAATAGTAAAGCTTGATAAATAATTAACTGATTTTCTTAAAAAAAGGAAAGATCTGTCCCTAGTGTTTCTATTCTTTGTCCTATGCTGCTTTTCTTCTGGATCTGTGGCTTATTTCACTGCTCGTATTTGTAAAATTACATCACTTGCTTCTGGTTGTTTTCTGATTATGCTGAAGACATTACTTAGACAAATTCCCCACTCAGTTGTACCCATGACTTCAAGGTCTTGCTCAAGTCTTTCTGAGAGGGGGCCGTGACCCATAAGCAAGTTCCTCATTGATAGCAGAGGCAGACCTCCGGCAGTGTTCTAGTTAAGAAGAGCCTAGGAATATATCTCCTCTGCAGTGAATATTCCAACAAATTAGAGCACAATGTGGAATGATACTGTAAGCAAATTCAATTCAAACTGAAAATATGGGCACAGCATTTTACAAATTACTGTCTTTCATCCTTAAAGCAGAAGTCTGTCTGCTCAGCTAACAGGCAAATAAAGGCAGGCAAATATTGGAATACTAGAGAAGAATTGCTGCTAAAAGTATTCAATCATATATGTGTACTGAAACCGCTCAACAAGTTTGCATTAATCTTCAGCATGTAGAAAAAGTCCTGCATTTGGCATTACAGCACCTTTGCTAGGGACAGCAACAGTCGGGCTACTGGTGTGGCTGAGGCAGCCATCTTCTTTCCAGGTGACTCTTCCTGCTTAGAGGAAATGATGCAACAATAGGCATGTTTTCTGGATCTGTGCTACAGTACCATTATCACCATTGCTCTTATCACCATTAAATTAGATGAGTGACAGCTGAGACCCTCTTCAGCTCCACTGACACTTTATTCTATGTCAGTCATTTAGAGCCTGTGGCCTGGGAAACCAGGTGGCCTGTGGATTGCTTCTCAAGGATTCATAAAAATACTATTTTGAAAGCAAATGTAACTTTTTGTTTGCTGTTCAAGTGTCTACTTCTCTGGTGAACTCTTCAGAAACTTCCAGTAGAGAGGAGAAACCCTATTGCTGTAGGCCTTGTTCTCTTCATTGAGCTGGTGAGAATTGAAAACATGGTATGGCAAAGAGTCTTGAGGAAAAATGTCTATGTAGTAATCAGAGGAGTGACTTCAGTACAGGAAGATATACTGCTATATCTCCTGACTCAGGCAGCCCTGAAAATAGGGCAAGGCATGCTGGATGAGAGATGGGTAAGTCTACGAGGGCGCTAGGACTGTTGCTCTTTGTAGAAATCCGTGCTTCCCCATCTTTACCCAGATAGTTTACTTGCACCGGTGTAGTTCTGCCCTTGTTTTGCTTGGTGGACAAACTCCACATCAGACAGAAGTCAATGCGAGTAAGCTGAGCGTTTTGTATTCATAATACAGCGTACGCTTACTCTGTGCCTATGATTTCATGCTAGGATTGGGCATTATCTTTATATATACAAAAAGCTAACCTGTGCATGATCCTGCAGAGTTCTAAATCTGGTGTGAAAGTTTATCCTGTGCTTTCAGGTCCCATTGAATGAAAGGTTCCCAAAGGATTGGATCCCTATTTGTATTCTTCTCTGAAATACTAAGGAATCCTAGCTGGGCGATTTCTTGGGGTAGCAGTAGTAGAGACGCTTGTATGAAACAGGTTCTGTTCATGTCATTGTGCTGTTAGGCAGTTTACTCACAAAAAATAACACGTAGTCTTCCTGGCCCCTAACAGGCTCTGCTGTTGGCTCAGAGTGGAGTTTTTGGCAAGTTAGGGGTGTGTATGTGTGCTGTTTTGTTTGTTTGCTTTAAATAATGTCTTGCTATAAAACTAAGATAATACTTCGAGACCTCCCTTTAGGGACTGATAGCATTAGCAAGGTAGTATTGATACTTTAGGCAGTATGGGAAGGCCATAATTACTGCAGTTTCTGGGATAACCCTACTTTTTAGGCCCAGTGATACCATCTTTTTGCTAGTGTACATCTGTGTAGCTCCACTTTGTTCAAAGCATCTCTGCTGGTTTTCACCACCTGAGGATTTAGCCTCCTTTTTTCCAGCTGGGGTTGATGCTTTTTCATGCTGTATTTGTCTTCTATAGCTTCTTTTTGATTATCATAATCTTGATACACAAGCACTGAAATCTTTGTGGCTGCAATTTAACACTAAAGTTGTTTTAACTATCTCGTAACATAAGAATTCTGTTGATGTTCCCATTTTGACAATTTGTGGCCAACTGACTTTTGTTGCTTCTTTCCTTAAGGACGTTTGTTCCTGATCTATAAAACAACATATCACTGTGTAAAGCTATGTTAGTGTGATGCTGTATATTCTACTTGCGAAAGATTTATAACTTGGTCAGTTTTATTTATGCTTCTGTAGAGCTGATAGAATTATAGTGCAGTGTTAAAATGCAGCAGTTTCACTTTCCTGCAGGCAGCAGCCCTCTGGTGGTTCTTCTCCCCCCCCTCCTCAAGCTCTTCTTTGGAAATTCTGGCAGACTGGTTGAGGAAACCTTTAAAAATGCCTCACGCTCAAAATAAGCTGCTACATAAAGTCCCAGATCTCCTCCTCTTTCCAATCCTCACCTCGCCACCACCCCCACCTAAATTTGAGAGCTGAATGTAAAAGGCAAGGCAAGGTTAACAAATGCACCCGATTCATAACAGCAACAGTCTTATTTGGCAAAGTGATATTTACCAAATGCTATTTGAGTAAGCTTCAGCTTCCAGAACGATTGCTGGGAAAGGGTATAGGTCAGTGTGAAGTGGGTGGAGAGAGTAATGGGTTGTTCTGAAGACTGGGTGAATTGTTAGGAATGCAGGCATTTCTGAGGAGGCTGCTGATGAACTTGAGAAAATTGAAATATCATTTTTTTTAAGGGGCAACTTTACAAGTCTGTGTTGCAGCCATTAATGATGGTTTTGTAAATTATCGCTTGGAACGATGTTTTAGCTAATGCGGAAGGAGGAATGACAGGACTTTCTCTTCATCAATTCCCTAAAAGTGAAATTTACCCTTTTGCTAGTGCAAGACTTAGCTATCATGTGAGTTCTACTTAAGCTGTATTTTGAAGGACTCTGTGACATACTGGGTAGCAAAAATAGGAGTTCAGAAATCAGGTGAAGTAAAATACTCCTTACTCTTTTTGAGATGATAAGCCAGAATTACATGCAGAAGTCTTTTTCTGAAGTTTTTAAAGCTGTACCAGGGGTGCATTTGATTTATTCCCTTTTCATAACTACAGTAAACGTCAAAATCCTGCCATATCTGCAACTATATTACTTTATAAATACACTGTCTTTATAAGAAAGTAGACAATTTCATTATGATGAAAGCCTGAAATTGTGTTGAAAACCAAAAAACCCTTTTGTATAACATGCTGAACAGAAATGATGATTTCTACAGTTTTTTTAAGGGAAAATAATCCCAGCTAAAATTAGTTGTTTTAAAATGCACTGATTCTTGACTGTGATGTTTGAGACCTACTGTGTGTCTGCAAAATGAAAGTAAAGTTACTGGATGAGACTAATGGGACAAGTGAATAAAAAGCATTAGGATACCAAATATATTGGACTTAGTCAATAATAGACAGTGGTCATAGTGTATGAGCCCTTCTCTCAGTATGTGGTTGAATTTCATTCTGTGGATGGTGTAAATTTTTGGCTGTACTGGATAAGGCTTCTCATTACCTCTGATTTAACTGCTAACAATCATCAAGAGACATATATACCAGCTGAGATACACTGTGCAAAAGTAGTGGTTCAGCCGTGCCACTTTCAGGGGGTTATGTCTCGATGTTTCTTTTGTGCCAGCTTTCCATCAGCTGTGCAGTCCATCCAACCACAGTTTGGGCACAGTTTTTTTGAGTGGATCAGATTCTGGCCTGTAGCTTAAATGTTGACATCGCCCCTTTAACATATAGCTTTTAATTCTTGCCGTTAGCGCATAGTGAAAAGGAAGTAAAATGTAAGGGGAAAGCCAGAAATGAGCAATAATCCCCCTCTCTTCCTAAATTTATACTATCCCTGATCTTGAAAGTGGAGGCTTTTGTGGGTTTTTCTGCTCTAAATTGCAAAAATGTGAAATCCACTGAACTAAGCAGAGAGATGTTGGCATGAAAATAAGGTAAAACAGAGTGGACGTTCTGGATCTTCAAATATTAAAGGCTCAGCCTTTGTCTCCTTGGAGCTGTTTCTTAACCATTAAAGAATGCAGAATGGTGGTAGAGGCTGAGGAATGACTGGCTCTTGCTTAAGTGAGTAATTGTCAGTCTCCAAAACATGATTGTTTTAATGTTGCTTATTCTGCTTCTTGCTTGTGGTTTAAAAGACAACCATGTTAACACATGGCTGCAGCAGGTCACTGGTCATTTATTGTAGGCAGAATAAAAATGGATTATTGCCAACTCAGGCACGGTTTTTAATAAAGAAACATTAGGCTCTCTAGATACCTTCCCCCCTACCCCACAATAACATGACTAGTCAAACGGGAGTTGAAGAGCCTAAGCAAAAGCACTTTCTGGCATTCATTACTGTGTGCGGTTCAACAATCTTAACTAAATCCATAAAGATGGTAACAGTGCCAAGGATAGGATAGGGGAATTCACAATTTTTATTGCATTTTGCATCTTTCCTCTCAGACAGTAGAATATGTAGCTCTGTCTCTGTAGAAGCTGCGGTGAATCACTGCTACGTGAACAAAGTGGCACATGATTTTGTGGAGCCTACTACTGTCCTCAAGTGAGCTGACATCATTAGTTTTAAATGAGTATTTTGAATTATTTTTCTATACTCTGTTATGCTGGTGTATACTTCACCAAGGGTGAAGTTTACCCTGATGTGGAAGCCTAGTGCCAGGCCACTTTAGTGCTAGGTCATTCCAGCTCCCTGCATTTCTTTTCAGGAACAAAGTTTTGCCTCAAGCCTAT
Organism: Struthio camelus; assembly: GCF_040807025.1. Lineage (NCBI taxonomy): Eukaryota > Metazoa > Chordata > Aves > Struthioniformes > Struthionidae > Struthio > Struthio camelus. The sequence goes on from NC_090946.1 coordinate 17,422,009, forward strand.
GGCAATTTGAAAGCTTTAAAAAGTAAATTGTTTTTGAGTTACTAGACTGGGAGGGTGAGGTGAGGGAAGTGAGTCATATTTCAATTAGTAAAGCATACCATTTTTTCTACCACATTTTGATTATTCTAAATAGTTCTTTTTCTTTTCCACCACAAATCTCAAATTATGTTTATTTCTAGCCTAAAAAGGAATTTGGAGTGGTTTATGGCTGCTATACGAAGTAGTGTTGAACCTGATAGACCTTTGGTTTGATCCCAATGTGGCTGTACCTGTATCCTAGGAGGAATTAAATCCCAAAGACTTTCTTAACAGAGAAGCAACTGTGATTCAAGCCTCAGTAGCTTGATGTACCTTCATGTGGTAAATATTTGTCTGAAATGCACATTTTCTTCCTTTTTCTTGTAACTCCTAACTCGCAAAGTCCTGAGAGCTAAATGAAAAGCGTTGAAAATTCATTTACCCTATTGCTAGCTCTATTTTTGCTTCTAGATGTCTTTGATAATGTGACCTTTACAGTTTTTGCCATCCTCTTATTTGTCCTGCTGCGAAGTAGCACAGACCTGCTATTTCAGCAACATTTTGTGAGTTGTGTAATGTTAGCCAATTCATATACAAATTTGGAGTATTTAATCATAGGTTTTAAGTTGACACATTGCCATCCTGGAATTTTTGGTTTCCTTTGGATACAGCAGGGTGTTTTACAGGAGAATCTAAATTTCTCCATGGTCATCAGGATTGCATCATTTACGTTTTGTGCAGAGCTTGTTTTATGTGAAGATTCTATAATAATGATAAGCCAGACTTTTAGTCTTGCTACACTTTTTTCCTGAAATAAGTCTAGTACTTCATTGACATTTCTTTGGATTTACAGTAGTTTGAGACAGCAGTATCATGTCTTAGTATGGACCTTACAGTCTTCTGTTAATGTTCATGTAAGAGTCACTGTTCTCAAGTCAGCAAAAGTATCCTGGTAGAAAGTAATTTTACGTGAGAATATTTTGTAGTTGCTGCTCCAGAATTGTGCACACTAATCAGCTTCAATAACGGCTTTAGGCCATGAGCATTAAAGTAAAGGATATATGTGGAAATATTAGTCAAATGCAATTTGATAATAATCTGTACCAAAGAAAGACCCTGATGCATTTGCTTATTGTCAGCTATGATGCTTATTTAAAAAGACACATACTGCTGAAGAGAAGCATTTAGTAATAGAACTGTAAGTAGGTGATTAAGGGAGAATACATATTCAGTCCTTCCAGAAAATCCATCTCTGACTCTCATAGTAACAAGTATTGGTAAGATTGGAAATAACGCTTTTAGGTTTTCCTATTCTTCTGTCACTGTAGAAAACACTTATTCTTTGACTGGCGTTCAGCAGGTCAGTGCTATCATCTTACTGCTCATCCCTTGATTTCTTTCCCCCCACCCCCTTTCCCTATGGCAACTTTGCCTGCTGAGTGCATCTGGATTTAACTTGATTCCCAGCCTTGCCGGCAGCCTTGTACAATCGAACTGTAGCATTTGAAAGCAAATGGTTTATTGAAAACCATGCTGAAACAATCCAGACTTAGATTTCAGAGGCAATGGAGAGGTCTTGATGCATGCACTGTTGCAAGCTCAGCACCATGGAGTGTGATTGACTGTAAGCTCACTTACCATTCTGAAAAACTTAATGGTCTTTAGTGTAATGACAGGCTGTAAAACTGGGATATGTGAGATCATGAAGAAGCCTGGAATCTTTCTCTCTCCACAGGCAAACTGGACTTTTGCTTATGCTGTTGTAAAATTGGCACAACTGTTCTAAGGTTATTGAGTCTTACTTCAGGCTTTACTGCTACACAGAAAATACAATCTAACCATGTGTTATGCAGGAAAGAGTCTGGATTTGTGTCCCCTCAGCTTCAGTGGAGTTTATTTTATCCTAGACTGACTGAAAGAAGGGTCAGGTTATGTGACTTTATGGACCAGATCCTCAACTGACATCATTTGGTTGAGAGCCTTTGACTTCAGTACATTGGATTACCCTAGTTTTAGATATGACCCTCTATGTAAAGGCAGAGACTGCAGATTTTAAATTCTGGAAAAGGCCTAGTTACTGGATTCTCTCTTTTCAAGCATTACTATTAAAAAAGAAAAACATGTGTGCGAACACACATACACACTATGGAAATGTTTTGGTGTTTAAAGGCTTAGAGATCATACGTTTTCTGCAAATAAGTGCATACTTGTTTCTGTCTCTGAAAAGGCATTTCCATAATCTTTACCAATGTCTTTCCTTTCTTTCTATATGTAAACATTCTCTGAACTTACAGCAGCTTTATTTCTGTACTGATGTAGTAGCCTCAGCTTGGATATTGCCTCTGTTATAAGCTATTCATAAGTACTTATAGTTCTCTCAGAAAGTTGACCTTTAGAGTTAAAATTCTTGTGCTTGGCCTCTAGTCCAAAAGTGACTTTTCTCTCAAGAGAGATTTTGATAAACTAAACCGAGTCCTATAGATTTTTATCTGACTGTGGGCAGCAGGGGGTGGTAAGGAAGTGAAGGTCACTAGTTCAATTCCTTGCTGGAATTAAATCCTTGAGAAAACATGGATAATCCTTCATTTGAGATTTACTCACTTGGTTGCTTCCCTGCACTAAGCAGTCCGCATTAGTTTTCGTAAGGAAAAGGATACACAGACAGACCTAGAAGGTGTTAATTTTGTGTTAATACCAATTAATTAACAGTCACATAGCTGAAACATGCGCAATTAAACAGATAATTATTAGCTATAGGAATTTAAATCTGAGGTCTAAACACCTTTGAATTCCAGGAGAAGGCATGGAGGCAAAGCTGTTCTTGTTCCAAAACTGAGTGCAATCACATACTTAGTTTTTATGTGAATATGATGCAAAACTGTAAGGGGCCTGTCCTTTAGATCAATTTTGGATGTTGTCCAAAATCTTATGCTGTTTGGCACTATCAAGGCCAAATATCAGCCTTTTAGCCCTAGTTCAACTTTATACATGTTTACACTGCAGTTGCTACCCAGGGCTTCAGACTGCTGTGGTCAGTCAGGTTGATATCTGAATTTCCTAATTTGAAACTGTCTTGGCTATCTGTGCTTTATATTGCAATTATAGAGTTAAACAGCTTACATCTTAATGGGTGTAACAGGAATGTTATGGTAAAACAGCTTTTTGTATCAGAGCAGCGGTCTGTCTTGTTCCAATGTCATGTAGTAGGTGTTCAGGGGACAATTTTAGAAATGTTGCAGCAGCTGACTTTAGAATTACCAATGGTAGAATTACTCCTCTTCTCCCCCCCCTCAATGTCTATTGGTTAGTGATTGTCTTCTGTCCTGATTCCAGGCTTATATCTAGGTGATTTTGTTTTAATACAGAGACACGAATCTATTCCCAATATCCATCTGAACGTATTGTTTTTTTCCAGATCCTTTTAAACTCTTAGTGATACTATGTTTCAGTGACTTAGTTTGTTTTTATGTTATGCAAACTCCCAGATGAATGAAAAGCAACATCAAAACCCTTTTCTCCCATTATTTCCTTCTCCTTTTTAAACTTTGTTCCCATCTACTTTATTCAGGTAGATAATGCATCCTGGTATTCAGAAAAGTGAACTACCTATTTCTGCTATGTTTTTTTGAGGACAGTATTCTTAGTGATGGTGTATCCTTGATTTATACATTGGCATATTATGTTTTCAAGTATAATTTTCAATCTCATTGTTCAACATTTTCTTGTCGTTTTTGATCATCTTTATACATCCAGTTGTTATTTTTATTAAGCTGTCCAAAGTCATGGCAAGCCTTTTCTTGAATGGCTCCAGTTAATTTAGGACTCAGCAACGTATATTAGTGTTTCACGTTATTCTTTCTATTATTCACTTATCAACATTGAGTTCCATCTACAGTCATGCTGTCCATCCACAAAGCTTTATCTCTCTATTTTAAGAGCTTAAGGGGGACTTAGGTGATAACATTGGTCTTCTGCAAGCCTACTGTGCAAGGGTAAATTCACCCTTTATGAACTGATGCATCCTGTCACGTTAATCAGGAATGTACTGTGTATTTCCTAGGGCAATATAAAGGATCCAATTTCCCTATTAACCCCTTCAGAACTGAATTAATTATTGACAGCATATCTAGGATATACAGCACAAATTTGATACATCATGATTCATAGTTTAAACGTTCTGGTGATCTATCCCAATATTGCCCTAGGGAAAATACATAAGTAGCAGTCTGCTGGATACTTGAGAGATCCTGTGCTTGAAAAGGTCACAACTACTATATCCAGGTACTGAGTATGTGTTTTTTTCTGTTCTTTCTATTTGTAAAATATCTTTTCCAAAATAAATCAATAGAAACTCCCCCAAAGCCTAAAAGTGGAATTTCAAAGTAGTGACTGATTTATGCCACACATTTGTCCATCTTCCTCTTTGCTCGTATTCAATGGAAAGTCCACTACTTTTGTTTTATGAAAGGTTTGGTTGGTAGGTAAGCAGATGGCTGGACTTAAACTTAGGAAGTTTGATTTCTTTTGCTATCTCTGACTTTGAGGCTTGTTGCTCCCATATGAAGAAATCACTTCTATTTCGTCACCTGTAAAGTGATTATAATGTTCCTTCACAAACAGCTTTGAGAGCTGCAGACCCAGTATTTTATAGAAGTTGGAGGATTTTTCTGAAGTATAGCCTATCATAATATGTAACAGAACTTGCTGACACTTGATTTGTCTTTTTGTTGCTCACCAAAAAGATCAAGAAACTGAGAGATGAAATAAAAGGTCCCTTCTCCATAACCACAAAATGAGGAGGAGATAAAGCTATGAAAATTATTCTCCTCCCTACTTCCAAAAAATACCCAACTAAATAAAGCTGCAATATAAAGGGGGTAAAAATATGTGAACAGATGGAAGAATTTTCTTTCATCCCTGCAAGCTTATTATTATTATTTTGGTGCTTCTGGTTTGGGAAGAGAACTTGATGGGTTCAGTGATCACTGATTGCTGTAAAAATGGCAAACTGTGCCCAGCTGTTCAGTGGATGCTTGTCTGATCATGGAAATCCTGCTTATGAAGTACAGCAGGGAGGAAGAAAGAGGAACATGCTGGTATCTTAGTGGATTTAGTTTTACACAGCAGCATCTGTTAAGCATGCAGTGACTCTTTTACTTAACAATTTAGACTAAAAGCCATAATTATTTAATGAGCAACCTCCCTCTTCCTCTCTTGTTTGTTATCCCCCCACCCTACCCAGGTGCTGCATTTAGGATCTATGTAAGGCATGGCTTGGTCTGTCTGCAGGCCTGCCCACCCTGAGTGTGGTATATGTTATTTTGATTTTGAGTCTTTATTTTTTAATCCTTGTGAAATTGCAGGGAGAGAGGAGAGAGATAGGACCTTTGAATGACAATCCATAGCTTCCATTAACTAGTGACAGATGCCTTCTGATATGACATTTTCAGGACTTTGAGGCTCACAGTAATAATAATTGTGGTTCAGGAGCGGCCTTGCATATCAGAAGGTCTTCCCCTATCCTGCATGTCACCATGAGTTAAACAGTCTGGTGGAACAGCACAAAACCAGTAAGTGCTGGGTCTGAGGTTCCTGCAGTCTCTTTATCCCCTTGTCATGACTTGGGGGGAAAAAAAATAAAAATGGATACATCTCTTTAGAGAATAAGGAAAAATGTTACTGACAGGAAATAGCTGTCTGTGTGTGCTGCTTAGAACAGTCTACAGGCTCTGCTGCTGCTTGACTTAGTCACTGGCAATATGAAAAAAAAAACTGTAAGAAGTCCAGTATGAAGTAAGCTTAGAATCCTGCAGACAAACTACTGGGCTTGGTAAATCACTCACTTCTGAAATCAAGCTGTTCTAGTTAAACTAAATTTGTTTTAGTTATGTAAGTTAACCCTTTTCATGTTAATTTTTATTTATGGTGTTAATTGGGGAGCTAAGTGGAAGTTGCATTTCTCTGTTTCCAAAATCAGCCTTTTCTCCAGCTTACTGAAGCTAGGAGATCATACTCATTTACTCCAACATCAGTCACTTGCTGAGGGGATGTTTGTGTCATCAGAACAGGGGATTATGATTCAGATTCAGCAGGGAGAACAGCAATATCCTAATTATATGCAAATGTTCAAGAGTATTATTTTGTATTTATAGATTTGGAAAAGTGTAAAGGTAGAAAAGCAAGGGCTGAAGGGATTGGTATTTTAAGTGATGCATTCACTTGTAATGAGATTGCAATATATCTTACTATAGTTATTTTCCGGTGTTGCACTGTGAAACTTTGTGCTGACAATGCTTCAGCTTTTGAACAAGTTCCCACCAATGTTTGAGGGATCTCTTATGTGAGCTTGTTACCAAAGGCTTGATGCTGATCTCTCTTAGCCTGTTACAGCCTCATTGACTCAAATAAAATTCTCTTTTTTTTTTTTTTAAAATGTATCAGAGTTTCACTTCAGGTAAGAAGAAGGTTTGCAAGAACTGAAAAGGTGGTTTCTGGAGAGCTCACCTGAGCTTTACAAGTGGTTCAGGAACCTGACAGATGGCTGGTGAAATAGAAACATGAGGCCAGCAGAAGGCATATATACAGCAAAAGAGCTCAGAAAAAAGTATTGAGGAAGCACCCAAGACTCTTTTCTGCAAAGGCTGCATCTTACCTAGAGTGTAGGCCTAATTAGCAAAATGTTTTCTGCATATGAATTACTGTTGCATAAGGCAGCCTTTGTTTAAGAGCCACCTAGAAACTGAGAGTAGTGGGCTATGTCTGAAACAGACCCTGGCTCTGTGAAGCTGTGGGGTAGAGCCTTTCTGCCTGCTAGTTAAGCTATGCTGAAGTGCATGTTAGTCTGCTTGTTTGTTTCTTTTCCTGTAAGAACCACTGAGGGAGTGGTGTCTGACCTACTGGATCTGCTGCTTAAGATTTGTTGAAGCCATGAATCAGGAGGGCCTTCAGGGCTTTGCTACTCCTTTTCCCTCTTTGAAGGGGAAAGAGGAGGGTCTAAAGCATCATCAGGACACTTCATTCTCTGCTTGGTTTGATATGAAGGAGTCTGACATTAATTTTTATTGGTCAACAAGAAATATCCTGGGTAGTGAGAAATCTCTGCTGGTGTCCTACTATTGGAGATGGCTTCTGTGCAGGCCTTGCTGTTTGTGTTGGCACAGGATTATGTTTTGGGGAATGAAAAGTGTGCTGAAGCAGAGCTCCACCATGCCAGTCATTCACTAATGCAAAGTCCACCAGAGATTCTGTGACAGTGACATACATGAGAACGGTCTTCCTCCTGTTCCTGCTCTTGCCTACATCATCACAGTCTGATCATCACAGGAAGGGAGCTGTAGTTGACTCCTTGTGATTCCTTATTTTCTGCTCTGAGCAGAGTCAAGCCAAAGAGAATGTGGCTTTCAAGCTCGACATTTCTGTCCAGAAATTTCTGGTCTCCAAGTGCTTCTCCCCCCGGCCCTCCCCCCCCCCCCCCCCCCCCCCAAGCAAAGCTATACTATCTCCTTTTGTTGTAGGAAAGTCTACTGAATCAGTCATTTGGTTGAAGAGTAACCCTTATTTAAAACCAATATTTTTTTTGTTGATGCAAAATGAGAAATTGTGATTGAGAGGATTTTGGAACTCCTGTGTTCTCTTCTGTGCTCAATCATCTGTTGGTAAATTATCTATCTATTTCCTTCACTAAAGTCAGAAGGTGAATGAGAATTTAGTCAGGTGAGTAAAGACCAGCAAGCAGGGAAACAATAAGTGAGATATGTCTCATATAAATTTGGTGTAGCTCTACTGAGAAGTCAGATTTGATTTAAACTGGCTGGTGATTTGTACATGATCTTATGTATTCTGCTATGTGCATCTGTAATGTTCAGTTTTACCATCTTAGGAAGGATATTAAGTACTGCTAAAGGCCCCCAAAAGCGTGATTTTAAATAATATAAATACTTTTGTGTTCTTACAAAACATAGAAAGCACCTTGCTTACTGAGGCCTTCCTCTACTAAATATATCCATAATACCAAAAACTGATGGTTTTAAACTGATTGCTGCTACTGACTTATCTCACATATTTTGAAACAGGAGTTGCCAATATTCTGAAAAATGGATTTTAGTATTCTGAAATATTCTGAAAAATGTATATATGTAGTTTTTATAAAACTTTAATCTCAAGACATGCGGTAATAATTGTTTCTGAATTGCAACAGCTATTCTGAGTGCCCAACAGAACACAAGGGTTTTCCATTTTTTCCCACAGATGACACATCCTTTACTGATTTGTTTTTTGTTGTCTGTAATTACATGTGGAGAATATCATTGGAATTAATGCTTTGTATATATGTTTCTGTATAAAACACTGACCTAAATGTATGGGTTTGACACAATGCATGTGAATTATAGATTTTTAGCACTATGATAAATTGTACTGCATTCTCTCCAACTTTCAGTTCTCCAGTGATCTTCTTGAGTCTGAAGAATTAAGCATCTGTATAATTTTCTGCTACAGAAAATGGGAGTGGTAAATCACTCTTGCCAGCAAAAGGAACTGTCCAGCGTTTCTCAAGCTGAATGTGTTAAAGCAGTGATAAAGCAGCTACTTTGAGTTATAAAAGCTTCTCATCTCTTTGAAATGTTTATCTATATATAGGGTGTATGTGTATATATGTGTATATGTATACACACATACATAGATATACAAAAATTAAATTTGAGAGAGACAGTGGATACTTGCAAAGGCAACTACAATCTGTAGCTTAGTTCTAGTGCAAAAGTAAAAAAACAAAAACAAAACCAAAAACTTTTAATGTCTGAATTTCCTCATGAAAACTCCAAAAACTTTAAAATTGTAAGAGGATACAAAATGAAGAAAATACACAGCAACAACAATGATATACTGTGATGCATCTAAATACACAGAGTAAGCAACACAAAATTTTGCCTAAACTGTGGTACAGCTGAAAGAATCTGTGAGGATGAAAGGAAAGGAGAAGAGATGAACATAATACTTGGTTTTATTGATTCAGTTTGCCTGAGATTTTCAGGAAATGGTAGTTTTCTGATCGCTGCTGTGATATCAAAAAAATCTTTAAAATTTCAAAATTAATGTTATATAAAATTATATTCACCTTTTGTGGATGATTCTCATTACCCCAGCTATAAGAGATATCAAAGGAAAAGAGAGCATACCATTAGCTGTTAGTTTGGAATGACTCTGCAAAACAGCCCTTAAGGCTCTCCTATCATCTTTCTGACAATATCCTAAAGGTCTCTGAGTTACTGGTTGCTGTGGTAAATCAGGCTGACATCAAACCTGGATTTTAATGTATCAGAAATGTCTTTACTCCCTCTACATCCACTTTAAAGCAACAGGCTCTGAATGATGTAACTCAGATGTGCTTCCTTGCAGATCATCTGATCTCAGTGTTGATCTGTACAGGGGAGGGAGTGATAGATTTATCACCAACTCATTCATATTTTCTGTCAGTGGGCTTTGATTGGATCTCTACATGTACTGTGTTTTTTTTATTTTATTTGTAATATAATACCCTATAACTTCAGTGGAAATGGTTCTGTTGACTCCAGTGATACTAATTTTAAAAAGTTATTAAAATATAAGCTATTCTTTGAGTTCCATTGACCTAAAGGTGTGGTTCCTGGATATTTTTTCTTAGTTCTGTCATACTTTGTCTATCTTTTGGGCTGTTACTATTCTTTCTTTCTTTCCTTTTTTTCTTTGAGCATTTTGTAAACAAAATACATTTTTTTATCAATTTATGTTTATGTACCACTTTGGACAGCCACTTCTGAGATTAGACAACCTACCAGAACTTACCAGTTGAAGTGGTGAATTCCCCCACTGTGGAAATAATACTAGTGGCAAGTGTACTTTACAACTGCCAGTATGCAGCCTGTAGTATAGAATTTAGGTCCTACAAAACTTGTCCTTACATGAAAATACGTTTCAACAGTATCTGACCCTGAATGTCCCAAACTGCCCAGCCAACAGCCTACGGGTATGCAGATGTTACTCATTGTAATATCCAAATTTTTATTACTATCAATTTTGAACAATTACTGCAGGAACTAAGTGATGAAATGCATGATTTAAAAAAAAAAAAAGGATCTGTGCTGCAGTGAAATTAAGCATTAGAGGACTACCATGTTAAATAAAGATTATAAGTAACAGCTTGGTGAGGAAAGTGTTCTGAGTGCTCAAAATGAGTTGTCTTCCTGAATGGTTAAAGGCAATTCTGGAAACTGGAATCCTTTCCTCTCTCCACTTACCTCATCTGAGCCAGGTGTCACACAGCCAACTGGAAAAGCAAAATTTCCATCAGTACTTTGCCAAATGCACCACTTTCTCCCAAGAAGAATGAGCTCATTTTGACTCCTCCTCTTTTTAGAACTGATAGGTAACATGTTTTACACATTTTGATCCTTGGCATATTTTGTGACCAGCCTTCCAGTCATTCTGAATTGCATGCATTGCTTTGATATTAAATTTTCATCTTATGAGTTCCATTGGAAATGTATGTGTTCTCTACCCCCTGCAGTAAAATGTTGGTTTATACCAAAGCAGTCTGAGAGGCAAATTGGCTGCTTATTTAAGGATGTCTTAATGAAGAGCTGTGAACCTAAATATCTCGATTAATGTGAGCAGATTATGTGATGAGAGCTAGCTGTGCTGTATTACTGTTGCCACCCACAAATTAGCCCAGTAGCCAGAATGACTGGCGGTTCTTTATTGTACATTGCTGTTTGGTGCTGTGGAGAAAGTGGGAGCCAATAAAAGAAGTGGGGGAAAAGGTTCCCATGTATAAAATTTTGGGATATATTATTTTGGTAGTTTTTGGAGAAAGTTTCCTTACTAAATGAAGGGGCGGGAGAAGGGGGAAGAAAGTGACTGGAATGATGGTGACATTTGAAAGGGGAAGAGCCTTGTCAGAGGCTTGACTTCGTGCAGATAAGAAATATGCTTTCTGATTGTAAGGGAGGTTGACAGAGGCTGTTGCTCCGGGCTGATAAGAAGTGGAGTTAGATGCTAGTTTATCTGTAAGGAGATGAGAGCTCCTTCCAGATTTGTGATATATTTAATTTAAATCAAAATATCCCAAGGAATTTACAGTTAATCATAAAATGGCATAGATAAAATATGCTCTAAAAAAAGTTATGGTGAGATATAATACTATATATAAATAGGCATAAGTAAATATACATAAATATGGTTCATGTGAATTAAAGTTTATTTTGTTGTACCAGTGAAGGACACTGTAAATGTTTTTTATAGGAAATAAATGTAGGTGTGTTAGGGAATCATGCTCAGTATAAAGCGGGGTATATCTTTTGGCGGTAGAGCTGGCCCCTGCTTAGGTAATGTGCTTGGAGGTGTGACTCCTTTTCTGTGCCAGGATGACCTGTGGTAGGGAATTGCAAAAACTCTGAGGTGCTCTAAATGACACCAGACATTGGGTGGCCCTGGAGGGAATTTGAAATTCAGAAGATGTATATTTTTGCTCTTCATATTCCTCGTTGCACTTAGTGAAGGAGATGGTAATGCTGACTATGCTTCTTAAGTTTTTACGTTTTGACTTGTAGTGTTTGTGACATGTATTCAGTTGATTCATCTGACTTCTAAAACAGATGCCATGTGAGTAGTGGTAGTATAAATTTTTATCTGTTGCCATGCTAATATGCTGCAGCAGTCTGGAAGAGCTGTATTTAAGCTGTATGCTTTCCTGTAGACTCCATGTCCTATTCACTCCCATAAATTTTTAGTGCTCATTTTGCAGTGTACACCTACCATGCGTCCACAATGTGCATTTACCATTCTGTAGGAACTATGGCTGCAACTTGTAGACATGCTAAAGCTATCTTTCATCTTACTAGCTCAACAACCTGTAAAGTGAAGCTGTAACACTATAGACCTAAGTGCAGGCTGGATAAACCTGCCCAGGGCCTTGAGTAATTGGATCAAAAAAAAAAAAACCCAACCAGTGTTGAGGCTTTTGCTCCCCTTGGTTTGCTGCTGTTGGTATTTGCGCTCAAGTATGCAGAAACCTGCCACAGTAATAATTCTTGCAATATAGATATAAAATGTGAGTCTTGCCATGTTTACTTGCTGAGAGTTGTACTTTGATCACATTTTGCGTCCTAATAGCTAGCAAAGAGCTACTTGTGACAATACTTTTGGTTGTGCAGGCGCAGAAGTGGAGACAAAGGGTGCAAGTGCTATTATTGCCCATCTTTAAAGGGAAGCCTGTTGTGCCATTCAAATGCTATTCTGGCAAAACTTGATGTCCTTCAGTCTGTATGTGACACGAGAGGAAGTGGAGTGTTTTAGGTGACTACAACTTAAAATTACCCTTTGCTTTGTTTCTCTTGTCCACATGTGTTTTGCAATATAATACTACTTAACATATCCAAAAACAAAGGTTTAAATACATAGGAGTTGCTAGACTAATGAACCTGCACATGCTGAAGCGTTGCAGCACAAGACACTTTCCTGTTTGAATAAAATATCACAAGGTGAATTTTAGTGATACAGTAGGAGAACAAATTTTTATATAAAACATAGATCTTTGGAAAATATAATTAAGAAATGAATCTTGCAAAGCTTTTACAGAGCTGTGCTTAATTTGTTATGAAACAAAAGTTCTTCAGATTTACTACCAAGATGCTCTTTATTTTTATTTTTTAAGCACTTTTCTAAGTTACTACTTCTTCCCAATCTGTGCATAAAGTTTCATGTTGTGCTTTCTTTTTGCAGTCCTCTGATGTAAAGTTCTGACCCTGCCAAAGGATTTTGCATGGGTAGGTTCAGATGTTTGTTGGGGCTTCCATTGACTTGGTTCTGGCAAGAGAGAACACATGAGCTGGTCATTTTGTAGAAACTCATCCTTGGCATGGAATTTTTCCTTAATGCTGGTTCAGAATTTTTCCTTAATGCTAGTTCAGAACCAGCTGCTTCCACTACGTTTCCAGCACACAGGGTGATGATGAACCAACTATGGTTCTTTGTATCTTTAAAAAAAAAAAAGGGGGGGGGGCATTTTAACTTTATCATTAACAAACATCATAAACTTGTAATGCTGTTTTAGCCTAGAAATAATAATAATCATTTCCCTTTCATGGAAACAGCTGTATTTCATAACCTAGGTAGCCTGAATTCTTTTTTATTTTTCTCTCTATTTGCTTTTCAAGCTGTATTCTACCAATCAGTGTAATCTTTGAAAATCTTCTGGTTTCTTTGGAAGATACTCTTATGGATCAAGAATTTTTAAAATTATTTTTTTTTATTCTTTGTTTTATGGGAACTTAATTTTGAAAAGGTAAAAGATTAAGGAGCGAGAAGGAAGAGGTGGTCACCTACTGGTGATAAAGGCAAGGAAAACGTGTCTTAAAGTTAAGTCAATATGTAAATGTATTAATTTGCTGAGTTACAGAATAGCCTAGATTGGCATAATTCCCATCACATGACCAAGGGTGGAGGAATTGTGCCTTCTATTGCATTTCACAAGCACTCTTTCACTCTCTAATTATGTGGGTTGTTTTTTGGTTTAAGGAAGAGAGAAAAGGGCATCCTGATTCCCTGCAATCTGCACTGTTGCTTGTTCCTTGGGACCCCACTAGTCAAAACAACAGGATTCATATGTTGACGACAGCTGAGAGACCAAAGTATGACCAGATGGCAAGGGGGAGCTGAGCTGTCTGTTTCTGCAAGCGATAGGCACATTATGGTTATTCTCTTCTGGGGACGAGGGGGTGGAAAGGAGAGGGAGGGAGGAGAGAGAAAGAGAAAGAGGGAGATATTAGATAAACAGACTGTAGCCTGAATACATATGACATGTGGGAGGAAAGCTTTGTTAAGTAAGAACTGAAAGCCTCTCGCAAAGCACTAAGCAGCACCGCCTGTGCATTGGACTGAGCCAAACCACAGGCAAGCGAAGCACAAATCTGTAAAACTGCTGCAAGGCCAGTGCAGTCTACCAGGCTTCTGTAGAGGCCCTTGAAACTGAAATACTGAAAAGTTTTGCTGACAGTGCTTCCTCCAGCAGGTGAGAGTCAGGGTAACTTTAAAATGGCCTTGATGCCTCACATTTTGCCACTGAGTTCTAGTGAATTTTTCAGATCAGCTTGCTTATTTATTAGGGAGGAAGAGTCATTTAGTAATAGACACTCCAAAAATTTATCTCCCTATCTTTATGATGTACAAGTTATGCTTTTGAGTTGCAATTGATTCATAGCTTCATTCTGTTGGATTTTAGTTTCATGCATAGGAGATGGCTTTATGAGTTTAATGGGTATCTGCTGTTCTCACTGAAGTCAATGGAAATTCATTCTAGCCAACAACTTGTAGGTGGTGCTCAGCATGCTTCTTAATTAGGGAATGTACTCTGGTCTATGTCACCCTGTGCCTGATGCAGAGCAAGCTGAAATCTGTAATAAAAAAACAAAAAACCGAAGACCTAATACAGTGAAGTGCTAAATTGTTAAGTTGCATGAGTAAAACTGAAGTATAGTTTGGTCTTTTATTGCTAAAAGAGCTATCAGGTCTTTCCTTAGTCCCTCTCTCTGCCTCAGCAGCATAAGTTGCAATGTTTGTCTCATTTTTTCATTATTTTTTTTCTGATTGTTCTTGTTGCGTTCTTGAGTTAATGAGTAACTAGAGTAATTGATAATTGTATTACAAATAAAAAGGGAGTTGTAATTTATTTATATGTGAGGGAAGTGCTAGTGATAATGGAGATCGGTGTCTGATTTTCTAAAAAACTGAAGAGAGACCATAGAGGACCTTTATTTGGGAAAGGTTTGATATTCTGTTCCACAAGCATGTGCTCTGGTAACCTTACTTACCTTTTTTTTACACTTCTGTTTGTCTGACTTGCTGACCTTTGAGTAGTTTTTTTCTAAAGGAAGATGATGTGAAAGCAGCCTCATATTGTTCCCTGAAACACCCTGGATGTATGAAGGAGGAAATGTAACAGATTTGTTGGACTGCAGCACCTACACCGCTGCTTGATAACCTATAAGAATGCTTAAACATGGTCACCAGCATCTGGGGGTGGGAGGGAGGAGAGGAAGGAGGCTGATTGACACACATAGCCTATTGCCTGGAGGGCTGGTTTAGCTAAGACTGCATTCTGCCTCATTTTAGTCAAAGAAATGCAAAGACTTAGGAGGTCTTTGCTATATAGAAAGTGCAGCTAGAAAATTTTAAATTTTGATACGCTTGCATGCACATATACATGAAAGTCTTCAAAGCATTAAAAAAACAACTAAACCAAATGAACCTCCCCCCAAACAACCCCTCCCTTCAGAAAAATGCACTGAAAAACATTTAAACTCTTTTGGAAAGATGCTGGATGTTATATGCCAGTTTTTTATTCGCTTCTTGGAAAACCTTTTGCAGTTCCATATGGGACACCATCTTTTAGAACACTGTTATTTTAATTAGTGAACCAAAAAAAGCATCCTGATAATTACCATTACTTCTCTAGCTATGCAGAAATCCCTTTCACTATTTGACAGTAATACAACACATATAACTGCAATGTATTTGAAATAAACTTAATTTTTTTTCTAATTATAATAGCTGAACCTTCATCAGAAATGCCAATAATTTTTTGTTGCCAACCTCAATGATCGGATAATTATGGCCCTATCTTTTCCAAACTTCTGTCCATTCTCAGTACTTTGTACAAAGTTAGGTACAGCTTCATTTTTGATTAGATGCAGCTTTTAACTGCAAGAGTTTAAAAGTTCCTTCCAGTTAAAGGGAAAGAGTAAGAGTTAATTGTTCCAAGTTTGCTTTACTTTAATTAAAAAAAAAAAGTTTAAAATTGCATTGCGGAAATTTCTTTGACTGTAAATGTGAAAGTTTTTTGAAAACTACTATTTTGTTTCTAATATAAGTTAAATAATGTGGAGAGCCTCTGTTATTGTAGAACAGGAAAAAAGTAATATGTGCAGTTCAGCAGCTAGCTAATAAATGTGATTAATGTTGAGATCTACCATATTTACATAGAAGAACTCAGATACTAGGCTGATGGATCCCCAGTGTATATAGTAACAATAGCTTGCTATCCAAATATGTGTGTAATCTTGCTATCTTAAATACATATTAAGCCATGAAAGTGTACTGATATTTTTTCCAGAAATTCTAATTGTCTGCACCTGTCTGTCACTTATGTGGGATGTGGCATTGTCTGATGATTTTGCAAGATGAGTATTTTTATTTAAGTGCCTAAGAGGTATTTTGGTATACAATTTTGGAGTAAGGGAAAAACAAATTTGACCTTAGGCCAGAAGAGGTTAGCCAAAATATATATAAACCATTGTAATGCACATACATTGAGTAATTATTTGGTCCTTTCCTGTTATCTTGGAACAAAGTGGTGTGTCTTTTTCAGCTGGCTTCAGTAGGAGCAGGAGAGCATCCATTCTAACTTTTCTGTATTGGATGTTCCGTAACTAGTTTGATGTTTACAGATTTTCATTCTGATCTTCTGATGTCTGAGCTGGTAGGGAGAAATGTTAATAGAAGGCTGTATTTTACCACCTAAGTCTGTTGTCTGCTTGGCATTTCAGTATTCATAGTGTAAATGGGACCCCAGCCTCCAAGCCAAGGAAGCAAGGATGCTAATGATTTGAATAAGGATTCAAAAAGTTAGATTCAGGGTTCTCTTCCTATCTCTGCTGTTAATTTTTACTATGTCAAAGTAATTTAACAGGCTCCGACGTTCATATCGTATCCCATTTACATTCAAATTGACTATCTTTGAGCACTTGCACTGGTAATTAAATAAATGAAACTGATAGACCTTGAAAATTTTATCTAATGTGTGTGTCAGCCTTTGTTTTCAATGTACAGAAGAAAGTTGTATTGATCTATCTCACCTACATATTACTTTGCTGATATGGGAATTGAGAAGTGCTCTGCAATGATCAGAACAGAGGTTCCCAGGACTTATCTCTATTTAAAAAAAAAAAAAAAAGCATTTTGAATTTTGACTCTGTTTTTCCTCATTGCTTCTTTTGCTCTTCATTTTAAGTTTGCTGCCAAATATGCTTGAATGTCACCATATCCATGCTGTTAAAATCTGAGACTTTTCATCCTGTGAATAAACTGGCATCTATTAATGGCAATGAAGATGTTTTTAATGTCAGCTCTTCAATACAGCACTAGGAGTTTCTGAGCATTTGAAAACTGCATTCTTGGGTCTGTCCATGTAGTGAAATGAAAGAGAATTGCCCTATTTTAGAATGATCAATTTTCTGTATAGAAATGTAAACCATAATTGGGGTTTACAACAGTTCCTAGTGATGGCTACTTTAATAAAAAGGGATAGTAAGATCAGTAGTAGATGGTTGGCAGGTTTTTTTTGAGTAAAAGGCAGGCTATGAGAGTTTTTTAATGTTGTGCCTGATATAACCTGAATGCTGTAGTTGACCATATTTTGTTTACTGCTATAGTTTCACACTCTAATATATCACCTGTGGATCACGTACATCTCAGTTGAATATAAGTATATGAGATTCATTTATTTCTCTACTGTTAACTGCTTTCAGATAAGGATTTCCTTTTCTGTGCATGAATACTTTCTCACCACGTTTTAGGTTTCTTAATCACAATTAATAATATACCAGGTATGTTTCCATAGCAACTTATACTCGGGGATCTCAAAGCGCTTTAGAAGTGTTAATAGACTTAGTTTCGTAATAGCACTCAGATAAAGTGCATATAATTACTCATATTTTGCAAGGGGGGAAACTGAATTGGAGAGATTAACTGAGTTGCTGAAAGAAGTACAGAAGTTGGTGACAGAACTAAGAGTATGTAGAGGTTTGATCTAAAGCCTATTGGCAGTGTTTGGATAATGTCGTAGATTTCTAGTCACTTTTCTGTGTTGTCTTTATAAAAACAAGCATCCTTCTGATGAGGCAGCCTTTAATAAAAACACTTTTTTCCGATTAGGGCTCTCTTTCTGGTTTTACCTTTTGTACAAGCTACCTTACATGTTTTCTTAAACACTCACTTTCTTATGATTGCAGATTCTTATATTTCAAAAATCATCTGATAGTGGAGAATTTCCACATAATAAGGGAGAGGGGATAGGAAATCATCTGAATAATCTGAACATTAGTTCTGTCTGCAGTGCTGGAACAAGACCATCCTCAGACTGCTTCTCAGAAACCAGATAGATTGCTTAAAGCTGGTGTCCTTTGTGCAATATCATCGATTGATCTCTCTGTAACAGTTGTACAGGAAATGGAGGCATTTTTTTTCTCCTTTTTTCTTTCCCTAATGCACTTTATCTGTCGTTTTATTTCAAATTCATTTGCAATTAAAGCTGTCTTGGACTTTGCACTCAAGAAAAGTGCAGTTCTATCTGAACTGCAATTGCTCAGCTTTGCAGAAGTGGAGATGGAGTGGGGCAGGAGAAAAGTCTTCATTTTCAGTCATCGTTCTAGAACTGAGTTCTCCGTTTTCTAAGTTGTTCTAGATTTAATTCTTTTCTCTTCCTCACTTATTCTCCTCCTCTCAAATAGCCACTCAACAAACTAGAACCCACCATACAAAACAAAACCCTTCTTTTGCAAGGCATATCTAACCTGTCCAAAGAAATCATTTCTTTTCACTGCACATGTTAGACTCAGTGACAGGAATTTTCTTGTTTTTTCAAAATTCTATTTCCTATAGTGAAATGAGGTAGGAAATAGGCCTGCCTTTTGATTCACTCAGGAGGTCTGCACACAAGTTTCTACCTCTTCTGCCAGCTGACTTTGCTTGCACCTAGTCCATTGTTCTGTCTGGCTGTCTAAAAGCTAAACAAAGCTTCCTTTCTCTTGGGTATCTGCTTAGTGACTAGAGAAAGGAAACCCTGATCTTGACCAAAGCTTTTATGGAGTGTCATAACACAAATAATAGTGAAATAGAGGGAGGAAACTTAGTCTGAGAAAGAAGGTAATCAACCCTTTCTGGTTCTCACTCTGCACGCTACACTAGCCACAATGCTGATGACTGACAAATCACACCTTTGACTGCACAGTGTGCTGCTGCTTTTGTGTGTAGGAGGAAGGCAGTTTTTCGTCAATCCGAGATTCTTCAGATGAGTTCTATATCTGTATAAAGCTTCCTTTCTCATTCTTCCCCTTCCCCAGTTCTTTTGTCCAATTCCTTCACTTGTTACTGAAGATGAAAGGTTACTGGCAATCAGAGGAATCGAGAGCAGAATTCTGCAATTCATTTTTGTAATGGCTAGTGTAATTGATTGTCCAGGGTTCCCAGGACTGCTTTGAGATGCAGAGCACAATGATGGGAATGCTTTTTCAGCTCCTAGCAGAGTGTAGGGGAGCAGTAAAAAACTGGAACCCAAAAGCCCTATTTTGCAATCTGTAAGTATCTGGAGAAATGGAGAGGGAGCTGATAAAATGGAATTTGAATATTTGGCAGGGTGTTGGGATGGCGAGTTGGATATTAGGAGCTGCTAGCTAGTGGATGTGTTCAAGTGGGCATGTCCTATCTTTCGCATAGTTGCAGGATTATTTCGCAGTGCTATTAACAAATGGAGCTAATCAGTGGTGGAAAGGAAGAATTCAGGAATACTTTTATTGTCAGTGTACTTACACATTGCTTAATTACATACCCTATTAAGTACCTCTCTGACAGTGCAACATTCAGTTGATACTGTACTGGTCAGTGTAACATCTTAAGATGTGAGTTTTGAAGGTCTGCACCTTAATTTAAGGGTGCATATTATATTTGCCACTAACTGGAATAGCTGAGTATTTCTGCTGTCACCTTAGCATGGTTGAGCTATGTTACAATGTTGGGTCAAATGGATCCTTGTGGTGCTGAAACACCTTCAGCTGCTTTTTCCCAGTGTAAGATTGTGGATTTCAGATTTGCCCTTCCTGTCACTTTGTTCCTGTATTGTCAATCTGTTTGTCAGTTAATGCAGTTGTAATGCTTGGTCCAGGACTTGCTGTATTTCTGTGAGAACTCTGAAATATTTTCCTGTGTCTCACCCTAGGAAATACATAAAATCCTATATTCTTCCTGTTAGCATTTTCCCATTTATATTTTTCTTACCCTTTGAGGCTTGATGTTTGCAGTTTCTGTTCTTGGCTAGATACACAAAAAAGAGATGCAAAATACAATTCCCTATAATAATTAGGGGAAAAAGTCTCCATGAAGATCTTCCAAATGTGAATGTTGCTATTGTAACTGCGGGCCTGTAGGAGTTTCCTACTGATGCTGAGTTTTTGGTGTGCAGCTTTGCCAGTGTCTCCAAGAGCTGACACAAGGAAACTGGCTTCCTATTGAGCTTTCATATGGAAAATAGCAATCAAACTTTGAAGGAACCAAGAGAAAAGATCTTTGCACCTCCAAGTCAGCTGTGGAAAGCATGGCGTTCAAATATACTTTGTCAGGAAACATATGAAATCTAAAATCTTCAGTGCCAAAGCTCCCTATGGTTGGGCTCATTGACCTTTTAAAAAAAAAAAAAAAAGTCAAACAAAAACAAGAAAATACCCTCCCAAATCACTTGCCTTTAAACCCAAACCACTTTCCTCATTACAGAATAATGACACCATGAAACAAGATGGCTTGTGATTATTTCTAGACTTCATAGTTAGCCTGTTCTATGGGAAGGGTGTAAACAGGATGAGACTTGGGGCTAAGGGGGGTTCCTGGTCCCATTGAGAGAGGTTTGCATTGGAATCAGATACAGCAGTGTACTCCTGTGAAGCTTTTTTTTTTGGGGGGGGGAGGAGGGGGAGGCATTGCCTTCAAGTTGAAAATCTGCTTTTAGCCCAACAAACTCCATTTATTAAGGCCTTCTTGTCCTTCAGTCGCAGGAATACTTGCTGTGTTTGAGAAAGGTGAATGTGAACATGTGCAAAAGATCTTCGTGGTGCAAAAAACTGTCTCCCTTGCTGTACAGGCTGCACTGGATAGTATACACTGGATAGTATACACTGGATAGTATACACTGGATAGTATACACTGGATAGTATAGTATATAATGGATAGTATACACGCCTGTGTTCCAGTGCTTCATCTGGATTACAGACTACTTCTGAGACCTTGCACCCTCTTTTCCAGTTCATGAATAGGACAGCTCTCTGTTGTAGGATAAGATTTCCAGAGCAGCCTGTGGCTCTTTTTCTCTAGCATACTGTAGTTGACAAAACCTAGGATAAAATATTCAAGATGATTTTTTCTTCTGTGTATGTGTCTATAGACAGATTAATGGAGGAGACTATGCAAATCCATTGTGACTGTTTTTAGGAAATGTTGCAAAACCTTTTTCCTTTGCTAAAGCTTTTTCAAGACATTCACAGTAGTAGTTAGCCCTGTATTCTCCTGAATGAAAAATGCATGCACGTAGTGCTTTCGTCTGTTGCATCCTTGAATTCTCCAAGTGATTTATTTTGCTATGGTATACAAAAGAGATGAAAAGTGTTCAGATGCTGAAATAATGGGTGACAGGACAAAGCCAAAGACAGAGAAGAAGAGTATGGTGTATACACGCTTTGTTCTGATTGGTGGACTGGCTGTTGTCAAATTGGACCACTGGCCTAATTCGGTATGGTAATTCTAGATGACTTCTTTGGAGACATAAGTTTTCACATGCTTTCTGCATCCACAAAATCATTTTACTCAGTACTCCCTCAGCTGCACCTTGAAACATCTGCAGAAAGAAGCAGTACTTTGTATATGTGTAGTTTAAAAGATAAAAACAACCCGCCAAATCTATCTCCCCTTGCTCCTCATTTTCAGAATGAAACTGTGAAATTTCTCCTATTTCAGCATGACTGGTCTGTGAAATTGGGCATCACTCTCTCTAGTTTACTGAAGGCCTGAATTACAAGATCAGGCTCTGGAACTGTAAGCTTTGGCTAGCATGGAAATTTTGTTTTGGAGTGATTTGCTTGGGTCTACGTGTGTGCCACACAGGGTGCTAAACCTTTTTAAATACTTGAGTTTTTTTCTGAAGTAGAAAACCAACTGACCTTTTGATGTAGTTCTTGTGTGTAAATAATGTGAACACATGCATGCATACATCCTGATTTTTCTTGAGGGTGTGCATGTTTAAAAAGCCGTGATCTCAGTATAAATGTCCACATTTGTTCCTAATTCCACTTATTATTGAGAGGTGGAGAGAATAATACTGAAGGTAAGCACGTAGGTGTGACCAGAAGACCAATAAGCACTTTTCATCCTAAAAATCTGAAAATATTTTTAGGCATAAAAGATGTATTGCTAAGACCTTTTTGCAGATGGCAAAACTAGGAGGCTGTGTCTACACTAGCCTTTTAGTTTGGAGCGGTAGTGTTTTGAACAGAATCCCCTGGTTGTCCCCATTTATCATGTATTGTTTCAGTTTGCTGGATGAGTCCTGATACCCAGGAAGTAAAATGATTTCAGAAAAAATTGAACTGGAAGCTCTGCTTTGAGGGTGCAGCAAATAGCTCTAGCTACTAACGGAGTTTTAGAGGGTCTGAAATCTTGCAGAGAGCTGCAAACCCTACATATGTTGGTGACCGTTGTTCTGGGGCACTGGACTAAATCAGTACCGGGAAAAAAAAAAAAGGTGGAATTGCGTGTAGTGTAGATGTCAGGGACTCAGCACTAGCTAGTTCAATCTACTGTTGTGTTCCTGTTTTACTAATTTACTTGCAAATGTAAGCATAGCCTAATTTGACCCACATCACACAGAATAACTGTAGCAGATGGGGGGAAATATAGCCTCCACTCCCTGAATCTGTCTGCTGTTCTGGTCTCCACATCTCCTTCAGTGAGACGTGAATACCAGAGCCTTGGCTGTGATCTTCCCATTCGTATGCTAAGTAAGATTTATATGTCAGTCACACATTCAGACTTCAGTGACTAAATTGAAATCTGATGCATTTATCCAGTACAACTGGTTTCATGTGAGTTTCTGGTAATTGCATTTCACACAAATAAAGCTAACTTTTCTGTGACCAAGTACTGCTCTGAAGGATTTGGCCTTGTCTGGCTATTGTTGTCCAAGTTTATATTCTTTTTTATTTCAGCCTTGCCAACAAGACTAAATCTGCTAGACCTGGATGTTTTCTGTAGCATATCTGCATTATTTAACAGTTCCCTGTTGGGGGGGGGGGAGCAGAGTGTAATCTGCATTGTTATTTTCAGGAGATAGGAGGATTATCCTCATCCATTTTCTTTATACATATTAAAAAAAGAAATTTTGAGTCCCTTTAGAGAGAGAATTGTGAGTCAAGAGTTGCAAGTTACAGCCTGTGGCATTAAAGCTTATTAGGTAATAGGCGACTCTGGAAGCCACTGAGACCTTGAGCTTCATAATGTATGCGCTAGAGATGGCACTTCTTGATGTCTTACCTGTAGAAATGAGTAATACTATCAATAATGAGATCTGATGGTGATATTGGGAAATGAATCTCAGTCACTACTGAGTTCTGTAAAAGCTATCTTTGAAACAATAGTTGTGAACCCCCACAGAAGTTGTATTTCATTATTTTCTCTAGAATATCCCTATTTCTTAATCCTAATTACTCAAAACAAATGCAGGATGTTAAAAAGCATTGTTTTGAAAAGTGTCACTAGGGCTATTTATCCAAATAGTAGGAAGCAAAAATTTGACATTTAGGCAAGAATAATCTTCTGCTATATTATTTCAGATGGCCCTTGCTGCATGTAATTTTGGTAATATTTTAAAGAATTAAAAATTCTTTCTCCCTTTGTGGTATGTCACCGCCATAATTATGATTTTTAATGTATCTATTTCAAATGCTTTTTCTTCCTGAAGGGAAAAAAAAGGAACAGCACCGCAGTGTTACTGGCAAGCAGGTCAGCTGTTGTAACATACTACTTTTACTTTTTAAAAAAAAAAAAAAAAAAACTTAGGGTAGCATATCAGATTCAAATATTCTAACTCTGTTGAATAAGAACATACTGACTCTCTCAGAAGGAGAGAGGGTGGAAGGCATGACCTGTGAATGGACTGAACATCCATGTGAACTACAGAAATAAATGTGAATATCAGTAACTACATATTAGTAATTATTCAGGAAAGGCTGTTAAGACAAGAGGGCTGTTTCAGTCCAAAATAGTTTTGAACTGGATTTGTGGGTTTATGATGGCTGATGTGGAAGCTGTCGGAAGTAAATATCACACAATAAGGAACTATACAAAGTCCTATCCCACACTGAGCTGGGGCTGTTTCAAACTGAGATAGTGAGGACATGGTGGGAGGTGGCAGGCATTGCAGCCCAGTGGGGTGGTTCTAAATTTTTCTTGCAGTGTTGCTGTTTTTAGTAAGCAACATAATGGAATGATTCTCTTTGTGCTTCTACTCCTCATCCTTCAATAAACACAGACAACTTCTATTTTGGACTAGCGGTTTGTTTCTCTTTGTTGTTTTTAAGGTAAGGTGAGATGCTTTGTATAAAGTATGTCAAATCTAAACTTACTGTACCTGGCAGTTGGGAAAACAAAAATGTAGTTTGTATTGGAAATCTCATAGTATGTAGAGGCACAAAGGTTTGATAATTTGATGGTGTCTTATTTTCCTGCTATGCTAGTGAATAAATTTTAAATCACCACACCTTTCGCAGGTGGCTTGATGCCCTGTTGCTGTTCAGTCTTTGAAGGGCCTGGTAGTAGTATTCTTCATTAACACGTGGAGGGATTTTAACAGGTTTTTTTGAACTACTAGTGCTGCAGTAATGGGGTGTTTTGGTTTGATTTTTACTATGTGTAAGAGCACCATGGATCGAAGGAGAAATGATTAGAGAGAAGGCAAAAGTAAAGTGAACAAAATTTGAGAAGTTGATACAGATGTTGAGGTGTAAGTGGTCAGTTATGGGCCTACTGGTGAGAAAGCAGAAATTTTAGTCCTGGGCTCTACTCGTGGCTTTTATTTTTGGTAGCCTGTGAGGCCATGTTAGATATGTGTGATCTTCCTTAAGAAATAATATCATTCTTGCTAGTACTGTTTTCTAGTGCTGCATGAAGGTGGTTTACAAGGGAGCAGTCTCCAGAGAGAGGTACATCTGTAGGGCCTGATTTCCTTTCTCTGTGACAGAGGTTGGCCTGTTCATGGCTGTGGCCCAAGATCAGAAATACCCTATCTGTTTTGTAGCAGTTTTTTATATCACTAGTGGGATCTTTTTTCTTTCTGCTATTAGCTAAGGCTTTACCCGTTAGGGTAATACCTTGAACATGAGATTTCAACACTCAGCTGTGAGTGGTTTCTCTTTACCCTGTAGCAGAGAGAAAATATGGAGTGGATGGGTAAGTCTGGGTGTGTTTGTAATTTCCATTCTGTCCCTACAGACCCAAGCCATGCTATGGATGCTTGTGTGCGAGTTTGGAGATTATCTCTGAAGAGTCAAAGATGGAAAATTGTTCTGGAGCTATCATGAAAGATAGGAGTTCTTCATCTTCATGCTGGGTAGCATGCCTCTTGGCTCCCCTTGGAAGCTTCTGTGTTTGTGAGTTTATGTATCAAGTGTATGTTCAAATTGGTTCAGGCTCTGGGTTCTCAAATTATGTAGACTTATTCAGAATGATTTCATCTCAGCAAGCTTTTTCTGCAATGCAGAAAAAGAAAGGAAGTAAAACAATTAACTTGCCCCCCAAAGGATCCATGTGTCTTTAGGGTTATTTGACACAGTCTGTTTATTTCCAGAAGTCCTGCTTGCTTCTAAAATGATTCAGCAAGAGTATGATTGGAACTATTTGCTGTTGATTCGATTTTATGTGGTGACAGGAGACACATGATCTGCATTTGTGAAGTTTTTGCTTATTAAGTCTCCTTTTATGTGGTGTCAGAAAGATCTAAGGCTGTTTATGGCATTCTTCTGAGGAAAACTGAGTAGCGTTTTGGCTTTCAGGTTCTCCTACTGCTTGGTCTGCTCTACCTTGTAGCTGTTGCTTCACCTCTAAGTCTTGGGTGCTTTGGTGGTTGTGGTGGTGTTTTGTTATTTCTTGCTTTTTTTTTAATTTAAACTCCAACTGTTAAGCTATAACCTACTTCTAATTGTTGGCTTGTTGCCACCAGATGAGGTGTGGCATTCTAAGAAGGGAAGTTGTGCATGGTTGCTAGGAAATGAAAAAAGTCTTATTTATTGCAATCTGTCTCTCTTGTTTAAGTGCCTCTGTTTAGTATTTCTGACTCTGTAACCAAGAGAATATAACGTAGGGAAACACTCAAAGTCATGGAGCACACAATTTTAAGGCAATTTGTTTTAAGAAGACTTATTTTCTTGAAATTCAGCATTTGCTTATTCCAAAAGGAATACTTCCCAGTACATGGGACTACAACCATATTTTTCAGGGTTTTTAATTTGTTCCAAGTATCCCTTCTTAACAAGTGGTGTTATTGCATGTTATGTATGCGAATTCAGTCTAGCTGTCTGTAGGTACTCTATGCCACCACATCAATTATAATCAGCTGAGCCCACACTGATAATCAAGAAACCAATGAAAGGGTGTGTTTTTAAAAAAAAAAAAAAGTGAAGGAGCTGTTTGTTCTGGAGCTCATTTCCTCTACTCTATACTGTAACCTTTGTTTATTGTCCTTTTGAATATGTCACTTATCACAAGGTTTTAAAGTGACAAGGAGTTTGGGAAGTTCAGTAGCTAATAGTAGATGAGTCTTCAATTGTTAACAGTATCTATCTTTTAAAATTATTTTTAAATTAATTTCTAGGATTATGGAGTGTTGGGATGTATGTTATTAGTGTGCTGCAATTGAAAACCTGAGCATGGAGAAAGGGAGAGGCACTGCAAACATCAGTGATTTTCTTAAATTTGTCTGTACTTGGCAACATTTATAAAAATAACTGTGGATGGTGACTACTGATTAAAGAGGCTTGTAAACTAGTGCTGTCAATGCCAGTAGCAAAGCTCCTCAGTGAACTCCAGAGACAATTCTGCACAGACGATACACCGTGTTTTGGACAGTGGATAACATAAAGATAATATGGTGGTGGTTGGCGTGCATGTCAAACTGATTGTGAAGGTCAAGAAATGGTGATTGAAAATAGAGATGCTGGCAGTCAATGTTTAAGAAACACTCTTTTCTGTAAGTTGTGAAGCCCCATTGAGGCCAATATGCTGAATTTAGTTTCCAAAGCTAAGAACCATGGTGCAATCCATCACAGTTTTGCCACTGCTTTGAAAACTCTCCTATGAAGCTGTGTCACCAGAATGTTGCTGAAGTGTGGTGTGGTGAAAGGTGGGAATGTCCATGTCTTCATGTCTGCTGGTGAAGTCATTCTGGTCAGGTAAAACAGGTATGAGTTTCAGGATTGTCCCCTTCAGGTGTGGATTTCTTTCATCCCCGCAAATTGTTCCAGGACTGAACACTTTATAATTCACAGATTGAAGAACTGGGAATTATAGTGGAAATGAATGAGTATCTCTTGGAAAAGAAACCCAGGCCAGAGTCCCAGTGTGCCATGAAAAGCCATCCCTTAAGTAATAACTGAAGCATAAATGCAGGTTCAGTCTTTAAATTGTAGTGAGCTACGTTGACTAGATTATGCTAAATTCCAGAAGCCTAATCCAGTTCTTACTAAAGTCAGCAGATGGACTAGAGATTCAAGGTGGTTTTGTTTGTAACAAACCTCTCCCTTGATGAGAAAAACTGAGTGATATATATTGTTCTAGACAGAAAATTGTCTGTCTTATTGCCCCAGTGGAAAACTTGGGTTCATAGGTGTAGATGGCCAACATGAAAGAGAACTCTAAGAGGGTCATGGATTTTGTAAAATTAAAATGTTTTTGCCTCAGCGTAAATGTATCTGTTAAGAATTTTACAATGACGTTCCCAGTTCCTTGCCTGCACCTCTGCAACAGTATGTAGTAATGGCATCACCCACATCATTCTCACTGCTAGGATAACCTCAAAAGAGAGCCCAGAGTCTACATGAAGTGAAGTCTGAAAATTAGGGGTATGGGGAATGTGAGTAATGGTTTATCACACAGGCTTACTAAAACAAATTAATAACCTTGTTCCTCTGTGAATTCTCTGGAATACTGTGGAGGGCCTGATAAGGGGATATATCCATCCATGCTGAGTCTCCCTTATTTCATGTATCAGTTCCATTATCTTGTATGAAATGCTTATTGCAATTTCTTCCTTTTAGTTTCTTATATACATTATCTATAATGCATAATGGAGTGTGTGTATGAATGAAGGACAATATCCCATAAAGCGAGAAAATGACTTGTAAGTTGCAGGCAGTTGAGCCCTAATGGTAAGAGCTCATTATGTTAGGAAAAACTTTCGCTAGTATCTCTCTTTATGCTATAGAGCTTCATTTAATTTTCTTTTTCTTTTTCAGTCTTTTACATATTTAATTAAGCTATGCTATATAAGGAATATATAATGATGTTAAAGTAAATTACAGTGTCTATACACAAATTCCCTTTGTAAGTCTGACCAGTTTAAAAGAACGTTTTAAATTTTCAGTGTATTTGTTCTACGGGAAACATCAAATTATATACTAAAAATATATATTAGTATTTTTCCTTTTGAAGAGTTGTATTCTAAATTTTGATATAAAGACTGTAAGTATATTTTCATCTTTGAGTGCTCCAGTTTACTGTATGGAGATATTTTGAAGTTCTGAGATTATTATTCCATAGCAGCATTTGTAAAGAGAGAAGAGGGATTCACCTAAAGTCTTGGCAAATTCCAATATTTAATTGTATTTGTGTAGCCTGCAACAGCTTTCTATTTTCAGCCATTTTGCGGTTAGCAAATAGATGTTAGAAATAGAAAAGCCACCTTTAGATCATCCAGAGAACACTGCCAGTGGAGGTTTGTTATCTGTTGTATACTTTCTGTGAGATTTTTGGGTTATTTAAACATTTTTGGTCTATTCTTGTTTAAAAATCTTTCAGTAGTGGAACTTCTGCTATGCTCCTCTGGAGATTATTCTACAATGCTATCTATTTCTTTCCTATGTCTGTCTTGTCTGTATAGTCACATTATTAATTTTTCCTTTATCTATCATTCATACTTGCATTTGCTACAGGAAATAATTCCTTTCCATCATTGGTGCATATACTTTTCCTATATTTCTAATTTGTAATCATTTTTTTTCTTATTTTAGGCAAGCTCTGTATATTTAGTTAATTAGTTTATATCTAAATAGGCACAGAATAGTCCTTCCAGCCATATGGTGATGATATTTTCCTTCTTTTGATATCCTTCTAGTTATGCCAATATCTTTTGTGAGAACAGAGTAACTGAAGCCAGAAGAAAGACTCCAGGCAGAGTCATACACAGGCTGGATCAGGCTGGGCCAACTTGTAGCCCCAGATCAGGACCCCCATTGGTAGCCCTAGGACTCCTCCCCTTGCAAGCTGGCTATGTGGCCCAAGGAAAAAACTTTAGGGAGTAACCAGCCCCAGACAGCAGCTGGTACTAACAGCTGCAAAAGTGACATAGCAGAGGCTGGGGAGCAGAGAGCTTGCTGCAGGTCTGGCCCAAGTGCCTGCTGCCTGGTGCTCATGGCCTATGCATTCTAAATTTCTCCTTCTCTGTTTCTTTTCTTCAGCTTTACTTCAGTCCTGTCTGTTTTTGTCTTCACATAACATCATCCTATTCCAGTCTCCTTCTTTCCCTTAACTTTGTGAATAGGTGTCCCCGTGCAAACCCTCAAACTGTCCAGAGGCTTACTCATTCTGCATGTGTTCAGCCTTTCCTCTGACTCGCTTACTGCCTTCTCCTGTTAGACGCAGGGACAGATCACAACTGCAATTCTGTATTTGTGTAGTGCCTACCACAGCAAGAACCTATTTTTATTTTACCTTTAGGCACTACATGAGTAAATACTACTAGCAATAGTAACAACAGTAACATTGGAGACCTATGTCTGGTTTACGGTTGGCTGTCACCTGTAGATACCTTTCAGTATTATGGGCACATAAATTTCTCCCTTAGCTTGTTATTACAGCTTCGGAGTATCTCCTCAAGTGATACTTACTTTTCCCTCCTCCATTGCTTCTTACAAGTTATTTCTCATTTGAGAGTTCTTAGTGCATTGTTTCTCCTTGAAAATCCAGTATTTATTGGTGTCAGCAGAAAAAAACCTACGGATTTTGGCTGAAACTCTTATTTTTGGTATTACAATTATGGCTGGAATTCCTGTCAAATGGATTCTGTGTATCTTGTCCTAAAAAAGTTGTGTAATGTCATATGACATTAAATAGCTGTCATGTACTGCTTCATATACAGTTAAATTTCTGTTGTGGCTGACATTCAAAATGACTCTTGCATATGCAGCACAGAATTTTTAAAGAACTTCTAGACTCAGTGAAGTATGAACTATTTCTTATTTTTACTGGAGTACAAGTCCTTTCAGCTATGCCAAGAAGCATTAGCTTAGTGTGGTATTATATTTTGAATTGTTGTAAGGTTCTGCTCTATAGTGCAGCTCACTTCCTAAAAGTCCTATGGTAAATTTAGTATTTCTAAGAAGTATTATCATTTTATTGAACCTAGAACATAAGCTCCTAGAGAAAGAAGAATTATCTTACTTTCTGTAAAACACTAAGCACATTTATGGCACTGTAGGTATAATGCACTTGTATAAATGAAAGTTATGCTTTGTGGTGTATTTTCAGATATCTTTCCCCACTACTTTGACACTTGTAATTTTTCCTAAAATTAGTCCTAAATGATGCCATCACCTTTGGTTGTGGGCAGGACCCTGTTATGCCTAGAGCCCTATTCCTTTTACTGGAATTCAGCGTGGTTGTAAGACCACAGTGAGAAATGGACTGCAGGGCTGGCCTTAACTGAAATTCTCTTGTGCTGATACTGCTTTGATTGAGATGTTTGCTCACTGAAATATTCAGAAATATTATTGTAGGCCTGCAGTAACCATTGACTGAGATTGGTATGTAATAAAGTTTAAGGAGAGATAAAAACATGCAAAGTATTCTTTGTCCGTGATTTGGCTACTAATTTTAAAGCACCTGAAATTGTAGTTGGGTGTGAGAAAAGGAAATTACTACTCTTGCATATCCTTCTGGGTTCCTTGTGGTATGTGGTGCTTGAGCATGACTTCTGTAGGAATTTGTGCCTAACTAGATATTGAACGTGGATAAATGTTGCAGAATTTTTCATTGTAGGAAGTGTTTTGGCAACTTTTTTCTTCCTCCCCCCCATTTTTTTCTTTCTAAGAACTAAAGTAGAGTAATATGCTCCAGCTATATTCTTTGCCTCACTTGTTCTTCTTAATATAACTGCAACACTGTGTATGTTGACACTGCCTGACATTTCAGTGCCTGCAGAAACATTGCCTGACGTAGGACACTATTCGCATAGTATGATATGATATAGTTTGGAAGCAGGTTAGGAGTTTTGAGGTTAAGCCAGGCAGCATATATGAAATGGAATTAGTGTTGCATATCTGGAGTGAGAAATATGACTCTCCTTCCTCAAATCACCTTCCTTGCTGCTGTTTTCCTCACTGTGTGTGTCCCCTTGCATTTGTGGCATTGTGACACAGACCATTTGACACAGACCATTAGAGGGATGAGCCAGCAGCCCTTCATATGGTTTTCTGGACATACTTCTTTATGCATCATCACTTTTGTGTGAAAATAGGGCTGGGAGGCTAAAACTCTTCCTGGAAATAAAATGTGTCAACTAAAGTCCAAAAGATTTGTTCAAAGGCTCATGTTGCTAACAGGCAGCCATGTTACAGTCTTTTTATTATTGCTTTGCTGAAGAGTTGTTTGGTAAGTGAAAGAGGGAGGAAACAGACATTTTTGTTCTTTCAGTCGGTGTCACTTCTTCACCAGGAGTGTCTGTCTCAATTCCCAATATGTTACCCTCCATCTCTGAGCACAATACCCTCCCACCCTGTTTGGGTGCAGAGTTTACCAACATGGGAAGGAGTCGGCTACAACCAATGACTGGTGGGAGTATAAGCCTCCTTGAAAGGAAGAAGGTATCTTTTTCCTCTGCAATGATTGAGTCCATCTCAGTTGTAACTTAGAAAACAATATTGGGACATTAGGGAGGTGTTTGACAAATATAACGCTCTCCTGTAGTGAGAGAATCACAGTTGGTAGAAAGTTCTCTATGCATATAAACCTACTTCAAGGGACTTAATCTACTGAGAGTGGAGTAAAGTGGGTTTAGCAGGAGGTAATAATCTTACGTTTGTGTTTTTAAAAAAAAAAATTACAAAAGCTCAGGACAGTTAAATTGTATAACTTCTTTAAAATAAGTTATAACTTAACTTCTCTGCCTGCTTGTAAGCTGAGCAAATTTTGAAGTGAGAAGTAGAGACTGTTTGATACATGCTACAAGGCTTCATAGAATAGTGAAGGATAGGAAGTAGTGAATATGATGCTCAACAGCGGAGATGTAACCATGTAGTGCCCTGTCATCTTTGACTGGAAGTGGGCTTTTATGCTCTGCTATGTATGGAGTACAGCACCTCCAGTGTACAGTCACACCTACCAGTGCAATCAGGCTTTAGCTGAAAATTGATTAAAAGATGTGGTTTTGGACACATTTTTTACAGCACCAGCATTTTATCTGCAACGCTTGTCCATGTCTCTGGATTCTGGCTCAGTCTGCTTAGGTATTGTGCTCTGATGAGATTATACACCACCATGATGTGACTCCAGCTGAGCTACTGAACAAAACGAGGCATAGGAGTCCTTTCATTTTTATTCCAAAGTAGAGAAACCTATGGTCAGACTGACCTGCTATTAGCTGCTTCTTTAAAAAGAGAGGAGGGAAAGCCCCCAAAAGCTGACTGTGTTGTTGGGTGTTGGTTGCAACTCTAACAATAAGCAAAAGCTTTTTTGGTTGGGCAGTGGGGAAAAATGGCAAGCTAACTCCTCTCTGGCTACAGTTCTTTTTTGGGTCTACTCCCAATATGTTATGCAGGCAAAGACTTTACAATACATGTGCTTTCACTCTGCTGACATTCCTCCCAGTCATTTTTTTAGAAGCTCAGTTTCCCTTTTTTTTTGAGCTTGGCGCTAGAAGCGTAGAAAAAGGAAGTAAGGTCTTTATCCATGTACCTCTTTCTTTTCTCTCTTGTATGTAGATAAGAACATATATAAAAATATGTGTACATATTTGTATATATAAATGTACGCACATATGCAGAACCACATAGATAGTTAAACACATTCAGCTTAATAAAAAGTTGAAAGAAAACTTATAATTTGGGTAAGTGTATCACCTTGTTTCTTCTACGTACCCAAAGTCTTTCTGTTCTATTCCCAAATGTTTTTGAATAAATGCTCTTGAGGTTTGTGACTAAGAAGCAGTATCCAAAATTTGAGCACAAATAGGAGTCATTTGCTGTATTTACCAGCCCTCAAGTTGTTTCATAAATAATGTGACTTAGTGTAAAAAGGTGCTTATCTGTCCACATTACGTTATTTCCGAGTAGCACGTTTAACAGTGCTCGATTTGCCTAAGGTAGTGATATATCTTAAAGCTACTGTGTGATTAAAGCTTCTGTGCATCAGCTCAGAGCACCTTCTTACTTAGTTTAATCTGAATGTAGGCATGACATTTTTGCAGTGGTGATAAGTAGGGAAGGGCTGCTGGTTCTTGGAAAAAAAAAATTAGGCGTTGTAGAACAAATGATAGCAATAAATGGTAGAGACAAATGATACATTTTCTGTTCTGTTGACAGTCTTACAGTAAATATGGCAAAAACTAAGGCTTTTTTTGAGAAAGGGACAGAATGAGTAGTAGTATATTCAGGAGATTACGAACAGTCAGTATTTTTGGAAAGGAGACTAGTCGTCATCAAGATTTAGTCTCTTTTCCAAAAATACGTTCTGACTCTCTGTTCTTCCTATTGGGAAGACAAGAGTTGGATTAACAGCCAGCTTGCTCCTTGGGGAGCAGAGTTCCACAGTGAAATGTGAATATGTCCAGTGCAGATCCTAGGAGATCTTCAGAGATACAGTGCTTCATGAGCTGCTTCAGAGTTCTTTTGTAAGTAAATTATGTCATCCTCTCTTTTTAAGCATGAGAAACAAGGCCTTTGTTTTGGGTACGCTAGTTATTCTTCCAGAAATTGAGTTAGAATCTTCTTACCTTAAACCCAGGAAGTCTCTAGGTGTTACTCTTTAAATACCATTATTAGTGGTTCAAGTCCCATTTTTATTATGTAAAACTAATCTATAGACTTGTGCTTTGTCAGGAATTATGCCCAAATGTCAGGAACTTGCTCAGAAATTGAGACTGTCCCATTGTTCTCTTCACAATGAAAATAGACTGTTTTGTCATATGTGCACTGTAACATCTGTAATGCAAGATCATATGCTGTTTTTACAAGCATATGTTATATCTTTTGTCTGCACTAGGTTTAAAGTCTGACACTGAATTACAAGTGAAATTTAATGCATTGTATTAGAGACATGGCCATCTCTAGTCTCAAAACACTGCTCTCGACATGGTGAGCTTCAGAAATTGATTCAGGTGCACTGATAATTGATTTGAGAAGTGTCTCTGCCTTTATGGGAAGGCAGTGGAAAAAAAAAAAGCTCAATAAAAGGATGTGCTAAAAGCAATCTATGGTAACAGGCAGTAGCCAAGATCAAAGAAATGGTAAGAGTTGAACATTCAAGGGGCACTCTCACTTTAAATTTGTATTTTAACTGATTAGGAAAACAATGGGATAGTAAAGCACAATTTACAGTAGAACTTAATTTTTTTAACAACTGATAGAATTTTTTTTTCCTCTTCTATGTTTAGATAGGACTTTCAGAAAGACATGTAAGCAAGAATACCAAGTGTATGCTCAGGCCACTTTCTTTTTCTTTTCTTTTCTTCGTTATGTCTTACTTGCGGAAATGTCTTCTGTCTCAGTTGTGCTGACACTGTTTTTGGTTACATGACTTTCTGATGGGTCAGAAAGGATACACACTATAAAATAAAACAATATAATTGGCTACACAGAAAATGTTGCTAAATATGCCAAATGATGAATGATTTGAAGAATGAAAGAAGACAATAAAATAAATCTTAAAATCCTAAGCAAAGCTTGTCTTGTCTATTCTCTATTTGTTACAATAATCTTAGTGATTACAGGAATAGGTATTAAACTTTCCTAAGGCAATGTGATTTTCAAAGAGATGCCGTTCCTTTTAATATCTTGGGTTACTTGCTGGAGATTTATAGAAGTTAAATCTAGAGAAGGTTACAAGTAACTATTTCAGAGAGATCCTAGGCTAGAATACTAAATTTTGACATAGAAAAAACACTGTCTCCGACCTCTATATCTTAAAATAACAGAGAAATCCCTTCATCAAGTAAATTGGAATTCGTGCTGAACAGGGCAATGAGCAAGCTCTTGTTAGAGCAGCAAATCAGAAGGGCTTAAAAGCCACTGTGGCAAACTCTAGGTTTTATTCCATGTGTTTCCTTGAGCTGAACTGCCTCAGAGAACTTGACTTGTTTACATGCCTTATAGGAGTGTTTGGAGACTAGCACTGCTTTAACACTAGAGTGAGATTTTATTCAGTTTCCCACTGCATGGAGCTGAACTTCCCGAGGCAATTCTTGAGGAGGGAACTGTAACACAATATGCTTACCTTACAGAAGAGGCAATCTAGCCCAAACCAGGTAGTTATTTCTGATTAACGTTGGTTGCTTCTATAGGAAATCAAATGGGTGAGAGGGCTAGAAATGGAAACACTAGTCACTCCAGTTCATTGCTTCCAGCATAGGTAAGAAAAATGCATGTGGCTATTTGTAAGTGTGAAGTTAACTAAGACTTAGAATAATGGATCAAAACTGTGGCCTGTCAAGTCCAGTATATTAGTAGGGAGTTCTGCTAGTTATCTTTTTTTTTACTTTGATGGATACATCATTCAGTTTTGTCCCTTCTTTAGACTCCTTTTTTTCTGGTTATTTTTCAGTTCTCTCCTGGGATTGTTTTATGAAGTGATTTTCTCCACTGAGCATGCAAGCACACTTGTTAGGATTTGATATATGTAAGCCACATATTTTATTATGGTGGATGTGTTTGTATAGGGTTCTTATTGATTTTTCTTTTGTTCTAGTCGATGATGAAGTGAAGCGATAATAAAGCGTGTATGTGTGAGGTTTGTTTTCTTTACCTCTGCTGTGACTTGGACATGCCGTAGTAATTTTTTCAGATATGCCAAGTATAGTGAAGAAGTTATCTTTTTCTCAAGTAAAACAGTGTGAGATTACAGCAGTAACTAGAGTATGCTGCTGCATTGGTCCTTTGCAGTTAACTCCGATGTGCCTTTTTGTTATCTTTCTTATTTCAGTTTTTTCTTTTGCTTTATGCAAAGATATTTGTTGATCTCCCTTCATAAAGGGCACATTCCTGTTTCTGGTGAAACCAGTGCCAAGATTTGTTTTGGTTTAAGGGGTGGTTAGAGACGGACATCTCAATAAATACTGTGGAAGTATGAAACTATGTCAGTACGCCTTAGTGTTTGACAAAATGTTGCTTATCTGCTTACTGGTGTTTCGGAAGGAGCTCATGTCATTATGATACTAAGATGATAGCACCTTGAGCATTCTTTGTTTGGAATTGGAAACTCATGTAGCCAACCTGATGGAAACTAGGTTTTATCCGTGCTGCAAAACCTAGAATGTTTTCACCTTAATTGTACAATTGTACTGTTCTTTGCCATTTTATACAGGTACATTGTGCATGCTCAGGAAGGCAGAATTGCCAGTTGAAGTAATTGTTAGCTGCTTCTTGTCAAAGAATCCTGTCTTGAAAGGTACTGAGGATTTTCAGTCCAGAATTCCTTGTTCTTCAGTGAATAGATGAAAGCACTAACTTCAGATTTTGTGTAGCATGTGTGCATGAAACTAGTGCTCAAATTAGTTTTGTGGTATACATTTCCAGCATCCTGAATGCAAAAAGGGGAAAGTATTAGCGTGTTGGCTTCAAAGTTGAATTCAGTTCAGTATTTGTTTTTTAAAAAAAAAAAAAAAGGTGATCTTTAATCCTTCGTTCCTGATTTTCTGACATTTGGGGGATTCCAAGTAACAAATTCTCTGTTTTGGAAAAATAGTATTTTAAAGTTTCAATAAACATTAGAAAATAAAGTTGGAAAGCTGAAAGTGACCCATCATCTAAAGGTACAGTCTCAGAGGTCAGTAAAGTCACGCTGTTATGAAGGGGGATATAAAGCAGGCTGGAGGTATAATAGCCACTGTTACCAAAGTTGACAAAGAGAATTTGTGGAAAAAAAGTAAATCATATGACAGACTAGTATTTATTTACACTCCGGCAGCAGATGCTTTGGCTAGTGTTAATTGGCATAATTCTGTTAAGTAATAATTATACAGCTAACTACCTAAAAACCTCATTTTTTTAGATTCTTCTAAAGAAAAAAAAATACTCTAATTCTGAAAAAAGAAAAACCAAGTTTAAACAGTTGAAACTCCTATGTTGTGAAGGAAAACTGGCACCTGCAAGGGAGACATAAGAAGGCTGGCTGTATGTTATTGCCCTCTTGAGTTTCTTGTCACTATTCTGAAACTTGGCAGCACAGCTTTGCTCCATGCTGTCCAGGTGCATCAGTAGTAGGCTCATTATCTCTATCAAAAGCAATTTAATAAATATTCTCTTCCCTGTGGACCATGCTGGTTGGGCTTTGCACTTCCTCTCTTTCCAAAATTTCTGAAATGTTTTTTGGTTTTCCTTGTTTGTTCTGCATCTGAAAGCTTAAAAAATATTTTTAAATTCTTTATTTCCTAGTGAATAGAGATTGCATCTCCTCTTCCAGGGCTTGCTCAGGGTCAGTAACAACTTCTGCGAGAATGATTTATTGACTTCTCTGCTCTAGCCAGAATTGAAACTATCACCAGAGGGCCTGTAGTCCCTGAACACTAAGCTTGGCTTTCTCAATCCATCTGAGGGGAGGATGGTTTTAGCTACATAGCAATTAAAAGATTTATTTCATGGTGAGTGACTAAAGGAAAGTGCAGGGCTGAGAGAAAAAGGTTAACATATTGAGGGAGAAAGTAGTAGAAAGCACTAATTCTTTGCTCATGTAAAGTCTCTCCCCTCATCTACCCCTGCTTTTCATTTTCCCACATGTATTTTTTTTAAGCCTCTGATTTCTTGAACCATCTTTTGTAACCTTGGAGGCTTTATGAAAGGGGTTAAGATTACTTGGCTAAAATGCTGCAAGTTGCTGCATGGCATTTTTAACTTAGCTTCTTGGTTAAACAAGGCTTATGTGATCATGCAGTTTTGCTATCCTTAGCTGTCTTCCCTCCTTTTTCCCTCCCAGCTGTGGACCTGTTGGCCAATTTACTCCAAATTGAACAAGAAGGGTAGCAACCTCCATGGTGGAGGAGAGAGAATGCCCTTAGTGCCCTGCTGAGAGAACACATAACATCAGGAACATAACCTGTGCTAGGTGCTAAACACTATAAGTGAAAGAACTCTATTGTGAAAATCCTAATTGAAAGGAAACTTTCAGTTCAGGTTTGCACCTTGCTGGAAACCAGCTGGGGGACAAAGTTGTTGCACACCGGATTTTGTAACTTCCTCTTCTTGCAGCCCTACTTATTTTGCAGTCAGCCAGCTGCTTAGTGTCCCTAGAATAGAACTGTCCCTGTGGAAATCAGAGCGATGTCTATGTGGATATCAAAGGAATTTAATTCTAGTGATTCCCATCGCTGGAACCAAGCTTATGCAGAATCAAAGCATTAGGATTCTCCTTGTTTTACATTTATGGTGGTTTTGCAGTGTTTGGAGAATTAATACCTTCTCATGCCATAATGTTTCTCTCTGGCATATCACAGTACAGAAAAATGTTGTTTTTTTGTTGTTTGTTTTTGGATTTTGTTGCTTTTATTTTTGGATTCCTAGTTGAAATTCTGTGCAGTTCTCTCACTGCTTATTGGCATGTTGTCTTTTTGCTTGATGACTGCATATCTCTTGATGGAGTACAGGCCTGCAGGTCTTGCAGAGCTGCTGTTCATGCAGCACTCAGTGCATTACACTACATGCATGGTTGTGCCATTGGGAATTTTGCCTTGCTTTGTTACAGAGATGTAATGTATCAGGGAATTGTTCAGCAGACCTGACTATGTCCCTTTTATATGTATATTCTCCTTGTTGGCCACCCGTACTGGTTTTGTAGAAGGACACTTGCAGATGTTTTTTTATGGCCCAGCTTTATTTCCTGGCTGGCTTCCCATGGTCAGTAATTGGTGTCAGTACTTAATACTGCAGTAGCACTCTGGGGCTTGAAATACGATTCAAGCCCTATTTTGATAGAACCACTTAAGCACTTATTAAATCTATTCCAAGCAGATAATATAAAGAAAATAATAATAAACTGCTTTATTCAATAGAGTTTACCACAAAGGGCTTAAATGACTTGTCAGACGCATGGAGGAAGTTTGTGACATAACTGTGAGCTGAATTTTAGATTTCTGCATCTCAGCCTACTTTATTAATGACAAGATCTTACTCTTTTTTTACCATGCAAGTGTTTAAAGCGTTCATCACTGAAGCTTTTGTGTGCCAGGTGCCATGATACCTAGACCTGAAAGCAGATCTTTTTTCTATTGAATCTTCTTAATGGGGTAGAATTTTGGTGAAGCTTAATGCTCAAGAATATTTGAGATTTATGGCAATTAATGAAAACAGCATATAATTTTATCCTATCTTACTCTGCCAATGCATCTTAATTCAATCATTGCTGGAGCAAATAGGTCCCATGTTAGAGCTGAAGGTTGTTCTACCTGTCTAGGAGAATTGTATGTGACAAAGATCCCTGGGACCAGTTTAAGAGAACCCGTTCATTTTAATTTGAGTACTAGTCTGACTTTGAAATAAGTCTTACAAGCTTAAAAAAAATGCAGTTTTACACAACCACAGAGTTTCTTCTAGAATGTCTATTTATTCCCTACTAATTAAAGCACAAGAAGCAAAATAAAAAATTGTTCATTGCAAAGAAGAAAGTTGGTAGTACTATAGATTAGAAACCTTGGATAAAAATAATTGAGAATTTTGACTTACTAGATTGTTAGTGAACCCAGTCAGAATTTTTAATCACAAAAATAGTAAATATCTAAAAATCAACGGGCAGGATGTGAATTGCTTATGGGAACCTGGTTCACCAGAGGTGAAAATCATGAAATGCAGTCTTCTCAAAGATTATTATTGCATGTAGGATGGAAAATGAATGACTGCTTGGAAGCTATTATACAGTTGTTGATTATTCTGGAGTTCAACAAGTAAAAAATGATTTTAAGAAAAGATTTTAAAGAGGAGATAAGTACCAAAGCACTGTTTTCACCAGAAGTTCTAAAAAATCCCATACAGTCTTAATCTAGTGTATAGATGAGATCAAATGACTGAGAAACGGCTTTAGAATGCAAAATGTAAATAAATGAATGCAAATGATGTTCTATATAGCAAAACAGGATGAAGTCATTCTGGGAAAAGTTTTCAGTTCTTTTGAGACAGGACAGAGGGCTGAAGTGGGCAGTCAGTCCCGCAGATTTTAGGCACCTTCTGGGGGTGGTGAGATGGGTGCATCATCATGTCATGAGCATATCACATGTTAGTGCAATTTTTACAATGTCTGTATGGCATGAAGAATATGCTATTGTATCTGTAACGTCTTGAGTTATATGACCTCCAGGAAGTTCTCTTTTTAATTGCAGCTTTGTTTGACGTTCATTAAAGATTCTTCTTATAACTGGAAATCTCTAAAGCTTTGTTCCTCTAATCCCCTGTGGAAATGCTCCTCTCTGTTCTGGATGCATTCCTTACTCTGTACGCCTGCATAGGTATGTGACACAGCACAGGGACGTTAGAGAAGTCAGTTTGCTGAATCTTGGGAATTGTGACCCAGGGACTCCACTGAAGTGCTGTGCATCTGTAATCTAAGAAAGTTCAGGTTAGCTTTACTGTGTCTTTCTATACCATGGATAGTCTATCCACATACCTTTACCTCTGTGTAATTATAAAGAAAGAATTAAGATACAAAACCTGTGTGTTCTGGTCTGTACTCTTAATCTGGACCTTTGTTTTAATGTGGTCCTGGCTATGTTCAGGTGCTGCCCCAAATTGGCTCATTTAAGTTCAGCTAAATGAATTAGTTTTCATTCAAGGAGACAAAGCTGTGTTGGAACAGTTTTGTAAACTGAGGTTTTTGGAAGGGCAATGAAGAATCAACATGACATTGGGGGCATGATTTGGCCTGAAATGAAAAATGAATTGCTAAAAAGGGTATTTCTTTTGGGGGAATAGAGTAAGTCGGATCACTCTTCAGATTCTCCTTTCCACTAGAATTTATTAAAAAAGAAAAAAAGAAGAATTGTTCAACAGAAGTTTTAAAATTTCTCAGTAGCATGTAAAATAAACGTCAAACTTCCAGTGTAATTTATTAGTGCTGTCCTGCAACTAATTCTTGGATCGTTGTGCAACTGAGGTATATAATGTAGGTGATGCTGTCAGAGATGCTTTCACACAGTACTCGTCTCTTTTCCCATCTCTTCCATGCCAACATCTGAGTGCTGCTTTCTTTTCTAGGCTAATGATTGAGTATCTGTGTTCAAGCAATAACTGAATGTATTGGAAAATGATGTGTTGATACAGAAACTTCAGGTAGCAATATAATGTTTATTACACACTTTCCAAAAAAGTCAGCAATCTGTCATTTTCAGGCTTGGATAAAAAGTTGTGAGCTAGCTCTGCAGGAGATAAGGCACAAAGATTTTTATCAAAGTAATCTGTGGAATGATGCAGGCAATATTTTCTTTTTTTTCTTCTCCCTTCCTCCCCCCCCCCCCCCCCCCCCGCCCCCACAACTCACAGATAGTTCGGTTAGCTCAATTTCAAGAAGGTGTTGTGGTTTATTAATGTTTATTATGCATTTTCACTAAAGATATGTATGAGCTCTCAAATATGGATCCTCTCTAGGTCTTTATTCACACCCAGCCAAAAAAAAGTGTGCATGTGGGGATTAAAACATCATCTCTGTTCAAAAGAGTTTTAACAAAACAAACAAACAGAAAAACACCCCAAAAGGGTCATTCTGCTTTGAACTTATGGGAAGTACTATTTCCCTTGTCACCTCTTTTCCAGATTATATAAACACAGATCTACCCATATTATGCTTTCTCTGTAGCTTCCATCATTGTAGCTCCACACTTGTGTAAAATAAAGGCAAAATCTCTCTGAGGGACCATCCAAATTACTAATCAAATCAGTTGTACTGTAAAGTTTCTTCTAAAATAAAGACATTTCAAATTAATTCTGGAAATAGGTGATGATATTCTTAAGTAGTCACTAAATTAAAGATGTTTCCTATTACAATTTTAGGGTTTTGTCCAAACTCCCCAGAACTTAATTCACTGGAAAAATAGTATTGACTTCCTTGGACTGTGGATCTGACCTTCAGTGCATTTTTTATTCTCTTATGACACTCACACTCCTGTGAATTAACAGATGACAGAAGAGAGCAAGATATTTAATTTGTTGCAAACTTTACTGTGCAATGATGCGAGTTTTTTGCCAATGATGGAACTCCTAATCCCGGAATGTAAAGGACTGTTGGCAGCAAAGAATGAGGAATGTCAAGGAAAAGGGCAAAATCCCTTTCCTTCCCACTTATGCTATACTGGTATCATGCTATGTCCTCTTTTTGATAAGCTGTAATGACACTGACTGTCAAAGTTGTCAGGGCACTGAAGAACCCTTCCTGAGTCATATTTCCCTATTATTGACAGGCAGGGAAAAGTGGGTGCCTGCATGTATGCATGTGTATATGGAAGGATAGAGACTGATCCCTTCTCTTTTGGATCAAAACAAAAGATGACATGTGAAATAATATTCTGATTCTCATCCATAGTTAATGTCTTTTCCTAAAGTTTTTGGTGATGTTTACGGGGTCATGCTATTTCTTCTGCACCTCTGGTGTAATATCAGGGAGTGTGTATTTTCATAGGTAGGTGAAATGATATGTGAATTTACATAATATATGCAAAGCATATCTATTATAAATCTATAGATATCTAAGTTCAGAGGGATTTATTTAACTACAGGGGTTTCTGAGAAAGGAATGACAAGAATCTTTGCTTTCAGTGTCTTACCAGAAGTGCTGTAATAGCATGCTCCAAATTCTGGTGTTATCAGGTTTCTAACTTATTTAAAGAGTAGATGAGTTTTCACGGAAGCATGTTCAATGTCTTGTCTTGACATTATGTCCCAAGACTGTGAGAAACTCTTTAATTGACTGATGTACTGAAATGGAAGCAAATTCTTATATCAGAATTGCATTTGGCATGAGATCTTTGGCCACATTGAGGTGGATGAGGGATGGAATTGTCAAAATTATGAGTTTCTTGATTGTGTGGGTTTGCCAGTTCCCTCGTGTATCCATGTGCTGCCTTTTAGAGGATCAGTTTCTTTTGTTCTCTTACTTTGACGATAATAAAATGTTTTCTGCTGACATAACTCCATGAAAATGAGAGAATTTGCAGCAGTGATGATGGTCTTCTACTTTTCAGTAATGTCAGTGAAATGATTTTGCTAATCTTGAACTCAAGCCTGTAGTCACTGTGTGAATTTTACTCTGGCAAAACTCATGTTGGTAGAAATGGAAGTTAACCTGAGAAGCATATAAGTAGCAGGTAACTAGAGATTTGTGGAATGTAAGATGAAAATATTGGGGCTAAAGGGAGAAATACTGCTTTAATTTTCAAAATAACAACAAAAAAAGCAAGTGGAACCTAGCTTCAATGCTTCATCAGAGTTGTATCTGATGTGGTAGGTAATCCACTCTTACAGATAGAGGAACATATACGGACATAAAAGAGCAGTATACATATAGCTTGACAGTATTAGTTTTTAGGTTCACTGATACAAGCTCCTCTGAAGCATTCTGCTTGATGGCTGATTAGTCGCTAACTCTCCAGCACCTTGTATGGGTTCAGTTTTTTGAGGGACTGCTGTGGGCTTTCCCTTCTATCCTGAAGCCCTAGCCATAAAACTTTTGTGAAGGAAAAACAAAAGTTCAAGTATAACAGGGATTTTGTTGGTTTGCGTTGGAAAGTAGCGTCTTTAGCTACATTACCATACAGTTCTTTGGAAAGTTGAGAATTTAGACTCTAATTTTTTGGAAATATCTCCCTTAAATCAACGCTTGATAGCTACTGAAATAGCTTTCCAGAGTATATTTTTAATGGGAACTTTTCTATCTTTTTTTCTCCCCATTCTCTTTTTTCCCTGATACTCTAGCATCCCAGTTTTGAGGGGCTCGTGGGACTGGATGGCAAGCTTTATAGACTAAAATGCATGACAGATTGTGCTGTAGAAGATACTCTGTGATCAAAAATCCTGGTTGTGGCTCTAGTGGTGGCTTGCTGAGTCATTTGGGAAGTAAAATTCCTGGTTTTGCACAAAAGAAATTACTTCAAACCTTTGTAAACCAGAGGAGAAATACAAACGGAGAGAATCACAATGAGGACTTTAGTACAGGAGAGTGACTTAACCAGGCGTTTAATATAATGCTTTATATTAGTGGTAGGGCTTCATTTTGCAGCAATTTCCCTGAAAGTTACTTTATCTTTCTGGATTGCATCGTCTGGCCAGCTGCCCTCCAGAGTAGAATCACTCAGG
The DNA here is from genome assembly GCF_040807025.1 of Struthio camelus. NCBI lineage: Eukaryota > Metazoa > Chordata > Aves > Struthioniformes > Struthionidae > Struthio > Struthio camelus. The sequence goes on from NC_090946.1 coordinate 17,466,675, forward strand.
CTGTGAAGTACTGAGCCCAGTCTTCGTGTTGCAGAGGGCAAGGAATGGGACACAGGGAATGGACACAGTTCCTACTCATTTTCCTTTCTGTAAGGTAAGATAGGACTGGCAAAGCAAGGGTTCCTGCGGCTCCTTCTGTAGCCTAGCCAGCCATCTTCTGTCTGCTGAAACAGGAACAGCTGCTGGACAGCCAGGGTATTCACGCTCCTGCTGCTGCTTAACAATAGAGCATGCTATGCAAAAGCTTGAAGAAGTGTTCAGGGCCCCTTCCCTTAGCCCTCCTTCCTGTGTTTTCATGACCTGCATGTGTATATACAAAGATCTGTACATTAAGCATGCAAAGGGATTGGGGCTTTGTTACCTATTAGAGTTGGGAAATGTGTCTTAAGGATGTGGTTGATGCTTTGCTGACTGGTTCAGAATATCATTGCTTCACAAAGCTGCAGTCCATAGGCTTGGCTGGAGTGCATTTTGCTTTTCCTTATCTGCAGCTGTATGTATCTAATGAAACCAGACAGTACAAATGTTTCTTGGCATTGCAGAGACTGATGTAGCAAAAAGCTTTTGTCCCTGGATTCTGGCCTTGCTATTGTTTTTGGCCTAGGTGCTGTAAAAAAGAAATAGGTACATCTAATCCTACAAGCACAATCGTCCACAAACAGTCTTCAGAAACAAAGTTTAAAACAATGCTGACAGAATTCGATAATATTAGAGGGGGTAACTAAAGCAGGTTTAGCAAGAAACAGCTGAAGGACATCAGATTTAAGATATATGCACAGCCTTTAATTGATATTTCTTCTGTGATATGTAACAACTGTACTGACACCTAAAGGCTTGATCTGTAGACCTGTGAAGTCAACGGCTCAGCTCTCATGGGCTTCAGTGAGGTAGGATCAGGGCCTAAAATGGCCATTTCCTGTCTTACTGGAGTTGCCATGTCAGCTTCTGCTCTGGGCAAAACATGGGCGTCCTGAACCTAGTTCTTTGCTGCTGAATCAAAGAAGCAGCACTCTCCATCTATTTTGCATTTGATTGCCTTTATTGAAATCATATCATAGACTTACAGTAAAAAGAAGAAAAAGTAACATTTTCGTTCCTTTTAATAAGGTAAAACCTCTATTTGAATCCATCATTTAGATCTTATTTAGTAAACATTTCTTTCCTCCTCCACCCTTTTCCTTGTTATGTTGTCACAGATGGCACAAGGCTAAAGCAGAAGAAGAAACGGTAAGTTACTGAGTAATAGGCCCGGGGCAGGTTAGTGAATTAAAGTGTGTTAGGAAAAAATGCTACTCCAACACTTTCTAAAATGTTACAACATCAGGATTTATAGGGTTGAATATGTCCACACTTATGTTTGTATAAATAGCTGTGCTGGAGAGAGATGAGTGGCTGCTTGTGTATTCCCGTATTCTATTCACTAACTCATTATTGCTTAACATAGCTTTTGTTATAAAAGGTTCCCCCCCCTCCCCACCCCGCTCTGGAATATGGGGGAAAATGGATAAGCAAAAACAGACAGTGAATGTGTCCTGCATCCTTAACAATGAGCTAATGCAGCCAAGCAGGGGGGAGAAGGGAGAGTATTTGCAGCCTCTTTTGCAGTTTATGACAAAATTTGTTAAATAAGATTTTGCTTACTCCCTCTCTGATGGATAGGCCAGATAAATGAGATGGATAATAGCTCGTTGTTTCCTGCTCTTTGAATGACGTTTCTCCATTGTCTTAAAGCCTCAGTGGAGTGAACTTAACACAGTGGGCTTTGTTGAAACAAAAGCAGTTGTTCCCCATGTCGCCAAGAGAACTACAGTGGAAATGCTAATTTGATAGCACTGAAAGTGTTTGAGGTGCAGTCGGTGGGCTAAATACTAGATCGTCAGCCTCAGCTATTTACCTCCCTTTGGTTTTCTGTCTTGGATGAACAGCCTATTTCACAGGAACATCAATTTTTATGCCTTGTCATTTCACCAATTGCATCATGCAGGCAGATTTCAAATGCCTTAAGAGTAACCATAGTAACTGCAGGTCATTTAAATAGCTGAAAGAAAAGGAATTCCCTCCCTTCAGTCAAACAGGCTCCAAAGGTACACTTAGTTTCAAATTTTCATCTACTGTAAACTGGCATTGCCCTGCTGGGTTTTTGTAAGGTTACATGGATTTGTACAAGTTGAGCTGGTCCTAAAAGTATCTACAAAGCAAATCAGCAGAAGTGGGTGTAGCTTTCACAGGAAGGCAGAGCTGTGACTGCTTGCTCAAGGATAGATTTGTGTCTTTGTGCCTGCCTCTCTACTCATGCAAATGTGTATGCGCTCACTCCATTCTTTTCTCTGTTTCTGAAAAACGTCATGTTTATTACCTGACACAGAACTACTATTACTCTTATTTTCTTATTAGTAGAGCTATGTGAAAGCCTTTACTTTGACAGGGTTTCTGTATTCGGTTTAACATGGATTATAAACCAAATTTGAGAAGTACTGAATCAGAATTTTAATGCAATGGGGTAGGCCCAATTCCAAGTGCAACATGATACACTTAGCTATTGTTTAACATTATAAATGCCATTCATGCAAGAACACATGGAATAAATCAGGTTAGAGCCTTCCTTTTGTTTTGATGAGGAAATCCAAATTTTCCTTTCACTCTTAACCTGAATTTATCCTTACCTAAGCTCTCCCTGTTTTTTGGTAAACTGAAAATCAGGTGCTCTATTGCTCAAACAGGCCCTGAATGTTTTACTGAGATGATTGGTCCATCTGCTAGCTTATTGATTAATTGAGTAATTCTCCCCCAATAATGCTTACATTGATTTTACTGATAGGTTCTGGTGATTCTAAATGCCAATGATTCTTATGTTTTCTTCCATAGGGTTCCCTCCATCTTTATTCTCAGTTTATCATGCAATAGTATAAATACATCTAATTTCGATTAATCATTTAACTGTTAGCTTTTCTGAAAAATACAGGGCTAAGCTGGGCAAAATTCAAGTAAGCAGTTGTTCCTACTCTGGAAGCTGAATGTGCTAATGTAGCAGCTACAAACTGAGTAGAGATTTTGGTGCCTATACTGGTTGGTAAGGAAAGCGTTTTATCTGTAAGAATACTTTGTCTTGTTTGGCATATTAAGAACTATAAAGTAGGTTAAATTTTATGTATAGATGTAATAATAAAAATATCTTCCAACACCTATCATTCAAGGCTAATATTTTAAGTCTTGGTTATTCTAAGTTGACAGACTTCCAAAAATCAGTTTGCTCATAAGGAATGATTAAGATGCGTGTTCAGTACTGACTGTTAGAAGCTTATCGTTTGGTCATTATAGCAATAGTGTTTTTATTCTTTGGAGGCATTCAGGCACTTTTTTGAGTGGCTTGTGGTTAAAACTTGCTGCAATACCAATACTCAAATGAAATGCAGGTAGTCTGACCCTTTGGAGAGCTAACTCAGAAAAGTTGGATGTTGACTGAACGGCTGTCAGTCCCTTTTTTCTGAATTTAGCCACCGCTAAAACAGTAAGCATTTTTGTTTTGTTTCACTCTTTCCCAAAATTCTGGTAGTGAAGGATTGCCTTAGCCCTTTCCATAATCACACTTTCTGGCTCTTCTGGCTGAACAGTCTTCAACTTCAACTAACTCCCTTTTCTAGAGGGCTGCACTCGCTCCAAATTAGCTTCTTACAACAATGGCATTTCTTCTGGCTTTTTGACTGTACTACAGTCAAAAAGATCAATATTTTTTTTTTGAAGTGTGCTGAACAGGCGTGTTTTGGACTCGTTCAGGAAAGAAGGGTGTAAAACTTCCTGATCTTGTGGAGATGGAGAAGGAAGTGAAGGTGACATTCATACCTCCTGGCAAGGAAGTGGGAATAAAAGGGAAAGGTAATACATTTTTTTTTTTTTAAGATGTCTTGATCAATACTTACAGGAACTCTGAATTTGGGTCTCGTTTTTCCTGCATTAGATAATACTGTCATTGTTCTAGCTGCCTGGAGGTAATGTTTTCTTCCCCCTGCTTTTTTACAAGTTGACTCAGTTTGTGATCGTTTTCTTTTTTCTTTTTTTAGGTTCTTTGTTGTTCCATATATTATAATTTTTTATCACGTCAAGGTTGTGATTTGTTTTTTAACCTTTTAAGATAAGGAAAACTTACCAACCTACTTGGACCATCTCCCCCTCCCCCCACTTTTCTATAGTTTCAAATTTTCAGTTCTACTATGAAAATACTATTAGGAGCATCTATTCAAATCAATCCCTCTGCTTTTCATCCTTTGCTTTATAAGGAGATAGGGATGGAATAATTCATCTTTCAGTAGGATATTTAAGTAATAAAAGCAGATTTATTGAGAGCCTTTGTTTTGATTTCTAGATGAACCTCAATACCGTGTAACAACCTTCAGACTCGTGGATCTGAATTAATCTAGAGAAACACTGATCTGAATTGACTACTGAATCTGAGCATAGGTGCAGCCTCTCCTGATGCTACAGATCCTAATCCATAGCTGTTCATGTCAATACACAGTATTTTACTGACTTCAGTGGCCTTCAGAGTAGGTAAAGACAGGCTAGTGAAACACTCTTTAACAGTAGTGGGAATCTCCAGTTAATTAAAGGCAGGACTGTTCTATAAGCAGTGAAGATTTCAGGGTTTGGAAGGTGGTTCCCTTGTTTTGGAGTGGAGAGAAAGTAGCATTTCTTTTACTTCATTTCATAAGAGTGTATGTCATAGGACAGTGATAGCTTGAGAGCTGAGAGGAAGGTGATCTTGGACTTTTTTATTCAGCACTTGGAGAATTTGAATCCATTTCCAGTCTCTTCCTTGTGACGTGTGACTCATGTTTCTAACTAATATCTGCAACCAATTGCTACTTCTCTGGACTGCTGGAGGCTGACTAGCTGTGGAGCCAAAGCATTAGATGAAGAACTTAGAGGAACATATTTATACAATGGGTAGCTTTATAGATATTTTGATACAGAAACAAAACACACATTTACACTTCCAATCTCTGATTTTATGGCAGTGATTTACAACCCTATTAACACTTGGCGATCCAAGATCTAGAGAATAATATCAAGCCATCTGCTTGTACCCCTGTAGGGCTGTTTGCAGCTCTGATGCTGTGCTGCTAATACATCATTGCAACTTACATGCTGGAAATCTTGTTGCATATCTTGGATCTATTTGTTTGTTTGTTTTTGGCTGGGAATGGTGGCAGATGTGCAGGATATACGTGTGTTTTTCATGTGATTGGGAATACTGTAAACAGTTGAAGTCCAACTGCCTATAGTGGTTTTGGCCTTTCTCGATATACACTCTAGTCTGAGAAAACAGAGGGAAATGGGCCTTTGGGTAAGGTTGGTATGTGCTAGAAACCAGATAAAATGTCTGTGTTTTGGAGACGAAAAATGCCATTTCCCATAAATGGTTTTCACGCACTGTTGAATGCATTTTCTTGTTGCGTCTTCGCCTGATAACATATTCCTCTCTCAATGGCATTATATTTGGACACTACACAAACTAATTGAAGGCTTAACTGATATTTGGCTTAAATGGATGTTGGTCACATGCAGGCTCGCAAATCAAATTTTTGTTCTTAACCACCTTTCCACAAACTGATAACTTTTTGCAATGTGACGTCTTTGGGATTACATTTTCCCATGGTTGGACTGTGCCAAGGAGTACGTTATTGTGGAAAAACTGAGAAATAGTCTTGTTAGACCCAGTGTAGTTATTGGGGAAGGTGCGGTAAAGTGGTATTGCTGCAGTTCTCAGCTGGAGAATGCTCACTGAGAATGCTTCAGCAGTACCACTCTCATGGTCCAAGCTGCCACTGATGATGACTTGCATTTAAAGCTATGTGGTGGTTGTCCTGTTGGCTCCGAGCTGTAGAGAGTAGGTTAATGGGAATAAGACTCAGGAAGGGACTGGGGTCAGCCATACTATGGGGAACAAAAGAGAGAAATGGGCAGATGACACAGAATCCTGTTTTCTGGTCATTAATGTGATATACCTTGTAATCTAGCTGCTTTTGATTATTTCTCATGTTGAAGAGATTTACAGTACGAGACAAGAAGACAACATCTTCAGAGTGTGGATTCTGAAGCCATTCTGAACTGTAGAGCGTGCAGGAATTTGCTCCTCATTTTGCCTACTTATGTTGCTCTACTTAATGAAGATTTGGTCTGTAGAGTCCCAAATGTATTTTGTGTGTTACTATCATTACTCATTCATAACCAACTGTATAAATGAATACCTGATAAGGAGAATATACCTTGAAGGACTGTAGACAAGAGCAGAAAATTTCTTGTGGGATGATTTCCGTTATGCCTTACGTAGGCCTAAAATTACTTTGAAAAAGCATTCTGTTGGAGAGAATTGCAATGGTAACAACTGGATTTTTTTCAAGGTTGATCAGTGGGCAGTTTTCAAAAGTGCATTTTAGTTTTAGGAGTAGCTTACAATGTATAACGTACTATATATACTTCTAAAATAGGAATGTGCTTTTCCTATGTGGGATATCTCTTTGTATATACAGTTGACGGAGTGAAGACTTGTCACAATTGTGTATTTTACTTGGCAGGAAGGTTAGAATTCAGGTGGCTTGTTTCATGTATAGATGTTATGTTCATGTCAGATTCAGGAGATTTGGAAGGGTTACGCCTCCAGAATTTCACTTAGCATTTGTGTGATGAACAAACTCTGGATGTTGCTGAGGTTTGTCCTGTTTTGTGCAAAATTTTCAGGCTAGATCTGCCAGGCTAAACTGTTCAGTTTTGGAGACTGAATTCCCTGTTTGTTGTCATCTATGAGGAAGATACACCGTCTGTTTCTTTTGCATGTCTTGTTTTATAAATGTGCCAATAAAGCTGTGATGTAATCTCTTAAACGAGTAAGGAAGGAGTGGGTTTGATGGAATCCAGCTATTCTCAGATATGCAGATTTTAGGAAAACGAGGGTACTGATGAGGAGAAGCCGGGGAGAGACTTGGAGCAAACCCTCAGGAGGCCCTGCAGCAAGGACAGCCAGCCTGACTTCCCAGTCTTACTTCTTCAAAGACATTTGATGGAGAAGCCATTCAGGACTTAAGCTGCCTGTATGGATGGAGTCCTTTCCAGCAGGATGGCAAGTCCTGCAAGGGAGTGCCATGTCCCTGCAATGCCCTGCCTGGCCCTTAATTCCAATGGGGGATGTGTGTTGTGGGGGTGGCTTTAATAGAAGTAAGGATTAATATGCAACTCAGAAGCTTTCCCCACATCTGTGTGTGCTTGCTTTAGCACGCACAGCAATGCGCTCACCATAATCCTGTATTAGTGATATTGCCAACCATTACCCACAGCAACAGACACTGATGTAGCAACTAGAAGATTATGACCTCTTAGCAGAGCTGGCAGGAGAGAGGGCCAGATTAATAGGGGAGGTGGATAAGGACTAAGAAAATTCTTACCCAGAGCCTTTACCTAAAGTTCATTGGCTCTTTCACAGAAGAATTGGTAACAGAGAAGCAGCTCATAAAATTGGCTCTTATTTGTTTTTGCAAGTCTGATCACAGAATTTATGTTTGTATCTATTGATTTCCCTCCCCTGTCCAAGCAGAATCATCACTGCAGGCTTCCTTCTGTATCAGAGCAAGTTCTCTGTGAGGGATTCATGGAACACCTTGCTTTTTGTTCTGTGTATAAACAAATGCTCTTTCTGAGGGCCAAGAGGTGAAGAATATGTATAAACCATGGTTGGTTGTGGTCAGGGTAGTCCACGTTTGGGTAGGGTAGAGGAACAATCAGAGAGCTTTCTTATATATAAATTGTATGTTCCAAATCAACTGGATATCAAAACCTCAGCCAGACTCAGGTAGGTTGCAGTTTGCTGGGGAAGTGCTGTCCATTTATATAAAAACAGTATTTCAGCTGTGACTGAGAGGATGGTATTTTTTCATATAGCTTTATATGTGTGTGTGTGTTTGCATGCACATGTATCTCCCTTCAAAATTCTTTTATTTCCAGTCCAGTAGTTTAGTCTGATCAATACTTCCTCACATGTTGCTGATCAGGAAAAGCATGTTGTACATGTCACTCTCTGAAAATTAAATCTGAACTCACTGCATCTGTGACATATCTGCAGAAACCCCTCTGAATAACTGTGGATCTTTCCCAGCATGATTGAGAGAAGGATGTGACCACCTATTGGATTTATTAAGCCCCTAATGAAGTAAGGTACCCAATTCTTACTGGAGGGTAATGGCCAGAGTGCTTAATTTCCTTAAACTGCCTTAAAAATCTCACCTGGTGTGAATACTAACACTCGCAAAGTAAACGAGGGTGGATCTGGAATCCCCAGGGAAGGGGTTTGATTCATAACTTATGGGAGGAGAGGAATGGAGCAAGATACTTCAGTGATACAGATTGGTAAAGTTTTGTGGCCTGTAGTGGAGCTGCACTGGTTTATACCCCCAGTCATTTGGCTTAGTAAGTTTAGTTTTAAAACTGTAGTATGTCCCCCACTGAAGCTTTTCAGAAATTAGGAGGAAGTTGAAAGGTAAGTAGAGGAAAAGTAAGAGGGAAAAAGGAGGGAAAGAGCAATGGATATACAGGGTGGTTTGTGGGGAAGGGTTGTTTTTGTGATTTTTTTTTCCTGTTTTTTTATTTATTTATTTTTTCAGACAGTAGATTTGCCTCCCACTCTCTTAACTGGAAAATTTAAACATTTAAGATGGCATGTGCACAGAAAGTAATTAAAATTTCTTTTTACCACAACACAAAAACACAACCACAAAGCTTTGAAAATCTTGTTAATGCAGGATGTGAGATCCCAAAGACTGGCCTCCAATTTTGTGGGGATTGATGCAAGAAGGCCGAGCTGGTAAAATGCAGGAGTGTACCCAGTTTATTCTGCACCCATTTCCCACTTCTGTTTATCTGTCTTTCTGCATGTCATTTGCATCATTTTGTTGCTATGTGGTTCTATCCTATAAAGTATCTATACTGTCTGGATTTGCCACATGATTTTAGTTTTTTCTTAGTGATTTTTTTTTCATGCACTAGCACAGCGCTGAGTTTGGGGTTTCCAACCACTACATAAATAGTTCAGCTTGACCACATGACTACTAGTATCAGTGTGTTTTCAGACATGTCAAAACCTGCTCCTTAAACTTATGTAGCTATTAGTTGCTCTGTGCTAATTCTTCTTCCCGTTCAATGACATGGAAGTGGCCAACCAGTGATGGCTATGCAGAGTGACCATTGGGATAATTAGTTACACTATTTATTTATAAAAGAAAAGTATCATCTTACATGGCTGAATCAACAATGAGCTAATCAGTGTAACCATGTGATCTTATTACACTTATCTTTTTTTTTCATTCTCTTCCTATTGTGTGTTACAGATTCTTGCTGGTTAGTTTCAAATTGGTGTTTTCCATGAATGTTTGTTAGAATTTTTTCGTGTCTTTTTCATATCCTTTTTGTGTGTGCTTTACACGCACACAAACACTATTGACTTTTTCTGGAATGGGTGCTCATAGACAAGATGATCATGGTCTGTAATGGCTTTTAAAGAAACGTGATCGCAAGGTCTGTGCTCCTCCGCGTGGGGAAAAAAGTGATTTCTTGTGTATGATACAGGCAAGCCTAACAAAGCAAAGCAGATCACATCCTAGATTTGGAATGGCAAATCACAGGAAACCAAAATAATGACAAATAAAACTGAATAGGCAATAAGCTTGTAATAATCACGGTATGCAGACAAGAAGCGTGAATTTCATGAAGTGTTGTAGCTGATCTGAGCTGTTTGCACAGGTCTACTTGCAAGATGCTAGTGTTGCGCACACTGTGGATTAGGGAGCTTAAGAGGCTCTGGTGTCTCTGGAGGTCTGTTATCTCATGCAGGCAGCTCTCAGTGTGCTTTGTGTACCTGCATGAAAATGCTGTAATGGTGCAATCTTATTAAAAAGGGTGCCAGTGGAGCAGGAGAGAGAAGGCAGTGACTTTACAGCTGCAGGGAGCGAAATGGAAAACAAACCAGAAAATGAGGAACACGAACCAAGGGAGAGGACATGGATACGCCCCTTCTGTTTCAAGCCTGCCTGCTTAGTGGTTGAAACTGTGATGATCTACACTGTTTTGCGTATTTCCTCGTTACAGTGCATCTGCAGAACTCTAGGGGCAGCAGTGGGAAACCCTGCAGTGCTCCTGTCCTGTAAGTAAATGGTAGGTTTGGACTGCTAGTGTTTTCAGATCTATTTTTATATATATATTTTCCTGAGACCACTAAATGACTCTGAAATAAACCTATTTTGACTTCTCTAAGCTGTGAGCACGGAACAGGTTAAAAACGGAAACAAGCTAAAAGCTCTATTTCCTTTGCCTGAAAATCCACTGATGCAGGATGAAATTAAAGGCTATAAATAGCTGCTGTCCCTTCAGCTTCATCATGCAAGCTTCGACTGTGTGCAAGGATTAGAAGAAGACAGAATGGATTTCTGTGTGGCGTCAACAAGAGTCAAGGATTATGCCCAGTGTGCACATTGTATTGTTCATTTCTCGTGGGCTCTTGCGGGGAAATTAAATCCCTTCTGATGCTCAAGGTGCAGAGAGCAGAGTCGGCTTTGAGCAGGGCACGTGCATTGCAAAGCAATTTTACACAGTAGCACTTAGCTTCCCGTGTGTCTGCAGCGTCAAGCCCTGGCTTCATTTTCATGGCAGCAGGCAACCCAGCACAGATCATAGCAGCAGGAGTTGGGACTTTCCAGGCTCTGAGCTATAGCTGATATCAGTGAAATTCATTTTTATTGAACTCATTTTGAAAATGAGGTGTTTGCCCTTCATATGTCGCCACTCCTTCACTATATTCCCTTCTCCTCTCGTGCAAATTCTGCACTACATGAGCATAGCCCTGTAGTGACTAACAGGGACTCTGATGACATAAAGTCTTCATAGAGTTAACTGCAAATAGATCCCTGTGATATGTATAAGGCAGCTGAAGATGGGATGCCATTTCTTTTCTTGAAGGAGTGTTCAAGGTTGCCATGACCTTAGTGGTTCTAGCTTTGATTGCAGTTGCTAATGTGAAAAGTTATTGCATCTTTTCACTCTTCTCCACTTGCCTCTACCCCCACATTAGGTGTGTAATTAGAAGACATTTTGTTTCAAGGAGGAGGATTATACTACTTTTTTTTTACTTCCAAAAAATGTAGAAATGTTGAGCATTTTCAACATATTTGTCTAAAAGGTAGATACCCTTTTGGGAGCTCTTTTAAGAAATTTTGCTTTTTCAGCTTCCAGTCCTATGAGATGCAGAGGTCCCCTCCCTCAGCTTTTTTGGGTTTAGGTGAGGTTTGATAGTGTAGAGCGCCATGCAGAGTTGATTCCTCAACTGCATATGTATTTAGAGTTGTATAATTACCAGTGCTATTAATATATCTGGTTTGTGTGCAGTAATTTCAGTGGAAGCAAGGGCAAGAGAGGAGTAACTTTGCACTGCTGCCTTATTGCTGTATGGATAACAGCTGATGTCTTTGCACTGGGTGTTAAGTAAGGATATAGTGATGGTAATTGTTGCTAGATTGATAACAAGACACAGTCTAAATGTTGCTTTTCCATATTATACATACACCTTCAGACTGCTATGTCTACAACATGGTTCTGGCAGTGTTGTAATTCCTCTACCTAAATCTCTACAAGTAGGCATTCGTTATGGCAGCATGAAAACCTGTCCCAGTATTCAAACCTTTCCCAGCCACCATCTTTGCAGAAAAAGAAGCTTTCATTGATGCAGAGCTTGCAGAAGTAGAGCTTCCTAAAAAGTCAACAAAAAGCCTTTGATCAAACAAAGCAATTTTGAAGTCAGTTTTTTGGATACCTTTAATGCTACAGTGTGCACATTAAAATTGCTGCTTCGAACAGCTGGGGGAGCAAGAAAGATTAAGTCCTTTGATCTGACCTTGGAGTCCTGTTGACCTCATCTGCTGATCTGATGGAAACCAAATCTCTGTCTCCTACTGCAGCACTGAGGAGGGAGGTCTTAGTCCTTTGGGAATTCAGAAGGTAAAAAGAAAAACCTTGTGCTTACCTACACTTAGAAGCCTGTACAGGTGTGGTAACTGTTATACTGTGAACCTAGCCGGTCTTGCAGAAATGAGTTTTCCCCCCACCCTGATTGAAAACATTCATGTGTTGTTGTGTTGGGGCTTCCTGCATTGGGACATTGGATGCGAGTCTGGTTTAAGAGAAGATTCACTGATTGATGGATCTCAAGGTTGTTCAGTCAGTTCCCCCAAAATTTTTTTACAGGCATAGCCATTGTAGCTATCCAATTATGGGCATGTATCAGTAATTGCCTCTAAAACATTAGAGTAAAAGAAAAAATAGGACCACAAGGAATGGAGAATTAAGGTTGTATTTCATAGAAGATCTGAACAAGCCACTCATCTCTGCCTTGAATTAGCAACGAGAGAAGTTAGAGGCTTTTGCTGCTTTGTTCATTTGTTCATGTTTAATTTTAATGTCATCAAAGACCACTAAAACAACCCCTCCCTTCTTTTTTTTTTTTTTTGACTTCCTAGTTCCTATGAAGAAGATTGAAAGTCTGCTGATTTCAGCTGTTCTTCACAGTCAGGCTGAGTTGCCTCTCCTATCACCCTTGAAAATAGAAGCTAATCAGGGCCTTGCTGACCTAGTCCCCTTCATACAGCTTCTTATTGCAATGCAGAGTAATCAGAAGGGTGGTGGAAATAGTCAAGGTCAGCAACAGACAGCTACAGTTTTCCCTGGGCTCAGATTAACTGGCACATCCCTTTAGACACTGGCTAACGGCTCCAGTGCTTTGAGCAGCCAGCCACTTGCCTCATTCAGACACTGTTCAGAGACTCTTTCAGTAGCTTTGACTGTCAGCTGGTTCTGTCAAGGATGCCTACTATTAAACAGTTCATTTGCACTCTACATGAACAGCCTTTGCTGGTCCAAACTTGCCTGAAGCTTGTACTTTGGAAACTGCAGTAATTAGACCTTTGTGTGTAAATGTTTGTTTTAAATATTTTGTTATGATTTATTTTTCCCTGTGGATGAGTTAAACAAGACTTTAACTCAATGTTCCATGATAAAGGAAAGTTTTTCTCCTCTCCAGAAGTTAATCCAAACATCCTAAGGGTGACGTGCTATGTACTGACTCCAACAGAAAAATAAGAGAACTGTATAGTCAACTGTAGACAGGAGGAAAGCTAAGAGGGTATGAATGATTTATTCTATTAGTGCTGAATCTGACTTGTTTCATCTTTCCATATACTGTAATGCTGTAAACTAGGAGTCCTGATGGAGTAAAATAGTAAGTGCACTAGCCGGAGTTTTATAAGAAAATCAATGAAGCACACAGTTGAAAACATAAGCTGGGAAAGTAAGATAGAACAATTGCCACTGCAGACAGTTAACCTCCTTTCCTGCTTTGCCCTCAGCTCTTTTCTGGCCTTCTCTTCCAACTTGGAGCCCCTCACTCTGTCAGCTGTATTAGAATAGGTATTTTCCAAAACGAACCCTCAAGGAGTTACAGTTTGGGGCCCGATTTTTGCATCTGTCTGGAAGGTATCTAGCCCATACTTCGGCTGGTGTGGATCTCCCCATTGACTTTAGTGAAAAAGAGGAGACCCAAATCCTTGAAACTGTTGTATTGACAGAAGATAACCTGGGGACTATGAGCAATACATGATGACTCTATAGAGGGTGACTGCCCAGTGATGAGCACTCTGTGGAGGCCCAAACTCACTGTGTATCTTACCGTTCTGCTAATATCTCTGATGTAAAGATGTGTTTAGTGAGCAAACAGATGGTGTCGCCCACCAGGGGAATATCAGATCCTCCCCTGTGGAAGTTAAAAATCTACATCCAGCACTTTCTGAAAAGAAAAAGGAAATAGTACAGCCAAACTCCTCAAGAGACTAGCCAGCTGCTGCATTGCCATTTTTGACCCTATTCTTGATGTAGCTCCTTGTGAAACAAATAGTGCAAAATGTCATCATTTCTCTCTAGTGAAACCTTAAAATATGTAGGATGTGGGCAAAGGAGTTGGATCCATTACTATTCCTAGACATCAGTCCAGTCAGATGAGCAGATGGAAAAGCACAAACCGTGCTCAGGGAGAGCAGGAAATATGGACCAATGCCTATAGCTTGATTTCTATGCCAAAAAAACCACTGTGAAATTAGCAAGAGTAGGGATCTCAGTAGACAAAGCCACCAAATAATGCTCAATATAGTATCTAGTAGTGGAAAAGACCTAAAATACCTTGACTTACAATGTAACTATGTAAAGTTTGTCATCTATAAAATCTTGATATTTTGAAGAACAAGAGTAATTCTTAATATGATGATTGTAGAAATCTGAGCGCTCAGTTTGGAGGATCTGTGATCAAGAGACACTTGTGACCACGGGAACTTGACAAATCATGCGATGCACCTGTCTGTATCTAGTGTATTCATGAGTTGCAAGTAAGGGAACAAAGAGAGCAGTGCTGTTGCTTGTATGTAGCGTTACTATCTATGTAAAGAGATGATAGGTCAGATGAGACGGACAAAGGGCTGTGAGGAGATGATAGACTAAAGATACAAGAAGTTGGGGCAACACAAATGCATAAGGAACCTCAGGGTTGTGTAGTCACAGCAGTCACTGAAGTTAGAAGTCTTTGCTAAGCTGGCTACTTTTTCAGGTACTCTACTAGAGAACAGAGAAAGGGGAGGAAGCCAGTGTGTATTAACTAGGAATTTGTGCTTTACCAGATGGTATGAAAGAAAGGAGGGTTCAAGGAAAGCAGATGAAAGATACAGAAAAGGCAGAGCTTGATAAGAAATAATGGATTAACTATTGCTGGATGTTAGGTGTTTGTGGAACAATAAATATCTTGTGGATTGAAGAAAATACAGTTGAGGAAGAATATGGAAAACCAGAGGACTGGAGATATAGTTGGAGGACAGAAAATGAAAAGAAACACTTGAAGGTAAGGGTTGTCAATGTGGAGCCACTGCATCCATACAGCACACTGACCAGAGAGTCTGAAGTACCCTGAGGATCTTTGAAGTTCTCATTTCAGATTGACCGTACAGGTACTAAAAGTTATAATCAAGAACTTAAGTGCATCTCGGCCATGAATTGTGCTGCACGAGCATTGCATGAGCATAGTCAGTTAACAGGGCAACGAGAACATGTAGTGTGAGAAGCAGATCAGAAGAGCTCACTGAAATTGTGAAATACTTTTCTCCACAGGATTCTTTTCTAGATATAATAAAACCTAAAGCACTGTCTGCTTTCTTATAACTAGTTGGAGCATCTGAATCTTTAGCTGTCAGGCCTTTCCATGTGAAGCAAGCATACAAAGATAATGATAGGAAGGGACTAAATTAGGTGATGCAGCTCTCAATTAGGGATACCCTTGACAGAACTATAGAACTATTTGCAATAAAGTAGGAAAAAAAAACAAGTCAGTCAACCATGTTTCAGAAAACTTCAAAATTAATAAGAAATTAATAATCCGGGCAAACGGCCTTAAAGGCTTTGTGCTGTATCTGTGTAGAGCAGAGATGCTGATAACTCCCCATAATTATTAAAGCTTAGCTATAGGATACCAAAAAATTTTCAGTAGATTTGTTTATCAGTAAGCCGAAAAGCAGAAACATTGAAGACGCTATCCTGTAGTAGATCATGACCTGCAAGTGCCTGAAATGAGAACAAATAGAAATAAGGTTTTTGTCTAGGCAAAGGATGAGAAGTTTGCTAAAAGCAAAGGAATATGCTGGACAGCACCATGCATTGCAGCCTTGAAAACTGGCATCTGTATGAGTGTGTGTTTTCTCACAATTTTGTCTATTTTTAACATCATTTAAAAATAGTTGGAAAGAGTTAAAGCTTAATTGTTCTCCTTGCATTCTATCAAATCCTGAAAAAGTCTTTTTCAGGCTTTGATAAAACTCCTTAAAAAGATATATATTTACTGTATATTTAGGGTTGTTTTACTATTTTTGAGGTGGAGAATAGTGAAAATGTTAATAGGTAGCTAGGAAGGTTACCCAAAGATTTTGTTGCAGAGAATATCCTCTGCTGAGACTCCTTAAATCAGTCATTCATAATGTATACCTATGCTTCTGAGACCAGCAGTGCTCCACGGTGAGACTGTTTTCCCTTCCTCTGGTAGAGGAAGAGGTTAGGCAGGAATACAAAGTCTCCTAGTTCCTATTAGACCTGTACTTCATTTTCTAGACTGGCATTCTAAGGAGCAGCACGTTTTTATCTCGGAACAGACGTTGGCCAGCACCCACAAAAAGAAGGCATGATTGAAGTGTTCTTCTAAAAAAGACAAGTCTTGCATGTAGCTGCTTTACTCATACAGGGGATATAGATTCTCTCACAGAAGATTACTGTTATGGTTAAATCCTTGCTAAACACACAGATAACATCTTACTTGGTTCTTTTTCCACTGTGAATCATTTATACCTACCTCTTCCTCCCTTTATCCACTGTGTCGTACCAGGGAAAGCCGCTCTGAGTCTGGGTTTCATAGCATTCCTTCCTTCATGATTTTTGCTTCTGAATAAGATCACCCACAACCCAGGAGTCCAGTCCTGGGCCTTATGCAAAGGGAGATCTCTGAGCTTAGTTTTTGTTTGCTTTGCGATCATTTCTTTTGCTCCTTGGGTCTGTGGTTATGGAAAATCCCTGGAAGAAGATAGCACAGGTACTTCATTCTCAGACTTCAGTGACTGGTAGGAAGCAGATGAGAGGTTTACCAGTGGAGAGGATATGGGGCTTCCTGGTCTTCGTGGAAAAAAAGTGAGATTCAGCTGCCTAAATACCCCCTTCCTGATCTGTGAAAGAGATTATTATTTCATGTTTATTCTGAGGATAGGTATACTAAAGATTGTAAGGTGCTCCAGTACCTCAGCAATGGCAGGATGGAGTCCATATTTATTAGAATGGTATAAGATCAATATCATTCCTTATTACACTGTTTTGGCCACCTACTACCTCAGCTCATAAGGTACAAGAACAATAGACTGTCACAGGAGACTTAATGGATTGTTGACCTGTTATACAGTGACCTCCTATGTTATTAAAAACACAATGCTTCCTATATAGTGTGGGCTTTGCTGTTTGGGTGCAGAAGGGGGGTGACCTTTTGGGGAAAAGGACTTTCTACATGTTTCTAGAAGACATTTTTAGAAGCAATGTAATATGCTGTCCTTTGCCTCTTCAGATAGCATGTGTCTGCTTACTGTACAGTGTCTGCTGTTTATTTGATTTTGTTTGTTTGATTTTCAAATAGTGCGTTTACCACTGAGTTTTTTGTGTACCTAGGGATGAGGTCTTGCCCGCTTGGAGTTATTAAAGAGCCTGTTGACTAATTTAATGTAAGAAGAGATATCAGACCCAATTTCCTGGGCAGAATTCCAGACTGGGAAACTGTGATTTTTACCTCTGTTAATTTCTTCTTCAAATCTACTTAAAACAGAGAGAAAGGCGTGGTATTTAAACAATTTTGTAATATTGCCCCATTTTGGTGAATAACTATCTCATTTCACCTTAGAAGACGCTGCATTTTGATAATATAAAAAAAATTTCTAACGCTCACAATTTGAAAAGTGCTTTGGGATTGCCTCAGATAAATCCCATATAAATGTATGTTTTGTCTCTGTAGTGGTTTGTCTCACCACTTCTCCTTCAAATGAGAAAACTTGTCCTGTTTCCAAGAAGAGATGCCAGGTATGACTTCAGGCTTACACATCCTACTGGATTTGAGGATTTTGTTCACTGACTAAGAATACATTCGTGTAGGTTTAAATATTGCCACATCTGTGCGTTGGGATTATAGATATTTCTGCTAATTAGTTGCCAATGGGCAGCCAAACGCTATTTAATATGTATTTGCTTGTTGTATTTGCATGTTAAGAATCACTGCTTTGTCTGCAGATTGTGAGCAATTTGACACAAGTAGTCAATGTCCAAAATTTGATCAGGTTGTGTAATTTTATTTGGATGCTTAAGTCACATGTTTTTAATTCTAGAGTGGGATTTAACTTGCCTAAGTAAATGTTTTAATGGGAGCCACGCTACCAGGAAAGCCCTGTAGGGCCCTCTAATAGTGAAGGGAAAGTAAATTGAGGAAAAAAGAATGATTTCAGTCTCTCACGCTTTTGTCCTATATCTTTGAGTTATCAGAGGCCAAGGTGTTACTTCAAGCAATGCCACGTAAGGTGTTTTAAAACAGAAGTGAGATTTTTAATGTGACTATGTTCCTTCTAAGTGTTTATGTCCCTTCACCTGCTTCCACCCTTCAGATTTCTGCAAGTAAAATTATTAATGTGCTGTTCCCTGACACTGAATGCAAAAGGGTGAGATAAATGGATGAACAGAAATCAATTTTATTTGTGTGAACTTAAAGGCCGTTGCTCCGTTTAGGTGTGTATCTGAGGACTTGTACTGTTTGTTTGCAAAAGAAGCATCTAGATGTATTGTTTTTTAATTCTGCTTATAACTGTTGTGAGTTAAAGGGTGCGCACAGCCCAGAAGAAATGGATAAAGAAGCCTGCAGGTAGGGGGCCCAGAGAAGGGGTCTGCATTGTTTCACGTAGCAGAGTGGACACTCAAAGTATAACATTCTGCCATAGCACTTCTGTTTGCTCGTTTCGATAGTGCACTCCTGCAGATGTCTGAAAAATGCCTAAATCTTAATAGGTCAAGACTTTTTTCTTCCCTCCTCTTTTCTTCCCTTCCCTTCCTAGTGGGAAAGTGTTTCCTTTCCCACTAAGCCATTTTGATCTTTTTGCTTGGGCAGAGACACAAAGACTCCTGTAGTAAAACTATTTTGGAATGGGTGTTTAGTCACTGCTATCCTCTCTAAATTCATTAATTTTGGTAAGTAGCAACCCGAGGGAGGAGGTAGCTTTGCCTATGTTGCCATACTCAAGTCTTTCTGTGCTGTGGAGCCTAAATGAGGAAACAAGGGAAAGAGGCAGCTGCGCTAGCCTGTTGTCACTGCCGTCACTAATACAACACGATGACTTCAATCTTTTCCCATCTGCCTATGAGGGGAGAGGCGCTGATAAGGCCTTGGGATTGGTTACAATCTACAGAAATCACAAAGCAGATGGATATTGAGCAGATAAGCGTTAATCTGTCCTGAGAGAGGATTAATCGGGTGAAAGATGGCAATCTATGTGTGCGCGCATGTGTGCATGCGGGTGTATGTGGAAGGGGGGTAGGGGTGGGAATGGTGGGCAGCTGGTGCTGCTGTCATCTCTTTTGGTCCTGCTTTTGTCTTGCTTGTGTGCCGTGATGTGAAATAAGGTCTGTCTCCTGCAGAAGTCTTATTTGTCTAATTTCCACTGAACCTTGACTTCAGAAGCTGAGGGAAAATGTCTTACATGTTTTAAACAGGCTAAATCTTCTTTTTCAGCTCTTTAGCTTTATCACACAGCTTTTCTTTCATCCTATTGCTGAAACACATTCTGTAGCATTTTATTAACTACTTTTCCTCTTTATTTTTAGCTAACATAGTTTCTTCCTGGTTTGCAAGCCCTGTCTGTTTCCCAAAACACATTCAGTGATTGCATGATGCTTCATTTAAATTATTGTTCTGACATCTATAGCATTTTATCTAAGAATCTCTAAATGTTTTACAGGCATTACTTAATTAATCCTTGCAATATCCCAGAGAGATTAGGTAAGCATTAAAAACCTAATTTTTTTTTCCTTCTCTCAGAGTTTTTGAGGACATGTAGCTCCCATTGCCTGAATTTGGAGTTACAGTGCTAAGCACTTCTGAATATCAGACCTTATATCCATTACTAGGTGATATGCAGTAATATAGTGCCCCAAACCTATGACCTTTACTGGTAGAATATGGCAGTGGAGTCAAAATTGGAGACAAAAGTGTATCAGTGACAAAGATGGGAATAAACCAATGGATACAGCCTTTCAACCTCTTCTTTTCACCAAAAAATACAATACTTCTCTGATACTGTGCATTGAATGCTAGTCTCCGGTTTCTCTCTGTGATACAGCTATGTCTTTTTCTTACAGCTGTGTTGTGGTTCACGTGGTTCCTTTTTTCTTCGTAACTCTGTCCATCTCTTGCCTAATTTGTTTTTCACCATAAAGGAATATGCGGTGATGCAAGTGTCCTATAGCAGATGCAGCTATTTTCTGAAGTGCCTGTTCTTTTCAGTGGCTTGGTTACCAGTATCCGTAAAAGATCTGGCAGCCTTGGATCAAGCCAGAAAAGATTATAAAACTACTGGGGTTATCTGGAGTGCCTAAGTGCAAATACTTTCCTGCTGTTCTGCCTGGGGGTTATCTCTCAATGTCCACTCTTACTTTACCGGTGAGTGGTTGAACAGCATGACTTAGTGTATGTATGAGAGAGATAACTGCATGCCGTGGGCCAGATTTTCAAAGGGGCCCTAACTCTGTCTCTATTTTTATGTGCTCTGAACGTTTGTTTTCATATGTAAAGGAGCTCAACCACAAAGGCATATAAAATAATAGATTTTTACAAACTTTCCGCTTTGTAGATTTCTATAGTTGCAGTATATGGTAAATGAACACTGTCTCAGGTAAATCAAGTAGATATTTAGGGCTTATTTCATATATCATTCCTGCATGCTGAGGAGAGATCTGTGATGAGGAAATGGAACCAGATATCTCTCTCTCTAGACAATGTGCTTTGAGTGGACTGGAACAGACTAAGCTATGTGCAGTGTATATGATCAGTCTTGGGTGTCTCCTGCGTGCCCCCCCCCCCCCCCCCCCCCCCCCCCCCCAGTATTCAAGACTGAAAAATTCAATAAGAGTTCTCTCTCCCTGCGGTCTCTCTCCCTCTCCCTGCGGTCTCTCTCCCTTTTTTTTAAACCAAAATTCTCTGTAACAAAAGAGATAGGGGTAGACAAACATGAACTGGGAATAAGATGCGATTTTTATTTTTTCTTTTTACAGTTAAGGTATTTCATTCATACAAATTGTTTGATAAAGGAGGTGTTTCAACCTCATAAATGAAGACTGCATATCTTTCTAAATGAAACGTGTATTTGACTGCTTGTTGTGCAGGACTTTGGACCAGTTAATTAGGACAGATCTTGCTGACCTTAAATAGCAAGAGTTCAGGGGTATTTAGACGGATGATGCTGTTTTGTCACCTGTTACTCTTTTCTTTCCACATGAGATGGTGTGAATGCATTTTCTGTCTTTACTTTTCTACGAGTTTTAATCCTTGGCTGAGTTTGTAAAACTTACCTTCTTCCCCTTATTTTGTACTTTTGAATGTCCCAATGTTGTTGTACAAGTTTCCTATAGTCAAGTAGTTTACCAGAGTTTACTGTGACGTATGGGGTGTAGAAAAATAAAAGCTTTTGAGACATCAGGTTATTAAAGCCAAGGGAATGTCCTGGGAGAATAAATTGCCACCAGCATGAACCGAAATAGAAGTATTTGTTAACTTGTCAGCCATGTTTCTTTTTTCTTCTAAGTAAAATTATAAACTTTTAATTTTTCTTCAATTGTTGTCATTTTTATGGTGAATTTTCTATGCTCTCCTTACAGTTCTGTTATTCTTCCTTTCAGTCACCTTTAGGGCAAGTCTTTTCTGTCTCATTACTATAGTTTCCTTGATTTTGAGTGCTTTTGAGGTAAGAAGACAGAGCAAGATTAAATTCTAGCAACGAAGAATGATCAAATCTAATATATAACGTTTACCAAAGATCCGTGTCATAAAGGGCTGGATTCAGGGCTGCACTGGTCAAAAAGAGTTCTGTTGACTGTGAGGTTTGGGATAAAATCCAAAATGGTACTCTGCTAATTTTCCTTTTAGATCATTTTCCACCTTCTTTGGAGCCCTGGAGTGGGGGCTCTCTTCATGCATCAAGGCAAAGGCTTTGCCAGAGCATATTTCAAATAACAGATTAAAACAAAAATGTGAAATGGATTTTCTCTTTGTAGTTTGTTCAACAAGTTTGAGAAAGAGGGAAAACTTCTATTCTAGGCAAGAATGCATATAAGTATATCCAGTGGTTATGACATGGTCACAAACTAAATTTAAAACTTTTTCTTCGTACGGGTTTCATTAAGCCTACAATTGAGTCGAAGCAAGTAAAAATGGAATGAAAATTGGAAATGTGTGCATTTTTGCTTTTTTCCTTTTTTTTCCTGTGAAATTCAACTTGGAGTGTTTTAATAGATTGTTTTAGTCTGCACTGTAGCTGACTGTCGGATTTCTACTTAAAAAAAAATTTAAATTTATTTATTTTAGTATTCTACTAGATGTGGTGGTAATCCAAGCAACAACCATACTTTTGCAGTGTTACAGTTCTGTTCCATGACAGAAGTCGTCATTGATATCAAAATGTCTGAGAGATACCAAAATGAATCCCATTAAAGACAGTGTTGCATTTGGCTATACTGTACAGATTTAGTCTGGATTAGAAACTCTTGGATTTTGTCTTAGATTGATTTTAAGCAAGAGGAAGAGATGCTTAATTAGATATTTACATGACATTATAAAAGAAGATACAGTTAGGAATTACAAGTCAAAGTTTTTCATTGTATCAGCAGCCTTTTTTTTGGAGGGGAGCATATCTCAGGTACAAAAGTATCTAGGCCCCATGGATATGGCATTAGAAGTCTCAATATACAAATAAATGCTCCAGTTCATCTAATCTGACAAAATTGGAACCCTTTCGGCTGTACTGGGATCAGTCAAGAAGCAAACATGGTTTTTTTTGTCCCTATTTGCATGAGATGTTTTAATTATTTAACTTAGAGAGATGATCATGATCATGCTGGGAAATACTTAAAATGATGTGCCAAATTCTTAGCTAATATGAATTGACATAGCTCCGTTCACGTCTCCAGCCAAGGATTAGAGCTAACTGAAAAACAGGAAGTGACCATGAAAAAACAAATCAGCTGAAAATATCTACTCTGATTTAGTTCCATTTGTTTCAGAAAAAGGAGGAAGTTTTCATATTTTTGAATAAAACTTTGTTTTGTTTTTGCTTTGTTGCACATTTGATATATTCTCTTATGCTCTGTGGCGCACTTGTTGCTTTTTTCTTCTTTAGGCCTGCTTTTTGTACTTTTACTGCTATAAAATTGGATGTGACGGAACAGAGAATATCTATGACCAAAAAGATCAGAAGAACTCAACTTGGATTCTTGCAGTTTCATGAAAATGGCAGAGTCCTTTTGTTGTAGTTGTTTTTCAGTATGAACTCACTTCTTCATATCAGTTTGCAAGTATATCTATTGAGAATGTGGCCAAAATATCTTTAACAAGTACCTTTACATTTTCCTTTCTTACGCTAATTTTTCCGGCCATGTTTTACTAATTTTAAGATAGTGGCCTTGAAGTCACTTTAGTATAAGTAAATGGATAACCCCCTGCTTTTTCGAAAGTTGATTTGGGTAGCTGACATATTGCCTTCATTCCTCAGTATCTAAGAATGGTTGGATTGCTGAAAAGGAAAATCCGCTAACTCTGATATTTTCTGTTGCAGCGCTTGGTTCACGCTCCCTGTCCTGTCCTGTAGTATCAGAAGGACCTCATTAAAGTGGAACCGGAAACTTGACACATGGCCACTCTTAGAGTGCGAGAGCCTAACTTAATGAGATTTTACTTGAAGCAAGATATTTCCAGCCTGCTTTCCCCCTCCCCCTCTTCATTTTCTAATGTAATTTTTTCTGGTTTCCTGCCTTCTCACAGTTAGAAATGTCATATTGTTTAGTTATCAGTATGCTCATTTGGAGAAGTTTATTAAAGGCGACATGGAGTTTCTGACATACCAGTGGCAGGAAAGTAAAATGAATTTCATGGCTCGTTTGGTAAAATGCTCCTTTTTAAACTGGTGAATTTAATGTGACTGTTATCTGCTTAGGAAAATTGTTGCCCAAAAGAGACAGGATGTTTGGTGTGAAAGTAGTAATTAATGAATATGGAGGGGGAAGATGATTCAGCTGAATAACTTCATGTGAGATGCCTTAAAGCAAGTGAAAGTTTTCTTGTGTTGCTGGAACCACATCACACTTCATCGATCAGTGTTTTGCCTACTTGATGAACAGCATTCAGGTGCACCATCCGTCTGTAGTTGCACTGTCATACCTTAAATAGTTGGAAATGACAGGGCCTTCCTGCTTACGTTACTTCTGTTTTGTCCCTGTACTTCATTTCGCCCATGCAGCTGCAGTGAGAAGTTCGGGCATGTATTGAAATGCATTATTTAAGTGAGCTCCCTGTCAGTGCTTTCTAACATGTTCATCTCAGTCAATCAGGAAATCTAGTAGACTGTAGCCAGCTTTTCCTTCAAACCAGAAATTCTCTGTTTAGAAACCAGTCTAGATCTTCTGTTGTTTTTCTTAAGTGAAAGTTGTGGCTAAGAGCCCAAGTTTATTTGCTTGAGAGGAAGAAGTTTGCTTTAAAAAGTTGTTGCTAGGGTGATGGGGCAATAAATGTATGATGGGTTTAAAAAAGTAGTATTGGAGGAGTCTTCAAAAGCTACATTTTTGTTTATGAGGTCAGATTTTGTTTCCCGTTATTTTGCTATTAATCTTGTTGAAGTGAATGAATTTTGCACCTGTAGGTTCAAGAAAATTTTGTGTGGCTTGGTATGATTTTACAGAACACTTCTATGATGTTTTTCAAGCGTAAGTTTCTGATCTCTCTCAGAAACCCCTTTACCAAGTTATGTCAAAGAGTAATTATTAAATGTCCTTTAGCTCTACCCAGGTGTTTAGGACAAAGGAGGAACCAAGATAAATCGTAGGAGAGATTTTTCGAAGATAGATTGTATTCCCAGCTAACATTGGGCTGTGATGCTTAAGAAAACTGCAAAGGAACAAAACTTCATCAGTCTGACTTTATATTTCAGTAAAATATGTATCTGTAATCTGAACAGTGGTACTTGTTACACTCAAAATTGGAAAATACCTCTACCCTCTGCAAGTCTGGGTTTTCCGTAGAAGTCCTCTGTTGAAGTACTATCAGGATATTTACTGGGCTTAGCTTGTGGCAGTGGTTTGAATCCCAACCTGAGTAAGGTTGTCCACCAGCAGTAGTGTGTCCTTAAGAAGGAATAAGCTTTGGTAGTGATGCAAGAAAACATTCTTTAAGGCAGATCCTCTGTGGATGGTTGGTTCCTTCTTTCTGTCTCTCCCATGTAATGTTGTTTAAGGAAGGGACCAGGAAGCAGAGGAGGAGGAAGAGAAATCTTGTGGTGGTGGTATTGGACTGGGGAGAGCAATCCTGTGGAGATTTCCCTGGAGAGCAAAGAAGCATAGCTCCCATGGCTGGAAGTCAGTGGCGTGTGAGGCTGGCGCCCGCTTATATGCACATCTGAACTCTTCAGTCTGTCATCATTCCTCTCAAGTGAACTGTGGTGAGCTGAATTTCGTAGCTGCAAAACTGTCTGCAGCTGAAATGGCTGACTCAGTAGCTGCTGTGAAACACCCTATTCCCTGCTGTCCCCCTGGATAGAGGAGTCATATGTAGTTCAAGGACAATTTGGAATGTAATTGTGGGTTGTTTTTTTTTTTTTGGAATAAAATAACACAAAACAATAAAACACTGATACTTTTCTGATGATTTTGTATAGGTGACGAGGATTTTTCTTTCCATATTTCATCCTTATACCTGATGCAGTCTCTAAACAGATTGAATCACAGGACCCTATTGTCAGGTGTAGGAGAATAGTCTGTGGTGATTTGAGAGGTACCTTTTGCTCGATGAAATGACACAGTGTGAAACCTCAGGTTTTTGCATTGGCAGATGTTAAAGGTATGTAAAAGTGCAAATAATGAAGGAGGGGGAAAAAAACAGGTTGCAGAAATTTACTATGAATAGTTTTAAAACATGATTATTTTATATGACTCTAAAGCAGATACTTCAGTATTTTACATTTTGCAAATGGTTGCTATTTTTGGTATCTAGACTTGCAAAGTGATAAACAATCACGTCTTTTTAAGTAGCTAATGGCCATTGTTTTGGAATGCTCTTTTACGTAGAGATGAAGGGAGAAATAGTGGTAGAACAGACAGAAGTATGGATGAAAACAAACAAACAAAAAAATCCCCCCAGAAGTTGCAAATTGAAGATCTACATTGGTATGTGAATTAGACATGAACACTGGATCTGTCCCACTGAAAAGGAGATAAAAATGTGAAAACTGTCATGAAGAAAGTGCTTGGAGGCAATATGTGTTCCAGCAAATGAAGTGGGCTGTGCAGTTATGTGTTGCACTGCAAAAGCTATTAAAGAAAAAAAAAATCTATTTTATATGTGTACACACACATGCAGGAGCACACTTGTGCTTTTGTGAGAGCTGGGCAGAGTAGCAGTACAGGATGGTTCCTAGCTGAGATGCCTTTTCACTATTGTTAAACATGTAGTCCGAGTCGGCTTATTGCTAGTCTTGGTCTTTGCATTACATGCTGGCTGAAGGACTGAAGAAGAGCAGAGGAGAATGTTTTGAAATATGTTTAAGCAACAGTAATAGAAGCAGAGATGCTACCTGAGCCTTCTCTATCTTTGGAGACCATAGCTGTTTCCAAGAATAATTGTAGGGCCAGATCTACGGCATATCTGATTACACTGAGGTAAACGTTCCTAAGATATGATGGAGGCTGTGTGCGCAAGACCTGTCATTGCTCTACTCAAGCAATGGTGTATGAATTCAGATATTTATAGGGGCTAGCTTCTGCATTTGTAATTGAGTATTTTGGTTGAAAAGTTATTTCTTTTAGAAATTATTTCTAGTAAGTATAGTTCCAGGTGAATAAATACATACATACTGCTTTATCAACTCTTTCTTTCTTCCCTTGGTCATGCAAACTTTTTCTTTTATTGAACCTGTTTACTGTTTTTTTTGAAGAGATACAGCCAGCAAAGCTAATTTCCTTTGGAAGCGGAGTTCAGCTCAAGTGGAACCAAGCTGAAGAGGGAGAGCTTATCTGTGTTACAGTTAACTTGTGTGATAGATATAGAAAAAGCTGAATGTCAGGGTTTATTGTAGGTTCAAATAGTTGTTGTGCTTTGTGTATTCCACTCTGCAAGGCAAAGTACTTGAAATATTTTACACTTTTTGGACAGTAAAGATGGCAGACAGTCTCAGTAGAATGCATTTGTAGAAGACTGGTGACTTGCCTCAAATCGCCTAGAAATGTCGTGGCAGAATTATGAGAGGAATGCAGATGCCATGAGACCCAGTCTTTGCTTAATATAATTTTTCTGTTGCTCAGAGTGTTGCTGTAGCTTAGATAGCAATTGAGGTCTCTCATTTAGTCTCAATTAGTAATCTGATGCATAGCGTACCACATGTACCAATGGCTACAGTTATCTTGCATTTGATAGTTTTTATGTGTGTACCCCTTCAAAATGTTTCAGGATGGAAGTAGACTTGGATTTGATCCTCCTTTCACCTGCATCAATGCAAGTCTGAAGAAATTCAGCTTGCATCTTGTCTTCCCACATAGACAAATTTTTTTGAGGTTTGGAGAGATGTGCCCTGAAGAAGGAATAGTGAAGAATGGAAAAACGTATGGTAGAAATTGCAACAGAAAAAGCATTATATATTCCGGGGAATGTTTCTGGAAGAGTCATTCAGCTATTCCAAAACTCTTTGACGTACCAGCATTTGCAACAATTGCCTTGGAATCACTGAATTCTTAGATTTTGCTCTCACCACCCCTGTGAGATAGAAAACCATTATCTGCATTTTACAAAGAAGTAACTAAAAGATGTAATAAATTAAGCAACTTTTTCAAAGACACGCAGAGAATCATTAGATGAAGAGGGCTTGAACCCAGGTGTCCTGAATTCTAACCTCTGTCTTACTCACTAAGTCATCCTTCCTTGTGGTTCGTTGTCTGCTGTCATACAAGGCTTTACCTTGAGAGCATATGAGCTCTAGCCTTTTTGTAACAAAAATACTCCAGTAGAGAGCTTATTTTCCTTGGGTGAATCTGCTCTTTCAGTAGTTAACTTTTTTCTTTTAAGCATGTGAAATGTTTTTGAGTTAGATCAATACATTTTATATATGTGTGTGTGTACCTATCTATACACATGCGTGCACGCACACACATACACGAAAGGAGAATGAGAGGAATGTATGAACACATGTAAACATCAACCCATGGGAAATGAGTAAGTGCTCCACACCTTGCTGAGAGTAATTTAAAATAACATTGCCCTCACTATAATTCATCTCATTGTTCCAATGAAGCAGACTAGCATGGGGTCATATTAATAATTTAAACCGTCTTCCCCCCTCAGCCTTCTTCCCCTTCAATAGAAGGATTAGCACTTAGCTGAACATCATTGTTTTAGCTTTTGAAGACTTTAATTGGTCTTTCAAAGAGGCATGACCTCATTCACCCACACAGCATTTCTTGTTTGTTTTCTGTTCTTTTCATAAGTGGCCTAGAGTTCAGGTTTGTTTATTTTCTAGGTTGTCCCCTCCCCCCCCCCCCCCCCCCCCCAAAGGGTTATAAATGGCTTGGCATCTGAGCTATTTTCCATTCAGGTCCAAAGCCTGTTGAAGTAGCTTAGAGTGCTCCTTGTGCAGAACTGTATGTCTTGACACTGACAGAAGCAGTGGTTAGAGTCATGTAATCTTCACTTTGCCAACATGCTTCACTCCTTTCTGGCAAAGGAGTCTTTCACTCCTGTTTGTCACCTCTCTGTAGCTTCGTCACTATGCCTGAAAGTGTCCTTCCTCATTATCCTGCTCTTAGGCATCTCTTGATCAGAAAAAAATAGGAAGACCATTCTAGGCCAGTTTGATAAGTATGAAATATTTGAAAATCACTTTCTGTAATGAACAAAATAAAGCATGCATACAGATCCACAGGTTTGAAAACAAAGGACCAAATTCAGTTATATGAACTAGAATAGTAACTTCATTGATTTCAAACCTGCCATTGGTGGACCTATATAATTTTAATCATCTAGCACATTAAAGTTTAATTTATTTTGTAAAGGAGAACATCCTTACTGCATCCCCAAATTAAGAGTACCATATGAAAATTCACTGATCCTAGTGTAGATCTGTTTTCTGATGTTTGCAAAAGAAAGCACCGTTCAGACTCTAACCACCACTACCCTGCTCCCTGGTTCTAACCCTAGTCTTGGATGTGTAGAAAAAATATTTTAATGCCTAAAAACTAGGATTAAAATATTTAAATGAATTTACATTGGTTCTCATCTTACTGTAAAAATCTTATTTAAAAAAAACTCTTGTATAATCTTGTAAAACACATCAAATCTAATAAGATAAAACCTTTCCCTCTTTGCATTGCTTATAGTCCTTCACTTTTTCCCCTATCCCTGTCCATGCATTTCAGTTTTTGTACCCTGCTGTACTGAACCGTAATACTAGGTATGAATACAGTCTAGATAGCTACTTGACTATCCGAAAATAATGCTCAAATGTAAAAAACTTTTGCTACCAGTTCTCATCTTCCTTTTGAGACCCTGGAAAATTCAGTAGCAATTCACACTTTACAGCACCCAATCCCAAACCCTAATTGTAATTCTAGCATGGAATATAAATTGCTGCAGCTAACCCAAATTTGATGTTCAAATCTGCCCAATATCTGCTCTCCACTTACTTTCTTGGATCATGCAAAATGAAGCAATCGCCTCAGCTTTGTAGCTGTTACTTGCCAAAACCCCAGCTCTAACCTAAAGATTTAGTATGACCTAAGAAGTTGTTGCTGCCTGAAAATTAACAACAAGGCGTTCAGAGTAAACATACCTGTGTTTAGCTTGTCTCTGCTGACCTTTCAAAGTGAAATGTGCTATCGCAAGCCTGGAACAATGTGTCAGTTTAGCACTGGTGTTTTCCCTATCATCTTAAGCACTAACAATTTTCAGTTCTATCTTTTTTCAGCTCACAGAACTGATTGGTTTATTTGTACCTTAGTTTGCTGAGTTAGGAAGCCGTTTGCTGTTGTGGATATGAAGCAGAATGACTGATCTGTGCATCCTTTTTTGATAGAATATTTGTTCAAGGTACTGGATCAATAAGTGGAGGTCACTGCAACTCAGTAAATAATATTCTTCATTTTTCTCTAAAAGACACAATTTGAACTGTAAAAATCTCATTAGTACATGTATCTTGCTTGTGGAGGCTGGGTCAGGAATGAACCCCTGGGAAGGAGCCATGGACTCCTTTCCAAGAATTGGAGATTAAATGTAAGGAAGCCTCGACTAATAGCATTAGTTCTGTTCTTTCTCTGCTTACCAGCTCAGTTTGTACTTGTTCTCTTTCCTGTATACTCTTTGATCTCTCTTTGTCTCAGGATTGCTTTTTTGTTTTTTCCCTGAATTACTGTCTTTTTCCTTGGCTATCCTTAGCTACCACTTTAGTCTCTGTTTCACTCTCCTCCTGCTGTCCTTGCTTGACTGCTTCCACCTCTTCTTTGCTTACCCCCTCCTCCTCAGCACCCTCCCTCTCCCTCCAAAAAGCTGGAGCTAGGAGGGAAATGATTCTATTAACTCTTCTGGCAGACGCTGAGGATTTGAGCTTGTTGCCTAAAGAAGGGAAAGCCTCTTCTTGGGGGTTAGTGAGAGAACTGTGCTGGCTACAAGGAGACGGGGTGGAGAAAAACATCTCTACGTGGTGTGGAGAGCCTGGAGAGGTCTACGTTTAGGATAGAGATGAGGAGGAATTAGGCTGGCAGTCGATCCTGGTCACCAAGCAGGCTCATGGTAGTACTGATTATGTGTGAAAAATGGGTTCTGGCTTTCACTCAGTCCTTCTTTACTCATACAAAGCTCAATCCAAATCCTTTTGAACAGTGTAGGAGCCCTCCTTCTGATGGTAGTGGTCCTTGGATGAGCTCCATGGCAACGTGAATTTGGATTCTGGTGGCATTTTAATATTTAAAAATAAATTTTTCTAGTCCTTTTAAAGAGACCAGACTGTCTCAGATTCTGAATTTTGTATATTAAGGTTGATTTAGGTCAGCAGTGGCTTAGAGTATATATCATGAAAGAAAACTATGCTTTGGTGGGGTTACTGAATCAGAAGGCAGCACTTTTTAACACAGATTCAGTGTGACAATCTGATAGAGGAGCTGCAGTACTTTAAATGACAAGTTGAACTGAGTTTCTGTCTATTCGTGGACATCAAAAGGTAACCGTGACTTTGCTGATGAGCTGCAAACTTTAGTGTCCAAAGAGAATAATTTGTTCTGCCTGTCCATAGTCCCTTCCTTAGAGTTTCCTGGGTAAGGTAGCCTTTGATCCCGATTTTTAAACGGTTGTGTAGTATTGCTGTGCACTGTTAAATTGCCATGTTTCATCTCAGTGATGGGAATACTTTGTTGTCTTGGGAACTGTGTGCGCGGTGGCTGATAAACCACTGTGTCAATCCTGTTAATGCTGGTGTGAATCCACTGATTTGACAGTGTTACATTATCACATGGTAACAGGATTGTCTGGGTGACCCAAGTCTGGAGTTTGTAGTGAACTTTGTCATATTTTGGAATGGTATTTGCTAAGCTTAGGTAAGGAGCTGTTGTTCCTTCCAGGAAACTGTAATATAATTATGGTTTTCCTTTGTTTGCAGAAACTGTGTTGCATCATGTTTTCCTTAGAAATAGCTTGAGTCAGAAGTCCAAGCACAGCTGTCTAACTAGAGTCAAGAGCAATATCACAGTTTTACTTGCAAGTCAGCAAAAGAGCTTACAGGTCCTCGATATTAATAAAAATAATAATTTCTTACACTTACATTAGCATTTTTATCTACAGTTTTCAGAGTCTTATAAGCTATTACATTCCGCAGATTACAAATGGAAGGGCAGAAAATTCATAGAGGTTTGAGTGACTAAACAAGAATGACCTTGGGAAAAAGTTATTATCCAAAATACTCCTTTTTGTGGTTTTGTGTTTTTCCCTGCCCCCAAAAAACATACTGCTAGCCTACTCCTGTCTAACTCTGTGTTCTGTCCACGCTCAGGTTTGCGTCACAGCTGGTCTAAGCTGGTGTAATTCCTCTGAGGCTAATGGGTTTTGCCTCTACTATCTCTCTATTGCCTATGTTTTTTTCAGTTAACTTTTCTCAAGGTAATTTCAGTTTCATTTGTGTATTTATTTTGGCATCATTTTATTTTGTGCTCCCTGTCGGTTAGTAATGTTTGAACAGCTTGAGAGGATGGATTTTGTTTAGATTCAAGAATCCCCTCAGGGTCTGTTTTTTGGGGATGAAACCTGCAGACTGTGAATCAGTCTGTGTAACCATGTCACAGGTCAGAGGTGCCTCTGCCCTCTTCTCTGTCCCTCCATGAACTCCCACAGTCAGGCTCCCCCTCCTGTGTCTGCAGGCAGGTGTGTTTTGTTTCTAGTGCAGGTGCAGATGGTTAGTACTGACAGGCTTTACAGGCAGATCTTCAGATTTCAAATCGCTGTGAATGGTAATGAAAGGTTTGTTGTTTCATTTCTGTGTTGTGTAAGTAAACAGTTCCATGTTTAGAGGAGGAAGTTGCTAATTACATCTTCTGCTTCCCCTCTCTCTCCTTCAGTACCTGTTTCTCCCTCCTGGCTCATGTTGGCATAGCAACCAGCAGTTTATCCTGCTTGAGGATGTATTCGTTCACGTATGTGTTTAGGGGATAGGGATGTATAAAAAGAAGCTGCAAAATGTCAGGAGCATACAGTAAGAAATTGATCCACAAGCTCTGTCAGTAAGGTGTTTAGATGAAAACTGTAACTATAGAGTTCTAGTGTAGGCGAGAATTTTGTTCCATGCAAGTGGGAGCACGAGAAAGTGTATTAGATCATTTTTGTCTGGAATTTCTTGGAATGGCCTGAGAACTGCCTGTAGCCTTTTGCAGAGTCTATAAGTGCCTACTTTGCTCTAAACGTTTTTCCAAATTGTTATAGCATCTGTCATTTTGTTTCTTGCAGTGCCAAAGCTGTATGGGAAGAAGAAAGTATATATTTTTTTCTGTGATGGATATGCAACATTGTCACAGAAATCAGAAGTATTCTTTTCCTGTAGCAGGCATCACTAGTTGTTGCAGGTTTTGAAAATTTCTTTAGCATAATCCAAACAGGGTTTCAGAATACTATATAGCAAACCTTGGCTATTCTTACTGCTTTATTTTAATCTTTTCATCAAACTGTGCCAACCACTAGAGAAGAATAAAATAGGCACTTGTCCCCTCTGTGTTTCCATGAAATCTTTGATCTGGAAAGAGGTTGTACAACAAAACCTTAATTATTTAATTTCTAGTTCCCAGGAGGATTGAGTTTGGGGAATTTAATTTGCCTCCCATTGTCTCTATGCCACCTTATCTTCATATGTCTTGTTGGAAGTTGTTAGGCTGCCCAGATTTTCATACTGGCACAGTGCCAGTCATATGAATAACCTTTATATCTTTGCAGCCAAGAGGATTCAGAGAAAAGAAGGTAAATATTCCAAGGCTGTTTGATGTATGGACAAGTTATGCAGCGCTGTGGCAGTAGAAACGTGTGCTTCCAGCAGCTCATTAAATCTGTTCCAGTGAGACAAGGGGTCTTCCAGTATCCCACTGATATTAGCAACCTGCTTCAGCACTTCACGCAGAGTTCCTGAATATACTGAGAACAGTGACTTCAGTAATAATGCTTTTATGTAGCAGTTGTAAAAGATAGCTCTCAAAGTATATAATATGGAAAACCAATCCTGTTAATTCTGCTATGCAGACAAGGGAACTAAATTATGAAGGGGAAGTGAAATGAGTTGTAACCATGATCCAGCAGGCCATTGACACTGTGCTTCTTGACAGTGGGCTGTATTGTTGTACTGAAGATGACAGTATGAAACCTGAAGGTTGTAAGGTACATTCTACTATGTCTCAGATGCTTGTTCTCAGCCACTGCTATAAACAGCTCAGCCAATCATATAGCCCTTTCTGGTATGCTCATTTTGGTGTTTGGATGGATAAATATCTCCCAGCATTGCTCTTGAAGTTGCTGTGTACCCAGACTCCAAGAACAACGAGTTAATTCAGATCCAGCATAGAGAGGCATGACTCCATAGAGATCAACAGACCATGGACAGCAGCCTAAAAAAGCTCCGGGTTCGGCCCATCCTCTTGAGTAGCAGAGCAGCACTGCTGTTTGCTCTGGCAGCTAAAAGTGTCTGCAGAGTGTGAAGAATGGCAGTCTTCCAGTTGTTTAGCACTTCAGGACGATATATTATTGAACTGAGTATATCAAACGATAGGAAGAACACAGCCCTTTAAGGGCCGAGCGCAGACACATTATAAAGTGATTTATTTATATCAGAGAGCTATACCTGTAACAATACAGTGTTTCTGGAACCTACCAGTCGTGGCAACTCTCCTGTTAAAAGCATGTGACAGAGATGGATTCTGCAGTAATAATTTCCTCTAATCACTTAATAAAAATTCTGTCCTATATGTCTTTCCTTTTGTACTTTTTAAAGCACTGTGGTTGAATTTTGTTGTCTGAGGGATAATTCCAAATGAGAAATATTTATGGTAGGTCTTTGCAAGGTCAGGCATATAGTGCTGCAGGCAACTGCTGTGCAAGTTGCTCCACTCCCTGTTCTATCAAAAGTTTCCTGCCCCCCTGACCTACAGAATCCCCATTGACTTTCCAGTCTGTGCCTTTCTGCTCTATGGCAACAACAAATACGCATACGGAGGCATATAATGTTTTTAAGAGAAGGCTATGTATAATCTCGTGAATATATACTATTACACCTTCCAGACTGAATGCTAGTGCCATCCAGGTGTCTTTGGATCGTTTCCTATGGCAAACGTGAATCCAAGGTCCCTATAAGAAAAAGTGGAGAAAAAAACATTTAGTTGATCCAGATATTTCAGAATTTCTGATTTTGTCATTGAGTTGTATCTATGTAGCCAAAGAATGGTATGTTTGCAGTGCTGGTAGGACGTGCCCATGCCAACTTTAATGTTCCTGCTATGGCTAGTGGAGTAACGAGCATGTGGTTGTGGGGACTGTGCTACGGTCACGTTTTCATTAGATCATGTAAATGTAGCAGCGCTAGATCTAGGCAGAGCAATGAGAGGTTGCAGGCCACAAAAGTGGGACTCCAAAATATCCATGAATTATGGGTTGAATCCATTTACTTGTTCATCATCATCTTGGCGGCTTTATACTTCCATGAAGTCTAGCTTGATACGTGATGACCTGTTCAGTTTCTTTTTAAGCAGTTATAGCCTTACACAAATATTGTGCATGTTGTAACTGAATGGATCTTGATAGCTTTATAGCAGAGAATTGGATGAAATACATTGTTCATGGCATAAGAGTATAGAAGGTATTAGTTCTGTCAGATGATTACGTAAGAACATTTAATCAAGGACAGCAGAGCAGGGTTAGCCTGAAAGGATCTGCCAGTGACAAAAATGATACGTGCAATGATATTTTTATAATGATGTTGCGTGCAGTAAAAGAAGCTTGATAGTGTTAGAATAAATCTCTTTGCCTGACCGGTCCTTAAGGAAGATTACTTGATTCTAATAGCTGGTAGGGAGGACAAAAGTAAGAAATTAGCAATCTGCAAACTGAGCCTGATGCCAACATTTTAATTTAAAATACGTACAAGGTATAATTGCTATCATTGTGTTACCTCTCCCTCTTTTTTTGCACGTAGTGTTGCCTGCTCAGCACTGTGGCTGTTTCAGAAATGAAACCAGTTAGGTTGCCACTGCTCAGGTGCTTAACCGAGGAGAAGTACAGAGCCCTAGAAGAGCCAAAGCAAGAGGCTTAACTTAGAAAGAACATGTCAGTCTCTGGCACGGCACGCGTGTCCTGACTGTGGAGCTTCCTGAGGTGACCTGGGTCGAACCTAGCTGTCAGATATTTGCATAGTGCATCTGTTCAGTCCTGTGCAGTGTCTTAAGCTGCATAATGAAAGATTCTTGTATTGTAACTTTGTGGTGAAATAACTGCATTGTCTCCTAGGAAAGAGCAGAGTGAGGTGCCATGGTCACACCCTAGATCCTGTGACAGCAGCAACAGTCGTTGTTAGTGTGTGTGTTTGGTGTGAGGGGTGGAGGGCTTGGTCTGTGGGTGGTGCGTTTCCTAACAGAGAAACACCTGTGAAATGAACACAGTTTATTCATGTAGTAACTTTCTCTTTGATCTGAATTAATGGTTGTCATTAAAACGTGGTTTGGAAACAGATTTCCCAAAATTAATAGACAAAAGCACCACAGGTTCTCTTCCTCCTCCTCCTCTGGAGGACTCCAGGTTTTACTCTCTCCCCTCCCACCCCAATTTCCCCCTTAGATCCTTCCTCAAAATTAGACTTCTACTTAAAAGAAGGGGGGGGGGAGGGAAGGGAAACTTGCACAAACTCTAAACTTCTTACTGATTTCAGGAAAGTAAATGAAGAGACATGCCATGTTTTTATTTATGGTAGGAAGCAGTTGCAGCGGGGCTGCTGCGCATTATGTATTGGTAGGGGAGAGAAGAATTTCCCTCAGGAAGGGGGAGTAGGTCAGCTTTTCTAGTGAATTCAGAAAACTTTTGTAGTGAATTAATGAGAGTATGGGGCAGGGTGGGAGAGAGATGAGTTGCACAGAATGAGAAATGCAAAACAGATTTTAAAAACAAAATTAAAAAAGAAGGAATAAAAACAAGGCAAAGTCCATTGGGGGATTCTGTGCTGCATTTTCTTTATGTGCTGGAGTATTAAACATCTTCAGGCCGCGCTAATGATGTTGATAACAAGCCTGATCTTTTGATGTTTCTGAACACATCAAAGAGAAGGTCCTGGAAGGCCCCAGTTCATCAAAATCCAAATCCAGACAAAAAGAACTTTTTTGATTTGGTTTAATAGGTATAGATATTTTGTTACACTTAATTTTATGTTTCCAGGGGCTTTGGAGAAAGGGAGGAGGAGATGGAAGAAAAATAAACAAGAGTTTTGAAGTAGGCATGAATGGAGCTGAAGCGTGATTCAGAATAACACTTTGGAAAACAGTTAAAATCCTTTTCACCCATTCTGAATTTTGTGTAGAGGAGGCAGAAACCATCTTTCATGACTTTTTGTTGTACTGAGGAGAACTTTGTCATTTATGAACCTGAATAGATCCATACTGTCTATAAGAAAGGAATGATTTTTTCCGGTCGTTTCCTGACAGCTTCCACCCTTTTCCATTACTGAGACCACAGATGAGACCACCTTCTCTTCACTGTTCAAGCACTTTTAAGCTCTGACTCCTGTAGTCCTTCTGAAGAATTGCTCCAAAGCAGACTTAGGTGTCCAACACTGATACTGTAACCTTCTGCTCTCTCAGGGCTATAAAGAAGTAATGCAGATTATCAGAAATGAATGAAGTTGCTAGAATGAGCTAGAATGTATCTTGTTCCTGGGAGATCTCTTAAGATTTCTTGTAACTTTAGTAGCTAGTTCTTCTAATGATATGAAACACAAGCAAGATGTCCTAGTATTTGTATTTTGTACTCTTAGAATACCAGGAAATTATATTAAATTCAAAATTGGAAGGCTCCTGCTGGAAGTGAAACTACTGGCTTGTATAAATCAAACAGAGGGAGGAAGAGCCTTTTGGAGAACTTCAAGTAGAATAGACTCACCCATGTATGCACAAGTGAGAGGAACAAAGAAATGGCTTTGACTTGTTAGTTAGAAGTTAAAGCCCAGGTCTTGCGCCTTTCAAAACTGATGGAATTCTTGTGTAACATTTCCCAGCTTTGAGTCAGGTACATGTCTGTGACCACAAATATTTCTCTGGCTGTAGTTTGCTGTCAATGTGCAGACTGATGAGTTAAGGTAGAGACTAGCCATGAATTAACGTCTTTATGTAACTAGAATTCTCTGTGGCACAAGAGGCTATCAGAAACCTCTCCAGATGTCATTGCTGCCATGCTGCTACAAATAACTTTGTTTTCCCATCTTTGGGGACAGTAGTCTAAGTCAGGG
The DNA here is from genome assembly GCF_040807025.1 of Struthio camelus. Classification (NCBI taxonomy): domain Eukaryota; kingdom Metazoa; phylum Chordata; class Aves; order Struthioniformes; family Struthionidae; genus Struthio; species Struthio camelus. Next base: position 17,504,606 of record NC_090946.1, read on the forward strand.
ACTGATTCAGGGAAGCTAGAGATTACATTACATTAATTTATCAAGTCAAAATCCTTACATATGCAAGGCTGTGCACTACGGTATGTTTTCTGGGGTGCTGAAGCAGTTTGGTGAAATATTAACACTCTGTCTGACACTGTATCGGTTCAGAGGATTTTCTGTCAGGTTCAGTCTTTTCATGATGGCCTGTATTACCAGCAGAACCTAGAAGCCCTTGTTAAGGGTAATATGGTGTAGGAACAAACGACCGCTGCTGGCGCTACAGTGGGACTGGCAATTCAGTCAAATGCTTCTGATGCTTATATGCTTGTATTTTGGAGGTGAGGTACACTTTTAATAGTATAATAAAATTTAGTATTTTCTTTTGCTGTTTAATTCTGTAGATTTATATGGACTTGCAGCTGCCGTGCTGTAAGAGTCCTTTCTGAAACATCATTTGTAGCAGTGCTTTGGAGTTCCTAAATACTAGAGTGGCCATTTCAGGCTGCAAGTCACAGCAAGGAGATTGCAGACAGTGTCTCTTACGCTTATGAGTCATGAGCGCACTGGGTGCAGGTGTGCAGTACTGAATGGCACAATGTACTTCTACATAATCCCTCTGTGGAGCAGGTGAAAACCCAGTTTGATCTCACTCTTTGACCAGCACAGGAAGGAACTGTGGTTCTAGTGATAAAAATCTGTATTGGTGAAGGCCATAGTAATACAAAACCCCCAAATCTAACTGTTAATCTTCAGGGTAGGAATTGGCACCAGATGAAAGCCAGGGATGGTGTGTACAAGGTAGGAAGTTGCATACTAGAATTCTTACATTCACTGAAATTTCAGTGGATGCAGCAAAACACCGTTGGCTCGCCTCTCTGCCCTTTTTATTACAAACTCTGAAGTTGGCAACAGAAAGCACATGGAGGTTTGCATGATCACATTACAAAACTCTGTCTGCCCTCTTTTCTTTTTTGAAAGACATGAAAAATAAAAGCCTTTTCTATCACAATGAATAACTTTCTTCTTCACACACTAATAGTTGCAGCATTCTATCTCAGATTCACTCTTGATTTTGCTGTGTTGCTACAGCTTATCCGTTCCATTCTTGTAGTGCTGTTAAGCTGTAATTTCTATTACAACCACGTTTCTGCAGTCCTATCCTTTAGCCTCTTTCCTTGCCCAGTCTTTCCAAAATGCATCAATTCAATTATTTTTTTCATTCACCTCACTAACTTTGTTTTACACAACTCAGCAACTGACCTCTAATATTCCTTTCTTCTTCTACATGAAGTCCATGTTTCACACATTTATTTCTAAAGCTGTACACAGCTGTGCTATGATTCCAGCTCTTCAGGTCTTTGCATTCTCCTATGTTGCTAGTCCTCAGGCCTTACAATTCTTCCTCCTACCTTTGAGTCTTAGGCACCCTTAAATCTGCAGTATGGCTGTAGTGCAGGCGGGTTTAACCAAGCTAGCTTTAATCCACCTGCTTCAAATACTGGAAGCAGTGAAGTCTCACTGATGGGAAGTTTTCTGCTGTTGCTGTGCTCTCCCATCTGACAGCAGTGTGGACTCAACTATCTGGTTCTGTTCATCACTCCCTCGATGCTTTGGGCAGCCTGCTGCTTCCCACAGAGCAAGGAACTTCATTTCTTTTCTCCATCAGATATTGCCTACAACTCAGGACTGTAGAAAACTTCCTGTTGTGGCCCTCCAATCTGAGGCTGATAATCTCATACTGGGTCCTTTGTTCTCTTTTACTGTAAAAGAGATTGTAGGCTTTGTTTTCTAGTGAGCGTGTTTGTGTTAAGCATTGTGTATACCTAGTGGAGATCAGTGAGAATAAAAAGTTCCTGTGATGGCTGTAGAGTCGTTGGTTAATGACTGTCCAGTGTCTTAGGTTTGTTGTTTTTCTTGCGAAGAGCAAGGGGGATATATTCACAAGCTCATTGCCTGGGGTTACATGGGTGAGTTGGCTCCTTTACTGTTGGAAACTGTCTGCTCATGTGCACTGCTTTTTTTTTTTTTTTTTTTTGCTTTTTTTTAACTTGGTATTTTGTTTAAATGCCATCCCATCAGCAGTGTTAAAGGAGGCTGAACAGCCACTCAGTTTAGAAGATCTGTGGTCATGGTTGGATTCATAGATGACTGTGAGCATGACATTCAGAGATGAGATTCAGAATGAAGAAAAAAACAGGTTTTAAGAACAAATAAGAGATGCTGTCCAGCAGTCCCAGGCACACACCTAGGCAAGACACTTAAAATCACTGAGCTGTTGACAGTAAGTCTGCCTCACTTCATCAAATGCATCAACCACAGTGCCTCTGAGAGATGAAAGATCAAAACTCACACTGGTCACCCTCTCTTGGCTTCCTTTCATCTTTATAACTGTTTTATTTGGTCTGCTTGGGGGGGGAGGTAGGAGTGTTTTTGCTGAATACAGTTCTAATTTAGTGATTGGGACACTCTTCCGAGTGAGGACAGTTTAGCCCAGTTAACAGATTAACTAGTTAACTTTTCAGTAGCCAGTGGTTTGGATTTTAGAGATCACAGTATAATAGAAGTTGTTATAGTGGGTATAACCCAGTGACTCAGACAGCTATTCTACGCCAGCCAAAAATATTCTTTTCTGTGAATCTTACAGCATGTGATAGGGGCTTGTGGTCTGTCTTTACAGAGCAATTCTGAAACTCAAGATTCTAATGCTCTCACTGCAATAGATAAATTTTAAAAATGTGGAAGCAATGAAGGGACCATCAAAATAGGAGAGGCAGTTGGAAACACACGGACCTCACTGTAGTATCTCTCATTATGATCTTCCTCTAGAGATCATTCCATGTGGCTTGCCTCCTTATGTCTTGTCTTGGTGTCCATGGCACCTGGCTGTTCTTGCAGATTTCAGCATTACAATTTTTGTGTTAATGGGTTGGTTTCTAGTGGAACTATTTTCTGAATTAGCTTATATTGCAAGAGAGAAACTAGTATTCATCTGCTTTTTCTAGCTGTTATTCAGGTTCTATCAGTTTAAAACAAGAAGGTGTTTACTGAAATTGAAAGATCACAGGCTGAAATAAAAAGATTTGAAAAAGCATTTTGTTTCTTCCTATGTTCCCTTTATATATATAACTTTTTGAAACAGTGTTTCTTATGTAAGTTTCGTGATTGAGCTTGTTTGGATTTTTTAAACAAACAAAGTATCCAAAGAAAATATTCTCAAAACAGATCGCTCCTGTAAAATGTACTCTATCTGCCACCAATTTTAGATTGAAAGTTTTACCTTTTTTGGGACTTCTTAAGGAGGTGAGGCGATCTTGACATGCCCAGTGTTTCTTACTGGAGAACTACATAAATGATTAGCTTGCATTAGGCCAAAGCCAGAGGGCTAAACACTAAGAAATAGCTTCCTTCCTTCTTTCAGCTGCAAACTTAACTCCCAGTATCTGCCTATGTTTTCTAAATCATAGCTCTGTTTGGTTTTTTTCTTCTTCTCTCATATTAATCGCAGAAACCCTTTTTTCTGGCCCCTCTTAACACCTCTGTTACACTCACTTTGGTCCATGTGTGCTAAAATACTCATTACCTCTCACTCTGATCATATCAGTCTTTTTGAATCTTCCAGTTACTGTGTTTTACCCTATCCATTTCAAGCTTCTGGTTCTAACCTTCAGAACCTACTGGGGGGTCTTTCCTCCTTCTACGTCTTGATTTTTTTGCCTTGTGTTTTCTGCCACTTCTGTGTTTGCCTGTCTGTATCTTTCACTGCTTATGGCACAGCGCCCTTTTTGCACAGTTGCTCACCTGACATCATCTCCCCTCCTTCAAGACATCCTTAAGACCGACTTCTGTTTTAGTGTCTGGAAGCAATCAATGTGCTGCTGATGGCTAAGCTGAGCAGCAGGCTAGAGATAACTAATGGTATTTATTTATTCATGCTTCTTGTGGAAGATAAAACATGCACTTGATTGTGATTAGCTGATCTATATAATTATATCCTTATTTTCGTCTTCCTTCCCAGTCTTTATTCAAGTCTTTCATTTTAATTCATTTTGTGATTCAGTTCTAAACTTTTAAGTCCATGGCCTGTCCTTTACAGTCCTTATACTGCAGTTTGTCTAGTGAGGTCTTGTTTCCAAGTAGAAGCTTTGAATTTACTGATACAAATAATAGCTGTTGATTCTAATGCACAGTCTTAACCTGGGATTTTTTAGAGTGCTCAGGAATCTAGGTACACAGAGGGTCTTCTAGGATCCTTAAACTATAGCCATGATTGCTGCATGTAATTGAATGTTTTTTTGAAGTTTTTCTAGTTTGTCAAGGTGACATTTCTAAAGCGTAGAGAAAACTGTCATTTCGGCTGTTTGGGGAATAAGATCAGTCCTTGCAGAGGAGCTGAGGCTGTAGGACAGCACTAGCAGCGTGTTCTGTGCTCCAGAGATTACATGGTTCAACACTTCTGGTGGATAAGAGAAGGGAGGAAAAAAAAAAAAAAAAAAAGCTTGACTGATCTCTGACATATGTATGCTATAGTGGTTGCTTATCAGCTGCTTTGGATTTGGTTGGCTACAGTTTTCCATTCTGATTCAAATGGAATAGAAATCAGTGCAGGTCCAAATGTCTTAAACTTCAGCGCTCATGAAAGAGGAACTGGAAGTGCAAATTAAGGGCAAGCATGTTGTATTTGGTCACTGCTTGGAACTTCCAACCCATATCATTTTATTGCTGTCCATCATTGACCTTGCAGCGGTCAGCTGTTAGAGGTTTCATAGACTAAGGTAAATCTTTAAGGGACCCCAGGAGGTCATCTGTTGCATCCTTTGTCCATACCATCCCTGGCAGACTTTGTCTAAGTTGTTCTGAAAGACCTCCAAAATGAGGAGATTCTATGACTTTTCCAGCGTTTAACTAATCTCACTGTTAGAAAGGTTTTACTGGTGTCTAAACTGAATTTTTCCTGCTGCGATTTAAATCCTTTTTAAGGTCTTCTATAGTTCTTTATAAATAAAATTCTTTTATACCACTTTAGAGTCTTTCTGGTTGTTCCATAACCACCTTGAAGTATGGTACTTGATGCTGCTGAGTCTTTACTAGGATAAAATAGGTTGGAAGGATTGTTGCCTGTGGCTTACAGATGATACTTCTGTTCGTGCAGTCGCTGTGACGTAGGTGTCTGTGATTCTGCTGTGCTGTAGGTATCTGAGTCCTGGGCTGCTATTTATATTTCTGTGATCTAATTTAAGCTTTTGTCAGAGAGACTGAAAATCGTCCCACATTTTGAAAGTGGTTTTCTAGTACAGCTAAACAGTCATCATTTGCCAGCCTGAAACCTCTAAACATATGTGTGCTATGAAACAGATGTGAACTCTTTCCCATTGGTCTTGCTGAAATCCCTTTGGATTCACTGGGTGACTCGCAGCTGTGAGTCATGGACCCGCTGTGAGCAAAGCGAGGCTAATAAATGAATGCCAATGCAGCAGCCCTCATCTGAAATAGTTTCTGCAGGATGAGGTAGCTAGGCATTTTGTTCTTCCTTTTTTCCATCTCCGTATCTATTTTAAACTTACTCCACTTATCATGCTCAGCTTACCTATCACTCTGTAGTCCAGTTGTGAAGATTCTGTCCAGAAGTAAAGGATGCTTTGAATTACAAGCCTACTGGTATTTCATTTCATTTATTGGATATGTGTGCATGAGCTGTGGATAGCTGGCAGAAGCAAAGAGCCTTTTTCTCAGTATGCATTTGATTATGAACCCTCTTTATTTTTCAGTTGTCTGTAGTGTTTGGAATAGTACCAATGGCATAGCAGAACAGATTGCCAGAGGCCCACGGCTACTGAGTTTAGCAACTCAAGCCAGGGAAAAAAATACAGTGAGAACCAGTCAAAGATGTAGCCCTAAGGCATGAAAAATTTCTTCTTGAAATTTTTATTTATTTATTTAAAAGCTCCATATGAAGCCGTGTTTTATCTTTGCCAACGCTTTCTGCTGAATTTTTTTGCGTGAAGTTAATGGACTAGTTCTTTCCTTAAGACTCCAGCTTTTGGAATGAAACAGAATGAGCTGTTAGCTTTTCATGAATGCCTGAAGATTAAACTGGGGGTAGAGAAACTGCTTTAGCACGGCTCTTAACACTTTGATTTATTTATAAAACTCTGTGTGTCCAGAGCAGGATAGAAAGGAAGGGAAAAAGGTGTTTAAGACTTGCATGCTTACTGTTTTTTTTAATTTTGAATTTTAATAATATTTAATTACAGACTTATTTCAATTGATCCCCTCTGTTATTGCTGTGTGTATTTGAATTATGTATTAAAAATTAAAATATCCCTCTTAGTTTCTAAGGTCTTTCAAAAAATTGGCTGCCTTTCTATGTATTTACTTATACCAGAAATTGACATGTCTCAATGTTTGTCTTATCTGATCTAAACCCTTCTCTGGTTTACTCTATCATCACTTTTATTTTTGTTAAAGGAAGATGATTTGTGCTACGTATCAATTGGATCTATGTGATGGCAGGGCTTAAGACTTGACATCTTTTCAGCAAAGTTAGATGTTGCTTTTTTTCCTTTCTTCAGTTTGGTATCATTTTTATATTTATTGCACAAGTGACCATGGACCCCTGAAAAGGCTCAGAAATCCCTTAAAAGCTGAATTCTCAAGAGAAAACTCTGAGGTGAGGTCGGTACATTCGTAGAGACTCTGCTATTGGCAAGCTGTTATTTATTGTATATGAGTGCAAATACCCATAGATCTTTTACAGTACGTGAAGTTAGGCATCTTGAATGCTCACAGATGAAGCCTGACAAATAATGCAACAAAGAAGGATGAGTGAGTAATGTTGGACTTATGTGGAAATCTGACTTGGGAAAAGATCTGCTTAGAAAATTTTCTCTGTGAAAGGCAGAGATTGACAAGAATCAATGAAATGATTCAAAAAAAAAAAAAAAAAAAAAAAAAAAAGGAAATACCTTTTTCTCTCAGGGAAGCCAAATGAGAGAGAATTAAATGTCCTGGAACAAAGTCCCTGCCCCATGTAAATGTGGTTGTTTGTGTTCAGGCAGGGCATCTCATCCTACAGCACTGACCTCTTTGCAGTGTCATTTGCATGTGCACTCCCAGGAGGGCCATGAGCTTACATGCTGGAGTAAGTGTGGCAGGATCAGGCCCTTTGTACTAGGAGAAGGATGGACTGGGGTGAGGGGTGCTGGTAGAACAGGACAGGTGTTGACAATTAATTCATGAATTAGAAGGGGAAAGTCATAAGGTCATCAAAACCCCCACTGTGGTGTTCATATGCTTATAGAAAATCTTCCCCATTTCCCCCTGCTGATGTGAGGCAAAGGGAGGTGTAGAGCTGACAGGATGAGTGATGAAGGCTTCCCCCAATCCATTGCCTCGCTGTGATGGAGTGACATATTTAACCTCCTCCGATGCTACTGCTGCAGGTGAAATGAATTATGCGACCTTCTGAATCTCTTATCGGCACTCAGCTGTCTCAGGGGCTGGATGCAGCTGCTATAATTTTGGAGTTCTTTCCCTGCTTTAATACCAAGTACAAATCAGGCACATTTCTCTGCTTGAAGACCCCAGGCTGCTTTGAATATGGAACTGCTCTCCGTAGGGAATGGCGAGGAGAGGGGGGGAGAACAGTGAGAGAAGATAGGAAACCTGCCCCGCATCGCTAATCAGGCTGTGCCCCGTGTCTTGCTGTGTTGCAAGCCTATCAAAGCACAACACCTTCATTGTCAGGAACTGGGAAAGTGCTTTAAGTGTCTGCTGCTGAGGGGTGGTGGAGAATGGATAGCCCCATTCTCAAGATTACTGGAGGAGCCTAATTAAGCTGATGACTTCCTTGTTTGGGAAATGGTCTTTGGTAGCCCTGAAGTGAATAAAATGTGTCACTCTAACCCACTTTTCCTATCTCATGAGCAGTGAATATTGCTTGTCAAATGTCTGTTGTCTGTTTTGCTTTGGATGGGTCAGAACTGTGAATCTCTTCTGGCATGATTCCTCTTTCTGTATTGTCGTTGTTTGCTCGTGTCTGTTATTTCCTTTTGTAAAGAATTGTGACCCCCTCCTCTTTCCTGTGTTTATGGCCAGATTTAAGCACTCTTTAAATTTTTTTTTTTAAAACTTTGCAACATTGAGGAACAGGGATTGTAGCATTACATGGCAGTGTAACATTTTATGTCCCACAGGAATCATTCAGAGGAAATAACTTGAAATATGAGTTTCCTGCTGTTAGATGATTAAAGAACCCATAGGTGGGGTTGTAGAGAAGGTGCTAATAGCACACCCATCATTTAATTATTAATATAGCCTATAAATTGCAATGGTCCATTTATATTCATTATATTCCTTCTTTGAATTCTTTTCCCGGTGAGATCAAGCACCGGAGATGCCAGGAAGTTTTCGTATACAGTGCTATGGGTTGTGGTCTCAGTTTCCTCTGCTACACGTCCTCTATGGGCTGGAATTCTGAAAGTAAATAAATGAGTAGGAAGGAGACTGAGAGCAGGGAAGCGTTCACAAATGCTCCTATGCGCTAGCAACAGTTTGTTTTGTGTGCGTTTAGGACCTTCTGTTGGCATCTTCTGTTTTATTACCTACATGTGGGTTACATGACATGCTTCTTGTAGTTCTCGATTACTTATTTTTTTTCTTGTGTCAGCTTTAGGGAGTTTGGTGGATTAGACTAATGAGCACTTCCTAATCTTTCTGAATGACTGTTGAAGTTTATTAGATTATATGAGTAAAGTGTCCTAATCTAGCTACATTGCATTGGCTAAGTGAAATAAAGCGAGCTTGCAATTATCTCTGCTTCTCCTTCATGTATACTCTTGGCTTCCATTAGTCTTAGGGCTTGAAACTACTGTTAAAAGCACCCCTTATTCCAGTGCTGGCTGGAACACGAGCAAACAAAAGACAGCAACAAACTTACCAAGAGGATGCTCGCAGCAACAAATACTGAAGCCTGAGTTTTTAGTTTTCACACATACTAGCAATTGGGAACTACTGGGCTGAGTTGTGGGTGCTACACACGTTGTTCTGGGTACAACGCACGTGGGCAAACCTGGGCTAAGGCTTTGTTTGGAAGCTGGTGTCATTTAGCAGAAGAGAGTAAAAGATGATGAATGACTTAACACAAAATGTTTAGGATCAATGGCTCCTTGTCAGTCACCAGATGTCTTACTCTGTTCTAATCACTGCAGAGCTGGTACCTGGCAGGTGGCCTTGCTGAGCCCTGGCTCCCTGCGCTTCCCTGGTGCTGACGGCAGCTTGTGCTGGTGAAGCTTTGCTTTTCTGCAAAGCTGTGGCGGTGGAGCAGGGCGGCTGCTGAGCGGGAGCTGGGCCAGGGGTTGCCTTCTCCCTGGTGCTGAAAGGCAGGTGCTCTCCTCACTTCACTACCAGCTCCCCTGCGTTTTGGCTTGCGTTGGGATGCTGCTACTGCTGCTGTGGGGTACTGTCCTCAGGGCGGAGAGACAGGAGAGCTGAGTCAGCAGTGGATACATCTCCATCCCTTTGCTGCTCCCTTCTTCCATTACGTTTCTGGAGTTCCAGCACACATCAGGAACTTACTTTATTCGCTCTTCCTCCTGATGTGCTGCATATACAGAGTAGTTTTGGAAGTAGTGTTGGAAGACCACTGCAAAGGTTTCAGAGCCCAAGTAATTGCACGCAGTACCGGATAAGGATGTAGTATAGCAACATCCTTTCCCCATCCACAAGTTGCGGAGGGATGAGAAACTGATATTTGGTTTTATTTATTCAGATTTACATTTCCCTTTGATCTCTCTTCCTCCTCCCCTTTAATACTATATATGAAATTGTGGTGTGATCTAGGCTCCGTACAGCTTTTCATTTATATTATTTTCATTAGCAGTTTTGAAATATCTTCCTGCTTTCCCCCTCACACTGTTAGGAAAAAAAAAAGAATTTTTGAGCAGACCGCACTCTACTTTCATTTCACTTTGCAGAGTGGAGAGGATGTTTTGGCATTATATATCACCAATGATGGTCCAGAAGCAACTTTCAGCATTCTAGGGTTTATAGGTCAAATAATTTATTCGAGTCCTTTTGAATATTTATAGATGGCCTCTGGCTCCCTAAGAAAACGGTTCTTGTGTAGAGTCTAACATTTTTTCTGTTTCATTCAGTGTTGTTTCCATGTCTGTGCTGTAGCATTCAAGCGTCATGGCTTTTTGTGGCAACGAGAGGGATTCGCCACCTTTCAGCAGACACCAGTATTTTTCAGGATTTGTCCCTGTCCTAAGTCTGAGGAAGCTCTCTCGTGGTTTCTTCTGGCACTGTAGGATCGCTGAGCTACACTTCAGGTGACTCTGTTCAAACATGCAGTTTTGAACAGACTGTAAATCAAAGCAACTTTGAGTATGTTCAGTGACATATTTTCAAGTTGAAAGCTATGTGAAAGCAGAAGTAGACTTCTGAGAGATTAACCACATTCCCACTATTGCAGGCTGACACTAGAGAACTGCTAAATGGTTACCTTTGTTTCTATCATAATGCCTATTGCTATGGGAGGTTTAATTAAAGTTAAACAGTAACTGTGGGATGCTGCAGCATCTCAGTACTTTGTTAGAGAACAAGGTAACAAATTACCAGATTAACAAGGTAATTGGAGAATAGACACAGCAAAGAGGAAAGCTTTTATTAAGAATCACTAATGTTATTGTTTCCCCTGGAATTGTCCCCTGTGCAGCAATGCCACAGCAAGACTTCATGATATGTAAAAACCTTCTAGAGGGGTCAAGAAGGAGTTGTGATCATCTGTATCAGCTGGTCATAGGGTGAAATGAACTATGGCCACCACTACTTTTACTCACACCTCTAATGCCCCTTGAGTCTAGTATCATGATTAAATCTGGCAAACGTTGCCTTCGTAGTATTTGTCAAGATGTCAACTGCTGCAGCCACAACCATGTAGCGTATATAGATTCTGTGCTTATTCGTATACCTCAACAAGGTTTTATTAAATTACAAAGAAAACAAGGTAACTTTCTGTTCCCATATTGTTGGGGTTCAGGGTGGGGCGTTGTGTTGCACTAGTGTTTAGAGGCCTCAGGGCCTCATACAGAAGACAGACCTCATAAAAGACAGACTTCATTAAAAAAAAAAAAATTTTGTAGGAGAAGATTCAATTTGGAAGATAATAAGTATAAAAGAGCTGCATCAGGAACTTCACCAACTATAAAGAGCAGGAGGTGTTATGTTTTCTGACTTAATTTTATACTCTTATTCCACACACTTGACTGAGCACAGTTTGGTTTCATTTTGTTCTAATGGAAAAGAAAGAAGTAATGGTCTGTACCTTTCCAGGAATAGACTTTCTTACTATTAATGCAATAGAGAATTACAGGTTTATAAAGTGATGCTGGTAAGTCTAGGGAAAAAAAAACACTTTAGAAGCAGGAATTAATTTCTGTGACTATGAGAACAACTTGCTGATTGTAAACAATAATTTTTTTTTTATTTGGTAAATTCAACTCAGTCATTGCCACAGTGTGGGTCCCTCATACCGATATGCCTTGTAGTGAGGTTATAAAGATAGGAATCTTTCTTGTAATATAATATTCAGACCTAAGTTCTTTGTGAAACCTTTGCATATTCACTTAAGATGACAAGTTCACTTATATTAGCCATCACCATATGGCTTACATTCCTTAAGCTTTGCTAAGCAGCAGGATAAACCATTCATTTGCATTATTTATTTTCCTGTTGAGTTTTCCCCCATTTGAAGGTTGTAGCCTATTTTCAGGGTCTGATTCATAGTTGTATTCTGCTGAAAAGCATATAAATGTATAATTTGCCATTCAAGACTTCATCTTCTCAGTTAATAGGAATTGCTTGGCCAAGAATTGTGCTACTCAAAAGAAAACAAATCCTAGAAGAAAACTTTTCTTGATAAGTTGCTGAGGTTGAAGAGAGAAAGTTGACTATGTGAAGTGGATATTCCAAGCAGGTTATTTGGATGCCTTATTATTCCAGGGTCAACTTTTGATAGTAGAAAAGCATTTAATATCATCCAGCTCCCTGTTTCTCCACATAGTAGGCTTAATTCATCTTTAGAGTAAAGGCATTGAAATAGTGGAATAAAAGCAGCACTCAGTTTGGCTCGGTCTAGTTCAGTACAACCAACTGGGCTCAGTGCTGTCTTTCACACTCATGTATAAGTACTCTGCTTGTGGTTTCAGTGAAGCTTCTTATTATGTGGTGTTCAGGTTGCATATATGGACAGGTAAGGGACAGAGGAGCTGCACAGAATCGAGCCTTGAGATAATTGTTTTATCCTTCCTGTTCATTTCACATTTCAATTTTTTACCTTATTTCTTCCAGCACAGAATGGTCCTCCTTTCCTGTTACTTCCTAGCCGTGTGCAGAGTACTGATTAGCAATACTTTTAATATCTCAAAAAGTATTATATCATAGAAGAAACTTAGCTGGATTTTTCACACTTGCTCTTGCCCACATCTCCCTGAAGCCATTAATGGTGCAGTCAAGTTTTGATCTTTTATCTGAATGAATTATTGTGAAATAAGTGAGGTTCTAATTTTGACCTTTCACTCCCTAGTTTGGGAAGCTGAATTTTACAATAACTGGCCAATAAGAGTGATGGACTAAGAATTTTCTTTCTCTATAGCTTTCAATTCCCTTTCTTTTCAAGAGGAAAACACAAGAGAAAAATAGATTTGGTATAATCAAGCCAATACATCTAAAAATAGCCTTTATTGTTTCTTTCCTATAGAATAGAGATTTGTGTGTCAAGCAAGTTAAATAAAATAGTCGTAAGTAGTAGTGAATCCCAGCTCATCTGTTTCATAGTGGTCCTGTGACTTGGATTTCAGGAGATTTTAATGACTTTGGCATCCAACTATTACATTTGCCAATAAGTATAGAGCCAGCAGCCTTTGTATGTAGGTTTCCCTTTACCCTGGGAATTGTAGAATGGGGGTAACTGGCAATTCATTCACGATTTGCCACAGTGCCCTAGCCCTGTGCTGACCAGTACCGTCTGTCTATCCGTGTGGCCAGCAGGATCAGAAATTCTCTTACTTTGTGGGTTGGATTTTCTGTCTTTTTGTCTTCAAACCTTCATTCTGGTCTTAATTATGGATGCTCTAGGGTTTTTTCTGAAACAGACACGTTGCTCTACCCAGTGTAATTAATGTATGTCTCTTCATTCACTTTCAAAGAATGCAGGTCCCTCCTGTTTTAAGCTTGAATTGGCCGAACAGGTAGATCAACAGCACACAAAGATGTTTCTGTCCATGACTTTCAGCAGAAATCCAGAAAATGCCTGTCTTGGGAGAATGTCAGCATCTGGAGTGAATTATGCCAAGTTCAGCTTATTGCAGAGATTCCTCTAGGATTTTAAAAATATAGTTCTCTCAGAGTAAGGAGAGAACTATATTTTCAACTTACTGTTTTTACAGGACCCAGTAACCGTTACATTATCATACCCTAAAGCATGGCATTGAAAGGGATCTTCTGGTAACTGAAATTATTTCTCTGATATTTTAGTTAACCATGCCATCTAATCTTTTTTCCAAAATATATCAAGCTTCAGCAGTAGTTTGCTTGCTTGCTTTTTGTCTACAGCAGTGCTACTGGCAAGCTGTTCTGCGTTCTTATTTACAATCCTTCCTTAAATGATTTTGAGGCAAATTAACGTTATCCGTACTGTGCACTCCTATTTCTTTGCTGTTCATAAGATTGTTAATTTATAACACTAGCCTATCAACTTTACTGAAGTAAATCTTTTCCTTAAAAGCTGAAGTTTTTCTAAATTATTTTGAGGGAAACCTGTCTTAAGGATGCTAAAAGCAGAGAGATCAAGATGTCCTTGAAGTATTTTAAAGTGTCTTCTCAGACAAGTTTTTTTCTGCTGCTTTGCTTAGACTGAAATGTCTTGGCTGCTTTTCTTTCATTACTGATACATTTTAAAAGCTGTACAGTTGTCTCAGCTCCTTTCCCTCTGACAGGATGGCTACTGAAATATTACCTGCGGCGAAGGGCCTCTTTCTCCAAATTTTGGAAGTATCCTGTTCTAGTGATGGAAACCTGTTGGGAATAGCCTTTGAAAAATCAGTGGAGGAATGTACAAAAGAAGAAAAACTCTGTAGAAAAGCAGGAAAGGCACTAAGAGGCTTTACTCAACTGAGAAGTTTATTACGCTGCAGTAATACAGGCAGTGAAAAGAAGACTAGCATGTAGCTACAACAGGTGTAACTCTTTGTCAAGACCATTGACTACACACCTATGTCACTGAACACCCTTATGACAAGTGTAGCAAGTATGTGTCATCGTTAACCTCTCCCAAGTAAGCCCTCTAGATCATCTGACCTAGCAGCAGGATAGCAAATGGAGTTCTCAGATAGTCCCTGGGGACTATAAAATAATTGAAAACTCTTTAACTTCCTCAGAGGTTCCCTAGTACAGAGAAAAAAAACCTTTTGCAACTGTAATGGGGCTGTGCTGGTAGCTGCTGCTGTAGACTGGAGCTCTTGCTCTGCGTAGTGGCATAGTTGCTGGTCTCTGCTTTACAATTATTTGTGCTTCTTCTCCCATCAAAGAGAAGAACAGGTTGACCCGCCATAGGTCCATGTGCAAGCACAATTGGATTTTTTTGTAAATAATCAGGAGCATTTCTACAGCAAAAGGCCTATGATGAAGAGGGTTACTGAGCGTTCAGTTGCAAGATAAGTCGGGAGGTATTTGCTGCTTCATGAGGGCAGATCAGAGCAGTTTCCTTAACTAGTTTTAAATTGCAGGAGGGCCTGCCACTGCATGCTCTCCTCTTTCACTTACAAAACTGTAGAGCTACTGTCATGAAGTATATTTGGGTACTTTCCCAAGTGAGGAAATTCTTTTTAAGGCTCTCTGGAAGTGTCTTATTTGACTATGGAGGGCTTATGCTAGGAGCAATCACCATTTCCCTGCTGTATTGTTTCTGCTTTCCAATAAGTTCTCTTTGCTGCTTTGCAGCCTCAACTGCTAATGACTTAATGTAAGAAGACACACAAATCCACCCCCCCCCAAATATGATCTAACATATTCACTAAAAGCACTTTGAATGGTTTTATTTTTACATATGAGGAAGCAAAAATTTGGCATAAACTGGAAAGTGTGTCATGCAGCTGTATGGTGAGCAACAGCAGCTTTACTGTGGAGAAAGCAACAATTCTTTATTAGTGCATGTAGCATGTCTAATAGTGCTAACGACAGTGTCTATATCCTGCTGGGTTATACTGTATTAATATTGGCATGCTAACAATTTTGAAATCCAAAATGGTGAGTTTTGTTAAAGTGCTGTATCTGGCCTGTAAGTAAACAGAATGGGATTTTATCTCCACAGTTCCAGCTCTCACAAACCTGCCATGTGAGCACTTAATTCCATTCTTTTTCAGTGTAATCTGGAGGCTACATTAGCATTCATGAGATTGACATTTTCCTTTTGAAATTTGAGTTATGGAGACAAAATTGTCACATGGAAAAAAATATGATTTTGGTTGTATTTCTTCCCCCACCCCCAAATCCTTGAATAGAAAGAAATGACTATTCAGGTATGTCATTTCTACCTGACTCAATCTTCCATCTGCCCTTATCTAGCTGCCACTTTATCATTTCGTTATAGTGTTACTGTGCTATTTTTAAGGTTGAGATGGCATTTTCATCCGGAAACCTTGTATTCTCAATAATTTACAACTTTCCTGGAACAATACTTTTCAGGCTGAAACTTCCATATATGCTTTCTGCCGAGAAGTAGAGGTGTGCATAGGTGCAAAACTTTTTTTTTTATAGCAATGGTAATTCTTTTCAGTATTTTTTTTTTTTCTGAAAGGGATTGGCTAACTCAGAAAATATCAGAAATGCAATCCTGAAGGAAGATAATTGCCTTTCCCTTTTGTTAATGTTAGAAAATTGTTTGCTCGGTGACAGATCTTACTTTGGTGCCATACAGTTGCACACATGTATAGGAATTAGAAAGGGGTTCCTCTGTCTTCTTGCAGATTTTTGTATTGTGATTTTGCGTCCTTAGGAAAGATACTTCAACCACAGTGCTGCTGAGCCAAAACAGGCTAGGAGTAAAAAGTACTCGTGAAGCCCTCTCCCTGTATATGCTTGCTTTCTCTGTCTGTGGGAAGTGAGTTGCCTACGTGCTTTTCTCAAATTGGGGGGTGCATGTTAAAGGTATGATCTAATTCTGTATATGTTATTTTCTGTAGAATTTGAATCCTTCATTCAACAGAGCAGTTAAGTATGTGCTTGACGTAAAGACGGTACTTGAGCGCTTTGCTGAATTAAGTCTGAGCACCTACTAAAGCCTGATAAATTTACCATTTTACAGGTAGGCTTTTCCTTGAATAAATAGAAAAAGGTGGGGAGGGGATGAAGAAGAAAGGAAAAATGACTAATTTGACAGAATTCCAGATCAAAGGATTTCGTGCAACCAGATTGCACACTTATGCTTTGTCTTGTGACTTTTTAAAGTGCTATGACTTTTTTAGAGGCCATCCTCTACCGCTTATTTGTTGTCTGCAGGGCTGCAGCTGTTTGAGAAGTGCAGTCTGTCGCAAGGGAATGGCAACAGCAGAGGAATGTTTGACAGAATGAGACTGTGGTTTTAGTGTCTCTGGTATCAGTTTAAAAAAAAAAAAGCAATATCTGGTCTAGACAGTACTTAGATAAGAAATCTGTAAGGTTTAAAAAAAGAGTCTGTTCATATATGTAGCTTTTGTTCCTACCCTCTTGTTTACAGGTCTCAGATAGGTCTATTGCCAGAAAAAAGCACATTTACCTTAGTTCAATAGGTTCCTTCTCTGCTTTTGTATTCATGGGTCCCTGGTTCCATTTCCCGCTGAAATAGATTCTTTACAATCAAGAATAATCCTTCGTTTGATTCTATATTCTTGGTTGCCTTTCAGAATGTTTCTCTGTCTACATCACGCTTTGTCATTTTTATCTTTTGTGGACTGAACACGCTTTTTATTAGTTTTCATTATAGTTATGCTTGAGTTGAAATTTTCATTCTAAATCTTTATTTTCTGTAGCTTCAGCCAATTTCGAACAAACACTTTTATGTCCTGGATTTTCATGGTTATTCTCCACAAAAAGGTGAATTTGTATTTTCCACTTTTATTTATTTTTAAAAATTTGAAAGTGTGCTCGTTCTTCAGCAAGAACTAAAAAAAAAACTAATTGGTGTCATGAGAGAGCTTCATTACTTTATGAAAGGCGTTTATATGACGTGGCTTCTAAGAGCCAGGGGCTAATCTTAATGACCAATCAGTCATATGTTTGTGTATTTAGAAAGTTTGGAGTGTCAGACTGTATTTAAAAAAAAAAAAAAAAAAAAAGCAAGCAGTAGGTTACTTTTTAATCATAGTGAACATTTTATTCTTCTTGAACAGCACTTTACACAACATGGCTTTGAGCAGTAGTTGAACTTGTAAGTTCCAAGATAATGTAGGATAGATATTTTATTCTTTAATAACAATAATTAAAACAAACCATCAGTCTGGCTGATGTCACAAGTACTGCCTTCTCCTCCCTCTTTTTTAGAGGTAAGCTTCATGTTTTGAAAGTACAGAATGTGGAGGTTTATCAAAAACTACAGGAAAAAGTCTTATACTTCAGAGCCTAGGATTTGCAGTATTATTTTGACAATGGAAGTGGAACGAAGACAGGACAGTTAGAAAGTGGAGTGGTGATTAATGTATGTGAGAAAGGGAAGTGGTGCTTCAATAACTTTTAAGTTAATTACTCTTTGATAAGGATTTTGAGAGAGTATCTTTTGGAGGGTTTTCTATAGAATTTAGGAAATTACAGTTTTCAGATATATTTTTAAGAGTAATTGGTCATTTTTAAAGTTTACTGTATGAAAAGGTGTTTATACACATAGTCTTGTTCTCACTATTGAGACACTTATGATACATAGATTTCGGAGATACCCAACTAGGACCATTTTATGTAAAATATATGAGAGAGATGGTTGTTGTCCCAACGAGTTTGTAGTGAACATAGTGAGAAAAGGTAGAGTAAGTGAGAAAAAAGAAACATTAGCCTCCTGTGTAAATGGGAAACTGAGGCACCACAAAATTACCCATTTGGCTAGAGTCTCAGAGAAGCCACGCACAGCTTCAGACCCAGATTGTCAAAGCCCTATTCCAGTTTCTTAACAACTAGGCTATCCATTGTACAACCAGATGCAAGATTGGACTGATCTTTTATAGTAAGAAGTTTAATAAATCTACACTAACCTTGGACATATTATTTTTATGCATGTGGAGGAATTTGGAAAATTTTGGTCTAAATGTTTCTTTGTAAAACTGGAAATCTGACATAATGCCTAAGGTTTAATGCCTGGCTACTTACTTTCATTGTCTAAATTGAGGGAAAAGTGATAAATAATCAACTAGCAGCAAGTAAATGGTAAAAAGTAATTTAATCTTAATAGTTTTTCCATTTTGATAATGTAATGTGCTGTTGTGGCAGAAGGCAATTTAAAAAATACAGTTTTTGTGTCATGACAGTTTTATGGTTAAATTGTTTTGTGGTCTGGAAATGTATAATAAAATATAGCATTACAAATAAAACCCTAATGTCGTAAGTGAGCTTCAGCCCATCCGGCACCATAGCAGTAAAAGACTTCAGTATCTCACCCTCATCTGTAGTGCACAATTAGAGCAGGTAACCAACCACAAACACAGGCTTGCCGCATGAGAGCGGCTTAGCTACCAACCGAAGAAGTAATCTTGAAAATACATAGCTAGTGAAAGTTTATGCCAGTGACTAAAAGAAAATTATTAATTTTGGGCCACATGGCCATAGATCAAAAGAACGGAAAGAAAATGCCTAGCTAAAGCATCTGTTTCAAGTGGAGATTAAACCGGCACAAAGTGTTGATATTATTCTTTGTTTTGTTTTTTTTCTTAATTTTGCAATTCCCAGAAGGGGCAATGCCCATCACTGCTGAAAACTTACCATGTACAATCCTGAAAGACGGATGCAGTTAACAGTTTTGATGCCAAGATAAGAGTTTCCAGTGCGGTGCACCAGTTCTTTACCTTGTGACAGAAATCACCAGAAGGTGGCTCAGAAAAGTAGAGGGAAAAATCTGTGCGCGCCTCTCTCATATTCTCTTCCCTACTGGGATTTTACATTGTACCAGGACAAAAAAATATTTTTTTCAACAATGAAATATGTATGCTTTCAAAAAATTCATATTTTCAATCAACATTAGTCAATTTATAAATAAGAATTTTTTCAAGTGCATTTCCACCAAAGGGTCCTGATGGTCAATCTGTTTTGACTCATGCGAAACATCAGTGACTTCTGCTTATTGGTGATGCTGAATATTCATTTAGGAGTGTTGTACCAATCTGTTACAGGACAAAGGGCTGCGAGTGCTTGGCTTGCGTTGTTTTAAATCGGGAATGGTGTTTCTGATAGTAGGACTGTCACCTTTGCCAACTAGTGAACTGACCTATTGTACAATTAACTGAGAGACGAGAGAAAGACCAAATTATAGGGCAAGTTATGACTTGAAAGCATGCTTTGACATTTTAGAGGCTATTCATCACTGCTTGGCATCAAACTGTCTCCTCCGGCTTTGTGAAATGCTTGTGGTTGCATGAGGTTTAAAACAGCAGAGAAACAGCTGTTTCTTGCCTTTCACCAAACAAAAAAGGTGAGTCTGAGGACTAGAGGGACGTGTTTGAATACAAGTAGCAAAGGGTGTCTCATTCCTGTAGTGCCAGCTGTGGATTGTGTAACCTGACTACACACAATTCTGCAAATGTGATGTATTGCAGTCCCTGTGGGTATTTCTGGAAGCTAACTACAGGCCTGTCTTTATCCCTTGATCAGCAGTTAGGAAAGCTCACCTCTGGCCACATCTTAATGCTATTTCTGTGCCTAAATTACAGCATGAAGTTACTTAAGGTCGATTACTGTGGGTGCTGAGTGAAGCTATAGGTAGTTCTCTAAATCCAGCCAGTATGGTAGGATATGTATTGCAACGTGAAGACTTCAAACGGTTAGGTCTCCTGTGAGCTATTTGCCAGGGTAAAAGGATTGTAAAAAAATAACAAAAGTGGCAAGTTTTAATATTTTGTAGCAATTTTTCTTGCCCTGTATTTTAGTACCCAGAGGCTGGGAAGGCCTGGCTAAGGCACTCTGCAGTGGTGCCATGAGCAGAGATTTCCCTAGATCTGTTTGTGTCTTGAGTTTTCTATGCTTACCTTAGAAGAGAATTAAAGAGAGGCTGCAGGAATCAAAGTCAGCTAAATCAAGGATTTTGAGATACATGCAACACTTTGCAATTTAATCATGTGCGGGTCATGCAAAAAGTGGTAGCCCAAATTTCATTTACCCTTGAACTGTAGAAGGTGCCTGTGTGAAATGACAGCTTTACATAAACCACTTGGAAAACAGATCGTGAAGAATTATCTCTTACCTGTCCCTGCTGCTTCAATTACACAGCAATTCACAAAATAATCCCGTGACTTATGTAAAGAAAAAACCTTGGTGTTGGCTGGTTTGTTCCACTGATGGCTTTTAGAGTTGTTTTGAGGTTGTAGCATTCCCTCGTGCCCCCTTTCTGATGGTGTACCCTCATGAATCAGCACCATTTGCACATGTTTGTCAGATGTCAATTTGATTTCATTCTTGTAGTACATATTGGTGCCTTTTTGGTGAAAAGTATAGTGAGAAAACCTCAGATAAAATCCCATACAGTATTAGACCCATTTATGAAAAAGAGAAAGAGAAGGCAGGAAGTTCCATAGGAAAGGAAGAACTTAAAGGTAAGAGCTGACAAAGGCCCGAGCTCCTGTAGGTCTCGGCTCTGTTCTTGCCTCGGGCATGAACTCCCCTGTGTAAGTTGGTTTGGTCAAGTCAGCATATACCTCTGTATCTTCATTTCTTGACTTCTGTGATGATGAAAATCTCAAATCCCTTCTGACAGGAAAAATATGAGGATTTATTGATTAGAGTACTGTAAAGAACAGAAATACAGTGCTCCTGAGTGTAATAAAAACTTAGATGGAAATAAATTAGATATGCTTCTAACCCCCATGAATCTCTGCTGGTAGCTTTACTGTATGGACTTGGGCAAGTCATCTAATCTTTCTGAGTCTCAGTCTTATGATCTGCAAAATGAAGATGATGATCCACATGGCTATTGCAAAATCAGTCGGTTAAAATTTGTTATGAATTTAAATAAGCAGTTATGCGCTCATTAGCATTATGATTTTTTTCCTCTGTGAGACTACCACGTTGTATTTTTCTTCACTGTAGATGTGTTTTCACTTATTTGATGAACTTCCATAGCATTTAATAAAGGAATATTTTTAGTAGACATGCTCCTTCAGTATTTAAAAAAGCACATGATAGGGTGGCTACTACAAATAAATGTATATTTCATTTAATATATACATATACAATATGTAATATATATAATAGAAATTATGTTGTCCATTCTGTAAGCTTCTTTTGCAGAAAGTCCCCATTCAGGAGAGCACATAAGGAAGTTTGTCTCTGTTCAGCATAGAAGTTAGAAACGAGCTTAAGATGAACATATACTTAAACATCTGCAGTTTCAGTAGATTTGAAAATGCTTTCCTGGTGCATGCAGTTTCTCAGCTTGAGTCCTAAAAAGCAGAACAGCAAAATGGTTAGCAAAATAAAAATACAGGATCATATTAGAGTGTCAGGAGCGTTGGTTTGCCGATAGTGGCAAGTGTGCTATCGAGTTCTGCAGGAACGATGGCAAGCTCTGACCCTTCAGTGTATTTCAGGCTGGGCTGACTGTATTGCTCTCTAATTAGCTGGGGTGGGGTATAATCTGTTCCTTGAAAGGTTTCCTCCTTTCAGATTGTGAATCACTCTAGAAGGATAGAAATGGAAGTTCTGCTGGGACGACATCTTCCTTTTACAGCTGGTTCCTTATGTTATACTCTCCACGGCCATCACCTGTCCCGTTTCAAAAGCAAGTGAAAAGGATTGCACCACTTCTGTGGGGAAGTTGCTTTTCTGTCTGGTGGATCTTGTTGTTAGGAAGTAGTTGCTGATACTTAACCTCTTTTTTCTCATGGTGAATTCTTTCACATTAAACTGAGTTAAAACTCCAGACTGTTCTGAATTATTTCTCTCAGCTCCCACTTTATGCTGTTACATTTGAACATGATTTACAGTTTATTTTGAATACAAATGACTGTAATATGATAAAATTATTAAACAAGTAGGCATCCAGGAGGAGGAAATAATGAAAGCGAAAACATTTCTGAGGCCTCCTGTATTATTAGGCGCAATGACACAGGGAGAATGTAATAGGAAACCAAGCTGGAGCTTTCTAATACCCCTCAGCAGTTTAAAATAAAGATCCTTGGAGCAGAAGGGGGTTAATGCAACTCAAAGTCATTGGTCCCCATCCCTCCCCTTTCTTTCTTTGTATAGTACCCGTCATGTGTCTTTGTTCTTTGTGAAACTTTCCACATTTCACACCAGATGAAATGGTAAGCTATTGGGATAGGAAGAATTTACCATTGAGTTTAAAACATTTTCTTGTCCGCATACATAATGTTTTATGCATTTCTGATCCATCCTCACTTCTCTGTAACGTAAATAATAAAAAGACCACTGCAAGTGGTGTTCTCTGGGTAGTGTTTTTTTTCTGTACAGCCCAGCATATTGGGCATTGAGTCAATAGAGGCTTTTACCTTATCTGCTTGCATCTTGCTCGTGATCTGCTAGGAGAGCTGGAAATGGAAACCTCCCATAGTACGGGGACTCTTCCTGTTACTTTCTTGGGAAAGAATATATTTTGAGCCTCTCTCCACTATGCTTTGTGTGTTTATAGCACACTTGAAGGGCAAGGCCACAGCAACTCAAACTGCAGTATGGTTCATTCTTGTGTGAGCATTTTACTGTTTCCTACTAGTAAAAACTAGAAAGCAAATACAGCATGATCATGAGAAATAGCATGTACTGTGGAAACTTTCCCCTGTGACTCTGGTTTCCTTGTATTTCTCCCTCGTGGATGAGGATAGCGGCGCTATGGCTGTAAGCAGTGTGTGGCTGTTTGAAGTAGAAGGCCATAGAATCAGGTTGTTTCCCATTTTAACTGAAACGGAGTTAAGTGTCCATCACTAATGGACAGAGGGAGGGAGCCTACGTGGCTTCCGGCTGTGGCAGATTTGCAGATTATCTGCCCTCTATTACAGAGCGAAGTAGTGAGAGTGGCTTTTGCTTCCCCTCGGAAGGGCAGGGAATTAATGCATCCAGCTGAGTCATGCTGCTGGCCTTCCAAAAGGGGCAGGCACCTGTGTGAAACTGCTTGAGACGCAGAGCATTTCTGTGCATAAAGCTGTGGGAAGTATAGCTGTTATTTCCCTGCCTAAACCTACAGACCAGGGCAGGGAGAAGTGCAGAAAGGTGTGGGGTTTGTATTTTCTACATTGTTCACCCAGATGGACCTGTTGTGGAAACGAGAGAGGTTATGGTGTGCCCTCTACTCTTTGCATGTGATTTCGAACTGTTATTTCAGATTTTTGTCCGTAATGACTTTCTGGCCTAGGTATATGATTTCAGCATCAGCTGGAAAAGCACATATGTTGAGAGAGAGGTGAGGTCCTCTGGAAAGTGTTAATTTATCAGGATTTTATTGAAACTTTACAAGGCTAATTATAGCAAGAAGATTAATCCCATTGTTGCAGGCTAATCCTCTCATACCTCTGTTTCTAGTTGGCTATTGTAGTAGTTTGTTGATATATTGGTGATATCTAAAAGTCTATAGGGAGAAAATAGGGTTGTGCTGTGTTAGATGCTGTACATATATTTAATATTCCTAGCCCTAGTTGCTTGAAACCTAAACACCTTTGTGAACCAGTTTAAGGTCTGCAGTGTTTTACCTGCATCTAGCGCCTGCCGAGTTAAGAAGCGCGTGCTCTGGAGTCTCCGAGAGAGCAGGAAGGTAGATTAAAGCTGTGCTGGACTGATGTGGGCTCTAGGGGGCTTAGTACGTGTGAACAGAGAGCTTTGGGATTCATAGTTTGATGGATACCTGGATATGCTTGCTATGATGGTATTTTGCTGCTGAAAACTGTTGTTGTTTATTTTGCCGAAGCGTATGATTTGGGTGTTAGTTCTGTTGGTTTTAAAGCAGGATTGAAATGAGACTAGTTGAACCCTGGGTATGAAAGATGTCACAATGTATCAGTTGCTGTGAAAGCCACAGAAGAGAGTAGCATAGAGATACCAGCTCAACCACTGGCACGTAATATTTGCATGGCTAACTTGTCAAAACTCCTTTCTGCTACTGTAAGCCCTGAAGCACCAACCTGGCTCATGAGACCTGGGCTTCTGTCTTCCTGCTTCATACTTCATTGCCAAATAGCCCAAGGGCAAGCCAAAAATAATTTGGGATTGCAAGTAATAATTGCTGATCAGGAGACAGTAATCCCAGATTTCAAATGCTCCTTTGGGAGAGGAATTGTTCTGTCTCTCAGGAGCTGTAAGAACTGCACGGATAGCTTGGCAAGACGATTCGTTTCTGCCTACTCTTAGCACACGTGTTTAGTTATGCTCCTGTTTTATGAAGTATTCTTACAACTGATACAGGAGAATTTAAGTCAAGATACAGGCTTGGGCCTCAGAAGATCTGGGGTCGAGTCCAGTGCAATCCAGATGTGATCAATTCAGGAATGTTTTTTGAATGTTGCTTGTACAGAAGCAGTGCTCACTCTTTTGAAAAAAAAACAGGAGGCTCCATAAAAAGATGGAGCTGTTCTTCCAGGAGAAGAGCTTTACCTTCTCAAGAGGGGAGGTTTTGCACTGTGTGAGAAAGGCTTTGTAGAAGAAATAATGTGGACTAAGCTACTTCATTTATTTTTTTTAAGTTGTCAAGAGAGACTATAAACGCACACACTCTATTCAGGCCTGATACTGCTTTGGAGCAGTTCTCTGTCTGCCTACAGCTGGTTCCTTGGCATGTGGGGAGAGGGTCTTCTGGATTTGCTAGGTGAAAATAGAGAATGAGGTGCAAGGAGATAGGCCGAAGCTTTCTCACCATCCTGATGTGCACACCTCCCATGCTTATGTTAGCTTAGCGTTACGTCACTGTGTTCTCCAGGGTGTTTAAACACGTTATCTTAGACCTCCACCTGTGCAGAGGCTGGATTATAGTTCACTCCTCAAAGGACGTGTGACAGTCAAAGGACCAGACACACAGGCTTTGTGAAGGATTCAGAAACCAGTCAAACTTTAATCAGAACACCTTAGATAGTTGTGACAAAACAGTAAAAATAATTCTCCCTCACAGACACCTTTCTTCTGAACCTTTAGAAAGGCATGTCCCTTTGTCTCTCCCAGACTTGCCTGCGCTTCCTTTGTCTATGTGAGTCCCTCTGAATTTTTTAAAGAGAGCACCTACAGCTAGTGCTCTTGTTCTGAGGAAATTCCATTCATATACGCTGCGGCCACCGCAAGGCAAGTTGGAAGGAATAATGCAGTTACTGCCTCCTCCTCCCCAAACATAACCCATCATGGCTTTCATTAATACAGGTTTTCCTATCCTCAGTACGTGTATAAATGCCACTCCTTTGTCTCTCCAGTATAAGAAATGCAAGGCAGGGTAGTGGCAATCCATTAAATCAAGTCAAAAGTCTTGTCCTGTACTGATTGCTCCAAATTGCCACAGTTTAACTTTGTGTCGTTGCGCTCTACTGACTTCAGAAGCACTGAGGGAAAAGTCCGTTACTCGCTCGTCCGTGGCCCCTCAGGGCACAATTCTTGCACGCGCTCGTGGGCGTTTTGCTGAAACAAGGCCTGAATGCTTGCCTTGTGAGGCCAGGATCACAGATCTTAAATTGCCTAACACTCAAGAACTTTAAAATCTGCATTTGAGGTGTTTACCATTGTTTCTAAAGATGAGTCCCCATGTTTGTTTTTTCCCAGGTCTTTGTTTGTATACTGAAATCGTTTATTTGGACTCCTTTGCTACCATGGTTCAGTTTCAGTGGCTTACATAAAATGCCACCCAGGTCTGAAAAGCTTTTGTCTTTTAACTGGATTTTTGACGATGAAAGTCAGATTGAAAACTCATGTCAAATTGTTTCATCCCCTTCCCACCTTTCCACTGCCAGCTTAGTTTATTATGTGTATACAAATTGTGTCAAGAAAAGGCTTGTGGTGTGCCATAGCCGAATGACATCACAGGCTGAACTCTGCTTTCAGATATCTGTGATGCAGGGAGGCTGCTGAACCGATCAGATTCGCCAAAAAAGCCCTGGAGAACGCGAGTTCTCTCATCTCTTACTTCAGTGACGCTGAGGTGCTGGGCTATGAGATCCCCTACGTCTGACTGATGTAAGATTCATGCTGCTGAGGGCTGGAGGGGGAAAACTGCATCTTGGTCAGATAGCGTTAGAAGAGTTATGCATAAGGAGTGGGCAGAAGAAGTCCCTACCGCATACTTCAAAGAGTTTCTCTTCTGATTTGTGAAGATCTTTTTGAAGGGAAAAGAGAACAACACGACTACCACAAACATGAATTCCCGCAGTGTTAATAAAGGCCCTTAAGCCTCCAGTGTATTAATTACTGTAAAGAAAAAGCAAAACATGCATTTATTTTATTTTTAATTACATTTAGAAAAGCATGCAAAAATTGTATTTTGAAGAGTGCCTTTCAATCCTGCAGACTGTCCTATGTTTGTTATTTTATCTTACCTTTTAAAAATCATTTTGACTTAAATTCAACAAAGTCTGGATCTGTCTTGTGATATGTCAGTGAGGATAAATAGAGCAATTTATATACATACACATACCTGTGTGTGTCTTTTAAATGCCTAGAGATCCTATGCACTATCTGTACAGAGAAGGAACTACTCTCTTAGTCACAGTTGATTAACTGGCCTGTTCCCAAAGTAGTTCAACCATATTGTCCTTTACTCAGAAAAGCCTCAGTGTTACAGCCTAACCTCAAGGTTAGTGTAGCGGGGCCTGCAGGGACCCACTGTCCCCAGCGTCATCCGTCTGAGGCTCCTCCTCCAGAACGTTGTTTCTGATGAGGACTGTGGGGAGTGCTGCAACTCCCTTCAGATAACTCAGACGTTTCCTATCGCTCCTCATGCCACTGCTGCTCTGCACCGCTTTGTGGACAGAAACCTCTCATCAGGTTTGATTTGGCTTGCATGATGCTCTTCCATGGCAAAAGAATCAGGGAACTTCTTAGCCATGCGAGTTGAAGCAAAATTCAAAAGCAGATGGGAATGCATCTTGTGGTATCTCATACTTAACTGCAGCAATGGATGAACGCCTAATGCTGGCAGCGTAGGATTCCCTGTGCTCCTTGAGCATATGGCAGAGAAACGTGGTTTGTTTTTGATAACGAAATATAAGTTGGATCGACTAAACGTCAGCATTTGCAGGTTTCAGAAATTTTCTACAGCAAATAAAAGGAAGCACTGTATATACTAAGGAAATGCATCTATTTATCTTCAGTTGAATGGTTTCTCGGCCCTTGAGCTCGCATAGTCATGCCTATAAGCTTTAGTTTACGTTTTTTTGTCTGTTTCTTTTTTGTTATCCCAAATGAAATAGGTCTAAGACTGCAGAACATTTAGTCGATATTCCCATTGTATTTATTCAGAATTATTTACTGAGGGTTATGTTTCCATTGGGATGGGAAATACTGAGATGATCAGCTTTTCCAAATCTCTTTTGCAAATCATGCACAGGTAATTAAATGTGCTAGACAGCAGTCTGAGCAGGAGCACTGTGTATGCACAACTAATTACTTTGTTTCTCTGAGTGTAGTGATGACAGAAAGTTACAAACCAATAAATATAGTAGTCCCAATAAGATGTTTTAACACGATAAAAATCTGCATGTTGCCGCATTTGGATCAGGAAACTTGGAACCCCAGCACAGAGGTGATTTAATGGATGTATCAGAGATATGAAGATACCTTGGCAGATGAAACTGTCCATGTATGCAAAGTGGTCTTGTTTGGAAGTTGGGAGAAGAAAATCTCATTTATACTCTTTATTTAGTTGACATCATCTTATTCTAGCTTGATGTTTTTTACAGTTGATGTCTTGGGTAAGGCAGAGGTGACTAAGAGAAGAAAAAATTGAAAGTATTTTAAAATACCTCATGTGGAACTATTTTCTACCTCTTCACAAAGTTGTACCTTTCTGTGAGAGATCCAAAAGCCCAGACATTTCCTTAAGTGCTTCTCTGCTGCTCCTAATTTTGAAAGTTGTCCTTATCTGGTTGTTTTTTGTTGTTGTTGTTTTTTGGAGATCAGTTAATGGGGTCTAATTGATGAGACGACGACTGAACACAACTAAACAACATTGTCTGCACTTTAAATTTTATGTATCCAGTATTTGCTGCAAATTATTTTTAATCGCTGTGGAGTGACTAAAAATCTCTCAGAAATAATTTAGAGCTGGATGCTGATGTCCTCTATACTTCATGCTTACTATTGTACTTCAGGAGATTTGCCTAGGAATCCACTGGGGCTGTGGTACACTGGTTCATTGCAAGTAAGACTAAGACTATGGCAGCTTGCTTTTTTTTTTTTTTGGAATAACTTTGAATAATGAATAAATTGGAGGAAAACACCATTTCCTTTGAAATGCTGTATAACGTTCTCTAAGGCAGACGAGAGGCTAAATTCTTTGAGTTAGTTATTTATGGTGGATGATTCTAACCCAGTGACTAGGTGGTGAAACCTTTGGTTTCTGGGTCAAGTAGTCATGTATATGCAGAGTGAGCAGGCAGAATCTGTCTGCATGTATTTTCTTCTATATGTATATGTTTGTTTACAATCTGTCTATCTAATGAGTTTATATCCTTGGAAGAACAGCTACATCCAAATTGGATAAGACAGGATTAAGCGACCTAGATGTTCTGCACTACTACATTGCTAGGTGGTCAAAAGTTGGAGGGCTTGTTTTTTTTTGAGTTGATGTTAGGATTAAATGACCCTGTGAGCTAGAAGAAAAGTGCATCTTTCTAGGGAGAATTTTAGTGCTATTGCATGTTATGGGGTGAAAAAGGCCCTGTGTCTAGGTCAGGTTTATTTTATCAAACGCTATAATAGCAACATAGATTTTTTTTTTCTTATGCATCTGCTATTTAGGCTTGTCTATCAGAGTAGAAAGCAAAAATAATGGAAAAGAAGTAAAAGTAGACGCATTAAAGCATTCCCCTGAAAAATCAATGGTACTGACGAACATTGTGAGTAAAGGAAACGTAAAAAGAGATCTCAGAAAGAACATGTTTTTCAAATTATTGTTTTAAATAATGATCTGAACCATTTGGCAAAACTGTGGCAAATTTGAAAATATCTTATTGTTACCAAGTCTGCACATTGTTTTGCAAAAAATAATCTTGACTGAAATGTGTTATCCCTCACTAGCTATAGATCTACTTCTATTTCTTTGTCTCAATTTCAGAAAAGGAAATCTATTCAAGGACTGCTTATCTCTAAGTACCATTGATTGAAATTTGAATAAGTGAACTGATGAGTTAAGTCCACATTTATTCATCGGTGGACAGGAGTCCCTCAGCCTTTTTTTGTTGACATCAAGTCAGAACGGGAAAAAGGTTGAGAATACGGATATGCAATTACTCGTCACCTATACTTCAATATTGTTAGTGTTTCTAGATATTAGGTTCAGAAAGAGGATTTTAAATCTAACGTTTGATTCAAGTAAGTGATGTGGTGCTCTGACTCCCTTGTTCTTTTGTCTTGCATTCTTTACTTGCACAACTCAAGTCCTTAAAGGCACTGTCTGATCCTGAAATTCCCATTCATATTTCTTTGTCAGCACATTTGAGAGGAGGCTAGGAGGCGATAGAAAGAGAACTTCCTGTTTTTAGACAAAAATAACTTTCATAAGAGATTTTAAGATATTTGTTTGAACAGCTACGGCTGAATTGATTTTTTTTTTTTTTTTTCTTTCTCTCTAGGCCTTGGAGCTGCTCTTTTAGTTTGGGAAGTGAAATCCTGAAAATGGCTGGATTTGGCCTTTCATCTGCCTAGGAAACTGAGTTAGATCGTCTCTTTCTGCATTATACTTTGCTTATCAGCTGAGATAATGTGGAGTATGTATTTCGAGATTTGTAGATAGGCAGTGGAATGAATGTCCTGCCTCTTTGCCAGAGGCAAATTTTCATTTCGGCCTTGACTTAAATGGATTTGAGTTTGAGGCAATGTATGCTGCTTCTCTCTTTTCATCAGGGCCTACAGTGCCACTTTAATTTATTGGCATGATTTAGAAGCTTGCATTATTAGTTTGTTTTTCTTCAAGGGTCTTTAAGCTGCTGTGAAAGCATTCAAAGTGTTACTGAGGCAAAGGCACTAGATACAGATTATTGTGGAGAGGAGGGAAAATAGCTGTGCATTTGTAGAGTTTGGCAGCAAGAGGGATTAGGAAGAGGAGATGGAAGAAGCCAGTCTCTCCAAAGGAGGTGCGAATATGCAGCTTCCAGTTAAGAACAAGCAAATGTGGTGTTTGTAACTCATGGACCCTTTCTCATGCCGTTTACCATGAAAACTTTTTCAAGGCTGCTTTTGCTGCCTATTACAAAATCATAGCGTTTGAAAGGGACCTCTGGAGATTATCTGGGTCTGCTAGAGCAGGTTGCCCAGGACTACCTCCAGTCAGGTTTTGAATAGCTCTAAGGATGAAGACTCCACAACCCCTCTGGGCAACCTGTTCCAGTGTTCAACAACCCTCACAATAAAAGAAGTGTTTTCTTGTGTTCAAGTGGAATTGCTTGTGTTTGTTCCCATTGCCTCTCATCCTGTTACTGGGCACCACTGAGAAGAGTCTGACCCTGTGCTCTCCTCAGGTGTTTATACTCATTGATAAGATCCCTCCAAGCCTTCTCTTCTCCAGGCTTAAATGGTCTCTGTTCTCTCAGCCTCTCTTCATCTTTGAACATACTTACAAACAGGGAAGAACCAGTCAGATACGAAAGTCAGGGGCAGTCTTGGCTGCAGTGCCTCTGAGATGTGGAGTTCAGGATCCTGAGAGGAGGAAGCAGGGCAAAAAGGAGGATCACAACCCTAGACTTCAGGAGAGCAACCTTGGCTTGTTCAGGGACCTGCTTGGAAGAATCCCATGGGATGCAGTCCAAGATTGCTGGCTAATATTCAAGCATCGCCTTCTCCAAGCTCAAGAATGGTCAATCCCATCAAGCAGGAAATGAAGTGAAAGTGGCAGGAGGCCTGCATGGATGAACAAGGAGCTCCTGATTAAACTCAAACATTAAAAAAAAAAAAGAAGTGTTCAAGAGGTAGAATCAGGGACAGGTGACTCAGAAGGAATATAGGGACACTGTCTGAGCATGCAGTGATGGGGTTGCCTCTTTCGGATCACAATAAAATGCTCAGTGGCACTTTCAGATTTCAGCAGATTTGAGACAGAGCCACTGGGTTTGAGACCCTTCACTGGGAATCTCACTCCTGGAACGAGGCCAGATGCTGCTGAAGTCAGTGGAGAAGACCTGTCCTGATTCTAAAGGGCTTTGAATTTGATGGTCCGTTACTGGAAAAGTGGCATAAAGGAAAACCTGGATGAAAGTGATTTTGGACCAAAAACTATGAGCTCAGTAATATCCTTGAGGATATGGAGAAGATATTGGGAAGCCAGTTCAAGAACAACTGCAACAGCTTTCATTAGGGCCACGTCATCAGAACTTCATGGTGTTTTGGACTTGAGGCAGTTGGCATAGACCATTAAGGTCTTTCCCCCATCTTAGTCGATGAGAAACCAGTCAGTACAGCCGGTCTACTTTAAACGGACAGATGACTTGGGTGCTCAGAAATCAGAGAAACTTTGGTGATGTCAGAATCAGCTGTCTATAACTCTTGCAATAATTTCCCCCCAAAATGACTGTTAGTAATGCCGTAAAGAGGAAAAAACACCCTAGTCATATGCACATCATTCTTAGTGTTATAAATTGAACAAATTTGATATGAAGATCGCTGAGAGGAAATACATAGGGTATACAGTCTTTGAATAGGTTCAACACTGTTCTTCAAGCCAACGGAAACCTGACTGGAGTGATTGGGGTTATTCTTGCTTTACACTGGTGTAATTCAGAACAAATTTTGGCCATATTGCCTAATGAAGCTGTGGTGAAAGTCATGCACGGTTGCTTAGGGGTCAGTGGCCTTTACAGTGGTGTTGGCGAGTTGGTCAAGATGTGGTATGTGTACAGCCGTGGGTGCTCTTTGAACAGCTCAAAAATGGGGAGCCTGAAATCTTGTTTGTTAATTTGGTGATAGCTGGGCTTAGCGTGATTTGCAGCTTTCATACGAAGACTAACCTAAGCCTGTATGCAGCAGCGTGATTTTTGTTTGCATAACCTGATATTTTTGTTTGATTTACATAATCTGGGGGGGGGGGGAAGTGCTCCATATCCTTCACAAAAAGCTTAGAGCTTGACTGTCTCTAGTAAAAGGATCCCATTTATTAATTGGTGATGCCTTTCTTCACTATAGACTGAAATGTATTTCCTTGAGATTTTTTACTTCAAAATAAGCTCAAAATTAATCTGTAGACTGAGCAGTAGGAACTACAGGTCTAAAAGTAGATTTCCCATTCTGTAAGCGAAAGGAATGTATGCAGCTTTTAGTCCCTTGGCTTTCTCAGTTGGATAAAATCTTTGGTATAGTTTCTTTCCACTCAGGAGATGAGTTATCAACTTGTCAAGCAGTGTGGTGTTACTGACACTGTTCTCAGTTGTTGACAAGGGGTGATTGTAGTCCTCCCTTTTTTGTACTGATTTAACTCGTAAGTATGTCCACTAATCTCAATTAGCATTCTCCTTATTCACGTATATTTAACCAAGAGTAGATGAGGTGTTTTTTAGAGTGCTGTCTTTGGTGTATTGATTTGAGCTCATTTCTTTTACTGTTGTCGGTACCACCGACAAAAATATGTGGGTTATGAAGCCTAGGACATCATTCAATACACAGCTGGAAATTCTGCTGTGCTCTTTGGAAAGGATTTGTTTGCTGATGTAGTAGGGTGGGGAAGGACCTCTAATACAGCAGAGAGGAATGCATGGTAAAGGACAAACAACAGGAACGTTCACTGTCATAATAAGGCACAAGATGTTACCTAGTTTATATAACTAGGGAGCTCTGAGCTCTGTCTGAGGGATAAAGGAAGAAGACCTCTTTCTAACTTACGGTCAGACATACTCACGCATACTAGTTGGCCCGCACAGGCTTACTGTCTCCTTATGAAATATGTGTTCATTTCGAAGTGACGAGTTTGACAGGAAATCACTAAAGCCAACAATCAGTTCCTTTAAGCAATTACAAATGGTATGTATATGATTAGACCTGACTTAGCCATGTTCAGTCTGGCTGTACCTCAAAGATTTTGAAAGGTGAGAGGAGTAACTCATTTTAGTGAAGGTGTAAATTTTGCATTGTGATACCGTATACTTACTCCACTTGCTGAACTGCTCTGATGTTAAGAGGGGCAGTACATTCTGGAGGGTATGATGGTGTTCATATATGAAGACTGCAAATATGAATTGGGGTGGATATGTTACAAGTGCAGACTGGTCAGTGAGGATTGAGTTCTGTACGTTGAGGCTGCAACCTGCCACTGTCATATAGTTAGAAATAAGAAAGGCAGCAAACTGTCTTTCCTACTCAGTTGTGAGAAGGAAGAGGCCTTTCCAAAAACACTTTAGAGGTGCTTGCAATGTTTTACCAGCCTGAGTACGTTAATCTCTAGCATCTCTGTGAGGCAGGTTACTATTACCAATGGAAAAAACAAAGGCATAGAAAGGTTGACGCCCAGCTTCAAAAAGATATTGAGGTAGTTAGCACCATGCTGACTGGTGCACTTATGTGACTGGTCCCATAGGACACATTCCATAAGGTTGGGAATATAGCCCACAGGTCTTGTGAGTTCCTGTCCTGTACCTTAACAGGACAGATATCCTCTTTGCTTCTGTTGTCAGCCACAGTCCAGAAAACATACCTGCTCTTGCTTGGCACCGGAACGGAGTGTGCAAGACAGCTCTTCTCAGCTATATTCCCAAATAACTAGTATCGCATTTGTTCAGTCACTACAGCCTTCAATTATGACAAAGCCTAGCTGTCATCTCTCTTCCTTTTACTATTGTATCTCAACAGTATTAGTGGTGCCTGCAATTTTCAGTCAAAATTCAAGATCTATTGTATTTGCTGCTGTTCAGATTGTACTAACCTGTTGCCCTGGTGCTAAAGGCCCTACACTCAGAAAGGACAAAGGAAATAATGCTGTCCCCGTGTCAGAGATGGGGATTTGAGGCTTGGAAGGAAAGTGATTGGTTGTAGATGTGAATGAAGTTTGTGACAGAGAAAGGAATTGAACCTGGACTTCCTGAAGCTGTAGCATTTTGCACACATTACTGTGCCATAAGCTGGCATTGCTGCTAAACAAGTAGCCCTTGCCCTGCTTCCACTCCTGTAGGTTGTGTGATACTTCTGTGTGCTGGGTTTGGGTACCGATCTGAGTTAATGGTACTCTCCCCCCCCCCCCCCCCCCCCCGCCCCCCATCTTGCTGGGTTGGCTTTCGCCTCCATCTGATCTTTGACCTGGTTTGCTACATGAACAAGAATCAGTTGCAAGTGACATAAGGAGCAGTTCCACCTTCTCGTAGCATTGGTGTTAGCTTATGCAAGTTTGAACTGTATTTGAAACTACATCCCAGCCCAAAGATTTGGATTACAAAACAATTTTTTCTCTGCTTTACTATATGTCTTATGTACTGAAGTACCTGTCCTTCGTGGAATTGGGCACCTGTTGTCAATAAAGTTCACTGACATTTCTTGAAAATCACCAGCTAATCCTGTTAGCAAAGAGCAGGGATGCGTGGGGAAGTATTGGTTGTCTGCCTGTGTGGTACCCTTCACCATCTCACGTGTTCTTGGGTTACGTGCTACCTCCTTCTGTTGCCGACATGATAATTTATAGAGAAATCAGTGATGGAAAATTCTCTTTAAATTTATGGGAGTAACAACTTTTGAAATGATTCCCTGAAGCTTAGTAGCTTCACTTTGTAAACAAGCAAACAAACCTCTTTTAAATACCTACAGGAGAAACAACCCAAATCCTTAATTACAGAAGATGCCTTTATGTATTCAAAATCTTTGCCTTGTTTTCCTGTCAGGCCTCATTTCCATGAAGGGATCTCTTTCCTAAGGCCAGTAGTGCTGCTGTGATGTAGGAGGAGATAAATATATATGACAAAGGATGTGAAGGGGCAGAGCCCTGCCTTGACATTGACATAGATAATTGAGTTATTGAGGAGTTAGTGTAAAAGTTGACTGCTTCTTGAGAGAGACGTCACATGGCTTTCTGGTTGTGGTAACAATAATTATCTCCTGGCAACATTTATACTTGCCATTTCTACCTTTTCAGTTAATGCTCCTAATTCCTTTTGGCACTATTTTCAACAACCCCAGAATCGATGTTTAGGAAAAAAAAGCCCAGATACATTGACATGCATATCATCTGATCACATTGGTGGCAGTATTTGGTAAGTGGGGTTCTTCAAGATGCTGTTGTTAGTAACAAGGAAATAAATTCTCACTCACATATGCTTTTGTAGTGATGTCAGAACGTAACCTTCTATCTAGCCTCTGTTACAAGTGCTCACATATTTTAGCCAGCCACTGAAATGGAAATCTAGTATTCCTAGTATGAAAAAAATAGATTTTTGCTATGAAGTTTATTTGCTGTGCATCTACTATGCACAAAAGTGCAGATATAAATGTTTGATGTTCTGAGTAGTGCCATTTGTTAAGGCATAGTATTGTATGCTAGCAATTACAGACGTTAATTGTAGAGGAGAATGGGATTATGACTTTGGGTGCCCTCATTAGGAGGGGACTATATATAAGTGGTCCTGGGAGGCTTTTTTAATTACAGAAAACTTATTTCACAGTGTCTTCCTTGCCTTTTTGACCTTCTTTGTTTTTCACCAAGAGGTAGTAATTTACTACTGTTTCTGCAAACAATGAATGAAACATTGCTGCCGATGAGAGGAGAGGTGAACGTGACTTGGCTTCATTGGTTCATTCCTAGTCTTTCCACATCTTTTACGCTCTTCAGCCCTGTCTTCACTCCCACGTTCCCCGGACTTGGTTCCGGTAGTCTGCATGGAGATGTGTGCTCACCTTTGTGTGGGTGCGCATCCTGCCTTTATGAATGTTTTGCTTCATCAAAGACTCCCTTGTGACACCTAATATGCACGAGCAGAGGTCTGTTCTGAAGTGTCAGTGCATCAAATGCACCTCTCTCCATGGTTCTCCAGGAACCCAACCATATACGCATGCACAGGTATTTGTAATTCCAGACGCAGATAGATTAGATGGAGTTATCCTGCCACCAGTAGCCCTTTGCACTTCAGGAAACTCAAATAATCCTCTGAACCTTTAAAAAGGAAAGTAACCTAGGCCCTCTGGAACTCTTCAAGTTGCCTGTGTACGCAGCTAATTATTTTGAGATTGAAACAGCACCTTTGAAGCTTGTCCATGAAATACATAATTAAAGTATCTTGTGTTCGATCATGCCATTGGACAGCTAATTGAAAATCACATTGTATCTTCATAATGAGACAAATAGTATATGCATTTGTGCACTGATGAGATGACTCGTCCCATAGTCTTTTTCCCCTTTTAATTGCTATGATGGCAACTGACAGAAGAGGACCACATGCTGGGCTGTCCTTGATCAGCAAATCTAGCAGACACATAGTTACTGTTAGGGACGCTCGTGAGCTCAAATAAAAGAGTTGGAAGGATGGGACTGCTGCTTCCAACAGTTTCTATGCAGGTGCTGAAGGAAGGTCAAAGCATGCTGGGTTTCCTGCTACCTAAGTGGCTAGCACATCATCTGCCCGAGCTTCATAAATGAACAGAACATATGTATTATGGTGAGGAATTGCTTGAACTCTTTTGGCCTGTGTCCTCCCTTAAGGTTAATGTCATTCAAGACCTTCGGAGAAGTCCATTTGGCACTGCCATAGCAAAGAGTCCCTGCAGAGCAGCTGGTGTTCAGCAAATGTGTTCTACAAGTTCCAGTCCTGGAGTGCATGGCTGCTGGCTCCATCTCCGGATCTAGGCTACAGTCCTCACTCGTAGAAAGTCCTGAGCTTACCAAGCTCTGAATAGCATCAGGAAGTCTTACAAGCAGTTATGTCCTCTGCAGTATGTCCTCCTCAGTCTGTCTCTTGCAGGTCTGGTGGCTTAAGAAGTATTCGTGGGAAGGACTACATCCCTCTTAGCCCCTGGTGTGCTTTTTCTTTCTTTGAGTATCTCTTTTGCTCCCTGTGGTTGGGGAAGTGCTGTGCTATTATCATGGTGCCACAAACGTATTACCTAAGAACTCAGGAAGGATTCCTTTGCCCTCCTCTCCGCCATATGTGGTGCATTTGTGAAAGATAGACATGTACCTGATGAGTACAATAGTAGTTTTGCATGTCTCTTGCTGTAGTGTATAGATATAGGGAGAGGCAAACTTCATTCTATTATGCTGTACAGATATTTCCAGGAGCTAAAGTTCCTGGGGAAGAAGAAAAATTTCAGGCTAAACAACTGAGGAGAATTCCAGTCTAGTCCTTCCCTCTGAAACACACCTTGGCAATAACCATAGTCTAGGAGGACTCTGGGAGGGCACTTTTTCTCCAGAAGGTTCAGAGCAGGGTCAGGATTTAACTACAGCAGACATTGTGGTCTTATTTTTCCAGTGACGGCTTGCATGATCTCCTGCTCTGCACAGCAAGAACTGCTTTCCAGCTTGCTGGGTCATTCATTTGGCCATAGAGTTGGCTGGGAAGAGCTAGTTATTTCAGGTTACACCCTTTTAAATGGCTTAAAGAGTTTTTGGGAAGTGGCAACTGCTGTGACTTGTTGGTTATCTTATGAAGGAGTCCTGGTGGTATTGGCCAGCTAACATCCATAGTAGCATTCGGTGAACGTAGAAAAGTGAAACAGATGCTATGAAGATGAGAGCAGATGAACCTCAGCTCTCAAGATTTGCCCAGATCTGCAACTGATTTAGCATGACTGACTCTTTATTCAAGATGGTCAAATCAGGTGCTCCTGGGTCGGTCTCATTTACATATACATATGTTCATCTCTATGTTTCTTACAGGAAATAAATAAAATTTCCCTCAACCTACAGTCATCTAACCAATCATAATTTTCCTTTGTAGAGCTTGAACTTTCTGATTTCTAAGAAATATCACAGTGCGTTAATGCTAGGGAGACAAAGACAAGAAAGCAAGTGTGCTGATGCAGCTTTTTACATTTAAAACCATGTGACACATCTAGGATTTTAGGATGCATTTTCTCAGAGGGTTCTCTCCTGTTTACCTTTTGCAGCCACAGTTTTCTAACTGTGACATCATGATTTTGGTCACTTTGACTGGCTTTAAACCTTGTGTTGCAAAATTGTCGTCTTTGCTGTTAGTGCCTGACAAAGATCCGGCTTCCAAACAAAGGCAAATAGGAACGGATGAGGGAGCTGTCCTTGCAGGAGATAGAATATTGTCTGTGTGATTAAGGCTCTTTTATTAGGCTGCAGTCTGTGATGGGAGAGAAAAAGCATGATCTTCACTGATCTGCTTTTTAAACAATGTTGAGGATTAGCAGAGGGGCAGCAGATGCACCTATTGAGCTGTAAAGGAAGGGATTCAAAGCGTTATTGTGCAGATGGGAGATTATTGTACTGCTCTTGCCTGCATGTGCCAGTCGGTACTCCTGCTGCTCTGCAGAGCGGCACTTATCATCTCCATCAGCCCTTCTTGTCCCAGAGCGCACACAGCACAATAAACCTGCCTTAGCCCTGCGCTGGAGTTGAGCGGATGCTCAACTAATCTAAGCAAACAGAAACCTCGCGATGGCAGCCATTCTGCTGCTGCCTGTAGAATCATGATACAGGCACAGGATGATGTGCTATCACATCCCTTCCTTCCCCTTCCTAAGACAGTGTTTGAATCAGCTTAACCCTTTCCATCTGAACAGTTTGTTCTAATGATGCTGCCTGCCAGTTTGCTACAGACCAGTCTTTTCCCTAGAGCACAGTGAGCAGAATGACGAGGAAGAGGGGAGAGATTTTTCCTTCATGGCTTTTTCTGTTTTTCTGCCGTTGCTTCCAGAAATCAGCATCCTTTCTGCTGTCTGAAATATACTGTTGCCATTTCTTTGTTGTTGTTCTCATTAAATGGAGCATGAATTTGAAAGCTCTTTCAGCAAATTTATGCGTTCACATATAACATATAGGAAGTACCCCAATTCTGTTCTCACATATTCACCCTAGCATAAAAGAGAGAGTTCTGTCCACAAAAATAATGGTCAACTGGCCAAGCATTTCTGCTCTAACATTTAGTTTATAATTGAAAATATACTAATTCTAGGTCTATTTACCTTTTTTTTTATTGTTAGCAAAGCTTCTAAACTCTGCACTTTGATATTTCTATGCCCACTGCCTCTCTTTCTGTTCCCTTCTGCTTTTTCTTTTTGCATTTACCTACTCCCGCCAACTTAAGATGTGATTGTGGTGTAAGCTTGTTTTCTAGCTTTGCTGCTGGGTTTCGGTGTGACCTTGGGCAAGTTACCTAATCTCTTGATGCCTCAGGTCTTTATCTTCAAATAGAGAAATAGTGTATAATTAGGCCTGCCCTTTGACTGCTGTGTCTGTTGGGATCATAACTCTCCACCCCGAGGCAGGGCTGTCACCTGTGATGTGTATGTATGATTTTTATGACGGTAGAGTTCTAGTTTTGGATTGAGTCTTCCAATAGCTTTGTAATAAAAACAATAATATTAACTCCACAAGGCGCTCAATCATTTAATTGTCTCTGTGCGTGTAATGTATTTTCTCTTTAAAAATAGTTCATTCTCTCCGTAGTCCTGAAATATGTTCCTGAGGCCTGAAAATGACTAGTGAAAGCAATTCTTTTCTGAAGCATCCTATTCTTTTTGTGTTAAATATGTCATAACATTAGGCTTTTCCAGTAGCAGCCTGGATATTACCTCTTGCTTTGAAGGTCTGCTCATACGTGAGCAAGTGAGAGAGCGTGCAAATTCCTATTTATATGTAAATATGAAATATCTCTTTGCTTCTTGGTTAATCTGATTGTACCTGGTTTACCTCAATAGCCCTACCACTTCATAGAAAGTTTTCTGACTTTATTTTAAAGATTATTAAGCTCTGCTTAAGGCTGGAACCACCTGAAGTATTGATGTCCTTCCCATAGCACCCCTGTTCCCCCATTTGAAGAGATGGGTTCTCCCATTTGACAGTAGATTAGGAAAGGATCCTCAAGAACCGTGGAGCAAGGCATTAGATGCCCATATGTAAGTGCAGAAACGATGAGGGTGCTGTTGTGGAGGTAGGACTTGGCTGTAGGAATGCACCTTTGTTTGTACTTCTGTTAAGCTGGCCTGGGGCTAATCACCTGGCCTAGCTGTGAAGAGATGAATCAGCTGAAAAGCAGGACGAATGACTTTAAATCATTTATATTTGAATCAAGGTGACTTAAGTCTTGGCTTTTTATTGTGGTTTAAATCAGTGAGCAGGAAATCTTGATTTCATTAATAGATTCCATTCTTCTTTTTCATTTTTACTTTTTAGTTATTTTCCTAAAGAATTGTTGATTTTCAAGCTGGTGGCCATCAAAGCCATTTGCAAAAAATTTTCTCTTTGCAAAAAATTCAGTATTTCTTTTCTTGTGGTCAGGAAAATATTCTCTACCACAGCACATTCACTGAAGTTATAATACAGTTAACATGCATTTACTTGCACCCTTTCTTTTAAAATGTTTACTACTTTATAGATTGCCTAGCATTTTCTGTTAGCTGTAGATGGATGCACGTTCTTTACTTGTAATTTTATGTCAACTTCTGTTTGGTTTGGAAACTGGAGTACAACTAAAATTGATGCAAAAAATTAAACATCATTATTTATTATTAAAGTGTACTGGTTCCATTTAAAAATAAACATAAATGGAAAAAGATTTTAAACTGTTCATTTTAAACAGTTCTGACAGAACGACAGCTACTTCTAGCCGGACACTATACAGCGCTCTCTCTGCTAACTTCCCAGTGCACTTTAGTGCTGACCCAATGTTTCTGGGCTCTGAAAAACAGACTGACTTATGCTGGGATCTGTAGTGAGTATGGATCTGCATTTGGCATTAGGATGAGACCAACTAGAACCTATGGCCAGATCTTTGGAGGAGAAAGCCTCTGCTTCAATTGCATGTGTTTTGTTACTTTTCCTCATTTAAGTAACTCCAAAAATGGACTGCTTGGGAGTGGTTGGGGTAGGAGTAAGGCTGGCAGATAAACTTCATTGACTAAGAAAAGGGTAAACTATCATTGTTTGTTGAGAGCAACTTTTTCAGTCCAGCAGTGAATCTTTCCTACTGCCTGGAAGAACCTAGGCAAAAAGTAGAGCATAATTTTTATGGCCTGCTGTCTTGTAAGGGGATGTAAGTAGAAAAGAATCAAGAGAAGAGTTGGAGTGAGGGAGGGGGAATAAATCTTGTTTCACGCCTCAAGCTGATAAAAGCATGAATTTATCACAGCACTGGCCTACTCATTGCACTGCCTGTAGTCAGAGCAGAAGCACAGAAAGCTAACCTTCAGCCACCAAGGTTCTTGCTTATAGGAGGACCTTGGTATGGCTGAAGAGAAACGAACAGCTCATTCAGATCTTTCTTTCTCACTCCCTGCCTCTCTGTGGTACAGCTTCTGGTTTCGTTTTTGTTTTGGTTGCCTTGTACTGGCTAGAAAACTTTAGGGGAAAGTTTCCATTTCAGGAAAAATTGTGCAGAAGTATATTTAGAGTAATTTAGATACCGTTTTATAAAACTGCTGCAAAGAAGCACTGTTCTTCCACTAAACATCCTTAACAGCCTAAAACAACCTGCAAGTATTCATTGCTTATTAACAGCTATAGAGACTGAATGGAAGGAAACTACCAAATGAACCCTAGTCCCGAGGTGCCCTAAGGAAAATGCCTTTCTCCCACCAGAAAAGCTTCAGTGGGTTTTGGGAGCAGAGAGAGCAGCAGGCGTACGTCCCTCTAAACATCTATCTTAATTAAGCAATGGTGATCCTCCAGCCTGTGAAGGCCAAGCTTGATTTGCTTTCTGGTGTTGTCATAAGCTGCTGTGTAGGGCTGGATTAGATCAGCAGGTGGTTTTTTTGTTCCTTCAAGACAGAATAGTCTCAACAGAGAAATCAGAATAGATCGTTACGATAATTGTTCTGGTTTATGTGAGAGTGTAAAACAAGAGTTTGCAGAGTGGCACCTTGAGTGTTCTCAGTATGGCAAGAACTGCTTCAGGAAGCAAGAGGCTGTTGCTGATTTCTAATTCATTTGACTCCTTTATCTAGCAACTGTAGACAATGTAAATGTCCAGTAACTAGTCCTTTAGATCAGTAGGAGAAGGTGGCTAAGTTGACTGCCTCCATCATCTTTCATGCCTAAGGCATTTCCAGTCTTCATTTTCAATGTGTCGTTCCCTGCCCTCCCAAGAGTTTGGCAAGAATGATACTCTGTTGTTCTTTCTTGCACCCTCTCCAGCTCAGTAAATTGTTTTAGAGGGAAGGCAGAGTTGGTCATAATCCACAACAGATTCTAGATTTGTTTCTTTTCTCCTTAGCAGTGGAGTCTGGGCTGCTAGCACCAACTAGTTCAGCCCAAATCAGACAACATGCTGATTGCTTAGACTCAAGAGAGCTACATCCATGAAACGACTGAAATCAGCAGAGCTAATCCATTGATGTTTTATGGGTTAGCCCTGTTGGTCTGTCTCCTCCTGCCTGCCAACTTCTCCCTTCCTACACTTTCTCTAGCTATAGTTGGAAGTGACATT
Organism: Struthio camelus; assembly: GCF_040807025.1. Classification (NCBI taxonomy): domain Eukaryota; kingdom Metazoa; phylum Chordata; class Aves; order Struthioniformes; family Struthionidae; genus Struthio; species Struthio camelus. The sequence continues at coordinate 17,547,520 of NC_090946.1, forward strand.
GCTCTGTACTGTATTGTATCCAGCCTTTAAAGACTTATTTAGCAATGGGGTTAAAGAAATAACTGACCATCTGCTGCCCTGATTTTCTTCATCTTGTTTCCAGCACACTGCCATCAAGTGCAGTCTGGAAGTTCCTGCTCCAACATTCACTCACCTGGTTCCACTGTGCTTTCAGAAGGCACCTTCTCTTCCGCATATAGCATTTAGTACAGCACACAAAGGAAAACTGATGTACAACTTAAAGAGTAGAGATCGCTGCAGAGCAGATGAGCAGAGAAGACAGGCCAAGGTTTTCAAAGAAGTCTGAACATCTGGGGTGTGTAAGTTCTTTATTCCATGCTGCTTTAAATAGAGTAGTAGTTAGTGGGATTTACAGTTGCTGCTGTGGGCAGAGGGAATTTCCCTTTCATATTTGACAACTTGTAATCACACGAGGCCACAGACATGCCATAATTCCCTTTACTCTGACCAGAGGGGAACACCTTTGCTCTGTTCTTCTTTTCTCAACTGCAACTATGATCAGCCTCAGTTTAGACAGACCGTAACAGAGAAATTAAATTCTCTCTCTGTGTTTCTGTCTGTCTCCTGGAGCCTGCAGGCACTCTATACCAGTAAAAGGGCAGGGAAGAGATGCTACTGCCAATAAGCAGAAGCGCCAGAGGCAGGTGATTGCTGGCTGCGGCTGGTGTTAAGGACTCTAAAAAGCTTATATGTACAAGTAAAAATTGGCCCTCAGGAGGTCTAGGGCATGTCCTTCTGTAGCTGAAATCCGTGGATTTGAATCTGTTACACGCTATGCTGTTGTTAAGGTTCACAGTGCACATGTGCTTTCAGGTGCTGGTGTTTCTCATACGTGTAATCAGGTTACTTGCACAAGAGGCCTCACTGACTAGCGCTCCGCAGTCGGGACTGGATCTCGGGGAGCAGATTCTGTTTATGGCCGCGCCGTTGCACCATGGTGTGACATTTCCCAGGTCACTGCAGCTCTCAGTGTTTCCCATCTCGCTTTTTGCTTGTCTACCTTACTGTGCCACGCTCAATGCTTTGCAGACAGAGTTACCAGAACCAGACTTTACATCTGTGCTTGAAGACTGGGATTTTCCTTGGTTTGTCCTTTTCTAGAGTCCTTAATTCTCAGTAAAAGCCTTTTCCATCCTTTCCAAGGATTTTTTTTATTCCCGTAATAAGATTTGGACTGCTACTTCTAACCTTCACTGTTAGGCATAGAGGGGTCATCAACAGATGCAGATTGTGCCAGTAGTGTTTCTTGTCCTGCCAGATAAAAGCTTTTCAGCTGCTGCTGGTTCTCTTATTCGGGGGAGACTCCTACATACCCTGCCCTCCCCCCCATCCCACTTGCTATAGCCTTAAGGTGGGAGCAGGCTGACCCCACAGTACTAGTGAAGGACATCTTAAAGGTCCTAATTGTATAGGAGGTATATATTATCAAGCTGAAGAACATAAACGTGTAATATGCATAAGCACAAGACTATTTTCTGTGGTTTTTACAGGCAGTATCCCGTAAGGCCAGTAGCTTTGCAGTAAGTGATATGTGCTTTATCTAATGCCATTATTACTGGGTAGCGCTGTATTGTCTTAGTCTGTTTATCCCCTGTGTATGTCAGGACACTGAATACGCACAGCAGTCTCAATTATTTCTGAGCTGCCTCCTCTTCTGAGCGTGATCGGCTCTGAGTCGACACTGAGCTCCTCTGCAGCTGTTGTTCGTAGACTGTGCGGTGTTGCATCGCCTTGGAGAGGCTGCAAGGGCTGCATCTCTTCTTGCTTGGTGAGAATTGGAGATTCTTCCAAGGAAGTCAGGGGAATTGTACCCATGTACTTGAGGGGGGAAGCAGATCCTGATGTGGGAGTGCCATTCCTGAGGGGAGGTATTTTTAACTTTCCCCTAGATTTTGTAGCTTGTAGGGAGAAGATGTTTATCAGTCTTTTGCTGTGTGTGATGCTTATTTCTCTCTGTTTCTCCAGACTTAGAATTTGTCCTTCTTGCTAAGATGATTTTTTTGAATGAATCATCTTGAGTCTTGTGACAAGGTACGCTAACTGTGTGGGGCCAAGAAATACAAATATTACTAGAACAAAAACAAGAAAAACCCTGAGGATGAGATTCTCTGTTGGCATATGGAGCAACTCCTCCTCTCTTATCGTTCCTCACTTTGGCTCTGGCTTTGAACTACTGCTTGTGGGGAGCCTAATGTTAGGGGTGTTTGTGCTGATACCAGACACTCCCAGTTTCAGTAAGGGCAGAACCCTTTCACGTGTGAGGAAATGCTGCAGGTAAATGTCCTATAGTTTTAGGAATAACAATCCCTGCAGATTTCTTTTGTCTTAGTGATAGTTAACATATTCGAGGGGGGGTCACATACCTTGACGGATGTTGAGAACAGCTGGTTTTGGCATAGCTATGAGCTCTTCTACAGTGAGGTCCTTCAGCACTTCCATCTCATTCTCTACTGCAACACCTGTCAGAGGAAGCAAGATTTAGATAGCCATAAGCTGCTGACAGAGGAACTGATGCGCAGTTCTCCAAAACAGATGAGTCTGCATTGACTTCAGTGGGCTTTAGCTCAGACCCAGAGGGTTGCCCACCATCCCCTCCAGTGAATTCTTCCATAAGAGAAAAAAATTACTTTTTCGATCTTCCAACCAGCTATGTAGGTGTTGTATAGAAATCCTGGAACAGAAGCATGCTGTAAAAATACATTTGAACAGCACAGCTCTCATGCCACTGTCCTTTAATAATCTCAGGTTCCTGCCTGAATTCTGAATTGAACTGTGTTTCAGCACATACTTAGACTCAGCCACTCTGGTAAGAATTTCCAAGTGATGAAGTTGTGTATCAGAAGGTAGGTTGAGGTGTGCGTGTTTGTATTTATCCAACCGTTTTTCTTCTGAAAGGAAATTAAGTTTGCTTTGTTTTCTTTCTTTCTTTCTTTTGTGTGTGTGTGTGTGTGGCACAGCTGACCTTACTCTCTAGATACGACGTTGTTTCCTCATAAACCTCACCTTAAATTAATGAGGAGCTTGGGTCTTTTCTGTAAACGTGTATTGAATCTGACCCCTGCTTTCCTCTCTCTATAAGGAACACAGTGAACCAGTTGTAGTGAAATTTGTACGACATGAGCAGGCAGCTCCTGTTATTCTTGGTGTAGCAGCCGATAAATGCTTTCTGCTGCATGCTGTGACCTGAGCCATTATTCTCACATTAAAGAAAATACTTTTGAAAATTAGGTTTTTTATATGCCTGTTTCTGTTCATTAAAATGATAATA